>NC_090930.1:1340606143-1341856143 GCF_040938575.1 Ambystoma mexicanum
TTCTACATTTAGTCTGATCCCAGGAGTAGTGCTCCTAAAGAGTTCTCTTATAATAGCAACTAAATAAACAGGACATCCCCACCGCAGAGGTTTTGACAATATTAAAAAGTGATTAACGCTGTCAAAAGCCATCGAAAAGTAAATAAAACAGATATATAAGCACCTACCTTTTTTCAATGTAGCTGGCTTTTAACACATTTTATAAAAAACAATTCATGGAGGTTGCCACCCCTTTAATAAAAACTGATTGGAACCGATCCATTATTTTAGCCATAGAAGAACAATCTTTTAGCAAGGAATCAATCACGGAGCAAAAATGTTCCCCGGGACGTCCAGTAAGGCAATACGTCTGTAATTACCTGGGCTGCCCTGTCCCCCTTCATAAAGATTGGAATGATGATAGATGTTTTCCATGAAGGGGGTATTTTCCTGGAGCTAACCACTTTAGAAAAAAGAATAAAAAAATATCCGACCAAAGAATAGTGTTGCCTTTAAGGGTGATATTGGACAGCCCTTCAGGGCCAGACACCCTTGAATTCTCACTCTTCATAATAAGAGAGAAGATATCATCTTTCTAGGATATAGACCATTCTGAGTCTTTGAGAGCATCACTAGGATAGCAAAACATCATTTCTTTTAGCATAAACGGCTGAGTAGAAATCGACCCAATCACTTTCAGGAATGGGATTAAATTGGAAAGTCACCTGAGGTTTAAGATGGTTATTAATAATTCTCCAAAAAGCACCAACATCGGGGTACTTTAAACTCTGTAAAATAGCCTCTGCGTCATTTTGAACGAAAATATTTCTCTGCTGGCGTAGCCAACTCTTATACCTATTTTTATTAGTTTGCTGAGCACAGACCCATTGGTCAAACAGTACACAATTAATAGATTGAAGCTCCCTTCTTAATTTCCTTTTCTGCAACTGGATTTTTTAAATCAAAAGTGTGGGAATGAAAACCTATTTTTTCCTTCGTTTATTTAAAAGGTTGTATAGATAGTCCAACAGGTCAACATACGAGCCATTAACCAACAACTCCCACAAAACATTTTCCCGTTATGCACCAACCATAAGATTATTAAACTGTTCCACAGATTCTGGACTCCACGTTACTCGATTCCCAGTGTTATTACCGGACACATTCTGATTGTAGAGTTGAAAATATTCCCTTCTGGACTGTACACAGTCCAGTCTAACCACAAACACGAGTGATCACTCATTAGTCAATTTAGCACTTTCAGCGACACACAGTTACAAACCAATGGTTCTGATAAATAAATATAGTCAGTAATGGAGGAAGATGCTTCATCTTTCCATGTAGACTTTGAAGGAATATCACCCATGAGGTTCCTGTTTGCCTTTACAAATCCCCAAACAGACAGCATATTTAACCATTGAGTACCCTGCAGATAAGAAGCTTACAAATAAGTGGAGGAAGACACAGGGGGACCAATCTCATTCATGCAAAAGCCATTGAAATCTACATCTATAATGACTTCCATAATATCACTCGAAGATTAATTCATATCTATCGAAAGAATCATAACCCTTCGGGCCTCACCACCAGTTGGGCGGTAGTCCTTAAATGAGCGGTAACCCTATAACGCTGCATTTAAGGGTCAGCCCAATCACAAGTCTGACAGCATTTACCCCCAGCTATAAGTTGAGTGTAAATGCACCAACTTAACACCCAATTATCACAGCGCTATTAGGGCGCACTAATTGCACTGAAAATTCCCCATTGGTTCCAATGGACCCAATGGGGAATGGGGAATACCCATTATCGCCAAACCCTTTATCCAGCGCTAATGCTGCCAGACCGGTTGGTGGTAACGCTATTAGCCCTGGCCGTATCCAGGCGGTAATACAGCCCAACTCGTGATGAGGCCTTTAAATATATAAACAGTGGTTTCCAGTAAATGTTTAAAATCAAAGAAGGAATCGTATTAAAAAACATTGATTTGTCCCGGTCCACTCTAACAACTTGAATACATGAATTAGGAGACCTCAATTCCATTGCAAGAATGTCCCTACCACTTTGTACTCCAACTAGCAATCTCCCAAAGTGACGCCCCAATGATCTTTTACACACTGGATTAAGAACAATAGTAAAGAAATCCAATAATGGTTTCTGCAGCAGCCAAGTTTCTTGTAATAAAAACATGTCTGCCTGTGTGAAATCAACACACCCTGGTTGAAACAAATGAGCTTGTAGATTTGACAGATTCTTTCCCATCCTGTGGTTTGTATACTGATAAATCATAACCGCATGAGAGTAATTGCTCTAATGCTCCGAGAAGAGTAGCTGCAAAAAGATTAGATTGAATGTGTAAAATGACTCTTTGAGGCGAGTGGTCACCCCAAAATTCCTTGCTCTTGATAGAATGTTTTTTTTTCTGGTGGGTAGAAGCCGTTACAACTTGATTGTCCCTTTGCTCAATTAGTGGGAGGTGAGACAAACATTTACGAGAGTCTCTGTTATTATTCAAGTTGCTTTTTTTGGGGGGGGGGTTGATTTCTTTTGCAAAACTTCCCTCACACGAGTCCCACGTTTTCCTCCTTTTGTAAAATATAGAGTAATTCTACGGGAAACTTCAGGGGTTAGCGAAATAGTATTTTGAGGCATGAGAATAATTGAAAGAATAATTGAAAGAGATGATATCTCTTGCCACATCAACCATAAGAGAGACATCACCTGCCTGATCACATAAAGGGGAAACGTGGAAGACAGCAGTAATAGGGTCTCATTCACTTTCTCCATCAGATTATAAGTTAAGCCCATCATCTGCCCCACCAGAACACCTTCCAAAAAAAAAAAAAAGAAATTAGAGTTCATCTGAATTCATACATTTATTCGATCCCTAATATTCCCCTTGATGGACTCATATTGCCGCACTTGAAATCGCTAAACAAAATCCAGAGCAGGGAGCATCGTAGCCCACAGTCTGGTGTTGGGGGGCGGAAGTAGCCTCCTTTACTTCAGGGGAAAATAGTGGCAGTGGGGAAGTAGGTAGATTCGATATATTAGATTTATCAGACTCAAACACAAGGTTTGGAGATTCAGCCAAACCCTGCAAAGCTGCAGCTGCTAAACCCATTTCTTCTCAAACCAAGTCAATAGAGGTGGGAGGCAATTCTTCTCGTTCCAAGTCACTAAATACGCTAGACATTTCATCCTCTTGACAGACGTTCAATAAAGCAGTATCCGAGACCTCGTCTCCACTTTACTCTTGAATGGTATGAGGGAGAAATAACTATTGCGGAGGAAGGCGACCCACCAGAGGAGAGAAAGGGAGAGGAATAACAGTTTTGCTGCGGACAAACAATGCAATTCTTGCATAGGAGAGATCTTCCTGTACTCCATAAAATACAAATCTACCACCCTTGCTTGCTCTACTATCAGCACTCACCCCTCCTGATCTAGAGGTGGAAGTAAGTCCAGTGCCACTCCCAGATGGTACATTATTCATTGCCATTGGAGTCATATTCTGAAGGGTGACTTCAGGGGCCTAATCTGCAGTTCTGTTAATTGCCACTACCTATTTGCTGCATAAAGTATACGTTTAGCAGTAAGGCTGAAAGAAAGAGGTTTAAAATCCTAACCCAAGAACAAATATGTCACCACGAGCCTCGACTTGCCTCAGGCTACCTCAGTCTGCATTCAACGTGCCACACTCTACACACTGTGCTCCCTGCGGGGCAGTGCTTTTTATGTGCTCCACACAATTACAGTCCTTCAGAAAACAAGGGCTCTCAGCAGAGCCGATCCACTTCTACCTCAGACACACTCAACGTGCTGCACTCTCTGCAGGTCAGTAATTCAGGTCCACTCAAAGTATAGACAAGTTCAAGTTTGTATCAGGACTAAATTGAGCCTCTAGATTACCAGTTTGATATGTGGAGTGCTTGCAGCCCTGCTGAAGGCATAATCAATTTAGCAGTTTGTTTCACATAAAGCATGAGGGTTGCCAGTTTGATGTGCTCTGTGGTCTTGCAGTAACTTGCAATCTCTCTCCCCATTGGATTGCTCGCACTTTCTTCCGTCCCACAGGCCTTCTGGATAATGACGTCCCATGGGACAAACAGAAAAAGAATGATCCCCATTGTGCACAACAGGTATGGGGCAAGAAATGCTGTTACTTAGTTCACTTTACCAGGCACAGGTAAAGGGGACAGAGATTGGGGCCCTCCCAAACCCCAACACTGGGGCAGGACTATCTCTGGTAAACATCCTGGTAGGCTTACCTGCCCAGGTTGAGAGGGGTCCCCTTCCCATCTTGACAGAGTCAGGTCGATGAACGTGTCACACTGTCCTCTATAGAAAAGAGTCAAACCAGTCCACGATTCTACCGCCATTACCCTCACCCCCATGTACCTTGAACAGTTGGTAATGAGTGTCCCATCGTTGACAGAATCTAAAGCCACAGAGAGATACAGAAGACTCCCGGTGTAGTCTCTGCAGTGCACCATCCACCATCTGTAAGGCAGGTGTCTCAATCCCACAGTAGAGACCAAAAGCCAACTGATGTTAACATAGAAGATCATCCTCATCAAGGTGTACCTGAAGCTAATTTTGCACCAGCATTCTCAATACACTTCCCAGCAAATGGGAGGGGTAAAATGGGGCTGAAATTCCCCCAATCTAATAAGAATTAAGCTTTCAGGATCACCAGCATTATTTTCTCAGATGGAAACTAAAATTGCAGGCTACAGATCTGTTATCTACTCTCTTTGTTTTACTAATACCCACCTCAATGATAGTTAAATAAAGTTAGGCAAACATGTGCCTGCCTTCAACAAAGTCTGAAGAAATTCTTACCCTTTTCCTTTTCATTGTAATTGACTTTACCAGGAATGGCACTTAAGTATAGGACATTTTGCACAATGTTACTCGAAAAATAATACTGAAATGTTTTCATTCGGAACTTACATTGCATCTCCGCCCCTCATGCGTGATTGATAAAGTGTGCTGAAAATCACAGTGATATATAGGTCCCATCAGTGCTGAAACACCCTGTTTCCTGCATATAGCTCCTTACATAATTTTTTGCTCTGTCAGATCAAGCCACACATTGTTGGAGGGAGAAGCTGGAAAACATGGGACTTCACAACAGCAATATTGTGAAGCATGGAAGGGCAGCACAGGTGAGCATGGACCTTGGTCTTGTAATGCCCTGCTGTTCTGTCTGCTTCGGTATCGGGCACCTGGTTACCCTCTGATTTTCGGGCCCAGGTCCCTGCCCACCCAGCCACACACCCGCACTGCCTCCTGGCAACCCTTGCACTTGGGTATGTATCTGTAACCCTACAGTCCCCTTACCTGGACTTATCAGACACCCCTTGTCTGCGCTTTAACCTTGCACTTGCCACCTTGCTGGTTGCACTACCAGTTGTTGTTTTATCCCTTGCTCAGCACTTTCCACTCCGCCCCTCTCCCTTGCACTTTCCCCCTTCCCTCTCCCCTGCACTTGCGCGTTCTCAATGCCACTGGGCTTAGTAAGATTGTTGTTTTGTCCTCCCTTATTCCCCTCTCTTGCCTCGTTGTGTTCTGAAACACTTGTGTATGAGCGCGATACAAATAAAATATATCATATCAAATCACTGCTCGAAAGCAGTAAGCAGTACTATAGGAGTATGCGCTCAGCTTTGTGAGTCACTATTTTGCAGCCACGCGGTTGCCATTTGGCAAGCCATGAATCCTTTGAAATTGTATTGCTCAGCTGGCATCTCACCAGCAGGAAACATTTTCTGCAACTGAAAAGTGTGTGTTTATTTAATTTTATGAGAAAGCATTGAAATCGTTTCACTTTTCCTTCAGTATCACGCTAATAGTACTTGTAGTTCTGCATTGCTATGGCTCTTTTTGAACATGTTCCCATCTTAACTCCTCTAAGTCGGGATTCTTACAAGAATATCTGTAAACCTAAGGAATGTGCTTATACATTTGTGTGCTCTGTGGGTGGCGCACGTGTTATCTGCATTTTAAAGCACCATCTGTTCTGTCTTATGCTAAATTAATGCAATTTATAGAGAGGTTTTTGTCCCTCAGAAAATGGCCTCTTGGCCCATAGCTTGCAACTGCTCGTATGGTTAATGTACTATGGTTATTTAGAGAACAGATTGGTCCCCAACTGTTTCCTTCTAATTTTGATATTGGAGATTAGATGGAGGGATAGTGGTACCCCCTTCCCCAGTATAGAGCGGAAGCCGGACAAAGCGTCATCACCGAAGTGCCTCTTATTCAAGTGTGGAACAGTCAATTCCAGGCAAACCCAGACACTATAAGTAGAAATGTGCTATCATATCTATATATATAGATAGAGGTTTTTGTCCTTGTTTGTAATTACTGATATTGATGAATTCCTTTTATTTTAAACACAGTAGGGAAAGTGATTATAATTGTTTGTTTTAGGAAATGCTATTTTAACTTTGTGATTTTTAAATAAAAAAGAGTGTTCTTGATTGAATATAAACTAAAAGCATTAAATAAAAAAACAGAAAAAAGAACAGTCAATTCCAGAGAACATGAGCATCCTCTCAGAAAAGCTTTAGGTGCTATACAAGAGCACTTCTATGACCCATGAACCTCAATCAGTGTTTGTAATGATTATGAATTTAACAGCTCAGCCAGGAGGCTAACTCTGACACCCTCCCATATGACTCTGAACGTAATTCACTGAACTACAGCACCACAAACAGTTCTCTGCTTTGCATGATGTTGCTTCTTAAATGAAATTCTTCCAATACACATCAAACCATACACTTGGACTTCATGAATGCAACATTGGCTTCTGCTTTCTGAGGGAGCTAGTGTGCTCCCACCACAGAAGTCATCATGCAATTACTCCTTCCTCTGGGCTATTCCATCCAGCTCTCCACCATGAAGGCCAAAGTGGGGGTAGCCTCATAGACACAAACATTCATACAAAGGCATACTCATACTTCAAAAGGCTAGTAGATAGAATTCAAACTTTGAATGTCACCCATAGTTTATGAACCACAAATACTGCTCATCATGAGGGAAATGGAATGCAATTCACAGCATAGGATTGCCAGAGAAATAATATTGTTGAACAGAATTCTAGATTCAAGCAACAAAGTACTACACTACCATTGATCAACTTTGGTTAGGCACAACACCCAGATCAGCCTGCCACAAGCCTCTCCCAGTTCTTAAAAATCAACAACTATCTTACTGGACACTGCTCTTAAGCAGCACCCACAGGTATACATTGGACCTTGCCATCATCAAGGACCACCACAATGCCATAACATCACACTAGTTGATTGGGAGGCAAGCTGCTTTATCCCTATCCCTCCCAACCTTAAAACACTGGCGACCTGAGTCACGAAAGCGTTTTATAATGGCATAATCCCACTGGAAAACGTGCTGTGAATCAGGCAAAGTAACTGGCCAACCCAAATCCCAGATCACATAGATAGTGAATCACAAAAAGATTGACACAATCATGTTTGATAATCAATGCCGAGGATTCCAACTGCTTTTAAGAATGGTTTGATATCTCTTCTTATCACACGCATCTTTAATGACATCACTTCGGTAGCATTACAAATCAATACATTGTATCACCTTCATCAAGGCATTCAGAAGCTCTGAGCAAAGAAATTCAAACCTTTGATACATAACAACATCTCTGGCATCAATGCCACACATCAAACAGTTTTCACCCACGACACAAATGAGGAGACAGTGCAAAAACAATTTAATTGAGAGCATTGTACCGTGGTTTAAATCCCATTTAGATTACTGTCTTTTCTATGATTTCTAAAATTTGTAAAGGTTTTATTTAACCAATAAACAAAAAAAACAACAAACAAAAACATTAGATGATGCTAAAAACTGCCATAAGTGATCTGAGATCATGAATCAGCCAGACCAGTTACATTGGAGTAGACAACTACTCACCAAACACATGCCAGAAATGTGCTAGAAGATTCTTTGATATAATCACTACCTCGGCTGCTGCCACCTGGGCATGAATGCCTCATGACGATCCTCCACTAATAAGAGTAGGGCCTGACTTGAGACACGTTTTGTTTATTTGCTATTGAAGACTGACACGTCTTAGAGACCAACCATCTCCTTTTCTGACATTAATCCACCATAAGGCTCAAATATTCTTTATCTGCAAGTTAAATAACTCACTGCAGGCATTTGCGGTCAACCTAAGGTTACATGTTCAAATCGCTTAACGGAAACTCAGGGCTTCATACTTCATACCCGATCGATGAGCCCCACTATATTAATATCTATTTTTACATCTCTTATAAGCAAGTGTAATTAAGCATGTACCCTACAAATGAGTAATTATTGTTAAACATATTGCCATTTTTAGACTCCGGTTTAAAATAATGAACTGGAGACATATAACAAGGAGTCTTCCCAAACAGCCTAAAAATGGCCCACATAACTCTGTTTCAGCAACTATCGCGACATCAGGAGCCTCCCCTTTCTATAAAAATATACTTTAAAAGTGTTGCTTCACAATCGACAAACTGTCATGGACGGACCTCTTCTTGGGGAATACTATTCTGGCTTTGGACTGGAACACATGACGAATACGGCCACGTGGCGAGCTGAGGCCAATGAGCCTCATGGACAGAGTGAAGCATGTGGTGCGTTTGACCACTCGGCAGAATGTAGCACAGTTTGCTAGGAGGTCAAATGAACTTTCCCTCAACACCACCACCACCCTTCATCTGAACCTTAAAACCACTTAGAGTACTGATGACCACCAGGGGCTTCATTGTGCAACATTATGCTGAGGATTAAAAACACTACCACGAAGTCCAGTGACAGCTGATCAGGTCATAACAGAGTGTCTGGTGGCGGGAAAGTGCTGAATGCTTCCCGGAACTAACCTACCAAAAAGGGACTCGTGGCTCCAGTTCACATGTACTCCCCAACACAGGGTTAGATGATTACTCTTGCAGCCTAAGTGATCACACATCCAGAGTTTCCAAATAAAAGGTTCCTTGTTCTCCTACTTCCCTGTTAAATCCTATTTGATCGCGATATCAGGAACACAGTGAGTGGAGCACAGTTTAAGGGTACCCTCATTTGTTTCGACCAATAGGCAGTCACTCAATTATACAATATGATATATGTCATTTATAATGCGCCTGAGCACCAGTGTTTCTAGGCGCGAACTTCACGGAGTAGTACATGCACTAAGCTCTCTATATCATTGCACTAGTGAAGGGTCTCCGAAATAGTGGCCTCTACCCCTTTAAGGTGGTGCAACACACAGAAACCTTTGGGGGTGCAAACACACCCTCTGTACCTCCTAAACGCCTGCCAAAGCCTCCCTCCAACCCCCACTGCTTTGCATGGACTTCCCCCACAACACTGCAAGACTAATTTAAGTGTATATTTGTATTTCATATGGAGTCCTGCCAGGCCCCAGTATGGCCGTGGAGCATGCTATAAGGTCATATGTAGGCAGCAGTAGTCTTCCTCCCTTGCAGGGCTCTCATATTAAATCCCTGGGTCACATTGAAGTTTTCAGTAAGAATCTCTGGAACCATTTGAAAAGGTTACAGACTCAAACCACTCAAAATGCGGGTCGTTGGAGTTTTGCTAGAAGAACGAGCAGGGGTGGACTGGGAACCAAAAGAAGCCCAGGAACATTTGTTCAAAGTGGCCCCATATTACACATTTTTAGCAAGCCCAACCATTTTCCCATGAAAACTTGTGGAAATACCACACAAAAGAGGCCCAGGGTGCAGAGGCCTACCGGGAAATGTCCAGAGTTCCCTATAGGCCTGTCCACCCTTGAGAATGAGTTCCCCCATTCCTCCTACATAATACTACCATCTCAATCACTCTCACAATTCTTTAATCAAACACTACAATGCCTAATGACAACTTTTAACTCATCCTGCTTACCAATAAACTGCACTTGCATTAGGCAAGTTGTGTCAACCAACCAAAGTATAGTTTCATAAGTATACTCTAGTAAATTGATTGCTGAAAGGTGCGTGCTGACCAAATGTACCTGCGTAATAAAATTTCTAGACAACCAAGCATGGTGTGCATACAATCTATGTACACATAGGGCCCGATTCATGGAATATCCGCCCAGTTCAAAGTGAATTTGCACTGCTGAAAAGTGACGGGAAAAGTCAGCACATAGTCATTTTTGCAGTTCAAAATGACTTGGTCTAGAGAGGATGGTCAGTCGACATGTGTTTCAACCCGAAGGGTCTTTATCGAGGCTGTTGCCTGGTATGCGGGTTCGATGTGTGTGAAGCGAACCCGCATACCAGGCAACAGCCTTGATAAATACCCTTCGAGTTGAAACAAGTGTGTATAAAATGGATAATAAAACCACACAATAAAACACAGCAATCTCCGTGAGATCCTTTTTATCTACAAGGGTCAAATACTTTTTCTAACTGCAAAGTAACCAGGAACTTTCTGTAATATTAGTAGTAGTATTAAACATATTTGTTAAACAACAAACAAATATTAGTGACACCAGCTTCATGGCACTACACAAATAAAACATTTGACATAATAAAGACTTCTATATAATACACCAGTACACCCCCACCCCCTTCAGCACTGTACTTGTGGGTCTACCGTCTGGCGGCTGTGTACCCCACTGTTGGGACGGCTCTGCCCCAGAAGTTAGTCAGTGGTCTCCCACCTTGGCATCCCTTGGCACCTTCCTCCTGGGCTGCCATCAGCAGATGGCCATCCCTACTCCCTCTTCCGTTCATGCACTTCTCTTACTGCACAATGCATAGACTGCGGATAGTCATAAAGGTCCATAGATTATGGTCCTTATTGTATGCTAGTGAAAAGTATTTCAGACAGAAAATTGTTTCTGTACTTTTTTCTTTTTCTCTAGTATACAATTGTCCATTAGTTCTATTAGCACAGTACAAGATCCTACTGTAAATGGAAATGTAGGAGAATCTTATTGAGTCTAACTATTGTACTGAAAAATGTCAAGTAGATGAAGTCTATACACATTTTTTCTTTTAGTTCTATTTTTTAACTGTGAAAGGTGGTTCCTAAAGAAACCTTTTTTTGTGTTTTTTAATTTTGTATTTTTTTTACAAGAGAGGCTAGGATGTAAGGTGGGGGAGGTAAATGAGGGAAGGAGCACCAACTACAGATATGGAGGGGCAGGTAGACAGTGGAAGATGTTGGCCGTGTATTAAATCTAAGGTAGTGGGCAGTGTTTCTCATGCCCCTTGATTACAGCCTCGAAAGCACTTCACAACTGCTCCCCCCTGCAGAATGATGTGTTGGAATGAAAGATATTGATCAACAGCCTTTTTTATAGCTTGGAAGGTAGCTGGTCAGACCTTCTTCACCACATGAGTAGGCTGTATGGTGGCAGTGGCGGTTGATGAAGATGAGGTTGAGGAAGACAGTCTCCTACTTCCTGAGAAAGGAACAGCATTTCTCAGAGTACCTGGGTGGTGTGAACGGGTGTGGCGGTACACTGTGGTACCAAAATAGTATTGCCTGTGTTGTCCGTGACTGATTATGACTCAATGCATTGAGCATGGGTAACTCAAGGTTCTGGTACCCCTGCCACACCCGTGATTCTCTCTGGGTGCTGGCGGTAGGCATTTCCTCAATCTCATTGTCCTGGTCCTCTTGATCCTCTGCTGCATTATTGCGCCTTTTCCCTTGTCCAGGCCCTTGAGCTGGTGGTGTAAGTGGTGGTGGCACCTGGGGAGGAGGGATTACCAATGGATGATGCCATTTTTGTGGTTAAATAGCAGGCATGCCAATACTCTTCCAAGCAGATGCTTTCTCCTGGATTGCAGATGGAAAATGAGTAAATATTTTTCTAGGAGCTGTGGAAGGGTAAACTTTCAGCTTGAAACTTCTTAGATTGGCTGAAAAAGCAGTTTAGAACTGTTCACCAAGCACGGATGCGTTCGTGAACACATCAGCATGGCGCACACATTTGCGTACAGTCACGTGACACTGTTTGGGAAGTCAGCGGTGATGTCAGACATTTGCGAATGTCGGCAAACAAAAAACACTGTAAAAAGTTGTAGAAAGTTGATAGAAGTGTTTAGAATGTTACTAGGAGGTGGGGAATGACACAGTTTTTTACTTGAAACTTTACAAAGTATTTTCACTGAATATATATATTACATGGACGCGGTAGCGTCCATGTAGTTATGGTTAAGTTGGCGTTTCCATAGGAAGAGCACTTTTTGGGTGGCTTATAACTTTGCTCCCTCTGGACGAATCCTCACCAAACTTTGCAATAAAAAGTATATGGCCCAGTCTGAATTGTTTTGCAAAGTTTGGAGAGGTTTGGTCCAGGGGGGGCAAAGTTGTAGGAGGGGTCCCAAAACTTTTGTTTTTTCCTATAGACATAATGGGAAAAAACTTTGCGCACGGCTACAGCCCGAACCGCTGGACGGATTTACACCAAATTTGCGGCAGGAGCGGCGGCCTGGGCCCGAAAGCGTGCTTTTGCAAATTTGGTGTAAATCCGTCCAGTAGTTTTTTTAAAAAATGACCAAAATGTAAGGCAAAAAAATTAGTGACATTGTGTTCGCTTCGCGGACGGACTTCCCTGTTCGCTCCGCGGACAGCACCCTGATTGGCCCATGGGCTTCACCATGTCCACGGACATGCGACGTGTTCAATGATTGGACGGCGTGAGGCGTGGAGCGCGTCAGATTTTCTGTGGCGCCCGCCATCTTGTATTCGCCGTCGACCGCGTACGTATGAGATAGGTTCAATGTTTTGTTTTTTTATGTGCTATACGTTTTTGTTGTGTTCGATTTGTCCGCGGAGAAGACGGTTGTTCTGACATTTTGTAAATAAACTAAATGGTGGGGTGTTCAGAGGACGGAGTATGTGTCCTTTTTGTGTCCTGGGTGTTAGTGTTAGCAGTGCACGGTGGCGTCAAGGACATTTGCGATGTCATCTTTGATGTCCTGGGTGTTAGTTAAAGCAGTGCACGGTGGTGGCGCGAGTTATGGTTGCTTAGCTGACCATAACTGGCGAATTTCAGGGGGTTTTCGGTTTTACTTGGAACCATAATGTCCCTTTAACAAAGTTTTTTTTACTGAATTTCATAGGTTTTTAGTAGCGCAACTTAACCGTAATGTCCCTTTAACAATGTTTTTTCAGTGAATTTCATAGGTGTTTAACCATATGTGCATTAACCATAGGTGTCTTAACCATATTCTCTACGAACATCTGATTTTATTGCAGACCTTCCAGAGAGTGCCACATGAATCCGTACACACTTCACAATAAAATCTGTGCTTCGTGGACAGTTTGGAACTGCATTTTCTACTGATCTAGGAACTTTCAACTTCAAAATGTCCCTTGCACAGCTCCAACACCTATCCCTACTCATCCATTAACAACCTAGTACACAGTACAAACTTTTACCAAAACTGCCATTTATCTAAAAATGGCATCAGCTAAGGCCATCCTTCCTCCTCAAGAGACACCACCACTGCTGTAATCAAGGAGCATGAGAAACACTGCCCCCTACCTTAGAAATAACACACGCGCAACATTTTCCCCTGTCCACCTGCCCCTCCATATTAGTGTTTGGTGCCTCTTTCCTCATTTCCCTCCCCACCTTTCGTTCTAAGCTCTCCTGTCAAAAAGAATCCATCCAAAAACAAAATAAATGTTCCTTTAGGAACCACCTTTCACAGTTAAACAAATAGAACTAAAAAAAAAACTGCATAGACTCCATCTACTTTATACTTCTCAGTAAAGTACATAGACTCAATAAGATTTTCCAACATTTCCATTTACATTTTGTGTTATGCTAATGGGAATATTGGGGCGTTCATCCTCCGTTCCACAGACTGGAACGGCGGATACTGGCCCAGCAGCCCAAGTTATCAGCCCAAGCGAATCGAGGGTGGATAACAAGGTCTCTGGACCATTACCCCCATTCCAGCACCTGAAATGGGAGATGAAGGCCATTAGCAGCCTAGGTTCCCAAAGCGGTAACCCGTGGTACTAAAACAGAGGATTTTTCGTCCTACACCGGGATGAGCCACCATGGAAAGGGAAGGTGGGGGATCCATACAGGGCCCCTCTTCGGTTTCCATGGCAGCCTGCAAAAGGCAAAAAGAAAACCCTATGACCACATTACCGCGCGCACATTATTCTTCCCTTTCAAATCTATCCTAATTTCGAATAACTGTACCGCAAGGCCAGTCCCAGGTGGACATGGCCACTTTAATCCTATGTTTTGTCCCTTCTGGTCATAGCCAGTCGCCACATTGTCCGGATCATGACCTTATTCCATGACCCGGACATTCTGGCCACTGCCCATGGCTACAGCCTACCCCTCAGTCACTAAAGTTATACCGCTATTTTTTTTAACTACATGTCAAATAAAAAAACACTGCCACATTTGCAAAACCATGCTTTTCGATCCTTGCCAATTTGCCTTACACAAGTTTTCTGGAAATTCACCCATGTTTTATTTTTTCAAAACTGTCAAATGAATGCACATACAATCGTCATATAAGCTCTGCACAAAATCCCACCAAACTTTGTAAACTCATTCGAAATCACATCAGAAATATCCCACCCGTCATCATCACCCCTCACCTCCCCAAACATTATTTCATAAGTTTCACAAGTGCAATGCTCAGAAAATATTATTGTCCCGAGGGTACGGCCATGTATTTTTATACATATATTGATCTATCGCAAACATTTCCAATTCACCTTACCCCACTTTTCCTCTTTTAAAAACATATGAAATCTGGTAGCAGAGCACGTCCATCTTGTGCTATTCCTATCCATTGTTGCATCTGCCTGAGGTAAACTGCCCTGACATCACTAAATCACATGCCCCACCCCTCACCCTCACATCACCAACCGTAGTGATATTCTACATCTTTCTCTGTGACGTTACTCTTCAGCGTAGCCAAACACGCCCATAATCACCTACGTGACGTCACGCAGAACACGAAAATCAACAGACATCGACTAACAACACAGCACGTCACAATTCGGAATATTAAACCGTTCTTTAAAAGAAAACAATAACGCTGTACAATTTATAAAGTACTTTTATTTTGCAATAAATGCTCCGAGACCATCCGACTATTCCCATATTCAATCAAATTGCAAATTTGTTTCTTTGCTCGTGATCCAAAATGTTAATCGTGAGCCACACATTGTTCTTTTTCCGTACACAAAGTGTTTGTTTTTGATAAAATAACTGCTTGGGTCGCACAGTGAATTCCAGGGCTTCTGCATCAACTTTGCAGACCACCATAAAGGATGTTATGTTACTCCTAATCACTAGTACAGCGTACAGACACATTGGCCCTGGGCGATCGTCCCAAAAAACAGTCACTGTGATCCAAGCGTTGACAACTATGTGCAGCTGCCGATTTAAGAAGCCATCAGTTGGCATCTGGAATCTATGACACTCGCAGAAAGGCAGGATGTGCCTATTTGGAAAACATAACAGAAAATGTGTATCAATACCCGAACTTTATTACAACGTATCTATTGACTTTTTAATTCGGCATAGAGTTTAAACTAACGATTAGCACACACATCAAACAATCTCAACAAAGAGAAAACAACATAGAAACTGATTCACAATTCAATATGGTCATACATGACATTTTAATGAAATATTAGCGTTGAACCAGGGTGAACCAAGTTATAGTCTACATGCACCTCGATCCTGCACTCCCCATAACCACGTAAAAAAAGACAACCACACAGAAAGATAGTACTTGTGTTACGTTGCAATAAGAAAGACAGAACAAACGAATACAATATAACCCAAAATTAATCTTCAGATAATAATAAGTTAATGCTCGTTCCGGTATACAGTTGTCAAACTTCAAACTTACATTATATTCACCATTTCCATTCTCTTGGCGTAAGTCAGACCGTAACGCTCACTGCGCTCGCACCAAAGATTCTTCATGAACTGAATTTACATGTTCCTTACACACTTTTGGAATGCATAACCTTATCATATGTTCATTATTACAAACCTCCTCTCATTACATTCCTTACGGAATATTCCCTTTCTCTCAAGGTCAAAAAACAATTGAACCTTATACTTTGTGTCCCATGCGTGGGCTTCCTTAGCTCGCAACCAAAAAATCAAAGCTGGTGACCTTCACTCAGAATCTAAATACATTCTCACTTTGCAACAACATGGCTCAACGCATCCATGAGAACTCGTATTCTCATACACGTGCAGGGCCCCTCTTTCCATCAGACACTGCAGGTGGCTGCCTCAGATGCCAGACTCTAGGGGGCGGCAGTCTGACTCCATTATTATTTTAAACACATTTTAACACAGACACATTAGTCCTTCGCCTGTACTTTATGCACATTATATTGTGGAACACCTCCAAATGTACCGTATGACTTTTGTGACAAAAAAACACTGTTTTTTTGCTTCTTGCTGCCTATCCCATCCCATCCTCATCAACCCTCACCTCCCCAGACAGTATTTGATAAGTGTAACAAGTGCAATGTTGTGTTTTTTAATATGTTTTTGTGGCGATGTCCACGGACATCAAAACGCAGATCCAAGATGGCGAGCGCATCGGAACAATCTGACGCACCACACGCTCTTCACCACCCAATCAGCGAATGCGTCACATGTCCGCGGACATGACACGACCAATTAGCCAATCGATATCTAACAGGGAAGTGTGTCCGCGGAGCGGACATAGAATTTTTTTTAGACCTACTTTTTGATCGTTTTAAAAAAAAATACTGGACGGATTTTCACCAAATTTACAAAAGCATGGTTTTGGGACCAAGCCGCTGCTCCTACCACAAATTTGGTGAAAATCCATCCAGCGGTCTGAGCTATAGGCGTGCACAAAGTTGTTCCCCCATTCGGTCTACGGAAAGAAATTTTGGGACCCCTCCTATAACTTCCCCCCCCCTTGGACCAAACCTCACCAAACTTTGCAAAAATATTCAGAGTGGGCCATATACTTTTTGTTGCAAAGTTTGGTGAGGAATCGTCCAGGGAGAGCGAAGTTATAAGCCACCCAAAAAGGGCTCTTCCTATGGGATTAGCAACTTAACCATAACTACACAGCCACTAGCGTGGCTGTGTAATACATATATGTATATGGTAGCAGGTGTTTTACAAAGGTAACATTAACCGAAGGGAGCAAGTGCTTCAAGCTTTCAAACTGAATAGGAGTACTATTTAAACATACAAATTACATTATTAAGGGCCACCTGAGGCAACAGTGCAGTTTGTTAGGGAGGATGGGGAGAGGACAGGGGGACCTCCCTTTTTAGCAAGTAAGTACATTTTAAACTGAGCTATGAAGAGATCCACAGTTGGGCTGACTTTGATTGCTGTGGGCCATGGGTTTCAGAGGAGCGGGCCAAGTAGGGAGAAAGAGGCGAAGTGAGAGGAGGCACTGGGAGGGTATGGGACGGTGAGGTTGAATAACGTCTTTTTTTTAAAGTGCTTTTTCAGAACAAGCTGTTCTTCAATGGAAATTAGTTTGGTTTTCTCTGGTTATTTAAATTCATATTTCACAATATATTTTTACTAGGCTTACTTTTTTGCCATGTGTGGTTCAATTTGTTCGTTTTATGGAAGTTAACATCCTACAAGCTTTCAGTTTATTTGTGTACAACGCCCCTTCTGCAAAGTTTTACTGCATTTCAGAAATGTAAACATAAATATAAATGAATGCTTAATTGCATGAAATTGACTCCAAGATAATCACGTGTCACTGGCAAGTCAGATAGTTCTTTATGACATGTATGACCACAGGACTATTTTGGTCAATGCCTTCGATGTTGGGTTATAACACATTTTCAGTTTTCTGAACTTGGCTTTTGTGCCGTGGATTTCTTGGGTATAATTCCATTAAGTGCATTGAATAAAACCTGTGGCTCCGTGAGACAGGGGCTGGGCACGCATAAGGTTTAAATCAGATCACTTTGTCGGCAAACAATACAGCTTCTTATAATGAGCAAATTCAAAACATGAAAGAAAGCAAGAATGCAATTTAGAAAGCCTTTGAGAGCATCATTAATGCTGAGCGGAATAGGAGCTCGACACACAGAAAACCCTTTTAATAAATATGTATGAAGGCAATTGCTGAAGCTAAAGAAGCAAGGCCTGGAAGCAGAGAGAAAGAGGCAGCAGAGGGTGGTGCCTGCTGAGTTCTCGACTACCGTATGGAGTGCAGGCAGATAGATAGATAGATAGATAGATAGATAGATAGATAGATAGATAGATAGATAGATATTACACCATTCATTAAAAGGGAGGCATACAGAAGCTAGTGGCTCCTTGACATTGACAGATTGATACATGGAAATATTGGTAGATAGATAGAGGCAGACAGATAGATAGCTCACTGCATTAAAGGGAGGCATGACCAAGTCTGCATGAAATGAACATATATCATATCTTATATTAACGACTTCCAGGGTGCCTTCTGTTCTTATTCGCGGCCCTTAATTACAGTTCCTTTCCATTATAAGTAAATTGCCGAGATTATTTGTAATTCTGGGCCGAAAATGCAATAAGGAAAGGCATTAAGTATTCAACTAAATGTATGTTCTTCCCTTTATTTTTAGTCTCTGCAGCTCACGGTTGTTTATCGTCCATTATAGCCATGTGTGATACATATTTTGAACGGGTATCTTATATCACAGCATGTTCTGCGTCGCTTTTTAAATATTTTAATGTATTCTTTGCAATAATTACTTTTAAATGATCCGTTTTCAAGTCTATGTTATATATTCTATAGTAAAACAGTTTTAATGGGGCAGTGTAAATTCCACTAACATAAAATAACATACTACTGAATGTGATAATATGATTAATTTGAAATACCATAGCATGGTGCCATCAACACCCACCCCTAACACATTCACATGCTCACCCTACACTTACCCACTCATGTTAAACCTCACACAATCACTCAGATATCGGTGTGCGTGGGTGGGCTAGGTGGGTAATGTAAGTGAGATGATATACACAGTCTCCTAAACACAGTGCATCCCCATATGTACTCATGCACTCCTGTACACTCACTCACCAGGGACTGAGCGTAAGTGAGGGAGTGGCGACATGATCCAATTGTTTGAGTTAGTACATAGGTAGGTGATGTGAGTTATGAGTAAATGTTATGAGTGAATGAGTAAATATTTGAGTGAAGGTGTGGCAGAGGGACTGCATTAGAGTGTACAAATGTTGTGACAAAGTGCACTAAGCTTAGGGTGGCACCCATAGTGATGGCACCACAAGCTCAGCAGACATTGATAACATATTCACTATTTTATCATTCTTTCATATTCAGTCAGGCAAATTATTCAATCTGTTTCCTCCTTATAAATGTTTCACTGCTTTTGGTGTTACATTTTTTTTTCCTGTAGGAAGGCATTTAGGATGGAGAGTTGCATTTTGCCCTTTCCCATGATGATGTAAAGAGGTGGAGCTGAGTCTAGTGTCAAGGGGTATCATAGCAGGTTCAACCAAGTCATTAGAGGGTGGAATAGCACCATGTGATGGCAGTCCCAGGGCATATGATCTGTGGGTTAGATGACACTACTTTGGCATACACAGGCAGGTGGTGCTGTAACCGACCATAGGATGGAGACAAATGCACATCAGAAGGCAGTACTGAGCCATGCTAGATTACCCTGGCATATGAAATAAAAGGACTATAGCTGAGCACATGATTGTTCTACTGGAGAATATGATGAAAAATAAAGGGCAAGTGGGGCTGTAGCTGGGTACTTGGTAGCAGTTCCAGGGCATAAGATGCCAGCATCCAGACATATTACAGCAACACCTAAGCATATGATGATGTAGCACAGCATACAATGTCAGAACCTGAAAATGTCATGGCTTTGTCAGAGCATACGTTTCTCTATATGACCAACTAATGATAGTAACTCGGAATACAATGGCAGAACCTAATCATTTGATAGCAATGCCTGGGCATTTGATGGTTGTAACTGCATATGCAGTTGTTGCACAAGAGCATAGGGTAGCAGTACATACGCATATGATGACAAACTTAAGCATTCAGTATGATGTTGTGTTTTAGCATAGGAAATCAGTGTATGACCTTGGGACATCCTGATATGACTAGGTATTGCCATTGTGTGTCATGTAAAACATTATATGTTCAACTAATAACAATATCTGCCTAGGATTATTTATAATATGCCCAGTTAGTGCCATCCCACGTACATGCTGAGAACATATGCCCATGTACAAGTAGCATATGCCCACTAAATGTCCTATGCCCATCCACCTTCACCATATGGCCAGGAAAGGGTATCATGTGTCCATAAACTATGTCACATAATTAGGCACAAACTGTAAAGGTATAACTACTGCAAATGAATGCCTAGGTACAGTTCAATATGCCCTTATGTGCCTATCCCCACACAAACAAATGTGCATAAAGAATCACATGTACAAACAGACATCTACTCAAGCATGAACACACGTTTTGGCACACAGGTAAGCACCCTCACACACATGCACAGGAATGAACACATTCTCTTGCACGCTTGTTATGACAGAGGGCGCCCCTTTGTGTAGGGTTGAACTCCTGGAGAAAATGTGTGCATAATCACACACAGTGGCAATAACCACCTATTTTACCTGATAAGCCAGGACATGTGCAGAATATGAGCCTGAACTATTTAGAAGGGTTTGTGGTGTGGGCTAAAATATAGCCCCCTGAATGTCAGAAATAAAGAGGCCACGCCAGGCCAGTATTTAAGAGTGAAGCTGGAAAATGCAGGCCTGTCCAAAACACTTCCTTTTCTACTTTTGGCCTAGGACATGAACAGAAATGGGCCTAGTTAAATTCTACTGCAAAGACAAGTGCGAAAGTGGAGAAAGACACAGTACTTCTCACAAATAAACAGACACTAAAATGCATTACACATGGACAGAGTTAAAAACGGCAACAGAATACATGGGATGAAAAGAAATAGGTGTGCATTTGGAAGCTAAGAAGGAGGAACAATGCCTTTGCAATTCAGAAATAAAGTGAAGGACACATTACATTCATCAGGAGGAAAGAGACTTAATTTCATCATATAAAATGACAGCATGGGGAAAGAACGGCTTATTTTGTTTGGTGTAGATTTGAATACTGCTTCTTTATGTAACCATAGCCTATCTGTGCGGACAGAGTGAACTTATTTCTATTTATACAATATGTAAAGAAAAGATTATACTGTGCCTTTCAAAAGTAAATATGCTGCATGTAATAGCCTTTCAGAAAGGTAAACCACCCACTTATTTGTCCCTCTAAGATGAAATCCCCCACTGAACTGTGAACTGAATAAGTGTGTCTGGATCCTGACCTCGCGGGCCCCTGGGTTTGATGAATACCAGGGATACAGGACTGTTTTCAAATAGATGCTTAAACTTATAAAAATATTGAATTTGTGGTGAATTTCTGATAACATGACTAACAGAAATTAGCTTTAAGGTCAGGTTCCCCATAAAAAGTGCATTTGCCCTGAACAAAGACTCTTTGAAAAATTGAACTCCAGACCTTTGGCTAGATCCACCACACAAACAGGTCTGGTTTTCAATGTAAAATGCTAAGATACACAAAGAAGTTGACTGGATTTATTGGAGTTGCTAAGAACATGTCCTGCAGAAGTGAACTTACGGTCAAGCTCCCCATAAACTGTAGATTAAGCACCGAGCAAGGCTTTGAAGCCAAAAGAGGGACAACGTTAAGGTAAACCAGATGGCTGACCACATGTCTTAAGAGCAATGAAGCTTAATAACACAAGTAATGCATTGCCATAGATTAAACATTGAAGACAGTTTTTCCTAAATAAAAGGAGCATCGTGTGTCCTATCAAGCCCACTCAAGGTTCATATTAAACAGAAGAGAAAGTCCATTGGCACCCTGTAAAAATGAAGTTTTTGTGATGTACATAATTTAAGTTATGGGGAAAATTATGATTCTGCAATTTGCATACACTTGAGCAATGGGAAAGTTGGCAAAGGGATAGACCATGAAATTAAGGTTTAAATTGGAAATGGCCCCATTTTTAGCTATTTCTGCACAGCAGAAAACTGCAAAAATCAATAGCTCCACCCAGGAAGGGCGTGCCGAAATAAAATGAGTATGGTCTTACTCACCATACAATATAGAACCCATATATATATATATATATCTTCATGGGGTGATCTGAAAGATTAAGGGAGATATCACATGATGGGATTTTTCAGAACACAGGTTTTAAAACGGTCTTGAAATGCTGTATCTATTCTCCTCCCTCAGCCTACATCATATATTTCTCCCAACTTCTGGTCCTATCAGTGGCCATTGGGCATCTTGGTGGGAGGTGAAGGGAGCGAGTTAGCCAATCCTGACCGTGGGAATTATGACAAGGTTGCATGGTCATCCACGCTATAAGAGGGAAGGTGTACATCAGAACAGGGATTTTTGGACTTTATTCCGGGATACAGCCTGCTGCTGGAGTATCGCAAGGAACCACTAGCAGAGAGGCAAGGAGAGCTACCAATACCATCAAGGAAACCTTGCCTGGGAACCTGGGAGACCTATCCAAGAGAGGCCTGTCTGGAGGGACCTTGCTGTGGGAGAAGCCTGATGTGAGCTGCCTACCAAAAGAGGGTCCTAAAAATCTGGTGGGCTCCCTGAGTGAAGAGCATAGATCTCCCATGCAAGTAGATATCCCAAAGCAATCAATTATGTGGGGAGCCACCTGTCTTTATCCCTTTCCATTAGTGGGTAATAAGGGGAGGGTGAAGTTGGATAGGCCCTTCGCACAATGTATTAAATCTCATTCAAATGATTTCCCCATAGTAAACCACCCCTCTCTTGAAATTGCATTGTGTTGGGAACTGCCTGCCTTAACCCTTAACCATAAAATTGTGGGGGATGGATGAGACACTGTGTAGATCCTTAGTACATTTGATTAAATGGGAAAACCAGGCGTGCTTACCGGGTCCCGCGAGGGGAAGAGGGAGCAAACAACGGGCCAACTTGTAATGGCCCGTTGTTTGCTCCCTCTCCCATTCCCATTCAGCCCTATGGGGGCTGAAATGGGAATGGGGAAGGACCATGTCCGGGTCCTTGGAGGGAGGAATTACCGGGTCTTCCGAACTCGAGGACCCAGACCCGGACGAGATTTCGGCGGCAGCCATGCCGCTACCGCCGAACTCGTAATGAGGCCCATTGTTGTGATTTTGGGTTTTGCCACAGCATTGGTGGCTGATGTTGGCTGTTAGCATTTTTGTCAAATCTTAAACAAATAAATAAATACATATTCTTACCATACACCGGCCTTCATTGGTGACATAGGGCATTTGTTGGGGTTGGGTGCAAGACGGGTTGGAGGCCTCACCAAAGAGAACCTAAAAATCAAAAGTGGTTTATTGTGCGCCACCTTGCTTTGGGGGAAAGGAACTCGCTGAGCTGAGTGTGACTGCCTAATAAACCGCAACAGTGGGGTTTCTGTGCCAGAGAAATGAGTTTAAATGGTGCATTTCACAGCAAACATTTAACAAAAATTGGTTAAAACAAGCCATACAATTTACAATTAGTTAAGTAGGGGAACACATGATCAACTGCATTAGGTCACTGATAGTACACAGAATCATTTTTCAGCACATTTTCATGTTAGATGTGTCCGTAGAACATCTTTGATGACTGTCTAAATGATGCATACAGGGATGGCTCTATAAAAACATATGTTCATGCTGCCAATGCATTAACAGTATTGCCATTGCAAAAACATGTTCATGCCTGCACATATTATATGTTCACTGTAAATATTCATTTCATGTTAGCTGTTTGCAGTATATGTCAGTATCGTCACTGCAAATCATGATCTTGCTGGATGTGTCTAATATCTGCCTATTAACCAATGCAAATAAATCCAACCACACTAGTGGTTATATTTTTGCACTTATAGAGTATATGTTTGCCTCTTGGGATCGTGCCCCACATTAAGACTTGTCTCGGGAGGATAGCTCAGCGGCAACATGCTCGCTTTCGAAGACAACACAGAGCAACACAGGTTTGATCCTCGGGTCCGCGCTTAGAAATGTCTGGGTATTAAGCGTGTTAAAAATAACCTATCATATCAAGACTTGTTGACAACTGTGTGAGTGAGCCTACATGTATATGTGTATCAAAGGGAAACAAGACACTGGAAATTGAACTTTCAGAAGTTATGGGGATCTGTTAGCAAATTAGCAAGGGGATAGATCAATATGGAGATATAAAGGAATTGGTAAAGAATTTGGAGGAATTTGTATATGATGTTGGAAATAAGGACTCTATGAGGTTCAACATGTGTAGTGTGAGAAACCCAAGGGTATTCTCACTTCTTTCCCCCCGCATCCTCTGCTCAGGTGTCCAGGGCACGGCCATCGCCTTTGGATCCAGAACCTGGGGGTGGAGGAGTGCGGGCGGATCACCTGGGTTGAGGGACCTTGGGACATGGGAGTGAGAGGCCCATGTGTGAGACGCGGTATTCCCCTTTCCCTAATTACCAAACATCCTATTCTTCCCTAATCCCAGCGGGATATTGTGAATCTTACCCTGTCTCTCCCCTCATCTTTGAAAACCACTGGGACGAAGAAGAAGAGGTACAGAGCTATGAAGTTTGCGCATAGGAACCAATGTACTATGGATCCCTATGGGCAGTCTCCATCGTGTCCCATTAATGAGGACAGGCAGAGTCAGGCCTCCCTTTTCAACCACCCACACCTGAGACCGTTCAAACCTCTATACTATTATAAAAAGCAGAGCACAGGAACACACTCCTAGCGAGCTGGGGATGCAGTGTGGACCAGAGGAGCGGAAGAGCAGAGGAGAGTGCTTAAAGAACCCAGGAGAGTCTGGAAGGGAGCTGAGGACCACAACACTGATCCTGTGTTGTTGAAGGGCTGCAGTAGTGCTGAGGAGCTGTGCCTTCCAAGAGCCAGAGAGGGCAGATCATATCCTGCTGACTGTCCACTGAAGTACATGTTTCCCCAGGGCATATGAAGGGAAGCCCAGGTACCTGAGGGGCAGGTGGGAAGACCCTGACCTCGACCCAGAGAGATCCGTAGAAGTTGCTCGCCAGAGCCGCACTATCCTGTTGAGTCACATGGCAAGAGAGAGGAAATCCTGGTGTGTGTGGCTGGAGCGGGAACCGGAGCATTGCATTAAAGAAAGAAAGCAGGAAATAAGAAGAACCGTGGAAGGCATTATGGGACTTGAAGTTCTTTTTGAAATGAAGTGAAATTGGAATCAACTCCAATCTGAATTAGGGAAGCCGAAAGTAAATAGAGTGCAAGTGGCACGAGAAAAGCAAAGCGAATGAAAGTTGCTAGCGGGAGCCTGTGAAGTGAAAGCAACTGTAAAATAAAGTAACAGAGTGATCTGTCAGAAAACATAAGTACGCCCATTCGAAAGACTCTGTGCACTGGGTTTAGGTTCGAGCCCGAATGAGTGAAGCCTAAACTAATTGAGATGTAATGATCTTTTCGGAAGCAAACGGGTCTCAGTCCAAACACGGGAGACCCAGAAAATTGTGTTTGAAAGAAGGTGAAATACAGGCGAACTGTAAACATGGCAACCTGTGAGTTTTCAGGAACAAAAGAAACTGGGTGCGTGTAAATGTCAAAGGAATGAATGTGAAATACATCAAAGTGGTCATGCGGAGGTTAAGCAAAGGCCTTGCAAAGTCAAAAGTCTTTGATTAACTAAGAAGGAAAGAATAGTGTACAACAGGTCTGAACCCGGCTTAAGGAGGTCTGTAAAAGAGTGAACATTGTGCTTAAGGGGTCCCAGCCTGAACAAGGGAGATCAGTTGTGAACATTGTGCTTAAGGGTTCTGAGTCCGAATGATGGAGATCCATGGTCCAAGCCTGATCGAGCGAGACGAATTGTGAACATTGTGTTAAAAGGGGGTCCGAGCCTGAAGGAGGGAGAGCCTTGGTGAACAGTAGACCGCCTACTTATGAATGTGAAAATCTTTATAAGAAAGGAATTTGGGTGCTTATTTGTTACGACAGGACGTCTGCAATAACAGACTTTTATTGGGAAAGAGAGTTTGTCGCACAAGGCCCTGATACCTATCCTTTGAACTATATCCTCGTGGCAGAGAAGCCAGAGTGTGTGCGAAGCTGGAGGGCGCCACCTTGTCCCGTGCTGAAAACGTGGGGAAGGGCAGCCAACTGCTCAACTATCCTGACATATAATTTCTTACACTTTTTACTTTTTGCATACATTGTTGTCCCACACCATTTCTTAAAGGACTAAGGATTGGCAAAAGGCTTATTAGTATAGGCCCTTTTATTTTGACAGACTCCACTAGGACTTGGTTATTATTTGATGGTCATAGCTTTCTTCCATCCTTAGATTTAGGGTTAGATAGGCATTCAGCCAACCAGGTGAAGTTCAATTGACACCCTTGAACCATGTACCACGTGTGTCTGTCTTCCTTCATGATACCATGCCTTCCTTCAAAGTCTAAATTTATATTTCAGATTTAAAAGATAGGAAAATACTACATAATATGCAGGATCAATATAACATGAAATAAAATCAACAAGTGTTTAAAAATTAGATAAAGAAAAGATGTGATGGCCCGCTTGGCACATTGTTGCAGAGGAATAAAGGGGTCAAAATATAGACCAAACCAATCATGTAGCAGAACATCTATAGATAGAACATCATGTGGGAACTTTGAAATGAAAGACCATTCTCCTGGAGTGAACTAACAACAGAAACATGTTTCCAAAATAGCGAGAGAGGAACCATTCACAAAATGATGCCTCCTGTTGGATTGTGCTTCTTGCTCGGTACCATTTTGAAAATGCGACCTCTGTAAAATGAGAGATGAAAATGACTGCTTGTGCTCCCAAAAGATGAACTGGAACCATGTCTAAGGCTTTTAATTGAAACTGGAGACTGGCTGGTTGATGCTAAAGACATGCTGAGAACTTCCTACATGTAAGAGTGCCAAAGGTCTGATCGCACCTTCAGAGACAAACATGTAAATTATCTATTGATTTACTATTGACTGATCAGTATGTAAGGACATGTAGAGAAATGCATATGAAAGTTGGATTGAATGGTAGTTCCAAAGTAAAGGATCTTATATTACACAGTGTTAGGGCAGATGTTAATTTCAGTGTTTACTGATGGTCAGGGTTTCTGAGATATGGTGCTTTTTTAGATAAGGTGTTTAAAGCCATCTTTGGAAGTAGGATTAAAAAGCATTTGAGTGTCTTCAGCATATAGTTGATTGAAGCTGTTCTGAAAACTAGGAAATCAGTTAACAGTTTTATATAGGCATTCAAGAGCCATGGGGAAAGAGAAGCACCTTGAGAGACATGACAGATCAGAGGGTGGAGTTGGAGCGACAGTTTTCAAGTCTGACTTGTGCTAATGTGTCTGAGATAGTGGATACAATCCAAGTGGCAACAATATCTTTTCGTCCAATTGATGTTTTAGGCAGCTTCAGATGATTAAATAAATAAGTGTCAATTGCAGGCCAGGTCAAGAAGGATGAAAATGGATTGGTGATTGACATTAAAGGGCTTTGGGATGGTCTCTCTGGTATAAAGTCAAGATCATTGAATGCCCCTGTCTTATCTGAAGCCAGATGATAGGTTACGGATAAGGTCATTTTCCTCAGAATAATCCCGAAATTGCATTGCAACCAGTTTCTCTCTCAAGTACTAAGAAATGTGATATTAGAGCTGCTGTGCCAGGCAATGGTGGTGTCATAAGGGTCAGCATTATGTTTTTTCAGGAGAGGGAGTCAGTAGATTTTATTAGCTGAGAGGGCATAATAACATAATTAAAGAAAGTATTGCATGTCACAGCAATAAGGCATGTCCGTGCAGCACAGTGCAGCAAATTTTTTGTCTTTGATGATTCCTCATTGTGTCTGGGATGTCGCAGGTAGAGTTTTTGAAGTCGTTCTTGGTATGTAAAACTATGGCATCCTTCTAGGCTTACTCTGATAGATAGATGCAGGTCTGTTATGACTCAGAGACATTTTGATATTAGTATTTTCAAATTCGGGTGCCTGTATTCCAGTTTCACATTGGGGTTCACCCCCTAACCTGGATCAGTTGCTTACCTATATATGCTTACATTTGAGATTAAATGACTCTCAATTACTCTGTCATTATAGATATATATTGTATGGTTTGGGGCAGTTGTATGCAGCCTTTCCTGATCTAGAGAAAGCCTGCCACTCAGTAGATGGAGAAGCACTGTGACAGAAGTGGGACACATTAGAGGTTCTGCCTGAACTTTTGGATCTTATTCAACTGCACCATGCAAAGACAAACCGGAAGCTTCTCCGCAGATTTTGTTACAAAAAGAGGGATCAAACATGGCTGCTCAAGAGCCCCCTACTATTCATGTTATTTCTCTCAGGCTTTAACCCCCTCAAACACTTGTATATGCTGATGATACAGCCTTAAAGGACTTAACATCAGGGGAAGTGCTGCAAAGCCTTATTTTTGCTGAATAATATTTTAGAGCCCACAGTTTAAAATTAAATATGCAGTAAATGAAAATTGTGGCATTTGGCAAAGGTAAAAACTATCATGCTTGGTACCTAAACAGGCAAAGCATTGAAGTAGTGGATTCCTACTGCTATCTAGACCTCCACTTTGCAAAACATGGAGAGTGGTCAAGTGATACAACCGATTGCAGAGAAAGCTTAATTGAAGTTGTAAGATTCTACTACAGGTTTTGAGCCAGATGATTAGATAAATGCATCAGTGTATATAACGTCAAGGTTGTTACAATGCTATTATACAGCAGCAAGATTCGGGGACACTCAAACTGTGCTGATATAATACAAAACAATATTTTGAAAAGATGAACTGGGCTTACAGTAGGTACAACAAACAGTGCCCCGTGACTAGAATTGGGGATTTCTGATAAAGCAATACAGGCACATTTAAAGTTCAGATTATTATTTCATGAGCTACATCTGGGGCACGGTACAAATCTAAATGTTTATAAGGCACTGGGAGAAATAGCTGACTCTACTTCTAAAAATAAGTATGTATGGTTTGAGGGGTACAAACTTTTAATAGAGTGGGCCTTCAGAGTTTGGGAGTATTAATGTCCATTGCATATAATGCTCTTAAAACTGTTCTTATGCAAAATGCATTATTATGTGATAGCGATGGAGATGGGATGTGATATGGATGGAGATGTGGATGGAGATAGGATAAATGTGTGTAATTTATTGCATTTGATAATTTATTTTACTCTGCAGATGAATATGGTCCTAGGTGGGGAAGTGGGTGAAATGAAAGCCCCAGAGATCAGGCAGCTGATATTGATGACCCGCTTAAACATGCTCACATTAAATGAACAAAGGAAATGGGAAGGGGACTGTGAGACCCTGGGATGATTTATGTGAAATGGGAGTGTCTGAATAACTGGGGCACTTTTTATTGATTTGCAAGTGTTTTACTGACTTGCATTGGAGTTGGCTAAAACCCTATTTTATGATATTTAACATTAGGACATACTTAGAGGTGATACATTTTATAATCAACTGTCGAAATAGGAGTTTTATGTACAGTTTGCATGAATATGTGAGATAAGCACTTGTACTGTGACTTAGATTTATTTGAATTTTTGATATTACCATTTGCATTGTATTACTTTATATTGATCATTTTGATAATACTGCACTTTGCAGGTTTGCCATTGTAATATTAATGGTGTATTTATATTACTCTGCATTTTGTATTCAAATCTGCTGTTAATGGAAAGATTTGAATTCAATAAACAAGTAATGCATGTTGGCATTATCCTCTTTAAGCTGCATACCTATATTATGAATGTTTTCCATAAATAATTGAATACAAAGTGAGATAAAGTTTGCTTGGCTATATCATTTCTTTATGATATATTCACAGTTCTCTTTGATGCCACTATGTGTACTTATTGTTGAGCCTGTTGGGATATGTAAGCTATATTTTGGTCAATGGATGATAATGATGTGCTACTTATATATTGCTCTGATTGAAGAGCTGTACAGAGAACATATTTACACATAATTATCACCCAACCAAAGTTGTTACTCATTTATCAACCTCAGAAGGATGAAAGGCTGAGTAGGCCTTGCCGGAATTTCAATCTTCGAACTGCAGATCAGTCTTGGATCATAGCAGCAAGTGCACAACCTGCTGAGCTATCTTATTGGCTCAGATATTGATTACATCAGGTGTGCATCCCCAATCTAATACCTTGTAACTACATAGTCCCAACCCACAATTTTGGGCAAGAAACTTGTGTTTTTATGAAAACTCAAACTTATTTAAATAAAAAGAAATGAAGGTTAAATCAAGGCAAAGCTGACCTCTAGCTTTACACAGCAGAAGTCACCACAATGTCACAATTACAGACAGCTGGTCTACAAAAACGAAAATGATCTTTTTGCATTTATCTAAATACTTCACACACACAAGCACTCATTTCCATGATCAATTATATACATGCATTGACTTTGGGATAAAAGTAGACTTTCCCGCTACACTTTTACTGCTTGTCTGTCAGTCTCTCAAAATACCCAATTTGCACATAAAGTCAAATTTTCAAATGAATCTACAAACTTTATTTTCCCCAATAATATCAGAATTTATCAGAATCAGAGAGTGGTTACATGTCTCCCATTTCCCAAATTGTTCTGGTGCACTGTGATGCTAATGTGTGTACAGTTTAAAATAGGCTTACAGTAGCTTGTTTTAAAATTCTACAGGTTTTTGGTTAGGGACGTACTGTTTTAAATTTAGAATGCACAGACTAGTTAATATCATCCAGCCCAAGCTGAGAATGATTTTCAGATTGTATTCCATGAATGTAAATCACATTCCCTTTCCAATCATATATGAATCTTACTGTGCAATTAGAGAATGGGGCCTTGCATGGGGTTCACCTTCATACTATTTTCAAGTGAACTGAAATAACTCCATTAAACTTGCTCTGTTTTCAAATTTAGTTTAAGTAAATACAGCCTTAAAAGAACATATATTATCAAACTCATCCTCATTTGTCCATTTGGCACACTTTCGAACAATTATCTAATGGCCACTACAACTGTGAAAACCCTTTGGGTCATTTTTCAAATATCTGTTATAAAATGCTACTGTCAGTGATAGGAAACATTCCTTATTTTACACAGTGCTCAGAGTACAGGCAAAGCATTTTAGTATTTATTTCCATGAGCTATCCCTCAGCTTCAAATACAATGAAAAATAATTATTTATCGCACAATCACTAACTACAATATCCTATTCTCTTTCTTATAAATATGTGTTATTAGGCCCTGTGCTCTGTGCACAGAAGTGCCATATTTTTACATGTACATGCAGTTTAATCTCACTAGTCTTTTAATATGAAGGAAACACTGTTGCATTCCACAAAATACCAAGAATTTTCTATTTGGAATTAGCTCCCTATAGTGGTAACCCCCATCCCCAGGGAGTTTGGGGTATACTTCTGGGGCATTTATTATTGTATTTGAGGAGTTTTTATACTCACTTTGAAATCTTTCTCTAAAGGCACAAGTCAAAAAAGGGCCTTCATAGGTTTCCAAAAGAAGACCTGGTCAGGTTCTCATTCCTCTTGGAAAGCAAGTCTGCTACTGGTTAAGTTGGCTCAAGATCCCTCATAGGCAATGCCCTTACGTTGGTCTCTTCCTTTAATCCTATAGTAACAGGTGTTGTTGTTTCTTGCAGCTCTTGCCAGTGTCAGAATGCGCTCCTCTGTGTTCAAACTATCTTTAAAGTGACACTATGTGATTGCAAATTTATCCTGAAAAGTGTACTCTTGCACATACCTTATAATAATCATTAATAATGACTCATGCAGTGTAACACATTGGGTAGTATATCTTTCAATTATAGCTTTTTAAAAATAATATACTGCTGAGTACTGCCATGCACTGCCGATATATGTTGAAGGTCTTTTTCCAAGGCAGATTATGATAACAATAAGTAGCTCAATACTTGAGAACCTTTTAAATAAAAATGCATTTTCAATTCATCCATAAAAGTTCTGAAGGAAAAGGAAGGAGAGCAGAAATTTTGAATTTAGAGGAAGAAAAAAGAGAAATATAAAAATATATTAATGTAATTCTACCATCCATTTTACATTGTTAACTGTATAGAAATAACTAAACAATAATAACACTTCCCTCGCCATTGGATATGATTGAATTAACTAATCAATTATTCATAAATGCCACCAATTCCAATTGTTTCTATATGATGTTGTCCTTACTTTTGTAGGTTCAATGAAGTAAGGCAAAATGGGCAAAATACTGATTATATTTGTGGAGTTCGCTATTATGAACTTAAGCATCATGCAAAGTGTATCCTTAATTATTAAACTCACCTTGTGAGTCATTCTTGCTGATATGTTATCCTGAAAGGGATTACATAGGTTTGCTCTTGTAGTGGTCCCTATTATACATTTGTAAAAAGATTTGGATCCTCAGTAATATTATGGGCCAACCAAAACCATTATTGCAAAACAGTCAAGTATTATATCCTGAAGAAAGTAAAAACATGGGATTTGCTACATGGAACTTTACCTTGTTTATTTTGGTGTAATACTCCCTTCATTATTCTCACAAACTGTAATTTTGAGTTCATATTGCAATGGTGATGTAATTGTATGAGCGTATTGCGCTATCTACAAATTGTGTAATCGAAACCAACGTCAATATAAATGTTGATCCGCTGTCTTTGAAAGTAAAATGCCATAAAAGAGACTTGAATTGTCAAGCAATTATAAATCCTAATGTTGTATTGTTGCTCATTATGGAAACAAAAGTATGCAAATCCAATATATATGCAGGACAAATATTTCATGTTTTTAATAAAAGTATGTTTTTTTTACAGACAAATTATAATATCATGACCCCATTGTCATAGAGAAACTGAACTAAATGTATACAAGTATTACATTGATATCCATACAATGATGTGTCATTTAATATGAATAATGCATCCTCTGCCAATAACCAGCATTCTCCCAATTTATTTTAAATCAATATATATACAAATTACAATGTATATGGCTGTACAATATTCAACCAGAAATGTTGTCTCCAGAGTTTAATTGTGAAAAATTCATAAAAAATTACACTTGTAGTTGTCAACTTACAGATCAATCTAGCTTCCACCTGTCTCAGCTTTTGCTCTTTGTTACTGCCTCTAATGTTTGTCTTCACAGTTGACAGTCCAAAAAATCTGATATTTGCCTTGTGCTCTTCTTGATGTTCTTTCTTCCAATGGACAGCCAGCGGTAGCTTAGGGTCTTAACCCGCAATCATGCCTATATGGTTTCTCATTCAACATCTTAGTTATTTTAAGGTACTGCCTACATACATCTTTTGACTTACAAATGGTCCAGCCCCATATTTCTAAGTCTAATCATTCAAAAGTGTGCTGTTTTAAAACCAAGGGACATATACATGCTTAATTTTGCTTGATGATTCAACTTGGATGCTCGTGGTCAGCACGTGATTTTAATAAACAGCGCTTTGTAAGGCCTTGACTAATGATTAATGTGAGTCAGTCTACAAGGCCCAATATTCTCATTGGTTACGTCACAGGATATGGCTGAATTTGATAGGAGAACAGGGCCAATGGATGTCAGTTAATGGATACATTTGCTTTGAGGCTGGCTTGCAAATCCAATCATCTGCTCACCCTAGATTTAAATCTTCTGTGAAACTGAAAGGTTTGATATTCTTTAAAAATTAAGGTTTTTCCTAACAGCCTCCCCTGGAGGATTCCCAAAGGTAGGATGGCTATTTTGCTCTGAGTTGAAACCCAGAACAACTTGAAGTTAGAACAATTGCGTGCTGAATCAAACACATCAAGGTTATTCAGACTAATACAATTGAATCACCGTTTTTCTGCATAGTATACTGTATTATTTAAGTCCATTATACTATTGTAAAATTTGTACAATAATCTAAAATTGTTGAAGAAATAAAACATTGCAGTAAAATATTCAACGAATGATGATTCCATTCCTTCATTTGATGTAAGTAAGAAATGCATGACTGTGCCATTGTGAATACTTCACAACACCCTACTACTGGAATTATATTATTTTAAAATGTGTGTTTCATAACCTGTGTGCTCTGGTTAACATGATTCTTTTTTTGACAGATTCGGGCCTCTTGCACTTCCATTTTATACTGATGCATTCTGCATCTCCTGTATTGGTAAAAACCCTGTCTTTTGGTGAAATGTATTCAAAGGCCCAACTATCTCTCAGGTGTGCACCCCACATGTTTTCATGTATCCACAGTGAATTTATATATATGTAAAATGTACACAAAATGATTTTCAGTACAGATTGTTTGCATATTTCAATGGCCTCTCCACTGGGTACCTAATACACATTTACTGTGTTACTGTTGGATTCTGAAATATGTGGTAAACTAGGGCCTTTTTCTCCCCTCGCAGGATTCTCAAACTTAGGTGGCCTCTCCACTGGGTACCTAATACGCATTTACTGTGTTACTGTTGGTTTCTGAAATATGTGGTAAACTAGGGCTCACCGCTCACCTCCTATCCGCTCGCTCTCGTCTGTCTCCCCCGCACTCCCTCCTATTCCATGGGGCTTTCTATCTCACCTTTCTTCTCTAACTGCTTCTCCATTGACTATCCTGCTCTCCTCACTAAATCTGGTAGGAAAAAGTTTAAAAAGGACATCCTGGTCTCCAACCCAGGCCTCCCTATCGCTGACACCTACACCAGTGCCTTCTCCAAGGAAACTCTCACTCACATCCTCTTTTTCGTACCTTTGCCTGACCTATGGACCCTTCATATGGTCTCTGTGCTCTCTCCTCTTCTCCCATTAATGGTGGCACACGTTGGGATGTCCTCCTGGCCCCCTTCCACTCCTCTAAGGCCATCATTAATGTCTATGCTAATGGGACCATCTTGGTCCAAGGCCCTCAGGCCAACCTTCACCTCTTTGATAGATGCTTCCCACGCCTCATCAACTTCCTCTCCTCTCCTGCTGTCCCCCCTCCTCTGTCCTTGGCTACCTTGCCTCTACCCTCCCTCCTTGCCCCCTCTCTTGCTCCCTCCTCACCTCCGCAGGGCATACCTCTGATTTGTACCCCTCCCCGGAAGTCCTTCAAGGTTGGCAACCTTCTCCACATTGCCACTCTTAACTCTCGCTCTGCCGTCAAACATTCCTCTGATATCTGTCACCTGCTTGAGGAACTAGACCTCGATGTCCACAGTCTCACTGAGACATGGTTCATGGCCAGCTCTGTCACCAGCTTTGACACACTCCTACCTGACGGTTACAAGATCCTCTCCGTGCCCAGGCCCAACCGTGCTGGGGGGGTGGCCCTTATCTTCCCTGAGTGGATTCCTGCCACTGTCACTCCAACACATACCTACTCCTCTTTTGAGTGCCTTGTCTGCCGACTCTCTCTCTCTCCTAGCCATTCCCTTACCGTGGCTACTATCTATCGGCCACCTGGACAAATTTCCCCTTCCTCTCCGAGTGAGCGGACCTCTCCTCCTCACTCCTGTCCTCAACCACTCAACTCCTCTTTCTTGGAGACTTCAACATCCACCTGGATGCCTCCTGTCCCCCCTCTGGACTCTTTCGCGACATCTGCGACTCTCTCTCACTCTCTATTCTCCCATTTGGGCAGACTCATTCGGCAGGGCACACCCTTGATGCTCTGATCTCTTCTGACCTTCCCCTCTCCGTCCCTCTCTCCACTCCTCTCTCGTGGAGTGATCACTTTCTCCTATCCTCCCACCTCACCTTCCCTACCCCACAGGCAAAGCCACCCTTATCACTGCCACCCTCCTTCTTGGTCATCTGACCCATGAAGCGTGTGTCAGTTGAGGCTTTCGCTGCCACCTTCTCGCCCCCCCGCCCCCTGCGGCTGACTCCCACCCTGACACAGCCCTCTCTACGCTCCACTCTGCTATATCTGATACTCTTGATATCCTTGCCCCTGTCATGAGAATCCACCTGAAGTCCAAAGCCAAATGTAACTCCTGGTTTGACTCGGATCTCGTCACCCTAAAATGCAAGTGCAGGGTGGCAGAGAGGAAATGGCGTGCTTCATGTTCATCCTCTGACAAACTGGCCTGCCGCCTGCTCCAAAGGCAATACCGGCTCTCCGTTCTCACCAAGAAGAGAGCCCTTATCCAAGCTCGCATCTCTGCGGCATCTAACAATTCGGCCAAACACTTTAAAATCTGCAAGGAGCTGGCCAACCCTGCTGCAGTCTCTACCTCTACTGTCCCCTCCCAGGCCCTCTGCACGACACTGGCCTCTCACTTCATCTCTAAAACTCAGGACATCTTGTCCTGACTCTCCTTCTCTCATCCCCCTCCCTCTATTTGCTGCTCTTCCTCTGGCCCCTCTGCAGCCACCCCTCCTCCCTCTTTCTCTGCCTTTCCCCTTCTCTCCGCTGACGAGGTTTCCAGACAAGTCCGATCTATGGAAGTCTTGTCAAAACAGGATCACCCCTGTTCCTCCAAAACTATTAAGGACCACATCGACTCCCTGGCTCCTGCCTTGGCTGACTTTTGCAACCACTCCTTCGCCTCTGGAGTCTTCCCATCCCCCCTTAAGCACTCCCTTGTGCACTTCTTAAGAAACCCTCTTCCGACCCCTCCTGCCCGGCCAACTATTGCCCAATCTCCATCACTCCCTTCCAGGGCAAGCTCCTGGAGAAACTGGCCATCTCCCATCTTAATCTTCATGCTGAATCTGTCGGTAGTCTTCATGACCATCAGTCTGGCTTCAGAGCTGCCAGAAGCACGGAAACTGCTCTCCTGTACATCCGTGAGGACCTGCTCTCGAACCTTGACTCCAACACTCCGTGTGTTCTCATTTTGCTCGATCTCTCTTCTGCCTTTGATACTGTCAACCATGCCATCCTGCTCAACCGTCTCCGTGATAACCTGGGTATCACTGGTCAGGCTCTGGCGTGGCTGACCGCTTCCTTCTCCAATCGACCCTCCCAGGTCCAACTGGGGTCCTTCCTCGCTGACATATTTTTATCTACCTGTGGTGTCCCCCAGGGATCTAACCTCTCTCCCTGGCTGTTCAGCCAGTATCTGGCACTCCTTGCCCACCACATCGCCGCTCTCTGCCCCAACTTTCAGTGCTATGAGGATGATACCCAGCTCATTTTCAGGCTATCCTCGGCCTCCTCTCCGCCTTCCCTCATCTCTGACTGTCTGTCTGCTATCCAGGAATGGTGTGCCGCCAATGACCTCTGCCTTAATGCCAGTAAGACTGAATTTCTACTCATCGGCGAACCCACTCCCTCCTTCCCTGCAACTCTCTGGCCGGCCTCTCTTGGCCCTCCTCCTGCTCCTACCTGCAAGGCAAAAAACCCCGGGGTCATCTTCGACTCCACACTCTCCTTCTCTCCTCACATATCTGACATCTCTAAGCAGTCCAACTACCAGCTGCACCTCCTCAGAGGTATTTTTCCTTTCCTCTCCTTCCCCCCAGAAGCTCACTGTCTCCCAAGCCCTGGTTCTCTCAAAGCTGGACTACTGTAACAGCCTCCACCTAAATCTGCCTGCCCTACTCTCCGCCCTCTGCAACTTATCCAGAACAGGACTGCGAGACTTGTCCTTGGCCTCAAGCCCAGGGATCGTATCTCTCCAGGACTGAAATCTCTACACTGGCTCCCAGTGGCTGCAAGGATTATGTTCAAAACCCTCTGCATTGTCCACAAGGCCTTCTGGGGCCTGGGGCTAAAATACCTTCAACTCTCTCTTCCTAAATATCTTCCTTCTCGAGCTCTTTGCTCATCCGTCTCCAACTCCCTCCGGGTCAGCCGCTTCTCCAAGCAACAAGTTGGGGGTAGATCTTTCTCCGCGGCAGGGGCCTCCCTCTAGAACAGCCTTCCTGCCTCCCTGAAACTTGAGGAGAACCATCTCCGGTTCCGGAAGCACCTCAAAACCTTCCTCTTTGCTTCTGCCCCCCCCCCCCCCCCCCAGCTAAATTCTTGACTGAAACTGCACTCTACCTGCATCTGGGCCACTCTCCACTTGCACTGCCTCCCTGGCAACCTCTGCACTACGGGACTTTCTCTGTATCCCGACAGCCCCCCTTTCCCAGCACTTGTCTGCACTTACCTTGCACTTGCCACCAGTTTGGCCCTATTATGTATCTGTTGTTCCACTACCCTGTACGGCACTTCCCCCCTCCCTTTCCCCTTGCACTTTCCCTTCCCTCTACCCATGCCCTTGCGCGATCTGAATGACACCTGGCCTAGTAGGATCGTTGTCTGTCTTCCCTCTGTTCCCCCCTCCCTGCCTCGTCGCACCTTGAAACACTTGTGTATAGGCGCGTTACAATGCCATATCATATCATATCATATCATATCATATCAATGGTCTATCTGCATAACTTGCAGTCCTGTTGTCTTATTCACTCAGTCCAGCCTTATTCCTATTGATGTGGGCATTTTTTTCCATGCTTAGGAGAAACATGGCATCTATTGGGAAATCCTTTATTCACTGACTGTGTTAATGACGAATTTGTATTTTTTTTAATGTATTTATGTATTTAGTTATTTATTCAACCAGGGTTTATTACACATGCTTTACATTGAGGTGCTTACTTCAGCTGCATTATTCCTATTGGGTATCCGGTCATTGCATCGAATCCAAAGCATCGACAGACGATACCATTGAAAAAAATGCATCGAAAAAACCATTGAATGCATTTTTTTAAATGGTAAAGGGTTTAGTATGGTAAAAATGTGTTTTAAAGTTTTAAAAAAGGAGGTTAGGGGGAACCCCCATTTAAAAAAAAAAAGAAAGAAAAGAAAATGCATTAGATTGTATTTTTTTCGATGCTTTTTTTGTCAATGTCGATGGCTTGGCTGTCGATGGAATCACTAGGAACTTTCCTATTGCAATGTATCTTACATTGCTAAAGCAAAAGACAGATACGGTACACCTGCAGATCAAGTCGGGGTCAGATAGCAAAAATATCCCACTGGTGCAAATAGTTGGAGCTTCTCAGTGTATAATTGCATTTTGTTCTAAAACATGCCATGATGGGAACTCTTTTTCATACAACAAAAGGAACGGCAAAAACAAAAAACTGTAAGGAGTATAACATATTCAGGGAACAGCATTATGTTAAAGAACCAAATAGCCGCAAGGACCTACCATTCATGAAGTACATAGGTTAACATCATCATCATCATCATTGGAGAATTATGTGCTAGCAACACAAGAAGACTTTCTTGAAGTTTATGATGCAAAAAAGAATATCTGCTCTAAACTGCGCACTGTTTAAAAATAGTCCTCATTGCTGAGATGCAAAATGTTTTAAAGCACTATTTGAAGATGGTCATGGCTCACTGAGAAAACCGTTTAGCAAATAAAAACAAAGTTACTAGCAAGCAACAAGCAGTGAGAGTCTGCCCACTGTGGGAGCCACAAGTCTTCCCTTCACACTAAAATAGCCTCTACATATAACATAAAGCTTCACAATGGAACAGTTTTCATAATGAATGTACCCAAGACAGATGATGCTCACACTTTCTGTTATTTTGCCACCTTTGCTCTTTTAGACACTCCATCTCAGTCCTCCCTCCCCCTCTCTCCAGCCGCACTGAAATTCACAAGGCCTCCCGTTTATGAGGTCAGAACGAGGCACCTCTCCTGAACTCAACAAGGTGCCTCATTAGTGATCTGAAGGTTGGAACCATTTGCCTTTGCCTCGCAGGCCTGGCATCCGGAGTTCCTCATTAGGCGCAGCTTTAACATTAAGGCCGAGTCTCGGAATGACTTTTATTAGTCGCAAAGTTTTCATCAAAGGAACTACTAAGTACACCTGTCAAACAGACTTTAAATGTCATACATTATAACTATTAGATGAGGCAGGGCTCTTAAAAATACACATATTCCATGTGATGAGCACTTTTCTCCTCGGTGTGTTAAGCACATATCAAATGAAAAAGTAACACTGCTAAAGTGAACTATAATGGAAACAGCACCCTGTCAAAGTAGTCAGCAGTGAGCCACTGTATAATAAATGTTTATTCAATGTATGCAAATGTGTGAGGATTCCTGGATTAAATGTGCAGTAGAACAAGCCCACATATTTCCCAGTAGATATGGGTTATTTGAAACATCATTTATAAAATCCCTAGTGACGGGTGTTTACAACAGACACAGACGATGACAGTATAATGAGAGCAGTGCCCCCTTCCTTTGCCCTACACGTTTTCCCTTCTACCTGCACTCTACCTTTATATCCCTCCACTGCTTGCTAGTAAGGTTAACACTATGTAAACCACCTACATTCGTACACCTGTTATTTAAAGCCCGACAAAGCCCGACTTTCACATTCCGAGGTAGGACAATGTGCACGCGTCTAATGTTGCAGTTAATATGGGATCAATCTTGTTAGTGAATTAAACAAAACATTTTTTACAAAAAATGCAGTATTCCTTACACCGAAAAGATGAACCATATTTACAAACCATACTACAAATACCCTATAACAAGGCATATATGAGTCACCCCTCATAAGAGTAGCTTCCAAATAGATAGTGTGTGTCCAGGGGAGAAAGAGGAATGAGAAGGAGATATAGACATGGGCCTCACAGCAGAAAGGAGTCATGTTGGACATATATTATACAGGACATGCCTGTGTCTGCATTAACCAAAAAGGTCAAGGAATGGATCCCGGATTTCTTGGAACTTATCTAACTCATCTCTAGTCTTGTAAATGAGTCTCTCGAAATTTGAAAATATCAGCAGTATACATAACTAGTTTGGAGATTTCCAGGCACGCAGGATACTTTTCTTCACCAGCATGCAGCCACAGAACAGCCACGTTTTGCTGGCATAATTTAGATCTTGTATTGATTTTTCATCCCCTAGGACAAAAAGAGAAGCTTCCATGGGAACATCAACTCCCAGTATAAAATGCAGTATTTTTGACACCCCTTCCAGAACTCCTTAGTCTAGAAACAAAACAGGATCATATAGCTCAGGGTTCCTGTATCTTGTTTACATTTCCAACATGTGTCATTATAACTAAGGTGTCTTTGGTACATTTGTTCCAGCGTCTAGTATGTCTTCGATAGTATCTTAATCTTGTAATCCTGCATATATGCCTTACAGAAAAAGCCAGGAGGTAATTGGAAAGGTTCAGTACACCCATGCCTCGTTATCGCATTGGTGGTTGTAGCTTCCACTGTGCTAATCTAGGTGGTTCACATCCCATAAGAATCTCTGCATTAAGCTGTTCACCGCTTTGAAAAGATTCTTGGTCCCATGAGAGGGAGCATAGAAAGGATATAACGATCTTATGTGTCATGTCAATATTAATGCAGTTGATCCCCCCCCCCACCCCCAGTAAGAGTCTCAGAACGGACCACCTATCTAAATCAGTTTTGATTCTGGGCAATAATACTGAGAAATTAATTTGCATCTATTTATTTATCTCAGATATAATCCAGAATCCTAGGTATTTCATTTTGATGAGGCCCTATGTGAAGGTCCAATTACCAAACATATGTTTAATGCAGGAATCAGAGACTGGCAAAATCTCAGACTTTCTCCAATTTACTTGTAGAAAGTCTCAATTATATCCATTAGGTAGGGGCTACTCAGTTTGCTTTCCAGCAAGAAAGCCAAAAGATCATCCACATATAGCCAGGTCTTGCCCACGACTCCTCCATATTCAACTCCATGAATGTTGGTGATCCTCCTCAGCAGGATAGTCAAAGGTTCCATAGCAATTATAAACAGCATGGGAGAAAGTGGACCTTTTTTGGTCCCCCTTTAAAGCAAACATTTGTCTGATATAAGACTGTTATTGATGAGGCTAGCAGTAAGGTCCACATAAAGTAATTTCTCCCATTGGATATAACTCAAACCAAAACACATTATCTTTAAGATTTCAAATAGATATTCTCACTCAATCCTTCCAGAAGCTTTTTTGGCATCAAGGCAGACATCAATCATTGGATCTGCACACTGTTGTCCTTTTTCTAATGTCAGCAGTAATTCTCATACTATCCCCTCCCAGGGACAAAGGCAACTTCAGTCTTGTGGATCAGAAGTGTTATTACATTTTCTAAGTCTCTTCGACACAATTTTAGGAAGTATCTTACAGTCGATATTAATCAGGCTAATAGGTGTGTAATTTGCGCAACAAGGAGTTGATTTGTATTTCTTCAGTAATACAGTAATACAGTAATTAAGGCATGTCAAAGGAATCGACATGCACATCAAGAAAGAGTTTAATAGCAGATTCAGTAAGAGTATGGTAGAGCTCAGTTGATAATCCGTCAGGACCAAGAGTTTCGTTTGTGTTTAAGTCAAAGATGGCTGAGCGAATTTCTTCAGTTGAAATTGTTTCTTCCAGGCTGTGTGCAGACTCAGCTTCTAGTTTGGGAAGCCCATCACAAGAAAGGACATTGTGTATATCCTCAGCATTGGTTCTGCTTCACTATTGATTGTATCAGCCTTTCCATTTATGTTTATATGTTGTATAATTCTGTGTTTGTCTGTTTTGTATGCGCCATTATGCCCACGTGTCAATTGTGCGTGATATAAATAAATAAATAAATAAAATAACATTTGATTTCCGAGCTGTACAACTGTTTATAAATTGTCAGAAATTCATTATTGATTCCTTTTGGAGTCATTGATCTGTTATAAGAGTTATTTCTAATTGTTGTAATGAACCGCTTGCTTTCTGCAATCTTCAATCTGTGAGCCAGAAGCTGTCCGGCTCTTTCCCCTATTTCAAAGTAGTTAACTCCCCAACCAAACATTGCATGTGCCACTTCATCAGATAAAATGCTATTCTGTTCATATTCTTTCTTTCTCAATTCTGCTTGAGCCACTGGATCTTAAGTGTTTGCATAGCAATGTTGAAGATCGTTTGCCTTTTTAGACAGATTTCTAATGTTCTTTTCCTTTTCTCTCCTGTAACAGTCAGTCTTACACATCACTACACCTCTCAGACAGCATTTTGGTGTTTCCCAGATAGAGATTCCCTCAGTTTAATTGCGTCCAATAAAATCTTCAAGTTCCTTAATGTTCTCATCTTTTGTGTTTTCGTTCTGAAAAATTGATACAATCATTCTCAATAAAAAAAGGATTTAATAAAGGTGTGTTTTAACATCAGGCATACTGTGACCGGTGGGTGATCCGTCACACAATAATACCAATCTCTGAGTCATAGCAGCTCTGGGTAATGCCACCAGATGTCAAGAAAAGGTATTTTCGTGAATAAACATCATGACATGCAGAATGAAAGCTGTTGTCGCTTTCGTATGGATATTGCAAACGTCATATATCAGCCAAGTGCAATTCCTTAATTAAATTGTCTAATGCCCTCTTGCTTCTAAGTGCAGCTTGTATTTTAAAGTCTGAGCGGTCTAACATAGGATCCATAACTGTGTTAAAGTCCCCATCTGGGATTATTGATTTTGCATTGCAGTTTTGAATGTGTTGTGCAAGTTCTTGGTTCTCTTTTCTTGCAGACTGCTGCCAAAACCTTTGTCTTCCTCCTTTTTGGTCTAAATCTATGGCTCTTTCCTGTAGTGTGCCAAAAGGGTTGGCCATCTCACTACGCTTTGCAACATGTACATCTAGACCTTAACCAAACACATCTTCTCTCATGGCTTCTATTGTTATTCTTATGCAGACTGAATACAAAGCTTGGTCTGCCTCAATCTGTCTTCCTCCGAGTCTGCTACCAGGGTCAGTAGTTATCTGCAGGGCATGGGGGAATGATTGGGGCATCATTGGACAAATGTTGAATGGTGATAAGACCGAGGTGAAGGGTGTCTGCGCTTTCGTACCGGACTCCTGTGTTCTGTCCATCTACTCTTTGTCCATTTCCCTCCACAGCCTCTGTAGTCAACGATCTGGGGGTGAAAATAGCTTCCCCTGTCTATGCAGGCCCAGGTTGGGGCAGTGTGCCAATGGGGCTATTTCAACCTTGATATGCTTTGTAGGGTCCTCCCTATGATCCCTGCACAGCTTTGGGGCCCAGTGGTCTCTGCCTTGGTTGTCTCCTTTATCGACTACTGTAATTCCCTGTATCTGTCTCAACCTGCCTATTTTTTGTGACAGTTGCAGGTCCTCCAAAACTCAGTGGCCAGAGTGGCCACCTCTACACATTGGGGTACCCACATTACTCCTGTGCCCAGAAGCTCCATTGACTTCCTGTGACCCAGCATGTTCAGTTCAAGGCCCTTTGCCTTGTCCATCGGGCCTTTTATGGGCAAGGGGCCTAATACCTGCAAGCAAAATGTAGCCCTTATGCCCCTGGGTGACCCCTACTGTCAGCTAATGCTCTTCTGGTTCCCATCCCTAGGCATAAGTTGAGTCGCTTTCGTGGACGCTCCTTTTCGGTTGCAGCAGCCATGTTATGATATGAAATGGCATTTATAATGTGTCTGTGCACAAATGTTTCTAGGCGCAACAAGACAAGAAAGGGGAAACAGAGGGAGGACAAAACAACAATCTTACTAGGCCAAGTGTCATTCAGATTGCACAAGTGCAGGGAAATGGAAGGGGAGAAATGCCGGGGGGCAGCAGGGGCAGGGGAGAAGTGGAGGTAACTCAATAAGTGCAGCTAGCAAGTGGCTCATAAGTGCAGAGAGAAGGGACTGTAGGGTTGCAGATACAGAGCGTAAGTTCTGGGGGAGCCCGGAGACAGTGTGAGGGCAACTAGACATGCAGGAGCCTGGGCCTGTATTCAGAGGGTAGCCAGGTGACCAGTGCGTGGAGCAGTCGGGACATCAGCAGGGGAGTGAAAGAGAGAAAGCGGAAGCAAAAAGGAAGGTCTTGAGTTGCTTCCGGAACCAGAGGTGGTTCTGCTCAAGTTTGAGAGAGGCAAAGAGGCTGTTCCAGAGGGAGGCCCTGGCTGAAGAGAGAGATCTGCCCCCAACTCTCTGCTTGGAAAAACCTCTGCCCCTAAGGGAGTTGGAATTGGATGAGCAGAGAGCTCAAGAAGAGAGATGTTCAGGAAGAGATTTGGAGGTAGTGCGAGCCAGTGAAGAGATGTGTCCCATGGGCTCGAGGCTAAGGACAAGTCTTGCAGTTCTGTTCTCGATAGGTTTTAGAGGTCGGATGGTAGAGGCAGGCAGATTTAGAAAGAGGCTGTTGCAGTAGTCCAGCCAAGAGAGGACCGGAGCTCTGGAGACATTGAGCTTCTGGGGGAAATTGAGGAAAGGAAGAATACCCCTGAGGAGGTCTAGCTGATAGTTTGACTTCTTAGAGATGTCAGAGATGTGCAGAGAGAAGGAGAGGGTAGAGTCGAAGATGACACCAAGGTTCTTAGCCTCACAGGTAGGAGCAGGAAGTGGGCACATCGTGGGTGGCCAGGGAGAGAGGGGAAAGGAGGGAGCTGGTGTTCTGATGAGTAGGATCTCAGTGTTAATGGCATTAAGGCAGAGATCATTAGCGGCACACAAATCCTGAATTGCGGCCAGACAGTCTGGTATGAGAGAAGGGGAAGAGGAAGCTCAGGGGAGCCAGAAAGAGAACGCGGTGTCATCTGCATAACACTGAAAGTTGTAGCAGAAAGTAGCAATGTGGTGGGCAAGAGGTGCCAGTTTGTGGTTGAAAAGCAATGGAGAAAGGTTAGACCCCTGGGGAACACCACAAGTAGAGAGAGAGTTAGATGCACCTGAGAGGGTTGATCAGTGAGAAAGGTGGTCAGCGCCTGATCAGTTATACCCTGGTTCATCAGGGATGCAATTGAGCAGGATGGCATGGTTGACCGTATCAAAAGCAGAAGAAAGATTGAGGAGAATGTGGACAGAAGGAAGGTTAGAGTCAAGGTTAGAGAGCAGGTCTTCCTGTTGTGGAACTCCCTTCCATACTCCATGCGGGCCATTTCCTCGCAACTACTCTTTTGTCAAGTACTGAAAACTCCTCTTTTCTGGACTGTTTCTACATTTCTTTCTTTATAAGTTGCGCCAAGGTGCCTTTTGGCGTTCGTCACACTTTACAAGTCATGTTAACATAACATAACAAAAGGGGTTAATCAGAATTAGGAGCTTATACAAAAAAAGAAGCATTTAAATGTCTTTAATCTTAATCTTGACAGATGTAATTCTGATGTTCAAGACTTTAGATATTGAGACAACCATCAAAGGCATATTTCTTCCAAACAAGATGGATACACCCATCGCACTGCTGTTAAGCGTGGAATGTTTGGCCCACCCAACTGCATTTAGGTTTGCTGGCTTCTTCGTCATTGAGGTGGGTTTCTTGAAGTAGAGTGCTCTCACATGACAATGTTTTCGAGGGAGGACACGATTTGAGTGCATTTGATAAGGTTATTTAGACCGTTTACATTCCATGAGACTAATTTGAGATGCTTGATAGCCGTTGTAGGGTTGGGTTCTAATTTATAAGGTAAGTAGGTATGTAATCAAATAGATAAACAGTTGAAACATGAGAAGAGGGCAAAGAATACAAAGAAAAAGGGGGGGCCTTGTGTAAGGATAGCGTGAGTGAGAAAGACCAAGGGCCTCATTACACGGATGGCGGAGGACCATGGCGCTATTAGCGCCATGGTTCATGCCGGTAAAATACTGGCACCGCCTTGGCGGAAAGGGGAATTACCGCCCCATTCCAAGGTTGGCGGGGCGGTAATTCCCCCTTCCACCATTGCCCTTCCCCATTCCCATTTTTGCCCCATAGGGCATAATGGGAATGGGGAAGGCGCTAATTACGGTACCGCAAAGCTCCCTGGGTCCCTTTGCGGGTTGGTTTTTAACGCCTGCAAAAAGCAGGCATTAAATTCCCCAACCCGCAAAGGGACCTTGTAGTAAGGCGGTAAGGATTTACCAGTACCAGTAACCCTTACCGCCATCCGTGTAATGAGGCCCTAAGGCTAAAGAAATGAAGGCGGTATAACTGGAAAAACCTTTTAGTAGTTGCACTGGGATGAATAACTGAAGTTTAAGGCAGCAGTGACAGGACAGAAACAGGAGTAGTGTTCAAAGAATTGAACAGTACTACCCACCACCCCACTTGTCAGCATATTAATAGACTTTTTAAATATGTAACTAATTAAATATTTAATTGGATCCACATGTTTTCACTGTCAGTGTTTTAAACGTCTGCACTTTCAGTGTGCAGTTTTTGTCTCAGACATTTGCATCGATTGCTCTTTATTTTTAATGGGGGGGGGTTCCCCATCTAACCCACCCCACCACCTAACCCTGCCACCCAACACTCCTGAAACTCCTACCACAAATGCACAGCTCATTTGTTTTTTAAAAGAAAAATATTGATGAAAACGCTTCTGCCAAAAACTACACAGACGTGTAAAACACTGGTGGTGAAAACACAGCTGATTTCATCATATCACCAGGATTACATAGGGCCGAATTACGAGTTGGGTGATAAGTGGTACAATTGGCGGTAATTGAGTTACCGCCAATTTTACCACTACAGCAAATTATGAGATTGGGTTTTGAGTGGAGGATTTACCTCCAGTGAAACCCTGGAGGTAAACCTTCCCACTCAACAGCAAGACATTGGAAGAATTGGGAGAATTACTGCAGAGGTAATTCCGCAAACAAGCCACATTGGTTCCAATAGATGCAAAATAAATGGGGTATTACACCGCCACCACCACTTGTAATCAGGCGTAAATTCCGCCTGACCAAGTGGCGGTAACAGTAATTCGTTATCGACAGATTTATCAACGAATTACAATCTAAGTCATACTGAGGGCCTGCGTTACATTTTGGCCAACTATGTCCTCCCTTCCCACAATGCAAGGATAAACAAGTCCTCAGGACCTGCAAGTTGAAAGTTCATATGTGGAATCCACCATAAATAGAACTAAAAGGAATCACAAAACAATCAGCTGGATCACAGAAGGTGTATTAAGAAAAACCCCATTCAGATGCAGGGTTAAGTCAGCTGAGATCAGCACATGTCAGCAAAGTTAATAACAGTGGGTCTGTCATCTCACATCATGTTATAGCCATACTAGTTATAGCGAGGATTCCACTACAGTAATACACTCCCAATTGCGTGTAAAGAGTCAAACAACAGAGCTCAGACGGATAGCTCATATGACCAGCATAGAGATACCCCAAATGTACTTCCATTTAATAAGTAGCAAATAAACATATGGAGTCAGCATCCATAAAGATTTCCAAAACAATCAGCCATTTTGGAATTATAGCTAATGCACAGTCACATCTGACGCAGTCTCCAGGTGAAGAGAAAATGGGAACGTTCTCACCACATAATTTTTCTTGCCTATTTAGGTCCCATACCCCTGCACCATAACATCATTCGCCACACGTTTTAGCTTTATCGATTTCTAAAGCTGGGACTATGCTGTTGGCAATGTGATTGTTCACCAAAAATGTTGTCCCAGCATTAGTCTGTGCCATACGAACAGCCACATTATGGACATGCCTAAATAAGTAAAGGTCTCTACTTCCTCAAGTTATTCCAGGTCAATACAGAACTTATTGGGTGTTTTATTCTTCCTTCTTTTAACAGTCATGATCTTTGACTTATTTATGTTCACCTTCATTTTATGTTTAGCCATGAATGTAATATATCCGTTCAACAATTTCTGTTGAGCATTCGGGGTACTCCCCATCAGTAACACGTCATCTGAATTCACCAAACATGTCATTAGCCTATGACCCATTTCAGGAACATCCAGTGTTAAATGAGTGAAGTCATCTACCAAGAAATATAGATATAAAATTAAATAACAAAGATGCTATTAATCATCCTTGGCGGACACCAGCCTTTATACAAAACGTCTCTGTTTGACAGCCATCTTTGGTATATAGAACCGAGGCCGATGAGTTAGAATACAGTTCTACAATTATACTAAGCAAGCAAGCCTCTATTCCTAGGGACTTCAAGATGTCCCACAGCATGGACCTATCCATGGTGTCAAAAGGCGAGGATAGGTCCATGAAAGTCAAATATAATTTTTGCTTCTACATATTTACTTACACTGTTTCGTGGTTCCAACTAGCAGACAGTTATGTATCTGAAATGATTTCTTTTAAAACAAACATTCCTCATAACTTCAGGTAGACACCAGTCATCGAAGTTGGACTGCAGCATTGAGCGCCTGGGGACCAATTCCATTGGTGACTGTGCGCGGTACAAGTACCTATAACATAACATAACATAACATCTGTTGCTCCCATAAACTATAGGAACTAGTACACCGGTTAACCATATAGCCAGTAACTCAAGTGTTATCGAGATAGAATTGAACACTTGTATTAGTAGTTTATCCCACAAATCTGGATTACTCTTAGAATCATCACCTTGCACATCTGGGCCATGGTCTTTGTTCAGTGCCAGTTCTCGTATGTGCCCTTTAACCACCTTGGGTCTAAGACTCATATCTAATAGCTGAGGTTGGTTTATTATTTGCTTCGTAGATATTTGTATAATAGGCATACCATTAATCTTCTGAGTTTCTTTCAAATTAGGATCATTGCAGGAATTAAAATCTTTAGAGACGAGCTTTCAGGGTTCTCTAAAAACTTGGTCACATGTTAGTAGCAGTTCATTCCGTTCTTTCTTTTGCCAATCTTTTTTTGCTCAGAGCTCGCAGCTGTGTAGCTTCTGCATGCATCAGTTATCTTATGTTGAGTTCGGCAACTTTTGACTTTAATGTCAATAACAATTTCCACTTTGAGACCCACCATCCCTTATCAAATCAGTCATTTTTTACTCTCAGTATTTGCTTTGTTACATGTATTTAAGATCAAACAGCTATTCATTAATTGATGTAGCTGATCAAATGACAAACATATTTAGTATGGGTATCTCGGAGCGGGCACTTGACTGGCTTACCTCCTTCCTAACTGACCGCTCTTCCAAAGTCATACTGGGCACCTTCCCCTCCCCTACTTCCTCCTCCTCCTGTGGTGTCCCCCAGGGCTGCATTATTTCGCCTTGGCTCTTTAACATCTACCTTACACTGCTGGCACGCCTCATTTCCTCCTTCTCCCCTAACTTACATTGCTATGCGGAAGACACACAACTCTTCTTCAAACTTACTACACACACCATTGCACCCTCCTTCATCCCTAACTGCGTCTCAGCCACCCAGGGCTGGTGTACTTCTAATGATCTTTGCCTCAATGCCAGCAATGCAGAGATCCTCCCTATTTGAACCCTGGCACCCCACGTCTTCCCTTCACTCTGGCATTATTCCATGGGCTCTCCCCCTGCTCACTCTTCGGAAGCCAGAAACCTCAAAGTCAGCTTCAGCTCCTCTACTTCCTCCCTCATACTCAGGACATTGCTAAGAAGTCCCACTTTCAGCTTTTGCTTCTGAAAGGAATTCTACCTTTCCTCACCTTCCCTCAGAGACTCAATGTTACCCAGGCTGTGGTTCTCTTTCGGCTTGACTATTGCAATAGCCTCCTCCTTAATCTACCTTCGTCCACTCATAATTTGCATAACATTGTAATTTGCATGTTGACTACATTTAGCCATCAATTCACATGTTCTGCATCTAAGGTATATCAGAACCCTCAATTATAAATAGCTGCCCCAGGGATTGATAGATTATTAGGTTTGTCCTCCCCTCCCAATTGGCTCTTTTCCTTTGTTGTATTTCATTATTTAACATTGCTGTAAATACTTTGTCTATCATCCCCTGCCCCCTCTCTGTTGCCCTGTGGACACTTTGAAACAGTATTTGCTTCCTGTATGAGCGCCTAAAAAGTGAACAATGAAAAATAAAAATAAAAAGGTTTTTACCATCTTCTAAACAAGAGGATAGCTGAGCCCAGTCTCTATTTAATGTTCTGGATGGAAAAGCGTCAATGTTGGTCATTGACCATTTTAGTCATCTATTTCTACGGACTGGAACCATCTAATTCAAGGTACTTGGTTGCAATAGTATAGTTTTGGCTTGAATAGTGTATCTAAATGAGAAGGGAGAATGATCAATTTCTAGTCTAATTAATATAAGGAGCAATTTTACTCTCCACCAATCCATCGATCTTTCCATTATCTAATTGATTGTCCCTAGTGTTAAAAATATAAAGGTACCACTAGATGGTCGATCTTCTTCCGTTCAGCCATTAATGATATACATTTCTTCCCCCACAGGTGACTATGTTTTATCACCACCTCATTTGACTCCAATATAGTACATTTCTTCCGCAATAATGAGATGGTACAGACAAGAGAACTTGTGCTGGTGGTATCTGTGTCTTAACCGACAACTGTGCATTTAATTTGCATGTTGACTGCATTTAGCCATTAATTCATGTGATCTGCATATAAAGTATAGCAGAACCCTCAACTGTAGAGAGTTGCACTATTTACTACTGCCTTGCCTCCTCTCATGCTGCAACCTATAGAACACAGCTGAGTCCCACGAAAAATGAAGTCCAGCTGTCACATAGTCACTGACATAGCAGTTCTTCCGATGCTTTTGCAGTTTGCACTGCATGATTTTAAAAGTTTCAACCCAGTCATCTCTGCTTATCACTGAATGGCAATTATGGTGCGCACGCATTGTATTGCTCCTTTTAATTATATGTTTGCAGCGCTTCAAAGCCATACCAATGGCAGTAGGCGCTATACAAATAACAAATAACATAAAATAGCATAATGTGGTTATCATATATTTGGATCAGGTTGCGTGCCTTTAGGAAGTTTGACAGTGTCATCATGGGTTGAATGTTATTTTGCTCCCATTCATTTTACTCCAGTTTAGTTACGGCATTACCCATTTTCACCGAATTACACTTTCGACTAATTTATTTTGTTGCATTTGTTACCACGTTTTAACCGCACACATGCAGTTGGCAAGTTGATGTAAGGTATTTAGAAGAGGGTGTGGGGGGGGGAGTTAGGGGTGGTTCGAGGGCCTCCTCCACTTTCTTGTGGGGGAATGAAGTGGTAAGATAATACAAGATTTATCCTTTGCACACTATATATTCCGGTCACTAAGTTTACTTAACACTTCATTCAAAGCCATATGAGGGGATGCCTGCAAATACATTGTGGAGGGTCTATTGTTGAAATATAAAAAGACTCTTTATCGCCCTCCTGCATTTTAAATCCAACACTTGAAGATGTTTGGACGTCAGAGTAGAGAGAGTCACATCTTTTTATTTGATACTAGAGTTAATAGAGCCCCCTATGGCTCATCCTCTCTTTCAGCTTTCGTGAAAAATGGCCTAAATCCTCCTACAAAAACTGGACCATCAGCCCACATCTCCTGAAATGCAACCACATAATTTTTAGAGATGAAGGCATGCCAATCGATGTCTTCTGGCTGTTTACCAATACCCGCTATGTTCCATGACAATATGGACAAAGTCTAAGCCAAATTGGTCTTAGGTCCTTTGCCACCTCTCACCAATGAGCACCCGTCTTTTTCTTTGGTGTGAATAGATACAATCGGCACATGCTTATTAAGAGGCTGCTATGATGCTGAAGTCACACATCTGATGTCTTTCCAAGTAACGGAAAACTCAAGTGTAAAGATACTCCTGAAACAGAATGCTTTAACAAAACGAACACACATTCACCAATGTGTGATGATGGAGCAAGTCACAATGTTTTAATTCCAGGACCATATGTTTAGGCTTCTGCGGAAATGAAAATTCTATTTGGGGGAGCAGGATTGAATGACTTAGTGGTTTGACACAGGTAATAATGGCCACTCTACTGAGTGAGCTGCTGGCAAGCTATTAAACTGAAGATATTAATCCTGCAATGACTCTTCTGACTATTGCTGTCAAAATTGGTTCTATTTTAGGCTATGGCTCAAATGTGTTCCTTTAACTGCTGGAGGAACAAAAATAGCTGGTATGGTCAATAGTAGGGAGGATTTAGGGGCAACGTATTTGCCTTGGAAGCTAGACAAGACAGAGCAACATAGGTTTGAATCTCAGTCCCACCCATAGAGACTGGCCTCTAGTATTAAGCACGTTTTAATCAACAGCAAATATGTATGAAAACACAATCATCTTAGTGACATTATTCAATCCTTTTGAATGTTTCTGGCATTGCGATTTGCTGAAAAGTGAACCTTAAGTATGCATTTAAGTTGCTATTGGTTGCCGTTGTTATCCATTTACAGAAGGATGCTAAGATGTCCAAGGCTTGAGGGGACAGTGTTTGAGTTGCTCTAATCTTATTGTTTGAATTGTGTGCCGGTGTTCTGCTATGTGCTTTAATGATTACCATCACTTGTAATATTCTGAATTTCATTGCTGTCTTTCAAGGCTTTTCAAAAATGAAAAGGCTCCATTTATTTCCCTTGATGCAAGTGATTCCTGCAGTAGTCCAAAGGGAAACAAATAAAAGAAAAGTGCTCAAAATTATATTTAGAGTCGGAAAATGGGAGGTTCCATCTGAATGTAAAGGTGGAGGGGTTGGGGATGCCACATGTGCAATGGAATAGTTAGGCATGACCCGAGAGCCCATTTGATCCAGACTACTTACCTGGTACAAACAGGGAGTAGTCTTTTAGGACCTGAACCAGTAGTAGGCTTTATCACTAATAACCACGTACATGGTAAGAATGGACGGAAGGGCTTCTTGATTGATGTATTCAGTGCAGCTGATGGATAAAGCAAAGCAAGAAGACAGGCATGATCTTCCTCCATCCAGGATGCTAAGAGCATTAACCACAATATAAAGATTGAATGTGTTAATGCTACAAAGAGTGGAAAGGCTTTAGTGATTTGACATAAGTAATGTATCTAAGAGTGATCTGTATACGTTTGCTTGCCCAAAGAAAGAGTGCATTTGCAAATGAAAATAACATTGGATTCATAAGTGTGAGGTTGTCCTGCCATTCAGATCTTATAAATATGGAGATGGCACCATCGAGAACAGTTTAGCATATCTGATTAAAGAAGGTGATATTAAAATTCACATAAAACCTGTTTTAGTCTCTATTGCGTAAAATATTCTTCTGAACAAGAACATTATTATTTCTCTTTTTGCGAGTGTTGTTACAAAATGTTGGCCATAAGTTTACATGTCAATGCATAGCCCAATGTTTGCCTTTAATGTAGCATTCTGGAAGTATTGGCTGGACGAAGATACCTTGTTAGGGGCATTGGTGGCAACATCACTACATTTTTTGGGATATGATGTCGTTCCCATAGGTGTCAATAAAGTGTGCCTTATGCTCCCCTTATTCCTTGCAAATGAGTGCAAATGGATTCCTCCAGATCATCATCTTTACCCATAACTTGTGGAGTCATCCAAGGATCCATCCTCGCTCCCGTGATGTTCAATCTTTACATGGAATTGCTCCAGACAACATCCATATCCAGCATTATGCAGATGGCACGCAGCATTACCTCAATATATCCTCCATTGAAGACATCCAAAGACTCAAGGGCCTCCCTCACAATGAGCCAGTTGTACATTTCCTGTGCTTAACTGAAGCTCAACACCTTCAAGACTGAATTTCTACTCCTGACCAACAACACTCAACCCCCTGATATCCTGGGCTGGCTCTCTGCTATGAACCTCAATGCCTTCACACCAAAGCTGACCATCTGTGCTAAGGCCCTTGGGTTCGACATCGACTGACAACTCTCTTTCATATAGTGCATAGCAAGGAACACACAAACAGCTTGGTAGCAACTATCTCTCCAGCGGAAAATAAAGCCCTTCATCCCAGAAAATAGCTTCAGATCTGCCGTCCAAGTCTTGGTCTTCTCCCACTTGGATAGTGGCAATGCCCTTTCGGATGACCTTCCGGTTTGCAACCTGGCACCCATGAGATGTATCTTGCATGCTGCAGCATGACTCATCAAATTCGACCAATTCATCCTAACACTAATCAAACTGCACTGGCTCTCACTGAAAGCCTGCATCTCCTTTAAATCCTGCTGCATCATCTACAAGGCTATCACATTGGAGTCCCCAAGCTATCTCACTGTGAAACAATCCACTAGACGTAAGGACATGTGCAGGCTTGAACTCCAACGGTAAAGAACGGAAAGAACCAGAAGACATCCCTGCTCTGCCCACACAATGGACTGGAACCTCCTCCCAATCAACACCAGACTCTCCCCATCTCTTCTACAGTTTAAGGAGGCGTTCAAGACCCTCCTCTTCAAGAAATGGTTCCTCCCTGACTCCTAGGTCCACAGACGCTCAACTCCCCACGCTACCTCAGACTGGGTGGTCTGTTCCTCACTGTTTCCTCACATTGCTGCTTGTAGATCCCTAGCTGTCAAATTGCCTGCACTGTCCCTTACCTGTTGTTAGCTTCCCATTCCCTTCTTTATTTGCTTTCCTCGCCAGGTTTGGCCCCCTATATTTGTAAAGCCTTCTGTTGCTTCCATAGGCAAGGTCTTAAATATAATAATAATAATAATAATAATAATAATAATAATAATAATAATAATAATAATATTATGAAGGATGTAAATGAATTCAGAATATCCATGCTATTCCAAATACATAGGCCTCAATAATGATGTTACAGGTCCATACCGTGAATTAGGAGGAAAGGATATATCTCTTTCAAATTTGAACATAATTATGGAGGGAAGCAGAAAACCAGCCCTTTGTCACAAGGCACAATACATTGAACCAATCGAAATAAATGGCAGGAAAATTGGGACTGTCAGTATCTTAAGTGAACCTATAATAGGCCCAGTCCAATCAAGAAATATGTCAAACAACACTACAGGGGTCGAATATAGCAAGTATTTACGGCCAAACACTCAGGAAATTGAGAGAGTTCTTGGAAAGAACTGCAGCAAAGAGAAGATGCATTGCTCATTGGGGGCCACCTGGATGTACCTGATAGGAAACCTCTGTAAGAAGGTATTTTCCAAAAGGCGCCTAATGCAGAAGCCTTTCCCAAACCAAAATCAGGTTTTCCGAGAGGGAGTTTGACAACAGGGAACAGATTGGTAGCAGAGCTTACAGGACAGAGCTTTCTGGAGCTGTTGATGGTCCTACCTGTCCTAGGAATTTAAAAGACAAACCAAAAGTGAGTAGAATAACCCCTATGATCTAGACATACATTCCAAGGATTAGTAAACCCCTGACAGCAATTGAAATTCCCTTGGGGAATCCATTACCAGCTATGCAACTAATGGAGATTGGGCCGGTTACGGTAACTTTGCTGAAGTATACTAAAATACAATGCTCTAGAACGTATGATTGGGCAGGGCATATTATTCTCTGACTGTACCCAAATATTAAGATAGTTTATTCTTGGATGTGTGAGCTTGTGTACAAAATGATTCATAGATTTGCAGCAAATTATACACTTCTTGACCTGAGAAAAACCATAGTATTCATAAAAAAGAGAAACCTGAAAATGGTTTTAGCCCCCTTAAAGTGGAATTGGATGGAGGTTAGTTGATTCCCTAAAAAATAATGAACCAATGTCGTTTTTCTAAATACAATTGTGGAGAAAAGAAAGGACTCTTTATTAAATGGACTCCTAACACAAATTACAACGAAGTGTTAATTCCTTTTGTAGCCCAAATGTATAGTCTGATGCTTGTGTGACCCTTTAGATTGATCAAGGTATTTTGCTCTCCAAAATAAAAGCTTCTATCCTGAACATAAACCTGTACACAAAGTAACCAAACATACCACACTCAATATTCTTCAATCAGTGTCCAGATTGTAAACCAACCATGCCCAACATGTAGAATGGAATCAGCCTTAGAATAATATAGTTATATGGGAATCCAGTGTTTTTCTCTGATGCTAATGCTAGCCAAATAGGTCAGAGAAAGCAGAGTCAAACATATAGTGTGAGTTTCCGATAGGACTATTCTGTGCTTTCTTTGAAATGCGATGACAAAAAGCAGTGTTCATTTGAGTGCTCATATTGGAGAAGACTGACTGCATATTTTGTCAAGAAATGTTATTTGGGCTTGACTTTATATGAATAGATGTTTGGGTGTATTGTGAATGTAAACCATTAGTGAGATAATAGCACTATAATAGCAGGAAGATTGTGTTTCTTTTCTGAAGTCAAGTGCATGGCGAATATTGACTTCCACAGCATTTAAAGTTAGGGGATAACCTTCAATTGATTGAGTGTGCTTTAATTCAGTAAATGAAACATAAAATCAACAATTACAGGTATAACATACATTACTACAACAAACAGCAGATTAAACAATAGTAAAATATGTCATAGATATACTCACATCATTAAAAGTTTACAGAGAAGTATATATATTAACAATTATAAAATACAGATGAATTCATAAACTCAGCTGCAAAATTGTGTCTGCCATGTCCAGCTTCTAGATCCAAAACTGGTGACAGCAAATACTTTGGGAATTGTATAAGACTCTAATGCTCCAATTAGAGTATTACCATTGTTTGCTTTCTGAATCAGAATGAGCCACTTCCTTCTTACCTGTGTTAGATCAGGCCAAAGAAAAAGGAAGTGGTACTGGTCCTCTTTTTCAGTTGAGCAACACTGGCAACACTGAGCAACACTGGCTGGTCCTCTCTAGCCAGTTTCTGGTATGGTAATTTAGGGGAAGAATTCCCAATTGGAGTTTAGTATACAAGTGTCTTACTCTTGCTTGGCTAAACCAAGTGATATATTGTTCAAGACCTAAATGTTGTTCAATGCTTATATCCTTTTCAAATGTCCTCTCATTGCTGCACTATGAGTCTGTCAGGGCCCAGTTCCAAAAGAAGGTCTTGATCATTCTTAAGTTTGCAGATCTCAGTGTCTCTGGGTTGCCCCAAAAACAGCCTAGGCCAATCTTAGAAAGAACATTTCTAACACAAAGATGCAGATGGTTATTTACTAGGACATCAAGCATAGTCCCCATTGTAGTCTTTCAGTTATATCTTTGTACACAATTTAACCCATAGAATGACAGGTTTTACTTGTGCATGATAATCAATTCCTAGGTGTCCTAGTATCATTTGAACTCATATGCCTTAAGTGACTATTGGTAGACTTAAAGGTTTTTAAAAAAACCTGTTTTCACTAGTTTTCATTTTGGTAATGTTGTAATAACCCCAAAATCCAGCTGCCTAAAATACTGCCCGTTGGGCACTGTAAACATCCAATGCCGATGCAATTATATTATATTATATACAACATTTTTTACAAAAACTCAGAAGTCCCCCAGTGCGTCTACTCATAATAAGGGTGCCCTTCTGTAGTTGGGAATACCAGTTCCCCTTGTTGTTAAAATATACACCTAAATAATCATAATATTCAAAATATTTTATTTTTACTCCACTTAGGCGCAAATCTATTTAATGTTGATTCATTATTTTAAATAAACCAGAATATTCAGAATAAAAACAGCCTGTTTCTTTTCCCAAACTTTTGGTGTGGGGATTGTTGTGATGTTGTGATGCTGGTTTGCCTGGGGATGTTTCACCATAAAATTAATCTTCAAAACTGAGATATATATTCTATAGATAAAGTCAAAACAAAGCTCTCATTCTTTCATGTGATTTCATTTTCTTTTTGGCCAAAATACTGAAAACTATTAGTTCATCCGAATGACCACTATCACTCATGGTTATCTTTTAATTCCCCTAAATGTTGTTAGTTAAGCCTAAATAATGTGCCAACTTGATCAAAATCAATAAAACTTTAGTATCCCTAAAACAGCAAAGAAATGTAAAACCTCTCATTTTTAGCACTTCCCTAAGGTGTTTCTTAAATATAGGGCCATCCTCTGCTGCTCACACTCAATCCCACTCAAGCAAAGACCTGAGAGCCGCCTCTTTGCTCAACGTTATTAGACCTAGTTCTGCATGATCCAATATGTTATAAGAACACTGGTGAATATGCAAATTGCTTTTAAAAAATGTATTTTACACATCCTGTGACCCCGAGAATTTGCTAATACATAAAACATGCGAGATGACCATTGATTGACAGCTCCTCAAAGGAGCTGACAGATCATGTCATCTCAATTGATCAATAAATCCATCCCATTTCAAATCCAATTTGTTTTTGAAGGTCTAGGACATCCAGGAACCTGAGGAACAGAAACGCATCACGTCAGTCTTTGCATTATTGATTGTAAGACCCTTTTGTGGGCAGTGCCTCTGAAAACTAGCAATACATTTAATAAGACCACTTTCAGGAGTACTGCATCATCTAAAAATGAAAGGATGGTGACTGTGATGCTACCCATCCTTACGGGTATCCGTTTTCTCCCTGTGAAGGCACAGGTCAAAGTCATAAATAAATGTAGGGGCCAGAACACACCTTGCCTGACCCCCTTCATAATCAAAAACCGTTTGGCCACCTCTCCTGTTGGACCATACCTAACCTACCCTTCTTTTTTTTCATGAAGAGTTTGAATTAATTTTGCAATGGCGAGATCCATACCTTCCTTCAGCAGGGTGGCTTGTAATGTATCCCATAGCAGAATGAAATGTGTCTGTGAGGTTAACAAAGCCTAAAGATAGGATAGTCTTTATATGTGTGTCAAAATACCTGGCCCTGTGCAAAATCAATCTCAAGATGAACAAATGGAGACTTTGCCCATCCCAGTAATTTATTCTAGATAAGAGGATCTTCCAAAAAAAACTTTCCTTACTGCATCTATTAGCAAAATTGTTCTGTGATTCCCTTGGTTGATTTGGTGATTTGAGGGAGACATCACTACTTATATCAGGCTTAGGTCTTTGTGTAAAGAAAGAAGGAAAGAAAGTGATGCTACAGAACTTAAACACACTGGTGAAAACTCGCAATTTACTCTAAATCTACTGAAAAGTCTAGCAAATCTTTGCGAGTTAATTTTGGGGTGATATAGATAGGTCAACTCCCAACTCAATGCTTGACAATGGTCCCATTCAATCATCCTTGTTATAATTTTCTCTGTGCACTCACAGTTGCGCCTTGCCCTTTTTCATTTTAGTAATATCTGTATTCTCAACTGTCCCATTCATCCAAAGAATGTGTTATTCTTAAGTGTATTCATGCTTAAAAACACATTTTTTACACTTGCAAGCAAATTAAAAGTGTGCTACAACTTACATAAATATTGTAATTTACATGGGTTAACAGAAAACGTAATAATCAACATATAAAACATCTATTCTGTGTATTAAATTATTATTTCACATTATAATTCAACCCTGTCATTTAAACTTCATTGAACAAAGGGCTAAAAGTAAACCACTGCAAGGGTTAGGCTTATGTGTTTATCTTTCATGCAGTGAGACCGAAATGCCTCTGCCCCAAGACAGTTCTTATCATACACAAATCTCAGAAAAAAGTGAATTCTATGTGTGACAAACCCTGGGCAGCGTAGGACTAAATGTTTGATAGTCTCCAAAGCGATCTGGTTCTGTATGCCTAGTGCCTAGCAACCGCTAAAGTTGCTAGTTAACCTGAACTTCAAGTCGAGACGTTTAATGACTATATTCAGGACAAGCCAAATACAATGAGTATTACCACATTGAAGGAGGTGCCTATTATATTCCCAGAGTCTGTCGTTAGTCTCAATTAACTTCCAGTTTTTAACTAGTCAGAGACTTTTGCTTTGGCCTTAGGATCAGTAAAATTGGACTCCTTGGATATCTTAGAGCTGCACAAAAAGCCAGTCTCCACTAAAGATATATTGTATGTCTCCTTTTGCAACTTGTATTATTTTCAAGAAACATGTGCCCCTTCTGATGTTAATCACAGTGTATAGTGACACCATGCCCTTCTCTATTCTAAGTAGGGACATAGCAGTGTTCCTCAGCAAGCCTGAGCATGGGCGTCAGAATTTGCCCTCAATTTGAACCAAAATAGATTTCCATATTAGAAGCCAAAGCTTTAAGACCATAAGTAATCGATGGAATGCAATTCTGTTGATATAGTGTCAGTATAGGCATTAAAGAACACCAACCCATGTTTCACTCAAGGTCCCAAAGAATCACACCCAGCGTCACTACTTGTTTTGCTCTTTTTCAAGCAAATTTCAATCTGAGATGCAAGTAGTTACTCTATTCTCAAGTACCTTTATTCATCAACGTTCTCTAACAGTTGGTCCACTAAATCCCATTTGAATGTATTGTTTTCAGATCTATATTTCCCATAAGTGAAAATCATGATGTTAATATTTCTCTGTATTTATGACTAAATTATTTTTTACAGCATACGAGTTCACCTGATTTATTCATCTCTGTAGACCAAGTAGAGTGTGATCCAATAGTACAATGTCATCCGCATAGAAAGACAATGGGCCTCATTACACGGATGGTGCTAAGGGATTACCGGCACCGATAAGGGCACCGGTGCCGGTAATCCCTTAGCACCATACTACGAGGTCCCTCAGCGGGTCCCGTCCTTAACGTGTGGCCAGACCACACGTTAAGGAAGGGACCCGCTGAGGGACTTCAGGGCAAATAACGGTACCGCTAATAGCGCTACCGTTATTTTCTCCTTCCCCATTCCCATTGAGCCCTATGGGGGCTCAAATGGGAATGGGGAAGGGCCTTGGTGAATGGGGAATTACCGCCCTGCCAACCTTGGAATGGGGCGGTAACTCCCCCATTCACCAAGGCGGAACAGTAAAATACCGGCGGCAACCATGGCGCTACTGGCGCCATGGTTACCGCCGTCCGTGTAATGAGGCCCAATGAGTGGTGTCAGATACCAATTTTCGGTGGAAAGGAGTCGCCTTATAGTAAAGTAGTTGGCAAGTCAGCCAGATAAATATTAAAAAGAAATGGAGCTAACACAAAGCCTTGCTTCAGTACTTTAAGGGTGCCAATTTTACTAGTGAATCTGCCATTTGAGTCCATCCTAATACTAACGTAAGTATCACTACGAAAACATTTAATGAACTTCAACCAAAATGAGGTCAGCCCTCCTTTGCGTAATTTAGTCAGGAGACACTGCTGACCTGCTGACCAACTGTATCGAATGCTAGCGAGAAATCAATAAGTGTGAAAAATAAAGGTAACTGATTTCTTACGTGAGCGCTTTTGGCTAGAGGGTTGAAAATCAGCAGCTTAAGCATGCTTGCACACTTTTCACAAAAGCCAAGTTGCACTCCACTTAGCATTGTGTGCGTAGCGGGCCATGACTTTGATCTAGTCCAAAGTAAACTTGCAAAGGCTTTACTAAGAGAATCCAATAGAGGGATAAGCTGATAAACACTTGTGTCTGTTCTGGAACCTTTCTTAAATATAGGAATAATAATTGCCTCTTTCCAAGAATCCTTCATTACCCCTCTCAATGCTATTTAGACAAAAAGTGGAAGAGCAACACGAGCCCAAATCTCAGCCTGCTGAACCTTAGGCAACAACTACCAAGACAATAAGGGCCCACTGCCCAGGTTATGGGACAGAGCAAAGTGAGGGCACTTTACATGGGATTTGTGATGTTGTTACAGAGTTGGTGCCAATCGGATGGTTTCGTATTGCCACTAGCACCGATGAGTAAAAGCACAATTGAAAATTAAATTATTAGAATATAAAAGTAACTGAAGCTGTAAAGAACTATTGCACTCTACATCTGGATGCATGTCGTCCATGTTCAGTGTTTATTGCAAAGTCATAAGGTATCACTGAAAATGAACTACCAGTTAAGTAATACAGTGACTGAGAAACAGACACTGCAGCAAGTTTGTTTTCAATCTTGTTAAAAAAAAGTATTATCAATTGCATTCTTCCTTTATGGGAGTTAATTGATTTGGTGGCAGGGTGGTGTGTTTAGGGGGATCTGAGAAGGCAGTGAGTGGTGCACAGCTCTCATTCCTCATGGAAAATTAATCTGCCTGGGAGGGCACAGGGAATTGGCTTTGGCCATAATAACTTTGTTTATGTTATGTTTTTAAGAGAATTAAAAGCGGTTGGGGTTAGAATATCTTTAAAGAACCCATTTTTGGACTGCTGCAGTTGTACTGGGCCCACAAACCTCATTAAACACCTTGTCGTGGTAGGACCTTAGACTTGGCCTTTAGGGCCTATAACTCCTGGAACTTCCACTGGGTGGGGTCAGCATAAGGATTTCATCATAGACTTCCTCTCCATTAATAAGCACGGACAGTATGTGGTCTATAATTTCTGATAAGGACCCCATTTCAAACATTCTGACTTGATCAGCAGCCTGACAGGAAGCACAGAAACAAATACCTTCATCTTTGTTAAGGCAGAAAGTAGCATGTGCAGTATCTATTTTTACGAGCTCTATGTTCATTATTTAACAATTCGAATTCCTTGTGCACTTTCCTTTTTTAGTTGTGCAGCTTCACGGGTTAATAGCATTGTAGCCCAAAGGAGGAGTCATTATCCCTTGGGATAATCCCCTTTCCCCACCCCTCACCTTGACTGTGCCCTTGGTCTATTAAGCTTAAAAATAACACATTGAGTAATATATAGCCGGTCAGATAGCACAGTGAGCTAAGCGCTTGCCCCTGATATCTAGGTGCAGCCTGCTGTGGCAGGTTTGAATCCTGGCAGGGTCAACTCATCCTTTTGTCCTTCTGAGGTTGATACATTGAGTGCGACTCTGTGGGATAGTAATGTCTTCTATAATTCCAGAGCTCTGAGACCTAGGGGTGTGTAGTGCTATGTAAGAAATACATTATTGTAGCAGCCTGCAATATCATCATAGGAGCGTGTAAGATAAGACTAGCTTTATAGAATCCTTCTTCTTAAATATCTTTCACTGGCATTCTACAGACATTCATTGATAAGGAATTGTGCTAAGTAGTATCTGTATTTCGTGCATTGTCGAGCTTAACAAAAGGTTTTTAAATGCATTGTACTAAACGGCTACACATATTTCTTTAAACACAGCACGCGTTGCATATCAGTGGTTTTCTTTTCATTCAGAAATATTCCACATTGATTATATGTAAAGGCTTTCAGTTTTCACTTTTTACTGATTTTTACACATAAATACAGACGGAAATCAATCTGCTTTCTGTCTGTATTTATTTATAGAAATGGAAAAAAATGAAAAAGCAGGTCTTTCTGTCTGGTTTTCTATGATGTCACTCATACATCGCAGGCCAATCGCATTGCAGATTGGCAGTATGGAGAGTATAAATGTTGTATAAAATTAGAATTAAAGTTCTTCAAATTGCTGCCACATATATCTCAAGGCAGCAATCACAGGAGCAACTGTTGATATGGAAAAAATGGGCTAGCATTGCTTTCCTATATGGCTGCATGTGTGCTTTAATAAATGCATTTTTTATTAGAATAAATGCAGAAAAATACTGATTGCGAATGATCTTTTTATATGACAAAAAATAAATGTGGGTAAATACAGAAAAAAAGGCCATACAATAAATCTGGATAAATACAGACAGAAATGGCAGACAGATAAATACCATAAAACCGGAAGTCTTAATTATATGTGTAAAGAACTGTAATGTCTCATAGCATAAGACTAAAAAAGAGACCAAAAATTCAAGGGTATGACAGTGTGACCAGGTGTTAAAATACCATCTACCATATGCAAAAAGCACATTGCAAATGGTCCATGACCTTTAACAGGAACACAGCCTTCAGACTTATTGATCACACAACTTCTCAAGGACTTGCACCTAACAGCAATATATTCAGTATGTGATCAGGGAGAGAGTTAGTGATGCAATATACTTGCAGTAGGCGATATTGGTATCAAAAGCAAAGAGTGTGAAAAAGATGTTGCCATCCTATCATCGTATTTCTCTGATAAAATGTCCGCCCTAATTTTACAGTCAAGTAATGCTCGATTGATACAGAAAGGCACCCCCTTGCCAGTGGCTGCCCGTTAATGATATATTAAGATGCATTTCGAGTGACATGCCACGTGGCCAAATGTATACATAGCTAGAGTTTGGGCATGTTTTTGCTGCTGTTATTTCTTCATGAAAGTAATATATTTTTAAACAAGGGCTGTTGGCAGTGTATCATACACGAGATATTGCAGATCATTCTGCGGTTGAAATGAAGTTTAGATAAAGCCTGGGGCGCCCAAAATTGCAAGCATGAAAAACCAGTTATTTTACCGCCTATGGATGTCATCTCCTTTTCAGGTAAAAAAAAAGAATGATATTCTATAATTGTAGAAAGAAAACGGTGTTAGTTCTTTTGTGTGATAATTTAATTTAGTGGAAATACATTTTAAAACTGCTTGACAGTGTAGACCATCAATGCTGTAAGTTATTGTCTGCAGTAAACAAAAGTCCTTGCTGACTGCAGTAGAAAATCTAAACTGATAATATTGTCCATGCATGATTATCCCCAGGATACAGATGTCTTCCTCACATTCAAGTTAATAGGAACAACATTATTGACAGCAGCACAATGCAACAAAAGTCATTGTAGATTTTTTTTAAAATGACATACATGTACAGCATGCAGCATCGAACCGCTAGCCCACCTGTGATGGCCACCTTAGGCAAGGTTACAATCGTGACATGTTAAATGTCGTACCAATGTTTCCATGTGACTATCACCCCTGTGCGAGACAGGCATGGTATCAAGAGATGACATGGACACCAGATGTAACCGGTATTGTCCTGCCTATCACAACTAAGGAACGTCTATGTCCACAAGTCCAAAAGAAAAGTCTGTCTGTGTCAAAACCTATGCCTGCCCTCACGTCTAATACCTGGATCTAGTGCAGGGATAGTCTAACTCATAATAGGGTCCAAATTAAAGTCTGGAGCAATCTCTCCCTTCGCCAAGTTCAGGATACAGTTCCAAAACGAATGTTCTCAAAAGAAGCTCAGGCTCTTTCCACAAGCTGTAGGCACTCGCTCACAAAACAAAGTTCCAAAAGAGTTTGGGCTTCCCTTCCCCAAGTGTTAAGCTTTGATTCACAAGACAATGTTCCCAAGCTAATGTTCCCAAGAAGCTCAGGATTCCCTTCCACAAGCTTCAAGCCCTGGTTCATAACATATTGTTCCAACTGCCCGCAGACATCCCTGACAGTTGCTTCCAGTCAAGGAATAAGCTCATGTCGGCCACAGCATAGGGCTTGCCTACTTCCACGGCTCCCTCTCTCTCGCTCCCCGGCTCCTTGGAGACACAGCTTGCTCGCCATGCAATGACACTCTGCTATACTGTGCCTTTCTGCAGCTTCTCGGTGTTCCGTTCTTCTCTGGGTTTCTCACGGGCTGTACTGGCCTTCCTGTTCCTCTTCCCCACAGGTTTATCACTTCCTCTGCTCTTTGTGGACTCCACCTTTGATACACCTGTGAGTCTCAAACAGCCAGCAAGTGTGAAGTCCCAGGCTCAATTGCCTGACTACAATTAGTCCAATTAACAGGACATGCCTGACCTTCAGCTCTATAACCTTCAGGCTCCCATCTTCTTCATCTCAGTAGTATAGTGGTGTCTCCTATAGGTAATCTTCATTACTCCTGGGGTTAGTTTCTTCTTCTCAGTACTTGGTCTGACTTCAGGGGGCGAAGTAGGATATGAGCAACAATATCCTACAAAGGCTGAGGGAGGGCAAGGTAAATCACTGTCAGGAATGGGGGATACCATGTCTCGTCCTCTGGCACCCTCCTCTGAATCGCCAAGGACCCTCCGCCCAGATGATCCTCCCACGCTAGTCCAGTCCCAGGGTCGGCATCTAAAAGCGATGGCCCTTCCCTGGCCAGCTGAATAGAAGATCCAGTGGAGTGGAAGTGAGAGTACCTTCAGGTTTCTCACACCTGTCACAATACATTTCACAAAGCAGACCAATGGAAACTCATGTGGAACCAAACATGAAAAGGCTATGATTCTTGGTTTATGATGTTCATGTGCCGATAAGCTCTGATTGTTCCATTCACATCATGCAATGGCCTTCCTGGGTGTGCTGCTTTCCAGCTGTCTGGCTAATCTCTAACTGAACAAAGACCATGGGGTCAGCCTTATTTTCATTACTAAGGACAACTGTAGGGACGGAAAGAAGAGATGGCAGGAACTGGCAAACCATGCACAGCTCAGAAAGAGGGCAAGTGTAGATCACCCTCCCACAAGCTAAACAGAGGCTGGCGGTAGAGGAGGGACCCACCCAGAAACAAATAGCGGAATGGATAACTGGTGGAGGGTGGATTGCCCCCTACAAAGAGAAGCTCAACAGAGGACTACATTTGGGAGGAATTTCCTTCCACAAGTATATGGAAAATGGAGCACAATGGTACAGATAGCACCGCTGAAATGTGAGAGGTCGGAAGATTGCCATAAGATAGGTAAGTGTTGCTTTGGCATGGCCCATTTTTGTAACATTCCCAATGAGATTTCATGAGTGAACATCCTTCTAAGAGGCAACCTACAGTATAGAGGAGTACTGGAATAAGTGAAAAACTTCTGCTGCAACATCAAAACATTGGGCCTCATTACGACCCAGGCGGCAAGTTAAGGTGAGTGGGGCAGTAAATCCCCATTTCCCATTTTACCCTTCCCCATTCCCATTTTTGCCCCATAGGGCATAATGGGAGTGGGGAAGGCGCTAATTACGCCACCGTAAATTACGGTGGCGTAATTAGCACCATGGTCCCTTAGCGCCATGGATTTTAACGCCTGCAAAAAGCAGGCGTTAAACTCACCATGGCGCTAAGGGACCTTGGAATCAGGCGTTAAGGGCCGGCGCCGTTTACGGCGCCGTTAACCCCTTAACGCCTGATTCGTAATGAGGCCCATTGTGCTCATGTATGCTAGGTGCTTTATGATTGTCTGTCTAGAAGCATGGTTACTCATTATGTGACTTCCATTCCCATTTTCCCCTGCATAACCAGAAAGGAGCATCATGGGAGTGGTAGTTTTAAATATCTAGGGGACCATGTAATGATTAACTTTCTGCAAACGCTGCAACAAAGCTGATATTCTGCCATTTACACACCTTTTTAACATCTTCTGTCTTTAAAATGTGTATTTTATTCCAAACAGTACAGCTTGAATCTTTGACTATGAAGTGTTACAAAAAACATCAGGTGAAGAACATTACCAAATACAACGGTATCCCGTGAAAATAATCCCAAGTATAATATAGTCAGTGAAAAAGTTGTGGTCACAAAACCTTTGCGGTGAAACAGTTGCAAGCAAAAAAACAGCCACAAAAAACTGCTAAAATGTAGCCAGAAATGCAGCAATGTTAAGGTGGATGTAGAGGGTTGTGATTGCCTGATTTAGGGTTTTGTTGATTGATATTTTATTTCTATCGCGCTCGTACACAAGTGTTTCAGAGCGCGACAAGACAAGGGAGGGGAACAGGGGAGAACAAAACAGCGATCTTACTAGGCCCACTGACATTGAGAACGCGCAAGTGCATGGGAGAGGGGGGAGGGGAAAAGTGCATGGAAGGGGGAGAGGTGGAAAGTGCGAAGCAGAGGAAAAAAGATAAATAGCAATAAATAAATAATAAAGGCAGCCAACAGTGGTAATGCAGCCAGCAATTTGCAAGTGCTTGGTTTAAGGCAGCAGACAGGGTAGGTCTGATAAGTGCAGGAAGAAAAAAGGGGGGGCTGTATGGGTACAGACCCCAGTGCATGGGGTGGCCTGGTGGCAGTGCGGGAGGGTGGCAGGATGAGCAGGTACCTGGGCCCAAAAGACAGAGGGTGGCCAGGTGCACAGTGCCAAGAGAGAACAGATCAGCAGGGGAGAGAGGGAGCGAAGGCAGAAGAAAAGAGGAAGGTCTTGAGGTGCTTCCGGAACCAGAGATGGTTCTCCTCAAGTTTTAGAGTGGCAGGGAGGCTGTTCCAGAGAGAGGCCCCAGCCCAAGACAGAGATCTACCCCCAGCTCGTTTCTTAGAAAAACGACTGACCCTGAGTGAGTTGGAGGTAGAGGAGCAAAGAGCTCGAGAGGGGAGGTATTTGCGGAGGGATAGCTGAAGGTATTTTGGACCCAGGCCCCAGAAAGCCTTGTGGACAATGCAGAGGGTTTTGAATTTAATCCTTGCATCCACTGGGAGCCAGTGGAGAGATTTCAGAGCTGGAGAGATACGATCCCAGGGCTTTAGGCCAAGGACAAGTCTCGCAGTCCTGTTCTGGATTAGCTGCAGAGGGCGGAGAGTAGAGGCAGGTAGATTTAGAAAGAGGCTGTTACAATAGTCCAAGCTAGAGAGAACCAGAGCTTGAGATACCATGAGCTTCTGGGGGAAGGAGAGGAAAGGCAGAGTACCTCTGAGGTGGTGCAGTCGGAAATTTGACTTTTTAGAGACCTCAGAGATGTGGGCGGAGAAGGAAAGGGTGGAGTCAAAGATGACCCCGAGGTTCTTAGCCTCGGAGGTGGGGGTAGGAGGAGGGCCAAGGGAGGCCGGCCAGAGAGTGAGGGGAAAGGATGGTGAAGGTGTGCCAGTGAGGAGGATCTCCGTCTTGCTGGCATTCAGACAAAGATCATTGGGGGCACACCAATCTTGAATGGCAGTTAGGCAATCAGAGATGAGAGAGGGAGTGGAGGTGGCAGAGGGCAGCTTGAAAATGAGTTGAGTGTCATCAGCGTAGCACTGGAAATTTGAGCAGAAAATGGCAATGCAGTTGGCGAGAGTTGCCAGGTATTGGTTGAAAAGCCAGGGCGAGAGGTTAGACCCCTGGGGAACACCACAGGTTGAGAGGAAGATAGATGAAAGGAAGGACCCAAGTTGGACCTGGGAGGGTCGATCTGAGAGGAAAGAGGTCAGCCAGGCCAGAGCCTGATCAGTGATACCCAGGTTTTCACGGAGGCGGTTGAGCAGGATGGTATGGTTGACCGCGTCGAAGGCAGAAGAGAGATCGAGGAGGATGAGGATAGATGGAATGTTAGAGTCAAGGTTGGTGAGCAGATCTTCACAGATGTTTAGGAGAGCAGTTTCCATGCTTCTGGCAGCTCTGTAGCCAGACTGGTGGTCATGGAGACAGCCAACAGAATTGGAATGAAGGTTAAACTGAGAGATGGCCAACTTTTCCAGGAGTTTGCCAAGAAAGGGAGTAATGGAAATTGGGCAATAGTTAGCTGGACAAGAAGGATCAGCTGTGGGTTTCGTGAGAAGAGGATGCACAAAGGAGTCCTTCAGAGGGGAGGGGAAGGATCCAGAGGCAAAGGAGTGGTTAGCAAAAATCAGCAAGAGCCGGAGCGAGGATGTCAATGTGGTCCTTGATGGTTTTAGAGGAACAGGGATGAACCTGTTTTGAAGAGGCTTTCATAGATCGGACTTGTCTAGCAACCTCGTCAGGGGTGAAAAGAGGAAAGGACGGGAAGGATGGTGGGAGGGTGGCTAAAGGAGGGTCAGAAAGCACAGATGGAGAGGGAAGAGGAGGAGTGTGGGTGGAGAGGGTGGACAGGATGTCCTGGGTTTTTTAAATGAAGTGAGAGGCAAGGGCATTGCAAAGCGCCTGGGAGGCAACAGGAGGGGCAGAGACTGCAGCAGGGTTGGCCAGCTCCTTGCAGAATTTAAAGAGTTCGGCCGAGTTGTTAGAAGCCACAGAGACACGAGCTTGAATGTGGACTCTCTTCTTGGTGAGGACAGAGAGTCTGTATTGCCTTTGTAGCAGGCGACAGGCCAGTTTGTCAGAGGATGAACAGGAAGTCCTACATTTCCTTTCAGCTGCCCTACACTTATGTTTAAGTGCAGCTAGGTCAGAGTCATACCAGGAATTGCACTTGGCTTTGGACTTCAAACGGATCCTCATGACAGGGGCAAGAGCATCAAGCATATCAGAAATTGAAGAGTAGAGCAGAGACAGGGCTGTATCAGGATGAGAGACAGCCAAAGGTGGAGGGGGGGGAGAGAAAGTGGCGGCAAAAGCTTGGGATAGAGTAAAGCATTTTGTTAGACTTGGGGTAATAATTATGGTCAGGATTATTGTGCGGTGATGGTATTGCTGGGGTTTGGCAGAGATTGGTTCCATGTGTTAAATTTGCAGCAAAAATGGCGGCTTACAAAAACCATTGCCGCAAAAAGGATGGATGTAATGGATGTGGGGGACACCGCTGCAACCCCTGGATCTATTATACCATTTAATGGGAGCGGGGGACACCTCTGCTCACCTTAAATGGTATAATGGGTACACATTTACCAGGTTAAACCAGGGCATTTTTGCTGCGATTTTCTTTACAGACTTCTTTTTTGCTGCGATTGTATTGCTGCACACCTTTGTGGTTATGGCACAGTAAGAGTGTGGCTAAAAGAAAGGGAAGGAAAGGTTGGGGAGGGGTGATCATGTTAGGCTATGATAGGAGCTAGTTTAAACCTAGGTTTTATGACAAAGTAAGAGTTAGGGTAAATGTTAGAGTTTGGTTTAGGGTAAGACTAAGAATAGCATTAAAACAATGATTTGGATTAGGATAAGACCTATAGAATTTTTGGAAGCCTGTTGATGGGGTTGGAGTTTCAGTCACGGTTCATTTTTTCTTTATTTATTTGGTGTTTTTTATTGAGTCACATGCAAAAATGATGCTTTAGAGCAGTGACAGATTAGGAAAAGCCTAAGAGTTAAGGGTGGAATAGGGGATGCTGTCAGTATTAGAGCAAGTGTAAGAGATAGGGTGATTATGAATGGTTGGTAAAAGAAAATAAACAAATAAATATATAAAATAAAGTGGTGATTGCCTGGCTTCATTGTTGATTTGGGCCATGTACTTTGAGAGTTTAAAAATAGCTTGTTCGACGACCTTATCATTGACAACATTTTTAACACTTTACTTGTATTGAAACACTACATTTTGAAAAGTACTTTTAGCTGACTACTCTTTCAAATAATTACATTTTGGTTGCCACATTTTCTCATAGACCCAATAAAACTCATCAAATTCAGAAAGTCTTGCTATCCCAGAAACAATTATAGAGCTATCATCATGAAATAACAAAAAGCCTCAAGTCATTGCTCCGTTCATAAATCTTCCTATCTGTCGCTTGCACCACATTATCATCTCAGGTCTGATCAGAGGTGTCAGATATGAAGGTTCTCTGAATATTTCCCATCGTTAGACTCACTGGCAAGCAGTATCTGCCAAGAAGTAGTTTTAATTGATGTGGAAAAAAAATGTGCACGCCGAAGGTGTTCCCTTTTGGGCTGGAATGTATTTCTCACACTGAAAACCAAGCACCCAGGCAAGCAGTCCAGATCTTAATGGGCTAATAGCCCAAAGGGGCTCTCAATCAAAGATCAAACAATCAAATAGTTGTCTGGAAGAGGAGATATTATGTATTTGGCTTCAATTAAAATGTTCCAAAATGCAAGCCTTAATTGCTTAGTTATATTCATATGTATAGCGTCAAACGCCCTCCCACCTGTACCTGTTAATTCATATATATATGCTTATCTTATAAATGAACATGAAACAGTGTTTCATATTTACTTCATGTAAAACCGGCTGATGTGTTATCCTAGAGCTTATCCGCTCAAAGAATTTGGGAGGTGCAGCTTGATTCATAAGAGGGTCCAGAGAGATATCAGCAGAATATGAAGAGAAAGGGATATACCCCACCCCCCCCTGATTTTATGAGGAGCTGCATACTGTACCATCATTATTTTTGAAAAATGTCAAAAGAAATCCCGCTAATGGTCGGGATTGATAGAAGCACCAAATACGTTTAATATGTCAAAAGAACACATTTGGCAGGGAACCACAGCTTTACAAATGTCATGACCGATGTACAATTCTAGCATTTTAGCAGATCATCTTTCTTTTGGTTTGATAGTGTTAATTTCTGCCTTAAAGATTCACTTGAGCACAACTGGAGCCCATCACACAGCCACACAATACTTGGAGTGATGTTTATCTCTCTGAACCTGCCCTCACATTGTATTCCCTCTGACACCTCAAGATGCACCCTCCTAATTTCTGTTATCCTGAACTATGATCTACTCTGGATGGGTCAACATGCGTCACAAAAGCTATCACAACAATGTTCCATCATCCGTTAACCTGCCGCACCCCTCTTTAAACGTCGCCCTGTTAGTGTTATCTGTACCCTTTCTCCCCCAGTTTCAGTTAAGCATCAGTGCCGTGTAACCACCAGTGTGATTACTGGCACAGTATAAAAGAGTTCTAACATAACAAAACATACTTAAAAGACGAACAATGTTAGCCTTACATAGCATTTCAAATTTAGCTTATTTAGTACATTCTGACAAAAATAAAGATACAAAAATACAAATAATGAAGATTATTGGTGAACGTTTATTTTGTAAAAGAAATACACCTAATAACTGAGTGCACCACGAAAGCCCATCTTTCCATATCCTTTTCATTTCACTTCAATGTCTGTGTCTAGCTGTCATGAAGCATACCTCAAAGTCAGTAACCTGGGTTCCAAAGTAAACGTAATGCAATTTCCCTGTTATATTATCTTCCGGCTCATGCCATCCTCTATTTTGAGTGCCATGTCATAGTGTGGACATCAATAGTATCCAGCTTAAATCCATCAAAACTGGCAATTTGTGTTTGTGAGATGGGAAATAGAGGGGAACAATGTGTTGCAGGTCACAGTAATTGCAGGGCCTTTTATAAATGTAAACAGCAGCAGCTCCATGAAAAGGCACATTGTATTAGTTTCTTTGGTCTTTTATATCTTGCTTAAAGCTAGCCTCCTCCATCTTCTAAGCACTGGAACATGAACTGTATCCATGTTGCACTGTATCCTCTTGTTCCCAAAACAAGTGCATTGCCCCTGAGCTATCCTTCCAAACATATATTTTCATTGCTTGAGGAAGCAGCAGATGGTTTACTTCAAAGGCGCAGGGCAACTTCATGTAAATTAATTATCTCACCTTGCGTCCATGCACAGTATGCCTTTGATGCAGGTCTGGCAGATCTGGGCCAGGTCACACTGTGCCCAGGCAGGATTGGTAGCAGATGCCACTGGGGCACAACCCTCTCATCACAGACCCAGTGGCTCACTGGATGTGCAAAGCAGACAATGACAAACACTGATGAGGTTTGAGTTCATGGTGTGCTGTCACTGAGTACTGCAAGCAGCTCTTACCCATTCCAGCTAGCCAGACCTAGCCCCCATACCCTTCCTGTTGCTCAGTACAAGGCTTGAGATGCACAGACAGCCCTACTTCTGAACCCAACCATTCAGTCATTCTTAATAATGGACTGGCAACCTGTTAGTGATGGCGGCTTCATGATTTTTCCTGCATCTCTGTTATTTCTCCAGCTAACAAGATCTACATTCCAGGTGCAAAACGCTGTGGCACAATTAGCTGCATTTACAACTGCTTTTTTCAGGTGCAACACAGATTACTGCTTTTGTCACTGCCACTTCGTCCAGTGGCCCAGGGGTCACAGGGACATGTCTAGGGAGTGCAGATGGGGAGCCTAACCCCCAAATGACATCCCTGCAAGTAGCGTTGTAAAACCATAGTTTCACTGGCTTGCAGCTTTAATCCCAATGTAAATTTCTACATTAGGTGTTCTTTTTAAATCTTGTATTTTTAAAGTTAAACATAGATATCTGGATAAACAACAGAGCGGGGCTACAGTCCACACAAAATGGATATCCATATTAACATCACTATTAAACACAATCAAAAAAGATGTATGTGGGTACTGCTAAGTACAGTGCCTGAAAAAGGTCAGGCAAGGGACAGTGGCCCTCTGAAACCCTCTTAAAGTGGAGTTTGACATCCTTCAACAGGGCCTCCATGACACGGTGTAAACAAATGGTTTCTATGCAACTTCCTGTTCAATTGCAAATGTATGTATTAGGCTTTACAGAACAACTTTTCCATTGAAGAGTTTATTATTATTATTATTATTAGTGGCAGGCTCTTCCAATGCTGCCCTGCAGGCAAGGTCTTAACCAATCCCTTACAATCACTTGAATGTGCACCATTGAGTTAAACATGCATGGAAAAGGTCACGCTTCAAATGTCTTACCACTGGCCTCAACAAAGCAATGCCGCACCATTTTGAAAGCTAAGGGCTCGAGATGAACCAACCACATCTACCCGTATAATCCCATACATCAGGAGGGCCCAGAAACAAAGACTACCAGTGAAGCAAAAAAAAACGATAACTACTGGGCCCTTTCCACCCCAGAAATAAACTTTGGGTCTCATAGAGGCACAGCTTCACCTCAGTGATGATGCCTAACTAGGCTGAACCACATGTATGGGGATTCTGTGGTACTCTTGTTCAGATGAGAATTGCCTAGCATTTCGGTGCTGGACTGCCCCTGGGCAGGACAAAGACTGATGTGGGGGACATTTCTTCTCTGTGAAAAGAACAGTGAGCTAAAGATTTGGTTGAGACTCTCCCAGGGGCCATCCACCCAAGAATAAGTCAATGGGCTGTGTTCGTGCTGGTAGAGTTTTGCATACCCTCCTCTGTTTTACATGTACTAATAACAGTAACCCAATGAGAAATACAGCGACTTCATGCCCTCCCAACCTCTTCCCCCAGTGCATACCTCCCCCTCAGCATCTGAAAACAAGGTACTGATCACCTATAATCCGGACAGCCCTATGCAATCCTATCAAGTGGCACAACAGAAGTATTGTAATCAGCCAGCTATGCTCCTGCCTCGACCCGCATCTGAGGAAGGGAAGTTCTCAAAGGTCAGTGTGCAAGCAGGTCATCTAACATCATGTTTAGGTAATTTCACAAACGTTCCATCTCTTAGTAATGTAACATTTGATGCTTCCCCCTAACAGGGGCACCCCAATCCACGGTTCAGAAGAAGGCAACATAACACCCTGACGAAACGCCATAGGAGAAGGACAGGACACACCACCAGCTGCCCTACGCCCACCAACAGCTACTTACTAGCGACATCGACCTATAATTGGCAAAATTACCATTAAAGAAAATAAATAAATAAAACAATGAACTAAATACCTCTGGAGCACAGAAGCGCAAAATAATACACCACACAAACAGCTATAGTTGGCTAAAATAAATTAAGTACCTTCCACCAAAAGTACATTACAAGAATGCAATGTTTGGACTTTGCTTTATTAGAGTAAAAGTGTCTCTAGTATATTAAAAACATGACGAACCTATGTTTTAAGGCACCTGAGATGCTCACAGCAAAAGTAGGTATATAATATCAGAGGATAGAATGTTTAACACAATGTTTGGCTATGTATGTGTGTAAGATTGTGTAACTATACCACCACAAATAGCACAGAATATTGGGAAATGACCATCCTAGCTCTTTGAATGCAAATTGAACTGCAAGTTGTTTATCTATTCGTCTTGTAAATTAACCATGGTACACTAATTAAATGACTTTTTCGGCATCTTTATATGTTAAGAAGTAATAAAATAGGGCAACGAGAAACGCCTGACCATGAGAAAATTCATAAAATGTAATAAATGTTTTTTTCTAATATGACAAATGTTGATATAAGATGGTTTCAAAGAGTTATTCAGCACCTCAAACTAACTAAGGTTATAGAATGCAAAACTAATGCCTTTTTGAAATGCATGGCTTAGGACACCTTTTGTTATAACAATACTCTTCAAATGTCAGCTTCAAACATCACTGAGTTCCAAAAAATGCAGTGATGCTTACTAAACCAAGGCAATTACTAGAACAGGAGTCAGTAACCTTTGGCTCTTCAGATTTATTTAACAGGAACCCCAATCTGTCCCAGTTAGCAGAGTCAATGGTGAGACATCATGGAAGTCGTAGTAGAAAATCACCTTGTGTACTTCAGTTTCTGACCACTGGATTAGAAGATGAACCAGGGTATCCAATAACAAATGTTCACAGCACAAATCATGTGAACACACTGCCTATTTTCTCTGTTGGGGTGATGATCAACCTCTGCTGGCAAAATAGTGGAAGCAAGGAATAAATAGAGAGGAACAGGGAAGAAGCTCCATTCAAAGAACACTTACCTTTGAAGGTGACCATTGGATGCTTGGCTTTCTGACAGTGAAATTCGTCCATTATAGGTGAATCCAGCATCCCTTGGACCAGCTGAGGCATGGCAAGCAGCACCACTAGGAAGCTCGCCTTCATAGTCAACATTATGTCTTCCACCGCAGTCATACGTCTTCTAGCCATCAACTCTCCTTGATGTCATTTGTAGGATGCACCTAAGAAACAGAAAAGCACTGTAAGCATGTGTGTCAATTATTTTTAAAGTTGTACCTCAATCTGGTAGTAAACACACCTCTCCCTTCCTTACAGGCAACCAATGAGAACCTTTTTGCTCCACAATCTAAAGTGCAATCCTTCTACCAAGCGAGATCAATACATTGGCTTTTACTAAGTGTTGTCCGCTTTCCAACCCTCGGGTTTTCCATATCATCCATTGTACAGCATAGACTCTGTGACCACAACTGGACTGGATAATGCTCTAATTGCCTGCAAAGGATTGTTGACCACTGCCCAGTTCTCAAAAAAGTACCGTCACGACTCATCATGAAGGCTTCCCTAAAGCCTGTTTCTCCACCACACGGAAGAGTGCTAAGGTTCAAGTGACCAGTGTGCTTTACAAGTGTGACAATGAGTGGCTTCATTATGAAAGGTAGTCTTTACCAAGCAAGAATAATAGACAGCAGAACCTTTTGCAGGTGACCCTGGCCGTCGATTGCTTCTCTGTATTGAACATGCTTATAAAGTCATAAGACGCTTAGGACATAGCAATACATTCACTTTTAGGCAGTGCACGACCTACGTCCATCACCACGTTCTCCCCATGCCAGAATCAGATGTCGCCTGTCGAATGCCACATGTGAAGCTGCTGGTCAAATGCCTTTGGAAATGGGGAGGGAGTGTAATATTTCAATGGCTGAATTTGATATACAAATTAAATAAAACGGGATCTGATTCAGACTGTAGCTCACTTTAATGTTTCTGATCTCAGTGAATGATTTGCATCAATAAAAGATTTGAACCAAACTATGATTACGGGACACTATATTAGCACCAATACAACTGCATTTGGAGCGTGCATGCCCTGGTTCTAATGCAAGAGACCCCTAACGTTGCCGCTAATTTCAGGTGGGCAACTCCCATTAAAGCAATGTATTGCGTAGGAGAAAAGATGTATGTGTTGATATACAATAAGCAACCGTTGGGGCGGGGGGGGGGGCTGCTTCGTTTATCAGCATACTCTGATTACTGGTACATTCCTGTGTTATGAGCAGTCTGATTGGCTGTTCAGACCCTCGTCCTCTCTCCTACCATTGGTGAGTACATGGCCACTAATCGTCTTCCTTCTGCCCCATGGCTCCCCTACCTACCTCCAGCGCCGCACACCAGCCACCATCTACCCACCTTGCCACTATAAAAAGAGAAGACAGGCTCCCCAGATAGTCCATCTGACATTTCTATGGTAAATATCTTTGTTGTAGTGTTTTTTAGTGGAATTACACGTGACCCACTCTGCTTTGCCCGTTTTGCTATGCACAAAAAAGAAATGCAACACCGTGGACTTCATGCTGGGTGCTAAAGGCACTTTCTGTGCTTCGGCTTATTCATTTGACTGGCATGCGTTACCAGCGGTACGGCCCACCAAACTTATCATTGTGGTTTAAGTACTTTAGTTGAGACGCCAGTGCAATGGCTATCAGAACACAAACAAAAACTCATTGAAAACCATGCGTGCCAACAGCAACAAAATTAAAGAGCAGAATAATTGGAATTAAATGCTATCATCACAAACAGTCAAGTTTGAGATAATTACACAAAGGATAGAAGAAAAGTAGAATGTAATCACAAAACAGGAACCCGTTATATTTATATTTTCTGATAACCTCATTAGCAAACAGAAAAATGGAAAAGGATCATGAAACCGAGGAACACCGCATGCACAGAAGGCCACAAGCCTCTGGAACCATCTTCTTCAATGCACTTTGCCAAATTTCGAAAAGGGCTCAAGACTTGGATATAAAAAAAAGTCTTCCAAGGTACATAATCCATATGGAAAAAAAACGATGCTGAGAGCACGTCCCTTTAGTGGAAACCTTTATGCCAACAGCGTCTTCACTTTTCAATGCTGAGTAACCAGGAATGTATGGTATGTGTACTGTGATTGGTTTAGTGCATTGCCTCCCCCACCCTTCCACAAAAATGTTACCCTCCTCTTCCAGGTCTTCACTATCCATGTCCTCTCCAATTGCATGTTTGAAGTCTCGATAGGATAGCTCAGGGGCAACGCGCTTGTTTGTTTGTTTATTATTTGTATTGCGCACCAGACCCACAGGTAACAGGGCGAAGAGCATAAGATAATTCAAAGCTTAGTTACACAGAAATTTACAGAAGCAACCAGTTAAACACAAAAGATGAATGTGGTGCACAAGTGAGAGTGAAATAGGGAGATGCAATGTACGGAAAACATACAAATAGATTTTAGTGACATGAATAATATGAGGAGAAAAACTGTACAGTTTGAAGGTAGGTATTTACAAGTATTTACAGTCAGTATTGGCAGTCAAGGTGTAATACAGTGGCAAGTAGCAGCTATAGGTCTGAGTCTTTGAGCCATTTGATATCCTTGTCTTGGAAACAAGAGGATGCAGAGAAACACAGGTTCGATCCCTGGGGCCATGCTTAAAAACCTCTGGGTATTAAGAGTGTTACAAATAACCAATTATAATTATAAACATTCACAAAATCTAATAAGCATATAACATGAATCTATGGGGCTATACCTTCGACCCTCCACACATCCTACATGCTGCAGTGGTTGGAGACTACAGACGCCTTGAATTAACTGGAATATATGGCACTGTTCTGAATGGCATAAAACCACTCAGTTGTGCAAATTACACACTTACTGCTAAATTAAATGTCTGTGTTATTCAGTTAGTGCTTATTTTCACATGACAATATTGCACATGCTGGTAGTAAGAAGTGGTGAACAGTAATGGTTGACGTGTTCCAATTGTCATGAGCATAGTTGTACTTTAATTGTGCAGTAAATGTAATGTGAGCAACATCGGATGACACATGAATGAAACAAAACTTTGCAAACCAAAAACCTTACAAAGCAAATGCCTTGACAGCAATATTTTCAGCATTTCTACAGTGGGGTTTGTTCATTCTACTGTTACACATCTTAGAGTCCTACAATGCAGGCTCATTAATTTTGCGGGGTCCTTTACGGGGTTCCTTCACTGTAACATTTCCACTGGCGCAGAAACTTCCATCATCATCAATCTTACTTGTCCTCCCGCCACCGCTAGCAGATCATATGGAGGAAATTAGCAACCGAAAAGACCAAAACCAATTGCACATCAATCGAATGTCAACAAAGGGCCCACGCTGTGGCACTTTAGCAAGACCCCCACAAAACAAATGATCAGAATCTGCGCCTTACAGAGATCCCACAATAGTAATAATGTGAAAACACAATGTTTGCCATTCAAATATAAATTGATATTTCAGAAATGATGCAAAAAAGACGACACAATTTGCAATGCAGTCACATGATCCTGACTGAAACTAGCCTAAAGGGCAACTAACTGTCAATGTTTCGGTCTGATGATCCTAGAAGCTTTTTTGTGCCCGATAGCCATTCATCTGATGTATACGATACAACGGGGAAGAGGAGGTTGAAAAAGATTTAGAAGCATGGTCCGTTTCTTTGATACTTGCTTTTCTGCATGCGCTAGGGGGTTTTCAGCCGGCTAGCAGGGAGTAATCAATGTTTACCCTCCTATGAGCAAGATGTCTAATGGTTCTGCCATGGATCTTAAGGGCTTTGGGTAAAGAGGTCAGCTTTGCCTCATTACTAAGACAATTAGTAATGTATCAATCCGTGCACTGCAACAGAGACTAAATAGCAAAGAAACCCAATGAAAACCAATGCAAATTGAACCCCTATGATAGAAGAATAAAGAGTTGTGCATGAGAAATCTAACAAGTACATTTAGCATATGCTAAAAGTCAGTAACAAGAAAAGAACTGGGTGACAGTAAATGCTACTGCCATCCACAGGAAGTTAAAAGTGCGAGGAGTCTGCTATAAATGGGGCTACCCATTCTCCCCTTACATTTAAAGTGGACGGACGTAAGGACAGGCTGAGAACGGAGAGAGACATAAGAAACTGCATTACTGAGCATTTGGGCAACCAGGAGGATGGGCAGAACCAAGATGGCAAGCGAGATGACGACAGACAGTGGCATATTCAAGGACCGAGATGAAGACGCATTCCAGGCTCCAGGAAATACAGGAGGATGAATGCCTCCCCAGGGACAGACACTTTAGATACCTCATGATCTTGGGTACACCGACCTAAAGGAATGTGGTGCCCCTCATAATGCTGAAAATTGATGGGGCAGAACCATATGTGAGCTTCCATGGTTTCACCCCAAGGCGGAACTACATTGGGAGCACTCCTGAAGTGCTAGGAGCAGGTTAGACCCTTGGACACTCCGGAGAGAGACATTGGACCAGAGTACATACGTTTGCAGAGATTCCGTGCTCTATGTTGGTTCCCGGACCTCAAGTGGTTACGGTACTCGGAGATGGGGCCGAGGGGCATCCTGGACCCTACCGGTCCTAGTAATATAGAAGCTATTGGGACACATTTTGTGTGTGAGTTGGGGAGATTTGAGGGACTGTGAGATGTTTGTGGGCAGGGATGGAGGGGGCTCAACGCTAATGAGGTTGTTTTGTGAAGGGACCAAGAAGTATCTGGTCTCTGCTGGTGGTCCGAACTTGGCTTGGTGACGTTAACCGAGCAGTATCAGATGCCCTTAAGAAGGGAGTGATAGAGGGGGTAGGCGTGGGGGGAAAGGGTAGGGACAGGATCTCCTTCAAGCACGAGTCTAGCGGTAACATGTATGCTGAATTACGGGTTTGGCCGCCGAGGCCCTTCAAAGGGTTGACAATTATATTAAGGAAGAAATGGTGGCAGACCCTCAAAGGGACAACCTCCTCCGGGAGGGAGCTCTAAATGTTAAGGGACTGAATTCACCCACAAAAAGATCCCTCGTGACCAGCGAGTTCCGAAGAGCGGGACATGATGTGCTATTTCTGCAGGAAATCAAATATGCACGTGGGGAAGAACGTAGGATCCTGGGCCCGAGATTGGGGGGAGAATATTGGCGCTCAGGCCCCCTGAGGAAGGCCGGAGTCAGGGTTCTCATCAGGAGGGGATTACATTTTGAGGTGAGCAAGATATGAGCTGATGTGGAAGGCAGAGCTCTTGTGATTGTGGGCACTACACAGAAAGTGACCTTCACACTGGCAACAGTGTATGCCCCCAATACGGGTCAATCCCGATTCCTTCAGAGGACGCTTCCGAAAATAATGTTGGAGGCCTCCAGGCATGTAATCTTGGGGGAAGATTTTAACCTCTGGGCAGACCTCAAACTAGACAGGCAATTTCTTAACCCTGACATGCGAGACCCGCTAGATGGGGGTCGGGCTGGGGTCATGGAACGCTAGAGGTCTATGGGCTGCGGGACACATGGTGGGGTTTCCACCCAAATGAGAAACGATACATCTTTTACTCTGCACCCCATGGATGGTATCTTTACCAGGATCGACTATCTTTACATCACGGGCGACCTGTAGGAGGTGGCGACGGGTTCAGAGATCTCGTCAATGACATGGTCTGACTATGATATGGTCACGGTTGACTTGAACTGGGCAGACCTTCCACACAAGGGTTCAAAATGGAAGTGTAAAGAATCATTGTTGAAAGACCGGGTCTTTCAAACTGAGATGGAGGGGGAAATGAGGGAATACTTAAAAATGAATAATACGGGAGAGATAGCAAAGGCGACAGTGTGGGAAGCAGGAAAGGCATGATAGCGAGGGATCCTGATTAGGGAAGGGGCCAGTTAAAAGAGAGAGCAGACTCTAATAGAAGGTAAATTGAGAAAAGAGATAGCCCACCTGGCTAGAGTAGCACGGAACACCACAGAAGGGATGGAAAGCCAGATCCAGGAATCCAAACGGAAGAGAGAGGAGCTCTGGAATCTAGAGGAAGGCCAGATAGTTTGAAAATGACAGCGTCTCAAAAAGAGGTTTTGCGAGAAGGGGGACAAGGCAGATGCATTGTTGGCCGCCAGACTATGAGGACAACGTGCCGAGAGATTGGTGATGTCCATAGAGGGGGACCGAGGTGCCCAGAACTCAGAGATAGAGGAAATTCCGGAAGCATTCACAACATTTTATGAGACCCTATATAAATCTGAGGCAGGCCATGTGTGGTCGAGAATAGATGAATATATAGAGAACGTAGAGATGCCGGAACTCTCCTCTGAGGAGGCAGACAAATTGGATGCCCCGATCACTGCAGAGGAGGTTAAGAGGGCCGTGAAGAGGTTGCCATTAGCAAAAGCGCCAGGGGAGGATGGATAAATGGCAGGCTTCTACAAGTCTTTTCTCTCTTCTCTCCTCCCCTTCATGATCGAACTGTTCAATGAAATTTTTGAGACGGGTATAGCCCCTGACTCTTTCTCGCGAGTGCTCATTACAGTGTTTCCCAAGGAGGGCAGGGACCCCCAAAAGTGTGGATCCTACCGCCCCATATTGCTACTAAACATCATCGCCAAGATTTATGCAAGGGTACTCGCAGCTGGACTTGAAACACACATGCCCCATCAGATACACCAAGATCAGGTTGGGGTTGGTTTTATAATGAGGAGACAGGGTGCAGATACAATGCAGAAGACATTGCACTTGATACACGAGTCAGAAAACATGGAAGGGGACCCGTTCCTCCGCTCTTTAAATGTGGAGAAGGCGTTCAATAGGTTGGAATGGGGTTTCCTGGAGGCGGTGCTGGGTTAAGTGAGACTGGGCACTTGGTTCCATAGGGGAGTGAAGGCTGTGTATATCTCCCCCAAAGCATCGGTAGCAGTTAATGGTGAGTATTGCCGATGGTTTGACCTGAGTATAGGAATGCAGCAGGGCTTCCCCCTCTCAGCAATATTGTTTGCCCTCTTCCTTAAACACCTGACCCAGAGACTCAGAGGGGACCGACAGGTAGAAGGACTTAAGGTGGGTGGGAGAGAATATAGGGGGGCCCTATATGCAGATGACCTGCTTTTGCATGTACAAAACCCTCTGACATCCATACCTAGAGCAATCCACGATTGAACAATACGAGGAGCTGTTTGGCTTCAAGATCCATAGGGCCAAGTAAATTCTATTTCCACTGCAGAGATCCGACCAAGGGGGGACTGGTAGATTTGCCTCACTAGGCCTAATGATGGGAGGTGATACGCTTCGCTACTTGGGAATAAATTTAACGAAGGACCTAGACCCCCTATATGATGCCAACTGTCCTCCTCTCCTCTCAAACTTACGGGCGGACTTAGAGAAATGGCAAAACTCACTACATCCTGGCTTGGGAGACTTAACGCAGTGAAGATGGTGTGTCTACCCAGAATTTTATACCCATTCCAAATGCTCCCGATTCAAGTTCCGAAAACCTTTTTTGCTGTAGTCAAAAGGGCAATCCTGAGGTTTCTGTGGCAAGGAAAGAAGGCTAGAGTATCATACGAGGTCCTAACATTGCCCAAAGACAAAGGTGGTGTGGGCCTTCCAGATCTACAGAAATACTACGAGGCAGAACAACTAAGAGTTCTTGTCCCCCACCTAGGAGGACAGAAAGGTCCCCAATGGATAGACTTAGACAATCTCAGCCTGGCCCATGGTTATGGGTCCCAAGAAATAAGCTCATATGCAGAATCAGGGACCACCCAATACTGGGCACCATATGGGAGATCTGGCAGGAAGGGCTAGACATGCGAGAGATCACATCATGGCCATCCCTCCAGTGTCACATTTGGGCACCCGTGGTCCGGGAAGACATCCCTAATCACGAAAGATTCCAACCCTCGTTTGAAGTGGGTCTTGAAAGAATAGAGGGAGAGCAACTTTGTTACAATCATAGGACTAGAAGAGGGATTGGGGATAGACCCCCTGACGGTTTTTCCCTTCTTTCGGCTTAAGGGAATCTTTACGAGGGACAAATGGAAAGAGAAGATCCAGAGAGATCTCACCCCCTTTGAAGAGATCCTAGACAAAAGGAGAGACTCTAAGGGCCTAATCTCCGCCATGTATTGAACTTCGATAGATGCTGGGAGAGGGTCATTGGTAAACCTGAGGTTCCGATGGGAAAGAGATCTTGGATCAGAAATCGATCCTGACGTATGCAAAGGAGCCTTGCAGATATCGATTGCGAGCCAGTACAAACTGCATGCCATCAAACTGTTACACAGATGGCAATATGACCCACATAGATTATCGAAGATGTTCCAGTCAACTAGTCAACCGTGCTGGTGCCAATGCGGCGAGAGGGCAGATTATTGGCATGTGTGCTGGGGATGCCCCCGTATTAAGGTGTTTTGGGATGAGGTCTTGGGATGGATCAGGGAACGGGATGGGATCCAACGCACCAATGGACCTTTCCTCATATTATTTGGGTTGGAGGAATATGAGGGTGAGCTCAGGAGACTGATGGGGGTGGCAGCGTCGCTCCTGCTGGCCGCTCGGGCTTGCCTTGTGATCCAATGGAAAGGGGCTAAAGTGCCGGGAATGAAAGAATGGATAAATGTTGCCACCAATATTTGTACAATGGAAAAGATAACTGCAGCCTTCATGGGAGAGCTGCACCGAATGAACTGCTAAGGGGTGGATTGATGAATAAATATATGATGAACACCTAAGAGATTGTATTGTATAAAGGTCAAGGACTCAGACTTTGGTGGTTTGCAGTCCACATCCGGAGAAGACTACCCTACATCTGAGAGGAGTCTCACCCAAGTAGGCTTATAATGTAGGTCAGATTGGGCCTCAATCAGGCGGACAAAATCCCTCCTGATAACACTTGAATAAACTGTCCACACACCACGGCCAAGTGAACAATGGAAGGTGATAAAATCCTGAGGAGACCCCGTTCCATGCGGGCAAGGGGGAAGGAGAGAGAGAGGTGCGTTGTAATGTAGGTAATGTGCTGTTGTTCGGGGATGGGAGGGGAGCGATAAGTTGATGTTCATATTATATCCCAAACAATGTTTTTTGTAATGTGTGCAATGTTTTCGAAAACTTAAATACATTTTTTTTAAAAAAAGACCTAACCTCAATCAGAGCTGCAGGCTTTGGGCCTGCAGGGCTCCAAAGCCTGTTCCAATGTAGTAAGGATTTACAAAAAGGTTTCCGTCAAAACCAATCCAAACTGAACAGGTAATGTTGGTGAACAAATAGGTAATGTCAATAGTCTTTTTTAAAGTATGTTTTTGGGAATGCACAAGCCAGGAGACATGGTTTACCCCCAACCAACTGCAACATACATTGTTGACTGATGGCCTAATTGCTCTCCCTCGTCGCGCTTTGAACAGCTAAGAATAGCACTACTCGGGCTCTTCAATGTCAATTTTCTGCTCATAACCTCGTCATACTATATGCAATTTGACCCCTAAGTAATCAAAGGATTGCAGTGTAGTTTATAAGAATGATAGACCATTGCTGCTGTTTTTTTCTGTTCGAATGAACAATTATCCCCTTAAGCTTTCAAATCTTTTCGAATTAGTTATGCATTTTTGAAAGTCAGATGGAGTGTTTGATAGTACAAGGCAATCACCAGCATAAAAAATAATTGCCATATTAAACCCGTAAAATGTACAAGGAAATGATTTATTTGGATAAATCATTGTTAAATATGAAAAAGGAAATGAGTCAAATACACATCCGATTACCACTGCAAATGGTTGTGTTTTCTCCCCCAACCCCTACGTAGCTGCTGCTTAATTATTGGTATACAATGTTTGAATAGCTGTCAACATTGGATATGGGATTCCAAGATACATTGTTGTTGACCAAGGAAGAGAATGATTCACACAATCAAATGCCTTCTTTAGATCTACAAACAGCATGTGGAGCACCTCACTCATAGCCACTGGGAGTTTTTGGATCAAGCTTGGAATCTAACACCCTTCTCAATAGTGCCAATTCCTTGGTGAAAACCTACTGGAAGGTGGGACCAATGTTATTTTCCCTACATCACTCGGCAGGCCAATCCAGAATGGCCTTACCTTTCTTGCGCCATACGGTAGATGCATTCACCCTCCTCTTTTGCTACAGAAACAGTGTTTCTCTATCTTCACTCTGTGTTGGGTGTAAGGTGGTTTGTCATAGTTGTAAATATTACAGTGCTTGTGTGTGGGTGTGTTTTTCATATGCATGCACGTAACCAATGTGTATCTAACTTTATAACATATTTTTTTTTTGCTTCAGAATGATTGTAATTTTGTAGTTATTGTATTCTTTACCTATTTTTGGCATTGAACCTTTAGTTGATTCATTGAATAGATTACTTTCATTGTATTGTTGTGAAACTAAAGCAAAACCAGCATTAAGATGGAATGGACTGTCTTTGAGGTGAGCAGTGTTTGAGTTCATATTTGTTTGCATACTTGCTCATTTCCCATCTGCATTGGGCTAAGAATTACCTGTTCGGGTTAATTGTCTTGCTTGGTAGGACCTAATGTGTAAAAGAGGGTTGTCAGGGCGGCAAAATGGAAATATAAAACCGTAGTAAATCCGACTTAAACAAATCATTGTTTTCTGTGACCATTGGTTCAGCTTGTGTTGGGAATTTGTTGAAAATGCCCAATACATTATATGGTTTTCATTGCTCGAACCTTATTTGGAGGACCTTTACACAGACCACTTGGCCTCCGGCATAGCCCTGTGTGATAGTGAACTATAATGGAGCACACATTTGTTCCTATTTTTATACAATTTCACTCACAATTAATTTGTATCCCAGCAAATAAGGTGACACTACTGGAAACCCGTATCCCTGCTGGTAACCTCATCATCCTATGGTTCGTATTCTTTTCATATATGTCACACCTTTTTATTGTACTCAATACCCTGTTTTGTTTGTCCCATCCGCTTTGAAATGGCCCCCCAATGCATTAGCACTTTATAAAAAAAAAACTCAAAAATATGTAAATACATTAGATTGACAACGGGCAGAGAGAGTACTAGATGGTGTACAATACTTTCTGACGTATGCACGCCCAAACAAGGATACTAGGCAATGTGGAACACGTTGCAACTTGAATGGATCATTCAAGCAATGGAACACATTCTGCATGACACCTTCATTCCTGAACCAACAAGGGCATGGTTCCTACGAAGCAAAAGCATATAGGTCATCATAAACCGTAAGACTACATGCATCACATGGTATATAGGATCTGCGTGAAATTACAGAGTTGAAAAGTCTGACCACGAAAAGTCTGTTTTTTCTTTTTTTTTCTTCATTTTTTCCCATATATATATATATATATATATATATATATATATGGGGGGGTGACCCCCCACATCTCCCCCACCTTACACCTATACTTTTTCTATTAACTTTACCCCCTCCTCCTCCACATATACATGGGTCAGATTTTTGGTGGTAGGACTTTTCTACTTAGGTAGTTCTGTCCTAACCCGGTATATAGGGTATATGACCCTGGATGCTCTGTGACATAGATTTTCTCAAAATTAACACAGATTTAGGGTATAACCAATGAACATTAATGCTTGTTCTTGATCAGAATACCAGCAAGCGAATGGTGCTGCAAAAAGAGCTGTTGGTGGCAGTCCCTCATGCCTAAATGCAGGAGGGCTATTGTATATAGATGGTAAGGGCTAGCAATGGATAAGGGGAGTAAATGTTGGGTGGTCCCTGTTAAAATAAAAAAAAGGAAATGCTACCGCAGCTTTATGGCCAATTGTATTCACATGCTCCTTTTCACATAGAAACCTACACGCTACCCTTCGCACTGTGACATCATGCACGTTACCATGGTCTTTAGTCTTCTAACAGAGGAGTGTTATAGATGCAAATGAACCGGAGCAGCAATGAGACAACAGCCGGTGCTGATTACAAAAGCAAGGATACTACAATACAGCTGTATTCCACTTGCTGGCTTTAATGCATTGAGGCAATTATTCAGTGTTGGTGATGTGGAAATAACTGCTTCTGTGCTGGGTATTTATAATGTTTTATCCAGGTGCATTTATGCATCGACAACAAGCAGCTGCCACAACACGGATCACACGGCTAATGAAATTGGCTCGCACATTAATAGATGCATGGGAAAGAACAGCAGCTGGCACACTTCCGGTCTGCGCACCATATGTTCCCCTCAGATGGGCACTGATTGGCCAAAATGGGCCTCATTTACAGGCATACAAAGGAAAGCTTCACATTTCAGTTTCTGAAAGATCATAAACCACACTAAGTCATCAGAGTCAGCCCAGGTTCTATTGGCCACCGTATCATGTGTATAGTTTCATACTTTAGTGGTACAAAAACCTCCAAGTTAATTCTCAGCAGGGGTGTTTAGGTACTGGACAGATGTCACCTGGGTGCTTGGATGTTGCTGCCTAGCAACCACACCACAGCACTGGTATGACCATGCATTGAGCACTGATTCTTAAATGGGAACCTAACCTCAAAACTGCTATCTAGCAGCTTGGCGAAACAAGTTTCATCTGATCCTATGAGAGTGTATGGCACACAACCTAGGGCAATGTAAACTGTTTCCTTAACAGGAGTCACAAATCCTGTGCTTGCATTCTCTGCTGTCAAGTGATTGATCCATAGCTTAAATGTTGCTGGTAATAGTGCAGTGGTCTTTAAACTATGGGACTGTACCCATAGGGCGCCCAAAGAATTCCCAGGGGCGAGCGAGGACCTGCCAAAAGGGAGGATGGTGACTTTAATATCCCGCACAGATCCCCAACTGCCGCAGACAATCAGGAGCAGACACTTTAAGAGCCAGGGGCACACAACTTCATTCTTACAGTGCCAGCTCGTAAATGTTGCAACATTTCCCAACTCCTCCTTTTTATTATTAGTATTATTATTATAAATATGTAATTTATATAGGGCGCAACATGCCGGAGGCCTCAGTGCGCACAAGTAAGGAGACCTTGGAGTAGGCCAAAGGGATCTACATCAAGAGGTCCAGAGTGAGATATGATATGATATGGCATTTATAACGCGCCTATACACAAGTGTTTCAAGGCGCGACAGAGGTCCAGGTTGAAGAATCCGAGATATAACAAGGTGGGTAGTGGTAGTCTAATCATTGCAATTAAATAGTAGTGTGTTCATGGCTTTTTTAAAGCCTGATATATTTGGGTTATTTCTCAGGTGTAGAGGAATACAAGTTCCTCCAAAGTTCTTCAATTTGTGTCTGGGGAGAGACAGAGTGTCAAGACCATTAGAGTGCAGAGATTGTGCAACAGGGACTTTCTTTAACCTTTCCAAAGCCGTATTTGCGAGACATTTCTAAGTCAATGGGCCTCATTAGGAGGTAGGCGGCTGCGGAATGAACGGTGCCGGTAAGGGACCGGCACCGTTCATTCCGGGCCGCCACATTATGAGGTCTGCAGCGGGTCCCGCTCTGGATGCCTGGCCAGACCAGACGTGCAGAGCGGGACCCGCTAGCAGACCAGGATGCTAACAACGGGCCCATCATTAATGGGCCCGTTGTTAGCGTCCTCCCCATTCCCATTGAGCCCCATGGGGGCACAAATGGGAATGGGGATGTACCGGGACCCGAAAATGGGAATTACCAGGCCACTAAAAACGGCATGGCTACCTTCAAACTCCTAATGGGGCCTAATGTCAGGATTTTTTAGTTGATACGATGACAGTGAAGGGACATCCGAGCCTTGGTGACACGGTCGCTTCTTGCTAGGCCAGAAACTGCTCTAAAATCACAATTTTGGGCCACCTGCAGTATTTTCAGGTTGTTTTTTGAGATACCTGCAAGGAGGCTATTACAATAGTGTAATCATGATTTTACAAGGGCAGTAGCCAACATGGATATATTCTTTGGGGATAGGTATTGTTTATTCTACCGTAGGACCTTTATCATGTACGCACATGCTGCTTTGATCTGTAAAACATGTTTTTTCATATTCAAGTTACAGTCCAGGTGGACACCGAGCGTTTTAACCCCGGGGCTCACCTGGATTGTGCTATCGACTATTGTGAATTGACTGTATCTGTTCTCAAGTTTGGCCAGGCGTTGACTCGAGCCCGCCAGCAAGAGTTCAGTCTCGCTAGTGTTCAGGGCTAGGGAATTGGCACCCATCCATCCCTGGATCAAAGAGTACACCTCATTGATAAGATGTAGGGCCTTCTCATATATCCCAGACATCTCAAGAAACACCTGGGTGTCATCGGCGTTACTGGTGTATTTGACGCTGACGCTCTCCAGGAGGTGAAAGAGTGGCCGGATATAAAGGTTAAACAGGGAAGGGGAAAGACAGGCCCCCTTTGGAACATCACAGGTTAGTCACTCAGGGGGTGCCTGAAATCCCTCTGTGGCAACACGTGCCATCCTGGGCCCCAGGAAGGATTCCATCCATTGCACTGTTGATTGGGAGCAGTTAGCAATACCTCCCAACCTCTTGAGCAGCAGTCTATGGTCAATGAGAGCAAAGGCGGCAGAGAGGACCAGAAGCACCAACAGTGCTACCTTACCATAATCCACAATCTTTACCAGATTATTTCTAAGGTCTAGCATTGCTGTTTCTGTACCGGGTCTAGCACAGAAACCAGATTGAAATTCACCTAATACATTGTTTTTGTTCAAGTGGTTTTTAAATTGTAGATGTGCTTCCCTGTCCAAGACAGCACATTGGTGATGGGACGGTAGTTCCCTACCATTCCAGGGAATCTTTTTTAAGGATAGGTGTGATCCATACTTCCTTTAATGTGACGGGAACCACTGATGATGTGAAAGAGGCATTGATAATGTTGGTGTCATATGAAGCAAGATGAGCAAGAGCGTCCTGGATGATACTTGATGGACATACATCACCAGTGCAATTTGTAGGCTTCATGTTTTTTACAATGTCTAGGAAATCTTCGTCCTATAGCTGGTTGAGGTGAAATTCAGGAGTGCTGTGATTAGGTTGTGCAATTCTATTAGTACTCTTGCCATCTCAAGATGGATAAGCAGGGCTGTCACTAGCTGTACCTCAATAGTGGCCCAAAGAGAATTTATTTTAGTAGCAAATCCTTGCTGGATTTTAGTGCACCATAGATCACTTTTGTCAACAGGAGGATGTGTGCTGGATTTCCCCTCCATCTCCTTTAAGATGGTTAATAATTCCTTCTCATCAGATTTGGCGAGGAGATCTTATCTTCAAAATATTTATTTTTCTCCGTAATTTGGCTTTTTTTATATTTTTTTACAGCAATCGGAACTGGGTGAGGTTCCCCTGGGACAGGGTCTTTTGTCATGTCTTTTCCTGCAGTCGTTTTATTCTTCTGAGTTCCAGGATACTCTCACAGAACCATGTTCTACCAGTGGTTTCAGTTTTAATCTTTTTAGTTATGATAGGCGCCATGGTGCCGATAACCAAAGAGGTTATTTTTGTAAATTGTTCCTTTAATATGCAATGATCCGCAGAGGGGGCCATACTTCTAAGAGAAGATACAGACATATCCCCAAATGTGTTTGGGTTGACCCTCCGGGTGTTCCTCACTCTAGTTTCCATTCTTTTCCGGCTATTCATTTTTACTGGTTTTGATGGAAGCGCAATTGAGAAGGTAATTAAAAGGTGATCGGATTATGGTCAGGCAGTAATCTCAAGGGACGTGGTAGGCAAATTGTGTGTCAATATCCAATCAGGAATATGCCCCTCTCTATGAGTAGCATTCTGCACCAGTTGAGATATTCCTAATGCTTGGGTAGCAGTAAGTAAAGATTCTGCATCTGAATCGTTTTTGAGAAAGTCTCCAAGCAATGTAAGGAACTGTTCTACAAAAAGTGGGGTACACATAGGTGGCCGATATAAAACAAGTATGTTAATAGTGGTGTTATCATCTATAAGTGTATTCAATGTTACCCAGGGTGGAACCGTGGCACTGGTGCACGCTAAATGAATCTCTTAAGATGATGGCGGTGCCGCCACCTCTACCAGACCTGCAATCAGTTCTAAAACTTGTGTAGCCTGAAGGTAGGGCTCGCAGCACTGCCTGGTTAGTCGTGTCATCAAGCCATGTTTCAGTAAGGCAAAGCATGTCCAGATCCTTGCCCTGGATCAGGTCTGCCACCTCAAAGGCTTGTTTTACCATGCAACGTGTTTTCAGCAATGCAATTTTTATGTTTCCCAATCATGGGGGGTATAATATATTATCTTCCTTTATGCTTTCTGTGATAGATTTGTCCACTGATAAAGTGTGAGTCAGGGGAGTTAACTCCTTCCCATTATTATCCCCATGGGGGTATACAGGAGGGCTTGGTGTTTGATTGATTGGAACGCCTTCATCACTGTCATTCTTAGTAAAATAAGTGATGGGGGGCGTTTCCTGGTTTTCCAAAAGCGAATTGCCCACAGTGCTAGGCGGCGGTGTACAGTCATGTGATACCGTATGGTGCCTGATTACATCCTTTCTGCTAACAGTTGCCATCTTATTCCTTTGTAAGTCCGTGGCTTCTAGGGGCCGCATGGCTGAGTTGTATTGTATAGACGTGGTAATAACTAGTATATTCCAACCGTACCTTGGTACCGGCGCACAGTCGACATGGACCCGCACAGACCGGCTTGACAAGACGTGCAGCGCTGACGTGCCTGACCTTAAATAATTAGGTCATGGTGGACTACAAGGGTCTGGGAAAAGTAGCTCCCTAGCTCAGGCACCCGTAGGTGTAAATTCGAATCTAGGCACATTTCCAACTAAGGAGCTTGTATGTCTAGCAACTTTAAAAGCAACTTTAATATCGATTAATGAATTCATTAAATCATTATTTAAAAGGCACAGTCAATAAGCATGAATTGTATACAGTGAAAGGAAAGTCTAAGCAAATGAATAAAGTAAAACATGAACTGGGAGGAACAGTAAAATCAATTAAAAAAATGGGTAGCACTTCTCCTACTAAACGATAAAGGTAAGCTAATGAAAGGAAGCAAAGGCAGGCTTTAAGTACCGGCACAGTCCGGTAAATAGGTCACGGCCGGCTACAAGGCTGCTGGGAAAGGTAGTTCTGAAGCACAGGCACCCGTAGGTATAAATTCGAATCTAGGCAGGATTTCCAACTAAGCAGCTTGTATGTACAGCAAATTTAAAATCAACTTTAAAGCAACTTTAAAATCGATTAATTTTTCCAATCCTCTCCGCCCACCCAACTTCCCACGCCTTCCGGCTCCCTCCCCTGTCATGTGACCCCCATGCTGCTTTCATAACATCACAACGACTGATTTTAATAGGAAATATAAACCGATATGGTATTTGTCAGCGCCCAGAATAAAATATGTTTAATCAAGGGGTGCGAGATGGGCGGCATAAAAAAGTTTGGATCCCACTGTTCTAGTGGGATCCATAAATTAGAGAACTCGTCACACGTATGTAATGGGACACTGCAGTAGAAGCAGATTGTAGAGATATCGCGAGAGCGTGCGCTCTCGCGAGATCTCGTCGCGAACCAAAGCTCCGCCCCCGCGCGCTTCGCGCGCACTACGGGACGAGCGGAGGACGCGACAAGGCGCGTCCTGCTGAGCCCTCCTCACACGGGGCCCGCTCCAGATAAATCTTGGACACAGACAAGAGTCAGCTGCCTCCCAGCCACCTTAGGCCCGCTGGCCTATGTTATTGAGGCACACATGTTGTGTGCATCCTGCATAAAACCTATGATAGAATAAATACAGCGTTTACAAGCTCGGAGACTCCTGTCTTCATTTCAAGCATTTTACAACATAAATTGGCGACGAGGATCACCACCAGAACTCATCGAAGAGCATGCAAGGAGCAACGCCACCGCCACCCTTTCTCCAAACTCCAGGTAGGCCTGCCATCCCTTGGCTACAATGGCAGCCCCTATTCACGACATATGTGGAGGCCCTAGGTGGGGCAGGGTTCTCAGCGGCGAGGCGCAGGGCCATGTTACTAAATGCCCTGGGAGTGGAAGGTCAGAGAATATTCGAGAGTCTCACCCCGATACCGGTGGCTGACGACAATGACGATGTTTTCAAGGAGGCAGTCAGGAGAATCATAAAAAGGTTTGCCAGTAAAGAGAACACAGTGCTCCACAGGATACGGTTTTACACGCGAAGGCAAGAAATGTCTGAACCAGTTGACGATTACGTCACCAAGCTGAGGGAATTAGCAGCGCTGTGTAATTTTGGCAACAATGCGGAGAGCCTCATATGTGACATGTTGGTCGTCCACACTAACAGTCGGAAGGTCCAAGATAAATTTATCGTGGAAAAGGAACTGCAGTTGGAGAAAGCGATCGAGATCGCCAGAGCAGTCGAGGAAACGGCGGGAAGACGAAAGGAGCTTACTGGGGCCCAGAGTTCCGCTGAAATACAAGCTGTGAGTTTCCATGCAAGAAGAGAAAGGCCGGCAACCGACACAAGAAAAGGAAGAGGGAACAGGAAAGAACCCCTAAAGTGTCACAGGTGCACCAGCACGAAACACCTGGCGTTTGACAGTGAGTGCCCAGCCAGAGACAAGGAGTGCTCCATTTGTAAACGCATTGGCCATTTCTCCAGTGTGTCGGTGGAGGAACAAGAAAGTCTCCAGCCTTAATGCAGATCGCAATACAGAGAAGGAATCATCCTCAGAAGATGAAGGAAGACCCACAGTCATCATGGTGAACAGCACAAGAGCGAGGAGAGAGAAACCTCACTGCATGATCAAGATTGATGGCATGGAAACAAGGGTCATGGCAGATTCAGGTTCGGATCTAACAATCATTCCCCTTCGCACATATAAGGACATGGTGGGAAAAGAAAAGGTGCAAGTGCTTATGACGAGGCACAAACCCATGGTTTTTGGAGGGGCGTCAGTCGAACTGTTAGGATACATCAAAGCCAAAGTAGAATTCAAAGGAAGGGAAACCACAACCAGGGTCTACTTCAGTCACAAAGGCCCAGCAGTGCTAGGGTGGGACGACCAAGACAAACTAAAAATCAGGCTGGATCCCAGCACCGAAGATCAGGTCCTGTCGGTCAGGGTGACGAGCGGACCTGTCGTCAAAAGCGACTACCCAACACTTTTCTCGGAGGAGCCGGGGCACATTAAGGGTTTTCTGCACAAAATAGTGCTCAAAAGGAATGCGGTCCCTGTAAAGCACCGAGTGAGGCCTGTACCAGCCACGGCAAGGGACATCCTCAGAAGTCAGTTGGAAAAGATGAAGATGGAGGGTGTCATCGAAGAAATCGAAGCATCTGAATGGCTGAGCCCGGTCGTGCTTATAAAGAAACCCCAATCACAGGAACTCAGAGTATGCATAGATCTACGCAGTTTAAACTTGGAAGTCATCACAGATAACTACCCCCTTCCAAGCATAAATGAGCTCATTCTGTTAATGAAAGAAGCCAGAATATTTTCAAAACTGGACATGAGGAATGCATACCACCAAATACAGCTACATGAAGAATCGAAACCCCTCACGGCATTCATCACTCCATTTGGCACCTACCAATTCACCAAGATGCCATTCGGGTTGTCATCAGCAGCATCGGCTTTCCAACGCATGATGGATGTCTTGCTAAGGAAAGTTAAAAACGTGGTGTACTTCCAGGATGACATCCTCGTGTACGCGGAGGATGAGCGGACGCACGACGCCACGTTAAGAATTGTCCTAAACAAGCTACAAGAAGCAGGTGTGCGGTTACGGTATGAAAAATGCTTGTTCAGAGTGAAAGAAGTTGAATACTTAGGGTACAAGATTTCAGAAAAGGGTATCAGTCCCAAACAGAATCTCATGCAAGCAATCATTAAAGCACCGGAACCAAACAGCAAAGAGGAAGCAAGGTCATTTCTGGGGTTGGCTGAATACTATGCGAAGTTCATACCGAAGATTTCCGAGACCACGGCACCCCTTCGCGACGTACTCAAAAAGGGCTCGGAATTTGTATGGCAAGAACCCCAAAGGACGGCGATGGTGAATATAAAACAGCACATCATAGATGCCCCGTGCCTTCAACCGTTTGATACGGCGTGGGTAACAGTCGTAACCACCGACGCCAGTGCTTATGGACTGGGAGCAGTGCTAACACAAAAGAAAGGTGACACTGAACATGTGGTGGCCTTTGCATCGAAGGCTTTATCGAAAGCGAAACAGAACTATTCCACCATTGAAAAAGAAATGTTGGCCTGCGCATGGGCGGTGGAACACTTCAGGACGTATGTATGGGGCACCAAATTCAAGTTAGTAACTGATCATAAGCCCCTCATCCATATGCTTAGCCCGGGCGGCACAAAAGTATCCACACCCAGATTGGCACGCATTGCAGCCAAGCTGCAAGAGTACACGTTTGAGATCCAGCATATCTCAGGTTGGAAAAATTCACAAGCTGACTGCATGTCGAGACTGCCGGAGGGTAAGGATAAAGCCACCACGTTCCTTCATGGAGAATGCATAGTTGCATCCATCATGGACTTGAGAGCGCCAGATTACCTGGAACTCAGTGAGAGACACTGGGAAGAGGAAGATGGGAAAGACCCCACCATGGCCATGATTCGCAAATGGACCAAGGAAGGTTGGCCAACTGAAAAGGCGTTGCCTGAGGGCATGAGACCCTACTGGAAGGTGTCGGACGAACTGTCTGAAACGGAGGGGATAATTATGAAATCAGATCAGATTATTCCTCCCACAGGAATGAGAAGGATCATCCTATGCAGAGCCCACGCAGGCCACTTGGGAAACACCATGACCCGTCGCAGAGTGAGAGAGGCTTACTGGTGGCCATCCATGGACCAGGAGATTCGTTCCATGATAGAACATTGCCATGAATGTCTCAACAGCAACAAGAGACTTAAGGTTCGCCAAGCACCCCTAATACCCACGGAAATTCCACAAGCCGTGTGGTCAAAGCTTGGTATTGACTTCATAGGGCCTTTGGAAGCAATGGCACCTGAACACCGGTATGGCATAGTACTGGTTGATTATCTATCCAAGTGGGTGGAGGCCGCGTTCGTCCCGAACATAACCACGGCAACCGTTATAGAAGTACTCACAGAAATTTTTCAGAGGGAAGGCCTACCCAAGGAAGTAGTTACAGACAACGGGGTGCAACTAGCCTCAAAAGACATGGAGGAATTCTTAAAGAGAAATCACATAAAACAAAGAAAGGCGGCCCTATATCACCCCCAAGCCAATGGGCTTGTAGAGAGGGCCAACAGGTTCATAAAAGGCGCCATCCAATTAGCAATGGCTTCGGGCATGGACCCGCTCAAAACCACCAAGGAGGCCATAGCGGCCCACAGACTCACTCCAAATGGGATCACCCAAATATCCCCGTTCAAAATGTTGAGAGGGAGGAGTGCGGCATCCACGCTGATTCCACCATGGTTGTCGAAAATACGAGAAGATGAAGTGGTGGACATGGCAGACGTAGTCTGGAGAATCGAAAGCAACAAGTCACGCATGAAATTATGGAGTGATAGGAAAAGAAGAACCAAGCAAGTGTCCGACATAGGAAATGGAGACTTGGTAAAAATCCAGTTGCCGAAGAAAGATCAGGTCACAGGGTCTCGGTTTAGCCGACCCATCAAAGTGATTCACAAAGGAACAAATCATGCTCGCACGGAAGACGGGCGAGCGTGGAATCTTGAAAGAGTGGCACTATACCAGAAGACTCGCGGAAGAGCGAAGACCCCAGAGAGATCACGAACGGAAACCGAAAGAGACTACGGAGCAGGTGAAGAACGAGAACCAGAAGGAGACGACAGAGAGAGTGTGGAAACCGAGGTCGAACCGGAAGCACTGGGTGCAGATCCCGATCAGGAGCAACAGGAGAATCGCACCCGAACTGATGATCGGCCCAGAAGAGAACACAGAAGACCGGTGAGATATAATGACTATGTTTTACAGTGATTCCGCTGTGCATTGAAAAAGGGAGATGTGTAGAGATATCGCGAGAGCGCGCGCTCTCGCGAGATCTCGTCGCGAACCAAAGCTCCGCCCCCGCGCGCTTCGCAAGGCGCGTCCTGCTGAGCCCTCCTCACACGGGGCCCGCTCCAGATAAATCTTGGACACAGACAAGAGGCAGCTGCCTCCCAGCCACCTTAGGCCCGCTGGCCTATGTTATTGAGGCACACATGTTGTGTGCATCCTGCATAAAACCTATGATAGAATAAATACAGCGTTTACAAGCTCGGAGACTCCTGTCTTCATTTCAAGCATTTTACAACACAGATGCAAAACGAAAGCCAGGAGTCACCATCACAAGCAGGGAAATCGGCCATCGCTGCCATCAATTTATATCGTATTTGGCAAATGAAGATTTTCCGTACGTGCTATGCAAACGAAGATCAGTGTAAAATGAAACAAAAGTGTACTCCTCTCCCTTCCCTAGTTAGTGAGTAAGAGAACGAAGCACGCTCCTAAATGATAGCCTCTCGAAGAAAGAAAACCTTAAACCCTTTACTGAGACTGGTCGTGTGATGGGTGCAATAGTGCATTGCACAGCACCGTGGCATAGCCAGGGAAAGGCTTGCCATAGGCAGAAATAGGCAGCAATCACAATTAGTGAGATGTGCCACTGCAGTAAACATCGACATCCTGTTCTGGCAGGATGTGCCTCTGTTTTGCTACGATCTGCAATAGCTGGAAGTGCACTCCAAACCTTACAGGACGCCAGTGCAATTCAGTGAGTGCATCTGTTGCTGTGCCCGGGAGGTTGCAGTTTGCATGCTGTCAGGTTCTCTGGAGCGTCCTGCCCTTGGATGCTTTGATGAAGCAGCTGTTACAACTGAACGTTAAAGGGCAAGCATGGACCAGGCGCTCACAGTCAGTCCTCCCCATTTAGGGTTACTCACTACTGGAAAGATGGAGTAGACTGTCACACTATTCTCGGTTTTCAAACTCATGCACTGCTCAGGCTTAATGGTGAGGTTGTAGTGAGCATCAAAATAAAGCAGGCTTATTTGTCCTACAAGTATTTTAAGACCAGTGGACAGGGTCATGACTGCAGCTTTGGTGTATATTTGCATAGCTGGAAAGGGATTCTGCGTTCGTTTTTGCAGCCTTTAGAATTCCCATATTGGCTGCAGTTATCCAGGAATAACATTGCCGACTCAGTCCTTCATCCTTCGAGGTCGACAAATTGATTACCATTAAATTGAGCAAAGATAACACCTTTACTACAGCACTTTGAAGCGGCAGAAATACATCATGACGAACGATGCAAGAACAGATATTATTCTTATTACAGGTATTATATATTAATAGATGAAACCGTTCATCTAGTTGCGGGGACAAGTGAACATCATTTTCTTTTACAATTTGCCCCCTCATTCACCAGTATCCTGAGTTCAGCCCAGCAATATTGGACACTGGGAGATTGCCTATATTCTGAGAGGAACACTAGGCTGGGAGGAATGCGGTTTTTGAAGGGTTGCCTGGGTCCTGTGGGTGAGGAGTATTTAGTATAACTCCGGTGTGATACAAATCAATTCACAAAATTAATACATTCTGCACAAATCCACACCAGTGATCTCTGCATTGCGTGAATGGTCAGAAAGTTGTGGTTGGCCTAGAGCATAAACTCCTTACCAATGTGCTGCTGTTCAGGCCACTCAAAGGTGTGCATGGAGAGAGGTGATCTTACAATGCCAATATGGCTCTCAGTTCAGAAAAATTGTCTCAGAAAAACCCTTATCTGTTTGGTACAAATAACTATCCCCAAAAGCAGAAGTCTGAGATAAACCCTATGGAAAGAAAGATAATCGGCAATGCAGGGTGCTGCAGTAGTCTCCACCACCGCCACTGTGAAGGATGTCCTCGAGGCTCTTGGTCTGACAGTTCCATCTGTACCAAGCATACTACAAGAAAGCCAATCTAGGCACAACAGCCTGGCCTCTAACAAGCAGTGGTTGGTAGAAGTAGAAGATAGTAGGTGGTAATTTTTTTAAAATTTATTTTATTTGAAAAATCTACATTTTTAACATATGTAACAACTTTTGTTTCAATTCTACTGACATTACACTAAACTCCTCCAAAACCAATATCTCTTCACATCAAAAAAAGAAGTCGGATGATCAGAAACAAAGATAAGAACACATCAGCCAGTTTGTACACGACATGCAAGGAGTCAATTCATTCTCTGTTCATTTTCACCAAAACACAGAATTGAATCTTGATGTCACAGCTCAAAACGGACATTTCAGAAGTGCATCTAGATAGTTTACAATTGCACCAACATGTTTTGCATTTGCGCCAGATGAAATTTTGAGCCACCAAGTGAACATATCATCATCTAAGAGAGCAAACTGACCCAGGTGTATAGATCGCAAGGCACTAGTTTTCTCACACTCAATGATTAGGTGTTTCAGAGATTCAACTGCCAATTAACAGAAGCGACATAGATTGTCTTTTGCCAGTTTGTCTATTCGTTGCCGAAGAATTTCCTTAGATTTCAAGATGTTCAATCGAAACCTAAGGAATTGCTTGCGATAGTAGCTAGAAGGAGAATGCATTAAATAATGCGACTGGAGATTTAACTTTTTTTGACCAATGCCTAGCCAGTGTGTTAAAGATAGTTTTTCTCGTTTGTCTATGTTCATGATCCAAGCCCAAGACTCAAATTTCTTTTTTGCTACTTGTGGTCTGGTCAAAAGATCAAACTCAGAGATTCCCGCGGCATCAACCCAGGCTTGTACTCTCAGACGCCACATATTTAATAAGGTAGCATTGGTATCAACATAGAATTTGTTGAATATTTGGTAGGCGGGCATTGGATTCTCAACAGACATTTTTCGCAATAATGTGATTGATTTCCAAATCACATTGCTATGCAGTGAGTTCAATGACAATTCATCTTGTAAAGATATCATTGAGACGCTTTGTGGTAGATGGAGAGCATAGCGCCAAAAACGCCCTTCTAGAGAGTTCCAGATGCGCTCGCTGATGTTCCAGCTGACCTCAGCACCAAAAGTTAGTATAGGTACTACCTTTTGTAAGTGGAACGTTTAGACCGGCGATAATGAAAATTTACCATAACTTTTGTTTATTTTTGCCACTTGAAAGGCAAGACTCATGGTTTTTAGTTTCAGGTCTTTCACCCATTGATGTTCACAAATGGAATTGTTAAACTACACACCCAAGTATCTTATTGAGCCTACAGTGTCAAGGAACTGGCCATCTACAGTCCACCTAAACGCCTTTGCCTTTTTACTTGAAGCAGTGCCAATTGTCACAATTTTTGTTTTTTCAGTGTTAATTGTGAGCTCATTGATCATTAGGTACTCATATAAAGAGTTGAGCAACCTTTGGAGACCAATTTGAGTTCTATCAATTAGCACCAGATCATCTGCGTAGGCAATGCAACTTACTGGAACTCGGTTAACCTTTGGGGAAAAACAGTGGACATGTCCTAGATGATCCGGTAAATCCGCCAAAAATAGTTTGAACAGACCCGCGGCAAGGGGGCACACCTGCTTTACACCCCTTGCCGTTGGAATGGGATGGGACAGGTCTCCATTTCTATTTAGGCGTACCCGGATTGAGGTGTTCGAATGGAGAGCCATATTTGGATCAAGAGTATTTAATGGGCACTTCCACTTTCTTAATTTGTTCCAGAGCAGGCCTCTATTTATACAGTCGAAGGCCTGCTTCATGTCAAAAAAATCCTAGGTAGATGTTATACCTGGCTTTCTGAGCTTCACATTTCAGGATTGTGAGAATCAAGAGGTTGACATCGACACCCACCCCTTTTGTGAAGCGAGTTTGCCGTACGTCAGGAATACCAGATGATTGCGCCCATTGAACAAGCTTCAAGCGCAGCTGAGAGCCAAAGATCTTCCCGATTGTATCTAGGAGAGCAATCGGTCGGTAGTTATCCGGGCAATCCCAGCTACCTTTCTTATGGATGGGGACTATAATGGCTGTTAACCATGACACCGGAAGACATTTTTGCAGGGCAATGCAGGCAAATAAACGCTCAATAAAGATGGCCCAGACAGTTAGATTCTCTTTGAGCATCACATTGCTGATCAGGTCAGGGCCAGCAGCGTGAGCATTCTTTAGACTCTTAATTGCCAGTTCAATTTCATCGAGCGAGGTGGCAACAGCCCAAGAACCCTGACTTGCAGCCGAATAACACACAACAGGGTTAGCTGAACTGGCAAAAACATCAGAGATATGTCTGGACCATCTATCGCCAGAGATGGTATTTTGAGGTGTAGTTGAGTGGTCCATTGTACCCATGTTTAATATCTGCCAAATTTCTCGAGTATTCTTGGTGATTAAAAGCTTCATCATCAGCTCGGCACGATCTTGTTCGATGATAACTTTATGTGAGATTAACCAATTCCTGTAGATGGCTCTTCTCGTTCTCACCACATCTGGTAACAGACTCTGTGGTCTTTGGTAAACAAAAAATGTATTATGCGTAGCTCTTGACGTAGAGATTTTGTTTCCTCATGGATGACTAGGCTGAACGCATGGTTATGATGAATGTGCGTTTGAGCCTGAACCTTGGTGACGATTTGATGGTTAATTAGTAGTGAGGGGTAATCAACACCATTCAATAAGCCAACAAATCTGTCAGTCATACAGCTGATCTGCGGGGCATTTATGCGAAGACGATTACCCGCAGTATTGGTTTCAATTGGAAGATTGTATACTTGACCAGAGGTAGAAGTGTCTAATAGACAGCTAAGTTTCAAGAGCTTATGGTCACTATTGGTCATGTGTTGAATTTGCAGGCTTACAATCTTCAGCTCGAAGGTCCTTGAAACCCAGAAATAGTCAATGATGCTATGCTGAGGCTCATGGTGCCAGGTTGGCTGGGCAGGGATGTCGTCAGTGACTGCACCATTTAACATAACACAGTCTCGCGATTTCATTGCGTCAGCCCACATTTGCTCTCTGGCTGCCACATCCCTTGATGGACGCTGCTTATAACAATTGGTTGACTGATCAAATTGAAACCATGAACAGTTGAAGTCCCCACAACAAATAATTGTTAAATTGTTGTATAACAACATAGCATCATCCATTAAATTACATACAGAATTGACAAACACCTTTGCGCTGATTTTTGCAGTGTTCCATGAGCTGTTGACAATGAGAAGATGTTTTTTCATCACTGGACTAGGGTCCAGTGTGTGCATGATGATTTCTTGGAAATATGGGTTAGGATTTGAACAGATCGGAGAAGACCAATTTGGAGAGATGCGAGTCATTATTAGTAGCCCAGCGCTAGGTCTTCCTTGGGCATTGTTGACTGCTGGATTTACTGACATAGTGAAACCATCTCTCCGAGGAGAGTCTAGTAACCACGTCTCCTGCAAGCAAATTGCGAAGACTTGATCCAAGAAGACCTCAAAGTTGTTAAACAAATGTTTAAATCCACGGGTGTCCAATGAAAATATAAAGTTTTGCCCTTCCGAGGAACTCAATCATGGCTAGGATCATGCATAAGATCTGTCAGGATTTTCGTGGCTTGCAATTGAACTTTCAGGGTGGCTCTGGATCTGAGCAGTGAGCATAAGAGACCGTACATGCGATAAGTCAGAATTCTTCTTGGCCCTCTGCCTATAATCAGCCGAGTCAGACGAATGAGATACTGTTGCTTGCACTGCTTCCACGGAGATGTCGAAGCCAAAGAACAGGAGATCATCAGCAGCTTTGATAATCGTATTGCGAACCCCTGCTGAGTCAATGTGAAGCAGAACTGAATCACAGCAACGCTCCGTTGCATATTCAACGATTTTGATATCATCTGAAGTTATCGAGCGGAGGGGTGGGATACACTTGAACAGCTTTAGCACATTGCCTCTATTGAGATTCAGCTCTTTATCGTCACTATGAATGTTCTGAAGCCTTAACTTATAACTGTGCCCAGCCTGTACGGTTAACTTTGAATCACTCGAGATTTAGAGTGCGTGAGTTGTTTGCATTGATTCAGGGTCAGTTTTGGATTTAGGCTCGAGACAGACGGATGTATTGTTGGCAACGTTCCGCAGTCCGCTCCAGAATTTGGTGAGAACTTGCTGTGATCATTAGATGGAACAGGACCGTTGGCACGTTTTGCTTGACTCTTTGCATATGTGGGGTCCGAGATTGAATTAGCATCTGGCATCTGGGGACTATCATCTTCCTCAGAGCAAGGATACGTAGGTAAGTCCACATAGCTCAGTTGAAACAGACACCACGGACGTTACTGACGAGCAATCATCAGAAGTGATTCGCCTTCTTTTTAGGGGTGGTTTCGAAGGCTGCGCATTACCATCCAGCACTTTTGTGCAGGCGCGTCCACTTGCACCAGTGTTGCGTACATAGAGCCCCGGTCTTGGGGGGGTCGTCAGATTTCTTATACATTTTTTTGTGTTAGAATGGCCAGAAGTGCTGGGTTCATTTGTGTAAGGCCTTGTGACTGGAGAACACTTTTGCTTCTTAGTCGGAACTGTCGGTTTTACTGAAGGAGCTGCAGGCATTATTTTTGGTGAAATACCGACATTGCCTGATTTTGCAGGGCCAACAAAGATGCCGAATGAGGCACATTGCGGTGCTTGCGGGTCCAGTTGGAGCTGACCTTTGGGAAGCTTTTCGTGCCCTGTAATGAAAGCCGGTAAACCTAGAGTGATCAGATTGGTGTTAACCTCAGGTAAGGGCTGAGCCACAGCACTATTGGGACGTGGTGGCAAGTCAGGCACGATTAGGTCAGTACTTGGCGTTGGTCGAGGGTGGTAAATTAACAAGATGTGCCACGGTCCCCAAGGTAACATGCCACGCATGACCACTATCAATGGCAGATTGGGGCTGTCAGGGCTGAAGCTGAAGAGTCAGAGCGAGAATCAGACACTAACAATGTTTGAATTCTTCGTCTTCTCTAGGGTACGGAGGCTCAAAGAATCAAACAATGTATGCAGACTGTGATTCAACATACTGCGTTTGACCCACAGCAGCTAGTGATTGGACAAGCCTATTTAAAATGCTTTTTTTAAAGACATTAGTGTGAACATTTGAAAGATTCATACATCTGTAAGCTTGTCAAGAACAACATATTTGAAAACAAAATGCGTCACACTATGCAATTCCTTTTGAAATTACAGACCTGGAGAGCTCCCCAGAGTCTTTGACCAGTTTGTTGATACAGTTCAAATTCAGTTCTTTTTATTTTATTCTATGCCTTTGCTTATTCTTGTGGGGTTGATCTAGTGTTTTGCTTTGAAAACTTGGGAGTCTGAGGATGTGCTTGCCTTGATAGCATTGTGCGTAGTACTGAAGCTTTTCTGACATATGCAATGGGAATTCACTGAAATGAATTTGGTCAGTGCAGGCTTTTGAGAGGTGAGATACTGTATACTATTTTAGCTCAGAAATGTGTACATGTTAGCAGATTTAAAGTACTTAAATCATTTTAAGTAAAACCATGAAGGGGCTGCAAGCCAATGGATGCTGATGAGGATGTTAATGAACACCTGCTCTTTATCAAAGCATCCACCTTGGAGTACATAGGTAAAACCACCTAAAACCGTACCAGTGCTAGAATGCCTACAAGTAACTCACAAAAGTTTAAAATAAACCCAAAAAGAAGTGGATCTCAAATCAGAAAGATGCCAAAGTACAAAGAAAGGCTAAGTGGCAGAATAGGTAAAGACATATGTCAAAGTTGAGTGAATGCTGGAATGGATGGATAATTCTGTAGCATCAAAAGGGACGTAAAGCGGCAAAAGAAGGCAACGGTGCACCACTGGCTTGTGAAAAAGAGTCCTAGAATTGGATTGGTGATCTTGAAGTGCTACAAATGGCTCGATTGCAGTGACTGCCAAGGGGAGATGAGAAGAAGATGAAGGGGAAGGAGACAAAGTAGGATAAGGAATGGAAAAGGAAATGTAGTCAAGGAATAGGAACAGAGAGAACAAAGGTGCATGTGGGGAGGGTAAATGGGGGAAGAAAGAAGGTCCGCATGTTGTAATATCAAGAGCAACAAAAGTTATATCTGATCGGAAAAGTTAGTTGTTTCTTTTGAGACCCTTCTCAACAAAATGGAGGATCATGATATAATGAATTTTGGATTATTGCAGCCTGAGTTGTCTGCCATCTCCATGGGCAAGATCAATTCAATCCCAAATAATTTCCTTTTGCTGGCATCACTATGTCACAGTTCTGAGAAATGGCTTGGAACTGGGATTCTCACTTCATTGTTGCAGAAACCTGTGATGTGTGATTGAATCTTCAATTGCCAACACAGACATAGTAAAATGTACATTATAAACAAAGAGAGGCAGTTTTTGAATTCCCTGATATGAAGGTTGCATGGGTTGTAGTGTTGGAAGACCTGAATCTGGTACACTCCCATTTTTGCAGAAGCTCAATTTAGTGAAGATGTAGAAACCTTTGAGGGGTGCTGGTCTTCATGTTCTAGATTCTGCAATGAGGGCTCCTCACCAGATCTAGGACATATGTCTTCTGTTTCTTCTGTATGTGACCACCGGTATCTTTTTGATAAATCGTTGCAAGTCTGTGTCAGGATTTATTAGATGCCAGTGTCTTTAGAGAATGGAATACATCATGGTAAGTTGTGATGAATCTCAGAATCTCTTTCTCTATATTTTCAATGGTGGCTTTGGATTGTCGAAGAGGTGCCTGTTCAATGAGATCTTCTTTGATATGTGCTAGTTATGTGGTACGCGTCATATCCTGTGATCACTGTACGAGCAAATGGGAATGAACTTGGCATCTTCTGTGGAGATTAGCACAAAGAAGTCACTTTTCCACATCTCCAAGTAGCAACCCGCAATATGTCTGATCAGGTGCTGCCGCAGCAAAACCTCCATGTTTTACACTCTGGGAAGCCAAATGGAGCCAAACATCATGGAATGCTGTTCAACAACCCAGGTTGGTCGTGCATTGTTCTGGTGCATTGGTGTTGCCTTACCGCAACACTCCTAATGAGGCCCATTGTGTATAATCTGTGTAGAGCATACCCGCCCTGAACATCACGGTTCATCTTCACCTAAATATTACCCCCATGATGTCAATCAAAGAGAATATGTGTATCACCCGTGTTGCCAGTCACATATAATGTTTGGTTTCTGGAAAATACAATGTGTGTTGCTCATTGAAATTATGAGTTATCCATACCATCTGAGCCCTTAGAGGGCCTTTTTTGAATAGTCAATGATGTTCGAAAGCCGGTTTGGGAGTGCATAGACTATGACACCAAACTAGGTAGCCATATGGGTTGATGTGTGGTGACGCCTCTTGTCACTCAGGCTTAATGCTCAACCTATCTTTTGGAATGGAATCGGGCAATATTTTGGGAAATTTCACAGATACACTTCAGATCATGTGACACCTGGTCTTAAAGGAGAACTAATCTTCTTTTGTGTGATTGGAAAGTCAATATTAATATCATGACATCTGTAATAGTACAACGCGCCTCTTACACACACACACGATTTATACTAAGAGTGCTGAAGCATTATGAAATACCTGAAGTATAAAAATGCTAGTACTTTTGTGAGTCCTGGACATTTTACAGGCTAGGAGGAAGGAAGACAATGCAGAGCAACACAAGTTTGAATAACTGTCTGGCGCTTAGAGACTGGTTCCCAGTATTAAGTGTTTTTATAAAATATGAATTATTGATATTTCTACAATGTAGCAAACATTAACAGACATAAAAGGGGCAATGGGTCGCAATGAATAGATCTTGTATGTCTCAGTGGACTATTTATTGCACGACATACATGAATATATACTTGCCAGGAACTGTAACAAAACAGAGCTATCAAATAGAATGTCACCTGAAATTGTGATGTTGTTTTGCTTCAAGACCCGTATTCTGTCAGCAAAACCTTTCGATCATTAGAGACACAGGAGTAGGAAGACATGTTGGGGATTGGCCAGCAATAAAGAAATTCAGATTATTTTATTATGCTTAAAAAGCAGCTCACTATGAAGCCCAACGCCCGCCCACCCCTCAACCATGTCACCGTTCAAGATCACAATAAGTGTGCAAGGAAGAAACAGAACTAAATCTGAGTCTCCATTTTCAGATTATTCGGCAAACATTGATTTTGTGGTCTAAATGCTTCATATTAATTTATTTGTGTTAATTGATTTATTTTTTAGGCAAGTCCACTTAGATTGGATTCGGACGTTGTTTGAGGGTGTGTGCTTAGAGAGGATGTCAACTGTGAGCACCCACAGTGCCGTGGTTCTAACTAGACAACAAGACTAGGAGCAAAAGGCATTCGCCATCTTTTTAGCAAGCAGTTATGCTGGATTCTTCCCAAATGGAAGCTTGGCTCTGGGACTGACAATTACATCAACGTGTCTCCACAAAGAGCTCTTCTGTAACCAGATGTTGTGCATGTTTCCAATGAATGCAAGAAGACATCGCCCTCGACACAGTTTTGAAAATGTGCTTCAGCAAAACAGAATCCTATTCCTCCACAGGGGTTGCGCCACGTTCTCGTTACCTGTATGCCGTTCATGAGGGTCTTGTCGATCAAAGACAGCAGTGACGGTAGTAGCCCAGCAAGGCTTTGCAAGCCCGCAAGGCTTTGCAAGCACGCAATGTCCATGCAGGCATATCATTCTGCGCGCTTAGTGGGGCATTTCCTTCGGATTTTAAGCAAGAAGGTCTCTACAGTGAGATCATTTCTCATGATGCAACTTTGGGTTCTGGCACGCGAGGACGCTCTGTCTATCAGGAAGTCCTTTCTGTCTGAGCTGAGGGTGGAATGTTCCATTTCAGAGGTCCAGACAAATGGCAAGGCTCTGCCTATCACTGTGCATGTACAACTTGGGTGACAGCGTTCAGATTGTGCAATGCCATTTCCAGCAGGTGCAGCACATGCTTGGAGCCGATGGTATGCTCAGGGTGCATAATCCAAATAGTATATGCTATGTTATGCTGCGCAGGTTGGGCATTTAACATCTGTGAAGCGCTAAACTGCTTTGGAAGGCATCCTCGAAGCACTGTGTGTCATTCAGTAGTGCATTGCTGCACCTGAGTTACCAGCCCGAAGAAAATCATGAATATAAACAATAATAATAATATTAATAATAATAATAATATTAATAATAATGTGTGCTCTTAGTGATTCATGATAGCTAATTTTCACTCCCAAGCACTGTGCTAACAGGAGTTATTATGAACCCATTTCAGGGTACTTCATTTATCAAACTCATAAGGATAAAAGGCTAAGTTGGCCCCCCTGCGGAATGAAACTCGCAAAGTGCAGGCTGCCATCATTTTACCGTGAGAGAACAGTCAATTTAGCACAATCTATAGTTAAACCTTGCATTTGAGGTTGTGTTGTCCTGTTTGAGGCTAGACCTATGGCTCGTATGCCTTATGTGAGAGGTGGAATTGGTCCATGTCCAATAGTCCTTTGGGCATGCTTTTACATGAAAGGCCCAACATGTCCATTTCTTGAGCCATCGGCGAATCAAAGTGTTGCCTCTGTGCTCTGACCAATCATGTACAATGGAATGGATGCAATAATGAATGTGATATATAGGCAAAATAAGCATACATATGCATAAAAGCACACCTGGCTGTTGGTATGGCTGATGAGGCAGATGAGAGAAGATGGTGAATGCGTGGGAGAGACCTAACACCTTAATTAATCCTAACTTTGCTCACTTACCCAAAGAATGAGGAAAGAAATGGAAGGGCAGTCCGGATTTACAGCCCTAGGAACCAGGCAACCATGTGAGATTAAAATGTTCGAAGACAGATAAGATAAGGGATAGGTGTGACTCTGCAAAGAAAAATGTGATGGCCCTCAAGGCCCACACATGGAATCTGTAAAACACAAAGTCAGCCGAGTGCATCTTTGATTACTTACTCAGGCAAGAAGCAAGATGCTCACTCTGCCAGAATTGTTTGCCATTCTCTCAGAAATCCTACGTTGGCCAACAGGTAGCTTATAACTATATGCGCAATTTTGAGTTACCAAGCACAGGACATGGATGCAGCCCGGCAGGAAGAATCAGTATAGCTTCAGCTTGGGTTTACTGAGGAACCCACTACCTGTCCAGTAGTATCTCTGAACCCGAACAAGGATGCTCAAGGCAAGGAAAGAAAGACGATAGAAAGGTGATTCAACCATTTCCTATTGTTCATTGATAAAAATCACAAATAACAATAATACTATTGTTATAGGATTCAGGAGTAATTAAGCTGCCAAAATGTGTTCGAAGGCGCAGAGCAGGGTCTGACAGTTCCTTAGTTCAGGTTCAGACTGTGCCCACCCAACTAGTTGGTCTGGTCTATTACCATATACGATGCCATGCCAATAAAGACCTGCATTGGCATAAACATGCACATTTGGCTTTGCATTCGAAGGGCATAGCCCAGTGCACCTTTCAATGTACATGGAGAGAAATAGGCATCTCTATAATTAGCATTAATGGAGAGATAGGGGATCTCTGGTTTATCCACAAATGTTTTGTTTGTTTTATTATGTGTATTGATGTATATTAAGGGAGTAGAAGAAATAGGTTTAATCTCATCCAGTGTTCTGAGTTTATTGATTAAGCGGCTATGCCCATGGCCACAGGCAATAACAGGGTAATTGGCTCAAAAGCATGACTTACCAGAAATAGCTAAACATGAGCGTGCTCTAGGAGGGCTCTGATAGCATAACTCCTGTTAATACCCACAGAGGTGGGTATTCCTAATATTGGCACCTGGCCACGGGATTAAACTCGTAAGTCTCTTCTCCATTTCCCTGGTGGCCATGAGCAGTACAAAACCGTGGGGTGATGGTGGGGGCTAAAGTGGAGTTTGTTTGGTCAGGGAGTGAGGGACCGGGCAGGAGGGAGTGTGGAATGGTGGTGGGAGTCCATGGCCAAGGCCAAGACGCAGAGGCTGAAGGAGGAAGTTGGAAGCTGGCAGGAAGAAATACAGACTTATACCAGATAAACACGCCTGCATTCTGGTACTCATAATTGGCTGTCGTCTTCTCCCTGAATGCTGATAATCTGTAATATCGCAAGAGAGAATCTTAGAATATGAGCATGGAATGCATGGAAAGGTTTACACCTGCAGGAAATGGGTATTTTGAGAGAGCCATATATAACAAAGAGTAATTAGGATTTAGAGGAAATTCTGCAACTATGACCGGAGCAAGCAAGAATATCTTTATTTGACAGAATGATTCATGACATAGGGGGAATGATAAAGAAATAGTTCCCAGCAGTTTTGTCCCAGGTGCGGCGTAGTACTACATAACAGGGGGATTCACCAGGTGGCTGGTGCCCACCTCAAATAATGATGCCAGTTTGACAACACAATAAGGCAAAGTCTTTGAAGAGTGACTGTCATTCATACCAGCGTCCCCTTCTCCCTTTTCAGGATTGTTCATGGAACTCCTGTGCCCACACTTTCTGCTCTCTGAATAGTGTGGTGCCACTTTTGTTTGATTCCTGCTTAAAGCTGGACTGGGATGAAGAGCTATGTAAATCACCAATAAAAGCAAATAAGAACACTCGCATGAGGCTTGGTAGACTCTCATGCATTTCTGGCATTTCTCTGTGGTACCCCATATCAATTTTGCAATAGGGGCTAGGATCTAAGCAACACACGAAACACAGCTACAACACATTGTTTCAGGTAACTCTAAAGTAGGGGAAACCTATAGTCGATTTTTGATCCCAGGTAGAGAAGACAGAAATGTAATGAGGTGCCTAAATACTTTATGCGCATTTTGAATCAGTCTTGCGTGAAGGTCAGTCGCAAACTAGTAAACGAAGCATGCTCTGAAAAAGAGCTATAATGTAATAATTCTTGTGTGTGCCTCATCATGACTGCCACCATCATAAAAGGCATACTACTCATGGAAATAAAACATACTATTAATAATAATCACAATAATAATAATCACTGCAAAATATTAATAATGATCATAATACTCTGAATCCTAATACTGCTAATTACCAAAATCATTTTAATGACAGCACACCAAATAATAAACCCCCAATTACATATACAGGATTGGAAAAGCTTCTTCAAGAACGTACATGGTGTAAAAACACACTTATGCTCCATGTTCATTACATCCCAATACATTATTTTCTGAACCATTTTTCTTTTCGTCTTTTTCACAATCAAACAAACATTGGTGGCCCATTCCTTGGGGGACACATTGCGACAAGTCTCAAATGTAGATACATACACAAGATTGACAAAAGGACATGAAGAAATGCATTGTACATGCAGATACCTGGAGACAATGGTGTGCAAACAGGCGTGAACATTTTGCAAAAAACACAAATAATTGCATACTTTAAACAGGAAACAAACAGAACAAAAACAAGTTGGAGTCAATCCTGGAATTAATTTAAACATGCCTGACTCACGCTTTACAGACAATTTTTCATTTCGAACATTGCATATTATACAGGAAAAAGTACAGTGGTTATGTAATGCAGATGGCAATATTTTGTGCGAAGAGCCCAATGTACCCAGAAACTGAAACACATGTGGTTGTGGAATGGTAGCTAAATGTGCACATTGTTGAGTTGAACAGTGGGGAGGGCCCTATAACACTACGTGTTTCCTCTAATGTGAAGCCATGTGGTTCTAGTCAAACAAGGGGCCTATTGCTGGAAATAATGTATGCCTCTTCATAGCCATAATAGGTAGCCTTTAGTTAAAGATATAATGTTGTCCTGCATGTCACGCTTCAGAATAAAGATATTATTTTAATAGTCCGGTTCCCAACACAGATCCCCACTGAGCCTTGTGCTAGTTAAGATTTACCTGGCTGCGGACTTTGATCTGCTAAAATATTGGTGGGTCCCCATCTCTCTTTACCCTGCCCTTTCACAGAATCTTTGGGACCATCCCTATGTGTTTACCTGCCCCGACCCCTACCCCTCACCCACCGCTAGTCTACTCTCTTACCCCCTCCATTACAGAGCTACAAATGATTTAGAAATGAATTCATATAACTGTGAACTCAAGTTGCATGCAGTTCAATCGCCAAAACACTGATCAGAAGCTAATCTTCATGTTTTACTGATTCTGATGTTTGACCAAAATAGTTACTTGAGAAATATCTGCAAAATGTAACTGTATATATATTAATTCAGTAATGCAAAAGCATAAAATAATTTCTTTGACCATTCATCCATTCTACGCAAACAACACCAATGTCTAAACGAAACCAATACTGCATAGGTGCCTCACTTCCAAGAATGGATGAGGCATACCTACCACCTTATGGCTTAAATTGTCAAATGAGAAGTAAGAGTTTTTGGTTGAAACAATCGGGCTGTCTTACTATTCCTCACTCCTCTCCTGAAATTGCGCTATATGATCTAGTGTAACCATTGCATATGTGTAGATCACAAAAGTATGTATACATTCGCACCCAATCCAGATCAGATTGCAACCTCATCTTTTTAATTTATTGCCATTATGAAACATTATTGTACATAAGCACAACCAAAGGAGGCCCCATGTAGATTTTGTGATTTTGCAGATGCCGGAAACCGCAGTGGACAACCGTTTCTTACACTCTTCCTAACATTAATAAGACCAACTCTCAGGTGGATCAATTGGACAAAACATTCCCCTTAAGTACCTGTGACAAATCGGCTTCTGCCGTGTAGGAGTACAAGTCTCTAATTCTCTGGCGCCCAGTTACCTCAGGGTTCGGCACGCAGTACAAATAAAGAAACTAAACTAAAATAATGATGAGTAGAGGCTAAAACTCCCACTCCGCCCTCACACTTCTACAAACCAAGAGCCAAGAGAATCAGAAAGGTAAACAGGCACAGTCAAGAGATATACCTCCTTTGACTTTTGTAGGAAAGTGGGCTGAGGGAATGCTAGACTCTTAAGAGGGATGTGAATGTGGTTCAGTAGCAACCTAAACAGCAAACAAACTGAAGAATACATTCAAAAAAAGGAATGTTCAATCAAGGTTCTATGCAAATATATACACTTTAATTAAAAACACCATGTACAATAATACTAACTATAAAAACACTACATAAAACCTGCATCTGAATGAAACAACACGGAATAAGCAATGATGGTAGATGCAACCTTTGATTCCTCTTTACAAACCAGCGTCCTGTGGAGTGGCCATCCTGGGGCAAAGGGTGTTCTCTGCCCTTACAAAGAAACAAAGAGAAGCAATCTCCCAAGGCAAAAGTCCTGCCTGTGGACATGGGTGGGCCTTGTCTGGGAAGAATACACATAGTTGTTCCACAGCTGCACTGGGCCAACTCAGGTATGGCTAATGTTTAAAGATTATTCTACCACGAGGAGGTTCACCCACAATTATAGGGTTTTTGGAACAGGGTTGCATATTTTAAATGCAGCACCTGTGCTGCAGAGACTGGGATGTCACTGCAGCTGTCAAGAGGGCACATGTGGCATCTTAACCTGCTCTGTGCCACTGGTATAGTAGGTGATGCGAATTAGGATACTGATGCAGCAGTGCACAAGTACACACTATGGTTTTGGCATGAAGCTTAAGACAGGGGGATCTGATTAGCAGATTTCCCTTTCAGAGCTGGAATTATCTGCAACATTGTATTATTTAATAGAAATGAAGGAAAAAAAGCCAGGGCTGTCACACCATTGCCAGATGGCAATTAATTGAAGCAGAAGCACCCCATACCGTTCCACCATAATGCTCATTTTCTTTTAACACATATCCATTGTTTCTATGAATACCACTTCGTGGTATGGACCGGTTGGTTGTAAAAATCAGAGAGTAGAGTTCTCAAAGACCAGAAGTCTCATAGACAATACTAAAAGTAGAATCCAATTACATAGACTATGGATGTGGGACCTCAGGGCCTCCTTTACCTTGATCAAAGCCCAGTAACATGGAAATACAGGATAGGCTTTAAGGAAGCCAGGCATTTCACTGCTTAGATTGAAATTGAAAATCAGGTCTGGTAGAAGGTGTGGAATAGAGGAAACAACAATGTCTGAATCGAGGTAAATGAAGCAGAGCGATTGGTGAGTAAAGTGGAAATAAAAAGTTACAAAAAGAAAGAGAAAACAGACACTGCTTGCATGACTTTGATAGCTTGAGGTTGTAGGGAGGTAATGCCACCAGAAACCTTACCCAGGACGTTTCATTTGTCTAAGGTGTGCCACTACACATGTTAAATGCCACAGAATTTGATTTAAAGGCATGGAAAATGTTGCATTACATTACAAATCCAATTTAACCAATCTTACAAACAGATGATGTCATAATCCCAATTATTGAGAAGTCTATACTAATTTTCTCATCTATCTAAAATGTATCAAATTTACCAGGAGGTTAATGCAGGACCATTTCAATGTAAAGCCCTCACAGTTCAATCCCAGCTAATTTCCATAGTTCTTTCACAATCACAGTTCATGGACTTTCCCACTCAAAGAGAAACACATCTCTTCTTAAGTAGGTTGCTGCAGGGAAAAATATCAAATATAAAAACTCTATTCTCTCGTTGGCAAGCTTTCTTCGGTATCCTAAGAGGCTTCTATGTAATCTCTCCACATTTCTGCACCCAGGGTCAAATTGAGAAATCTTTTTCCGAGCCTCCGTTACTTTGACCATATATCGCTTTATTCTTACTGTAGATGGCAGATCTGCAAGACACCTCTCAAGTCCAAGACCGTCATGCTTTTGAAATGTGGGATTTTTAGATAATAAATTATGTGTTTTAAACAGGATTTTCTGCTAGTATTCACATACATTAAAGAAAATGGGCATTCTCCATGCATTGTTGGAGATTATGCTAGATCTTGCTCCCTTCACTATTTTAAAATGTATTTTGGACATGAAGAGAAAGAACAGAATTAAAGCCATTTGGGTCAGATCTACATTTGTTCTTTAATAACTGTTGGTAACATTCCAATACAAAGCCTGGAATAAAAAGAAAAATTAGCATTTTAAAAGAAGCCTCATTTTGACACTACAATGATGAGGCCTTGTCCTTTTGTACTTGTCAGAGAGACATTCCCCGTTATTTGATGTGCTTTGCTTGTGGATTCTGGGCATCTGCCCAATGCCTTAAAGCAAATACATGTATCACACTGAATTCACCAAACACATTGAACAAACCAAAATCATGAATCTAATCTTTTTTCTTCCTTTCATGTAAGGGAATTGTAATATCAGCTACCAGCAGATTAATGTATACCTGGAGGATACTTTACCCCTGCCGCTCAGCCAATGTGGATGTGGTGTCTTGCTTCAAACTGAGTCCTTCAGGACCAACAATCCTCAAATCCTTCTCTCAAGGCATACATGCTGTACTTACTAGATTTAAGTGCTGGTTTTGGGCATCTGAGGTCACCAAATGACTCCCTGCCCCACCTTGATATCTTTCTGCCTTAGACTGGTACACCAAAACCTTCTCCATGACTTTGCTTTCTCCATTTTGATGTCACATGCTCCCCTAAAATTCTCTATTATGTGCACGGCTTAAAGGAAAGGAAAAGGAAAGGGTACATCAAATGCAAGAATACATGTTTCACTGGTCTGAAAAATGTTCAGGATGGAATCCAAATGGCCACAATGGATGCATACAATGGGGATTTTCCTTTATGGCTGCTCTTGCCAGGTGAACATTTTCTTTGGTTGGCCACCAAACTAGGTGATGCACCTCTTCTGACTTGACCTTCACAAATATGTCAATATGTGTTCCTTCAAGTACAAATGAGTGTACCTGCCACCTATGAACGTTGTGGCATGGAAGTACTGTGTCATTGTCAAATCACAAGAATGTGAATTTATTAAACGATCATTCATAATATTTGTTAAATCTTTCATGAATATTACATCTACTTTGGCAGAAACAATGTAAGAATGTTATATATGCTTCACTATAAACCTGTTGTGAAATAAATTCAGATAAATGTAATCGCAGTGTATTGCCCTTTGACTGCTGGTTCATGTGGGATGGTTCCTCAGGAAATCGTCAGAGTTAGGACCCTTGTGTTGTGGAAGCGAGACACAGCTTCCCAGCAGCAGTTTAATTCAACCTTACATTAAATGTTGTCGGAAGTCGTCTTGTAAAAACAGAAATCCATTGCAGCTGATGCGGCCTCACAAGCAACAGCAGGCACAGCAGAGCTGTCAAGGACATGATGTGTGTGACCATTAATCCCAATAGGTTGCTTTTTTGCAGTCGTTTCTGTGGCATTTACACAGAGCCTGTGCTGTCCTTCTTGGATTTCTGAATAGGGATTGAGTAGGCAGCTAATCACTGGGGAATTGGCTGCCTCCTCCAATAAGAGGACTGGGAAACTGTGGGTGATGTTGGATAGCTCCAAAATAGCACTGTAGCAGTTGTGGCACCAGCACCCTGCTCTATCACTTTGATACTCATGTTCACTTTCACTGGAAGAGAAAAAAAGCTGACAGAAGTGAAAGTATAAGATGAAGGGGAGGTCGGGCTCCAGGTCAAATGTTCCCTTCTTCTTAAATAAAAGGCAGTGGCTTTGTTCTTTGGGGGTTGAATTTGGGAACACTCGGTAACCTCACAAAGAACCACTTTCCTTTTCTGATTTTTGTCGGATCAGGCATCCAGTTGGGATAAAGCCCACCAAAGCCCTGCTAGTAAAAAAGGGTTTCAACGAAACACAAAAAGGGGTCAAAGAAATGCCCTCACTTCATACTCAATCCCTTTGCCATTGACTTTCACTTCCACCAGAAGATTAATGAAGCTGGTGTGATTCGAAGTGTGGCGTCGAGCAGAGATAAGAGTCGAGGTACACTCTCCTTTTTGAGGTCAGAGTCGACGTACGCTTTTCCTTCTTTCAAATAGGAGTAAGCGGCATGGTCGATCTAAGGTTGACTCTGGTATTCCTTTGCAAACCCCATAAAGGTCCAATATCCTTTTCTAAGTTTGTCAGATCAGGCACCTGAGACAAGGCCCAAATTAAGCTGTGCGAGATTAAAACTAACTGAGAATGAATGCAAAAAGGGACACAGTAATGTATCCAATGCGCAGATATGATATTGTGGAACATATGGTCCACTTGAAAACCATGTTGCTTTGAGATCTGCTTGTGGTAGCTGTGAGAGGCCAGTAATGCGAGTCAGACAACTGTTTGATGATTTCCCTGCCTAACCAAAACGAGGGGAAACACTGTAGGGAAATACCAGAAAAATGGCTCTCACACTAAGCAACAAAAACAGGAAGACAATATATGTCAATACAACACGACATGAACAACATTCACAGTTTCTGAATAACCTACTGGTGTCCTGGATGCATTCCCTTCCCCAATAGTCAAGGTCTATTCTGCTAATGTTCAACCAAAGAAAGAAATGGCTGAAAACAGTTCTTGACGGTTTAAAGTCAACGTAAAAGTATGTTAACCAAAGTTCCAATGATAGCAAATCTCTTCTGCTTGGTGAAATATCCAGTTTTCACTTCCACCAAATAGCACCAATGGTAATCCCAGCCACGATGCTGTGTCACCTATTCAAGCAGATTTAACACAGTTAAAAAGAAATGCAATATCCACAAATGCCAGTGATACACCATTATTGGTTACAGTTAATATTTAGTTAATTACATTTTTAGTCTTCACAATGTTATATTTGTCAGAATGACTTCTTAGTGCTGCTGCTTTCACTTCAACAACTTCACTTCTACTTGATTCACTATGAGAACAGTCACTTTCTGTCTCACAGTACTCCACTTTGTTTATACTACTACAATGTTGCATCCACGGACAACTAGATATACAACACAGCTTCAGTACTTTGGACTACTACCACAGCTTCAACGAATTGTACTTCTAGACAGGCTTTGACAAGATAGGCTTTAAAGTACTTCAACACCTTCAATTGGGCAAGGCACTCTATCTCTGAATAACTCTCTTCAAAAGGGGCAGCCTCTTTGTCTCTCTTGTCTATCTGCTAACATAACAACCTGGGTTTGCCTTTATGACTCACTTCTCTCTGTCTTCCACAGTCTATGGCACTACCGGTTGTGTCAACTTCAACATAGACTTTACAAGCAGCCAGTTTACCTTCCCCAACTTTGTCTGCACCTTTCTGCTAGTTATCAGCCCAAATAATTACCCGGAAGCTTTAGTGCCATTTTCTTAGCTTCAGGTAATGCTTGCACACTTGTATCCAGGCCAATTGAACTGTAATTAACTTCACAGTACAGTAAGATTGCTTTTTAACTCTGAGAAAGGTTGGTTTCAGTCTTTCTTTAGGAATCACAATAAGGCACACGCGACCACTGTTTGATGTCGTTATTAAGGTTTAAAGATTGGTATTGAACTGTATTCCTGTGTAAAGTGAAGGATAGAGTTAAGTCCTCCTTCGGGAATCAAAATTATGCACACTTGACCACTCCTTGATGTAGTATTTACAAGTTAAAGGTTTCAACAATTGTGTTTACAATGTTAGGTACTCGGTAATGGTCTTTGCAATGTGCATTCTTCTTAATTAGTGACACACGACCACTCCTTCAGACAGTAACAGTCTTTCGTAAGTGGAACAATGCATTAGCGTTTGCCTTCTACGTGAATAAAACGGATTTTCGAATTATACGCGAGTGCTACATTTCCATTGTTCCGGTATTTCAGCTTCAACAAACAACTTCTACTCACTTTAAACCATGCGTAAGTGAATAAGGAACTGGCTACTTTTGCCGGCAATGCTTGTGCAAGGTTTTAGAATGCTGTCTTCACTCACCGGCTTCTCTAAAGCTTATTCTGCAGGTCAGACTGCTTCCATGGCTTCTAATGCTTCTGGTTTTTGAGGGACCCACACCCTTCCTCTGTGAAGTTGTATCCGGTCCGGCCACATGTTTATGGAGCACCTCTCACTCCTCAGACCCACAGCTTGACAACTGCTCCTCGCCTCGGTCTCCAGCAATTTTACTGCACAGCAACCCTGGCAATCAGGCTCACATAGGGAAAGACAGCTCTCCTCCACGTCTTCTGCTGCGAAGCCTCTGCATTTCAGATTTTAGCAGAACAGTACCTTCTCAGAATAAGCAGGTGAAATCTGCGGTGTCCACATTCTGGCACGCCTCTTGTTCTCCCACCTCTGCTTGGTTTTCCAGCCTCCTGCCTTCTTCCTTCTGCTACTACTGCTACAGCTCACACGCCAGTCACAGTTCAGCTCATTCCTCTCCTTTCAATTGCCTGCACCCAAGGGGGGCTTTTATGCCTCACAGGTTCTCTCAGGTGTGTGCTGTTAGGCCTAGTTGCCTGACTACTGCAACTGTATTCCTCTTCAGCCCTCTTCCTCGTCCCAGTGCTTACCGGATTATGGGACTTGCAGTCCCCTTCAGCAAAGTTAGCTCTTTTAACAATTGAGTTACTTTTAATTGTAGATTTATTTCCTTTCAACTCATTAAAAGATGTGTGCGCTGTTAGGCCTAGTTGCCTGACTACTGCAACTGCATTCCTCTTCAGCCCTCTTCCTCGTCCCAGTGCCTATGGGATTATGGGACTTGCAGTCCCCTTCAGCAAAGTTAGCTCTTTTAACAATTGAGTTACTTTTAATTGTAGATTTATTTCCTTTCAACTCATTAAAAGATGGACTGTTAGAATTAGTTGCTACAGAGGAAGACATTTGATTTAAAGCATTTTCTCTATATCCTTTTAAATTATACGTTTGGGAGTAAGGAGGGTATTTATTCTTAACAGATCTTTCTGTTAATAAGGCTTGCTCAGATTTAACAGATTTTACAGATCATATGTGTGTGTCAGGGATATTATAATGACAATATGCCATTACCTGTTGTGGCAAAACAGAAAAGCACTTCCTTTACAAATACTGCGTCTCATCCCATGGGATCACCTCAATAGCCTGGGCCCAGTCTCCTCCCAGGTGATCCTCCCGTAGTACACCACTATCAACGTCAGGTTCAGGAAGTGTTTGTCTTTCCCTGGCCACCTGAGAGGAGACTTTAGGCAGGGTTTCAGTGAGGGATCCATAGGATTCTCTACATAGCATTAAATGTAATTGTTAGGTTTCACCTATATGCTTTCTACACTATGAAACAACTTCAATCCTACCTGCATATGTGCTCAAATGAATTAACACAACCTTTTATAGTGCGCATTCATTTAAATATTCTCAGTATCATGCTGCATCTTATTAAAGATTTGACCTACCTTATTCCCCACCTCATAAGTGTCATCACAAAAAAATGTAAATAATCCCATGAGAGTAATACTGCTCAACTTCTTTTTTTTCTACTGCATCTCGTCGAGAAGTACATATTACAAAAGAGAGCGTGTTTTGCTTCCAGGTTTTCATGGCAGTTCAAATGTGTTTGTTTTACATCACAATTTAATATGCCTTAAGCAGGAATCATACAACAAGGCCTGGTGTACAACAAATGGATCAATAGAAAACACGCACAGGCAAAATACATATAGTAATTCAATACCACACATACAACACTAGTAGATAAAAAAAATATGTAATTTTCGCAGCACACCCTTATTAACTGGATCTATCAATAGCAATGGAAATATCAACCATCATCCTGATCCAAAACAAATAACACTGACCCTTCACTGGTTAAGAAGTTCTGACCTATTCACTGGTCTACCCCCTAAACTCAAGATTGTGTAAAGGGCAGTCTTCCACCAGATCCAAAAAATCACTGTAGACATCCCTTTCCTCCATGTCTCTCTGTATGATGTTCGACCTTCAAGAGGCACATAGTCAATGCTCTTGGATATCATAGAAAATCTACTCTCACCATTGGATAACCACCAGCCTGCCACTCTCATCCTTTTTAATCAGGTGTGTATGACATAGATGAACATTTTATACTCATCAACAGCATTCAATCAGGGCTGGGAATAGTCAAACAGCAATGTCTTGGTTTTCAAATTGTTCCTCAAAGACAGATCGTAGCAAGTTCACGTTGACTACACTAGGTCCAACATATCAATCCCAACATGTGAACTGGTTCAGAGATCTCACATTTATGCACTGTTCTTCAATGCCTGCATTAACCACCTGCATACCCTGCAGTGGAGCATTTCTATTCTGCTCCACTCCTTAGCAGGTGACATTCACATCAGGATACAAATATGTCCTGTAGACAACAAACATAGACCTAGATCCAAATCATGTATCAACATTCAAACACTGTATGATAACATGCAGTCTCACTCTAATCAGAGAAACAAAGAGATGCTAGTCGCCCTCCCATTCCTAATATGGTTATTGCAAATGATGTGCAGTCCCCCTGCTCACCATACAAACTTCAAAATAAAACAGTCAACATTCTTGGCGCTACACTTTCCGTAGAGCCTAACCTCACAAATTGTGCATGAAAACTATTTTCCCATTTGTCCTTTTAAGTATACCCGATGCCTCCTAGAACACTATAAGGTCCGGCCAGTCCCTTGGTCCTATCCCATCTGGACCACTGTGTCAGCATGCTCAGAGTAGTAATGGAAAAAATGCTAATCAACGGCAGCTCATTCAGAACCGAGCAGTTAGTATAACCGTGGGCTTAGTGAGCCAAGCGCATATTGCCCAATCCTTGAAATCCCTCCACTGACTCATCATAGAATGGGGGATCCACTTTGAAGCTTTAAGTTTTACCACGGTGGTTTTGAGAGCCAGTGTGCCGAAATCTCTGCCCCAACTACTCAGATCGTATACACTTGGCAGGCCCCTCAGTTCATCCGGCATGCAGCAGCAAGTTCAGAAAGAAATGTGCTGGTAGGAGAAGCCTTGACATCATGGGCCCAAACCTATGGACTGAGGATCTACACACTCAATAAAACCATCCATTAAACAACCATTAATCCTAATAATTGTGCTCACCCCTATGATTGTATGAACACATAAACATGTGTCGGCTAGGATAGAAAAAAGATAAATTATGATAAACAGGATTCATGACCGTATGATATCCTGTACTGATTCTTATTTCTGTTAAATCTCATTAAGTAAATTGTTTATTTATACAATTATACGGGTAAGCGTAATTATTAGGCTGCCCACTAATTTGTACCACTCAACAAAATCCCTCTAGAATGTGTACAAGCCCTTAAAAAAAGAACACAGAATTTCGTATTAGTACCTTACGGTTAGGTCTAACCTGCTTCAAGTCAACAGATGTTCTTAGTACTCTGTTTGCAGCAGCAAACTAAATAGGCAAAGCCTTGCAGAAGAGAGAGAAGCATGTACAAATTTGATTCAGATAAGTGGGCCCCTCAGCTTATCAACCTAAAAAGGTACATTTCTCTGGGCGGCGGAGGCCAGTTGTGATCTAGTGTTTCTCATACCATGATTTCAGTGCACATTTTATACCACACCTTTTGCACAAGGCGTTTTCTGTTTCCAATCGTCATAAATTATTGTCTTATTTATTAGGAAATCATTTTTACAGCTCGTTTTAAAAAACGTTTGCAATCTATTGGGGATGGTTCCAAAAACCATGCTACTGTCCGAGATACAGGCCTGTATATGTCTATGGTACGGATAAGGTAGGCTCATACGATGATGTTCGAAGGAATATATGTATTTTACAAATTGTAACCACACTTTAATCATTTAAACTTACAGAAATATGTTTGGAAAATAATTGAAGTTGTATGTGTTTTTATTTTGTATTTTAAAATTGATGTTATACTGGTTTATGTTATGAGAAAGTGTAAGGGTCCCTGTCCCTGAAAGAAACTTGTTTGATTGATTGATAAAGCATAACTGAATTCTTCCTGGATGGCGTAAAGCCCAAAGAGCAAGATATTTTAGCTTTTTCTTCATTCTTATTCAAGCATTTCTACAAAGTTGGCTTATTTTGAGGATCTCCATTTTCCCATTTCCTCACATCTTTGCAAGAGTTCACCTCCTCTGTGCCTATTTTCTGGTGGGCAGCCTGAATGCCTTAGAACAAAGGTGTCAACTTCCAAAAATATTTTACCCAAAGGTTGAACCTCAAGTAACATGTGTCAACACAGGTTATCACATGGTGCTATGCAATACATCTGGTTGTATGTATAGTCTGTTTGTCCAATTCAAAGCCCACTTAATGGGCAAACGCAGAATCAACATGTGGAGCTTGTATGGATGTTTCCTCTGCACATTTACAGTAGTGTTAAATCCTTGTCTTGCAATCCGACAGCATCCCACAAATATCCCCAATACAATTGTCAAGTTTATTGTTTGCATAATTGCAAGAGGATCAAACCATCATATTCCTCGGGTTTACACCAGGAGCGATTTTGCAATGTGCGCATGCACTATATTTAATCATCTATAGTACAATTGATTATGTTATTAATCACTGTTGTAATTTCAGCCGGATATTTGATTAACAGGATTATTGACTATGGGAAGTAATTAAAAATAATGAATTTTTATTATTCATTGTCATACACAATTTCCTATCTGCATAACATAAAACTATCCTTTCAACTGCTCTCCTCTCATTGGAATGCTCATTCTGCTTCAGTGATCTTGTTTTATATCTGCCTGAGAAGGAATTCTTATGTCTGTACTTTCAGCCACATATTAAGCTTCTGTTCGCCCACGGGGAACTATAAAAATAAATGAGATCTATTAGATACAATTATTATTTACACTAAAGCAATATCCATTTATTTGTCAGCACGGTCTACAATACATCGAAAGCATATTCAATCTATTTCAAAGGTAGCTGCGCCAGCAGAAAATGTTTATTGCTTAAGAAAAGAAAAAACATAAAGCTCAACCATTCTAGTCCTCGGGGGACAATAGCAATATTCATGATTTCTAAAGGATTCTTCAGAGAAAGGTTCCCTCAATTACCAACGTCATGCCGGCAAAATAAAAGAAAAATGTTTAAGATACTGTACTTGAAAACGACATTTGGACAGATCGCTCTTTATTATCACCTGAAAAGCCCATCTCATCAATACATCTCGCACTATTGTGGCCCAAAATGATCTCTGATACAAGGCTGACACAGCCATCTGAGATGCTATCATTTGTCCAGTAGCTGTATCCTTGTTAGTCAACAGCAGAGGAGCGCCTATACCCCCATGCCCTCTGCACAACACACATGAATGCACCATTCATAGACACACTTATTCATTTATATTTCTGTACAGGAGGAACAATGCTCTTTTGATCACAAAAGAAAGTACAATAGATAAGAAATCACATATGATGGGAAAGAGCGAGCTTCTTACAATGGGGTGAGCTTGTGGGACATTCTGACCGGGTTGTGGAGGGGAGTAAATGGAACAGTCACCGGGGACAATACATAAGGGTACATACTTAGATTAAGGAATACATAAATAAATAAATAAATTGAATAAAGGACAACCAACATTGGACTTTTTTTAAGTGCAGGTAGGCAGTACGGCCAGCTGTGCTCGGGATGTGACCATGAAGGGTGAAGTGCTACAGTGGAGGCACAGGAAGTGAAAGACAAAAGGCAGGTTAGAGAAGGGGCGAGGAAGTAGGCTTTTAGTTTGGTTTCAAACAAATCCGTGTGCACTGTTTCTCGGATGTTTGAGGGAAGAGAATTCCATGCAAGTGGAACAAGAAGAGAGAAATAGCAGAAGTGAGACCAAGCACAGGGAAGGTGAGGAACCACAAGGTCATCACTGATCAGGCCGGGGCCTGGCTGACCTCTTTCCTCTTGGACCGACCCTCCCAGGTCCACTTAGGTCCTTCTTCTCCTCTATCTCACTCTCTACCTCTGGTGTTCTCCAGTGGTCTAACCTTTCTCTCTGGCTGTTCAACCGATACCTGGCACCTCTCGACCACTGCATTGCTGCTCTCTGCTCCAACTTTCAGTGCTATGCGGGGATGACACCCAGCTCATTTTCAGGCTCCCTTCTGCCGCCTTTTCTCCCTCTCTTATCTCAAATTTTCTGTCTGCAATCCAGGAGTGGTGTGCCGCCAATGATCTCTGCCTTAATGCCAGTAAGACAGAGATCCTCCTCATCTTCACATCTGCACCTTCCTTTCCTGCCTCCCTCTGGAACAGCCTCCCTGCCTCTCTAAAACGTGAGCAGACCTTCCTCTTTGATTCTGCCTTGTCTCTTCCTCTCCCCTGCTGATCCCCTGTCTGATACTGCACTGGTCACCTGGATACCTTCTGAATTCGGGCCCAGGTCCCTGCTCGCCCAGTTGCACGCCCGCACTGCCTCCTGGTAACCCCTGCACTTGGGTCTGTGTATGCAGCCCTACAGTCCCCTTCCCTGCACTTATTGGACATCTACTGTCTGCAGTTAACCCTCGCACTTGCCACCTACTGGCCGCACTACATGTTTTTGATCCCTTGTCTGGCACTTGCCCATCCTTCCCCGCCCCTGGCACTTTTCCCATCCCCTCTCCCCTACACTTGCGTGATCTCATTGTCACTAGGCCTAGTAAGATCGTTGTCTTTGTCCTCCATCTGTTTCCCCTCCCTTGCCTCGTCGCGCCTTGTAACACTTTTGTATAGGCACATTATAAATGCCATATCATATCATCTGATATCATAAGGGTAGTTGAGGAGGCAGAACAGAGATTACTATAAGGCTTGTAGAGTTGGATAGAGGAGGACGGATACAGTGGTGCCTTCCAGTGCATAGCTTTGTGAACAAGGAGAAGAAACTTAAATCTGCCTCTGTTTTGCTTCGTCAGTCATCCTGCCTTGAGACGGTACAAGGAGGTAGGTATGAAGTGAGTTCAAAGAGAGCCCTGGTAGCAAAATGAATGATCTTGTTGAGAGGACAGAAAGCATAGTTGGGGAGACCAAAGAGGATGCTGACCCATTAGTCCAGTTTCAAGACGACAAGAGTGGTTAAGAGATGCTTGGTGTTGTTGAAAGGAAGGAGGCGCCTGATTTTCCTAATATTTACGAGGTTGAGGCGAGCAGCTGTTCCAGTTTTGGAGATGAAAGTAGAGAAGGTGTGGGAATGGTCATGGACGACACTGAGGTTTCTAACTAAAGAAGAGTAGGGTAGAGTATCAGGTGGGAAGAGTATAAGCAGAGGAAGAGATGAGGGAGCACTTTTGGCAGGGAAGAAGAGCAGAGAGACAGTTTTTTAAATTTTTTATAGAGAGATCAGAGGAGAGTTCAGGGAAAGAGAAGAATATTTGGGTTTTGTCCGTGAATAGTTGGTACGAGAACCCAAAGGAGGAGATTAGTGTCCGAAGAGCAGAGGTGTAGAGTGTAAAGAGGAGTAGACCCAAAACAGAGTCTTTTGGAACACCAACAGTAAGAGGAGTGAGTTGAGTGGTGTTGTTGCTCCAGGAAACAGCGAATTCATGAGGTGCAAGGTAGGATTCAATCATCACAAGTGCTCGATCGCGAATCCCACAAAGAAAGAGCATATGAAGGAGATCAGAGTGATCGACATTTTCAAGGCACAGACAGGTCAAGGAGAATTAGAATAGAAGATAGGTTGGGTGCTTTGCAGAGGCAATGAAGTTGGAGACATTCATGAGAGCAGTTTTTGTGGAATGATGACAGCAGAAACCTACTTGTTGGTGGTCCTGGAGGTTGTAGTTGTCTAAGAAATTGGTAAGACAGTTAAACACAAACCTTTAGAGCTCCTTAGAGTAGTGCAGAAGGAGAGGCACAAAGATAGCTGGTAGGTTCAGGTCCACCCCTTCCTTTTTTAGGTTAGGGATGACCATGGCTGTTTTGAAAACAGAGGGAAAGCAAGCAGAGTCAAAGGACAGGTTGAAAAGTTCAGTGAGGGGGGAGGCCCCATAACGGGAAATAGTCTTGACTAGCTGAGGGTCAAGGGGGTGTGATGGGGCACAAGAGGGGTTAGCCTTAATTAGTAGAGATAGTTCTTTGTCAATATTAGTGTGACTAAAGTGGGAGATAGAGGCAGAGGATGATGTTAGAGTAGGTGAAGTGTACATTTTAGGAGGAGGGAGTGTGAGGAAGGTCAGGAGAAAGTCTCTAATTTTGGAAATGTTTGCAGTGAAGTTTTCTGCTAGGTCATTAGCTGTGAAAGTGGAGTTGATAGTCATAGAGTTAGGAGGAGTGATGAGTTAGTTTAGGGTGCCTGTAGCCCGCAAGGCTGGTTGGAGTGGGAGTCAATAAGCATTAGGTAGAATTCCCGTTTCACTCTATAAAGAACGGACTTGAGAGAGTTCAGGGCCGAGAGGCAGAGTTGCAGGCCCTCCTGCAAGTGTGCACGTCTCAATTTGTGCAGCATCCAGTGCATGTCTGTGTAAATAAAGTGTATGAATGGGGTGGCCCATGGTTGAGGATGCTGACACTGAGGTATGAAAGTAAGCGGGGGAATGTGAGAGGAGAATTAGTCATATAGTAGGAATTGGAAGCTAGAGAAGGCAGTGTTGGTGGACGAGGCATCAGGTGTGAAGGAGGAGAGTGAGAACTGTAGTCCAAAGAGAAAGGGAGAATGGCAGAAGGTCTGCATTTCCTTTTAGTAACAGGTGAAGCAAGTGGTGAGGAAAGGTCAGAGGGTGAAAAGGGGATGATGATGGAAACAATTGAGTGATTTTCAGTAGTATTTATGGCTGGGAGAGAGGTAGCAATGAATACGAGATCCAAAGAGTTACACCCTATGTGGGTGGGTAGGTAGTTTATGGATAGAGAGGAGAGCGTGGTCACAAAAGAAAATACTGAAGTTTTCGATTTCTAATAAATGGTTGGAGTCGGAAGGTTAAAGTCACCTAAGAAAATTAGATGATGTTTAGTGGAAAGAGAATCAAGGAGTTGCGCACGATCATCAAAGAATGGTTCAGTGGCAGCAGGAGGGTGATAGATGGAGATGATGTTTATTTATTTATTTATTGTTTGCTTGTTAGGCACTTATACATGTGATATATACCAAGTGAGGCAGAGCAATGGTAGAGATGGTGATTTCAAAAGAGGTAGGAGAGTATGTGTCATTGGAGATTTGAGAGGCACTGAGGCGGGAAGAGGGTAGGTGTCTGACGCCTCCACCTCTGCCATTCAGTTGAGGAGAGTGCATGAAGGATATTTTTGAGTATTGCAGGGCCACCCGAGTGGAAGTGCCAGATGGAGAAATCCAGGTTACAGATAGCAAGCAGGTCTAGCAGAGGAGAGCTTTGGGTAAAGTAATCAGTGATAAAGTAAGTTGTGTTGCATACAGAATGAGCATTCCAGAGTGCAATGGTCAGTTGATGAGGTAAGGAAGAGTAGAGAGGTTGAGCCTGAGGGGAAGAGAGGCAAGGTGGATAGGTGTTAGAGGAGGTATGGTTAGCTTGTCGGCTTTGCTGGAAGGAGGTGGAAAATAGATGAGTAGTGGGAGTTTTGAGTTGTGAGTTTCATAATAGGGAGAGGAAAGGAGGAAGTTGTAGCATGATTGCATAGAAAGCATAGGAAGAGGGGATTAGGAGGAGCAGGAGTGAATGCATTATAAATGTGTAGCACAGCGTGGAGAGGAGAAACAGTACAGTAATTAGGCTGATTGGGTGCACACAGGTGCAACAGGGAGAAATGCAAAAGCAAAGGCTCATAAGCAAAGAGGCTGCTCAACAGCTGGTCTTCACCCTTCATTGCTCCACCCTTAACTGGGATGTTCAGAAGGGATGACACATGCTCTTGTCACCTGATCACCTAGTCCATCAGTGGCTGTTCTCTCTGATATTGTGCCTCGTGTTGCTGGGATGAGGTGATTTCTTCCTGATTGGTGTTCCCAGAGGAGCCATAAGTGTTCAGGCATGCATCACAGCCAGAGCATTGGCAGGTAGAAAGTTCAAACTATCGTCCGGGTGAAAGAAGCAGCCAAAAATGTGGAGTGCAAGTTTCATCATACATGGACTTACATTTTCTTTTTTAATTTCAGATATTTTAAAAAGGCATACATTAAATGCTGAGAAAGATTATTCAACAGACTATAAAAGAAGATTGGATCATCATTGCTACAAGATTTGATCAGCACGTCGCTGCAAATCTATGCTCACTCTGTGCCTTTTGTCGACCTCTCTCATTCCACTCGTGTCTCTTCTGCTGTTCACATGTCTTCTATCCATCCAATTGTATCATGTGCTCCTGTCCCTATTTTTGTCTTTTACCTCACATTTCCTGTATGTCACACTACATGCTTATAGCAGGAACTTTAATTTAATTGAATGCCCTTTTTTGTTTAGCCAGGTTGCCAAGACTGCATGAAGTCATGTCATCATCACTAAACATGTACCAGACAGTAGGTCCTTAACACGTGTTGAGCATATTGAGTCAGGGCAATTTTGGGCAAGGAGAACCAGTTGAGGTCAGAAAATGCCAATAGCAGCTGGAATTCAATGATGTCCCTAGTTCGATCTGGCTGAGAGGACTCATACTGGTATACTCTAAGATGGCTTCATAATGAGTCTGAATTCCAATAGTTCCTCAGTTCACTACCTCTGGTAAATAAACACTCTTTTACTCCATGCTTCTTTGGGGAAGTAATCCGTCAAAACGGGCTTTTAACTGTATACGTTTAATAATACTCTTTTGAGATACGTGCCTAGTCATTAGTTTAGTTTAGTTTAGTTTAGTTTAGTTTATTATTTATAATGCGCCGAAAAGCCCAAGGGTAACAAGGCGCAGCAGATACAAGAATTTGCAAGACTTAGTTACAGACAGTAATATATGTACAGGTATGAATACAGTAATAATATCAATCAGCGGTAAATATAACATATGTACATTGCTTATCTGCCCCTCACCAGCAACACGTTTTCTGCATTTGCATATCAGCAGGGGTCAAGTGTTGATCAGCAACCTCAATGGTCTCAGAACAAGCCATGAAGATCACGTGGCAGTGGTGGTGGGGTGAAGGCAGCAATGACCATTGCCTGCCACATCAGCGATGCTCCCCACTTTCCTTATTTCAGCCATTTAACAAAGGCACCAGTTAAATGCTGATGGCATTCATCTAGTGGGGTGAGCCAGTAAAATGACCACACTGAAAAAATATGCAAGGCGAGCAGCTGGAAAAGAACATGATGAATAGACCCATATTATGATGTACTATTAATAACATGCCTGATAAATGGACTGGTTAATTCTGTCATGACATCATCAATCAGCTGAAAAAATATTTCACAATGGTCAGCTGAATTAGTATATGTAAATTAACACTTTTTTCAAACGGAATTCTCCAGCAACTAGGGACTTATTTAATGGTTCAATATAACTCCAGCAAATTCTTAAAATGAGGGTGGGGGGGGGTGATTTGAAGGCTTGAGGCATGTTATATTATTTTATGATGCGTGGCATTTGTATAGCACCTAACTGCCATTGCCATTGCCACAAGGAGCTTCAGGTTGTCTGGTAGTTCTTCAGACCATTCTATGAAAAACAAACATAATACACAGTGCATTGCACCACAGGAGAAGGAAGGTGCATGATACATTTGCTATTGCATGCAGATAACAGTGTGCTTTTAGCAGAGGTGACTACAACTGTAATTTAGCAGTCATTTCATGTTGAGTGCTGTGTGATTTGCTATGTAAGTGAACATGTGTTTGCATGCGTGGGCCAAATTTGACATGGGGCTCACCCAACTAAAAAGGGCACGTGGCACTAGAGGACAAGGGGAACAATTGGTGTACATGCACCTATGTAATGGTAGAGAAATTGACCGCACGTGATGGCTCTGTAATAATTTACATGCACAGTAAATGCACATTTTACAAAAATAACACGCACATTACATGAGTATTGGTCAACATGATATTTTTCACAGTATGTTGCCCTAGTATGTAAATACATGATAAAATGAACATTGATTTGAGGAGAAGGACAGTACATTATATATGTGCCATTCCGGGGAGATAACAACATGGCATGTATGGTGGGTAGAGGTGGATGAGACAGCGACAGTTACAGCAATCAGTCTTGGCTTTCATCTAGTTTCAAAATGCATTATGGGAGTTGTAGTCTTAGATTACATTAATTAAATACAGTAACACACCACTGGTGAATGCATTATTAATCTTAAACCCAAACCAAAACACCAATAGCATACCATTACCACTAAAAGCTAAAGAAAAATAATAAATTGGTGGATTGAAATTTAAATATTCAGCTACAGATAAAAACATCCATTGGTCACTGTGGCAATGTTCAACCCTTCCTATATGTTCTCTGCAAGTAATAGCTCACATTTCAATCAAGAATTGCATTTGAATTGTATCACAATGCAGAGTGACAGTACAATCATTTAAAAAAGTTAATAGTTGAGTGTCCCATAGTTCAGATGTTATATGATACTTTGGACAACTGATCAAATTATTGTTATTTTGTTTTTAATTGTAAGCCATTACAGAATATTGAAGGCAGCAATAGTTCACATTAGAAAATGGGGAGGTTCAAACCCAGCTCCCCTTTCTGCTCACTTTAAGTTCAAGTTGAGTGCTAACATCTTTACACTAGCATAGATAAGCGCACATTAGCCTAAACTCAGCAAGACACGTCACCCTGCACGATACTCCATCTTGGCAATCGCACTGATTGATCACATGGGCAGTGCAGACTATTCTCAGTGACAAGCCATGGACAGACTGGAGAGGAGCAGTTTGTTGTTAAGTCTTCAGTTGATGGGGTAAAAAGAAGCGAATGCCGTGAAGGCCGTGAAGGCTGAATCTGTGCATCCCATGGCGGACGGTAATATTGGCCCATGTTGTGTTATACTAGAAAATGTGCATACTCAGGAATGCACACCACGGCAGTGGTTTCAAATTGAGGAGGATTGTCCGGAAGTGTCTCATGTATCAAGAACATGTCATGTGGAGCAAAGGAAAAGGGGAGGAGTGAAGGGGCGGGTGAGTGTCCAGATAAGACAGGAGCATTGGAAAGGGGATGGAGGGGTTAAAAGAAGGATAATCTTTGTAATAGCTTGGGTCATGTTGATCCAGCCAAAGTGTATGATAGGTCAGGACTAGGAGAGTCAATTCTGAAAGAGAACGGGATAGTTACATAAGGGCAGCTTCAGCCAGCTAAATAGGTATTCGTAAAAGTGGGGTGTGGCTGTGTAAAGGGCTGCAGATGGGATGAAGTTGTAGTTTAGCACATTTCATGCAGCACTAGCTTAACAGCAGCTCACTTCTTTCAGACTGTATCCTTATTTAATTGAAGATCTCACATTTGTGCTGGCCCTCATCTTACAAAGAAGGAGAGAACCATTAAGATTTGTCATATGAGACTCTAGGCAGGCTGTTCATTACAGAAAACAATTAAGCTAACAAACACTACGACGGCACCTGCGTTTGGAAATTCAAATATCAACTGCATCAACACAGCTGGAACTTAAATGTCAGTTGCCATGAGCCTCAATTTGACATTTCGTTTTCAGTGATATTAGGAGCGTTTCTCAATTGCATAAGCATGGTCTACTGATCCTTGCCAACTTTGTAGGCATCTTGGTAAAATTGCACATTGAACTGCAGTTCTTTGTTGACTCCGGAAAGTGGACTATGGAACTCATTACAGTTTTGCCGGTATTCCACCTGTAATTTCAGTGGTATACCGGCAACACTGCCTTGCCGTTTCCATCCACTGGTATCCCTGTATTACCGGGATATTACGGGCGGCTGAGACACCGGTAAGTTCCCATTCCATTGCGTCCCATAGGACTCCATGGGATGGAATTGCTGGAATTACTGGCACCAGTGTGCCAGTGATTCTGTCATTTATTTGCCACTAGGGGTATGAACTCCCGGCAGATCAGCCCTGACGGTAGTTCACTGCCCTCACCGTCAAACTTGGTGGTGCCGGAATTACCATCATTTTACCAGCATTTTTTCCAGACCGGGGAACACCTAATGAGCCCCTATCTGTTTGATAACATGGCACAAGGCACTTAGGAGACTCAGGGCTAGAAGCTGTATAAATATAAAGGAAATGATTGCGTATATGGACAGCCCCCTAGACCGTATGTGCTGTAAACTGCCCCAGTATCGTGATAAACTATTAAAATACAAAAATCATCCTCATCCCCTTTGTCAACAGCAAAGCAAGAGACCGGCAGCCGAGAATGCTGCTAAAGCAGAAAACAAACTGGAACAAAAGAAGCTAGCCAAATATACAATGGAAGGAGCACTGTTAGTGGCAGATGCCTCTGCAGTGGAGCCGGCACCACAGGGAGGATTTCCTGTAGGACAAACACCGCAACAAAGGGGGTTTGTGCAGCCACAGTACATACCACAATGGGGAACAACACCAGAGGGGAATTACGTGCATTGTGGATATTTTCCTATGGGAACAGGGTTCTCACAAGGAGGAAAATTAGGGAATAGAGGAACACGGTACAGAGTCTTCAGACCATGCTACATATGCCAGATCATGGGACACTTGGTGCCAAATAACGCACAGCAATAGGGGGCCCACAGATAGTCTGAGGGTGTCCAGTCCTAGCAGTAAATGATGACCCCAAAGAGGAACTCGTGATAGCAGTGAAAATAGGACCAAGAGAGTTTTGTTTCTCATAGATACAGGAGCAACCACATCCTGCATCAGGGAGGGGGGATTCCCATTATCTAGCAGGGTGATGGATATGCATTGCTTCTCTGGAGTGGTGGTCACGGTTCCAGTAACAAAACATCTACCATTGACCATAGGGACACAACACCTCATAGCTCCCTTAGTATACACCGAAGACACACCCATCAATATCTTGGGGAGAGATCTGCTCAGCAAATTGAATGCAACCATATCATTCACAGAGAAAGGGAGAAAGGGATTGTGTGCTTCATGCTGGCCTTTACTTGCACATGCGCAAAGCACCTTGCGAGCACAGCCTTTGTACCACAGCATGTTCCTGTACGGGGCTGAGATTCTGCTAGGATGGGTCCCGGGGATATAAGGGATGGTGTTCGAACTGGCTTCAGAATTCCTATTTAGACTGCAGTGCCATAAGGATGACTTAAAGGGGAAAACAGTGGCGTTGAAGCTGGAGGAAGTGGTAATATGCAAAGACATGGTGATTTTGTGTGGAACAAACAATGACAGCATGGAGTGGCGAACAGTGGTGTGCATTGATCCCACATTGCCAATTAAGTTGGATGAACAATTGTTCGTCGATGAGGAGGAGGATGGAGAAATGGTATTCCAGATACAGATACCCCGATACTGGAAGAAATTGTACCCATCCTGGCACAGTTAGTGTAGGGAGAAAACCAAAAATGCAGAGGAAGATCCCAAAAGGGTACCAGAGAAGTTGTGGATTAAGGGGCCCAATGATGTAGGGGTACTGAAAGGGATTGGGGCTGTGAAAATAAAACTGAAGCAACAAAACAATACCCCTTGACCAGAGAAGCAGACGAAGTGATCCACTTTGCAAGCATTATGGCAGCTGGGCATTATTCAGACATCCACATCATCATGTAATACGGCGATCTATCAATCAAGAAATCCAAGAGTGGGTTATAGCATTTTATCCGGGATTTACGCCCCCTAAATGAGGTTGTGGAGGCAGAATTCCCTGTAGTTCCGAACCCTGCCACAATATTGCGCAACATCCCAGGAAAGGCAAAATACTTCAAAGTGACTGACTTGAAGAATGCCTTCTTTTCCATACACTTGCACCCAGATTCAAAATAATTGACCACCTTCACATATCGCGAAATTAGATTCAAGCACACTTGTTTTCCCCAAGGGTACTGTGAATCGCCCCGCATTTTCAATAGGATAATACAAATTGACTTATCTAAACCAGTACGTTGATGATCTACTGATATGCAGTGAGACAGAAGAAGAGTGAACAACAGATTCAGTACATGCTTTGTCACTGCTCGCAGAAAAGGGGTATAAGGTGGTTAAGGCAAAATGACAGTACTGCCTAGAAGAAGAAGTGACCTAGGGAAAATAATATCAATTGATGGGTGTAGGATTACACCCAAGAGGACACAGGCCATTCACTCTACCACCCGCCCCAAAACAGTGAAAGAGATTCAAAAGTTTCTAGGACTATGCAATTATTGCAGGGAAAGGGTGTTTAATTGCCACATTTACCAAACCCCTGTTGCAGGGCCTTAAGGAATCACAAAAAGAGAAGAGGGAAGTAAAATGTACATCTGAAATGAATGAAAGTTTCACAGAACTAAAAGATGCACTGGCACATGCACCAGTGTTAGCTACCCCAAATTACAGCAAAAACATGTATTTGGTCTCACACTCATATGGCTCAGTCGCGCCTTGAAACACTTGTGTATAGGCGCATTATAAATGTCATACCATATCATATCAGTGATGACGGCCGTCCTCATACAAAAGAAGCCACAAGGACACCAGCCACTGGCTTATTACAGTGGAAGCCTAGACCCAGTAATGAAATGACATTTCCCCTGCAAACAATCGCTTGCGGCTGCAGAATTTGCTATTGAAAAGGCATCAATTATTTCCATGGAGTTTCCCGTAGTATTGTATGTGCAGCACTCATTATTTGGCATTCTTGAGAAATCAAAAAGTACACTAACAACCCATAGAGCATCAGAGTATGAGGTCATATTAACAAACCCAGCCATAGAGGTGGTTAGGTGCTGCACTTTAAACCCAGTAAACTATCTAGCAGAATCAGGAAAGGGATTACATACATGACTGTGCAGCCCACATGGACCAGATGGAAGGAAATGTACAGGTAAAAGAAGAAAAAATAGCAGGGACAGGCATAGTCTATATTGATGGGTCATCCAGTATTAACCCAGCGACAGGAGGAAGGCATACAGGAGCATCAGTGGTATGTTACATAAATGGGGTATACATAACAGCATCCAAACAGTGACTACCTTCACATTATTCAGCACAGGCAGAAGAACTAGTGGCAATGATAAGAGCGCTAAACATGATGGATGGGCATTCAGCTAACATCTTTTATGACTCTGCCTACTTTACGTCAACTATTCATTCAGGAAAGGAACGTCCTAAGTAAAATATATCTGGCCCAACAGAATTTTACAGTATTGTCAGGGAGGGAGTGGACAATGGACATCGGGGCGTTGCAAAAAGGAACCGCAGCAGTGATGGGCACTTGGTGGGCATGTGGAACAAGAGCATATGTCAAGCTACTGCCGGATTGGAAGGGTGTGTGTGCACTGGTAACTCTCCATAATCCCACCTTGGTTGTGCCCCGGGCAGACTTGATATTGCTCAATGAATTGTCTGTAAATAAAGAGAACGGAGCAGCAGAAACGCAAAGACACAAACTAAAAGTATAGAGGAAGAAAAGGTCCAACTACATATCAGAAGAATCCACCAAGAGTTTAGAGAACATTCCACCCCATCTGAAATTATTCAGCTCGGCGTTGGTTTTCTTTATTTCCCTCCTGCTTCCATGTGTACAAGCTGAAGCCAATGAAAAATGGGTGGAGATAACCCGTTATGAACTACTTCAACTGCAAATGCAACTGAAAAGGCACTCAATGCGGTGCGCGAAAAACTGCGAAGAACTGCGCTTGATGGCCCTCCAGAATCGTTTTTATCTAGGATCTCATGACGGAAATTGAGGGGGGCGTGTGCCATAAAATTGGCAGCTCATGCTGCACACCCAATTCCTGCCAATGATGCTGGGAATGGAACAATCGCAGAAGCAGTAGAAGAAATAAGAACAATACACAAGAGAATGGCAAAGGAAACACAAAACATTGCATCAACAACTTGGCTGGATGCACTATTCGTCTGGGCACCCAACTTGCTCACAGCAGTATTTAAAATAACTGTCCCTGTGCTTGTCACAATCCTCATCACCACCTGCTTCGGTCGACTGACCATCTGTTGGTGTAAATGCCACCAGCATAAGAACAATTTCATAATGGAGTTAGAGAAAATACAGCTTAAGGAGGTGTTATAGAATGAGCACCCCAGTATGAATGAAGGAGAGAATGAAGTAGAAATAATATGTACAGCACCCCCACCAGACTTGGACAATTACGAAACATTATGGGGAGAATGTTCACCAGATGGAACAAAGATGCTTGTCTTTGGGGAACATTTAGATGGGTATGCAGAGGAAGGGGACATGACCATGGTAACAAGGTTGTGGGTGCACAAGGAAAAGGGAGAAGCAATGAGAGGGAAAGAAAAGTCGATCGAAAGATCGATCGAAGTGGGGAATGTTTTAAAGGTGCTAATTCAGTGCCAGATGGGGGGGACGTACCTACCAACTTCGAGAGTAAAGAATGGGGGCAGTGGACCAGCTGCAGCAGTTATCACACAGGTATTCCAAGCAAAAGGCACCACCTAAAAAGGGCCTCACTGGAAACAGCAGGGGTGAAGACATGTTCGGTGTACCAACAGCCTAAGGCATCACCTTATAATTAGCATACAAGGGGGGCAGACGAAAACAATATCAGTGCAGGCACACATAGTGGGGAAATCCCTCGGGTGGGCAGGGCCTGGAAAACCTCGATCTGAAACATATGACCAATATTCTGGGGATCTGGGAAAAGAGAGCGTAGGCTCGAGCTGCTCGTCATGCCTAAACCGAAGCAGCTAAAACTAAATGATGTAATTACAGGGCGATCAGCCAAACCAGCCATCCTACAGGGTGGAAGGGAAGTAGATCTGAGCCAATGTGTCAGTCACATGGCCGCCGAGGCCCATCGGCAGGTGGCTGTGGCAAAGGAGCACTGGACGGAGTGGCGTTCCTGGGAGAACCAATCAGACAGTAACTTCCTAGGTCACTGGGACGTGGTCAGCTTTCAGAGTAACTACCACAGGGCTCACAAAGGTCATCATCCCGCAGGTATTGTATGAATATCTCCTTTCCCACTAGCTGCATGGTGCCTCGTGTCCCGTTCTCAATGGTGCTGACCAATGGCAGTGTATTGAAGTTCCAGCGGTGAGCACAAATGTTATTTCATTAATTATGAATTGTTCCGGGGTGGTCTGTGAATAAATGTGGTACCACATTGGGAGATAACGTGTTGGGATACTTTTGAAATGTTTGCTCCAATCACGCTTCACTGATATATGTATAAATTTGAGGATATGACATCAACTAACCAATGGAATCCCTGGGAAACATCAAAGAAGTGGAGTCTCTCATTTGCAAGTGTTTGAATAGATTTCTGACCATTATATCATATGATATAAAACTAGTGTGGGGATTATAGTGTGGGGATTATAATCAGCTGTCAGCCTTTCAATCAGAGCCTATCCACTGTTCTGTTTGATTCGTGATTACCTGTAATAAACAGTGTTGCTTCTTGTCTGGTGTGTGCTCCCCTTTTTGAGCATGTGTTTTTATGATCTGATTTGTGGAAACCTGATTGCTTTTGTGACCCCAATTTCTGGGTTTAAACTCAGAATTTGTTTTGAGTTAATCATCACATACCCGGCTGACAGCTGAATGGAAGCAAATATGGGAGGAAGACATCTAGCCAAGGCATGTCCATTGTCAGAACCATGCAGCTAAGCTAAATATTTACTTGTAATTAGGGCCACTCTGTCCGTGTTTTGGCCTGCCTGTTCCTCCTATTTGTTCCTCTGCACAACGGTGGGGCTGTAATATAGTTTTTCTTTCCCCCACTCGTTTTCACAGGGCATTGTACACCAACCCGCTCTGATAGATTTAACAAATCATCATACCATTAGAATTACGCCAGTTAATAGTCTGCAGTTCTGCTAGCAAGTAACTCGAGCACGACTTTGAAAGTAAGTCATATAGGAATTATGAAACGCTTATTGATTTGTTTCATGTTTCTAGAGACAGGGATGAATTTACAGCACCCTGGCTGTCTACAATTTTTTTAAAAGGCTTAACTATAACTGTGCTATTTTAGCACATAAACAAAAATACCTTTCTGAATAGAGAAAATTTAAACATAGTTAATATATACCATTCTATAAGAATTGATTTTCAAATCATTATATTTGTAGGACCAAAGTTGGGATATTCTCCCTTGCCACAAGAACGTAGTGAGCGCACTGCAGCACCAGTCTTTGGTGCCAAAGAAATTGTTTTCGCTGACGTATTCGTACGCTATGCAGCTCCCATAGAGCCTGGAATAATAAGTAAGAGAGTGAAGTGGTGTTCTGTTTTGCGTTTCATGTTTTCTGCACATGTCTTAAATAAAAAACACACAGTTTGTTGTATAGCATTTATTGGTTAGAAAAACAGGTATATTGATGTCGAAATATATTCACTGGTGTATACCATCATACCTGGGATACTATAAATTTTGCATGATAGGAAACTAATTCGTCATCAACAATCAAGGAAGCACTTTCCTGTATATCTGTCAAACTATGAGTAACTGCCATTCAACATGCGCATTAATCATCAATTTTTTCTTGAACCTGCTAATACCCTGTCTATGTATTTTTCGTAGATCAGTGATGTTATAATTACATCAAACAATTGGGGTAACTCATTAAATTGAAGTTGTTTCGGAAGAAATCATCTTGTCCTGAAGATGGGCTTCATATCCATGTTAAAAAAGGCACTAGAGATAGTGTCCAATTTAAGCTATGGCCGAAACATGTCGAGTATCGGAAAAGGATTACTAACAATAGTAATCTGATACATTTATGTTATAAAGTCATGTCCAATTGATGACTTACACCCTGTGTAGACCAATGTTTCATCTTTGTTTTAGGTTGTTTTAGATTGTTTAAGTGTCTGTAACCATTGTATGTTACACCCACGTTGTATTTAAATCGTGGATTTTTACATTCTGTATTATTACCAACTATTAAAATAATATGTTCAGTCATTCAGTCTTATATGTTGTGTTTGTTGGTGTGGCAGCTTACTACCTGTGATAGAGGTAAACTCTATAAATGTTGAAGCATTGTCATAATGTGTTTTAAGCACTAATTATGTTGTCAAACCACTTCTCTCTTTGACCGCCAGACTCCTATGTAGAGAGGGGTAATCAATTCTTCGTTCTCTGGCTTAGTCACATTAGTTTTAGGAAATAGGAAATTGCCATCCAGACGTTAAAGAGCTCATGTTATTACTTCTGCATGCATGGTCTGATGCCAAAAAGAAATCAGGCATACAGAAGGTATTCGTTTTCTATTCCCGTTAAAAGTGATAGAAAAAGCACACAAGGATAAAACAGGCTGATGAAATATGGCAGACTTTGAAACACCTGGAAACACTCAGCATTGTGGGGCTCTCAGAGGTTTACAACTTGCATTTCACAAGAGGTACTCAAGTGCAGTGGAATGTCCTGAGCCATGAGACATTCCACTGTAACAGGAGAGGGTGGCATCACTAAGGTAATGAGGAATGCCACATGACCCGTGTTTGGTTTGATATTAAGAAGTGTAACTAACTCAGTGTCAATGTTTGCAGTGTTGGGTGAAAGGCACGCGCCACTTTCTGCCCTCTGAATAACCCCAGCAGTTCTGCTAAGCATATTTCCTAAGGTTAATTGTGAACATTATTTTTCATTGACAAATATATATATATATATATATATATATATATATATATATATATATATATATATATTATTTTTCTTTCACTTTTATTTGACATAAAGCCAGAAAAGGCGCAACACAGAAAACACAAATAATACAAGTCAATAAAATACAAGCTAAAATGGAAAATGCATAATTAATATACATAAAAATACATACCCATCAAAATTAAAAATCGCTAAAAAGGCATACATTATCAGATTTTAGAGTCATCACGACCATAATTCTCAACAGGGAGAACGAGGCAGAGCATGTACTCGCAACCCACCAAGAATAAATGTGCATGTGTGTTTACAGGGGCAAGGTCGCCATACAAGTTGTTTTGATCCTTTGTCCGCAATTGACCCTCAAAGACAACTTGGCCCCATTATTATCAGACTGGCTGAGGGTAAGAGGATACCTGCAACCCCCACAGCTAAATATATTGTCCGCAGAAATGCAGTTTGTTATCACTACAACGAATAGGGATCAGTTCTAGAGGTCCTTGGTAAAGATGTCTGATGGTTATTTTAGAGCTTTGTCCTGAAAACAGCAGTAAAAGAAACCTATTGCTTTTTCAAAAAAAAATATATTATTATTATTGTCTTCTTTTTAGTGTTTCGTGACGGATTCCTCCAAATTCCATGCACTTTAATCCCATGAGTTATTGCACCAATTAATCAACCTCACGGGATCCAAACGTATGAAGTGCTGGTTCAACGCATTTGATATGTTATTTATAACGCACCTAATACCCAGAGGTTTCTAAGCGCGGCGTCTCGTCTTGCTTACAAGGCGAGCCCGTTGCCCCTGAGCTATCTTCCCGAGATTTGAGAGGCAAGGACTTTAGTTGACTTAAGAAATGGCCTTCACTACACCAGCCTGCCAGCTCCAGGTAGTTGCATGGTTCACAAGTCACCATTGACCAATCCCACAATTAGTTATACAGTGAATGTCAGAAATGCTGCAAACTGGTACAGAAACTTTGACGGTGCATCACGAAAGCATTTAGCGTTGTCAGCTAATGCCGTGATCCTAGCAGAAGGCTGAAAGTTTGACTGGCCTAATAATTGCATTTCAAAGAGTCTGCGCTGAGTGTTTTCTTCCGCATTCCATGTAGTGTGTTAAAAAACCATACGCCGCCACGGGAGGCTTCTGAGTTTATACTCCACAAGGCAGCCGATGAGCAAGCAGTGTGTGCCTTCACAGCATAGAGAGTGCAGGTTTGCTGAGACTATAGCAATTTCTAAATTTCCAACCAAGTTTCACATCATCGGGCTTGTATTTTGGCATAGAGCATAAAGGAAATAGGTAGCGAACGGCAGGGCAGGTACATGATGCCTATGCAAAAGACGCAACTAATGGATTTGAACATGTTTGTTTAACCTATTGTTTGGTTTTATAAAGCACAAATCAAGCTATGGAACTCTGAATCAAAGGAAGAAAACAAGGACAACACAGAAAAGAATTCCTGCAACATGTTGAAACTCTAGGGGGAGCCTAATGAAAATGAACAGGAATAAAGGCACTGTATGTCCCTTTGTTCATGTGTGTAACCCACAGTGGAGACGTTTCCACTCTTTCTTTCCTCGGTTCTCTCAGCCTGTGCTCCTGACCCATCTTCCTCACACATGTATTCATTTTACTCAGTTCTCTTCCCCATATTGCCTTCTTCTCTTTTAACATATTACAAATAAAAAGGGATGTCATTCAAATGTACAAACACTAACTCCATGGAAAAGATCACTCTTTCCTTAATGTAGGGACTCTATCCCTAATGGAGATAATGTGCACAGCTATCTAAAAGGGATAGAGGTTCATGGAGTTCTCTCGATCCGAGTCCTTAATGGCAAGTTTTAAAACGTGTTGCGGTTCCACATCACGGAGGCACAACCAGATGCATGAAAAGCCGGATTACTAGGTTCTAAATGACCAATGTAACCACAACGGTGTTCATGGACACTTTTTCTTGCCTCCCCTTAAGTGCATTTAAATAGAGAGCCATATTCTTAAAACCATCATTAGCGAGATAGGTCCACTGAAAAATAGACCATTCTATGGCTACCGGCTTCTACAAATTGTCCCAGACAAGTGCATAACATTTCTAGAGTTCAGACACTGATACAACACACTAATGAGAAATGGTTTAAGATACCAGTACCATGTATTCACTGGTATAAGCCCACATTCTGAGCAGCTCAGCTGGCACCCACTTTTCCTGACCCCCTTAGCAAGCTCGTAGCTCACACACGGGTGAAAAGGGCTCTTTAGATGAAAGAATAAAGAAAGCAAGAGTCTTTGAGCAGTAGGTCGTGAAGCAGGTGTACTTGTAAAGAGTGTTTTTCTTCATTGATGACTTTCTGGCCATCAACAAAGAAAACCACTTTACAAGTCCAGTGGCTTCAGGGACCACTGTATGAGGTCTGTTTCTTTGTTTCTTCTCTGAAGACCCCTTAGCACACTCATGTCATCTAAACGCTAAGGGACCCAGGCCGTTACCGGCAGAATGGGCTCACCGCCTCGGGTAATATCGCCTGATTACATCCTTTAGGACATTGTAGAGCAGGGAAATGGGTTAATCCCCGATCTATAAATACTGGTGTAGGCTGGAGATTCACTGAGGCCCAGTCCCACTCAATGTTCCCTCACAGCATCTCCCGCTGCAGGCCGGGCTCTCAGCATAGTCCTCCCTGTCATCAGGAGGGTTGCTGTGAGCCCTGCGACTCAAACAGCCACATTTACTCTGAGGCCATTGCTGACAGACACAATCCCGGTCTTCCCATTTGACTGGCCCTGCCACTTGCCTCGCAACCATCTCCACCTAGGTCACCCTTGGGATCTGCAGCTGGGACTACATTCACACCCAACCCCACACCCGGCACTGCTTACCTCGTCCCTGTGCGATGCTTGTAGATGTTTCCTGGGGCCTGGACTCCAGCCAAAACCACCACTCTGAACCTTGCCGGCCCACACCTGGCAGGCATGGCCTAGATCTTTTAAAGTAACCTAGCCTCTTCCTTGGCTGTCATCCTCACTTCGATGTGGGGGGGTGCTTCCTTGTCTGAGCCAATTCCCTGCAAACCCCTCTCCCAGTCAAATACCTCTAACCCTACGCCCGCGTTTCCCTCATTCTTCTTAATCCCAAATTGAGCACTACATTCACCACCAGCCCGTGACCCACTGCTGCTTACCTCCACTCCTGGTCGATACTGGCCGATGCGACCAGGGGCATTGACTCTGCTCTACACCCCCACTACGATTGTTGACGGCCACACCATGGGCCTGAGTTTTATCTTTCTTTTTAATACCAAATTCGAGATATAAAAGCTTTAAAAACCTTACACTCAGGCCGTAATGGAATTGTGGGCCAGTACACCTTGTTGAAATCCCTTGATTCGCTCTGGCTTTTAACTCGGACTTCAGGTCCCATAACTCCTGACACACACCATGGGCTAGGTATATAAAGCACATGGATTCCATTATAGACTCTGCCAATCAGAATGCTCGGAATGCAGTCTATAATCTCTGCTCCAGACATCATTCCAAACATTCTGACAAGAACAGCAGCCTGACAAACACACAGAAACAAACACTATAATTTACCGAATGAACGAACAGCAATGAAGTATTTTATGTTTCGTGTTGTTCTACGTTTATGTAAGGCAAATTTGTTTTGGTTAATTAATTATAAAAAAAATAAAGAAATGAAATACAATATGTTGTGACGAATCCCAGGAACGTTGTCACTGCTTCCATAGGGGGAGCCCTTTACAATGAGGCCAGGGAAGTGAGGTCGCTACCCGATGGACCCCCAGCGTGTGGTACTCAGTGTGTGGATCTAATGGGAGGGGAAGCACCCTTTGGGACAAGTGACAACTACTGTGAGAGAACGTGGTATTTGCCTAACACCTACGCCTCCTATTCACCACTACTCTCTCCGCTCCTACGGTCCGATCCCATATACTTCCATAACATGCAAGAAGTAGAAAGAACTGAGACAAGGAAGAATAGGGCTAACTATCATAAAGATCCAAGACAAGAAACTGTGACAAGGAAGAGGTGCGGATCCGCAGGGATCAAACAGAAGAACTTAAGTGATTGGTCTAGTCTCCAACTCCAGACCATACTGGAAACCGGCATAAAAACTGATAACGGACTTACCCGGCAGGAAGATCCTCCCTGGAGGAACCGAGAGCGTGGCAGACGCTCGCTGCAGAGACCTGAAGGGGCAGACTGGAACGGCAGAAAGCGAGAAGCAAGGTGCCAGGGGACACATGAAGAGACAGAGAACAGAGAGGCTGGCTGGGGAGAGCGCCAGCAGTGCATTACTGCTGGACCAAGCGGTCTGGCAGAGAGAGACACTCCGAGCAGGTTCAGAAGCGACCGACCGCTGCAGTATGCCGGAAAGAGCCCCAGAGCACCGGCAAGCGGGTGAGAGACCCAGAGCACCAGCAAGCAGGTGAGAGAAACAAGGAAGCCTGCAAATGACAAGAGGGTTGCATCCAAGACCCTACAGGTATTTGGGTGGCTGAGCCTATGGTTGGGGTCCTCAGAGGGTACAAGGAGCCTTAAAGATAACATTGCCTGAAAAGTGGGGGAAAGAGTATAACCCCTATGGACATTAGCAAGAATATCATTAAGACACTATTAAGGCATTAAGGCATTGAAAAGCTAGCACCCTTCACAACTAAGCATAGTCTTTAGCATGTCCCTCAATCTAAGGTGATCTTGTATTGCCCTTCAAGTATATTTGAACATGTTTCATTTTTCTAGTTGGCGCTGCAGCGCGATTCACCCGGTCCCCCTTCCTCCTTTTCCTTGCATGCTAGTTGCTCCTTCCCCACCTCCCTCCCACCCACTGCGCTCTCATTTTCCGGCAGGCCTTTACTAACTTCTATGCTAGACAACCCCTGCTGTGGCAAAGGACCCAGAGGCAAAGGACAGCTCCCACAGAAGCAGCTCCAAATGGTGGCTGGCTGCGTCAGCCGGAGAAGCATGAAGCATGCAGGCATCAACCTGCTGCTACTGACAAGGTAGGTGTGGCGGGACAGGGGGGCAGCAACCACTGCACCCCACTGAACCTGACCGACCCCTCCAATAACTCTTATTTCTCTTATCACACCACCCTTAATCCTCAGTGAACTGCATTGTTTAGCCTTCTTTTATATCTCTCCAGGAAAGTCGTATTTCTTGCCTTACTGTTGTGTTGAAACTAGGCCTTTTTTCCTTCCTTTTAGGAAAGTCGAATCTGGTTGATTTTGCATTGCTGTTGTGTTGAAACCAGGTCTTTTGCGAAAGTTGAATCTGGGTGTTTTGCTGTGCACTGTCTCCTCGCACCGCAGTTTTCTGGCCATATGTTATGGTATGGTAATGGTTATTTTTAAAGCACCTATACACAAGGAGAGTGTTTCAAAGCACTCAAGGAGGGAGGGAAAAGGGGAAAAAACAACAGTCTTTTAGAGCCCTTGAATTTCCAAACGATACAAGTCTGCAAGTGCTTATAATACAATTAGCAGTGTAGATAACAGCAACTAGGTCTGACAACGATTCTGTAGTTTTTCCAAGTGCATTGAGGCGCCACCATGCAAGAAGGGGAAATAGGGAAGATAGGTAAATGATCATCAAGGCATGGTACATTCAGATCGTGCAAGTGCACAGACAGTACAAGAGAGGGGAGGGGGAGGACTGGTGCAGTGGGTGCATGGGGGAGTCCAACTGCGCCCAGTCAGATTGTACTGGGGTAAGTGATGAGAAATGCCACTCTCATGGGACATTGACCAAGTGCAGTAACAATGAGGCAAGTGTGGGCCAGCAGGCAAGTGCGAGAGGACTGGTGAGGGTGCCAGGGACCTGTGAGAATTTGAGGTACACCCGGCAGCCGGTCAGCAAACTGTGTGGAAAAGGAGGGAAAAGGATGCAGAGAGGAATAGAGCTGAAAGAGAGGTTAGCAGGGTAGAGGGGGAGAGAGAAGGAAGAGGAGAACAGTAATGTCTTATGGAGTTTTTTTCAGAACTTAAGGAGATCAGACTCAAGACCGAGGGTGGCAGGGAAGCTATTCCAGAGGGAGGCCTCCACTGAGGATAAAGATCTCCCTCCAAATCTCTGCTTGGAGAACCAGCTCACTCGCAGAAGGTTGGAGATAGATGAGCGGAGGGCCCGGGAAGGACAGAATTTAGGTAGTCATTGTTCCAATAGAAAGGTCCCAGGCCCTTTGTGGGCAATGCAGTGGGTCTTCAACTTGATCCTTGCAGCCACAGTGAGCCAGTGGAGGGATTTCAATGCCAGAGAGATAAAGTCCCTGGGCTTGAGGCCAAGGATAAATCTTGCGGTCCTGTTCTGGATGAGTTGCAGAGGGCGCAAAGCTGAGGCAGAGAGGTTGAGAAAGAGGCTGTTGCAGTAGACCAGCCTTCAGAGAACCAGGGTTCTGGAGACAGTTAGTCACTGTGGGAAGGTAAGAAAAGGAAGAGTACCTCTGAGGAGGTGCAGCTGGTAGTTGGACTTTTTAGAAATGTCCAAAATGTGAGTGGAGTTGAAGATGACCCCAAGGTTTTTTGCCCCACAGGTGGGTGAGGGTGCAGGGCCAAGGGAGGCCGGCCAGAGTGTGAGTGGGAAAGCTGGAGCAGGAGTCGCAATGCAAACAATCTCAGTCTTACTGGCATTGAGGTAAAGGTTGTTTGCAGCACACCATGACTGAATTGCGGACAGACAGTCAGATATGAGCGAGGTGGCGGAGGTGGCTGAGGGAAGCCTGAAGGAGAGTTGCATGTCATCCGCATAAGACTGGAAGTTACAGATTAAAGTGACAATCACACGTGCCAGGGCAGCCATGTAAACATTGAAGAACCAGGGGGATAGGTTAGAACCCTGGGGAATGCCACAGGTTGCAAGAGTGATTGTAGAGAGAAAGAACCCAAGTTCCACCTGCGATGCGCGGTCAGCAAGGAAGGAGGTTATCCATGCCAGAGCCTCACCTTTGATTCCCAGGGTGTCACAGAGGCGTGCAATCAGTATGTTGTGATTTACTGTGTCAAAGGCAGAGGAGAGGTACCAAAGATGAGGACAGAGGGAGTGTTAGTGTCAAGATTTGAGAGCATGTCTTCACAGGTGTTCAGAAGAGAAGTTTCCGTGCCTCTGTGTGCTCTAAAGCCAGACTGATGGTCATGGAGGCCACCAGCAGATTCAGTATGGAGGGTGAGCTGAGAGATAGCCAGACTGCTCCTGCGTTCCCTTGTGGTGTGTTGTTGTATCCTGTGTGCACCCTTCTCTGTTAACCGTTACCCTCTGGTGCTCCCTGAAGTGCGCGACTATGGGATGTGTTCTTTTTCTACCTCACTCTTCCCTCTTACCTCTTCGCACCTCTATGGTGCTCTCAATCTCTCCCACCTTCTCTAACTGCTACTCTATCTCCTATCAGTTCACTCTCACTAAGTCTGGAAGGAAAAGGTTCAAGAGGGATATCCTGGTCTCTAACCCAGGCCTCTGTATCGCTGATACCCACATTAGCGCTTCCTCCAGACAGTCTCTCACCGACATCCTTTTTATCATTCCCTCTCCAAGCCTATGCACCTCCCATTTGGTCTCTGTTCTAGCTCCTTTCTCCTCCTCTCCCATTAACGTTGGCACCCTCTGGGAGGTCTTTGTGGCCCCCTTCCAGTCCTCCAAGACCATCATAAATGTCTATCTAAATGGTACCGTCATGGTCCTTGGCTCTCAACTTAATCTCCTGCTTCTTGACAGGCATGGCCCACATCTCATCAATTTCCTCCGTTCACCTGCCACCCCTTCCAATTCCTCTCTGCTACCTCCTTCCTCCTTTGCTGCCTCTCTGGCACCTACCTCTTTCTCCACTATGGCCCCTATGCTACCCCTGTCTACTGCTTCTGCCCTCTCTGGGGCCCTTCTACCACCTCCGCTGGGTGTGCCTCACACCTGCATCCCACCCCGGAAGTCTTTCAAATGTGGAAACCTACTCCATGTAGCTACTCTCAACTCTCGCTATGCTGTCAAACATTCCTTGACATCTGCTACCTCCTCGAAGACCTTGACCTGGATGTCCTCGCTCTCACAGAGACATGGTTCACAGCCAGCTCTGTCACAATTTTGGACAATCTCCTCCCTGAGGGCTACAAGATCCTCTCTGAGCCCAGAACCAACCTGGAGTGGCCCTGATCTTTCTGGAGTGGGTCTCTGCTTCTGTCATTCCTACATAGGCCTACTCCTCCTTTGAATGCCTAGTCTCCAGGTTCTCTATCTCTCCTGGCATCTCTCTGACTGTGGCCACCATCTACAGGCAACCTGGCCAGGTCATCCTCTTCCTCTCAGAATGGGCTGACCTCTCTTCTTCTCTCCTTGCCTCTACCTCTTAACTTCTCCTCCTCTGAGAACTCAACATCCACCTGGAGTCTTCTCATCCCTCCTCTGAGCTCTTCCACAACCTATGCAGCTCTCTCTCTCTTTCCATTCCACCTTCTGGTCCGACACACATTTTGCCAGACACACCTTGAATGCTCTCATCTTCTCAGACGGTTCTATGTTATTTCGCCGCGGCATTTTTCATCGTAGGTTTTTTCATCACTGTTTTTTTTGTTGAAAAACTCGTTTTCTTTTTTTGGGGGGGTTACCCCCCAAGCCACCTTTTTTTTTAAAAATTCCCTTACACCAACAACCATATATTGAATTTTTTAACCCCCCCCCCCAAAAAAAAAAACGATGAGTTTTTTTCGAAATAAAAACGGCAATGAAAAAAACACGTGATGAAAAATACTGTGGTGAAATGCGTGTATACCTTCTCAGAAATCCCCCTCTCTAACCCTCTGACCACTCCTCTCTCTTGTACTGACCACTTTCCAACTTCTTTCCCCTCAAGCAAAGCCTACCCCTGCACTGCCACCTTCCTTCTCGGTCATTCGGCCCATGAAGTGAGTGGCAGTCGATGCCTTTGCCTCTACTTTCTCTGCTTCTCCTACTCCTGCGGCTGACTCTCATCCTGACACAGCCATCTCTAACCTGCATCTTTCTATCTCCAACACTATGGACATCCTTGCCCCTGCCATGAGAATCTGTCCGAATCCTACCTCCAAGTGCAACTCTTGGCATGGCTTCGACCTTGTCACCCTGAAACACAAGTGCAGAGTGGCTGAGAGGAAGCAGAGGGCTCCTGGCACATCCTTTAACAAACTGGCCTGCCGCCTGCTTAAAAGGCTCTCTGTCCTCTCCAAGAAGTGGGCCCACATCCAAGCCAACATCTCTGCGTCCTCTAACAACCCAGCTGAACTCTATAAAATCTGCAAGGAGCTGGTCAATCCTACTGCAGTCTCAACCTCGCCTTTTCCCAGCCCACCAAAGTACTCTGTGCGGCTCTGGCCTCTCATTTCACCACTAAAACTCAAGACATCCTGTCCTCACTTTCCTCTTCTTAACCCTCTATATCTCTGAGGTCCCCTTTTGCCACCTCTCCCTCTCCTCTTTCTTGTTCCTCTTTCTCTCTGACAACACTGACAATGTCTCCAGACAAGTCCGATCTATGAAAGTGTCGTTCAAACAGGTGTTCCCCTGCTCCAGAACATCAGGGACCACATGGTCACCCTCGCTCCACCCTTGGCCAATTTCTGCAATCACTCCTTCACCACTGGATCTTTCCCCTCTTTCCTCAAGCACTCCCCTTCTCACCCCCACCTAAAAAAAACTTCTGCCAAACCTACATGTCCGGCAAACTACTGCCCCATTTCTATCACTTCTTTCTTGGGCAAACTCCTGGAAAAGCTGCCGACCTCCCAGTTTACCCTCCACACTGAAGCTGTTGGCTGCCTCCATGATGCTCTATCTGGCTTCAGAGAAGCCAGAAGCATGGAAATGCTCTGCTGAACACAGGTGAAAATCTGTTCTCTAACCTCAACTTCAGCTTTCCCTCTGTCCTCATCCTCCTTGACCTTTCCTCTTCTTTTGATATGATCAATCACACCACCCTGATCAACCGACTCCGTGTGAACCTGGGCATCACGGAGCAGGCCCTGGCATGCAAATTAACAAGGGGGGTCCTGGGAGTCCCTCTGCCAGACATTAGTCCTGGTTACGAGAGACTTACCCAGAGTCTTTAGCTCACTATCTTTCACAGAGAAGAAATATCCCAAACATATCAGGCTTTGTCCTGCCCTGGGGCAGTCCAGCACCGAAATGCTAACAAATTCTCCTCTGAACAAGAGTACCAACAGAAACCCCAGACACGTGTTTCGGTCTGGTTGGACCTCATCAGTAGGGTGGATCTGTGCCTCTCTAAGAATAGTGAGCAAGGGGTCCACGTCTGGATTCCCCTAGTAACTTAGGGTGAGACCCAAAGATACTTAAATATGCAAATTAACAAAGGGGGTCTTGGGAGTCCCTCTGCCAGACATTAGTCCTGGTTACGAGAGACTTACCCAGAGTCTTTAGCTCACTATCTTTCACAGAGAAGAAATATCCCAAACATATCAGTCTTTGTCCTGCCCTGGGGCAGTCCAGCACCGAAATGCTAGGCAATTCTCCTCTGAACAAGAGTACCAACAGAAACCCCAGACACGTGTCTGGTTGGACCTCATCAGTAGGGTGGATCTGTGCCTCTCTAAGAATAGTGAGCAAGGGGTCCACGTCTGGATTCCCCTAGTAACTTAGGGTGAGACCCAAAGATACTTAAATATGCAAATTAACCTCCTTCCTCCTGGACCATCCCTCCCAGGTCCAACTTTGGTTCCTTCCCTCCACCACCTCTCTCTCCACTTGTTGTGTCCCGCTGGGCTCTATCTTATCACCCTGGATATTCATTATCTATCTGGCCCCTTTGGCCCACATGATCTCCACCTTCTCTTCAAACATTCAGTGTTATGCAGATGACACTCAGCTCTCTTTCAAGCTTCGCTCAGCCTCCTTACCTTCCTCGCTCATTCCTGGCTGCCTTTCCGTGATTCAGGATTAGTGCGCCTCAACAAACTTTGCCTTAATGCTAGTAAGATGTAGATCCTTCTAACTGGGACCCATGCTCTCGCCTTCCCTCTCTCGCTATGGCAAAAAACCTTTGGTGTCATCTTAGACTCAACTCTCTCCTTCTCTCCGTACATCACAGACCTTGTCAAAAAAGGCAACTTCCAGCTGCACCTCCTCAGAGAAATTCTACCTTTCCTCAATGTCCCCCAGAAGCTCACTGTCTCAAGAGCCCTGGTTCTCTCCACGTTGGACTACTGCAACAGTCTCTTTCTCAACCTGCCTACCTCTACTCTTCAACACCTGCAACTAATCCAGAACAAGGCTTAGATACTTATCCTTGGCCTCAAGTCCAGGGACCGTATCTCTCCAGCCCTGAAATCCCTCCACTGGCTCCCGGTGGCAGCAAGGATCAAGTTCCAGACCCTATACATTGTCCACAAGGCTTTCTGGGGCTGGAGCCAGCACTACATCCAACTCTCTCTTCCAAAATGCCTTCCTTCTAGATCCCTTTGCTCAGCTACCTCCAACTCTGAGTGTCAAACACTTCTCCAGGCTGAGAGTGGAGGGTAGATCTCTCTTCTCTGCAGCCTCCCTCTGGAACGGCCTCCCTGCTCCTCTCAGACTTAAGCCGGACCACCTGAAGTTCTGGAAGCAGCTCAAGACCCTCCTTTTCTCATCTGCCTTCTCTTTCGCTCCCTTGTTAACTTACCTGTCTGCTTTGCCAACTGGTTGCTTGGTTCCCTCAGAGTCTCACTGGGTACCAGTCTCCTTTGCACTGTCTCCTGGCCTATGCGCACTTAGGGGCTGTAACTGTAACCCCTAGAGCCCCCCTGCCTACTTGCACTTAATCAGAGCCGCCTTGCGCTGGCTGCACTTACTCAGAGCCATGCCCTCATTGCACTTCCCCTTTCCTTCCCCTTGCACTTCTCGCTGTCCCACTTGCACGATCCAAATGACACATGGCCTAGTAGGATCGTTTGTCTTGTCCTCCCTATGTCTTCCCTCCCTTGTTTTATGGCGCCTAGAAACACTTGTGTACAGGTGCGTTTTAAAGGCCATATCATATCATATCTCTCTGGGTAGCACATGTCCTATAGAAGTACATTTTCACTGGATCTTAGAGCTTTTTTAGCTAAGCACTGGATGATCTTTCCTTGAATTAATTTTGCTCTTTGGCCCCTAAAGGCCCTGGGGGCGATACAGGGTGATTTGAAGTGGATTCCTTTTTTGACTGCTGACTGTCAGGGCTTGTGTTATGTGTTTCTTTCTGTTTAGTCTATTAGTCTTGCTGCTGTATTCTGGATGGTTGAGGTTTCTTAGTGAGGTAATCTGGCATGCTGGGATATATACTTTTTGGAATAATCAATTCATGAGAAATCTAGTGATATGATAGTGACAGTCCTGTGTTGGAAGTTGAGAAAATGCATTATCCTTATGACTGGGCCAAGATGAAATATATATTTCTCTACAAGCATGTTACTGTGTGGTTCCAGGGAAGGTCCATTGTGCATGAGGTGCCCAAGATTCCTCATCACCTTTGAGGTTTTTGGGCAGGTACCCACTACAGTTGGCCAAGGTAACGGTTCTTCTGGTGTAGCATTGGGTGAAACAATCATGATTTCTGTTTTTTCCATGAGGAGTTTCTATTTGCTGGTCAACATCCATGTGCTCACATGTTCAAGGCAATTGAGAAGGTGCTGTTAATGGCATCATTGTCAACATATGTACATGCATGGAAGTCCTCATGGTGGACATTTTTAAAACGGGATCCCAAACTGTTAGAAATGTTTAGAAAATGCACAGATATAATAAAAACCTTCCATAAACATGGCTCACCGAGGCTGAAAATAAGTGGACCACAGCCAATGGACCACCAAGGACGTACAATAATGGTGGAATTATCTGAAGCGTAGCGTTGGCATAAAGAACAAACTGTCATTAAAATAAATCAACAAGTTTGTTTGTTTGTTTGTTTGTTTATTAATTTGATAATGCGCTCCAAGCCCTTAGGCAGCCAGGCGCAGCAGTACAAGAAGTCTCAAAGCTTAGTTACAGTGCCTGTCGCAGGTATGTACATGCATGCGAGTACAGTATATAATACAGTGGAATTAACAGTACAAACATTTGTCATTCATGGATGCAGGTGAACACAATGTGAGTACAATAAATGAGACAGTGAAGACATTTGCCATTAGTAAGTCATAAAGGTATGGTTGATCAGATGCACGACAAGTAAGTCGCAGTAATAGTGTTAGGTACAGTGTTGTCAGTTAGAGTGGTTAAGGGTCCTTAGAGCTAAGCCATTTGAGAACATTAATTCTAAATCTGGCGTAGAGTAGGGGACATTGTAGGTCTATTGGGAGTGTATTCCAAGATTGTGCAGCTTTGACTGGGAAGCTTGTTCCTCCAGCCGTAGTTAGTTTAAATCTAGGGATTTCAAGCAGGAATGTGTTGGCAGATCTCAGCGGACGGGTTGTGGATTTCCTGGAGATTATTTCCGATAGGTAGGGAGGTGCTAGATTGTTTAGGCATTTGGAGGTAATGGATATGGTTTTGAGGAGCATTCTGTCCTTTATTTTTAGCCAGTGGGCCTCTTTCCGGAATTTAGAAATGTGCTCTCTGTCAGGGACGTTCAACGCTGCTCTGAGGGCGTTATTTTGCAATCTTTGGAGTTTGTCAATGACATACTTGTTGGCTCCTGAGTACAAGGCTTTGCAATAGTCTAGTTTAGACATGATAAGAGCATTGGCCAGAGTGATACAGCTAGCGTTGGAGAGGAATGGTCTAGTAACGCAGATTAATTTGCAAGTTTAAGATGTTGAGGAGTATAAAGGGATGTACAATGCCATGGGTGGGGCATTTTGTACTGACTCTCTAATAGCAGGAATGTCTCTTCTACTTTGTAGCACTGCTTGATTTGTGGCATATGTGCTTGTATGCATCATTTTGACCATGGCAGCATGTGATGTCCACGTGGATCTTTTTTGTCCATGTCTAGTGCTATTATATTTGGTCAGGCAAACAGGCATGTGGGTTTTGCAATTCAGGAGTGTGTGGTAATTGCAGAGCAGAATTGCAGTCTAACATGCTCATCGCCGACACTTGAGACATATGTGACATATGTCATTATGTCCTACACACGTGGAGAGGAGGCACATACTGGGATTAGCAGCACAATCAATAGGAGGGATATGATGAGGAGAAAGAGACACTAGTTCGGCAAGCGTTAGGAAAGATGTTCCTTTTGCTGCTTTCCTCCCATAGACTGCTATGGGACACCTTTTCTTGTTGCTTTATATTGACTGATGGCATGACTTTTCAGAGGTAAGTAAAGCAATCTGCTTTGCTTCCCTTGCTTTGTGCTCTTTTATATGGGGAAACTGATTGGTCCATAATACAATCATTACTGAGGGACTATGTCGCTCTTAACGGATTTCTTGTATTTTTACAACTGCACACATCACCCTAAAGTGAATTGTGGTAAGGATACTTTGTATCATTGAAACCTTTTGTTTGCAGCATTTTGGTTACATTTGCAATATGTTCAGGATGGGCTGGTAACAGCAGATATTTTTCTACTGTGTTTTAAACTTCTTACTTGTGCACTTTTGCAGTTAGTGCAAATGGCGACTCTAAACGCCCTTACCATTACATTTTCACCCGTCCTTTGGCCATATTGTTCTTTGGCTTTCTTCCTGCTCTCGTGGGTCCAGAATTGCCACATATGGTATACCATTTCCCAGGGAGGCCTGCAGCTTTCCCAGGCAAAGGGGTGGTCTGTGTGTGTGGCTGGATGTGGGACAGATTGTGTGGCCAGTGGCTATACATTATTGGATAGCTACTGCCAGTTTAGGGTGCAGATCCTAACCATTGGTTGACCTGGGTAAGCTCCCAATCCAAATCCTGGATGAAAGGAGGATTCCTGCACCCATTCCCCACATCATCCTTGGAGCTTAGACCCCTACAAAGAAGTTCAGCCACTGATGACCAAAGGGTGACCTTTGCAACTGACCAGCACCAATTTCAGGGATGTCCTGGTGAAGCCCTGCACCTCTGCCTGATCTCAAGAAGACACCTGGGCTAATGCAAACAAAAATGTTCAGTCCTGGCTCGCAAATTTGTGTCTTTAGATCCTATGGAAGTATCCCTGGGCCAACTGATGGACTGACCAGCTCTCCCCTGGAATACCTCACTGCAGCCATTTGGCTATCTGAGTACATCATTGTAACCTGGAGGATCTTCAACAATTAAATCCTGTATCCAAAACTGACTTCTAAACCTGCTACCTCTAGACCTCCCTGGAGTGGAACAAGCACAGAGGAACATGTCTTCAATTGCTTCCAGAACCTCAGCATCTGTCTCTGGAGAAATCAGATTAAGACAGGTAACTTAACACTCCTGGTTCACCACCCATCATCCATAGGGTTATATGGGTGTAAAGTCCTGTCCACATCTCTATCTTTCCTGACTTAGATCAGTGGAGATCTGGTCAAGGATCCCCTCCTGGGCCTACTCTTGTGTAGCGGCATTGCGAGAGCTACATACTTGAACTTTCCCTAACTCTTGGAACATTTAAATAACAACCATTGGCAGTGTCCAATCACATACTAAACTTACCTGAAAAGTATAACTTTGGAACGGATGTCTTCAGGGCACTAAGCCACAATACATCTTAATGCAGGAATTACTAAGTGCTAGGGAATTATTCTAGTGTTGCTCGAATGTGATTGTACAGCATTTTATGCATCCAATTACTTACCTGTATTGTTCTGTAATGAAAGATATGCTTTTCTTTCTTCTCCTAGGGTGAATATGCATATGTAGTTCATAGTAAGTGTGTGACAATACTTACCTAGAGGTTTTTATTGCTTAGTGTGTATTTTAAAGGCCTAATAAAACATTGTATATGCTTGTATGTACTCGTCTAACTGGAATTATTGTGTTGCTCTGTGTGGACGTGGCCCTAGACCACTCCCAGACCCCATCCTAAATCTAAGCCGTACCACTCTGCTACCTACCTTGATTGGGTTTGGCTAGACCGTCAGTGTCTTTCCTGTTCATCCTGTTCATCATCATAGGTTGGCCTCCCGAAATCCACTCCCAGGGTAGATTTTGGAAATCCATCTTAACACCAACAAATATTCAAACCCAGAGGGGGGGTATGTATTGACAGCCCAGATCTGCCCACGACCACTTTGCCAGTTAGGAATGAGCTACAAACTACAGACAATCCTAAAGCAAGGTGTGCAGTTACAACGGTCCTATTTTATTCCAGAGTCTGCACGGTCTAAATTAATTTCCTCTTAGTCCTTCCAACCTCGAATCTGATGAAACAGCCTGTGTTGGCAAATATAGACTGTTTCTCACACTCCCCCTTATGTTTGGTCCATCAGTCTTCTCATGGGGCAGAAGCAGTGGTGGGTGGGGTTAAGCACATGGGGCGGACATCAGAGCAAGACCCTTTCTTATCACTTCATCACCTATGGAATCTCGAACTAGCACTTAGTCTGTCCCTGCCAGGCCCCATAACGAGTCAGCAATGGATATGCAAATTAAAGCACACCATCATGTATAATGAGAAAATACACCAGGATGTTACACGTTCAGACTAAGTGGAAGTTATTGCAACATTTTCAGCACAGCGGCCTGTCAGCATCACTCACTATCAACAATAAAGGAACAGATGAGCATGTCCTAAATCCTTTTTCTGCCTGCTTTTCTTTTCAAATTGTCAGCAATGGGTTGTTCCATTACTGCCATGTATCTTTCTCTTAGAAGCAGCAGAGGTGGTTCATGCATCAGTATTGCTAAGGGATGGACTATCACAGTGTCTTTGGTAAGGTTTAGTGCAAAATCTCATTCGAGGCAAGGACCCACATGTTCCTTGTTCTCTGCCACTACAGCAGCACAGACAAGTGTGCTCACTGATTTCTATTGCAACCACAAAATGGACCGACATGCTACAGAATAGCCAACAGGAATCTAGTGCCAATTTAACTGTAGGCCATATTAATGAAGCAACATAAAGTGATAAGTGAGCGGGTGCATAGGGAAGGGTGCGCATTGGAGGCATCTGTTTATTCAAAGGGCTCTGAATGGCAGCAATGCAATAGACCCTCTCCTCTCCTGATAGGGCCACATGATATTTAATCATGTGTTAGCAGACATTATGTATAGTTAGAGGCCAGATGATGGAGTGATAGCAGCAACATTCTACTGTATATCTCAAGGTGGCATGCAATGGGCCCCAAGGTGGACTTGTTGATTTTATACCATGTTAATTTCTTTTTTGACTTTTTCGTCATATTTACTTATACATGAGTGAGGACATATACGTGATATTTTGTGGGGCGGGGGGGTTGCAATGATTAGGTTGTAGTGACTATACATAAGACCAAGATCATATTAGCATGTTATAATTAAAAAATAAAAATCACAGAGAATCCATGGTCCATGAAAAGAACTATTGACCTTTGACTCTAGATATTATGGCCTACAACTCCCATCAGCCCCAGTCAGCATAGCTAATGGTGTGGAAATCATAAGGTTCATAATGCGTAAAGATGCACGATGTAGACCCATCTCTTAAAGCTAACAAGGGCAAGTCTTTTATAAAAATCGGTTTTGGCTTTTTAAATCAATAGAATCACATGGCAGTACATGTTATTACTTAATAATGCCAGTACCTCACACTGATCATTTTCATTACAACGAGTCATTACCTCAATTTCTAGAATTTGGGTTTGCAGACTGTATACATACTTCATTGAAACTAACAATTAAGTGTCTGGTTGCCAGTGCAGTAATGTAAGAGGAATGGCACCTTGAGTGAAATGCTCTGTAGTTTGCTAAAAGTGAATGGTTTCTGCCGTTGCAGATTTGGGCAGTATACGAAGAGACATTTCTAGCGGCAAGCCATTTTCCTTTCTTCCTAGATTTTGACATTTTACGCCTTCGCACAAGCCTGCAAGTGACCTGCCGCAGTGGTTCGCCAACTCGCCGTTTCATTAGCTATGCACCATGGGTCCTGATGAGCTGCCGCTGCTGCTCTGCATGGCCAGCGCCCCCTCAAGCCTTCAGCCCATTACTCCCGCGCCTGGCTTCTGCCTCCAGCCAACTCTTCCAAATAAACATTTTCATTGCACAGCATAGGCCCCCTTTGCCACCAGCTGTTCCCCCTCAAACAATGCCACGTTTAGAGGCACAGTCGTGGAAAAAGACATAGCGGGCAGATTGGCAAGAGGTAGGTGATGCTCGATTAAAAGTTTTTCAAACTGTTTCAAAGTTTATTTTTTAATGTTATTCTTTCGGGACACGCACACTTTTGCATGTCACTAAACTTTCCAAATAGCGTACCCTTAATGGAGGATCTGAAAAACAATTATGAAGGTGAAATCATCGTACTGAGAGGCATGAGAGCCCAGCAAAACACACAACTTTACATAAAGAATAAATATGATATAAAAGTGACATAACAAGATTGTCACAGTACCACCTTTTAAATACTGTCGGATATTAACGATGCTGGAGACATTGCCGTCTTTTGTTTTTTTGTTTGCAGGGTGGTTTAGTTGTGGACCCCACTTACCCCTCTTTCACACACCCTCTAAACCAGTGGTCTTCAAACTTTTTATGCCAAAGGTCCCCCTGAGCAAACAATAAATTGTTCGGGATCCCCCCGGCCCCGCCCCTCTGTGTTGATGATCTTTATTTTTTATAGAGATAACTGCCAAATATGTGATGTCCATACACAAGCACACTGTATTGTTTTGTATATGAGACTCTGACGAGCATGCCAATCAAAGAAGTTACCTCACATTGTAAATCCACTAGGCCAGTGGTCTTCAAAAATGTTTAGCCTGGGCCCCCCTGAGCAAAATCTGGGCAGGCTGGGCCCCCAAACAAATGCCAAATGGACAGTATGTATTGCACACTGTCACAGCAGGTGGAGGAGTCCAGTATAGTCCCTGGACTCCTCCACCTGCTCCCATCATAGTGGCTGGGCTCCCTCATTCCACTCCTACCCAGTCCCTGGGCTCTCCCCACACCATCACACAACCTGGGCTCTGCCCCACCCTGCTCCCACCACTATTCCATGGTTCCCGCCTACCCTGCTCCCACCACAGTCCCTGGGCTCCCCCATCCCGTTCCCAACACAGTCCAAGAGCCAGTGATGGCTGGTGAATTTTTTAAGTGAAGGGGCATAACTATTGCCCCCAAAAATGCCATAGTGACCGACCGCAGTGAGGGAGTCCGAACCAATCAAGGGGGGTTCGGACAGTTTCCCCCCGTGAATTGTTTTAACAAAATAATGGGTTAAAATGTTGCATTGTAGAGCATTCTTTAAAAAAAATGGGTAAATATCCAAACTGCTGGTGGGGGGGCACAGGGGGCAGGCATGACATGTTTTACTGGACATCTATGATAGATGTCCAGCAAAAATATACCATCCCTGTCCCCTGGGCCCCACTAGGCCTAACACAATCAACATGGTTATGTGTGTATGCAAGGTGTTGGGGTGCCAAGGGGGAAAGCGTGGATTTTGACTGGACATCGATGATAGAAATCCAGTAAAAAAATACCATCCCTGTCCCCTGGGCTCCACAGCGCCTCAAAAGGAGAGCTGATTTTGGCTGGTGGGTAGAGGGTTTGTGCAACAAAGGCATTTAGGCATTTTAAAATGCCTTTGTTGTACAACCCTTCTTCCCCCTCTATCCACCACTTGCTAAAATCAGCTCAACGGACCACAACAAACTAACACACACATTCATACAGCAATCACTCTATCATTCACACAAGTATCCATCACCATACACTCACACATAACACAAGCATTCACTCATCCATACACATGAGTCAATAACATAAATTAACATAAACATACCTTCTTCATTGGCTTGCATGTGGGTGCTGAAACGCCGTGTTCCAGGCTGCTCTGTCCGTATGTGCGAGGAGGCGCAGGAGCTGCCCCTCGCACATACAGACATGCAGTGTCCCAGCCAGCATTTCCAATGAGCTATGCAATGCTGCCGAAGCAAAACGCCCCAGCCTTGCATGTCTCAGTGAGCATGTGCGGCTGGGTAATGAACTGATTTGTCAAAGGGAAATAGGGTTTCCCTTTGACAGTTCAGCCAGCCCAGGAGCACTCCTTCAGCTGGAAAAAGCAGCTGAGTGAGGGCTCATTGTTTCACTGGGCTGGCTCCTTAGCTCCTCCATAGTAGGTGAGGGGGCCACTGGGTGGGCACCCCTCGCCATTATGGATGAGCTGCCAGGCTCGGACTGGCCTACTGGCCTGTTCCCCTTCCCTTTGCCTGGTCACGCTCTGAAACACCTGTGTACGAGCGCAATACAAATAAAAGATCATATCATAGCATATCATCGGGCAATGCCTGTACCAAAAATACTAAATGCTAGTGTGGGCCAGTCCAAATAGGCCACCTTTTTGGCCAATGTGGACCAGTTTGATGAGTTACTTCCCTACGCAGTTAGTAATTTTGACCATTGTTGCTGAATTAATATTCTATAAATATCACAATGTACTTATATTTTAACACAAAGCACCCCCTTGGGTACTATTCAAACAGTCTGTTAATGAATATCTATTTACAACTGCGTGCCTGAGACAGTGTCATGCTTCAGCCGGACCATGTGAGCCGCCCCTGCCCATTTCTTCCAATCTAAAAAAAATATGTATATTTCTTTTTACAGATTTCATGCTGGGCTCTCGCGGCCCCACAGTTTGAATACCGCTGCTCTAAACCCACATTGTACTGTCCTCCATGGCGGCCCGGGACTCGTACACCCTCACAGCGTCTCAGTAATGAAGATGCGGTCGATGGTATGCTACTTGTAACCTTCCTTTTATTTTAGCATACACCAACTGAATTTCTCCCTGTGTTTCCGCTACTTAACTGCCCACACCGGTCCCCAAGTCCTCCCCCCTCCCATGACTACATTACCCAGCCTCTCTGATATTACAACCCACCAAATTTAAATACCAATGGTCTCTGATTACCCCATTTCTTCAATCAATGTACGGTGCCTTATTCTCTGAGTTCGATCACATCTGACCTCTGAACGTCCAACTCTAGGTGCTGATTCTGAGTCGCATTGCTCGACCCCATCGGAGTCTTCACCATCACCATGAAAGGACTCGTTTGAGGATTATGCTGGCTCACTGTTCTGATTTCGCCTCTCCATGGCTAGTCAATCACTGACACCTTCTTGAAGTGCAACGAGTTCCGCATCACCTGACACTGGTCTCCTTCCACTGTGACCATGGAACCCTTGTTTCCTATAATGGCCAATGGGTCCTCATGAAACAAGGCAGTGTGCTTGTTGCTTCTGGGCTGCTTCACAATGACCACATCTCCAAGAAGGCAGTGAAGAGTCTGGATCCTTCCTTCTGTTGTCAGCATATTGTTTCATCTTCTCCTTGGCAATTACACCCCGTGCTCTCATGACATCATCTTCCCAATATTTCCAGGACTCCCTATTGTGTTGGGGCAGACAAGTGCAAATGTTGCACTCAAACATTACCTCTGAAGGACATTTCCTGGTAGAGCTGTGGGGCGTGCTCCTTTAGTCCTGCAGTATTTGATGTAATTCCTGTTCATATGGCTGCCTTGTCAAATGGGATATCTATAGGGCTCTCTTCAAGTTGGCCATAAAGCGTTCAACTGTCCCGTTGTCCTAGGGCCATAGCGGAGTTATCATTCTGTGGCTGAACTCCATATATTCTACAAACGTCTTGAAGTCTTGGCTTGTAAATGGGGGCTCATTGCCTGACTTGACTTGTCGCAGAATGACATATGCTGTGAATATTCGGTTCAGCACTGGGATGACATGGTGGGCCGCCGTGGACAATACTATTTGGGCTTTGGAAAAACGTGAATATTCATCCACGGCCACTAGCACATATTTCCTCCCTTCAATGGGTCCGGAGAGGTTGGTGGCCACTTCCTCCCACACTCCAGTTTGAAGGTTGGTCATCCTCAGGAGTTCGGGGTGTCTGGTGGGCGAGAACAAACAACATGTGGAGCACTCCTTTAGTAGGTCTTCCACCATTGAATCTAGTTGCTGGAACCATACCTTCTGCCGTAACATACTTTTAGTCAGCACAATTCCCCGGTGTCCTACATGCGCCAATTTCACCACTTGTTTCCTCAGCGGTGTGGGAACCACCAGCTGGTTGCCTTTTAGCAATAATCCTTCCTCAGACATGGCCAGTTCTTTCACCTGTAGAAGGCTGTCCACATCTCTCTGCTCTTATGCTGACTCAAGCCGACCCCTCTCCTTGGCATGCCGCCACCAGCCGATCATGGGCCCCCTATGATGATTTTAATGGCTGCATCTCTTACTGCTTCTTGTGTCAGCCTCACTGGAATACTCCTTGCGGAACGGCTTGTCTTATTAGGTATCGGATGTATCGATCAGCCACTGATGGTTCTGGCACTGATGGTTCTGGCACGTTCTCTGATCTCAGGTGACGGGATAGAAAGTCGGCTGGATTGTCCTCCTTCCCTGGCCGGTGGATAATGTTAAATGCATAGGGCCTCATTCCGAGATTGGAGGTAGTCATGGCGCTATTTGCGCCATAACTGCCTCCAATAACAGTACCGGCACCTGTCTCGTTCAATGGGCACTTAGCGGTGTAGTCCGACCTTTGCGGGACCGATAAGTCCCCATTGAAAAAACCATTCCCCATTCCCATTTGAGCCCCCATAGGGCTCAATGGGAATGGGGAAGTAGCTAATAATGGTACCGCAATTTGCAGTACCGTTATTAGTTCTGAAATCCCTTAATGGGTCCCGTCCTTAACGCCAGGTCAGACCTGGCGTTAAGGAGGGATCCCGCTAAGGGACCTCGTAGTAGGGCGGTAAGGGATTACCGGCACCAGTCTCCTTACCGGTGCCCGGTATCCCTTAACGCCCTACTCGGAATGAGGCCCATAGTCTTGCAACCTCAGACCCCATTGAGCAATGCAAGGAGGCATCTTCGACTGCAGGTTTCCATATGAGAAGAGGGCCTGGTGATCTGTGATTATCGTAAATGGCTTCCCATAGAGAAATAAATGAAAATGTTCACAGGCCCAGATTACGGCCACGCTTTCTTTTTTGGCCTGTGAATATGGTTGTTCAGTTTTCGACAGGCTCCGACTTGCATATGAAATTATATGTCTCTGTTGGGAGTTGTCCGGTGCCTTTTGGGCCAAGATGGCACCCAGTCCAACGGGCTTGCCTCTACAGTCAACTCAGTTTCTCCCTCTGCATCAAAACATGCCATGTTCTCAACTTCTGCTATCCTGTCGTGAATGATTGTAAATGCCTTTTGGCACTCTGTCGACCACTGAAATGGCACTTGCTCTTTGTGAGAGCTCTCAATGGTTCACTGATGGTGGACAAAATCCTTAATGTATCTTGTGCAATAGCTGGCCAGCCCCAGAAAAGAGCAGAGCTCTGAGATATTTGTTGGAGGTGGCGTCTCGTTGAATGCAGCAATCTTCTCAGGATCTGGGATCATACCTTTGTCTGAGAAAATATGCCTGAAAAACCGAGGGTTCCTTTACGAAACTCGCACTGCTTTCGATTTAACGTGAGGTTGGCTGCTTCTAATGCCATATACACTCTGGAGAGCGTGTCATCATGTTTTTCCACATTTGTGCCAAATATCCGAATGTCATCACTATAATTCATGCAATTCCGAATGTGCTTTATCACATTGTGAATCTCTGCTTGAAATATTTCCGCCATCGACGAGACTCTGAAACGTAGTCATTTGTTGCTATATAACCCAAGGTGCATTACAAACCTGGTGATGTAACAGCTCTCCGGGCTCAGGACCAGCTGGTGATATCCCTTGTTCAGGTCTAAATTAGAAAATACCTTGGTACCATTCAGGAGATGTACCATGTCCGTGATGTGAGGGGCCAGATGCCTCTCCCTCTTGATCACCTTATTCGGTCATCTCATGTCTACGCACAGCCTGCTAATTTCAGAGCCTTTCTTCAGAACAAGCAAAATAGGGGACACCCAAGATGTGGGGCACACCGCTGGTTCTATAATGTCTTGTTCCAGCAGTTTATGGAGTTCTTCCTCTATCTGACGTATATTTACAGGGATGCCTCTGAATTGTTGTGCCATCGGCTGTACATCCTCATTAATGTGAAGTTTGATTTGTCTGTTGCATAACTTACCCATGCCCTGGAAACAGTCTATCTTGTCCATGGTGCCAATGTATTTGTTGACCATCGGCCTGTACATTATGCAGATTAGTCGCAAGTCAATGGCGGTCTTAAAGCTTAGAATGCTTACGCGTTCTGTCGCTGTGGAGATTACATGCACCAGAATCTTCCTTTCTTGCATCTTATATCAGTATCTTGCCTTAAAGGCATTGCAAAGGGGATTTGGACCCATAGGTCTTGGTGCATGCTTAGGAGTCTGATATATGTGCTCACTTATAAAATTCACTGTGGCACCAGTGCCTATTAGAAATTCTGTCTGCTGCTCATTAGCATGGGAATGTGTTTTGTGGCTTGTTTGTTGCCTAGGGCGTATAAATATCCTTTCTGCCTTTGCTCACCTTCTGAGGAGCTCAGTTCCGTTTTCAGATGGCGACTGTTCCACCAAATATCTTACATGGCATCTGGATCGTCTCTCCGGTCGTGAAGCCGAAACTCAGCATCTCCTCTGTTCCCTCACTTGTTTGTCCTCTCTCCGATCCTTTCCAGGTTTGTCATCTCCTGACTCGTGCTCTCGTCATCGTACTTCTATGTGTTTCCCCTGTATTTGGGCTGCAATCTGGGATGCCTCTGAGGCCGTGGGTGGCACCTTCTCTCTGGGCCTGGTTGTGCTGCCGCTTTCACAGTCTCTTTTACCAAGACTTCTGGTCATCCGAAACAAACTGATTTGAAGTGGTTCTCCCCCCTCACGCTGAGCATCTCTGTCCTATCTCCGGACACATGCAGTCATGGGGAAATCATCTGTAGCAAAATGGCTCACCTTGAGTCCTTCCTTTGCACCCCCAACAATTTTTGTATCATCTCCGGATGCATGTGCAAGCCTTTCGGGTTGCCCATTGCTTCCAGTTGCTACTCCACCGCCAGTTCTGCTCTTGCCAGAATCAGTATTTCCTCTAGCATCCTGGATTTCTGCAGCAGGTTCCACCTGAAGTGTTGTGATTCGCACCCTGCAATTATCTGAGATCGCAAGGCCTCAGTGTTGAAATAATTATTAAAGTCACAATGTTTTAATTTGATGCAAAGCCTCATCACAAAGGCATCCATAGTTTCACCTTTTTGCAATTTGGTAGCGTGAAACATATGCCTCTTATAGTACACATTTGTATGTGGCGTGAAGTAGATGGCCAGCGCTGTCTTTAATCCTTGTATCGTATCTATAGAATCGCCTGGCAGTTCATCAATAATGTCCCTGGTGGCTGGGCCCGCAGCCAGCGTCAGTAAGCACTGTTGTCTGTTGTCCTCCATGGGCCCCATGGTACCCACATAAAGATCAAAGACCCTGATCGACCTGGCCAACCTGGGACCCATGTTGCTGGCGTTGTTAACATTGAACACCCCAGGCAACTGCACTGCCAGGGATTCCGGCGGTGTGGGAGGGAAATGGACGAAATGTCCAGATCAGACATGTTGAATGGGACAATATCACCCTGGGTAGATGTTATAGGGCTGAAAGTAAACCCAACTTGATGATTATGAATTGGGTGTGTTACGAAGGAGAATGAAAGCGATGTGTATATCAAAGCGGCTGTATCACTCAGGGGACAATGTGCAGTTCCTCCTGGCCACAAACACTTGCAGAACAGCACTCTATGCCCATGTTCATAAAACAGTCCACCGAATCAGAGTACCCTCTAATATGGCGGCTGCCTTGTAGGCACGAGCACCATTGGTACATGTACTTGTAATCCCTCATCTCCTTACTTTTCCTTTCACATGCGATCATCACTGCATCACCGGTTTCTCCTTCCAAGAGAAAACACACTGCTGTGGTGCTGGGTCTACCTTCCGCTTCCAAGGCTCGACCAGTGTGCATGCGCCTGCTGCGTGCAGGCCTCCTTCCTTCACCATCGCGCTGAGCGCATACAAAAATAACGACCCAAGGGGGACGCTGCACACAACCACAGCATAGGCTGCTCCCTTGGTCACCACTGTACTGTCCTCCGGGGCGGCTCGGGACTCGTACACCCTCACAGTACCTCAGTAAGGAAGACGTGGACGCTGGTATGCTACTTGAAACCTTCCTTTTATTTCACCATACACAAACTGACTTTCTCCCTGTATTTCCACTATGCAACTTCCCACCACGCTCCCCAAATCCCGCCCACGCTCGTGACTCCATTGCCCAGTCTCCCCAATACTACACACACCTCTTAACCTTTTAAGGGGGTTAAACCACAAAGCAGTCACTGGCATTTTTGCTGCCACCATTAAAGACATCAGAAAACTGACGTCACATGAAAAATAGAATGAAGCCACAGCAGTAGGGGAATTTTCAAATCCAATCAAGCATAGGCCGAACCCACCGTCAGCTTCTTCCTAATGAAAGAAAAGCAGCTATCTTTGCATTATAGCGCAGCAGAACATGGGTCCTTGGGGCAGAGTTCTGTTGTACCAGAGAAATCACAAAATGTTCAGACAAATAACTAGGTGATTTGGCACGGCCCACATTGTGGGCATAGGAATCCCCTTGAAGCTAGTCCTGGAGCGATAGAATTGTATGGCCCCATCTTCTAATCTGGCAGCAATTAGTGTAAGTAGAGAGCAGATTGCATCCAGCTGCGGCAGAGCAAAGACAGAAGTGTCTTGAATTATCTGCACGGCTGATTTCTGACGGTCCAGTGTTTGCCATGAGCCATTACCTTCAGCGAGTGTCCTCTTCCAGCTCAGTCTTAGAGAAGTGTTGAAAAAGTAAATCGAGGAAAGAGCAGCAAAGAGAAGGCAAAGGAAATTGCTCAGACTTTTAGCAACGGTGTTCTCACTTTAGCTTGGAGCATAGAATGTGCTCGAGTCAGTGGCACAGACACAATGCCCAGAATGACAATCGAACCTACAGAGAGCAGGTTGACAACACAGGGCAGTGCAGGTGGGATGTTGCTTTAGAGAGAGTACAGAAGAATGTTGAGAACTTTAACACTGCCTCCGGATTAAACAGATGGGGTGTAATGTATTCAAATATTTCATGCCACCCCTCTCAGGACAATTCCCTGACTCCATACTCCAATGCACTGCTATCCATGAGAATCAAACAAAGCACGTTTCACAGCCCAGGAAAGCGAGTTTTGTAGCTATTATTCAAATTCACTTGGGATATGTGCCAGAATTCCCATGAAACATGGCTTACCCACTAAGATTGCACATGCATGCACTTACATTGATTAATTTCTTCCTGGAGTACGAGAACTAATGGATTTTCACAAATTAGAGAAATTCCATTAGTTCGGAAACTTCAAGTGCAGTTGGAAGCCCGACGGATTTCCCAGAAAACATCAGACGACTGCAATTGTCAATACACACAGGGACATATTAACCGCACATCCCAGATTCCAACCTTTGAATAGCGTTAATAATGCAAACGTTGGCTTTTAACAGTGATAACTCTCAATCTGTGTTACTGACCTATGGCATTCCAGGTTGTATTCTCATTAACTGATAAGTGACATAATGTTGCCCCTCTTTATGATAGAAAACTTGTCAATACATCTATATCTTGACATAACTTCTTTAGTTCTTCACTATTTAGCCCCCATTCTAAGAGCTTTTGGAATTAGATACGCCAAGGCAGAAATATTTTACTAGTAAACCCTTGGCAATCGTCAAGTAGCACTTGGCGCGCATCAAATAATCCAACATGCATTACTTTAGTGCTAAAAAGGGAAGCGGTTTGACTCAGTATGACTTTTCTATGTTAACTATCGTATGATGTGATGTGACTGTAACTATTACATTGTTTAAACTATATTATGATGTGCTTAGATTGCAGGATATTTGTTTAATTCAGCTTGACCTTTTTTATGGTGACTACATTATTATTCTCCATAATGATAGGCCTGTACACCCTCCACTCACAACCCAACAAGAGACTGGGCAATCTGCTCCCCCCGGGTTACTTGTAGATTGCTTGCTGCCAAATTGTCTGCCCTGCCCCATTCTTAGGTCCCCTATGACTTAATAATAATAATAATAATAATAATAATAATAATAATAATAATAATAATAATAATAATGATAATAGGAATGTCCCTAATGGGACTGAGGACACAGACACCCAATGGCACATTTCCACACCATTGTGCTTCAAACAGGAACTGATTTATCAGAGCGCCGTCATCCCTAACATAACTCGTCACATGACCCAACCAGGCAACTACGTGCCGAGACACGAGGTGTGAAAACTCGGACACTACAATATAACCCCAAGATAATAGCTGTTCACCCCATTTCTTCTATTTATCGTTTCAGGCGTTTGATCACTCTGTGTCGTTGTCCATCCATCCTTGGCGGTGTACCGTCCCGGACTACTCACTTGTTTCGTCAATGTTCTCTTCTCTCTCCCTGACCACTTCGTCCTTGTTCATTGTTCATTGAACTTCCGAAAGAAAGACACATTTCTTGTCACCCTCTTATCAGCCCAAGGGGCAGTAACCATGTTATATCTTTAGTCTTTGTCACAGTTAGTGACTGCGGGTCAAACGGTTGAATACCCTTGTGGGTCACCAACTGTTTCACTAGGATGCACTCCCCTTTGTTGATATCAGACACCTGTGATCTCCGATGGTGATCCACATACCTTTTCATAATTTCTTTCTCCTCATTATTCCTCCTGACATCTTGATGGCTACCCTCGTCTTTTCTCCTCTGCGAGGTGTGCAGCAATCTTGTGTACACAGAGCGACCGCACATCAGTTCTGCTGGGCATGTTCCTCTGGAGCTGTGCAGCGCTTTTATGTAGTAACACATCAGCTGGTAGATGGTCTGCTCTCATGGTTTGCCCATTATGTTGGCCACTTCTACTGCTCTCTTGATGCTGGCCATGAACTGTTCCACAGCCTTGTTCACCTAAGGTCACAATGGTGTGACCCTCGTATGGTGCACTCATTGAAGTAATTTTCCATGCGTGGGGGTCCATTGCGCGACTTTACCCCTTTTGGGATACCGCAGATTGAAAAGATATGGTCTAGGGCAGGAATCACAAACGTAGCTACGGTAGATTGTAGCATTTGGGTTTCTGGATACCTCGAGTGCTCGTCTAGCACCACAAGACCGTAAATGCCCAATTGTAGAGGGCCAAATAAGTCTATTGCCACTTCTTCCCACACTTGAACTGGTAACAGTGTCATCTGTAGGTGTTTGGGGGCAGTGTGAGGTTGCAGGCTGAGATAGATATGGCAGAATTTGAGGGTGCTTTCTATCCTGCTGTCCAGGTTGGGAAACCACACTTCCTGTTTTAGAAGCCTTTTGGTCAAAACGATTCCCCTGTGGTTTTCATGTGTCACCGCTATTATTTGTTGTACGAGTGACGGCCCTACTGTTCTGTTTCCCTTCAGTGTCATGTCGGACGGCGAGATCGAGAGTTTGTATTTCACTAGAATCATTGTTCTCAAAAGGCTTATGTTTATCACTGTGTTTGAGGATGCCATTCCTTCCACCGTCTGCCATCGTCTGCTCCAGATACAGGAGGCTATTGGTTCCAGTGTCAGGTCTTCTGCTGTTCATCGTGTGAGTTCTTCTAGCACAATTGTAGGTGCTCTGGCATGGTACACTATGTAATAAATGTACCCCTCCACCTGATCACTGGTTGACTGTGAGCCCAGTAGTGGGTGGCGGGGTAGGAAGTCTGCTGGGTTTGCTTCTTTACCTGGTTTGTGTATGATGTTAAACAGGTATTCTTGGAGGCGCAGTCCTTATCGGGCAATGCAGGGTGGCATCTGGGCTGTTGGTTTCCCACAAATTGTGATGAGAGCCTGATAGTCCGTGATGACTGTGAAGGGATGCCCATAGAGAAATAAATGGCAATCAGAGGCTTTCTTTCTTTGCTTGGGACTAGCGTTGCTCTGCCTCTGTCAGGCGTTTGCTGGCATACAACACTATCTTCCTCAGGGAGTGGTAACTTCCGTTGTGTCCGTTGTGTTGGGCTGGTATGGCACCCGGGCCCACTGAGCTGGCATCTACTATCACTTGTGTTTGCAGTTGTGGTCAAAGTACGTCATTTATATAGTTGATGCTTTTTCCCTCCTTATTTTGTCAAAGGCTTCTTGGCGGTATTGGACCAATGGGAAGTTGTGGTCTTTCTTTGACAAGAGTCCATAGTAGGGAGCTGATGGATGTGAACTCTCGGAGGTATTGGGTGCAATAATTAGCCAGACCTGGGAAAGGGTGAACTTGTGCAACATTCGTTGGGTGAGGGGCTTGCCTCAGAGCCATGATTTCCTCTGGGTCCGGCTCAATACCTTTCTTCGAGAAGATGTGTCAAAGAATGTCAGCGTCAATTTATTAAACACGCACTTTATGTGTTAAGTGTCAGGTTGGCATCTTCTAGTGCATTACATACTCTCAGTAGGGTGGCAGCATCTGACTCTTGTGACCTTCCATATACTCTAATGTTGTCACTGTAATTGAGGCAATTAGATATGTGACAGATGACTTTTCCAATTTCTTCTTTGAATATCTGAGCCTCCGAGGAGAATCCAAAATGTAATCTCTTATAACGGAACAGCCCTACATGTGTCATGCATGTTGTGGCTCTCTCTTTTGCTCGATTGGTGGTAACACTATGTTCAGGTCCAGTCTGGAGAAAACAGTGGCCCCATTTAATAGATGCATCATGTCAGTGATACGTGGTGTCTGGTGGCGCTCTCTCAGGATGGCTCGGTTGGGGACACACATGTCGATGCATAGCCATATATGGCCTTCAGGTTCTTTCTTTGGTACTAGTGCCACCAGTGATACCCACGGTGTAGGTCCATTGGCAGGTTGAATCACATTTTCTTTGATTAATGCCTGTAGCTCTTTCTCCACCTGTTGCTGGATAATGAATGCTAAACCTCTTTAGTGTTGAGCTACAGGCTTGATTGATGGGTCAATGTGAAAACTGATTTGGCACCCTTTTAGTTTTCCCATCCCTTTGAATAATGATGCGAACATGGCTTCAATTTGTGTGGCTGGTGATATATACTTGTCAGCCATGAGGCCATATAGGATGAGTTAGAACCCCATTAAAATGGCCGATTGGAAGCTCGGTATGCATCCACATGTGGCTTCCACATCTATGACATGTATCGTAATGTGGTCAGATTTTTCTTTGTAGTCGCAGGTGGTTGCGAACATTTTGTTGCAAGGCAACAGTTGCTATGTCCCATATGGGTATATGTCTACTTGGGCCTTTTTTAGACAGTGTAACTGTTTGAACTTCGGAAATCCCTTCTCTGGCCTCATGTTGACCATCGCTCCTGAATCTATTAGAAAGTCATGTCTATTTTGAGCGGTAGTGTCGCGCTGTGTGCGGTGGCTGTGGGGTGTCCAAGTGCATATAGGTACCCTCTTTTCCTCTCCGGGATGGATGGTGTGTCCGAGTTGCTCGATGATGGTGTTGTTTTTGCGTGCAGCCAGTGAATGCACCTTCTCCCTTTTCGGGGAGCCTCTGGTGATGGCGTCAGTGTGAGGAGCACTTTTATGTGTGTTGTGGACCTAAGGCATCCAGGTAGACGCCAAATTATCAGATCCATTGTGTCCACCTGGGACCTAGGTTCGTTGGATCTGTCGTGTCAAAGGGGAGGAGTGAAGGTATAGGGAAAGTATCTCTCACTTGCTGTGCTAGACCTGCAAGGGCTAGACCTGCAAACGCCCCTCCCTATGCTTGGTCCACTATCTTTCTTAGAGGGTAGGTTGTGCATGTCATACTGCTGCTTTATTTCAGATATCTCGTGCTTTCTCTGGCTCTATCTGTGCACACCACATCTTTCTTGAGGCTTTCTATGCCTACTGCAGTTGGTGCACACACTGCAGCCTGTTCCCACTTCCAGCAACTCCACATGTCAGAACGGCCGGGTCGCGCCTTCGGTTGCGCTCTTCAGGTGCTCGGCAACGGTCTCCACTCACTGCGTTATCTTTATTCTGTAGGATCCATCATCAGACCGTGTTGGAGGGCCATGCCAGGAGCATCACTACTGGGCTCGGATGTGACTGGGCAATGATGCGTGTCCACACAGCTGGCTGGCGCTAGTGTTCACCTCCTGTCGGGTAAGCGGCATGCTTGGCCTCTCTGTGCCTTTCATTATGGGCACCAGCGATCCCTCACTGCTCCCGGCCTTTGCGCTCAGGAGGGTATGCAGGGATGTCCGCCATACTGGCAGGTGCGAGCCCTGATGTATGACGTCAAAGCCATTGTAATGTGCCTATTGGGACTGAGGACACAGATGCCCAATGACACACGTCCACACCATTGTGGTTCATGCGGGAACTTCTTCATTAGTGCGCCATCATCCCTTCATTTAACACGTGGTCACATGCACCAACCAAGCACCTATGTGACGAGACACGTGGTTTGTAAATCCTGGCACTACAGTAATATTATTAATAATAATAATAATAATAATAATAATAATAATAATAATAATAATAATAATAATAATAAAAGTAAAGTTGCTTTGCTCATCAAAAAAGGACTGCCCTGACTCTGTTATAACTTCTGATTTTGCTGTAGTTGTGCTACTGAACCACCACCCTCCCTGGAGCCTAAATAATTTACTGCGAAGTAAGTGCAAAGTTGTGCATTGGTGAGAGCTGCTTAGAGACTTCATGATAGCTTCACATCCATATAACTCTGTGAAGGATAATTGATGAAATCAAGCAAGTAAGATGAATGCTGGATCAGTCAAAGCCAAACGTAACTGCTTAAAATCTGAGATAAATTGAAATTGAGATGAGTTTGACCCCTTTAGCACCAGCATTTCAAATTTTTTGTTCATGCCCAGGATTGGGATCATCAACGCTCCTAGAGGAGTGGAAGCAGAGGATGATTTCAACTCTAGCTACCGCCGATCTAAATTTGAACGACCTAATTATGCGTCCACAAGTGACAAAAAAGAAATTTGAACTTTGGTGCTGGACCCAGAACATCGACCATCGTCTACGAATGTCGGCCACTCTCGATTCAGGAATTGGATCCCACAAGCTAAATGTGCCATGTTTATCCCTAACAAACTGCCCCTCTCGTCATCATCGGGACCAATTCCTGAGACTTCGCCTAAATGCCTTAAAAACAAAAGAAATGCTGTGGCATCGACATATAAGCGAAGGAAATGATAACATGTGTCGCTTTTGCAACAGCGAAACAGAAACAACTGAACATCTCTTAACAAAATGCAAGCACATCGTATCAAAACGGACGAAGCACTTAGGTGACTTTATTCCTGCGGCAGCAAGCAATCGAGACTGGTGGTCCTATGCGAGTGCTGGGCACTGCATTAAAATGAGTTGTTCATTAGTAGACTTTATGGATTCATTAAGGCTTGACTAAAAAGTGCTGATTGTCTAAAGAACGGTGAGCTTATGTGGGCACTAGACCCTTTTTTATGTATAAGGACCCTTGTGATTAATGAAATGATGAACTACAAGTTGTAACAAAAGCTTGAAGTCACAGTGTTTACATTGGGCCTATTCGGGCTGAAGTTTCAAATAAAAATAAAAAAAATATATAAAAAAATTTAAATTGCAAAGTGTTGGAGAGGTCTTAGTCACCTCGCAGTTTATGGGAGTGTAGATCTAGTTTTATCTAGTATGGACTGAGTTTGACCTGGTGTATGCAATCAGTTACAAAGAAAGTGAAACCTTTTAGTATTGTGATGTCAATGCACGTTGAGTTCTTCAAGAATGATACGTTGCATCAAAGGGAGCAGTAGATCGAGGAATATGAAGACACCGGAAATGCTCCAATGTCTGGATTGTAGCAGCTCCTCTCTAGAATGCTGGTCAGGGCAGAAACCATACAGAAAGTCGCTTATGTATTCAAGATGGGAAGGTAGTTGCCGACTGACAACAGATCTAAGAGCTATTGGTATGCAGGAAAGACCAAAGATCTGTCTGAAATTTGCCAGGCCTGCTTAGAATTTTGAGCAGGTATGATTATGATATTGTTTAACTTGCCATGGACATCCTTGTGACTGATAGACGTGTTGATGCAATGACTGGGGTGATAACTGAGTGACCCTTTTTTTGTCAATCTAGCGTTTCATCACTCATAACCCAGTGATGGGTTTTTGAAGGCATTTATTGTCTTATCACTAGCACACATGGAGGCCAGGGCAAGCAGCTGGACGGCAGGGTAGAGACTTGAATACTTGGCTGTATCTCCGAGTAATGGGAAGGGGCACATAAGACTGTGCTGGACCCTTACTGATCGCATGGAAATGCTTTAAACAGTCTTCACAGAGCTGTTGCGAAGGTGCAGAGGAAACAGCACCTTGGGATGGAAGCACAAGCAAAGCAAGTAAAGATGACAAAGAATTGTCAGCTTTGGCAGTCGTGCTTGGAGTGAAGGGTGATTTAGATCTAGATGTTGTACACTTGAAACCCTCTCTTGTGTATTCAGAATGAAATGTTATTAGTGACAGATGTGGCATTCCTTCTGATGTCTTTCAGCTGTGTATCCCTTTTTCTTTAACATCTGATGATCATTATTGAACCATTTGCTGGCCTTTGCTTTGATGGCCTTGGGCAGACCTGGGTCATGATGATGTTGGCAGTCTTGGAATCTCTGCTGGATTACTATCTGTAGGAATGCAGGTGACGGGGAATGCTTGCATTAATGTTTCTGGGGCTTTTGCAAGTCTTTTGGCATCTGGAAGATGATTAAGCTCTTGGGCTATTACAAAGAGAGTGGGTGAGTAGTATGACTAGGAGAGCAGTACATCATAAGACCTGTTCAAGCAACATAACTACACTAGCTCCCCTATGCTGGTGTATATTCTTGTATGAACTGAGTGAAAGCTAAGCAGTCCATGTTCATAAACACTCCTTGTGCACATGTATTGAAGGGGGTGCCAGACTAGATGTCAAAGTGACCCAGGATACGGGATGGATTGTATTGTGAACATATGTGATGATCCAAGTAATTTAGTCCTCATTGGGAGAGGACAAGACGTGTAGGAGGATAATAGATTGATGCAGTCAACAGGCAGGTGCTAAGGCTGGTTGAGCAGTTGACCAATATATACTCAAGAGTGATTGATCGGCCCTGAGATCTTTCTTCAAGCAATCAATTCAGAGAAGATTATTGAAGAAGACCACCACCTGATCTTAGCAGATCTTCTGTCTTTGCACAGATTATTGTGGCCTGAAGCAAGGATATCTAACAAGAAGTGTTTGTACGTCTGTATTGGATAACCATTTCTCTGCAGCAGCTAAAACAACAGCCGGCAACCTGCAGCTCTCCAGACTCACATGAATCCTTACCATTCAGTATGTTGCCTAGAACTCGTAGGCCTTGTTCTCCAAAATATCCGGATAGCCGAAGGTCGCAGGACCCTGGGCTAAGATGTGGAGTAAATGGTCAACAATGATATCGCAGATGTAATTGGTCTTACTCAATGGTGTAACAGTTCCTAAGCAGGGATATGAAAGTGAGTTTGGATTGCAGGCGCCTTTTGGGGAGGGAGAACTCTGTGCCCAATTGGTTAACAGTAGCTGCAGTTTGCAGTTTGGAAGCAGTTTGTCTGCCCTCTCGCCTTCTGTTCATCGATGCCCTGTTCTCTTGCCTCTCTCCTTCCAATACCTCTGCCCATTTGTCAGATCTCTCTCCTTCTATACTCCTGCCTCTTTCACTGCCTCCTCTTCAACAGTAACCTTGTACTTTTAGCATTCTTGAGTATCCATAAGCAGGCATGCATTGCTTAGTAATAATCCTTTGCAGTATTTTTTTGTGTGCTACCTATTGAATTGCAAAATAACAATTCATTTCGGGTGCCACTATTTAATGTGAACATGTTCTGCAATACATTGATCGGCCAATTTGATGGGATATGTTAAATGACGATAGTGCTCTGAGGCCTTATCAGTGATTTGCACGAAGCCTTTCTTTGATGGATGATGGTCGCCTGTCACGTGTGCTGTCTACTACTAATCTCACGTAGGTAAAACATCTCTCCCTCGTGTCTTGCTAATAATGCCTATGGGCAGCTGTCTGCATTTATGGAACAAGGTGAAAACCACTGATTGACTTAACCTGTGTTAAAAATGTATGACGCGTCTACGCCGCCTATGAAATATGAATTAGAAACAGGACAAGAACATTTTTAGGGATTAAATAGACAGCTATTCACTGTACTATTTATAAATATGCAGATGGTTTGGGTGGAAAGTCCTCTTACCCATATTAGAGCTTGAGGCCTTTTTTAAGGAAAAGCTAACAGCAATCTGTGTGGCCCGCCTGAAGGACGCAGATCATATTTTTGCACGTTGTGAAAGAGAAATGTTGACGAAAATAATGTACACACACGTACTACATTTTGGAGCAGCATTTAATTAAACTATAATTGAATGGTGCTGTAAAAAGCCACTGAACATACAAACAGCGTTAGTGAGAAACGCTTTAAAGCAGTGTAGGTTAAGAACATGGTGCCGAGACGCAGTAAAGTGCTTTCTTTATAAATGTTCTGTCAGCTTTCATGTCATTGTTTCTCTCTCTTAATTTGACACTGCCTGCCAAACCTATTGCTAAAGTTCACTCTGTAGGACTCGTTCATTAGATAAGCCCTTCTCGACGTCTAGAAAAGTAAACATTTGCAAACAAGCAAGTCAAAGATTTCTATATATTGCACAGTGTAACAGGTTGTGGAGCCTCAGAAGGATTCTCAAAATGTCTACTGCTCTGCAGGAGTACAGGATGAATAGTGGTTTCAGAATGTCTGCTGAGCTCCACACTCCTACTAAACCAGCTATGATTCCAATCATGAAGGTGAAACAGACACAACACCTCCTTTGCCTTCTAAAGGTAGCATGGCCCAGGGCCGAGGGCAGACTATACTTTTCAAGAGGGTTGTGAGCTAGCAAAGAAGCATCCAAACATCAATAGTGCTGTGGTACCAAAATAAAGGAAATGTCCAATCAATGTTCTATAAAGGAAATAGGAGACTCTAATCAAACTAAACTGTATTTAAAACACTGATAACTCACCCCTGCAAAGGAAGACCCAGATAATGCAACCCTTTGGATAAAAGGGAAACTGTGGGTCTAAAGTTTATAGACAGGCAATAGTCTCTGCAACAATGTTGACGTTTATGAATATGTCTTCTAAAAAGTAAAGAGGGGTGTCTTAAATATCTCTAGGTGCCTTTTAAAGCCACGCAAGGAGGACAGAATCACTGCAAATACATGTATCTCCTTATTGGTGGTGGTGGCGGTGTTGGGGAGAAGGGGAATGATAGCATCCAGTAGTACTTCTAGGCACTCTCCAGTGATTCGAGACAGCATCAAGAGGGGTTGAGTTAGGCTTCCAAGTGGGAGTTAGACATCATCAAGACGGTTCAAGTCGGCAATCGAAGACGTTTCATTTGGCGTTGAGATGGTTTGAGTTGGTGCTCCTGATTGGTTGTGTTCACATTGAGAAGGGTCCCGTTGGTGCTCTAGTGGGACATGTCAATGCTGAGATGAGTCAAGTTGGTGCTCCTAGTAGTTTGAGTCAGTGTCAACACTGTTCGAGTTGGTGCTCCCAGCAGGCCCAGTCGGTGTTGAGACAAGGCGAGCCGGTACTCTCATTGTGTTAAGTCAGCATCAAATTGGTTTAAAAGTGTGGCATGCTAAAGGCACCTGGGATCCTACATGTAGCAACTTGAAAATGGCTTTAAAAAGGTCCTGTGTTCATGGGTCGATGGGGCCCCTGTCCAGTCCTTTTTTCGAACTTCCCTGACAGGAAGGTTACCAGAGGGCACTTGCAGGGGATGTCACTTTCAGTAGGCAAAGCGCTCATTATCAGTATCCATGCAGCAATATCTCTGAAGTGAGTGATGGAAGGGTCTTGTTCCCTTATTGGAAGTCTTTATCTTCACCTCTATGGCAGAGGACATTGGGCAAACTGTACCCCAATAACCTTCCAGGTGAAACATTCTTCTTCTGGTGTCGAAAGATTATTCACGTTAAGGGGGCTTTCACCCTCTTACATGCTCATTTTGCCATTGTTGATTGGTCCATTTCAAGCCTTCTGTAAGGGTTCAAACATGGCTGCTGTGACAAGAGTGTTTGCCGGGTGATGTCAGTTCCAGAGTGCTTTGTCCAAAGGAAGCCTAGAGTGGCCAAAGGAAGTGTGAGTGGCCTACGAGATTCCAAGATGATGGGACACTTCTGCCTGTAACCTCTGTCCTGGACTGCTCTAACTGCCCCCTCTCCCTGTTCTGCTTTGCATCAAAAACACTGTGTTAATGACCACCCTGGTGTGAATCCCCAATTGTCGTGGTATCCTGCTTTCCTCCTGGGGTATATCCAGTGTTCCTGGGAAGGTGACAGAGAGACAAAGGGGAACTTCCAGGGCTGGATGCAAAAGGTTTGTTTTTTGTGAAACCTAGCTTTAGACAATGGCACACAAAGCTGTGGCAGTTAAATGATTCACCAGAATGCAGAATGACAATACAATAACATCAAAAGGCCTTTGGCCATAACAAGTGTATATTCCCATGGACCACCAGATATGGCCTTTATTAATCTTTGAGCAGGCCATGGTTATATACAGATATTTATCATTTCGGTCAGGGTTTCCCATGGTTAAGAGCTGTACCTGGCTGTTGGAATGTTGGTTTTCCAGAAGGCTGTTTGCATGAATGTGTGTGTTACTCTGTAACTGCCATGTTGTCAAACCACTACAAAGCAGCTGTTGAGGGTGTCAGTATACAGTCCTATCACAGGTACATGTCTGCACTATACATTTTCAGCATATAACGTTATGAAAGTGAGGCCTGGTTAGCACAGCACACTTTCAGAAACAACATTTATAGCATTATCGTGTGTTACAAAAATCAAATAATGCTCAGTATTGCCTACCCAGGTAGATGTCATTATGTAGCAATCATATTCACATTTTTGTTGAACATAGTCCAATTTGCATGTTCCACTTTCTGTGGCAAGATGGGGATTTTTGCAAATGTTATTACTATGTTGTCTTCCATAGATTGGTTTGCCGCCAATGATCTTTGTCCAAATGCCAACAAGACTGAGATCCTCCCCATCAGTAGACCTCCACCAGCCTTTCCCCTCACTCTTGGGCCAGCCTACCTCAGCCCTCCTCCTACCCCTACCTGCGAGGCTAAGAACCTTGGGGTCATCTTTGACTCCACACTTTCCTTTTCCGCCCACATCTCAGATGTCTCTAAAAAGTCAAACTTCCTACTGCACCTCCTGAGAGGTACTCTGCCTTTCCACTCCTTCCCCGTGAAGCTCATTTGGCCTCATTACGACCCAGGCGGTAAGGGTTTTACGGCGGCGTAAACAGCGCCAACCCTTACCGCCTGAGTACGAGGTCCCTTAGCGCCATGGCGGATTTAACACCTGCTTTTAGCAGGTGTTAAAATCCATGGCGCTAAGGGACCATGGAGTTAATTACGCCACCGTACTCCCATTATGCCCTATGGGGCAAAAATGGGAATGGGGAAGGGTAAATGGGGATTGGGGATTTACCGCCCCGCCAAGGTCGGAATGGGGCGGTAAGTCCGCCAACCACCATGGCGTAAACATAGTTTACGCCATGGTGGTAAAGTCACGGCCCAGGCGGTAACTTACCGCCTGGGTCGTAATGAGGCCCATTGTCTCCCAAGCTCTTATCTCTCCAGGTTCACTATTGTAACAGCCTCTTTCTAAATCTTCCTGCCTCTACTCTCTGCCCTTTACAACTAATCCAGAACAGGACTGCGAGATTTGTCCTTGGCCTCAAGCCCTGGGATAGTATCTCTGCAGCTCTGAAATCCCTTCATTGGCTCCCAGTGGATGCAAGGATTACATTCAAAACCCTCTGCATTGTCCACAAGGCTTTCTGGGGCCTGGGTCCAAAATACCTTCAACTATCCCTCTGCAAATACCTCCCCTCTCGAACTGTCCACTCCTCTACTTCTAACTCCCTCAGGGTCAGTTGTTTTTCAAAAAACGAGATAGGTGTAGATCTCTGTCTTCGGCTGGGGCCTCCCTTTGGAACAGCCTCCCTGCCACTCTGAAACGTGAGGAAAACCATCTCTGATTCCGGAAGCACCTCAAGACCTTCCTCTTTGCTTCTGTCTTTGCCACCCCCCTGTCCCTGCTGATCTGTCTCTCTCTTGGCACTGTGCACCTGGCCACCCTCTGTCCTCCGGCCCAGGTACCTGCTCACCCTGCCACCTTCCTGCAGTGCCTCCGGGCCACCCCTTGCACTGGGGTCTGTATCTGTACCCATACAGTCCCCCACCCCCTTTCTGCACTTATCAGACATAACCTGTCTGCTGCCTTAAACACAGCACTTGCCACTTGCTGGCTGCACTACCACCGTTTATTGCCTTTATTATTTATTTATTTGTATTTATTATTTATCTGTTCTCTTCTGCTCCGCACTTTCCACTTCTCCCCCCACCATGCACTTTTCCCCTTTCCCATGCACTGTGCGTTTTCAATGTAACTGGGCCTAGTAAGATCGCTGTTTTATTCTCGCCTGTTCCCCTCCCTTGCCTTGTCGGACTCCGAAACACTTGTGTACCAGCTCGATATAAATAAATTATCATATCATATCATATCATATTGGTCTTGCATTTGTAAAAACAGAAGGCAGGCTAATTCTACCTGTTAGCATAGTTTTGGCTGAAAGTCAGCATAATAAATGTGGCCAAAATATTACTACAATGTACTGTGGGCTTTCAGATTCACCTAAGGATTTATTTATTTATTTATTAAGAATTCTTGTACCATCGCGCCACATGCCCAAAGGCCTCCGAGCGCACACATGATAACAAAACAGACAACAATACAAATAGGTTAAAACAATGCGAAAAGGAGAAGCCGGTGACAGAACTCATATGTCGATGCAGGGAGAGCTCCATGATCAGAGGGCAAGCCTAATCAGGCGGCAGATTGAAGAGAAACGTTTTCAGCTCCTTCTCGAACCTCATCGGCGTCTCAGCAGCTCTGATGCTGAGAGGTAGCAAGTTCCAAGCATTGGGACCTTGAGGATTGAAGCGGCGCCCATCGGCTTACACCAGCCTAAATCTGCGTTGGACCAGTTTGAAAAGGTGTTTGGATCTAAGGGAGCGGGCAGGAACGTATGACTGAAGACGCACCGTAAGGTACTCAGGAGCCGTGTTTCCCACACATTTGTGTGTTAGTTTAAGAGTATGTGTCTGGTTCAGACTTTAACTGGTAACCAGTGTAACCCCACCTGGAAGCAGTGGTGTGGGTGCATCTGCCCAGACCCGGAACAGCCCGCACCGCGCTGTTCTGCATAACCTGTAAAGTGGCAATGACAGAATGCAATCAGCCACTGAGAAGACTATTACAGTAATCAAGACAGGTATTAATGAGGACTGATGCCAGGGTGGCTAGATTCTCTTGGGTAAGAAAATGTTGGATGTTACACAGAAGCTTATTAATCATACCACAAGAAGATCTAACCAAAGCCACATGTTGACTCATAGAGGGTTCGGCGTCCAGGACCACACAGAGAGTCTTAACCTTCTTGGCCACTGGGATCGACATACCCAGGATTAGAAAATTCTTAGACTCTGCAGGAAGTGACTTCAACTTTGAGCTAGACGCAACAATAAGGATCTCTGTTTTGCTTGCATTCAGGGCAAAGGAATTGGCAGCCATCCAGAGAGGAATAGACTTGTAGATGGCATTAAGATTAGCTAAGTCCTCAAAGTATGAGCCTGAGAGTTTTACAATAACCTGAGTATCATCTGCATAATTTGCGACTTGAACACCAAGGCTGAAAAAAAGTTGCAAAAACAAGATCATGCAGACATTAAACAACGTAGGAGAAATGCATGACCGTTGTGGGACACCGCAGGTGACAGTAGTGGGTTCAAAGGAAACTTCTCCTACATTCACCCTTGAGTCTCTTGGACCCAGAAAAGAGGAGATCCAACTTGCAGCTTTAGGGGAGCAACCCGCCACTGACTGGAGTCTATCCTCTAATAAAGAGTGTCAACAAGATTGAACGCCAAGGAAAAATCCAACAGCATCAGAACCGATAAAAGCCCTTGATCAATGTTCTGTAATAAGATGGCCTTGAAATCAAGCATAACTGTTTCATTACCAAAACCCTTCCTAAAGCCGGACTGTTGTGGCAGCAGAATATTATTACCCTCTACAAAGTTCTGAAATTGCAGATGCGCAAACGTGTCAGGAATTTTTTACATAAACGGCATGTTGGTAATGGGGAGGTAATTGTCTGGAACAAACGGGTCCAGGGACTCCTTTTTTAGGAGGGGGGTAACCCAGGCCTCCTTAAGAAAAATTGGAAAAACTGCCCTCTACAAATGATTGATTAATAAACTTGGTAAACCCTGACATTTTATAAACAGACTGGATAGACAGGCGTCACCCTGATAGGAGGTCGGTTTCATGACTGAAATTATTTGTGCGATAAATGATTCAGAGCACGGGTTGAAGTAAAAAATGGGAGACTCAGGTAAAGTAGGAGCAGCCTCTTTGTAGTCTACCTCCAACACCTCAGATGGTAGACATGTGTCCCTTACCAGTTGAATATTAGTTTGATGAAGGATGACCTTGTTGATGAATTCATCATGAATTGACTGACACCAGTCCTTGGGCATCATTAAACGGTAGGCGGTAAGGGTTTACCGGGACCGGTAAAGGCACCGGTACTGGTAAACCCTTACTGCCTTACTACGAGGTCCCTTTGCGGGACCCGACCTTAACGGCTGGTTTTACCAGCCGTTGAGGAACGGGCCCTCTAAGGGACCTTGGTGCTAATTACGCTACTGCAATTTGCGGTACCGTAATTAGCGCCTTCCCCATTCCCATTGAGCCCTATGGGGCAGAAATGGGAATGGGGAAGTGCCTTGGTGAATGGGGAATTACCGCCCCCGCTCACCTTGAAGTAGGGCGGTAATTCCGCCATCCAGCAAGGCGGACACAGTAAAATACCGCCGGCAACCATGGCGCTAATAGCGCCATGGTTACCGCCTACCGTGTAATGAGGCCCCTTATCTTTCACTAATACTGATAAGGAAGGGGGTTTACTCTTGAACTCATGCAAGATAGAAAACAGTTCTTTAGAACTTGACTTTGCATTTTGGTTCCTATTGGTATATACATTGGACTTTGACTTAGTGATGGCCTCCTTGTATTGTTTTACCATATTCTTATAACTGGCTAACGTTATGCCAGATGGGTCTTTCCGGCAGCAACGTTCCGTAGCACGTTTATTCTGCCTAATGACAATAATGTCCTCATTAAACCATGATTTCTGTATGGGCTCGGTTTTTATGTGTCAGGTCTTTAGGGGCGCCAACTGGTTGGTAACATCAGTAAGAGACTTTGTTATATTTAGTGCTAGATCGTTAGCACTCTCATATTCCTCTAGGGTGCCCAACTTCTATAACAATAATGGATCAAAGTTTTCGGGTGTTAAGGATTTCAAATTGCGCATTGAAACATACATTCTTGGGTTGGTATCAAGTCTGGCAGGTGGAGCTGGAAGGATAATGTTGAAGGTCAATAATGAATGATCTGGCCAAATACAGGGCGAGATGGACAGATTAGGCAAAGAGAACTGATGAACTAGCAACCAATCCAGGGTATGCCCTGCACTATGAATAGGTGAATCAACTAATTGCAGAAAGCCGATTGAGTTAATAGGATTCAGTAGCGACCTAGTCATAGCATCCGTCCGAGCTTCAAACCAATGGTTGAAGTCACCCATCACTAATACAAGAGATGCAGCTTTGCAAAGATATTTAGGAGATTTATAAACTGCTCTTCGAATAAGGGCAAAGCCTTAGGAGGTCTGTAGAGAACAATTATAGTCAGTGAGGTGTTATCAGTCATCTTGAGTTTGACCACCAGGCTTTTGCAATCTACAGGAGGTTCATGTGCCAATATGTGAAACTGAAAAGATTTTTTTAGAAATAGAGCAACTCCCCCCCGACCCTCTGCCGGCAACTCGGTCAGTCCGAAGATGAGAGTAGCACAGAGGGGTGGCAAGGAGTGCTTCTCAGGGAGTAGCTTGATCTAACCAAGACTCGGTGAGAGCAAGAATATCTGGGCTGGAGGATGTTAGGAGATCTAGAATCTCAACGTCATGCTGGCGCAAGGAGCGGATATTTAAAAGTCCTGTGCGTAGGACCAGAGAGTTTTTACTAAGATCCACGAACGGCAATTGTGCACTGGATGGTGGTATATTGTAGGTTGCGAGGAGGGAAGCACAACAGTGGGGAGCCAGGAGTTGTCTAATGTCACGGTTGTGACATTAGACTCAACAGGTGAGTTGAGTGGCTCCATATGGGCCAATGGCAAGATATCAGGCACGATAACGTGTTCCCTGCGGTTAGCTGCCAGCCTCATTTGTCTATTTCGCTGTATCAACATAATGAAGTCCATACGGGACAGAATAGTTCCGAAAGAATCTATGTTTAGAGGCATAAAATGAGGGAGTTGTATACAAGCTGCAGCTGTCTGTGCACACCTCAACGTACCGGCAACCAACCAGAACTAACCGGGAAGTCACGCCGGTGCACTCGGCAGCCTTTAGCAGTGCGCAAATCTACACAGCTGCTGGGAATTGTGGTCCTCGAGCGTGTAGCATTAGAGACACTGGCCCTCATTACGACCCTGGCGGAAATCGTGGTGCAAAATGCACCATGGAGCACGGCGGAAAGCTGCCGATACCGCCATGGGGGTTGGCGGATTTACCGCCCCATTCCGACCTTGGCGGGGCGGTAAATCCCCATTCCCCATTTTACCCTTCCCCATTCCCATTTTTGCCCCATAGGGTATAATGGGAGTGGGGAAGGCGTTAATTACGCCACCGTAAAATACGGTGGCGTAATTAACAACAAGGTCCCGTAGCGCCATGGATTTCTCCGCCCGGAAAAACCAGGCGGAAAACGCTCCATGGCGCTACGGGAACTCGTAGTAGGGCGGACGGGTCCGCCGCGAATACCGCTGGCGTAAACCCACTCCGGCAGGGTCGTAATGAGGGCCAAAGAGATAAAATACACAGTGATTTTTTAAAATACAATGAATAAAAATACACAATCAAACTAAAGGTAAAATGAATAAAAACAAAGTAGCAAAACACACAGAATGAAGGCAAAGATATGGTACTTCAGTTTTCTGTTGCCTTCTTTTAGAGCATTCACCAAATCGTCTTTTTTCTGGACACATGACATTGTCAGGACCGGTTTGGATGAATACTCTTGCGTCTCCATTCATAACACTATGTTTGGCTCTCCACTTCCTCCCATGCCCATATTTGAAAAAAGTTTGCATTTCAACTAATTAATCAGGGTTTCCAAAGTGGGATGTTTTCTGCACATGGGGGTTACAGAAAACACAGTTGGGTTGTGAAAATCAGGCATGCGTGGGGTTTCCGTGGTTTTAGCCACATATTACCTTGTGCCCATTTGTAGAACAAAAATCCCCAATTACATTTTCTGTGGAGGTGGGGGAAGAGCAAAGGCATGAATCAGAGGAGTGAGATTGGAAGATCTTCTATGGAAAGGGGTGGAGCAGGCGGATGGGCTATGAATGCAGGCTGCTCTGCAGCATCAAATCTTCTAGAGCTGTGTCTTTCTGGTTTAGGGCAGCCTCGCTACATGTGATCATTACCTTGTGACTGAATCAGTTTATTAATGGGTGTGGATCTTTCTTTCTTTTTCTGGGGCAGTGATTCTGAACAGTGAGGAATTCCCAGTGAGGCGAGGACTAACACTTATTTATAAATAAATATGCTGATGAAGCTGAAATGCATTTCTGTACAAAGTGCAGTTCTAATAGTGCAGTCTGCCACACATAAGGGACATTAACAATTTGCAAGTCAAAAATACACACCAAGCCCACAGCCTTAGTTCTTCAGAATTGTAAATATTACAACAAAGTGTGCTGGAAGTGTTTTATATATTGTGATGTATCTGAGCATGTCGTCCCTTCTTCCCTAGAGGGAGCCCTTTCCATAGGGCCAGGGCAATGCGTACACAGTACAATAGTCCCCGTGGGGGTAGTGCACCAAGGGAAGAGCACATGGGGAGAGAAGCCCTCTGTGTGATTGGGGAAAACTTCTCAGAGAACACAGTATTTCCCGCGATAATCCTTCTCAACTCCTTCTCAAATACCAAATCCTTCACCCTCCTCAAATGTGCTCTGTTGCCATGTCAGTCACTTTAATATGCTTGACAAACCTAAGATACAACATATTACTAAGTATCATGTATCTGAGTTGAAAATTAGTACTTCAAAGAAGAAGATAATTGAGAGGCTGAAGGATCACTCGGGAGAAGCGGAGTGAGTGGTCTAGCTTCTCACGAGATGCCATTCACCCAAACAAATACAGCAAGTCAGCACGAGAGTTCAAAAGGAGCACAGCTGGGAGAGAGAAGGAGAACGATCACCTGAGGAGGAACTGTGGGAGCCATGCAGGCAGAGAACTGAGGGAACCATGGGAAAGGAGAACTTGAGCATAGTCCAAGCTGGAAGGAATACATGGGCCAAGACAAACCTCTGGGCATCCCAGGCTACAGCAAACTGCTTGCAAGGAAGGACATGCTTCCAGATAGAGAGAGATGTCTGCAGAACCGCTGCCGACCCTGCAATTCACCGGAAATCTGCAGGAACCTCGAGGAATGCTGCAGTGGCTGGAGAAATGTCGGCACCTACCGAGAAGCAGGTTTTCCAGGAGGCGTTGGCAGTCCATGGAAGCAAGGGGGAGAACATACAATTGGAAAAAGGCAGTTATGCGACCCTTTAGGGGCATTGTGAGTCTAGGACTCACACCCATATGGAATAAGGGTGTTTAGGACCCCAAGAATCACTAAGAATGCAGAATCATATGTTTGGCAGGAGAGTGAACCAAACAGATATGATATTTTGCGAGTTTGGCACTGGCACCCATATGAGAAGCAGAGAGTAACCAAGATAGTGGAATCAGATGTTTGGCAGAAGAGTGAATCAAGCACATACAATACCACAAGAACAAGCAAGAGAGAGGATTTGTATGTTTGGCAGGTGAGTAAACCAAATGTATATCATATTGAACTACGAGTCTGGGACCCACACCCATGTGGAAGGCAAGCGCCTAATATTAGGAAGAATTAGAGGGTCTCAGACCCACGTGAAAAAGAGAGAGATGACAAAAGGACACTAGCTTGGTCTGAGAGTGATCCAAGCTATATTTCGAGTCTGGAACCCACACCACACCCATTTGAGAGATTGCAAGGGTCAAGGATCCTGGAATTGGTAAAAAGGAATCCTACATTTTATAATGAACTGTATCAAGTTGACAAGATAAAGAATTTTCAAGCTAAGCAACATATCCCTGTGAACGGTCCAATGCCATTTTCCTAAGAGGATAAAGGTTCTCAAGAGCCCAAAAGGAAGGAAACTGCGAAGAAGTCTAGGGGAAAGGAGCACAACCCTAGCATGAGAATCTTACATTTATTAACATTGTTTATTTCATCAATTTCTATTACCAGAGAGACTTGGAACTTTTTTTGTTGGTTGAAACATGTTCCTTTAAGGAGAGATCACCCTTGCACAGTTGCATTGACTATTAGTGTTAGGGATCAAGTAGGTATTTGGACACAACAGTGACAGACTTTTTAGTTTTGGACTTCCTGAAATTTTCCTTCATTTCTGTTGAGGTAACCCCTCTTGGCTTTAAGGATAGAGAGGCATGTTTCTAACCTTTTCTTATATTTAATGCAAGTTTATACCCAAAGACATGTCAACATTGTGTCCAAGCCTTACTTCTGCACCCTTACATATATATATAAAATGTTTGACATTTATCTGGGAATGTCCATGTGTTTTGAATAGAGCAAAATTAATAATTAATCATGGAAATAAATATCTGAGAAATGTTGATAAGCACATAAGAAAAAAGTAGTTTCCATTGTTGAAATGTATATTAAATGTAGTTTAACCGGGAAAGCAAATATTCTTTTATTTTATAAGCTTATGTGCACATTTCCAAATTGATCACACGAGTAGCTAATCATATAGGAATGAAAAGATGACTTTTGTTTTAAATTACTATGTGTCTTTTAGGTAGGATATGTTGAACAAAAAGGAGTGAAGTCATTGTAAAGTTTTTGAAAAGAATGGCTTACACCTGTAAATACAGCTCAAGTAAATTTGCCTTTCATGCATACAAAATCATTTGTGTCTTTGGACAGCGTAGTCAATGTATGTTTTGTTATTTCTCTTGCTGGCTTGAACACAAGTTAAAACTCCACTTCAGCCCTGTTCACAAGTACCAATGGGAGAGATTGATGTTTCCAGGAGATTTGACTGGGCCATCTGGAATGAATAATGTGTGTTTTCTGGACTCATGAAAACCCATTAGCTTCTGTGAACAAAAGGTCCTTTGGAAGAGATTCTGAGTTAAAGAGATTCCCCCAAACATGTGAGCTCACTTCAAGGGAATATTTCTAATAAATACATTGGAATAAATTACGCAAAGTCTTAATCCACCGGTATGCTGACCTTATAAGAATCAGATCTGTTCATATGACCATCTAGCCTATGTAAAGCCAAGTTTGATTTCAAAGGCTGAGATTTATTTAAGATTTCACCTTTGATATCACTCAGGCAATAAAGCAGACCAGATGGTCAACCTAATGGAAACTCAAACAAAGGAAGCTGTTGCCAGCTGATTCAGGCTAATCATCAAATGTAGGCACTCCTTGTCATGTATTCCCATCTCTGATTTGAAAGTACAAAAGAGCACTTAATATTTCAAATGGCAATTCATATCCAAACTACTATTTCCCCTTAAGTCTACAACCATATCACATTGAAAAAAATGAAAGCAACTATGCATTATGACCATGAGGATCTACTCTATTAAATGACTCCAAAACCAAATAGCTTAACTTTTTAATAATTGATACAAGCATTAATATTAATAACTTCATGAAAAATCATTGAACAAATTAATGCCACATATCGACATCTATCTTGACTTGTAGCGTAGAAACCAATTTTGTATTGATGCTGCATGTTTCTATAACGAGATATAGAATACAAATGATTTTGCATTCAAAAATGTGAGAGCAAGCACCCCCCACCTTATTTTCTATTCACATGTATAGAAACCGTGATCAGTCGGGGGAAGATTGTGGGGGTGTATTCTCTGGGAGTGCCTGACAATTATTAAACAAGCCAATGGAAATATTTGGCCAATCAAAAAGTGTGATGCCATTAATAATAAAGCATGGGAATATCACCCATAATAAAAAGGAGAATGCATAGGGAATAGAGAGCTGACTTTGGAATTAACTGCAGGGAATGAGAACAGCTGATCCAAATTGATGCATGCTGATCTGGGATCATATCTGGAGATGATAAGGCATCGTCCCTAAGGGAGTCTGAAACAGCTTAACCCAAGGAAGAGCTGCTTTCCAGAAAAATTGAGGAAGGGTCCCTGAGAGGCCTACTGACTCGGAATTCTTTGGGAACACTTCATGGTCTCTGCTGGCTCTGTGAGTTATTTCAAAGTGAGTAAACTCAATTCAGATTATTTTATTTAAATATGTTGATTAATGCACTATACGGTGCATATTCTGAGTAAGAAATAATTCAGTTGTAACAGTTGACAAAAATATGCACAATTTATCCTAGCATTTAAAATGCATAAATAATTGTGGACACGGGAATGAGTGTAAAACCAATACATTTCAGATGTTCCCATTCTTTATCAGGGTAAGGTTTCCTATGTGCTTCAACAACTTGTGTCACATAATAGAAGCAGCAGAATCATGAATTGAGCTCATAAATGAAAACTCTTTCTAAATGGAAACAATGTGTCAGGACCGTTCAAGTTTCACATTTGATTTTTGGAATTTCATTTATTGGGATACAGATGAGACATTACCCTGATGAATAATGGGAGCATCCACATGCATTGGTTTTACACTAATCACTGTGTCCATGATTAATATGCATTTTAAATAATATGATGGTATTTCTGCATATTTTTGTCAACTGTTACAAGTGAATTATTTAATACTCAGAATATGCTTAATACTCAGAATATGCATTGTATAGTGCATTTATGAACATATTTAAATTCTATAAACTGAAGTGGTTTTCCTCACTAAGGTTTACACAGCGTCTGACAAGTGGTTGTCCAAATTATGTTCTATATTGCACAATAAATATATATATATATATATATATATATATATATATATATATATATATGTACATTGTTTACTTTCATAGTGCAAGAGGGTTACTGTAGTGAACCAAATAATGTTTACCTATTTTTTTTTTTTATAAAATGTGAATCTGTATATCGTGAAGCCCACTTCCTATCGGGTTCATATACTGTGGTACACAATCAGGAATATTTTACAGTGGGAATGGTCACATATTATGGGCAGAACATAATGAAAGTGTTTCACACTAGAAATGCCAGCACATATTGTGGGTACAGGCATCATGAAAAGGGTGAAAAATGTTCCTGTGTACTGTTGGCGACCAGGCATCTACTGGATATTTTCATGTTACTCCTCTAAACCAATGGTATGGCTTTTTACCATACGTTTCACTCAAATTGTGCTGTGCAATGCACTGCTTGAACCCATACTTTTACAAATACATTCTTCCATGCTAACCCCATCCCCACCCCACCCTCAACCGTACCTCCATTATGTAGTGCTCCTTTACTATACTCAATCCCTCCTACTAATTTGCTAGAAATATTATTGCCCAACTGGTCCCCTCCTACCACTGACCTTAAATAATTTAGAATGATGCTTTCCCCTTAGACGTAACCCTCCCCCTTACACCAAAAGCTGCCTCTGCCACGATCTGGGTAGGACACAACAGAGTCCAACACATACATCCTGTGACAGGACTTCTGGCAGAATGAGCAGCTGAAGTACCCATCAATGCTCCCAAATTGAAAGTGCGGAAGCAGGGACGTTGGGCTGCTGATGAAAGACCTTCATGCACCCTGATGAAAGACCTTCATGCACCCTGTGGCATTTCAGGCTGCTGTTCATTTCAGAAATGCACCTTCACTCTCATGCCCTCACATGCTGTGTCACACATGCTCTAACTCCCTAAGCAATTGCATGGTAAACTGTGGGGTCATGTGACACAGCCTTACTGTGGGCTTTGCAATACTGTTCTCACACTCAATCATTCACCACCCTCACATCCTCATTGATTAGCACATTCTCATTCACGTATCCATTCTTACATGCTTAATAATTAACTATTCATTCATATCACACATGCATATATACATCCTATGTCCTTAGACTTTAATTCATTTATCCATCCTCAAAAAATATTTCATTCATCCCTCCTTCACCATACTCTTAACCACTCTTCTGTCCTCATAATCATTCATTTGCACATCCTCCATTGCTCTCGTACATTCATTCATCCATCCTAACACTCATAATGATTCATGCACCCCCCCCCTTCACACTATCTCACACTCTCTGCCTGCTTTCCCCTCTACATATCCCCCATCTGCCTAAGCGTGTCTGTGTGCACGGACTCAAGACAATCCTTTCAGCATACATTGGCCCAAACTATATTCAATGGCATGACTTAAGGCACAGCTGGAATTGGGCTGGGGTTTCTCTAGATTCAGTAATCAACAGAAATCATCTCACCAAATGATGAGTCAGGGGAAATAAAAAGCCCATGCCCGGGCTGCTCCTGACGGCACTCCCAGCGATCAGCTGTTTGTGAACGTGGGGAGGCAATCCCCAAGCTCCGAAGTGCTTTTGCGCTGGTTTGTTTTCCATGGTCTTTGATGCAATTAAAGTGAGAGGCTGGCGTTCAGAAATGGGGTGATTGTTAGCGTACTGTTCCCTAAGAGCTGTCAGTGTCTGTTGATTAGACGTGGGAGGGGTAGACTGCGGAATTCTGTGTGAAATGCTCACTAAAGCACGCGATGGAAACATGCATTTTCTTTCAGTCTTGATATTAAAGTTTAAAAACCTGATTTCGTTTTTAGGGTCACTTTTTACTATGAATGCTGGTAATTATAAGGTTCCATTAGAATGGGTAAAATAAATCTACAATCATACTTGTTTGCTCACCATGCTTCTCTAATGATGTATATACATTGTTAGGTCAGCGTGATTTGTGAATCTTTCACCGTGTTGTCTTATTTTAGCCCTCTCATTTTTACAAGATGATCACTTGCCTGCCTTGACACCACCCTTACCCTTACCCCCCACCTCCCGCCCCCCTTTGCTCGGCCACACTACTGGAATACGAGAGTATTTTTTCTTCCCATTTCCAGCACTGAGTTCTGCTCACCAAAATGTAACCGAAGCACTGGGCCAGACCTATCCTGGGAACACATCATGTATGATGAGCTCACATGAGGAGGAGGGGGTAAAGAAAGCACCCGAGATGCAGGCACACCTCCAAGACAACAGGAAAAGGTATCGCAGGACTTCATTTAGAGGCTGGTGGAATGTGGTAGAAATTGCAAACAGGGGGCCTCTGCACATTTTACCCCATTTCTCTTTCAATGGAATGAGAGTGAAATGTGATTAGATATACGGTCATTCCGTGTCCACATTGATTACTGCATTCCAGCAACCAATAAATGAGGCCCTGGCACCTCTAAGTGGATACAATACGAAATATGCCATACCTTGGCCATCGATAGACGTCAAATAACCGACGAAGGAATTAACATTTAGCTTGCCGCATGGTTACTTTATTTGAAGCAGAGTGCACTTGGAATATGAATTATTTTAGATGCACGATTGTTTTATCTCTCTTCATCTCCACTACTTTGGTGTGTTACTTGCTGTCGATCATGTTTCGCTATAGGTATTAATTTTGTAAATATACGGCCAAAGATGAGATGAGTCGTCATTCTGACAGTGTAGTAGAACGAATGATTCGAATTCAGAAGGCAACTGAAAGCTGACTGTGTTAGGGGCTTGATGTCTGCTAAGTATAGCTGATATTTGAGGCCTAGTTTTCTTCAGGTCAGATTTGCTGCTGAATCAAAAGACATTACCCCTCAGGTGTTCAAAGATTCTTTTTTTGAAGTTTTTTTTTTTACTCTTAGTGGTTACTTTAATAGTTTCTTAGTTACAGGATCAGATGTCATCAGGTAATTGAGATATCAAGAGGAACAAGGGACTAAAGCTGGCTCCCACCACTGGTGTTCAAAGATTCTTAACTAGAGCGAGAACCATGTTAAGGGCAGTCTGTGATTTCCGCATCATGGTGCAGTCACTAAACAAACGATTTTTCAAGCAGGTTTGCTTCTGCTGTCAAGCAATCGCCACACGTAGAGGTTGTAGCGTAAACTGTGTCATTGTCCCTAATTTCCAAAAGTTTGTACTGCTTGTATTTTTATTCACCAGGAGCAGCTTTTAATGTTTCCTTCCTTTGCTGTGCATTAAATGTTGACCCGGCGTGCACAAATTATTCTTCTGCTAACCTGCCAGTGAGAACCACCAAAATGTTTGGCTTGTGGACTTCTGACGATTTCCTTAAGACCCCAGCAGAGCAGTGGCAGACAAATAAAGTGCTTAAAGGTTTTTGCATTTTAGCTCATCCCAATCACTGATCACTCCAATCAACCCCAGTTCTCCCCTTTCAGTGCTCCCCCTTGAGACCACCATGCCCATCGCAGTTTCTCGCCTACACCCACAGCCTACTCGTTTCCCCTGTGAATGTCGCTTTTGTGCAGCTTTCCATTGCTTCACAGCTAGGTTTGTGCTTTATAAATCCCACACATACATGCATACACTAGCCAAAGAGCTGCCACTGAAAAAAGTGTGTTGTTAAACACGTCACTTCCTCCTTTCTGCCCTGACAAGAGTTTTAATTTGTTATTTGTTGGGATAAATCACCGGGAGGGTCACAGAATGTGAAAAATGAAAGTTGACGCACAGTGGTGGGGGTGCATTGGCCAAATGCAGATTCAGACTGGGCTTTTCAGTAATAGAGCAATGCCCTAAGGGCCAGACGATCTGGCGGGTGTGGACCATTTCTGTGGGACTATGCAAAGCCCTTTGATGAGTTAATGTACTATGCGGGCGATGGTTTAGAGCAACGCTCTTGCACTAATGTGCATTCAAATACGCTATTTGCGACAATGTGTCCAAAATGTGATACCATTTACTACTCAAATAGTGCCTAAAAAGAACGAAAAAGGAGTGGTGATTGTGGCATACTTTTTTTATGGGTGCAGTGACTAATTTGTTTGTCCTGACTTTGGTCAGCGAATACTAATATGCCCACCCCAAATGTTTCTACTTTTGGGGTGTTAATGACCAACTATTCTGATGTTGAGGGGGAAAAAGAGTAGCAGCAACACTCAAAGCCACCAATACAGTTTTATGATTTATGGTGTGCCATGCAGGGGTCTGCAATTTTCAACTCTCCAGATGTTTTAGAGTACAACTCCCATTATCCCACACCATTGACTATGCTGGCCAGGGGGATGTGTAATACAAAAGCATCTGGAGAGCGCCAAAGGTTACAGACTCCTGATAGGGGACTATACAAGGAACTGTCCAGAACAAAGTTCAATTGTGTCCAGGGAAACTGAATTCCCACTCCAAATCTCTGCAGCAGGGCCATACACTTATTGTATTTTCTCAATAGAGTTGCATCTGGTACCAGGAGGTTCCACAAGCAAGTCTCTCTTGCACATACTTTCATCCACTGAGCTATCAGCCTGGGGCTGGAACTGGTAAACTACAGAGGGCCTGATTTACAACGCGTTTTTCAATGCGCTTTTCCCATTGAAAACACGTTTGTAAATCAGGACCACCCTATTAACAAATCTCCTCTACAAATGGCATGTTAATAGACTGACCTAACTTTCTTGATTTCAAAGGAATAACACAGATGTGAGAAGTAGTATGTTGGGAAATAATTGTACAACAGGCAAGACAGGTCTGTTATTGTTGAACATGAACACCTTTGGTAAATGAATGTCCCACAGCTGTCCACACTATTTTATTTGAGAAACGACGATGGCCAACAAAAAGACATGTATGGCCCTTTCTTCACGTCCACTTACAAAGAGCAGAGTGCCACTGGAAAAAGACACGTAGTGTGCCTTCTTCACGTCCACTTAGAAAGAGCAGAATGCCACTAGTTCTGTTTACACTTCTACCACTGCATCATATCCGGGTACCAGTAGAATACCAAAGTGACATTGCAAATGAGCGGTGTTATTGAGACACTGGTCACAAATATTCTGATCCCTGTTTGTCGTACGGATTAAACCTCCAACAAACCCAGTTGGGTCTGAGCTGATAGCGAGTTTTTTCTTCCCATTGTTTTCGTATGAACCTGTAAATCATTCGCTTTGAACCCTGCCGCTTTATCAAGCTTCTGTGCAGTGCCTTTAACAGCCTTGCACGTAGAATCTGCAGGGAAGAAAGGCGCTCTTTGTCCATTCTTAAACGACCACATACCATTCGAAGTCTAACGATTGGGACAACTAATTGCCATCAAATTAAAGCGCTTGATAAATGAGCCCCTTTTATTGGGGAAAAGACACGTCGTTCAAACGCAGGGAAAACAAATCCCATGCAAGCGAAGGGAAGTTTTCCATCAGCAAACAGCTTACGCTTGTGCATGAAAATTCACACCCGGATACAAAAGCCAGTTGACCTCTGTGGGCCTCTGCAGCGGGGCTTCTTGCTGACTTCCTGGCACAACAGCTGACTCTTGCCTGTCTATTGAGGGCATGAATACTTCGATTACAATGGTTTTACAATACCATTTTTCAAGACGAGTTTACTGCATGAGAAGGACTTATTTTTCAAATTCGAAGCCTCAATAGCTGTACTAATATCATGACCGATAGTAAAAAAAAAAAAATCTTCATTACAAAAAATATGCTATTTGCATTCTATATTATGTCAAAGAAACAAAGTTTTGTGCAATCTATAAAATAACGTGTCCCCAACTGTAAATTGTATTGATACTAAAGATCACAGAACAGTTCTGTGCCATATAGAGTTCAGCACCTTGGGCCCACTGTATTACAAAGGCACAGGGTTCTGAGATGGCTTTTAATATCCGAATAGTGCACATTTTGACGGCATGTTGTTGTTTAAAATACCAAGACAACGGGCCTCATTATATGTGTGCTAGTGTCCCGCAGGAGGCCCTTTGTCTTGGTATTACCGGCAAAAGGAAATACTGTTTCCCCACTTGGTCTGCCGGAATTACCAGCAGATTCCAAGTGGCGGGAAAACGCCAGTAAATACCCATTCCATGGATTCCCTTAGGACATTTTATGGTGATGGGGTGACGGTATTACCAGCAGCTATGAGCGGCCTGTAATTCCATGCACCCCACCATCAAACTTGTACTCTGCCGGTCCGGAAAAGTTCTGGTATACGGAAATACCAGCACTTTTTTTTCAAGTCAGGCAGGGACTAATAAGCTGAAAGAAAGTAAACAAAATACACATTTTCTATTGTGATTTTCCTAAACGAGAAAGGTGGTGCTAATGAATACATTTCAAGTAGTTCACTAGTTTTGAAATTAGTGAGGCTCATGATGGGCCTGTGGGTGGCGGTAGGCCTGCATAGTAGGACAAGGGTGGACCTCAAGGCAGAGCTTTAGTGGAGCGATGGTACTCCACCCCATTAGTGAGGTTCATGGATGGGCCTGTGGGTGGCGGTAGACCTGCATAGTAGGACAGGGATGGACCTCAAGGCAGAGCTTTAGGGGAGCGATGGTACTCCACCCCATTAGTGAGGCTCATGGATGGGCCTGTGGGTGGCGGTAGACCTGCATAGTAGGACAGGGATGGACCTCAAGGCAGAGCTTTAGTGGAGCGATGGTACTCCACCCCATTAGTGAGGCTCATGGATGGGCCTTTGGGTGGCGATAGACCTGTATAGTAGGACAGGGATGGACCTCAAGGCAGAGCTTTAGGGGAGAGATGGTACTCCACCCCATTAGTGAGGCTCATGGATGGGCCTGTGGGTGGCAATAGACCTACATAGTAGGACAGGGATTGACCTCAAGGCAGAGCTTTAGGGGAGCAATGGCACTCCACCCTAGGATAAGCCTTTGGATATAGTAGGGCCTAGGACAGGATCAGCCTTTGGGGTGGATGAGGCTTTGGTAGGCATGGGCCTTGGAAGTGGATGGGCCTCGCACAAGGAGCATAGCTGGTTCATGGATGAGGTGTGAAGGAGAGGCCTATAAATAATGTTTGGTAAGGAAAACTTTAGCTGGCTTAGGTGAGCGGCAAACCCATCTATTATGTACACATTGGGGATGTCAGAAATGGCTGTTTAAATCAAAGATTATATTAGAGTCGACTAGTACTGAAGTCATAACTAGTTTATTAGAGGATTATTCTAAACTCAAAATGATATTCCTAATGCAAAACCTATTACAAACTTGGCATGCATTGTTACAAAAGGATAATTCGTGATAACAGGTAATTAATAGGTTCTGGATATTTTCCTAACTGATCATCATTTATTTGTCTCCAACATGGATACTCACATATTTCAATTGATGAGGTTTGATAGTCCATACTGTATGCTGAACCTTTGTATCTGCTACATGACTACTATTATACGATCTTTACATGGAATTGTTCAATACACATATATATATATATATATATATATATATTAGTTGCATGGACGTTAAGGTGAGAACTTAACATAACAAAAACCGGAAATTCAGCTAAAACCACTTTAACTGTGCGCCCTTTGTTGCGCAGCCTATGACCATAATGACGACATCACAGAACACATCACTGATGACATCCCTAATTACATTACAACAGTAACTGGCATTAAGCCTGGCCTTCAGCCATGGTCAGTGTGCATGGCCAAATATATTTTAACACAGGAACGGGTACTAGTCATGGCCTTCACTTATGGACAGTGGTCACAACCTTCACTCATGTGCACTGAATGTTTTAAAACACTAACAGGCCCAGAGATTTTGGCTTTTACCAGTGGATACAGCTTTTAACCTTGTCCACATTATATTATATACACTCATCGGGCACTAGCCAAGGACATTAGCACAATACTGGCCAGTGGCCACAATCTTTGGGTGTGCCCACTATATATTCTAACAAATGGGCCACTAGCCATGGCTAGTTTGTACATCTTTGGGCCATGTGCACTGCATATTTTAAAATAATAAAATGCAATAAGCGATGGCCTTCGGCTGTGCCCACTGTGTGTTATACAACACTTACCAGCCTCTAGTTATGGCCTTCGGCCGTGGCCACTTTATATTACATACACTAACCAGCCACTAGCCATGCTCTTCAACACAATTACTATCCAGTGTCCACAGCCTTTGGCTGTGCTGACTGTATATTGTGACTTATTAATGGAGACTAGCTATGTCCTTTAGCCATGGCCACTGACTACAGCTTTCAATGCTGACCAGTGTGTATTTTAAAAACATGATGGGCCACTAGGCATGTATTCTAACCATGCACAGTGGTATTTATGAACACTAACCGACCACTAGCTATAACCTTTGGTGCTGACCAGTTCCTCCAGCCTTTTTCATGGCCAAGTCCAAGGCCTAAATAGTTCAATAAATGATGGTATGATGTAATCAGTTATATTCAATGTAATTAGTGTTGTGACCAGTGATGGCATCCAGGATGTGATGTGTAATGTCATCAGTGTTCTCATACAACATGTAATTAGTGATGTCATCAGTGATGTGATCTGTGATGTCATCATTGTGGCATTAGCCTGCGCAACAGGGGGCGCAAAGTTAAGGTGGCTTTAGCTGAATTTCAGGGTTTTTTTTGCATTAAGTTCAGACCTTAACAACCCTTCAACTAAAGATTTTTCCTTGAAAGGTATGGAATGCCCCTTGCAGACACCTACATCAATGCTTCCTCCAGACAGACTATTACTGACATTCTTTTCGCTGTCCCCTCGACTAACCCATGGACCCCCCAATATGGTCTTTGTCCTCTCCCCTTTCTCCTCCTGACCCATTACTGGCGGCACTAGATGGGAAGTGCTCTTGGCTCACTTTGCATTCCCTCTCTACCATCCACCCCAGTGGTGGCACCCCACCCCGCTACCCACTGCAAATCTTTTAAAGGGGGCCACCAGCTTCACTTAGCTAACATCAACTCTCGCTCTGCTATAAAACACTCTTTTGACATCTGTGATCTCCTTGAAGACCTTGACCTTGACATTCTTTCCCTCACTGAGACATGGGTGTGATGCTGGAAATGCACTGGAGGGACATTTCCTCTATGTCCTTGTCCTGTACTCCCTTATCATGTGTGTTCTGGAGTCCATGTGGGGCTCCTGGGAGTGCAGCTTTTCCTTTTTTTGGTAGTGGTTAACAGATTCTTGGGATACCCTTTTGGCACCCATGGGTGGGGGTACAACCCTGTACTCTTAGTGTATGTCTTCGGGCACCTGCGTGTGGCCCACAGAGCAGGGTATGGGATGATGGCAGCTCCATGCTGAATTTGACAGGTGCTCTGAGTATCCTCCATTTTGGAGGATTTCTGATAGGAGAAAAGATGGCCCCTGTGGCCTCTTGGTTTCTATTACCTGTTACCTTGTTTTCCCAAAGTCCTGGAAAGCCCTGACTCTGTCCCTTCCCCTGACTGGCTGTTGTGTGGAAATTCCATATATGGTATTGTGGGGAAGTCCAGGCCACACTGTCTAGAGCCTTCCCAATGACTGTATGTTGTGGGTACACACTGGGGGTGGGATGCAGGTGAATGGAGTGTGTGACCAATATACATTTCATTTTATGGGTGTCTGGTTTCTGGTGTGTGACACAATGAATGAGACAGCCCTGCCCGAAACTGGTATCAAAGCATTGTGGTGTGCTGAAAGGCTGGGTGCTTGCCCCAATCCACATTCCTTGCTGTGAGTGTCTGGATGGAAGAGAATGGCCTGAATACACGGTGAGCCTGATTGGCTGCCTACCTGCTGAATGCCCTTCTGAATGATTGGCTGCCTTACCGTATATCTGGGGACCTCTCACTTACCAGAATTGTTCAGAAGCTGAAGTCGAAACTTGATGCTTAACCTTGAAGCACAGCTGGAAGATGGTTCTGCTGCTGCTTTCCTTCGATGCAATCCGAAAGCTGTTGTGTTTCCAAAAACGGATCCAAGCGAGGACTTGGCTAGGAGACCTCTTCCCAAGCTATAAGGGAACATCGTGCAGAAAGCTAATCTTCACCAAAGCTCCCCGGAAGCCAGTCCTAAAATACTGTCGACCGAGAGGTGACTGCCGAGGAAACATTGAATTAAGCACCAGGACGTCGAGGCTGTCGACGACTATCACCATCGAGCAAGGTTCGGAGGACCGTTGTAACCTCGTCGACCGGAGCCGCAATGCTCCATTGCCTAAGACACTTTGAAATCAAGGACTCCCTTGCCATCAACAATGACAATAATGTCTTCTGTTCTTCTGTTAATTGAGCGCTCTGAGACCTATGCGTGTGTAGCGCTATATAAGAAATACATTTTTATTATCACCGTCAATCTATTTGTCCCACCGGAGAAAGTCGAGGTCATCAACAAACCGAGGAGAATACGCCGGTGGGTTTCCCGCCACCCGAAGTCCACAAAGACGCCGATGAAGATCCAAAAGCCAGCCGTGGTCGAGTCCCGATCGTCAACGCCAACGCTGTCACATAACACCCACTGCCGGGCCTACTTTCTTCATCAAGTACTCTTTGAGGCAACAAACTGTCGTCATCCAGGTGCACCGCATGCCTCATCTTCACAGGACGTCCACGAAGGTCGAAGATGCTGTCCCGGTGACCGTGTTCACGTTTCTTCGAGGAATCTCAACGCCCTGTGGTTCCTGTTTTAAAGGGAGTTCATCCACGAGGATCTGTCAACGAACCATCAAAGAAAGTCTGCTAAACCAGGTACATTGGGGTAGTAGAAACTTTTTAGCAGGAAACAAGACTATTTTAAACTTATATAGACTGGGCTTGTTAATGCACTTTATTTACAGGTTGCCCGGGTGGGGGAACCCTTACACAGAACTGTGTCTTTGGAAGAGACAAAATATTCTGCTATTTGTTTAACCCAACTTGTCTTCCAACCTATGTCTGTTGTTGATTCACTTTACTATTTGATTTGTATACCATTGAAACCGTCAGCAGTTGGTGCATTTTAAAGGAGTCAAGAGTTAACTGTGGTACCACGTACACATTGTACATATTTACCATATTAGTATTGCCAAAGCACAAAGTGTGTTATTGATTGTGTATATAACTTGAACCTTATTTATATAAAGAACTGTGTTATCACCTAACATAGTGTGTGGACATTCCTTTGTGGGGGCTTGGGGACTACACTGTACTTAAGAACCAGCCTGCATCACCTCCAGAAAGCTTAAGCCTTGATTGCTTGTCCTTCGCTACTGCATATAGAATCTTAGCTGGGGTGCTCTGTGTTTCTACTCTGCCATATAGAGGGCAGGAGTACAGCAACCCCACTCCAGTCTTTACAATGGTTCAAGGCCAGATCCATCACTGCATTTGACACTCTTCTTCCTGAGGGCTACAAGATCCTATCCAACCCCAGACCCTCCCGGTCTGGTGGTGGAGTGGCTCTGATCTTTCCTGAGTGAGTTCCTGCCTCCATCATCCCCACTCAAACCTACTCGTCCTTTGTAAGCACAGTTTGCAGGCTGTCTCGCCCACTTTCTCTGTTACTCTTGCTACCTCTGCAGACCGCCCAGACCTATCTCCCTCTTCCTCTCTGAATGGGCTAACCGCTCCTCCTCTCTTCTTGCCTCCTCTCCAAATGTATCTTCCTTGGGACTTAAACATCCATCTTGACTCCCCTGATGTGGCCACTGTTCTCTTGCGTGACCACTGCAACACTCTCTCCCTCACTGTCCTTCCCTCTGGCCTAACCCACTCTGCCAGGCAAACATTGGATGCTCTCATCGCAACAGACATCCCTCTTTCCAACCCTCTCACTACCCCTCTCTCCTGGTCTGACGACTCTCTCCTCTCTTTCCTCCTTGACCTCCACTGTCCACAACTCCTCCCCCACACTGCCAGTCTCATTCTCCATCATTCGACCGATGAAGAGTGTGTCAGTCGCTGCTTTAGCCTCCACCTTCAACCCTTTGACGCCCCCTTCATTGGCCTCTCCTTCTGACTCTGTTCTAACTAACCTCCATTTCTCTATCTATAACACCCTGCACATCCTTGTCCCTGTCATGAGATTCCGAATGAAGCCTGCTTCCAAATGCAACTCTTGGTATGACTCTGATTTAGCTGCTTTGAAACAAAAGTGCAAAGCGGCAGAGCGGAAGTGGCAGATATCTAGTTCATCCCCCGACAAACTGGCTCGACATCTACTCCAAAGGCAATACCGTCTCTCCATCTGCTCCAAGAAGATGGCTCATGTCCAAGCCTGCATCTCTGGATCCACCATTAATACAGCTGAACTCTTAAAAATCTTCAAGGAACTTGCCAATCCTACCGTAGTCTCTTCTTCTCCTCCTTCCACCCAGGCCCTATGCTCCCCAGAACACCTGTGAAGACCTACTCTCTAACTTGGACTCTAACACTCCCTCTGTTCTGATCCTCCTCGATCTTTCTTCTGTCTTTTACACAGTCATCCACTCCATCCTCATAAACCATCTCCATGAAACCCTAGGCATCACGGGCAGTGCACAGGCCTGGCTGACCTCTTCCTCTCAAACAGACCATCCCAAGTGCAATTGGGTCCTTTTCTCTCCTCCACCTCAGTCTCTACCTGTGGCATCCCTCAGGGGTCTATCCTATCACGACGGCTCTTCAACATCTACCTGGCCCTTCTGGCCCACCTGATCTCCACCTTCTTCCCTCATTTCCAGTGTTATGCAGACAACACACAGCTCTCTTTCCAGCTTACCTCCAACTCCTCCTCCTCTTCCTCCCTCATACCTGATTGCCTGACTGCTATTCAGGCATGGTGTTCTGAAAATGATCTCTGCCTGTATACCAGTAAGAGAGATCCTTCTTATTGGGACGCCTGCTCCTTGTCCCCCCCAATCTCTGGCCAGACAATGGGGGTCATCTCGCCCACGTGTGAGGCAAAAAAACTTGGGATCATCTTTGACTCCTCTCTCTCTTTCTCTCCACACATCACCGGCCTTGCCAAGAAGTCCAATTTCAGCTTCATCTCTTTAGGGGCATTCTACCTTTCCTCACCTTCCCCCAGAAGCTCAATGTTTCCAGAGCTCTGGTTCTCTCTAGGCTTGACTACTGCAACAGCCCCTTCCTCAACCTGCCTCTTTTCGTCACTTTGCCCCCTCCAACTAATCCAGAATAGGACTGCAAGATGTATCCTTGACCTCAAGCACAGGGATCTCATCTCTCCAGCCCTAACATCTCTCCACTGTCTCCCGGTGACCGCAGGGATCCAATTCAAGACCCTGTGCATCATCCACAGGGCTGTCTGGAGTCTGGGACCTCTTTATATCCAGCTTTATCTCCTGGGATTCCTCCCAGCCAGAGTTCTCCATTCTTCCAGCTCAAACTTTCTGCAGGTGAAACGTTTCTCCAAACAGAGAGTGGGAAGTGGATCCCTTTCCTCGGCTGGTGCCTCCCTCTGGAACAACCCCCCCACCCATCAGACTTGAGCCGGATCATCTTAAGTTCCGGAAACTTCTCAAGACCTTCCTTTTCTCCTCTTCCTTACCTCTCCCCCTCACACGCTATACCCTCCAGCTGCTGCTCCGACTGGGGCCTGGTCCCTTCAGAGTCATGCTGGGGGCAGTCTACCCTCCACCAGTCGCCCCAGCATCCTTTGCCAGGACTTGCCCTCGGGATCCCTTTCCCAGACTATCCCAACTTAGTCCTCCCTGTCCACTGCACCCCCCCCCTTCTCCTGGCACTTGCCGCCTTGGACGACCAGCTCTTGCCTGCCTCCACCCGTAGGGGTATCCCACTCCTGTACTTCTCCCTCTATCCCCCATCCCCTTGCACTCATCACCTTGTCATGCACTTGCACGGTAGGATTGTCACAAGGCCAATATAACCGTTCTTTGTTGTTTCTTATGATTTCCCATGCCCCCCATCGTGTCTTGTGGCGCATAGAAACTCCTGTGTATAGGCACTATACAAATGTCCAATAAATAAATTCAATAAATAAGTTAGGACGTTCAGACTTGCAAGTGATATTAAAGACCCAGAGGAATAGCTTTAAGGGACTAGTCTAGATTTAGACCTACTCCCTTGTGCAATCACCAGTAAAAACAGGCATCACTCTCATGAAGTCAAGAAACATGTTGCCAGTCTCCTTGCGACAACACAAACTGTACTTTGACATGGCCTAAAATACCTGAACCTCAGCAACCTAGCATTAAACGTCTTTTGTTATCAAGATAAACAGCTTTAACAGATGCCATGATTTAAAACATATGCATTTGATTCCTTTTTGTAGCCACTGTGCTTCCTTTCTATTGTGTGATCTAATAAATATATTACATCTATACAGGGCTTCAAGTGGGGTAAGAAATCGAGGGGGGGCCCTCATTTGGGGGCGTGGCTTGTGGGAGGGGCGTGGCCTAAAAAGTACGCAAATCGTAGGGTATACACACAAATATATATACATGTTATATATTTGTGTGCGTACCTTACTATGATGTGTGTACTGTGCAAGCCATCTTTTCTAAACATAGAAATATGTAACATATTTCTACAGACAAAATTGTCCGTCAGCAAAGCTTTATAAAAGATGGCTTGAAATGTGTACTTTCAAAGCCATCTTTTATAAACCTCGAAATATGTCGAGGAATCCCCAGGTTCGCCGAGGGTTAAAGACGCCTCATCGACCTGAGAAACAAAGGGACAGTAACTGCCTCTGTTGACCTCTCGCGCGAGGGGTCACCAGATGCAGTTACTATGACTGACAGAAGTGGCAGCCAGTCACAGCGTCGCTGTGGTTGGCTGCCACTTTTGTCAGATCGCCTGACTTCATGGCAGGCGCATGCATCTCCCGTCGCGGCTGCGGCCGCGACGGGATAATGCATCCTGCCAATGTTGCGGGCGGTGGGACGGGGCCCCGGCAGGGCCCCGGCTCAGCCCCACTTTTTGGAGACTGCCGGGGCCCGGCCCCGGCAGGCCCCGGCCCACTTTAAGCACTGCATCTATAGTACATAGAAGGTAATCTAGATTGCTATGGTATTTGCTAATAGATCCAAGATGTTCAGAGATCAATGGTATCTCTGATCCACTAATCTAGTCTAGTCTGCAAAGGATGATTAGACCGAGGAATGTACCTTAGAAAACCTTGACCACCATAAACTCATTTGAAAGTAGTCAATGCTGTTTTCAACATCCCATTGTCCTTGCATCTGTCAGATGAGTATCGGCATAACCCAGGTATTTAAGCATTTTAGGTAAGCTAATAGTATCAGGTGGAATGGATAAAGCACTGAGACCCAAGTAGCGGGTGTAGGCCAACACAGCGATCCACAGAGTCAAATTGGATGCATGGTTGGGATAGCAGTTGCAATCCACTACACTGAACTACAATACAGTAGTACTCTCCCGCTCCACAACGGTTGTGTTGATAAATTGCATCACAAAATATATAGTGTATACATGCTTATGAATGAGCTAATCGTGAAGGCGACTGTGGCAAGATGGGGAGAACAGAGATGTGATATGCAATGGGTATGGATTCCAAGGAGCAGTGAAAAGGATGAACAGGATGAGCCTGTAAGGGATAGGTAGGGAGGGAGTAAGGAGAATCTTGTTTTCTCCCCCAAAAGTAGAGGGAGAGAGTAGGAGGGTTGGGAAAGGAGGGGCAGAACTGGAGAAAGGAGGGGCAGCACATAAAGAATGGAAGGAGAAAAATACAATAGCAGAGAATGAGAGGGGGTGAGAACCGAGATTGCTGGGGAGGTGCGTGATGGTTAGGGTGAGAAGAGGTAGAATGGAGAATGAAGGGAGTGCTAGGCATAAGGTAGGGACAACATAGAAAAGGGAGGGAAAAGGTGGAAGCAGAGAGAGGGAGAGAGAGAGAAGACAGCTTAATAGAGAGGCAGATTGACAGTGATGGAGAGACAGAAAAGAGATGGGATGGAAGGAAAAGATAACTGCCTGAGAGAAGGAATAGTGGGGTGATCCAGAAAATAGTGAAATGGAGAAAAAGGGTGGCATATGTGTGAACATTTGAAAAATAGGAGAGTTAAATAGCAGTGTTTGATAGAGTTAGGCCAGAGAAAGTATATGCCATGTGAGAATAATGAAAAAAGATGGACTATCAAAACCACCATTTTAATTCAGCTGACTGAGCTGAATGGCTCCTTTCTTTTGCCTTCCTGTCTTTGACCTCTCGGTTTCTTCTTCAGTTTCCTTCTTGTCGCTTCCGTGTGCTCTGAGGCCCATGGGCATGTACTGCCTAATAAGAATTTAAATAAGAATAATAAGAATAATAATAATAATGTGAAGGTGAGAGGAGATCATAGGTAGAGATTGTTGAGTGAACATGTAATGAGAAGGGATTAGAAGAGAAAATGACGGATGAAAAGTAGGTGGTCAGGCTAGTAAGAGAGACAGAAAGCTAATATAAGTTACGAGGATGAGGAAGGTGAGAGGAGGGTAATAAAGAGTTAGGGGGCTGAGCGAACAGGGACTCAGATGAGAGTGAAATATTGGAGGTGAAAAAACGGATCTATGTCCGAATGCCATTTACAAAAGGCCGGACCTGCAGATTCCAGATCAAAAGGCTGCATTCCGCAGGTTCGGCCATTTGTAACTGGCCCTCTTCTGTTCCCTTTTGGGGTGGTCCCCCCAAATCCCCTACTGCTGTGCGGCACCCTCTGATGCGTCCTCCCCCTCACTTACCTGCTGCCTCCCATATGCTGTCTGAATACAGCGACCCCAGAAGCTCGACGCACAACATGTCGCACATTTGTACACAACCTTTTGTGCCTCGGGCTTCCAGAAGGAGGCCGGTGAGAAGAAAGATGACAGAAGTTAATGAGAAGGCAAGGCAGGGAAAACACAGACCGGAAAGTGGAAGGGAGAAAGAGGAAAATGAAATAGAAAGAAGGGAACGAAGGGAGTCTAGGGTGATTAAGAGAAAGGGGCAGTGAGAAATAAGAAAGAAAATAAAAGGGGTAACAGAGGGGCTGGATAGTTTGTCTGCAAGAAAAGTGTGCTAAGTAAGAGAATAATTAAAGAGAAGGGACTGACAAAGGAGGGTGAAAGGAATAATGGTTTGAAGGAAAGGGTCAGTGCGAGAAAAAGGAATGTGGGAGAAAGAAGTGATAAAGCGGGTAAACAGAGAAACAAACTGAAAGAACAAACTGACAAGGGTAGGGGAAAGAAACTTGAAAAGTCAGAGCCTAAAGTATTTGTTTGAAAGCAAGGGGCAAGTCGGGATGACTTCAAGCATTGTAACTCGGTTGCCATTTACCTGGGACAAGCACCAGCTACTAGACTTTGCTTGTTGTCCAACAAGTGCACATGCTACAACAGTCATGTTGTACATGTCAGCACTATTGCGTGAATGATGGAGCGAAAGGCCACTTCGTATGAAAGAGAAACTACTTTTGAAAACCCTGGCACTTCCATGCCACAGCCTGTGAAAGTAAGATGATGGTTTGTGACACCTAGCAGTACCGTCAAGTCTCACAATGACACAACTAAAGATAAAATGCTAGAGCTATTGCATATGTACAATTCACACACATGAACAAAGATATATTATACAAGTAGTTTGTATTTTACATCATAAGGTTGTTATTGAAGTGGTTGATTAATTTTCAAGGGGCACTGAATTGCTGCTTATTCGTAAAAGAAAATGTGTTTTAACTTGTTTCACTGTGTTCATCCTTTTTTGGTACTAGTAGTGGTCTTGCCAATTGTCACATTTGTTTTTATCAGGCAGCGATACAAGTCTGACCATGTTCACGGTGGGCTAGCATTCCATGCATGCTTTGTACAACTGGGCTAAACCCTCCTGCGGACTGCCTTACAGAGCACTAACGCTCAATAACCACAGTATCAACAGTATGGAAGGGGAAATCTATTCTAGTCGCAGAAAATGCTAATGCTTTCCATCTGGGTAGCCACATAATTGTCAGACTAAGGTCCCTCCCCTTGGTGCAAAGGGGTGGGCAGGACAAACCTAACAATCTATAACAGAACCGCATCTTAGCCAAGCTGCAAGCCAGTTGTGACTGGAAAATGAAATTCCCTGCTGTGCCACATTGCAAATGCCTGCCTTCCTATAATTCCAACTTTTAAACAATGCTATGCTTTGCTTGGCACTTTGGCAAACATTCACAGTGTTATATTTTATAATGAAGGTCTAGCTATTTTTCATTCATAGAAGATCTGCATTGACCACAAGCTGTTTGTTAAGTGCATTCAGCAAGGCCTTGCCAATATAAATGGGGCCATCAATTCTGACACAGATATGCAGCAGCCGAGTCACAAAGAAGTTACCAGTAGTACTTACTCCAGATTTACTTAACCGTTTCCACAAGTAAGTCAGAGTTAATATTGCTATCTTCTTGATATTCATCCCCACCAAGCACAAATAAGGTAGATTTCGGGAGGCCTCTCTGACTGCCATTCACGAAAGGAAGACACTGGCTATACTACTATCATGTTTGTTTAGTCTGTGCCTCCTCCAGCCACTGGCTGAAGTAGAAGACGCCTTGAGCACCATGTCCGGAAACCTAGCTCGGTTTCATGAGAGCAAGAGCTCTCATGAAGTAAAATGTCACGGTTACGCCTCTAGCTGTCACTCCTACCCGACTCCAAAAGATGAAGCACGCAGTTGCTAAATTGTCAAACGAGGAAATATCTAAAATAGTGTAACATTTAAAACAATTACAAAGTTTCCAAAAGAAAAAATACACTCAAATGATAAAAAGTAAGGCAATAAAAAACAAGGGAAAAATTAAATCAATCCAAAAAAATAAAAGCAGGAAAATCCCCATGCAATTACCCATCACATTCCAAAAACTGGTTTGAAAATCACTTATGTGTGTGCATACCGATATTGTATTTCATGAGGGAAATGCTGGCAGCTTTGTGGTGCTGCGGTATGCATTGTGCTCCTTTGTTTCTACAAAATTCTGTGTGAATATCAAAAATGTTACAAAATATAATCTTACTGCCAAACCTGGAAATGTAACTGGTCAATGGAACAGAATGTTCAGTGTTTACTTTAAGTTATTGCAGACCAGACTGAATAATGAACTGTTTTTTGTTTGATTAGGTGTTTCATAGTGTTCAATTTCCATGTTTCTCATAACACCACACAAACAAAACAAACATTCCATTCAGTTACCAACTAATCCAATATTTCTCAAAACAATTAATTTACAATTAATTAATATAAAACAGTTAAAAGATAATTCATACATAAAAATACAAAACGAATCCACAAGGCATCAACTCATTAAGACCCTGCCTTTGGACTGGGTCAAATCCTTTTGCTTTACAGCAAATGCAGAAAAAAAAACTTAAACAGCGACTGTTACAATATTTTGAGTAACAGATTCAGCAAGTCTAAACTTCAAGGCACAAGACAACCGGACGCATTTCAACTATGCCACTATCCTGGCGTACAGACGCCAGGATGCCAGCAAAAGTTGTTACCGTTTCTGGCATCTGGTCTGGTGGCATTGCTGCCGGATCACAGGTGCGGAGTGACGGTCGAGGGGATTTGCCGTGTGCCCGTAATGAGGTTTTTTCTTTTTCCCGGTAGGGTGCCTGGCTTAAACCCAGCTGGAGGTAACCCTTACCCTAAATACCACAGACTTGGAATTTGTTTGAGAAAAGGATTGCTTCTTTCACAAAGTTTATGCCTGTTTCACAGGTTTTATCCATTTATTCATAGGTCTTCCATACAGTGTACACAGGTCGACAAAGTAGCTTACATCTACTTTAAGAAATGGATAGAATCGGCTATTGTCTCTATATGTTAGGACAGCAGAGAAGTAAAATGACTTCACTAAATGTATTGTGAAATACTTTTGCATTGAAGGGCTGTAGCATATTTAAACATAGCTCACCCCTGAAATCACTCAATATCAAGATAAGCATAAGACAAATAGCCCCTCGGACAGCTTGCCATTTGGGCATTGATTGACCACTCCTTAAAAGTAGCCTTAAACCCATGCATTGTACGTTCCCATATCGAAACAGGGTCATGCCAGATGTTATGGCAAACTTATAATTTCGGCCACAATTCCACTCTGGGAGAATCAGGGGGGTGTACAACATCTGGGAGAATTGAGCACATCTAAAAGTGCCCCTGTATACTTAATCAGGAGAGGTGTGACCCAAATGTTCACCTACAAGGAGTTTGGTTTCAGCCTAGCCAAGAATGCAATATTGGCAAAGACCAACTTACAATGGATTGGGATATTTTGACAACTCTTCGAAGCATAAGCATTTTCTTGTGTATGCTCTTTTCTTTTGTAACAAGGAAAGACATGTTTCCAACTCCCCAGGTTTCTGCCCCATAAAGGGCAGATGTTAATGCTGGTGCCCTATACACCCCAACATTGGGGTTACAGCACGCAATATGAAGCGTTTTGCAAAATTAAGCTTTATAACTCCACAACACAATAGTGTTAAAGTGTTCTTTTCAATCTGGGCTCACCGGGTACAACCAGAACAGAAGCAAATACCAAAATAATGGGTCAAATGGACTTTCTCAACTGCATACTTACGTAGGCTCAGAATAAGCTTCTTTATTTGTGCATAATAACAAAGCATGAATTTAATTTTTCTGTATATTGATTTTTAGGTTTTTCTTCTGCGAAATATTACAAAATGTAGTCAATTTTAAGTGAAGGCACAGGGGAGTTATCTAAATTAAAGCCAAATAATCTGCAAAAAGTAGTGTACTCAAAGGTTCCCTTTGGAAGCCGGAATCATCTGCTTGAAGAGCTGAATTTGACAATGCAACTTCATTTATAAACAGGGAAATAAGAAGGGGTGCATTCACACATCCCTGTGATAAGAGGCGAGTTAATTCTTCTTCCAATCCCCAAATTGTACATGCACATGCAGTGTAGTACGTGCTATTCATCATCAGGGAATACTCTCAAAAATAACAGTTATAACTTCTGAGCGCCGAGCGGACACTTGCTTGAAGTCTTATCCTAAGTGGTATACAAAGGATTGTAGAAGTATGAAATGTTGGCTGATAAAACACTGAAGGGCCCATGCAGGAATGATTTTGAGATGGCAAGGTCAAGGCAGGTCTATGAAAGATTATTAGCAGATTCAACAAAAGCCTGGAAGAAATTTAAAACAGGCAGCTCGTAACAAGAATACATGTGAATTCTGGAGCACTGTCTCATGGGCCTTGGGGATGGTACAAAGCTATGAAAGAGACAAACCATCTTCATTGGTTTGGGTAGGAAAGGTATGCAATGCTTCAGTACAGCTGAACAACATTACTATTCATGGGAAAAGTATGAATTGCCGCTGGATGAATGACCATATATCATATTTACTCTTGATGAAGTCCAGATTGCTTAGTTTTTGTCACCAATGGGAGAGCCACAGGTTTGGATACGAGTTTGCTAGATATATTTAAACATAACTAAGTGGTTTGGGTTCTGGTGTTCACCCAGATATTCAATGCAATTGCTGCCCATAACTCAGATAGCTGAGGGATGTCAATTAGTGTTCCCCTTTTTAGGAAGGGTAACAGATTAGACCCAAGATGATAACAGTTGATATCATTATTTGTCTCATCCACAAAATAGTTTTGTAGGCATATTTTTAACCAAATCATTAAAAGGGCAAGCATAAACAATATTGTTGCTGAAGAGCAATATGTGTTCAGGTTATAAGAGCTAAGGTTCGTGAATTTGAGCACGTTATTTGACTGTGTCAATCAGCAAACATTATGTGAGTCACTGTCCTCCATGGGCTTGCCTAGGCCTTTGTTAAATATTTTGATATACAGCAATCTTTCTGCAAGGTTTAATCTGGAAGAGCAGGACAATGTCACATCATCATTAAGTCTAACTTGAGAGGGAACACAGGAGTGTGTGCTGACGCCACTCCAGTTCAACCTCTATGTCAACTCGTTACCTTATGAAGATAGACTCAGGACACACTACACATAGCTGTCAAGACTATGAGAGCTCTTCACAAACTCGTGCATGCTTAGGCTGAATACATGGCTGCCCGTGACTTACATTTGAATACCAGTAGATGTAATCTAATGTGCGTAGTGTAGGTCAGTGCAATAGTAGCTTGCCTTCATGCACAGGCTAAAGTGGGTCACAGAATTTCCCTCTTCTGGGATTAATATCAGTTCCAAGATGAACTGGAAAAGTTATGTTATGAGTTCAGCCACCAAAATGGCCAAGGTAAACAGTGCCATTCATCCATATGGAAGGGACTTCGGAGAACTTGCTTATGATTCAATGTTACTGATCTATTGAGTAAAGGCAATCGCGGCAGGTACTTATGGTGCTAAAGTTAGGGATCACGTGTCTGTGATCCCCAATCCAGCTAATAGAAAATAAATTCTTGCATTGCATTTTTGGGGTGATTAAAGGGGCTCTAACATAATGAATGCACTATGATGCTTGTCTTGATTACATAAGTGATCTGATTGGTCTTAAATCACTTCAATTGTAGGTTAGACTGTGCAGAAATATGTATAAGCATCTCACCTATTGGGTCATTCAGGAATTTGCTGTGAAAGTCCTAGGTTACATTATGTAAAAAAAGAGTTTGCTTCATTGAGTTGGACTTAATGCATTGTACTCTCATACCCAAACCCTGCATTGAAGAATGAACTCTTAAGCTTGAAAAGTGCTCAGGAAACCACAATGTTAAGCTCAATCTGCACTTCACTAAGGATATCTACTTGATTTGGTTTGGCAACATTCGTAAGTGATTTGTGTCATTCGGTCTGAGGGGTAATTGCCTTCGGATTACATCAGTAACAAGTACATGGCTTTGCAACCCTGATAATAAGAACATTTTAATGTGTGCATGTGATACTACTTTGGGTGAAGATCTAACATACTTTTAATGTTTCTATCTTATATTTAAACCTTTAATGAAAAAATATTTATTTCCAATTTAAAGGGGGATTAATCTTAGATCAGTTGATGCTGCTAAAATGTGTTTATATACCATACTGATCAGACATATTGCACTTGCTTTGTTTTCTTATGTTGAAAGAGTTTTAACATTGAGGGATACGTGTTCTGCTGCCTTATTAGTTTTATAATAATTTGTTTGTTGTGATGTTTGTAACGTTACTTTGAAGTAAAGACTCTGACCTTACCTGACAGTTAAGTCATCCGTCATAGTTAAATTAAATTGAGGTAATAAGCAAGTGGACCTACTGGGTGACATCACTCCCTATAAAGGTGTTGCTGATTGACTGATTAATTGATTGATACATTTATTTTGCAATTTCAAAGTTCCATAAAACCATGTGCATATACATAATACAAGCATCAATCCATCTATTTAACCCGAGAATTAAACATAATTTACATCATATTCCTGAATCCTTATACGTTAGCTGAAATTCATTCTCTAATAAAGAATGAGGTACTTACACGTCTATAGGTCTGGCATAAGAACATGTTGGAAAAGTGCTGATCGACATTTTACAAAGCATTTTTACCTAAGAAAAGCTTTTCACGTGTTTTCTCTAATAGTTTTGTAAAAATTGGCAAAATAAAAATAAATTAACAATAGATTATTCCACCGAAATGGGACAAACTGCAATTATTTGACCAGGGCTTCCACAGTACAATCTTGCCATTATAGAAGGGAAAGGAAAGGATCGCAGACATGAACTGGCTAGCAAAGAGCACTTTCATAGGGATTGATTGAGGGTCAATAACTACACAAATCAGTGGTTGGTGCAAAATGCAGAAAATGTTTAACCATTATTGATGTTCTTTTGCCTGTTCTCTCTTCTGCTACAATAATTTAAAAAATATAGGTTTGATGCAAAATGCAGAAAATGTTTAACCATTATTGATGTTCTCTCTCTTCTGCTACAATAATTTAAAAACATCTAGGTTTGAGTTCCAAACCAGTTGGTTTAGTTACTGTGTCTGCTGGGATCTTCTACAATCTCATGCTATCTACGCGTATATGGTGTTGCATTATATATTTTAACTATGGAATGCAGTTCAAAGTGTCCCTAGACAGATGTCCAAAGATATTAATGTTTTTGCATCTTTAGACTAAATTGAGGACCCTAAATCCAGACAACATGCCATATTTGGGATAAAGGTGTACAAACATGATTGAAAACGACAAGCATTGTGTTCTGTGTGGCCCATTATAGAAGTTCTACAGGCACATGTACTTGAGGCCAATGTTTTTATCTGCTGGGATTACAAACAGAACTGAAACAATGTCCCTTTGCGGAAGATCAAATGACATGGTAACATTTTTTTCCGTTTCTATCTTCCTATTTAGATCATGGCTGAAATGGGCAGAATTGTTGAAGTTAGGAACATTATAAACCAACACATGTTCATATTTCCCTGTTATAAGGCTGGCAATAGTTAAGCCTTTTTGATAAGATTTTAGGTGCGATGGTCCTGGCTGTTGACCTGCACTTTGGATGATATGTTGGCAGTACATTATTTTTATTTTATGACAAAGTTATGAGTAGGCCACGGGAATTGTATGCAGTGATTTCCCAGTTAGTAAAGCCTGGGTGTGCGTCAGCAGCGCCAGAATCATCACAAGCACAGACGGATGCTTTCAATAATTACTTTATAAATAAAATAGAGTTAACAGAAGGAAAGATCATGGAAATGAAACCATTAGATCTTCCAGAGGATCTGGAGGTAACAGAGGTGACCAGCCCAGAATATATAGGGACTCAGATTAATGTAGAGAGGGATGGAGCCCCGGATGTAGATATTGGGGTGGACCAAAAGTCATTTGTGTTCACCGAAGTAGCTGAGGAAAGGGTCTGTTCCCTGCTCTCAGCTTTGAAGGCAACTAATGACGTGCTTTTTGTTATACCATCTTCAGTAGCCAAACGAATAGCCCCAGAGATTATCCCATTTATTACAAAATGTGTTAACAAATCTCTTACATCAGGGGTAGTACCAATGATTCTGAAGAAATCTGTGGTTACTCCACTTTAAAAAAAAAAACAACCTAGACCCAAAGGATGTTCAGAATTATAGACCAGTAACAGGACTGTCATGGCCATCTAAAATCTTGGGAGAAAATGTTGACAGCCCAACTGCAGGAACATGTGGATTAAGAGAATCTGTTGGACTCGCTGCAATCCTGTTTCCGACCAGGTTTTGGGACAGAGACAGCATTGTTAACGGTCTGGGATGACCTATTGGAGACAGCGGATCAGGGGGACATGTCGCTGTTGGTCATGTTGGACCTGTCCAACTCTTTCGATACGGTAGACCACAGGATCCTATTGAAACGTCTGAGAGAAGTGGGAGGGGTGGCGGAGCAAGCCCTTCGATGGTTTGAATCTTTTCTCACCAGAAGAGAACAAAGAGTTCAACTTGGAGACTTCTTGTCGGACTCGGTGCTACAAAACTGTGGAGTCCCGCAGGTATGCTCTCTCTCTCCCCCACTGCTTTTTAATTTATATGTCAAATTACTCATGGACATCTTGAGGAAGCACTGCATACACTTCCATTTGTATGCAGATGACACTCAGGTGTTCATGAGGATACATAATTTAGAGGAGACGTATGAGAAAGTGGAACGGTGCCTACAAGAAATACAGGCCTAGATGTGTGCCAATCAGCTATTGCTGAATGCAAGCAAAACAGAAGTGGCTCTATTCACCTCAAAACACCATCTGCAATAGAGGGAGCAGCTACATTCTCCATGCTTCCTGGGGACACAGCTGAATTTCGCTAAGAAAATAAAAAATGTAGGCTGTGCCTGGGAGGATATTATGGGATACCATCCTACCAGTCATTGCGAATGAGGACAGAGCGGTGGTTATTGGTACACTGATCAACTCAAGACTGGATTATGGAAATACACTGCTGTCGGGTATACCAGCCTATCAGCTGCGAACATTGCAAGTGGCCCAAAATGCAGGATTTAGGCTAGCATATAGGGTAACAAAATCAGCCCCAACCTCTATTCTAAGAAGAGCTTTACATTGGTTGGCAGTAAAGGAGAGAATTGAGTTTAAAGTTCTGTGGTATTTAAGTGTGTCAATAAGACAGGGCCAAGATATTTATCAGATCTGACAGATTTGGCCAGTATTAATGAATTTTGGGCTGTTATAAAGCAAACATGTATACATTGCCCTGCTGTCAGGTCGCCTACAGATATGCTTTTTGTTTATGTATTTTATATGGGATGGTTTTTATGGTCTTCCAAATTTCATATTTTCTGAGATGTGTAACTGTTAAGATGGATTTCTGAACTCTGTCCTGGAGGGGCAGAAGGCCAGCCTAGTTTCTTGGAACAGGGTAACCTCTGGACAAGCCAGACCAATCAGGGTAGCGATCGCGGCGGTCAAGACTAGGTCTCAAGAGGGGTGAGGGTGAATGAAAGCCCACAATGAGCACACAAAGCAAGGACACTTACAAATTACTCCAAGCAGGTGTTATATTACAAATATATACACATTTATTACAAGGCCTTTGTAACATTGACCGTAGCGAGAAATCACAATAAAACTCAAGTAAACCAACACATACCAAACCAATACAATATATATACAAATACAAACAAGTCTAACGAGTTAGACGCACAAAATGTGTAGACCACCTAGATGGGGGGAAAAACAGGCAGCGCGAATAATAATTAGACCCAGTCCGCCTTCTGAGGCACCTAACTAAAAGGAAGTCCAAGCCCTACGAAGAGTGGAGCCTTGTGCTCAAAAGTACCTGCACACGCTGGTGCCAACGGGCAAAAGGGGAGTCTCTTCAAGGGAATCAGGCAGTTTAGTTCGATGGACAAATGAAGATGAACAGAGCTCCGCGACTCAAGCGCAGCCTCCACTGGGTGCAGAAGCAGAGCGTGAGTACGGAAAGGCGTGCTGTTAGACACAGAGGGGAAAAGCGATGGGCTACTGCAGGAGGGCGACCAGTTCCTAGCGATGCTACTCACCTGTCCCTGATGCAGGCAGACCCAGGCTTCTCTGCATCAGTTTCAGTGCTGGCAGGTTCAGATACGAGCAGGGGACGTCTCGGCGTCATGTAGATTCCGCAGCAGCAGAAGTTGAGTTGAGGATGTCCCAAACGCAGTGAACCCGCACAGTTTGTTACCACAACAGGGCAACGGAGCGGCCATGTGTATTTCAGCCAAATGTACACTACTCACTTCAGACCTGGGAATGCCAAGTGTATGAATCGGGTGAGAGTGACAAGGACTCGTAATACAACACAACCTGATGGCGGTTACAGAGCAAGACTCCTGGGTAGGCTGGTCAGTCTGCTGGATGGCCCAGAGACACTTCAGAAGGCTTATGTGCAGGAGATGGTGAAGATGTCGAGAATAGTTGTTCCCACTATTCCAAGGGTCGAAGTACCACTACAGGCCTTCTCGTTCGATCAGAGGTAGAAAGGGTTTCACAAAGCGACAGCAGTGCAGAGGAGCAGTCCTTCAGCGGGTCACCAGCGATTCCTCGGTTCAGCCTCGTGGTTGCAGGATACTTGGCTCCTGTATTCCTTTGTTCGTGAGAACTCAGGAGATCGACCTGGTAGTGGTGTTTCCAGCCCCCTCTTATCCATGGTTCCCTTCGTGCCAAAATGGAGGGGACCCAATGGGAGATCCGCTCATAAAACACTCACACCATATGTGGACCTATCACGGACCACGGGGGTCCCAGGCATTCACACCACCCTAGACTCTCTGGCGCCCAGGATGTGTATTGGGACCAGACATCCCAGCCCCCATCCTGGAGGCACACACACGGCCTGTAGAAGCCCGCGAAAGCATCTGTGTTACGCAGGAAAGTACATGCCCAAAAAAGGAAGGCCCCGGGTCGGCTCGACCTGGGGGAGGTGAAGGGGGCAAGACGGTCAGCGGACAGGACAAAGAGCCTCGTGGTCTGGCCATTTTGGAAGCCAGGCCACCATTTTGGGCTAAGCGCGAGAAACACCCTTAAAACGCCAAAAGGAGCTCAAAAACACAAGAAACGATCGCTGCCACCAATCCTGTCCGTGATTCACTTGCACCGTTCATTTACAATCCAAAGAGAGTATCTAGGGCCTGTAGAAGACTAGAGACCCAAGAGAGCAGTAACTTATCTTACAGTGCCCTCTTGTGCCATGTTGCGCGAAAGCTGCAACATGATAAAGAAACTACGGAAAACAATGCTTCCCAGTACTGACTGTCTTAAGGGCATGTCAGTTTCCCCGTAAGAATGGAGCGAACGCCCAGAGGAGTGCGGCAGAAGGCTGCACTTCTCTGGCAAAGTCTAGATCATGGTGAAAACAACAGCAAAAAGTTTAGGGGTTGCCACATGGAAGGAAAATTACCCACAATTAAGAAATCTTTCCTAACAGTAACTGCAAAAGATGATGTGGTTTTGTTTATTTGTTATTGTTTATTGTTATTGTTAACGTTTACTTGATTTTGAAGTGTTTTTAATAGTTACCTTGACTCAGCACTTGCACTTTATTGTAATTTAATGCTGCTATTGCAAAAGTGATCATTTGCAAAAATGTTTATGTATTATGTGGAAATTGTTTTTGGTGCAAAATCTTATGGCGTGACCAGTAGCTTTGTGTTCGATGTACAAAACATGTCATTCATATTAAGTAGGAAAATGGGATCAAATTGAATAACATACTTAGGGACCTTTGCTAAGATTGGGATTGGTGTACTGCTGAAGACATACATTCAAAACTTGAAAACGCAAGGGAATCCAATAACTTTGGGGTTTTTTTGTAAGCTTTGGGGGCCAGATGTCTGCACCTTTTATTTTACTATTCATTTATTATTCTTTACACCCTGAGCAAAAATGTGCATTGGAGCAAATGAGGAGATGTCCCCATCTCCGATTAGCACCTGTTCCCTTTCACTTGATTGGCAAAGCCTAAGACTGCATGAAATCTAGAGAAGCCCAAAGCATTTCTGAGATGCTCGCATGCAAATGTAATTCACAGAGGTTTCCTCAGGGATGTTTTAAAGATGGCCTTGGCATTACCAGAATTTCTCCAATTTCAGGCCTTGTGCAGCAGGTTCCAATCCTCGATGGTCACGCATTCTGCGTAGTTTCATTCCCTTTATTTACACTGTTGAGGTTTGCTGCACAGAACTTGTTTTACCTGTATGCATCTGATTATGATTGCTCTATAAAAGTAGTTCTAGGACTCCAGTTTTTTGGCAATGGGGACCCACCTTAATTGGAACATTGCTCATGATTACAGCACCTTGAAAGTACAAGATTGATGTGTTTTATAACATGGGCTTTGTTGCCTTGAGACAATTGCACGCTACATCAAAACAGGAATGCAGCAGAGGCACTGCTTGAATTATGTTAGTGTCCCATGTGATAACATTGAAATCCGCATTTCTACATGTCAGCATAAGAGCAGACCTAATAACAAACCATAGCATTTTAATTTTACAGTCAATTCCTTCTCATTGTAGCATCAGGTTTGCAGTATCTCCAAGAACGTTATTGACAAACTAGCACACTCCTTTCTACCCCTTTTGTCCACCAACCATTTCTGACAAGGCCACTCATGACCAGGGATTGTCAGTACCCCTTGGTTTACCATTCCAGATCTGCCTAAGAGTTGTTTATTAACAACAAAACTGTTCAAAGCTTTCTACCAGTGCAACTAGCTAGCTGGAGCACTTTGTAAGCTCATCATGCAGCCAGACACTGTAAAAACATTATATATATATTATCGCTTGCAACCGGCTCACATTGGCCAGTTCTGCACAGGACTGACCAATCCTACTGCAGCCTCATCCTCTACTGCACCCACCCAAGCCCTTTGCTTGGCCCTGGCTGCTCATTTCACTGACACCTTTGCCTCTCCCCCGCACCTTTGCCTGCACCCACATCTCTTGGGCCCTCCTTGGCCACTCCCTCCCTCTCCCAGTCCCACCTTAGGAGGTCTCTAGAGAAGTCTGGTCCATGAAATCCTGCTCCAAACAGGTTGAGCCATGCCCTCCTTAAACCATCAAGGACATTGATTCTCTTGCTCTAGCCTCTGCAACCTCTCTTTCAGCACTGGAGTTTTCCCCACTTCTCTCAAGCACTCTCTTGTGCATCCTCTGCTTTAAAAAACCCTCTGCCAACCATTCTATCCCGGCAAACTATCGCTTGATATCTATCACTACTTTCCTGGGCAAACTCCTGGAGAAACTAGCTATCTCTTAGCCTACCCTTCACACTGACTCTGTTGGTTGTCTCTGTGACCATCAGTCTGGCTTTAGAGCATCCAGAGGCACGGAAACTGCTCTTCTGAACACCCATGAAGACTGCACTCAAATCTTGACTCTAACTCTCCCTCTGTCCTCATTGTTCTCAATCTCTCTTCTGCCTTTTGCACATTAAACCACAACATCCTGATCTCCTGTCTCTGTGATACCCTTGGTATGCCAGTTCTGACCCTGGCATGGCTTGCCTCCTTTCTCTCTAACCATCCTTCCCAGGTGGAACTTGCGTCCTTTCTCTCCTCTATCACTCTCTCTACTTGTGGTGTCCCCCAGGGATCTAACCTATCCTCTTGTTTCTTCAATGTCTACATGGCCCCTCTGGCCCAAAGGATCTCTTCCTTCACCTCTAACTTTCAGTGTAATGCGGATGACATGTAGCTCTCCATCAGGCTACCCTCTGCTTCTTCCTCTTCCTGGCTCATTCCTGACTGTCAGTCTGCAATTCATTCTTGGTGTGCTATTAACGACCTCTGCCTCAATGGCAGTAAGACAGAGATCCTCCTCATTGGGACCCCTGCCCCTGCTTTCCCAATTTCTCACTGACCAGCCTCCCTTGGCCCTGCGCCCCAGCTGCTAGTGAGGCAAAAATCTGGGGGTAATTCTCGACGCCACTGTCTCCTTCTCTTCTCACATCTCTGACATCTACAAAAAGTCCCACTATCAGCTGCACCACCTCAGAGGTAGTCTACCATTTCTCACCTTCCCCCAAAGGCTCACCGTCTCCAGAGCCCTGGTTCTCTCTAGGATGGACTACTGCAACAACCACTTTCTCAATCTTCCTACTTCCACTCTCCATCCGCTACAACTCATCCAGAACAGGACCGCAAGACTTATCCTTGGCCTCAAGCCGAGGGACCACATCTCTCTGACGCTGAAATCCCTCCACTGGCTCCCTGTGGCTGCAAGGATCAAGTTCAACACCCTCTGCATAGCCCACAAGGCTGTCTGGGTCCGGGCCCTCCATGTTCTATAATGCTCTCTTCCTAAAAACTCTCCTTCTAGAGCCCTCCGCTCGTCCTCCTCCAACTCTTTATGAGTGAGCCGTTTATCCATGCAGAGATTTGGGGGTAGATAATTATCCTCTGCAGGTGCCTCTCTCTGGAACAGCCTCTCTGCCTCTCTCTGCTTTGAGCCAGAGTTCCTTAAGATCCGGAAACTCCTCAAGACCTTCCTCTTCAGTTCCTTTTTCTCTATCCCTCTCCCCTGCTAACCTCCTCTCTCTTTCTCTCCGCCTCACTCCTTCATCTCCCCCTTAACCCTGTTCAGCTTTTACTGACTGGTCACCTGGCTCACTTCCAGAGCCTCACAGGTTTCAGGCTCCCCCGCTAGTCTTTGCACTTGCCTTCAGGCCTCTGCTCTATGCTCAGCAGTACTGCACTTTCAGCATACGTTCCATGAGAGGGGTAACCTCTCTGCACTTAACCCAGGACCCTGCTGGACTAGGCGCACTTTTTTCCCCCTGACCCCTGCCTTGCACTCTGTATGTACACTTGCATGACCTGAGTTTACTAGGCCTAGTAAGTTCTGTCTGTCCTCCTTTGTCTCTCCTTCCTTATGTGGTTTCGCCTGAAACACTTCATGCACTTGCGCTAGTTTAAATGCCGTCAGGCCCAGTACGGTACGTACTTCTTTGTTAGATCATTCAGAACCTTCAAGGCCTAAGAATGACTAGTGTATTCCCTTGCTCCCTTCCCGACTTGAAGCTCTTTGAAGCACTTTACTTGTGTATAAGCGCAGTACAAATAAACAATAAATAATAATTGAGTTTGAACATTTATTTATTACACCTTCTGCATAACTGATACAAGGTCCACCAAAGGTCCACCAAAGGATCGACACACAGCCACACAATTGCAATCACTCTCCACTACTCTCCACCACTCATTATATTCCCCACCTATGGTCAGCTATTCTTCACCCTCTTTAGCATCCTATTATCTTGCCCCATTCTTCCTTTTCCTTACAGAGATTACATGGATACTTGAGTTGCGGGCACAATAGGCCACATTTTCTCAGACAAACCAGACACTCTTAGACTTCTAGAAGGGTCATATAGTGGAGTATAACAACATACCATGACAACAAATGACAAAAGGTGATGTCATCACAACAATGCATTTTATGATTGCAGGATAACCCAGCTGTCCACAGGAGAGTAACAATGGGTATATAATACTGACATCACAATAACTGGTGCAAAAGGTTAATCGAGTGACCCAGACGTGTTACACTGTCAGAGCTGATCTTTTGATTCAGGAACCTGAACTATGGCTTCCTACTCGTTTTTTTTACAAACATTTTACTAATCCTTCCAATCCCTGTTATATGTATGTTTAAAAATAGCGTTGGAAAATACAACAAATACAATCTTGTCTAGATGTCAAGCAACGTCTTAATATGATCCAACAGATTTATTTCATGTAAATAATATGTGGTTGATGTATAATCATACAGTTTCTTCTTAATTGCAATGACACTAATAACAGTCTGTCTTCTTGTTATAGATATATTTTCACTCATAAAGCTACCAACTACACATATTGAGCAGATGTGATGTCATAGATATGCATCCTCCATGATGTTCAAATGGCACTTAAGGAACAATATTTGTGTTGCAAGTGGCTGGATAAAACTGGACTGGTCACATGCCCAAACCCATCTGCCCTGAATGGGGACCATCCAAGACCATAGGCAGTTGTATGGGGCCTTGGTTTATGACCCGCTCCTGGCACTCAGGTATTTAGAAACATAGGTTCCCATACTTTGTTAAACAAATGTCTCAGGCACTGTCAATGTATGCTGCTTGAATAAAATATGAAGGTGAATCGAGAAACACTTTTTTATAAGAGGAGTGTTTTCTGAATCTGTAAGATCTACTTTGATGGCAATTAGTTCAGAGCTATTTCATGTCTGGCTGCCTAGTAAGGCCAATTAAATGCCAATCGTTTTACTCTTTGCATTATAATCAGATTGGTTGTACAGCCAAGTGGCCTACCTGTTCAGATAATGAATAAGAGCTGCTGAACCTGCACCGTTTGCATTTGGATTCAGAGTATGTCAAATATATAATGATTCAAAGTTCTTCATCTTTGCGTTTGATGGCCTATGAATTTATGAAAAATGTTCACCTTCTTTCTTGTCTTTTTACTAGCCTTTGGCTTCAGCTCAGTAGCTCATGTATCACTCGGATCATATTTGCATTTCGACACAACAACTCTTTTAAATACTACCAGTCAATTGCCACCCTGTTGGGTGTGCATATACTAAAACATGTCAGAAGAAGATCCAGCCTGTTCACTCTAGTGGTCAACCTCATCTGTATTTAGTGGGTAGGATTGCTTTACTACTGCAAATAGATATGGCAATAAGAATGTTATGAACATTTTGTATACATATTTATTTTCCTGATAATGTACTCAAGTTTATAAATTGAACAAAATGCCCTTAATCATGGTACCTCTACTTCATATAGTATTTTAAGATATATTTTGGCTATTACATTCATATTTTTGTTCGTCATTAAGCAGGTGCCTTGATTTGATATCACCCGATATAGAGGTGCCTTGATTGTATATCACCTGATATACAGTCCTACCCACAATTCTGGGCAAGAAATATATAGGCAGCTTGCTCAAAACTTGAATTTATTTAAGTAGGCAAATTAAAGGTGGCCCCCAGCCTTTATGGGGGGGTCACCAAAATGAAACACATGAGGATAGCTCAGGGGCAATGCATTTGTCTTGGAAGCAAGACAATGCAGAGCAACACAGTTTGCAATCGTGCGCTTAGAGACTGGTCCCCGGAATTAAGCATGTTAAAAAAGAATAATTATTAATAACAGGCAGCTAGTTTACAGAAAACAAAATTAACCTGCCTGCATGAATCCCATTTTTTCTCAAACACATGAATTATTTTCCATGATCAATGCTGCATGAATCTTAAATTCTGAATATCACTTGTTATACTAGTTGCACTTCTACTGCTTGTCGGTCAGTATCTCAAAATCCTTCACTTCACCAAACCGTCTCTAAATTACACATAAAGAACCATTTACAAATAAATCAAAGAATGGTGCTTTCCCCAATAACACTGTATGGAATCAAGAGAATGATTGCATGTCTCACATTCCCCTATGAATTTGGTGCTGTGGGCTGCTAATGTGTGTGCAGTTTAGAAATAGGCTACCAATAGCTTTCATTAGAATTCTGCAGGTTTTGGTTTAGGGAAACTGTTCTCGATTCAGAATACACTGAATATAATTTCCCCAATCCAACCTGGAAGAATGATTTTAGAATGTAATTACATATGTATAGATGTCCCTTCCCTCTCACTATGCTAATGGAGGCCCACAGTGCAGTTTTAAAAATGATGGACATATGGGGTTTGTATTAGCACAATTTCGATAGCAATAGAAATTACTCGTTCAAACGTGCTCTCATCTCCCCTTCCCTATCAAATAGCTATGGACTTCAGTCATTAACATGGGTGTCAGTCATCATACCACAGCCCAATGTAACCATTTCTTTGAAAACAGTTTGAGTACAATTTGAGGAGTTATGATTTTTAAAGAGTGGCATGGTGAATGCACAGAATTGCTATCTATATCACTGCATACACAACTCAGAACGTTATTTGAAGTTGGATTGAATAGACATCTCACTTTTTGTTTAATAATAATAATAATAATAATAATAATTTTTATTATTATTGTAATTATTGAGCGCCGACCTAGCTTTGAGATGCCACAGATCGCTTTACAGAGGTATACAACAGTACAGCTTAATTTGCTTAACTGTACATGCAGCCTCATATTCCGAAATCTTATCATTCAAATGTTATAGGCGATATTCGCTTTTGCATATCGGCTCAATGGTAAGTAAATGCTGTTTAAAAAAACAAGGGTAATATAAATGGCTAAACTTGCGCTATGATTCAACTTGGAGTCTCGTGATCAGTACATGAATTAAATAAACCCCTCTTTGTAAGGCCTTGATTAATGAGGGTCAGTTGCTCTGCTCGCATTAGTGCCAGGAAATGAGAGCAGGGTCAAAGTGTGCAAGCTGAATGCAATGAATTTGCCTTTGACGCTTGCTTGTTAATCTGACCATCTGCTAATTCTGGATATTAATCTTTACGTAGACGGCAAATCGTATTTGCCTTGAGTATTATAAAACAATTTTAACACTCGCCTCTGGAAGATTCACAAAGAAGCTGGATCCAAGTTGAAACCCAAGTCAGCTTCAAATCAACACAATATCAGGCTGAATCAAACACCAATGTTATTCAAACTAACACAACAGAATCACTGTTTTTCTACATGTTTAATGTAGGGTATTATTTAGGTTCACTATATTATTATAAGCTTTCTGCAATCATCTCACAATTGCTGGATAAATAAAACATTATGTGAAAGGACTCTGAATAAATGATGATCCCTTTTTGAAGTAAAAATGTGTCAATACCCTACTACTGGACTTTTATTATTTTAAAACTTCTGTAGCATAGTCCATGTGCTACGGTTAACAGAATTATATTTTGCACAAATTTGGGCCTCTTCACACTTTTAGAAATCAATTTCCATGTTAAACTGGTGCATTCAGTATCATCTTTTTTTCTTTGAAATTGGTAAAAGCCCAGTCTTTGGCTTGGAATATACTCAAAGTCCCAATGTGTTGAGTGTTATCCCTCAGGTGTGCAGGTGATTACCTGCATCCCACAGAAGCACGCGTGTCATGTTAGTAAGAGAGGGAAAACATAACTAAGGAGATGCTATTTTATCTCTTGTGTTGCCTCCCTTATTAAACTTGAAACAGTCTCTATTAGTCTTTGATTCTCTCTACGCTGAGCCATCTGCCTCCCATGTAAAAGGGGCAACACAGTTTACAGTTCTTCGGCATCAGTTTGCTTTAGGATAACAGTAATTTATGTTGACAGTATATTAACTAACATTAAGCAGATGAAATGAAAAAAGTGCACCACTGTTTCAGCTACTCATTTGAAATGATTCAGCAAGCTATGTATTTCTGAAGAGAAGCTATGCAAGGCATTTGTGAGTAGGACTCAGCTGGAATGCACTCCTCCTCCCTACTTCCCCTCCCCAGCCAGAAAATTTGAATACTATACATTTCTCACACAGCAGCTTTGTAATTCACTTTTAGAACTAGTATCACTCATGCATATTTACATTGTTGCTTTTTACAGTTTAAAACAGGAGAATAGAAGATGTTATTATATCATTAGTAGTAACTTTATTTTGGAAGTTCTTATGAGGTCTATCTCAGCCAATATGTATATTGCGAACATTTCCTCTCTTAGCATTTTATGACTCGTATGAACACTTGACAGTGTGTAATTTTCAGAAACACACTTTGATTAGAGTGTTCCTAAGAGTCAGGATGTCCAAATGAGCAACCACAAGCATGCAGCTACCTAAATGTGGGGAAACATATTCTTCCCAGATCACACCTGAGATAGCTGATTTTATGTCCTTCTATCCAATGACGTACCTGCTCCTGCATGAGTAGTTTAACATTTCCCAAGACACATATGAACACTGAATAGTAAGATATGTTTTCCCATTTCTTTTTCATGCATTGTAAGGGTTCTTTAAATTACAGGTACAGATCTTGTAATCACCCCTCTCCACATACACACACACACAAGTGCAGGCTATTTAGGATTACACAGCAAATGTAATGTTGAACCATATTCCATGCTAGAGACTTCCATACCTACCACTTTATAAAGCTGTGGTCAGCAACCTTAAGCATTTATCTGTGGTGGGCATTCCTGTGGCAGTGTTAGACACCTTAATCAGTGGAAGCCTCAAGGATGTGGCTATCCCTGTCCTCAGTCTTTTATGGGAAGAATTGAGGACCTTGATGTCCACCTTCATAATAATCAAGAACACCTTTACAGATATCTAATTAGAATGCACCAAACAGATAATGTATAATTTACAAAAAGGTTTTCAATGGGACTTTCCCATGTTAAAACATTTTTGTAAATCAGGCAGTTAGTTTTTTAGCCATGTGTTTGATGGAGCAATAATGACAGTATTACTGTTTAGACTAGATTTCTATTAATTATAGTGCATGAAAAATGACACTTCTTGAGTTTTTTATGTGGTCTTATATAGCTCACAGATGGTGCATGGTTCACTAAACCCTTTAGTAGGGCAGGGGGGCGAGAGCTGCCTTAAGGAAAGTAGAATTGTCCCACATACTAATTGCTTGAACACAAAGCCAAACAGCAGAGCAAATGTGTAGATAGTGCCCTAATTGTTTATATAGAAAATGCTAGTTTATAAGGAAACCAATGTAAAAAAAACTGTGATTTGTAGCTTCTTTGATTATCATCTCGGTATGTCCATCCATCTGTTAGTTTACTTACGCATCCATATTTTAGACTGCCAACACTCATTCGCCAAGTTATTCACAATAAACTAAACCTTTTTATTGTCATTTGTTGTCTAAATTAAAGGGAACATCTATGTTTCGAAGAAGAATTTGACATCAAATCACATTGCAAACAATGGGAGCTGCTGCGATTTAGAATTGTGTGGTACAATTAAATGCGAGGCAAAGGTGAAAATGGTGTCAGGCACAGTGGGCCTAATTAACGTCGTAATGGCTGGGCTGGGAGAAGGGAAACGCTTTAAATGCAAGGTTCAAACATTTCCTTTTCTGAAACATGGCCTTTGAACAGTTCTTTTATTCGGCGTCGAAGGGAGATAATCCACAGCAGTGAGGTGACTTCAAGATGTTTAGACCGAAATGAAAGTCTTTAAACCGATTCCACTATAGCTATGAAAGGCAACATCACATGGAAGAAAATGCAAAAGCACGCTGGATCACAGGCACAGTGGTGTCCGGCCACGATGGGAAGTAGGTTCCTATTTCCAATTCCTTAGTTAAGCCGTTAATGGGGTTTGTGGGTTTGCTCACAAGTCCCAACCCTGATTTATCATAGAGCACATTTAAACCACAGGCCCACGCACACCATGCACGAAGCTAAATGCAATTAGAATGAAGTGGGGAGGGCCCGAAGGAATGGCGGTCAATGTGGCATGCTGGAATCGAGGGTGCATTGAATCCCTGCCTGGTGGGGGGGGCCTGGCACAATGGCACTGCAACACAAAGCATCTAGCCCATGACTGAAGCGACCACAGCCTCGTATGCCAGACAATGGCTGTTATTATACAGCCATTCGCAACCTGATCCCACATCAAGCAGAGTTCACCCTTTCTGCATCCAATATAGCAGCTGTCTGCAATTGCGACCCGTCAATCTGGTCCACTCAGTTTATACCGAATTCTAAGCACGCAATAATGGGTTGTCTTACAAAGAGCTTTGTGCTGGGCACCTCCTGCTTCTGTGAACTGTAATAACAGGCGTTATTATGGGCCAATTTATGGAGCTTCAGTTTATTGAAAAGTAAGGTCTGAGTCTGCGCTGCCGCAAGATTCGATTTTGAAAAGATCCGTCTAGCCTTGAAACCTTTCAACAAAAGCACAAAAGCGTTGTGAGTCAGGCTCTAGGAGTCTAACTTGGAAGATCTCTGCCACCCCACTCTGCGAGGAGGTGGGGACGCTCTATGGTGAAGATGGAAGAGTTCCTGGAGAAGAGCAAAGGACTCAATGGTTAGTCTCCCTGAGCGCTGGTGTGGACAGCCCGCTGCCCCCATGCAACATAACAGTTGGAGCAAAAACTTGAAAGGTGCTCATTATATGTGTCTTACCATTATTAAAAGGTCCAGCCATCCGGAAAGCAGATAAGCACATCTGACTTTATCATGCCAAAGGAAGTGGAGTAATAGCCTCTACTGACCATCTCTGGTCCTTACGATAGCGAGTATGGTCTGCCATTTAGCTGTAGCTTGCATGTAGAGGTTGCAAAGGGCAGAGGGAAGTACCAGTGTCTTCCTTTGGAATCCAATAAGATGAGATTGGCAACACTGATTTGAATGGACACACCATGAACCATACAAGCGGTTCTAACATTATTTTGCAGTTAAAAGGGTGCAACTGTGACTCCGCCTTCTTATTTTCTAGCCAACTATACCCCTCAAAGGTATATAAGACTGTCAAGGTAAACACATTTTTTATTTTGCAAAACACATATATACAAAAGAAAAAGAGCACCAAATTCAATCTTTATTTAACTCCAGAAATAACACCCTAGAAACACTAATGGCTTCAATGTTGCAAAAAGCAAACTTGTACATGATTTACAATCACAGGGCCTGCCGCTGCGCATGCATTTTCTACTCTCCGAATCATGGTCAGCCCAGCACTTCTCTCTCCGGTTACCCTCCAGCTGAGCCTCTTAGCGCTTATTTTCTCCATGCAGGTCAATTCTCTAGCTGTGCAGCCATAATCATGGCAATCTGCAGTTCAGTTAAGCCTTATAGACTTCAGGGTGGGGTCCTTATCAGAGGATAAATGCTCAGTTAAGGCCTGGGGCAAAGCGAAGGGCAAAATGTTGGAAGGACAATTATCCTAGGCATTAAAGACCCCTGAGGAGGTCTGTAAGACTCTTTGCACTTTACTGTTTGGGGGTCATTTTTTGCAGGAAAATTGCTGAATCCAAAGTTATAGCCTGAGGCAAAAGTAGGGGATGAACAGTTTTCCTAAGCAATAATGCCCCCTCTCGAGGCCTTTAAGATTATTTGCACTTTGTGGTTAAACAAAGTACAATACTTTGCACAACCACTTTCTATTCCCCGATTGCCCATGTATTCCCTTTGAAGACACAGAGACAGGCTCTTTTTGTTGAACCTTCAGAAGCCAGTTTAGCAGAGCTAGGCAGCCGCTGCATGTGTGGGTTCCAAGATTTCTGGGCCATAATCCGCGCCAGGCGGAAAGTGCTCTATGGTCACTGTGATGTGCGCATGCATACAACAAAGTGATCAGTAATAGTGGCCATCAAATGAAAATAGGGGTTCTGCCTTTGGCTTTCAACACTTTGTACTACGTCTCACATTTCGCATAGGGAAAAGGGGAGTTGGAATATGTGGTGTTCTATGTCTTGGGGCCTACAGTGAACAGTGATGCCGGTAGAGACTCATTGGGAATCCCTGCATGGACCAGGGAGAAGCACAACATGGATTTCCTGCTCTGTGCTCCTCGTCCTTTAAGGGCTCCTCATCAAAATGGCCGAGAGGCACAACAACATACTGAACGTTGTCTTGTTTTGTAAACTCAAGGTTACTTGGCACCCTCATAAAACTATAGTTGTTGGTTTTCGTTTTGGTAGGAAATGTGAGACCACTTAGCGACCACATCCCAACAGGTGGCTATAAATGAAATGCATCGCAAAATTGGTTTACTGGGGAAAGAGCCTTATTGTGTTCAACTATTCTCTGGAGTAAATATTAATATGAACATGTTTGACGCTAACGAGGTCTTAAGCAATTGGTCAGGTGATTGTACTGTTGCCTTTGAGAAATGGTCCACTTCCTTGTCTCGTGTGTGGAGGTAGCCTATCAAACTGGAGCTTTGGCATTGCAGGTATCATTGCAGCAATGTGGACGGGTTCGTCTTAACAATACTTCACTCCACCACCTGGGCGTTGTCAGTGTCTGATGTGCATATCCTTTGACTAGCAACAGAAATTCACTGCAATTGTTTGCATTACACAAGGTGGGGCTTTGTGAGATTTTGATAAAGAATTAGGAATAGAGTAACTTCGAAAAGAAGTCAGCCTGGCTAGCAAATGCGCACGTATAACTACAGTCTCCAAGGCAGTAACTGAACCCACCTCCTCCCCATTGTGTTTCTTCTGTGGAAGTACACCACAAAAGGGGGCTTGGTGGTCAGGTTTTCACGGCTGAGCTTGGACATGACTAGTTGTTACAGCAATACCAAAACATCACTTCTAACAGGCATACACCTGTCTCTAAGCACCCAAGTGGCTAGAATTGCTTTGTGATTACCTAAGAGTGCCATGGCTTTCCTCGAACCCACAATTCCCTAGTGCATAACAGGGTTTTCGAAGTTTGACTTCTGTTCTCCCTTTCCACAGTGTCGAGGGCATTTCTGATCAGCGGTCCTTGTCCCACACCTTGTAGGTATGCCCCAGATGATCCCAAACGTAGACAAACTCTTTACAGGAAGTAATTCATTACCATGTTTCTTCACACATCTCCATTCACGTTTAATGTCCAAACTTTTAGATTCGCTGAAATCTTGCAGCTTCTATAGGGACTTGGATTCATGTACTAGAGAGTGTGTTTCTTTACTTCTCGTCCAACGCATTAATCTGACACCTGCTCCTCACCCGTTTCTTCGCCTGCACATTTAACTTGCATTTCCCAAACTCTTATTCTGCTTTTGGTCAATCAATGCTTGGATCCGTTTTGCTTTGACAGTCCAGTACCGTCCTCACTTCTTGTCTGGGTGTCCCAATGGCATTATGGGCATTTGAGTACATTCAGTGGATGTTGTCTTTCTTAGTATAAAGTTTGCATTTTCTACTAAGAAATTTCTGTGCATTGCTTCTCACAACTTCCCTTTTCCGATCAAGAAACACAAACATGAGTTTGATGTTCTACCTGCCACTTTTTTGAAGACAGGGTAGACTTATTTGTATTGTTAGTCTCTGTAGCCTCTTTGGCCAATCTGTTAGTATATTTATTTAGTTTTGTTTTCATAATTTGTAATCCCAACAGCTTTTTCTGAGCAAAAAAAGAGTTCAAGGATCTAACCTTACTAGTTTCTCGTCAAGAGGTCAGTTAATGTAAAAAACATTTTTAGCAAATGCACTTAGCAGTAATTTTAATGTGTGGGTTTTCTGGACTGGAGAAAGCAGGTTTTGCCCAATCCATATTACCTAAAAAGGTGCGTGCTGTGCAAAAAACTAAGCCATCTAGTTTTTAGTTTTGGCTATAAGGTTGAGATGGCATATGAGGCGGGACACACAGCTTGCAGGTGTTGTTTGGTTATGTACCGACCCATTGACTGCCCATGGCCTGGTAATTCATATGACCATTCCCACCCCCTTCCTAACGCTCCCTTGCTAAAAGACACCCTCCTGCAATCTCTTTGAGCTTACCTTATCAAGCCTTGCTTACAAACTTTGCATTCAAAGTGGCTGCCTGTGCTTTTACAAAGCAATCTTCTGAGAGTTCATCATTTAAGTGGTGCTTCAAACGTGCTACCGTTGTTATGAGCTGTCTTAACCAGCTCTGCCTTCAGCCCCTTGATTTATAAGCAGTAACCATGTTGTTCACTGAAGTCTTGTTAAAATCAAGTACTGGCAAAGTCAACAGTTTCGGCTTAGAAAGGCATTTGCCAGACTGCTATTATATGCCAAGGTACTCGCACAAGTCTGCATCTGTTTCCATTAACGACCAGTTAGTACTATTTCGCTAGTGCTTCGCAAAATGCCTTTGTCATGTCTACCCAAAAGCCAAAACTTTTGGCATTGCCAATGCTTGTTGTATTCTGTTTGCTGTGTGACATAAAAAGAAACACATTTTACCTTAAAGTCACATATTTTATATTGGAAAAGTGGACCTGCACTTATGTTTTCCCTCTTTTTTCTATGAAGAGAAAATATTAAAGATCAGCTGGTGAGCCCAGTATTTTTGCATCAAAATGTTATCTAACAGGGTCTTAGCTATTTTATTATTATTATTAATATTATAATCATTATTATTACGATTATCATTATAATTATTATTTATTGTTTTAAGCACTGACCTAGCTCACGTGCAGCAGAGTGCTGTACAAGGTGTGGGTAGTCAGTATTTGGGTTGCCCTCTTTTAACAGTAATGCAGTACTTTGAGTTGTGATCTGCACGTTCATTGAGGTTAGTCTTTGGTCAGGTGCTGTTGAAAAAGCCACATTTTGACAGATTTGCCAAATTAAAGAATTATGGGGGCTTTCTGAGTCAATACCATGATCGAGTTCCAGAGGGTGGTTGTGTGACAAGAGGATTGTTTGCGTGTCCTCTTTGCGGATGAGTTGTAATTTGAGCCGGTTGGTCGATTTGATGTGCAAGGTGCTTGTGCCACCAGATATGTGGCGCTTAGCTCCCAGGTATGCTATGTGCTACCGGTGTCTACTTTGTAGATGATACATGCAGTACTGAACAGTATGCTGGCTTTGAGAGGAAGCAATCATAGTCCGCATAGGAGGGGGTAATTTGGTCACATTTCTGCGCACCTGTAATAAGATGTGCTGTAGCATGGTGGATTGCTTTCAGGGGAGCCAATTGAGCAGCTAACAGTCCTGCCAGGAGGGCATTTCCCCACTGATGAGCAAGACCACAAGGGCCTGCGCTACTTTGCGAAAAATCCTCAGGTGGGATGAAGGGTTTGATTTTGCGAAGGGTGGAGATTCATAGGCAGGCTGTTTGGGCTTTCTTGGCTTAGTTTGGAGCAACACCTATTTGCTCTATGTGATGATTTGTGGGATCATGTCACTTTTCCCCAAGGGGGAGCCCTTCCCTGTGAGGCTAGGGAGGTGGGCCCGCTACGCATTATTCCCCTTAGTGGTTATGAAAAGTGGGACCTCACAGGGAGAGACTCCCCTCATGGGGACAAGGACTCCTGTTCTGTGATGGAACTCCCTAACCCTCATACCATTGAGACCATAAAGTCTGCTGAGAGACAATCTGAAAGCACTACTGTACGTTATTGCAATACTCCTTCCTTCTTTCCAGTAAGAATTGATACCACCAAGGTAAGGAAGACTAAAATAGACATACGGTCTGATCTCAAGTCATCTTCCAAGAGTACTGTGATGAAGAAGATTGATGGAGTTTTGCAAACTACTCCTTTGCCATGTACAGAAGGTACTGCGAGGATGGGGCCAGAGGGGCCGTGAAGAATACACAATGCACACAAACAAAGGACTATGACACTCTGCTGAGGAGGACCCAGCTGTACAATATAAAAATGGAGAAAGGACTCACTGAAAGGCGAAGCAGGCGTGAAGCCTTGCAGAGCCAGAAGTTCAAAGTTGGAAGCAACAAGATATGTTTGAGTAGCAAACCTCCAGTCGGGAGGGTGGCGACAGCAGGGTGCAAGAGTCCTTCACAGGCCGAAGTAGAGCGGGCCTGACTAGAAGCTGGGAACTGTAAGAAATGTTTTTCTGTTTTCAAAATGTAGGGAATTTGTCTATAACCAGTTCTCTGTTGCTATACTTTTTATTTCAAGATCCTTGGCTAATGAATTGCCAGGCTTTATACCACACTGGGCACACCATATTTTCACACTGATCGCACTCGATACAGCAAACTTCAACACACTATGTTGTAAACTGAATAATCCACGCAATAACAGACCAGCACACAGGCTTTCACAATTATACCCTCGGGCACTTTATATTCATTCAGCAAACCAGAGTGAAAATATGCAGCAGAGCAACATCAGAGTTACAATCTTGTTGAACATATAGAAAGCACAGAAAAAAAAATATCTTGCATTGGAAGAAAATGAATATTGTTTGCAAAGCCACACAATCTCAAATCTCCACCTAGTACCTTGACCATGTAAAGAGTCTGACCTCAAATTTCATTTACCCCCCGTCCTCAGCTAAGGTAAAAAAAAAATAAAAAAATCAATAGATTCACCCATGCACGTCATTATAAAATGGAAATCATAATCTGCAATTTCACACTGACAGATTCCTTTGGCCTTTAAAAAGCTATTTAGCATTCATGGATAATATATGCATTGTGGTTAACCCCTTGTATAGACTGGGGGCATAGTTGGGACAGACTTTGGCATGCAGTTCAGTTAGTTATGGTGACAGACACACCTTAGGGGCCAATCTCAGTGTTTCCCTTTTAATTAAGTGTTGGGTTAGTCTGAGGTTAGTAATAATGGAATTTCTTTCATAACATAATTCCCATAATCAATTTTAAATATAGAGAGTTTCCATCATTGTTGGGTACCATGACAAAGAAGGAAAATCCCTTCTGGGCCAAATTGACCTGGCCGAATCAAGATTCCACTGCAAGAAATTCCAAAACAATTCTTTGGCAATTTCTGTTCATACATACTCCCTTAACTTGCAACTGTCTATGACCCAGCTCTGCTAGCCTGACTGCAGCAGCCCATCACTCAGCATCAGGCCATGGCAGGCCCCAATTCTTGGCTTTGGAACACTGCAGCAAAAAATACTGTCACAAGGCCAAATACACTGACCTCTCATCTGCCTGTGACCTTCCCAGCAATCCCAGCTAGGTTTGGCAGAATGCCTCAATGTTTGCAGGACATGGCTCAACTCTCAAATGTGATGACAGAAAAACCGACCCAGCTTTATTTTCTTCAATTAAAATGTGTCAGAGCTAAAGTCTGTTCTTTCTAGCCTCATGACACTAGCACGGCAAAATGAAACCCTGTCATGTAGCAATAGGCCAAAAATAACATGTAAGAAAGACAGGACATGCCTCTCATGGACATATCAACCCGCAAAAAGCCTTGCCTCCCATCTTGCAGTTTCTTATATAGTTTTCTTCGAGTTCAGCACAGAATCTATGAATCATATGGAAGCTGCATATCTTAGCCACCTACTTTTGCCGAAGTCACCTCCTTATGACCCAGCCCGTTTACCAGCAACACATGACAAAACCTTTGCAAAACTTCCAGTGTCTTCTAGCATATTCCAGATTAGACCTTCTCATCTTTGGATAGCATTCAGAACACACCACCCAATGTATCTTATTCTCTTTCCTCTTTTCCTGTTCAGAACAATGAAGGCTTATATTAAAGGTCTTTTAAACAACTACATCCAGCACAGGCTCTGACTCTTGCCTGCAAGTGCAGCTTCATTTTATTTTCTGAAAACTGGCAGCTCACAGCCACTGTGTTTATGCACCTGCCACACACACGCAGAGTCTGTGGCCTGCAAATGTAGCCCTCACAATGATCTCTATATTAGCTGTTAGTACCCCTTTTTAGTTCTCACTACAACATTTATCCCCTATACACATCATGTGTTTGTTACATATTAGTAATTAGTATTGTTAATAAGACCTACTGCACACTGTAAATGCTATGTGTTGTAATGTTAGCTTCCTTTGTAACTGGTGCTCACTGTCTCTGCTGAAATCAGTAAAGAATTGAAATTTGTGCACGGCATTAGTCCAACAGAACCAACCAACAGTGATGTGACCATGATGAGGTGGACCGAGCGGTCCATTAACTGAACTGATACAGTCTGGCTGGTGACCCCGCAGAGCTAGAGCATGGCATTGGGGAGCGGAAGGAGAAGCAAGGAGAGCATTCAGCAGGAACGCAGTGGCCCAACACCCCAGGAAGAACCAGTGACATACCCCCACCAGAGAAAAGGTAACAGGAGTCACGGGAGATCCGATACGGGATTGTGGAAGGGTGCCAAATGTGACACAGGTATTGGAAGTGATCTCCCTCAACTCAGTAGCTGTGTTAAGAGTGCCAAACATAAAGAAGGCAACAGGAGGAATCTCCCTGATCTCACTAGTTGTGTCAAGAGTAGCTAATGGGAAGAAGACATCAAGAGTCTTCTCACTCGTCTCAGTAGTTGTGTCAAGAAAATTGAATGGAAAGGAAGCCTCAGGAGTAATCTCCCTCATCTACAGAGTTGTGATAAAAGTACCAAAGTATGAAGATTATATCACACGTGATCTTCCTCTTCTCGTTGTGTCCAAGAGACTAAAAGAGAAGAAAATACCAGGAGTAGTCCCCCTAAATACTCTTTCTTTAAGACAGACACTAAAGCTAAAGAGTGCCATGAGATCGGTCTACTTTATCAGAGTGTTAGAAGCAAACAAGGATACTATTGAAATAATTCCCCTTGTACTAACCGACAAGAGGAAGGTAAAGAAAGTCAAGGAATAACTATCTTTTGGAAACAGAATGAGTGTATAGCCTATGGGCAAGCCATGAGAGAAGTCTGAGAAGAATTGCTAAGGTTGATAAAACTGTTGCAGGAAGTTATCCAAAGGTAACCAATGGCTGAACCAGGAGAAGGGAGTTATTCTCCTGGTTATCCATATAATTGTTTAATCAGAAATGTAGGCAAAAGGTTACCAAACTCACGTCTGGGGGCTGACCAAGTTGCCCAGCAGAAGATAGCTTTTGATGAACTGCTGAACAAGGAGAAGAGAGTCATTATCCTGGTAGTTGTACAAGTACAGAAGTAGGAACTGTTATTAAATACTAAAAGAAGCACGGCCAAAGGGCTGATCCCATTGAACCAGGAGAAGGGAGTCATTCTCCTGGAACTATTTATGTTAATGTCTTTTTTTAGTTGTAGGTTGACTTGGACAGAGCACGGACACTTTGAGTTTGACCACCACACTGAGCCAGCCAAGTTCTTTAATTAGGCAGGGGAATCCCTTTAGAAATAGGGAGAGAGAGGCATTTTTCATTATTATTTAAATAAAGATCATAGTGAACATGCCGCCCCTTTGTCTGACTCCTTACTCCAGCATGCCTCATCTACTCCCTAGAACACTGGCAACCAATGTGAAAAACACATGTTTTGGCAATGTAGCACTCAGGGCTATAGCATTTGGACAATTTAAAATAAAAAACAAATACCATGTAGCATACCAACTATCCCACTGTATTTAGAAGCTGGTCGTTTACCAATTCAGTACACTGTTTGGCTAAGGATTTTACTTTTCTGGTTCACAATTAATGTAAGATAAAAACTGCAGTTTCATAATAGAATAGTTTGGGAATTCAATAATCAAAGGACCGAGCTGGAAATGGCTACAGTTTATAAAAGTATTATTAAATGGCCTAAGCTTGTCATTCCTATGGGAGGCGGCTAGTGAGAATTTGAAAAAACATTATGGGTACGTTAAAATAATTAATGAGGAATAATCTCATTGCCATTTTCTAGCTTGCCCAAATTTGGCCCCAATGACAATAACATATATCAAAACCTGGAGAATCATTTGGCCTGTGAACATTATTTAGGAGTGATACATTGTCCAAGAAAGTGCATGCTGTTTACCAAATTCAGACATCTTCTACTCCATGAAAGGTTATTGATAAGATGGGACACAACAAAAACAGCCTTGCCCTATGTGTATAAGGAAACTATCTATACAGTTTTATATATATGCCCCACCTATGATGATTTAGGGTGGATATTTTCAATACCACATATAATAACAAATAGACTTTTTAATAAAAATGCTCTATAGTGTTTTAATTTGTCTATTAATCCAGAAATTGTTTGTATATATGTTAATGTTTTTTTTTTTAAAGCTGCTTGGCAAAGGAGAGAGGTCATGAATATTTAGGTATGAAAATGTAGTATATTCATATTGTTGCAACAGTTTTTATGGTGATGTTTTCTTTTTGTTGGATGAATGTTATCCAAATAAAGTTTGTTTTGATGATGATGATATTTCATATGATTGCAAAAACCTTTGGTACTGTGTGTTTTCTTCTGTATTCTAGAAACCAATAAACTGGCACTAGACTGAGGTGTACACATCCTTTATGTATAATGCAGCACTTATTTCTCAAAGAAATGATGTAATGGCTCCTAACAATTGGACAGAGAATAAATGAACAATCCTCATGTTGTACACAAATTCAGATGCTACAAAGATCACAACCTATTTCAAGCCCCTTATTATTGACTATGGTCAATCGCAACAAAACAAAACATGCTATGCCTCGATTTAAATCACTGAAGATGAAGGCGGTGCACTTCACAGAGTGTGTATAAACTTTTTAGAATCGTCTTCCTCCGCAGATCAGATAAACCTCTGTAATGCTGTATATTCAGGAATTGCTCCAAGCATGGCTCTTTTTTAAAGCCATTACTGATGAAGGCAGAGACATGCAGCACAAGGCCTGTTTCCAACTATGTGGCGGTGTCAGGGAGGTGGCGCTTGTCACTTCAACATGTCTGTGCTTCAGGGCCCTAGAACTCTCTGATGTAATATGACTCTGCCTTCCTTTACCTAGATGAAAGTAGAGTATGTCAATTGAGGCAAGAAACACAAGACACAGCACCACCCAGTAACCATCACTGGATGTTCACCTCCAGTTCAGAGGCACATGAGCAAAGAATTGTGGGTATACAATTTAGCCCAAATGCCAGCCTTTTGCTCCAGAAAAATGTATTTCTCTTACAGGGCTGTGCTACTTTATACATATCTTAATGAACCCAAGGCATACAGTCCTTGAAGCTGTAGACAACTGTATACCTGGTTGCACCCTTATTAGATATCATCAGCACAGTATAGGCTGACAGCTTTGTGGTTGGAGCATTGGGGCTTGTTTAGCAAACTAGAGCAAAGTTATGGTGGGTATAAAAGGGCTTGAAAAACCCTTCCACCTGAAATGTGAATGAAAAAAAAATCATTTGAGCCAGGTGGCACATGCCTCAGAGTCACCCATTAGCCATCACTGGAAGTGCATCTCCAGTTCACAGCCTTATAATCAAAGCAATGCAAATTAGCCCAACTGGAAGCCTTTTGCACCAGAATATTGTGGGTGCTACTGATTAATCAACTCAAGACAGACAGTTCTCAAAGCTGTAGTTGAGAGGTGGCTGGCCTTGCCAAACCAAGAGTTTTTTAAAATCTAGAATGCTGTTGTATTTCCGTTTGGGAATGCAACGAAAGTATTTGTGGGTATGAGTGCATACAACTATTTTGTTGATTTACCGGTTGTGAATTATTGTTGAGATGACTTTGCTACGTTGACGAAAAATATTGCACAATTATGTAAATGAAACTAAAAACCTAAATTACTTTAAGGGTAGGCATTTCTGCAAGTGCAAACTCCATCTCTATGTAATTGGAGGCTTGTGGTAACTTTTAAGAAGATGAGCCTCCAGGCAAAACATTCCCTTGAAACAAATGAAAGGACGTCTAGGAAAGCATTCAATGTACTGTGCTTTAGTAAGACCACTGGCTACGCAGCCTTTTTAAATACAACGTTTACAGGGGGCAAGGTGCTATTTGCAGGAGCCATCCACGCTCTGAAATGCTGACCCAGCATTGAATACAACAAAGGAGAAAGTCAAAAGGAACACTAACAAACACATCAAAACCACTCTCTGCACGAGCACTGCGAGAAGAACATCCAGGAAATAGGCAGAGGGAACAGACTTATGCCTGCCCTTTGGAGAGAGCAACAATGAAATAACAATGGCACATAAGTGGAGGTGCAAAGGCCAGTAAAATGATGAGGCACCCACCCAGTGCTTTATGTGGGATGCTAAATCGAAGGGGGGAGGCACTCGTAGGGGTGTGGCCTTAGTATGTGTCTACTTAGACAATGCCCCTAATGAGAGCCCTCCCTCGCCTAAGGAGGTGGGTTGGTGAAAGCAGGGGAGCTGGGGCGCACTAACATTATTTCCTTTTGTGTGCCCAGCACCTCCGTTTTAAATGGGTGCACCAATGGCACGACACCAGTGCACCCCAGCTCTCAGACGCAGCAGACAGTCCTTTCATTCAAGGAGCCATGTGGTTAAAAAACACAGGCGCCTTGAGTGAAAGGCTGTCTGCAGCATGAAGTCTCTGTACTCAGAAAAAATGGGAGAGCCGGGCCCTACAGAGTCATCAGGCAGCCCGTTTAGCGAAAGCCACGGTTACACCGGCTGCCTGCCGATATCAGTATTTCGGTTTAGAATAAAAGAAAAGCCGATGCCTTTTCTTTTTTCTAATCAGAAGTGCTGGCAGCCTGTATAACCTACTGTGCTTCGGTTACACAGACTGTCTGAAGTGTTGGCATGGCTGGGGCTAGTTGGGCCCCAGGACGGAGCCCTTTCTGGAGACTGCCGGGGCTTGGCCCCAGCTATACCCAGCCCACTTAAAACCCTGCCCGCCAATAAATTATTGATATAAAGCAGGATTTCACTAGCTGATCTGTTTAAACTGGACAAGCTCTGCTCCAACAAGGTTATCTGAAGACCCAAGCAGACAACCCAGGCCTCCACCCATTCATCAGGAAGCTTTGGAACCCCACGCCCCATGCGAGTAAAAATGAAGGCTACTAATGTCACGCCTCCAGTTTCAGGGACTGTTCATATAGGCAAGCTGATTTAGCAGTGCTGCGCATAAAACCAAAGCAATCCTTTCATTATCAACAACCTCTAAAACAGAGTGAAAAGTACCCTCTGAAAACACAGCACTCTTTCAAGATGAAAGGATAAGGGCATGATTTACAAAAGAATGTAAATCAGGCCCACGGTGTCAGAGAGTCTCACTCTAGATTTTACAATTAATCTAGAGATCCTTCAAAACACTTAATAGTGTTTGTCCCAATGGCATTGATCGTTCCCAAAATTCCTCGGTAAAGAGGAAATAACACCCAGAGGTGGCAATAGCTGAACTCACAGGCTGTGTAAGGGAGTGTGAACTGAAAGGCGCTGCATGCCAAACCAAACATTTCTAGCAGACCTAGAAAAGGCCATCCAGCAAAATACATACACACTTTTCATGGGTCATGGCTTTAAGTTACGTGGGTCACTTCGATGGATGGAATATAACCAATAGCAGCGCAAAGTGCTTTATTGACATCTAACTATGACTGTTTTCCCGGTTATGTAATGTCACTCAAAAGAATTAGCAGCTCAACAAAACCATGCTCAGAATAAAGACGTGGACACACATTTCAGATTCAGTCTATCTCATATTTATTCTGCATCGGAGAATGGAAAGGCATGTGGTGTTTTGCTCTCTGATCTCTGCACCTAGGCACAACCCCCTAAATGCCCATTACCTCTCTTCTCCTTCCTCTTCCAGTTCCCTTCTCATCCTTTCCTCGTCACTTCCCTTGTCCCTCAACGACCAATCAAAAAGTTGGGCTGTCCTCTAGGTCAGTACGAGGGCTTGAGACAGCGACTCTTTGCCAGCCATGGTAGAGGTTACAAGAAGTTTTAGCCCAATGTCCTGTATCGTTCCGGCCTTCAATGGCCCCCAGGGCCGCCAGCCAGCACACCGTGCTGAGAGTGTAACAAAAGGCTCCTTACACCAACCGGGACTGCCCCTCCTGGGAACGTCACTTCCCTCCTCACTCCCCGGTCCCGTCCCCCTCCCGAACTGCTTGACCTGTACTTTCCAACATGACCCCCCGACAAATTAAAAATTTGCATATTGTTGCTATTCCATTTCTTCGATAAGTCTTATGGGTCTTGTTCTCGCTCATTGTGGTCCTGTGCCTCCTCTCTCTGGGAGTGCATGTGGCTCCTCACACAACGCTAGTTTGGCTTCTCCATGTCAGAGTCTTCTCCGTCACAATGGTATGATTTGTCTGAGGAGTAACTGTCCAGCCCTTTCCGAGAGCGACGTCTTCTAGGTAGGTCTGTCAACCGAAACCTTTTGAATTGTGAGGGGTTTCTTGTAATTTGCCTTTGATCTCCTTCTGCAGTGACCATCAAGCCTTTCTTCTTTACATAAGGGACAACCCTTTTGTTGGATACAATGGGATGGAAAAGTATTTTTACTAACGCATACCCAACATTCGTCTTATTTTATTCCTTTTTACTTACATACAATTAATGAAAATCAAAGTTCATGAAACTTAATGTTCAAAGCCAATTTAATGTTAGTTAGTTAAATTAGCGCTACCAGAAGAACCACTTCCAAGGATGGCCCTTAAAAGGTTAAAGAATTTGAAGGAATATTTAACGCATGCTCAATTCCAAAAGAGGAATGTCAAAAGCACTTTATGGAACCTGAGACAAGTAACAGGACATCACGCTTGTGTCATCTGTACAGCTTGCAGGTTCACACAGAAAATTACATCTTTTCACTTGCAGGACCGGCAGTAGGAATTAAAACAAGTTTCCAAACCCAATGCCATATATTACATTCAATGCCCATGCGGGAAGAAATATGTGGGGCAAACCAGTCGACCAACACATAAAAGAATTGGGGAACATCGGTCGTGCGTTAGATGGAAATGTGTACATGAATAAGGAGCACTGACCAGCAGGAATAACAGGTGGCGGCAAGGAAGCAAGCGTGTTTAAGGTAAGTGCCATTGCAAATGAAAATCCTCCAGAGCACAAGAGGGGAATGGAATTACACGGTAGGTGTTCGCCTCCCTGCTTGACTAGAAGAAGAGAGATGTAGGGTGGGTCCTAGTGGATCTGCACTTTTCCGAAACAACTGGGAACTTAGCAAAAAGAGGCGAACGGAACTAAATGCAGGTTTGGGGCAAGGCTGCACGCCCCCCAAAAACTGAGAGACAACATATGGGAAACCTGTGGCATGTTACGTGAGCCATTGTGCCACATCACTGTGGGGATTTGAGCCAAATGAGCTTTTTATGGATGGCTCCAATATGACTGCCATTCTAAATAGACGCAAGAGTAAAAATGTCAATCGACCTCAAGTACTGAACCAAATGATGAGTCTTTGAAATTTAAGGTCGTACATTTCTCAATGGTTGTAACACCATCCATTTGGGCGTATGGATCCAGAGATAAACATCAGGGAATATGCACACTAAATAAACATCTCTTTGCATATACCTTACAGACCAAAGGAAGTAATTTGGGGAAAATAGAATCCATCAAGATGTGCCTATAGATGCAGAGATATATCGGCAGCACAGGGTAAGCACATATGTTTCAATTTGGAACACATTGCTACACTCAAACTCACATAAACAGAATCTAATTGAAAGCAAGATGCCTTTGAGTTCTCTCTGACTGTCTGTACAGTGTTCTGCCAAGGAATTTGAAACACCTGACTAATGAGGCCACACAGAGTATGCCCAGGGGAACAAAAGGGAAACAAGGAAATGCCATGCAGTATGCAAGGCAGGTAGCCATTTAGACCTATAAGAAAATGCAATTTGGAACTTGATGTAAATAATGTATATAGTAATTGTAAATGGAAAAGGAGGTGCTCATGCACTGTTTTTATTTATGCTTTCAGGATCAGGTGTTAACAATATGAGGTCCTGAAGGGGGGGGTTGACTAGTTACCCTGCTGAAACCTCAGGCTAGGACAGGGGGATCGCCCGACTAGCCTTGCTCTATCATAGGAGTAATGTAATTTACTTTACGAGACGTAGACTCAGTTTTATAGAATGTCAGCATAGTGGATTCTTTGGATAGAAGCACTTGGGTGTGTAGAAGACACACAAACACTTAGGACACAGATGAGGAATGAATGTTCTGTATTATTTAAGTAAATGTTTTGTAGGATGATTAGCATTGAACTTATGTTTGTCCTGTTTTAAAGAATACATGCTGTAAAGCTGAATAATTCTCACAATAGTTGAACTATCAGCAAAGGTACGTTTATGAAAAATAGATATAAAATAATAGAAGATTGGGAAGAAAAAAAGATACATTATGTATCAATAAATATTGAAATTGGCTTTGAACATTAAGTTCCATGAACTTAGATTTTCATTAATTGAATTTAAAAAAGTAAGTAACAATGAATAAAATAAGGCAAATGTTGTGTATGCTTTTGTAAAAATACATCAAGCCTTTCTTGGCCGTTATGATTATTGGATCTTCATGGAGTGCAGCCATGTGCTTGCTGGTCTGCGGTTGTTTTATGATCACTACATCCCCCACGCTTAAAGAGCAATTTTGGACTCTTCTCTTGCCATCTGCATATTTTTTTATTTTCTCCTTGGCCTGTATGTCCTTTCCCACAGGTCTTCATCCTTGATTTGGTTGCTCTCCTCTTGATTGAAGCCTTGTACAGATGCTTCTTCCGAACATCACCTCTGCCGGCCATTTTCCTGTGGGTCCTGCAGGGTGTTAAAATATTCCTGCAGAATTTGGTGAAACACCTGTTCATAGGGTTGTCCCTTGATGTGTGCAATTTGGAGTGCTCTTTTCGGATTTCCCATAAAGCGTTAAATCAACCCGTTAGCCTGAGGCCACAATGGTGTTATTTAGCGATGCTCGAACCCCATGTATTCCCTGAATGTCTTGAGGTGCTGGTTTGTAAATGGTGGGTCTGTTATGCGTCTTGACCTGCTGGGGGATGCATTATGCCATGAAAATGCAGTCCAGCACTGGGTTGACATGATGCCCTGTGGTGGATGAAACTATTTGCGCAGAGAAAAGCGCGAATATTCGTCCATTATGGTGAGTACATATTTCCTGCATTAACTGGGGCCAAAGAAGTTGGCCGCCACCACTTTCCTGATGCCTGTAGGAAGCTCTGACATGTTCAATGGGTCAAGATGCCTGTTGGGTGTGAGAAGAAAGCATGTGGGGCAATCATGCAGAAATTCTTCCACCATTGAATCGAGATTTGGGAACCACATGTCGCAGTGACCTTTGTGGGCGGTGTCCAATACCTGCTTCCTCAATCGAGCAGGTATAACCAGTTTGTTTCCCTTAAGTATTAGGTTCTCATCAGACAGAGATAGTTATTCCTTCACCTGGGCCATGCTCTCAACCTCTTTCCACACTTCTTCTGGTTCCAAGCGACCCCTTTCTTTCGCCTTCATCCATCTGCCCACCAAATTCATTCGATGACAATTTGACAGGCCGGATTGGCATTTCACTGCTGAGTGAGGCTTGTGGCATCGACGTCTTGTGGGATAGCTTGTTGAACAAGATACCTGATATATCTCTCTGCTATTGACGGCTCAGGCACTTCTCCTGGTCTCAGTTGGCATGCCACTAAAGGACCAGGGAGCTAATAACGGGCCCGTTATTAACAGGCCCGCTATTAGCTCCCTCCCCATTCCCATTCAGTCCTATAGGGGAATTTACCGCGATTTGCGATTTGGTTAAAAATCCAGCCACGAGTAACCATCAGCAGTCATCTCTTTCCTTGCTAAAAATTTGTTTGCCTCTTAATCACCATCTCTGAATCATTGCGAAAGTGAGCCTGAACTCATCCCAAGTATATTTCACTCACCCTGAACCTCCTAAAGGGAATTAAAACCATTTTCAGCATATTCCTCACTTCACTGCCAGCACATATAAAAGCATTTTGGGCCTGTGTTTCAAACTTCTGTAGTCTAAGCTTGCTGGGGTGAACTGAATTACATTTGATTGCATTTCTAAGAACTATGTGCTCTCCTCTTCATTTCCTTACATTGCATAAGGGGGGAGTGGATTTCCAGAGAAAAGTGATTACATTGTTTTGTTGAAATCATATTGAGTATTTTCTGTATTGCATTTTCATTCAACATTGCATCCATCTGAAACTAGATAAAGCATTCTCTACCACCTTATTCTTCTGTTCCTATTCCCAAGCATGCTACCTCATCCTTTATACTACTCCTGGGTAATCAAATCAGTTTATTAGTAGAACATTACCCATTGTTGTTAACTGCTCATGTTCTGAAGTGTGATATTAATTATTAATTTATTATAAAGTGTGATATATATTGTTTATATTCTCAAATAAATCGTTTAAACTTGCAAAACAGAACTACTTCTTGGCTCAGTGGGGTCAGGGGGGTTCCAAGAGAGGGGTGTTATATAGGGGTAGTCATCCAGAACTCATGAACTGGACATAAAGATATATCAATAAGAGTTTCCATTCAGTATCCCAGACTAGGCATTGACTTAGCTGTAGTGCTGGATTGAATCCTCTTACAAAGTGGGGGCTCGAGCCGGACGTTTGGGTTAGATCTAGTGTGCCAGCTGACCAGATACACATATCCGGTCGGATCACCACGCTGTGTTACGCTGTAAAGCACTCCTCAAAGGAACGCTCTAAGGAAAAGGTCTGTTTTGCAAAAATAAAATACAAACTTCTGTAAGTCAGGAAGGAACTCAAATTCCAGAATGACGACCTTGGTAGATATGAAAATAGCCAGAGAGCACTTCTTAAATAAGCTATTTGTGAAAGGTGAGTGGACTCATCAGGACCAGACGGTCTGGTTGCAGGCAATCGCACCCCAGATCACCGAAACAGGGTCAGATATATGGAGAGACCAGGGTCCCTTGCATGTGGCCCTGAGTGAACTATATATGTCCCCTAAGGCCAAGGATGAGCACAACAAGATTGCCAGGGTAGCGGCATATTTATATTTACATATGGGAGCCATGCAGGACAAATGTGCTGAAGGCCAAGATCTGGCGAGTAGGCAACTGCTGGCATTACAGAAGGCCCAATCTGATCTGGACTCTTCTGAGCAGAGGCTGCAGAGGAGCCAGGAGTCAGAAAATGATAGTAGGCAGTATATCATTAAAATAAAAGAGGACATGGATATACTGCAACAGGAAAAGGCTGACCAGGATACCAGAATTCTGGCCTTGCAGAAGGAACGCAAAGACAGTTTGGACTCCCTACTGCAGAGCCAGAAAAAGCTGGAGCAACAGATCAATTTCAACAGGGCATGCACAGAGCAGGTAGCCACCCTGCAAATCCAACTAGACAGAGAGAAAGAGGAGAGCAATAAACTGATCCTGAAAGACCTGGATACCCAGGCAGATTTTGATCAGGACAAAGGGACGACCTGACGGTACAGATGCAGACTCTTAGTCAGGAAAGGGACACCTTAGGCCAGGAAGTCTGCCACTTAAAAAGAAAAATGGAAGAAAATCACCTGGCCCACCAGGCACTGGGTGACCTCCAAAAAGAACACCAGGACTTGCTAGAGCACACCAGGAGGGTGGAGGAGGCTCTGGCAAGACAGGAGCAGGCCAGTAGGGATGGGACTCAGGAGGTAACCCTCCTGCAGCAAAGACTGGCCCAGTGCTCCAGGACCAATCAGGAAACGCAGAGAGAGAATGAGGCTCTCTGCCAGCACAATGATAGGCTCCAACAACAGGTAGCGATGCAGGAGAGACTGATAGAGTCTAGTAAGGCCTTAACTGAGGAACTGAAGGCACAGGCTCTTGCATTGCAACAGGGAGCAGGGGCGGATAGAGACCAGGTTCGCTGGGAAAGGGAAACTCCTGAGCATAACCTCAGGATCCCTAGTACCAGAGGCCTTTATCTCTCTCAGTCCCTGGACTCTGCCACCCCCATGTCCCCTGGCGCATATGAGCACCGGGCCACAGGGAGGGCAGATTACTATCCAGCCAGAAGCATGGGGCTCATAGGCCAGTACCTCCCAGGAATGGATGGGCGGGCATCCGGATATGGGCACCCAAGCACAGTGCAATTTAGTGGGAAACCCCAGGAGAATAGGCCCATTAAGGGCATCCTGAAAACTTCTGCCCAGTTAGGTCAGTGGGGGGGGGGTACCCATCAAATCCTGGCAGCAAGGAGGAATCTGAAGACTCCTCTGAACGGCGCAGGACACAGGAGACCAGGTCCCCATATTCTGCCAGCCATTCCCAGGCTTGCAGAATCCGGGAAAACCTTGAAGATCAGACAGGAACCTCTGGGAGCAGTGCCTCTGAGTCAGAAGATGAATGGACCAGGGTTACCCGAACCAAAAAGGCCAATAAGGCAAAAAGGGCCTTGCTTAAGGACCCATTGAAACAGATTAAGGCAATCAGGAGTGTCATCACGCCTTATCATAAGAACGCCAAGAACTCTGTTTGGGAACATTTGGAGCTCTATGAGCAAATGATGGAGACTTTCCATTTGAAGGACAGCAGTAGCTGCATCCAGTACGTCAAATGGATATTCTCCCCAGAATACTCCAGTTTCTTTGCGGGACTGGAGGACCAAAATCATTTAAGATGGTCCACCTATAAGGCGGCCATCTTGAAACATTTTTCTGTTCACAGAAATCCTCAAGAGGCTCGCAAGACAGCCTACAATTTGCAATGTGGGGAGGATCAGGCCCCACAAGAGTTTGTGCAAGAATTAAAGCGTGCTTTTGCGCAGACCACCAGAAGGGTGCGCACAGACAGCAAAGAGTTTGTCAATACATTTTTCCATGCTCTCCCTAAATATATAATGACCCAGCTCGTGAGAGATTTTCATGAGAAAAGATCTTTAGACTGGGTCATTGAACAGGCTACCCGGATCTATGAGGTGCAGAAGCCTATCGAAAATAAAAAAAACGCGCCGAAAAACCTTAAAACCAACAGCACCCCTGCTGCTGCCAAGGTGGCAGAGGTAAAGGTTGCCCCCGTTTTAGATTTGGAGATGGGGGGGCCTAAAAACCTGCCTGCACCAAATAACTCACAGCCCAGAAGGCCCTCGGGCCAGTCACAGACAGGGAGTCGAGGAGGTAGTCCCACAAATGGGGTCCCTCGCTCCCCTGACTATGTAAGTCCCTGCTACAAGGGAAACCGAACAATACTGGGTTATGTGTGGACTCCTCCAGCCCAAGGGGGGGTATCCAGCCAAGCACCTAACCCAGGGAACTTCCCTCCCAACTTCCCCCAGGAGGGCAGAAATTCTCCAAATCCTCGGCAGAACTTTTTCCCCAGGTATCCACCCAATTTCCAGCCCCAAAATCATCCATCCTTCTTTCCCCAATTCCCTGAGCCCAGACAACCTAATCCGGGAGAGGGGAGGCCAAGGGTGGAGGGGTACCAAAATCTTCCCAACTAGGGGTACTACCAGAGAAGGGATAGCTACCCTTCCCGGGATCAGCCCAGGGGAGAAAATAGAGCCCCGTATCAGCCTGAGCGGGTTTCCCAGTTAGAGCGCCAGGTCCAAAATATGGCACGGGATCTGGGTCACATACTGAGGGCTCAACAGAACCCTCAGATGAGCATGCCACCGCCGAATGCCCCAAACTCTGGACCTGGTGCTCCAGAACAATGACGGGGGCAGCACCCCGATAACACAGCACTCCGATAACACACCGGTTCCCAGGGAGGAGGCACAAGGGGAAGGGGGTTGTAAAGCCTTGGAGGAAGCTTCCTTCCCAACTTGTAAACAGCCCCTGGAAAACCAGGAACTGGAAACAAAATCTCCTACCCCTGAAAGCCTGCCTCCCAAGGAGCAGGGGGGGGTAGGAGAAACAAAGGACCCAAACAGACCCACTTTGTGGAGGAGGTACAGGTCTTCCAATTTGAGGGAGAGGGGTCCTCAGAGGATCCTGGGGAAATGATCTTCTCCTTTAGAGATGGGGGAACTCCTCCCAAGGAAAAATGGGTCCCAAGGGATGCCAATTCAGACTGGGAAGATATGGAGACTGAGCTACTGCCACCCATCATCTCATCCCAGAACCCACAATACCAAAATCCCCTGGTTCAAACCCATCCTGGTGACTGCCTCCAAGAAGGGGGAGGCGGCCCAGAACCCGAACCAGGGGAACCCCAATGGCTCTGATCTCCAGTTGCCAACTTTTTCTTTCAGATTCCCAAGGCTCTCCACAAAATTCTGCCCAAATCTCTTCGCTAGCAATGTCCAAAACCAGAAGGTTAGCCCACCAGTTGTCCAAAAATGTGCATTATCTGTGCCCCCTTGAGGAGAAGGAGGGAAGATACTATGCCCCGGTACAAGTACAGGGGCAGGGTACAATTTTGGCACTGGTGGACACTGGATCCCAAGCTACCCTTCGGTCCAAAAGGGCCTTTGAGGAACTAAATGCCGGAAGAGGGGAGAATTACCGTATTCCTCTCACCTCTCTTCCTGGACAACTGCAGAACTTTGACGGGAAGGAAATTCCCGTTGAGGGGACAGCAGACTTGGACATTAAAATTGGGCGACACAAGTTGAAACACCCGGTCATAGTAGTGACTCCAGAGGGCACCCCTTGTTTACTAGGGAATGACCTCCTGAGAAGGTTGTCACCTCTAACAGATTGTGTAAACAAGGTCCTCTGGACCCAGACTAGCCGACCAATAAAATTAAAACAGAGTGTCAACCATGTTAGTTTAAACGGCACCTGCCACATGGTTGAACAAAAATCTGACCAAGTAGAATTTCACTTCCAGAACAACCAGATTCCAGACGTGACAGTAATAGCAGTAGGACAACAGACTGGTGATGGGGGGTCCTCTCTATTTCTGAAAATCAACCTTCCTTCCAGTTTAAGGTGGTATTCCGCACTGGAAGGAAACACCTGAAATTCTTTACTAATCAACAATCAGAAACTCCCACTCTTATAGTCCAGAAAGATGTGAAATAAGCTCAGAGCCTGGCTGATATTCAGCAAATTAGAGAGCAGTTGTTCATCCCTGTTCAGTTAAATTATGGGAAGGACTCTGTTCTCGCTCGAGAGTGTGTGAACAACGGTAAGAGCTTCATCAGCGAAGCCATGTTCCGCCAACTCCCAAAAGATCCAGCCATTCCCACATTCAAACTGATAGACAAATGGGAAATGGACCTGGAAGCACCTAATTCCAAACATCTCCTGCCAAGCAGGTGTATGCTCAAAATCTCCATTGGCAACAAGAGCATAGTCCATAATTGTTGGGTCGTGCGAGACGTCACTGCAGCCTTTTACTTAGGCAGTGACATTCTCAATCGCTTTGCCATTAGTTTGGACCTAATAAACTTCAAAGCTTGGTCCCGATTAGGGGATAATCCCATGGGCTTTGATGATCCAGAAAAAGCATTTAGGTCAGCTCAATTGCTACCTTATGCAGTTGAAATTCAGATCAAAGAGGAAGTCACCATCCCAGAAAGGACCCGACAATTCTCCCTGGAAGTGAAAGTTAAAAGAGGACAAAAATTGCAAAACCCTCATGCTTACATACATCTAAACGCTTCTCTCCAACAGCAAGGGTTGGGGGTAAACCCAACTCCATTAGTCAACATAGAACATGACACCATTCCAATAGAGGTGGATAACAGCGACTTTAAGAGTATTACTCTAGCCGCAGGCACCATTATTGGAATGGCGGCTGATGACCGACATTTTTCCATTGATCTAGGAAATTAACTGTTAGGACCAATCCCCAAGGACTTTTTTGACAGTGACAGTGAGGACAATACAACACCAGACAGGATGTTTACCCGGCATGGGGGGAACTTCCTGGTGTACACTTCCTGCCCTTATGGTAAGGAGGATGTGACTTGTGACTTCAGAAGAGATGAGGTGATTTTCCAGGTTCATGAAGGCTGCCTTTCCCACCTGGGGCCTCCCGTCCAAATCAGCGCTCTGACCAGGGACTTCTCCACCCAGCAGGAGGAGGCCGCTGAGATAGCCAAACCAGAAGTCTTTCCAGGCTTCAGGCAGATGGTGGAAGAGAGAGTCAACCTAGCTGATGCCTGTGTGACTCTGGAACAAAAGCAAAAGTTGAAACAAGTTTTCTTGGATTTCCAAGATCTCTTTGCGGTAGACTCATATGACTGTGGTCGCACCGACATCCACACAACAACAATTCCCACAGACCCTGGAATGACTCCAGTGTTTGTGAAGCAATATCGTTTGCCTCTCGCATCCATGGAGTCCCTTACTGAAATAATTAAGAACCTTGAGTCCCGGGGGATAATTCTTCCAATACACAGCACCTTCAATAATCCGGTGCTGGGAATATTGAAGCCGAACGGCCAGTGGAGAATCTGCGCCGACCTTAGGGAGCTCAACAAACGGGTCCATACTTCCCGATGGCCTCTGCCCTACATTGACCAAGGGCTGGCCCAGATCCATGGGTCACAGGTATTCACTGCAATAGACCTGACCAATAGATACTGGACTGTGCCTGTCAGTAGGGAGGACCAATACAAGCTGGCTTTTACCTTTGGGGGCCAGCAGTACACATGGACCCGGACTCCCTTCGGATACCTCAACTCCGGCAATGAATTCAACATAAGGCCATGCCCGACCTGGGTGCGAGGGGTAACCTGGCTTATGAAGATGATATCCTCATCAAAAGTTCATCTGTGGAGGAACACATAGCAGAGATCCGTTATGTCCTGACCCAGTTGAGGGCCGCCAGAGCAAAACTTTCCTTTCAGAAAGCACAGTGGTGTAGAACCCGTGTTAATTTCTTGGGGCATGAGATTACTCCTCAGGGTCTCTGTCCCCAGGAAAAGAAAGTGGAAGCACTTCAGAAACTGAAAGACCCCACAACTCTGCGGGAACTAAGGAGCCTCCTTGAACTGACTAATTACAGCAGAAAGTTCATTGAGGGCTACGCAGAGATCACCAGACCCCTGATTCAACTCCTGAAGGGGGGGTCAAGTGGGAATGGGGTCCAGAACAAGCCGAGGCAGTAAGTCAACTCAAAAGAAGCCTCTCACAAGCGCCTTGCCTAGCTTACCCTGTCAGAAACAAGGAGTTCTTCCTGGAGACGGGGTTCTCTAATACGTGCTTGACGGCAGTATTATACCAAAAGCATGACAAGGTCAATGAAGCAATCTCCTATGCGAGAAAAACTTTATCCTCTGTGGAGGAAAAATTCAACGAGTGTGAGAAGGCACTCCTGGCAACGGTGTGGGCATTGAAGAATTACCGCCCGTTTATCCAGGTGGAACACATCATAGTGGAGACTCCACACCAGCCTCTGCAATATCTCCAAAGTGACAGAATCCGGGCCGGGAATGTGAGTAATTCCCGAATTACTTCCTGGATTCTGTCAATGCAAGGCTTTCCTGTGGAGGTCAGATATGGCCAAAACAAGAAGAGTCCCCTCGCGCAAGGTCTGGCTGACTTGCATGATTGTGCCAGAGAAAACTGTCTTGAGGACGAAAGTCTAAAAATCAAGGACAACACGGAGGCATACCTTAATTCCCCACACAAAGTCTTTGAAGAGGACAAGTGTGAGGGAATGCCCACTGTCTATGTGGATGGATGCTCTTACCATGTTGACAACGACGGGGAGAAAGAACTGGTGGCTGGCGTAGGGAATGCATGGGTGAAGGAGTTTCCAGAACCCTACGCTGGATACAAAATTGGTCCCCGAAGTAGTCAGGTGGCAGAATTGATGGCTGTGCATCAAGCCATCCTCACTGCTGTCCAACATCAACTCCACGAACTGGTCATAATCACAGATTCTGATTATGTATGGAACGGGTTTGTGGAGCACCTGGTTAATTGGAAAACCAGAGGCATGTTATGTGCTAACAACAAACCCTTGAAACATGGGAAGTTGATCCAAAACATTGATGATCTGGTCACCTCGAATGAGATGACCATCTATTGGAAAAAGATCAAGGGTCATTCCAAAGTAGAGGGACCAGACAAAACTGGAAATGACTTAGCTGATCAGCTGGCCAAAACCGGGGCCATCCAAGGGGATCTAATTGAAATAGAGTCCCTGTTGGGGGAAATCCAGGTCACTGCTATCACTAGGTCCCAGACAAATGCTCACAATGATCTTTCAACTGCCCAATGGAGCAAGGCGACCCCTGATGCTGATTTGATTAGAGCTCAGAAGGGGGATCCAATTATTGGTAAGTTTTACCAACACCTTGAGGACCCTGAGAACTTTCCCCTGACGGATACCGAGTACATTGGGAAAGAGGACCTAAGAGTGTTGATGAAATGTCCAAAAATATTCCGGATCCAAGACGGTTTGTTGGTAAGGAAATCCAAAGCTGGCCACGATCAGTGGGTGGTTCCTACCTCATTCCGAAGCCTGATGCTAAGTCACGCCCATGATGCGGCCACCGCCGGTCATAGGGGGTTTCACACAACATTGGAAATCTTAAGAGAGGTTGCATACTGGCCACACATGGGGCAGGACCTCAACCAATATTTGAAGGGTTGTCTTGTGTGTGCACAATTTCAGCCAACATCCCTCACACACCGGGCGCCTCTCCAAAAGAGGGGAATGACACTCCCATGGTCAGATTTACAAATCGACTTTGTAGGCCCCGTGATTCGCTCCGCTAGGGGGAATAAGTACATGTTGACTGTGACATGTTTGTTTACCAAGTGGGTGGAATGTCTCCCAGCCCCAAACTGCAAGGCAGAAACGGCAGCTGCCTTGATGATTAACCACATCTTTTCCCGTTTTGGTCTACCTCAAAGGATTGAGTCAGACAGAGGTAGCCACTTCACCAGTGAAGTAATGACAAAGATGTGGGAGATACTGGGGGTGAAAAGAAAGCTACATATTGCTTACAGGCCAGCTTCTTCTGGGGCAGTAGAGCGATATAACCGAACCATTGTGAGAATAGTAAAGAAGTTTGTGGCAGATTCTGGGCCAAGTTGGGATATCCGATTACCTCTGGTACTAATGGCCATCAGATCTACCCCTTCATCTGCAACCAAAAGGTCACCATTTGAATTGATGACTGGACGCAAGATGGTGCTTCCTCAGCATTTGCTCTACAGAACCCAAGAGCAAACGTTGATAAATGCCTCCACAACTCATGAGTATGTGGAGAATTTAAGGAAACACCTTCAACATGCTTTTGCCTATGCTCAGCGGAATCTAGAAAGATCGGCCAAGAGTATGAAGACCCACTATGACCTGAAAACTTCCAGGAAGGAATATCAGGTGGGGGACCGGGTCTATCTATACAATTTCCAAAGGAACCAGGCCAAACAGCGAAAATGTTTGCCTACATGGAAGGGACCCTTTGAGATTATAGACAAGATCTCCTCTGTGGCCTACAAGATCCGCATCCCCAAAGGCGGTTTGGCAGAGGGGGAAGACAAGTGGGTACATATAAGTCAGCTAAAGTGTTGCCATCCTAGGCACACTCTGCAGCAACTGGAGGAGTCCTCTGCAATACCAGAGGGGGCCGCTCCAGAGTAATTCAGTTCCAAACTTAAAATATCCTACGTATAGCCTATCAAATTCTGTGTTTCTCAAGTTTATGTGTTCCTGTCTCTTAATTTAAAAGAAATGTGCATGTTCATATCTGTTGAGTTCTAAAATATATATGCCACCCCAATATATCAATGATGGGGGAGAAATGTCCATGAATAGGTATTGCCGCTTTTCCTTTGTCGTCCTAGGAGAAAGAAAACCTGGAGACTGGCTTAGGAGGACGATCCGGAGACCGGGAGCAGAGACCCAAGGGGCCCGGGGTACCGCCCAATATTCCCATCAGAACCGGCGAGGAGAACCGATCGATTGTCATGATCTCTGCTTCCAAAAGGTCAGGGTTTTCCCAACTCCCTTGGAAGCAGATCCATAACCCAGGTTCCGAGTGCCAACCAGTCCCTATTGGGACCTTTTGGACCCAGTCCTGGCGCCAGTGGCACCAGGCTCATAAATATGCCCAGTCCCAGCGCTGGAAGCGCCGGGCTCATAATGCTTGGGTGGACTTACCTGCAGCAGACCATGCTGCTTACTTGCCTGCCAGTTGAGTCTCTGATCCTCTTCTGTTTGGAACTACTTTTCCAGTTGGGTGGGGCAGGAGCCACTCCCTAGATTCAGAACATTGGAACTCTTCTGGAAAGCAGGAACTCTTTTCTTACCTAGGCGTGGCTGTGGAAGGAGACACCTAAGCACTACAGGAGGCTATTTAAACCACACCCGATGGATGAATCTTGCTTTGCGTTATTCTGCATCCTCAGCAGCAGAACGCTCATCGTGTCTTCTGCATCTGATCCTGGGCCTAAGGAAAAAGGCTTACCATTCTGAATCCAGTCTTCAGCAACACCTATAAAGACAAGAAAGAACAGGTTAGCATTACAGTCTTCAGTGACAGCTCTTCACTTACCTGGTCCATCGGCTGTCACCAACGCCTCGCGCTGCATTCCGGCATCTGAAAGACAAAAGCTTACCAACTCTTCACACGCTCCGGAGGCCTTCGGCGCTGCATCCCGCATCTGAAAGACAAAACAAGGTGCGTTTAAAGACATTGGGGAACTTTAATACTCACGTGCCATTACCCCTTTCCACATCTAACCCAGTGGGTATTCCGGCACCCTGCAGCCGCCCCGAACTTGTACCTGCAAAATAAAGACAGTTAGAGCGCATTGTGAAGCAGGCAACAAGCGCTTACTTACGTGCTTCCAGGCGCTTCTATTCATCACACGGGCTCCATCTTCAACTCACTTCAGCCCGCCATCCTCCATCGCCGGAACCCTGCAAAACAAGAGACATCATTACTAAAGACTTTAAAGACATTAGAATTACTCGAAATTTACCGTTCGTGCAGTAAACGACGGACAGCAGTCCTCTGAAGTCAAGAGGCCTGCTCCCCTTATCCAGTGAAGAAACTGGTTACAGCACCCTGCCTCGAGGCAGATGGAGAGCACGGCGTTCACTTACCTAAGGTGAGAGCGTTAACCTTTGGGGTTCTACAGGAGAAGAGAAAGGGTAGAAGAGAGAGACATTCAATAACCCAGTTCGTTAATCCCACATTTTCTATCTGCAGACATCTTACCCTTCGAGCCAGACATACAGTGCACAGAGGTCCAGCCCAAATAGCCAGCCGTGTGTTACACATCACCTTTGAAGATACGGTATATGCCCAGTCAAGACCGGCGCCTCTACGGGAATCAGGTGAGCGTTACATCGATCAATACCGGATGGAGGAAAAGATGCTGAACTGTGCCATTTGCAGAATTTGAAGAAGATTATGCGGACATACCAGTGCGTGGGTCATCACCTTTTGTGCACCCGACTCCCCATCGACTCAAATTCAAAGTGCAGTCACGTGGGGGGGCCTTGTTGGGTGTCCTGACCCACGTTTGAGCTATCATGCTGCAACATTTGGTGCTGTGGGCTTAGAAAATCCAAGATGGCCAAAAAGCCCACATGTGCGCCAAAATCCAGGAGAACCACACAGTTTGTGCACACTAAAATGGTTGCCTAACTTGCCACCCACCAGTGCGAGCAGGATGGGCCGGGGTGCCATGAGTGAAATGTGTGCCAAAGGAAAAAACACACTTTAAAATTGCCTTTGGTTTCTCTGAATGCCAGCTCAAAATGCCTATTTTCAAACATTGCAACACATCCAAAAATCTCACTGAACACCAGCGGACATCTGGCAGAATGAAGTATGTGTGCATACTAAATCTGGGAAGTTGAAGAGCCCCAAAACAATGTTCATAACAAGACTGGCTGAGCTCTGCAGGTCTGCAGCAGCCTAACTGAAACTGGATTTAAAACTACCAAAAATCGAAAATGTTTAAATTAACTGAGTGACCTACTTTTGAGTGTCACATAGTTTGTAACTGTTAAAATGTCATAGTTTTGAACTTAGAATCAGCATTCTAGCTGCATATGTAAAAATTGTCTTGACTTAAACTGGGGAACAAAAAGTGACATTTTACCTGAAAACTGGCTTAAGGAAATGGAATTCTGCCAGACAGCTACCCCCGACAGGAGTGGGGGCTTGCCCAACAAATGCATTCCCACGCCTGGCTGCATTCTGTTGCTCCTGCCAAAAGGAGGTCACACACGCTCTGATTGAATTACCAGGGGATTGCAAGAAACTAAAGAAAGGGCCCAGGCAGATGGTTTATTTGGGTGGTCGTAAATGGCTTCCTTTTGAACAAAGCCCTTCCTTGACTCAGGCAAATGTTATATTGGGGGCCGTAAAATAGCTTCCTCTTGGCAGAAGCTGGTAGTGGCAGGGTCTCTGAGCTTGGCAGAAACTGGATAAACTGGTTTCTACACCATGTGACCTGAAAAGACACACCCCTGTTGGCCAGAATATGATTCAAAGAAAGATATATAACTCACAGTGCGGACTTGTCAAAATTATTTAAATGATACCATAATTCTTGTGATTTTTCTGTGCACGTTTTAAGACGCGTTGGGAATTTGTGTGATGTTCTGGGGCAAAACCTCGCTATTTATTGACACCACAGACTCTGTGTTTAAGCTAGAGACATGGGAATTTACTGGAGTATGTATGGACAGGCCGTGTATATGTGTATAATTTTTAATGAAAAACCAATGTTGCAAAACCAGTTAAAAAACGCAAAATGTTGCCAGTTCTGAATGCGAGCTTTTAGAAACATCAGAGTTTGAACAGAGTATACCTCATGTGATCCGTGATGGGTACATGTAATTTCAAACCACTGTGTATCTATGAAATATGTCTTTAGGTCAAATATAGATTTGTGTGTAATTTGACAGGGGAGTGTCCTTTCTGCAAGCCATTAAATGGCATCATTCTGACACACAATCCTGTTCTCCAGTGAGAACGCAAAGAATTCTCCAACCTATCAGAACTCTGAAGGGGTTGGGCCTAGAAAGCTAGCCCCTCCACCCACTTTCAAAACACATAAAAAGAGACTGCTGGGACAGGTAGAGACATTCAATTCCATTTGCTGCGGAGCATGCTGACCGTCGACTTCACATCCAGAGATCCTACACTTAGACTTCCAAGCTAAACAGAGACTACAGAACTTTAAACCAAGAAGGCCCACTGCAAGCAAAAGTATTTGTCAGCAGGCCCAAAAATCATTTGCAGACTATCAACAGCCGGGCGAGCTGTTTGAATTCCCTGCCTAGAACATTGCCGGGACCGGTAGCAGTGTCCAGGAGCCGTGCAGATCAGCGCTGTGTCCGGAGAAAGCGGGACCAGGAGCCGTGCAGAACGGTGCTAGACCAGACCAGCAGAACCCAAGATCCAGGAGCAGTGCCGGTGACCCAGAAAGCAGAGCTGTACTCGGAACCGGAGACCAGATCGCTGTGAAGTGCTGTGCGCAGTGACCGGATCCGTGACAAAGTCGCTTCCTGTGCAAAATCTCTTGTGAGTACTCAGCAAAACTCAGAACCTATCCCTTAGTTTAATATAATATAATTCAATCTATTTAACCTAAGTAGAACTGTCACCTGTCAGTTTCTAGCTGCAAACTGTAACCTGTCACTTTGAACTTTTAAAATTTAAAATCCGAAAAACTACCTTTTTTTAATCGTCCATATCTCTGGAACCGATTGGGCTAGGAACTTGGTTTAACTTTCCTCTGAAAGCTTAGAATCTCAGCTTTTCACTCCTTATACGTTTGCCGTAATCACGATTCACGCACTTGCGAATTTACCGCGATTTGCGATTTGGTTAAAAATCCAGCCACGTGTAACCATCAGCAGTCATCTCTTTCCTTGCTAAAAATTTGTTTGCCTCTTAATCACCATCTCTGAATCATTGCTAAAGTGAGCCTGAACTCATCCCAAGTAAATTTCACTCACCCTGAACCTCCTAAAGGGAATTAAAACCATTTTCAGCATATTCCTCACTTCATTGCCAGCACATATAAAAGCATTTTGGGCCTGTGTTTCAAACTTCTGTAGTCTAAGCTTGCTGGGGTGAACTGAATTACATTTGATTGCATTTCTAAGAACTGTGTGCTCTTCTCTTCATTTCCTTACATTGCATAAGGGGGGGGGAGTGGATTGCCAGAGAAAAGTGATTACATTGTTTTGTTGAAATCATATTGAGTATTTTCTGTATTGCATTTTTATTCAACATTGCATCCATCTGAAACTAGATAAAGCATTCTCTACCACCTTATTCTTCTGTTCCTATTCCCAAGCGTGCTACCTCATCCTTTATACTACTCCTGGGTAATCAAATCAGTTTATTAGTAGAACTTTACCCATTGTTGTTAACTGCTCATTTTCTGAAGTGTGATATTAATTATTAATTTATTATAAAGTGTGATACATATATCTTGTTTACATTCTCAAATAAACCGTTTAAACTTGCAAAACAGAACTACTTCTTGGCTCAGTGGGGTCAGGGGGGTTCAAAGAGAGGGGTGTTATATAGGGGTAGTCATCCAGAACTCATGAACTGGACATAAAGATATATCAATAAGGGTTTCCATTCAGTATCCCAGACTAGGCATTGACTTAGCTGTAGTGCTGGATTTAATCCTCTTACAGTATATGTCCACACTTGCTGGGTGTAGCCTGGGTCTCTGCATGAATGTTTTTTATACTTGTTTGATGATCACATTTACTGTGGCACCAGTGTCTATCAGGAATTCTATTGGTTTTCATTTAGATTCACGAGTAGGACCGGTCTGTGTTCTGTCACCGTTTTATTCCCTAGTGCATACAGGTACCCTTTTTTTTCTCTGTTCTCCCTCAGAAGAGTTTAACTCCGTCCCTGACGGAGACTGTTCGGCGAAGTATTGAACGTGCCTTCTGGTGCGACATTCTGGCCGTGTTGAGGCAGCTTGGTATCTCCTTCTCTCTCTCCTTCGCTTTTATTATTCTCGTTTCCATCCTTCTCTGTGTCTGCTATTTATTTGGGCAGCCATTTCAGATGCTTGCGTCGCCGTTGTGCTACTTTTGACTCTGTATCTGACAAGCATTCCTAGTCCACCTTCCTTCCCCATCTCTCTAGCTATGCGGCATACTGATTTGAAGTGTCCTTCCTCCCCACACGCAGAGCATCTCTGACCGATTCCTGGGAATACTCCTTTGTGAGTATATTCATAACTGCATTTATAGCAGAATGGTTCACTCTGTGATCTGGGTTCTCTCTGCAGTCTGTGAACCACTTCTGGATGATTCACCACGGTACCTTTTGGATTATTGAGGCTTTCTACCTGAGAGTCAATAGCCATTTCTGCTCTTGCCAACATTAGGATTTCCTCCAGCATCCTGGATTTTTGAAGCAGTTTTTGCAGAAATGCTTAAGACTCAGATCCCACTATTATCTGGGATCTTAACGCCTCGTGTTGAAATAATGTAAAAAATCACAATGCTTCCTCTTTGTGCACAGCCACATGACAAAAGCGTCCATTGTCTCTCCCTTTAACTGGTTGATGCTGTGGAATATAAGCCTTTCATGATCCACATTTGTATGTGGAGTAAAGTATGTGGTTAGTGTCTCTTTCAGATCATGAATAGTGTCAAAGGAGTCCAAGTGCAACTAGTCAATGATGTCTCTTGTGGCAGGGCCCACCGCCAGCTTCAGTAGGCATTGCTGCCTGGCATCTTCCACGGACCCTGTGGCCCATATGTATAGATCAAAGTCCCTGATACACCTTGTGTGGTCCCATTTTACTGGTTTCAGCAATGTCAAAACTTCCTGGTAGCTGGATAGCCAGCGACCCCTGCGCCCTATGGGAGCCATGTGCTGGAGTGGCTAGGATGTCTGGATCAGACATGATGACGTTGTGTGAGCTTTCCTGTTTTCTCACTCCCTGACCTCTGCCCTTGGCACTCCTCCCAGCACTCTATGCCACCATGAGCCATGTTTGTGGTCTGCAGGTGCGTATTGGCCTCCCTTCCTAATGGTGTTCAACCCACCACATGCGTTTGGGGTCTCACCGGGCCTCCTGCAGCTGCCTGGACAGGCATGCGCACTGCCCGAGGATGAGGAATGTGACTGGCAGCCGCCTTCCGTAGGCACGAGCACCACACGTTTATAGCACAGCTCCAGGTGTAAACACCCCACTCACTGCTGTGGCACAGGGTAACTCATCCCATGTGCGCTGCTCATCTGGATCGATTGGTAGAGCAGTGCAGTGTCAACGGGCGAGCTCCTCCGCTGCCTGAGCGTTTGTTCTCCACATGGCTGCTGTCATCAGTGAGGTTCCGTGGTCGACTCCCTTATCGCCAGTGTGTCGTTCTGGCCTTATTTGGCCCCCAGGGCCGCCAGCCAGCCCGCCACGCTGAGCGTGTAACAAAAGGCACGGAAACGGAGTAACTTGGTAACACGTCTTTATTTAGCCTTACACCAACTCGGACTCCCCCTCCCTTGCACGCCACTTCCCTCCGGCTCCCGTCCCCATCCCGAACTGCTAGACCTGTACTGTCCAACATGACATGTCCCAATATTGATTTTCCTTTTCTGAGGAAAAGACAGAAGTGTGGAATGACCCCAGAACTCAAAAGTGAGCAGACAATCCTCTCATCACCACAGCCACCATATTGGACTGTGGCGCAGAGGTTCCTATCACTGAAGTGTCTCTGTCTGTATGAGACCTTCTCTTCTGTACTTAAAGTGTGTCACAGAAATGCCAGATAACATCAAATTCATCAGTGTCGGGCAATTTTACACCAGTGTCATGCAATTTGGCAACAGTGTATGGACGTATTGCAAAGCCATATGTAGTGACTGACAACTGAAAAATTGACATTTCAACTGCCATTGTCAAGAAGACATTTGCACTTTTCACTGTCTGTAAATGTCATTGTGACATTGCTGAGACAGGTGAATTGTATAATGTCCACCCAAATCCCCTCTTCAGCACTGGTGTCTGCTGAGCAGGTATTTTCCATGGTCAGCAACCTTCCTTGTCACCCAGCTAGGAGAGAAACCCCCTGGTAACATCTTTCATTCCACTGAGCATGATGTATTTTCAGATAATAAACTAAATGCTTCCAGGGTCGGACTGGGACAAAAAATAGGCCTGGTCACCCAAAAAAAAGTGGCCCACCCCTCAAAAAAGTGGCCCACCCCTTGCCTCACGACCCTTGACCTCTAATGGACGTGATGTCATTTGACCCAACCCCAAAGTGACATCCCGGGAAGCGATGAAACACGACCTTTCACCCCTTGACAAAATAGGAAGTGACATTAAACAGCATTATTCCTAAGTACACTAAATTATTGTGAATCCAGGCAGACGTCCAAGGCCACAAGATAATGTTATTGTATAGCACTTAAGCTTAAGCTCTTTTTTATAGAACAAATATCCATACAATATCACCCAACATGTGTTGGTACTCATTTATCGACTGTAGAAGGATGAAAGGCTTTTTGAAAAAAAAAATAATAATTTGAAGAAAAAAAAAATCTATTTTTTTTCTTCCATACTGGCCCAGGCATGGCCAGAAACCGGCCCCACTCCCCAGGGAGAAGGACTAGGGGACAATTCGACCCTGAATGCTTCCAAAGACTATATATCACAAATGCAACACCTGTAACTACGAAAGAATCCTTTGAAGTCATTTGTCTCTTCTGTAAAAAAAAAAAATCGAACACAACTGTGAAGTTTACATGCCATAAATGCTTGCATTGCAGACAGCCCCAGACAGGCCTTCTAATCCCAAAATGGCTCCGGCAGCAGAGCGCAGAAAAGCATCAATCTCCAGCACTGTGATAAAAGAAGGCTGTAAAAGCGAATTAGCACTTCCGAAAGAGGTAAACGCAAGCGACAAAAACAAGAGAGATTAGCAGATGTCGTGCGCCACATCTGTGTTGCTCGAGGTGTTTGCATACCTTGCTGAAGGGCTTACGAGTAACCCACGTCAGAGGATAGAACCAAGTTTTCTGCTTCATAGCCACACTGCGTAGGGCGCGGTCTTAGGCCCAGTAGAGTTTAAAGTCGAAGCATAAATATGCCAGCAGTGTGACTAATTGGCAAGCTGGTTTTGAACTGTTTGCAACCAAGCGGCACATTGTTTTCGTCAAATAGTAAACAACATTAAGAAGTATTATTTTAAAATGACATTGAAAATTCCGCAGTCACTTGAGTGTCAGCAATTGGCAAGAAATTATATAATGTGTTATTTATGTATCCCTTTTATCCAAAGCGTTTTACCTAGGACATATTTACATACATTATTTGTACTATTATTATTATTATTATTATTATTATTATTATTATTACCCAATCGAAAGTGGTACTCAAATGACAAAAGAAACATAAAACAGAATATGAAAACCTTATGATGCATACACATCTACAATATTAAATCAAATGTTCTGGTTGGACAGCAAAGAGGTAGCGTACCATACATAAAAGTAATGCCTATACATGTGGAGGAGAAAATGCCCAAAAAGTATGTATATTGTATAGACTACTGACACAGGCCATTCTAGAAAATGTATCCGAAGCAGTCAAAATCGCTGTTGTGATCATCATCTGGTTTATTTGATAGAATTATAATAAAGGTCTACTCATTCATACAGCGCACCACATAAGCGGCCAGGACAACCTCCTTTGCTCCCTTGTTACATCCATTAACCTTCTTGCCTTGCCAGTAAATCAGAACATTTATCAGTGGCTTTGTAGGAAACATAGTCCATCAAATCCTGGCATTTCCAGGAGTGTCAAAATGTTTCCATTTTTCATAACCGGCCCTATCCTCTGCAGCAGGCAGAGGTATGAATGCAGAACTTGTTCCAGAACAATCCTATGCAATTTGGGACTGTCGCTGAAAAGTTCACGGGTCGGATCGGTACAGCAGTGATCCGTGTCTAATCTGCGCAGGAAAAAATAAATATAAACCAGAGACAGATCCACTGCTAATACACTGAAGCTATTCCAAAGCAAGTGTATTGTTTAAATCAAGGAGTTTTCTTTCATTCGCATTCATAAGTATGGCTTGAGGTGTCTAGTAGTAGCCCGGGTTATGGGCTTCGTATATTGCAAGAGAAGACAGTCAGTACGTGTTTCCTGCCATAAGTGCTCTTCCTCAGTGCTACATGTAAATACACAGATTCACAGTTTCCAGATTAAGCAGAATGCACAAGTCAACCATTAATGAACAAAAGCATTGCGCAAATACAGATATTGCATTTCATTATTCAATTCATTGGCTTCAAAGGAGACGGTCACAGTCACTTTTAAACATTGGGCCAAACTCCAAGCACTAAAATGTCTCAAAGGAGTGAACTGTCAACCTGTGAAAACCAAAAAGACTGTAAAATCGACACACCGTCGACACTGAAGTAAAAATGATTTGTATTTGTATTTATTCGTTTTATATAGCACTTTACGCCAAAGCGCTTTACATTACAACAACAAGAATGAATTAGAAGCATGAGTATCAAACTTGAGTCAATCAATCGAAAGCAGTATGCAGAACATTTTGCTGAGGACTAAGAACAAGATAAAAATAGAGGAAAAGTAAGAAGGAAGTAATAAGGAGCTGGCAGGAGGGAGGATGAAGAAGGTGAGATTTTAAGGACGAGCGGAAGGAGGGGTAAGAGGAAATGGAGCGGATAATAAGAGGTAGCGAGTTCCAGTGCAGAGTGGGGCGAGGAGCTGAAAAGATCGGAAGCAGGAAGGGGCACAAGGTGATGGAGGAAGAAGTCAGCAGAACGGAGGGGTGGCGAGAGGGGAGTAGAAAGAGAGGAGGGAGGAAAGGTAGGGAGGTGCATGATCATGAAGAGATTTAAAAACGAGGCAGAGCAAGTTGAATTTAAGTTTTTAAGCCAACCAAGAGAAGAAAGCGAAGAGAAGATGGAGTCATGAGGAGAGAGCAAGCAAAGGGTAAAGATAGCAGAGAGATAGAGGGATTTTAGGGGGGCAAGATGAGAGGCAGGGAGGCCAAAGAGGAGAGCAGAACAGTAGAATTGGCAGAAAAAGATAAGGGATGAAATTAAGAGTTTGGTAGCATGGAAGGTGAGAGAGGAAACCAGCACATATTGGCTGTAACATGCAAAACATTCATTCATTACATGCATAATCAATAGATTGTTAATTTCCTCTTAAAATCAATTATAGATGATGGTGTGAACTCACAATATCAATGTTCAAATGCCACCTGTACATGCAAGATGCACGTCCGTGCATAACGAAAACAGGAGACTTTTACCCACATAGTTACAAAAATGAAAAGGCTGGAAACTGATGATTTTATGTTTTTTCTGCATGTTTGTCTCATGTTATGTGTGTCAATTCTTCATGGTACATTTTGAATATTCGTGATTTGTTGGCTTGTATGTATGGTATTTGGTTTTTAGCCCGCAAGACGGGCTAACCTCTGAAATGCATTAGCTTTAGGACACTTTTTGACTTTTCACTGTCTTAACTGCATTGATACGATTGGGACGTGTAATAAAATTTGAACCCAACCTGTGATCAGAGGATAAAGAAAGCACTTGGTTGGTTCAGGGACAACCTTGAACCACATATGTGGAAACAGTAGTAATTTCAACACCAACCAGCACCAGTGGAGCCATCTTGAAGCACCCAAATTTCCTTCAATAGAACATCTTCCAGGGTAGAAGCTGTCTGTCAAGACAGAAACAAAATATATTTAGGGAGGGGACTAGAAAGGGCTAACCCTTGCCTCTGAGCCAATAATAGAATTCTGACTCTGTCATATTGTTACAAGCTAGTAATAATTGAAATGTTATGCAATGGAATAGAGGGTTCCATTTATGTACTTTCAAAGCCTCTCCAATACAGCTCTGGGAGTGTGTACAATAGGCTCACAAAAGTAGTGTACAAACATGCTCATACTAGTCCAAACTGAAGCCTAGAGAACATCTTCAACTCTTGCACCTGCCTAAAAGCCTTTCATGCATTAGCCCCCCTAGCAGAGCGCACACCAAACAGGTAATCACCAATACCTGTCCGCTCCATAAAGCAGCGTGCCCATCTCACCAGAGGAGGAGAAGATGCGGGACGAAAGAGTTTGCAGAAAGAAACAAATAACTAGTCTGTCACACCCCTAACTTTGCAGCTCCTGGGCTTGCATGTCTGCAAGCACTGGACCACACAAAAGTCAGAAAATATGGGAAAAATGGGAAGGAGATAACCGGGGTACTAGACTTAGTCCGACAGCAAACATGAAACCTCACTTCCTTGGGATAAAAATATTTCCCAGATAGATCAAGAGCCCACACATCCCACCGCCTCCAGAAGGGGACCAAGCACATCAGAATGACCGATTTGGTGGAAAGGGCCCATAAAAATGACTCCACATTCTGAGGCCAAGCTTCAAACATGGAAGGAACCATAGTAACATCCCAAAGACAGGAGATATTAGGCAAATGCTGGTGAATGAGATAGGTGAATCTTCATCAAATACATGCACAGCAGAGGGTGCTCCCCCAGAGGAAATTCCTCCACCGACACATGCGTAGAAGAATTTGCTGACCTGTATGTATTGTTGGTGTGGTAGGAGAGAGAAGATGATATCATAGCCCAAAAATGTACCACCTGCACTAGTGCAGGATGAATGCTTTCCGGGTTCCTCAGAAAGTACGAGGACACTCGTGCTTTCCAAGTTTTCTCATAAGCCTTGCCCGTACTTGGTGACCAAACAGGCTAGATGAGTTTCAATGCCTCATCTAAACTGCCTTTGAGGTCAAATATTGACTGAAGCCAATCATGGCACCAGCCAAAGGGAACCTCGCAACATTAATGGATGAGGATGATGGACCCAGTCCAACCCTCAGCACTGGAATAATTGTGAGAAGAACTGGAGGTGCCATGGCCAATTCTAACCCCAAGGGATACCAAGGCACCCCCACCCCCTCCACAGAGGGAAGTGACCAACACCAGAGACTTGCCCCTGCAAGAAAGTGTGAGCTATTAATGAGAACAGAGGAAAGGCATAATTCCACCCTGTGTCCAAGTGTAAAAAGAACACAACTGTTGCCCTTGCAAATGGGTCTGGGCAAGTCTGAGGAAAACTGGCAGCTAATTGTACAGACACAATGAAAAAAGATCCAGCCTGAACTGCCCCTGACCTCTGGAACACCCCGGCGATAAACCTCTAATCACTTGCACCCACTGATGCAAACACAAGTCCTCAGCCAGGTTGAGAGTGCCTGGAGTATTTTCTGCTTGAACCTTGATGCAATACCAGAGAAATAATATCCCAAAAGGCTACCACCAGAGCTGAGACTGAGACCTAGAACCCCTCAATATTTTTGATGCAATTAACTTCTGCCACATTATCCACCAGCAGACGTACCACACAATGAGAGAACCCATCTGCAAAAGAACAAGCAAATATCTCTAAACAGTTTATGTGCCAGGGTGACTCCTCGAGAAACAGTAGCCCCCAAATTACAGTTTGACCACAACTTGTGTCCCAACCCCTATGACCTTGTGTCAGATTTCAATTAAATATTGGCGGAGGAACCAAAGATAACCCTGCCATTCCTTGCTTGTAGGTGTCTTAGCCATCAAAACATGTTTTATTTTGCTTCTGTGGAATAAGGGATCCAGCCTGCATAAGCTAGCCCTTTTTGAAGTGCCTGAATCTTCAGCCTTTGCAGGGTTCTGTACTATAAACAGCTTAGATATATCTCCTGAATTGAAGATTACAGAAGACCAGTCAGCTGACCGAAATGGCCAGGATCCTGAGATCTCTTCTGATCTTCCTCCTAATTATCACCAACCTTCTCTGGAAAGTATGAGGGTCAGAGTCCAGAAATCTATCAGAAATCCCAAGAATTGCATGTTCTTAGATGGGACCAGATCAGATTTCTGGAAATGTATGACACAATCCAAGGATTGAACTACCATGGAACAAAGAGCGAGAGCCCTGGGAAATTTGAACACTGTTTTGAGAATCTTGGTAAAGCACCCAGGATCAGTAGAAAGACCAAATGGAAGCACTGAGATCTGGTAACACCACCCACTGCAAAAGAACCGTAGAAAATGTCTGTCGGGCCTGAAAACAGGAACAGTAAGGTAGGCATCCATGAAATCCAACCTGATGAACCAGTCTCCTGATCATAACTTTTCTTTCAAAATGGCCATCAGCTCCATTTTGAAGTGATGATAAACCACATACTGATTCAATTCGTTAAGATTCATGATTGGCCTGAAACCATTGTGCTTTTTCTTTACCGAAAAAATATTGCAGAGTACTCCTCATGGGTGAAACCTTGCTCTCTTTTATGACTCTTTTGGTTAACATATTCATGAAATCCAATTGGATCAACTGCTGATCTGTTTTTGGAGAACACAATGATCCTCCTCCTGTTTCTGCCGTGACAGGCTTGTGAACTCGAACCGAAACACCACACGTTGTCTGGAGCAAGCAAGGGTCTTAAGAAACATGAAACCAACTTGCCATAAAGAACTTTAAGAAGCCCCCACGGGGGTCCTAAACCCCAGGACCAAAGATTTACTCACCGTGGGGCAGTGCTGCTTTCCCAAGCCGACTCCTAAAGCTGCAGGAACTTGTCCCCAGGGTCCTGTGGGGGAGGAAGGTCTGCCTGTGTCTCTGGGTGCTGTAACAAAGTTTGGGTTTCCTGGATATGCATGGGCCTGCTGTGCCAGAACCACAGCCAGCAGAACAACCCCTGCTATGGCCAGTTTGGTTAGAGACCCATCAGGAAAAACATCTGCTTAACAAACATTGGGCTTTCTCAAGAGATGTAAAGGTTTTTAACATATCACCCTAATTCTTTTACAATATCATACCAAAACAAAAAAGGCCCTAATTCATCCATCAGCACCATTAGCACCTTCTAACCACCCAAGTTTAGTGATGATTTTAAGCAGAAGGCCTTTCCTTCTTTCTTGTATGATGGGGTCATTGACATCTTCCAAAAGAGCACAGCCCTCTGAGTCTGACTATTGGCCACCCCAGGGTCTAACTCTGATCTTGAGGCCTGAGCCTTTTCAGCTAGGTCCAGAATCTTAACCAGTTGACCTGATGTGTTCAGCAGTCTATCCTGGCAAGACTGCTAGGCCCTATCTACCCCTTAGATATATCTCTCCCATATTTGGAGAAAAAGGTGATGATCTGAGGGTCGTACCTATGGTAGAAGCTGTAGCTAGGGGCACCAAGGGTCTAGTACACTCATCCCACAACTTACTTGCAGAAGTGTCCATCTTATGTCTAAGAAAGTTGCCTGCATACTCCTCTGCATCAGAACAAGGAATCTATTCCATGGAATTGGGGTGTGCCAATAGTTCAGGTGAAAACAAAGGGTTATCAACTGATTCCTGCATAACTGACTGTCTCTTCCCCGGGTCCAGCGGATCTGGGTCATGCCCCATGGGATTCCACACCCCAGGATATCTGCATGTATGCATGGGTTGGAGCCCAAACTTGGATCCTCTGTCGATCAGTTCAGAGCCAACTAGGCTCTCTTTGCCTGTTTCTTGTCCTCCTCCAGGTTAGAAGGTCTAGTGAGTGCTTGGAGCAACTCTGCCATGGATGGTCTCCGTGTTTTTAACTGGGGGTTTAGGAAGACTTGATGCCGCGTCACCTATCCCAGCGCCTGGGGCATGACTACTCTGGGAGAAGCTGAGCACCTTGGAGGCCAAAGCCTGGGACAGGGAGGCATGGAGAGACTGGAAAGAAAGAAGCCGATTTTTGATCTGAAGCTTTGTCTACTGCTTGAGACAGAGAAGTGATAACAAATAAAATAAACATTCTCTTGCTCTCACTATCTACAGGAGCCTCTATTTCCTCCTCCTCCTCCTCTGATTAGAAGTCAAGTATAGGGTCCCCCACTTCCTGAGACATTCTTGCTATGCAACACAATTCTGCCCTCCCACGTAAGAAAAAGAATTGAAAAACAACTTGAACCAAAAGATTCACGAGGTCGGGGCATGAGTGTGCCATGCTCTAAGGTCCCTTCCTCTAATCTTGCAGTGTTATCCTACACATCTGAGGTTTCCAAATGGAGGTGTTCCTTTTGCAGTTCACCAGCCCTACAGTGCATCAAGCAGGGCCAGCTGAAGGTAAGCAGGGCCAATTTCAAAGATCTACATGGGGGGGCGGGGTGTGGCATGCCATGAACCAGGATCAACCATGCCCATACACATGCAAGGCCAGCTGAAGAGCTATCAGGTCCTGAGGGGTACCCATTTCAATAAGATGTATGAGAGGCCCCCTTGACTTAAAGGTGTGAAAAACAGTAAGTCAAAAGAAAGCAGCAAGGTGGTTAATCTCAGAACATTAGCGTGGGACAGGCTGTGTCAGGGCACGGGGTCGAAAGGGGATGAACACACAGAGAAAAGGGACTGTGGCACAACATATGGGAAAAGCTGTGGCCAGAACACAGCCACAGAGCCTAGAAACACACCTAAGCAGAGTAGCATCCACATAAAGGGCATTCAGCCTAATGAAAGGCTTCTGTGCCCACTTTGCAGAAAAAAAGGCATATTGGACTCCATTTCCCAACAACCCCTGGGTCCAGCACAGAAAGGAAGCCATGTTTGGTGAAGCCTGTTGGTGCGCATGTGCAAAAGACAAGGCATGGGGCTTGTGCTCAAATCTTCGCACCGGAAGGACGTATTCCTGAGGTGCTCCAGGCCACTAAACTAACGCAAGGGGCTACGCCCCACTGGAACAAAACCCGGCCCCTCGCCTAAAACAGATAAGTACTGCAGTGCCCTGGTAGCCTACGGGGAGCAGGGGAGTCACACAGGGGGCCCAGCCCCACCCAACCACTGGCCCCTGCACCCCACAAAGCTACGTGTGCATCCCAACCCTAACGCTGCGCACTAATCAGCACTGCACGCCCGCACAGCACCTGAAAGACGACGCTAGAGCCCTAGAGCATTGCATGTCCCGAAAGACACTATGGATTATAATCCTTAGCGTGTCCAGAGCGAACCAACGCCTGCATGTATTAACACTTCCCAAGCCACGTGTGGCCCCCATAGTGCATGTGCGTACCACATGTGGCTCCTCAAACGCATGTGGGTGTTAGCAAGAGGCAAAACAGAAAGCACATTGGTAGCCACATGCGTCTCCTCTAGCACATGTTTGTGAAAGCAAGAGAGCAAACAGGAAACACGATGATAGCCACGTGCGGCAAACAGCGAGAAGAACAAGAGTATACATGTGTGATTAATGCCACATGCGGCACGGTGCAAATCATAGCACTAATCCGAATACATTTTTGCAGCATTTGCTGGGGTTGCAGATCCCTGTGTAAGCCCTGACTTTCATGTCCCAAGACCCAAGTGGGGGTGGTTGGTTCGTGCCACAACTGCACTTCACAGCTGTGGATCCTGTCAGGCTGCCTGTAGAGAGCTGAAACACCAAATGTCATCTGAAAAGCTACTAATCACTGTTTGGCAGCATGGTGCTAATGACGGATAGTCCCAACTAAAAAGGTAAGGAGGTGATAAAAATGTTGCTATTTCTCTGAGAGGTAGGTGTCTGCTTGAGAACATCAGTAAAGGCATCCTGTAATCTGCGCCCCTTCACGTTTAATGACTGGAATTATATTACCATGTTTTAGTGTAATGAGACTGCCAACTTGGGACAGGTCCTCTGGGCCTCCCAGAGTGCTCGGGTCAATTTCAATTGAAAAGGCTGAAGAGCCCTGGCACCACCCCTGTCCTCACAGAATTGCTACAGTGCACAGCTGGGACCGTACCCTGTAAAACAAAACCCTGATAAGTCCAAGAGCAACGGGTAAATGAGTGGACCACGCAACTGCACTTTAGTAAACAGGGAAACACATCTTTGTCATGGAGAGAAGAGGAAGTACTGTGACTGTGGGGAAATCCTACATGTAGAGGCTGTGTGACGTGTGTCCAGGGACAGCAATATTGCCAGCACACATCATGTTAGGAAGTAATAAACGGAGGAACCCTTCCGGCCGGAAAGCAGCTCCTCACCAATCAATGACTGTGTCCGGAAGGTTTATTGGTGCGGCCCCCCCACATAGTGGTTTCCCGCCGGGACCACTTAACTGGTGACAAGAAGGAAGAGTCTGTTTTCTGCTTGGAGGTGTCAGAACAAAGACACTCAGATGTGCAGGGTTGGAGCACAGGGACCGGCTCGGTAAGTGGCCACCCACGCATCAGGTGAGAGGTTACTGCGCTGTCAAAAACTAAAGATCCTTTTCTCAAAACTAAAGATTAGAGGTGCAGAAGCAAGGAGGTGGTCACCCAACACCACCAGATAGAGGTCCTGACTCAGCAGACTTTGCCATACAAAGGTGCTTGTGCGGTGGACCTGCCACTGGCAGATGTCCTGGGTGGAGTCGCGGAAGAAAGACGACAAAAGTAAAACTGCAGGTACCTGCGGACCCACCCGTGACCGCAAATGGACACAATGTGGGGCCAGGCCTCAGCTGAGGTGGAGTTTGGGGTGTCCTCCTTCAATGCAGGTGGCAGATCAAGGGGTTCTGGTGCACAAGTAAGGGACAGTTTAGGGGTGAGCAAGAACACGCCAATTCAACAGCTACAATAGTGGGCTGCGGTGGCTACTATGGAAGGAGCGATTGGAGATGTTATTTAGTGCTGCGAACATTGAAGATGACATGAAGAAATCGATGCTCATCTATGTGGGAGTGAGGTGCACAAGTTGGCGAACACACTCCCGCGAGGGAACAGGTCAGACCACTACATGGGGGAAGCATTCACAAATTACTTCACCACCCATGTCAATATGGATTATGAGAGATTTCAGATACGCCATGTGACACAAGGACCCAATGAGTTGCTGATGGCTTTTACACGTGGCGTAGACATCTAGCAGTGATGTGTGCATTCCCAGGTGAGTATGATGAGCTGAGGGGACAAATCATCCAAAGTTGTGTGTCTAACCAGCTCAGGAAACACATTCTGAAGAAATCAGGCATCACAGTGATTCAAATACCGGTACTAGGTAGGGCGCAGGAACTGGCCACAATGTGAGCCATCGATCCAGAGGACGCCATGAAAGGTCTCAAGGTGGAAGTGGGGCAGGTGGTAAGTTCAGTACCTTGCAACACCAATTTTATGAGGGGCAGAGACAGAGGAATGCCCAAAGGATTTGACAGGGATATAGTACACAGCCCATCCAAGTTTTGTGGTGGAGCATTGCTGCATACAAGAGAGTTGCAAAGCGGGACGATAATGTGGGAAATGCCACAAAATTGTACATTTTGCGAAGGCATGCAGAGCGCGTTGGACTCCCCAACCAAACAAGGATATAATCAGCAACAAAGGGGTAGAAGGGGTGAAGGTTGCGTCGCTTGTAGAAGATGGCCAAGAGGGCAACAAAGTACAGTATCGGTATGGAACGTACTATGAAGAGGACATATTCTTCATATTCGCAGTGCCACTGGGGGTGAAATCGAGAAAGCAGCCAAGATGTACAGTCACAGTGAGTGTGACGCCTGTGCCAGAATAATTTGAAACTGGTGTGTTGGTTAAAGTGATGTTGTCAGACCAGTTTAAGAAGCTAACACCATTGCCACACTTTGCAGAACCAAATATACAGTTATATACTTACGGAAGGAAGGTGCTCATCCCTCTGGAGGGATCATTACAAGTGTTTCATTTTCAACGCTGGACATGTTTTTGTTACACCAGTTCCAGGGCGCTTTGCAGCCCATGAGACAGAGTTAGTGGTGGGAGGCAGCTGCGGGTACCAGGCAGCAGGCAGTTCGGCAAGCGAGGCTGGATGGACGTCTGCAGGCTGTCTCGCATGGTGGCTCGGGGCCAAGAATCGTTGTCTCTGTGTTGGTTGGCGGATCTGGAATGCTAGTTGAGGTGTCTCAGATGGCTCTGGTGACTGTGGCGTGACAACAGTCAGCGGTGCAGCCAGATGTGGTTTGAGGACTCGACTATGTCGAAACTGTCCTTAAAAGGATCGACGCTGCATGATGCTTGTGTGGCACTCCCCCTAGCTTCTTCGCAGGGCTCGTGTCGGACAGCCCAAAGCTCTGGAAGGGGTTAGCAGGCACCGGCCTTGTCCTTTGCCCAGAGACTCTCCGGCACTTCCCACCAAGGAACCTTGCTGGCAGAACCTAGCAAGGCACGCTGTGTGCTGGCTGGGTACCGGTTCTGGGGCTGCTGGATCGGTCCTCTCGTTCCGGTATCTTACTTCTCTCTTGGAGCTCCTGGCCTTCCTTCACAGGCGGAAGATGTATGGTAGATTGTACCTTCAACTCAGGTCCAAATTAGTCCTTCTTCTTACTCCTTATGAAGTCTTCAGATGATCTGATCAGTGAGGAGCTCAGCCCTCTTTTAAAGCCAAACGGGGCCCAGGGATTGGTGTAGGCCAAGCCTAACTTAAGTGAGCCAACCCTGAGTCTCCACCAACAGTTTCCAGTGATGCTTCAGGTCAAAATCAGGGTGCTTGGCATCCGACAGGGGAAGGATGACAACATATAATTCTAAGTCCCACCCATCTTCCTGTCTGCTGTACATCAAAGTGTCTCCCTAATTAACTGAGCCCTATGCTGCGCTTGATCACAACATGGGCCTCCTTTGAAGTAGGGGGTTGCAGGCAGACTTTCATCTCCTACAATTCACATACTTCCCTGCTCTGAAAGGAGTGGTTCCAGACAGGACATTCACTGCCCTTTCATACCAAGGAGGCGTGTTAGTACCAAGTTGGCACATTGCATTACAAAGAGGTGTTGGCGTCTGGTCTCCATTGTCACTTCCTGCACCCAGGCCTTCCCTGAGGCCTGCTAATTAACATTCTTCAGTATTCGCTGCCACCAGTAAGGTTTGACAATGGAGATGCAAATCTATGGGGCATTACAATTCTAATCAGGCTGCCCATGGCCAAAGGCTTTTGATATACCCACGGCTGTCAGGTGTCAGCTACAAATGACAGGGGAGGGCGGCGTTGGTAAGCTGTGTCCTCCCAGAGTACAAGACTATTTTTTTTCTGTGCCGTGAGCATGGAAAATATGTGCGGAAATGTCCCCACATATTTTCAGAGGTTGCTCTCCATTCATTCATTCCTTTAAATAAACAAAAAAAGCCCAGGCAAGCGCACTCTTCCCGTGCAGATAGTCGAATCCCTCACACCCTGCAACATCGAAGAATTACGTTGCACTTGAGAAATAAGGTCAAAGAGGAACTGAAGTGCATGGAAGAGGTGGACGTAATATAAATATTAGTTGGTCCTACACCTTAGGTGTCACCCATTGGTATTGCGCCCAAACCCAAGCAGCCGTGGGGAAGTGCGGGTATTTGTGTAAATGTGCCTCCCCGATGGGGCTATCAAGAGGGAACAGCATCTGATGCCCATGCTGGATGACCTTTGGCTGACTTGCAGAGATGGCTGGGTGTTCTACCATTGCTCGAAGAGCAAGGTATCACCAGATTCCCCTTCATGAGGACTAATGGGCAATCACAACATTCTCCACCCACACTGAATTGCTCAGGTACAAACGGTTGATCTTCGATGTATCATAGGTGGCTGAGGTATTCCAGCACAGTGTGTGGGGAGTGCTGACCAGACTGAAAGGGGATGACAAACGTCAGCAACAATGTCCTAATCTACTCCAAGACGGAGCAGGAACATATACACTGGTGGAAGCAGTGTTTCGGTGTTTGTGGGAAAAAGGGCTGATGCTGCACAAAGACAACTGCCAATTCCTAAAGCCCAGGGTCCAGTTTTTTGGATTCATCTTCCACAGTGAAGGGATTTCAGCTGACCTCAAAAGGTGGTGGCAATAAAGAACTTCCTACCCCCTGACATCTGTCATAGATACATAGTTTCTTAGGCATGACCAATTTCTGCAGCAGGTTCATACCCATTCTGGCCACCATCACAGAAACTATGCGAGCGCTCCTCAAACAGGATGCTGACTGGGTGGGGGGACCAGAGGCCTAGAAGGCATTTGCTGATGCCATTGTCACCACCACAGTGGAAGCTACAAAGGAATTCTTCGATCCGGGGAAGGAGTAGGAAATCCTGGTGGACGCTATCCTAGTGGGTTTAGAGGGTTGCCAGTGAATTCGTCGAAAAAAATTGGTCGACCAGACAAATGGTCGAATCAAATTGGTCGAAAACCATTTCGTCGAATTTTTTTTTTTTTCTATTTTAACCCTTTTTTTTTTTTTTTTTGGGGGGGTCCCCCCCCAACCCCCTTTTTTTCTCTAAAAACCCATTTTTTTAACAAAACGAAAACCCAAAAATAAATATATAAATAAAAAAAAAATTTCGACGAAATGGTTTTCGACCAAATTGCGTCGACCAAATTGCAGTCGACCAGTTTTTTTTCGACGAGTTGACTGGACACCGGTTTAGAGACAGTACTGATAAAATGGGAAGAGCACGGAGGGAATATACCCATTGCTTTTGGGAGTACAGCTCAGATGGCGACAGAGTGAAGATGTTCCCAGATAGAGCATGAGGCACTGGCGCTTCTATGGGGGTGCAAGCATTTCAGTCTCTTCATATTCTGACACCCTGTGACAGTGGTAACAGACCACAAGCTGCTGCTGCCCATCCTGCAAGGCTAGGAATTATGACCTCCCCGAGGTTCGAGAAGTAGATGCTACAATTGCAATTGGGGTAATTTGGCTGATTATCTGTCTCAGCATCCGGTGGAAGCAGCACATGGTATGCAAGGGCTGGAGCATGATGCAGAGGATGTGATGAACATGATAACTCATCTGGCAGTGCCCAAGTCCATGTCTGTAAGCAAGATAGCTGAAGCAACAGCGAACCACAGTGGGCTGTGGCGGGTCATGGATCAGCTCCACAGTGGACAGTCAAAGTCGTTCCTGGCCGAGAAGGCATGATGCACGCCGGAGAGGAGGTCTTTCCTTCAGTTCCTCTGGAAAGTTAGAGAATAGCCATAGGCAGGAGCGGAAGGGGTCCTGATGCTGATATCGGACTATGGATCATTGTTTTAAGGCAAGAGTTTTGAGGGCTTTGCGTCTAACAATTGCATCAGGCATGTTTGCATCACTGCGTTCATGCACATTTTCCATAAAGTGTAATGGATTGCGCTGAAGCAGGGCACTGCGCTGGAAACAGCTCTTGTAACATTCCTTTTGGCATAACCCACCACCCTGTACATGCTGACAGGAGTTGTCCTGGTTGAGTCGCTGATGGGGAGGAACATTGAGTCATCGGTGCCAGAGATGAGCCAGGAGATGGGTGGACATTGATGCTGACAAGGTTCAAGAGGAACGGCAGCTGCGTAATGAGCAAGAATCTGTTACGAAAGGCATGGAGCTGTCCCCAATTCAAGTAGGAGACATAGCGTTGATCCGGATTCACAAGCCTGTGCATACATTTTGCCTTCCGAATGAGCCGGAGACCTGGAAGGTGATATATTGAAGGATATCCATGATCAAGGCCAGGACGTCAGGCGAGGTAACGCGGAACTGTAGCTGGTTTAGAAAAATGCCTGTCAATGAAGGAGAGGAGGGCTAGCCTTGATGCAGCACATTACAAGAGGCTGGAAGTGAACAGGATCAGCAAATGTGTGGAATCAGAAAAAATACAATATTACGGCTGTTACACCAAGCAAAGGAAAATACATAGACACAGGCTTGTAAAGATTCCCAGAATCTTTATTACAAAACTGAACAGTATTCATCAAAGTACACAAATAGCTATTTGGCCGTCAATACATCACAGAGACCACCAGCAGGGTTCAATGTGAGCCGTGAACAGAATTTGCTAGCTGGACATCGACGTATTTATACAATTTGTAAAAATGATGTCCAGCCTCTTACAAGTTAATAATACATTGGGCTAGGGTCGCGCCAGGTTCACTTTCCTAATTTACATATCTCGTGCATGCGGTTTACTTTTGAATACATTTACTAACACACTCTATTATTCTTTAATTTAACGTTACACTCTTTACTTACTGTTTTAATACAGATCAAACCAATGTTTCGCATATCGTATTTTGGATAGCATTACTGTTCTTGTATGCTTGTAGTCTAACATTGCTGATTTAAGTAATCCCCTGGTCCCGAGGTCAACAAAGGACAAGGTCTACATGACCCTAACATGTAGCCTGAAGGCAGGTTGGACATTAACTCTCCTACAGAGGTTGAAGAGGTTAAGGCAAGAACAAGAGCACACGAGACAGCCATTTTAGATTACAGGGTGACTTTGTAACAAAACCCAAAATGGCGGTTGTAACCTAAAATGGAGGCTTGATTCAAGATGGCGGCTTACATCAATTTCTAAGGTCAAGACCTTGCCGTAGGGAGTTATTCACGTACAATTGTAAGCAACTTGGCGTAGGCCAATATACATACAATTGTTACAATAGGAGGCATAATTTAATAACCAGTTTGACAAACCCTCCTTTTGGCCTATGCCAAGTGCTAACACTACTTCTGATCTCCTTGCAAGTAACTCCATACGTCATCGTCCATACACCCTGAATCATTGTCTGACATATCTATTGCCATTAGATCTGACACCAGAGTTTCTTTTAACACATACTCATTGGAAACCTTCTCTGGGGCGTATATTTTATGCCCTAGTACACTTGTTGCTTGCGCGCAACATCCCCCTAATACTGAGCATATACCAGGGAGACACTGTATACAACAGCAAAGAAACAGAAAACTTCCCAAGATAATCAGCAGGGCCGAGAACAACTTCCATCCCCATGACCATAGGAGGTCCCAAAACCATGCACTAAGTTCCCAGTTTCCTTCAGGAACGTGTACTTCTGAACTAAGAACATGTAGATTTTGGATAGCCCTAAAGATCGTTGGAGAGGAATCTGGTGTGTAAACGCAGCAAGCGGACTCCACTAATTTACATACTCCTCCTTGCTCTGCCAGGATGACATCTAATGCCATTCGGTTCTGAAGAGCCCCCAATCTTATCGCTATCTGCTCTAACGTCATATTATAGAGTATGTCCGTGGTCCGGTTGATGGTTCTCTCCAATACTCTCGCTAGTCCCCTGATATCGTCTGAATTCATAATTTGCCTAAAAAATGGCACAAAGGATTTCATAATGTCCCCTAGAGTTTGCGCTGGAGTATCCCCTTTCACACGTCGTCGTGGACGAGTCTTCGAAATTTCTACAGCACTGGCAATAAATACCCCAGGTAATAGAATCCCTAAATAACAAGTTCATTGCCAATCCATGGGCAACCATGGAAATGCCACAATACCGCAAACAAAACAGACAGGTTCGCCTACGTACAGAAGTCTGTTTTCACTAGTCAAATTCGCAACGTTGGCGCACTTTCTAAAATTACCCATTGACCGTGTTCCATTCCTCTGTATGCAGAAGGACACTGAATCGGGGCTATGGTTAACAGAATAAGATGGAGGCGTGGCATCCTTATTGCCTATAGGAGCCATCTTGAAAGAGATTAAAGACTGAAAGGGACGAGACTATCAGAGGGCCTAACAGAAGCAACGTTTGGCTTACTTCTATTTACAAAAAGCGAGCATCCCAGGGGCATCAAAACATTCTTCTCAAAGTTATTTAAATTTGTACCATCAAAGTTGCCTGAGATGCTGTCATTCCATCGACCAAAAAATAGTGCTCTAAGAGAAGCGTAACAGGCAGTTGTCAAAGGTAAGGGATAAATATACCAACCTAGCCCCTTATCCCCATGTTGCGGTAGATGTGAGCAGATCCAGCAATTGGTCTAATTAAAAATTGCATGAGTGGCATTCATTATTAACAAAAGAGTGTTATTCTGATAGTTCTGTCTATGCAAAGAATCTCTAGGCGACAAAGTATGCAATTGCACGGAAGGAGTGGGACTAACAGATACATTTTCAATAGGTAAAAAGTCCTCTAACGGATATGCTTCCTCCAGATACCATAACCCAAACCCAACAGTTACTAAAAATCCAGTAATTATCACAAAAAGGCAACAATACACTTTGGGGGTCCCCTTACATGCTTGATCATTGTCTCTGCTAGTCAAATGTTTATCTAAAAGTTCGGTACGAACGGTAGCGGGTGCAGGCATTGTCGTCTTCAACCGAAAAAACACCAATTGTTTGTTTGCTGGCGACTCCAGTCGCGCGTCTTCTTAATGTCTTTCCCACAACCCTTTGCCAACAGAATTTTCCCGTACAGTCGGGCCAAAAGGCAATCCCTCAAATGATGTTCTCAATCGCACAGTCAGACCATGCTGTACGTTTACTTCCTTGGGCGCAAATTATATTTTGCAGTTTCTGGTGAGGACAAAGTGTCGTCACTTCCTCCTGGAAGTGGCGAATGGACGTAAATGGGATCAGAAAAGAATTGATCCGGAAGTTCCACTGTTGGGGAGTGCGGAGACAAGATGGCCGTTTTGTCCGGCCTTGCGGATTCTGAAGCGGTCTCCGATTCTCCCTTGTTGGCTGTTGCTGTTTCAGGTACACTAGGTACAACAGTGGGAAGGGATTCTGTGTCTTCTGTATCGTATGGCATGGGCTGTGGGATCCGTTTGGTGTGCGTCACATGAATCCAGTTTTTACGACCCGCTACCCGCACAGCAGTCTGGGTGACTAGCAGGACTTTGTAGGGACCCCTCCACCGAGGTGCAAGGCAAGACGACTTCTCAAAAACCTTCGTGAGGATCCAGGCCCCCGGTCGTAGACTGTGGCCAGGACCCTCGTAGCGCACAGGTAATGCCTCTCGCACCTGGTGATAAATTGAAAACATATTTTTAGTCAACTGGTTACAATAATCTGAAAGACGCACATTTTCTATGTCCCGCAATGAGCGACTTTTTGGCATACCCCAAATATTAGCAGGTCTCCCCATTACCACATCAAAGGGAGAGAGCCCAGTCTTAGTTTGAGGGGTTGTTCTCATCGATAGCAACACGATCGGTAAGGCGTCCGGCCATTTTAGCTTGGTGTCAGCACACGTCTTAGCAAGTTTGTTCTTTATAATGCCGTTGTGCCTTTCCACTAATCCGGCACTTTGGGCATGTCTGGCTGAATGGAACTGTTTGTCAATCTGTAATCCTTTGCAAATTTGTAGGATTACAGTAGCGATAAAGTGTGGCCCATTATCTGACCAGATGACTCTCGGCAACCCGAACCTAGGAAAAAACTCTTTCAACAGAGTTTTTGCCGTGGTTATGGCCGCTGCATCTCTAACCGGGAAGGCCTAAACCCACTTACTAAAGGCACAAATGACAACTAACACATATTTAAGATTGTTACAACATTCCATTTCAATAAAATCAAAGTGAATAACCTCAAACGGGACAGAAGGTGGCGCGAAACTTCCTCTAGGAGTCGAGGTACCCTTTCCTACATTGTGCTGCAAGCAGACCATGCAGCTTTGGACAAAACGCTCCGCAGTTTTGAAAATCTTATCATTGGCCCATACACTGTGTAGCATTTTTGTCAATTTACGCACACAAACATGTGTCGGACCATGAGCCATAATAACCATCATTGTAATGTAGGCGTCAGGGAGTTACCATTTCCCTTCAATATTGTCTACCCAACACACATCGTCATTCAATCTCCCTGCACCCTCGATCCATCTCTTAGTTTCCTCTATGGTAGCATCTGCTTGAATGTCTTTTACTGAATCAATACTTTCACCCAAAGTGCAAATATTTACAGTTTATCTTACAGCATACATTTCTGACCTGAAATCAATGGCAGTTTGCTTACTTATCTGATCGGCGAAAGCATACCCTTTTCCTACATCATCTGTAACCTTTTGATGTGCTGAACATTTTATGATAGCTAACTAAACAGGGAGTGTGAGTGCTGAAAGTAATCGCACTATTAAAGTGCCGTGCTGGATTTTCGTTCCATGCGAGGTCAAGAAACCTTGTTCTTTCCAAAGTCTACCGAAATTGGGGGCCACCCAAAGGCATACTGACTATCGGTATATATATTTACTGTAAGCCCTTCAGAAAGTTCACAAGCTCGAGTTAACGCTATAATTTCTGCGGCCTGCGCGGCATTATGCATAATTCTTTTAGTTTCCACAACCGTGCTTAAAGTAGTGACAGCATAAGCAGCCGTGGATGCACCGTCTGGAAGTTTAAAACAAGAGCCATCACAAAATAGCTCTCCTTGTGGGCTATTCAAAGGCGTGTCTTTCAGATCGATTCTGCCTTTAGTCTCCTTTTCTGTCATATAAAGGTAATCGTGTGACGTATCGCCACCATCAGCAGTATCTTGCGAGACAGGTAAAAGTTCAGCCGGATTTAATACACAACACCTCTGAATTTGAATGTGGGGGGCAAACAAGATTAGTTCATATCTTGTCAATCGTGCAGAAGTGAGGTGTTCCGTTTGAGTTCTATTCAATAAAATATCTACAGAGTGAGGTACCATTAGGGTTAACGCATGACCCAGGACCATTCCCTCACTCTGTTTTACAGATCCAGCAGCAACAGCACGCAAACATCTTGGCAAAGCGCATGCTACAGGATCAAGGGCGGAGGAATAGTAACCGCACGGCCTATTCTTCCCTCCATGCTCATGCGTTAATACAGCCAAAGCACATCCATCACGTTCATGCACAAACAATACAAAGGCCTTGTCATAATTCGGAGTTCCTAAAACCGGCACTGAACACAGCGCGGATTTGAGCAAATCAAATGCTGTCTGGTGTTCCAAAGTCCATGGCAATGGCAAAGAAATGCCCTTCTTTGTCAAAGCCAGCATTGGTTTAATCGTTAACGAAAAGTTAAGGATCCACAATCTACAATAAGAAGCCATACCTATCAGGGCTCTAACTTCCTTTTGCGTATTTGGGACAGACATGCCAGAAATAGTCTTTATTCATTCAGGTGTCAACCGTCTTCCCTCCTTTGACAGGAGGTAGCCTAAATAGGCGACCTCCTGACAACAATATTGGAATTTTTTAAGTGAAGCTTTGTGGCCATGTTTCGCTAGATGACAAAGCAACAACACAGTGCCTTCTTTACAGGCGCTCTCAGAATCAGCAGCCAAGAGGAGGTCATCTACATACTGTAGTAATGTGCAAGTAGTAGGCAACTCGAGAGTATCGAGCTGCTCTTTCAATGCCCTACTATAAATACTTGGGCTCTCAGTGTACCCTTGTGGTGCACGAATGAATGTAAATGAGCGTCCACCTAGGGTAAACACAAACAAATACCTGCTATCCTTGTGTATGGGAATACTGAAAAACACGTTTTTAAGATCAACAATGCTAAAATGGGTGGCAGAAGCCAGAATCATGGTTAGTATCGTTGTAACATCAGGTACAATAGGAAATTGAGGAGCCACAATTTTGTTAATAGCACGTAAATCAATTATAAAACAAAAGGGAATCGCATTATCACCTTTTTTGTATACTGGCAAAATGGGGCTGTTACATATGCTACCCGTAATCTCCTCAATTACTCCAAGATGTACAAAGTCAGAAACTATACATTTCAAAGCCTGTTCGCCTTCAACTGAGATCTTGTACTGCGGGATGCGAGGCAATTTTACTCCATGTTTCAAAATAATTTTAACAGGTTCAATTTGAAGAATGCCCACATCATTGTCATCAATTGCCCATAAGCATTCTCGGACATTACTGAATTCTGGCGGTAAAGGTAGAGTCAAAAACTGAGAGGCGAGTGATTGCTGAGGTGAAATTGTTAACCGAACTCCGTCCGGAGAACAATGTATTACTGCATGCAATGCCTTCAACAAATTTAGCCCCAGCAAGTTCTCCCCACAGTTTGTGGTAAGTAGAAATGGACACTGTTCCGTGAAGGGACCCAGTGTTATCGGTACCAGCAAAGAGACCGGACAAACTACAGGTGTGCCTGAAAACCCTACGGAAACGTTGGACTGCCCTGACAGGGGAATATTTAGAACCCGTGAATGATCAAAGGAACATTTCTGTGCTCCCGTATCTACTAAAAATAGATGCTTCCTATTTCCCACCGCCATCTCAACGTAGGGGCCTTTCTGATGAACGGGAATAGGCGTAGGTTCCAAATCCTGCTTCGGGCAATCCTAGCGAAACAGAATATTCTCAAAGGGAAGCTCTTCAGAGATGTACATGGCAGAAGGGTGATAAAAAATGTTTCTATTATCCACATTCGAAACTTGCTTAACCTGTGAAGGAGGTTGCTGTGATTTTGGTACAAACTGACCTCTGCCAGGGCCCCCTGCACCTTGGCGACCTCTGGACAATCAACCCATGTTCCCAAATGACCTTTGCTGCAAGGTTGGACATTGTGCGCGCCAGTGGCCTTCCTGCCGGCAATATGCACACTAGTTAATGGGTACCGGAGCCAAGGGCGCACTTCCCTGTGGAATGTACTGACCTCTAAATTGATTACCCCCTCTAGGGCTTCTAACAATCTGCTGCAATAAAACTTTAGTTTTCAGGTCACCCTTTTTTTTCTCAAGTTTTTCCTTTTCAGTATTTACACGATTTTCATAGTACTGAGCCATATGCAGTACTTCTGATTGAGACTTCGCCTGCCAAGCACTTTCAGAAGACATAATCTGTAACTGGATGTCAGGCAGAAATCCACGTACAAATTTGTCGACAAACAGCCTTTTCCCTGACTCTGTGCCTAAGTCTTGTCCACTTAAATCTGAGAATACCTGCTCGAACGGATTGAAGAAATCGGTAGCACCCTCAGACTTTCCTTGGACACAGGCCGTAAACTTGTCCCAAATGATTCTTTTTTCAGGAACCATAGTTTTCAATTTTACAATAATTCTATCAGGCAAGGTTAATATCACTTGAGGCGGTTGTTCGCCAGCTGGTCTTTCTCTATCTAACCTAACCATGTTATCCCATGTATCTCCCAACCCAGGTATGTCATCTATAGTCCTAATCTGTTTCCACAAATCAACTGGCAGGAGTACGGGAAATAATAGGTCAATATCACTTAAGGTGAATACCGACGACTGTAAGACCGACTCTATTTCTTTATAGAATCCTGTCGGATTCTTTCTTATATCGGGAATAGATTGCTTTATGGTGTTCACTTCCTGTCTTGAAAATGGGACGTGAACAAACTGTGATACTTAATGTGCGGGAATGTTCACAGCGACAATACCCTGTGCAGCATCGGCCGCAACCTCAACCTTTGGGACAAATGTCGGAGGGACCTCTCTCATAGGCAACTGAGAAGTAGGCAGCTCCGAATGCTTACTAAGCAACAGAGCCAAATCAAGCGCTAAGGCAGTCAAAGAAGTATCAATCGAAAAAGCTCTCTTATATACACTCAACAATTCTGCAGGACAACAAATCTTTCTTTTTACACACTCATTCTGCAGGTGCTCTACCATCACCTGTATCACTTTTTTTTGCATTTCTAACGTATACTGACTATATGTGTCATATACTTCATCTGGAGTTATCGACATATCCGAAATCCATCTTATCGCATCCTTTATACAAATTCACGCTTCCTCACCTTTTAATTCTCGGCGAGGAGAAAACCGTTTCTGTAAGTACATAATACCTAAACTATCACCATCTGCTTCCTCATTCTGTAACTTTTCCAACTCCTTCCAATACTCAAAAATCCTCTCAACATGCTCATATACCTTCTCCGCAGTATCTCTGGACAACGCTAAGGCGTTCAAATCCCGTAACCCTTGTGGGAAATCTACATCATTTAGTCTATTCCACATTATACTCAAATAAGTCCATAATCCTTCAATAAAAACATTTTTCTCAGGAATACTTTTTAAATTTTCGAGTGTGGAAAAAACATTGGCTTGTTCACCCTTCTCCATACAATGTTTAGCCCAAGCAATCAATTCACTCTTTTTGTCTGGGGACACAGTATTACGAGTCACAACCCTTGGTCTCGCTCCCTGGTCTACTACAAGCGATGCTGAATCACTTGGAAGAGGAAGAGTAGGCACATTCTGAATATCAACAGGTGACGGCAAGGGGGCAGGCAAAGGAGCGACGGCTGGAAGAACAACAGGAGGAACAGCAGGGTGGACCGGAGGAACTATAGGAGGGGGAACAACAACGGGAAGGGGCAAAGCGCCAGGACGAGGGACGTACGGAGGTGGCGCAGAGGCATCGGGCCTTCGTTCATGCAAAAGTTTATTAATCAATTCATCTGACGTATGAAAATCTTTTGAAGGGTAGATTTTCTGAATGCCTAATTGAAACGCCCTGTCCGTGTTCCTAACTGACTCCAATTGTTTATTTTGGTCATATAACCGTGCCTTTTCGACACTTGTCATATGTCTACGCATATGTTTCTCTCTACTCTTTTGTTGCTGCAAAGCTTCTGTTTTCCAACTGTGCAATACGTCAAATGCTGCAGGTCTAGCCCTTTTCTTTACTAATACAGACTCTAAATATTCTATACGAGGGATTTCAAAACTACCATTGGTTGGCCACCGAAGATTAGAGTTATGTCTGGTCTGTCTGTGCAAAATGTCATTAAATGCTATAATACCAAAGCCTTTCTTACAGTACATAGTACATGCCGGCGACCCCTCCTGTGGTGCGGGACGGCTATCTTCCAAAGATTGTCGCTGTGGAATAATGCCCTAAAGCAGGCAGACAATTTCCCAGGCATATCAAAGTTCTGGTGTTACCTGGTTAAATAATTGTGCTCGCAAGTACAATGCTCCAAATACAAATTGTCAGGGTTAGATTAAGAATCGGGACACGATTCACCTGACCAAAGGACTGGGAGGCCCGATCGGGTTACTAAGGACAATGCTAAGGACCCCACGTGTCTGGTGATTTTCAGCAAATTTACCCACCTCAAATATATGGACCCTCGTCAAGACGTCGTCTCGGGCTACAGCTCACCGTTCAGGGATCGGATCGTGCAGTTTCGTCAAGGAATTCGCTTCTCGTCTAGAGTGGCCGTTTCTATTGGCACCGTCCGATCCCGGTCCGATAGCCGAGCCAACCTTCAACGAGACAAAGTCAATCTTGAGGGTCCCTATTCGGGCGCCATCTGTGGAATCAGAAAAAATACAATATTACGGCTGTTACACCAAGCAAAGGAAAATACACCGACACAGGCTTGTAAAGATTCCCAGAATCTTTATTACAAAACTGAACAGTATTCAACAAAGTACACAAATAGCTATTTGGCCGTCAATACATCACAGAGACCACCAGCAGGGTTCAATGTGAGCAGTGAACAGAATTTGCTAGCTGGACATCGACGTATTTATACAATTTGTAAAAATGATGTCCAGCCTCTTACAAGTTAATAATACATTGGGCTAGGGTCGCGCCAGGTTCACTTTCCTAATTTACATATCTCGTGCATGCGGTTTACTTTTGAATACATTTACTAACACACTCTATTATTCTTTAATTTAACGTTACACTCTTTACATACTGTTTTAATACAGATCAAACAAATGTTTCGCATATCTTATTTTGGATAGCATTACTGTTCTTGTATACTTGTAGTCTAACATTGCTGATTCAAGTAATCCCCTGCTCCTGAGGTCAACAAAGGACAAGGTCTACATGACCCTAACATGTAGCCTGAAGGGAGGTTGGACATTAACTCTCCTACAGAGGTCGAAGAGGTTAAAGCAAGAACAAGAGCACACGAGACGGCCATTTTAGAGTACAGGGTGACTTTGTACAAAACCCTAAAATGGCGGTTCTAACCTAAAATGGAGGCTTGATTCAAGATGGCGGCTTACATCAATTTCTAAGGTCAAGACCTTGCCGTAGAGAGTTATTCGCGTACAATTTTAAGCAACTTGGCGTAGGCCAATATACATACAATCGTTACAATAGGAGGCATCATTTAATAACCAGTTTGACAAATGGACTTCTCCAGCAGAGAAGTGGCACGTGAGCTCCCAGGTATTCCTGCGGATGAAAGTGGAGTGTAGGGTTGGACACAGGGGCTATGCAGGACGGGACTCAGTCCAGTTACCCACGCAGAGAGCAAAAACGAAGGCCGGCCAAGTTGCAGGACTATGTGCTTGACCCTCCGGATGGGTGAGATGGAGGTCCAGAAATCGTATGAAGGCACGAGCTAAGAGACAGGTGAGCTTGGGTTGAAGGCTAGTATGGGGTTACCCTGCATGGGTATGTTATGTTGATTCATAGGGTATGTTATTTTGCTTGTTTAAAAGGTGGTTATAAAAGGGATGTGGTGACTATGTCTAGGGACGGCATGGTGCCAGCACATTTCACGTGAGGAAGTAAATAAAGGGAGGAACCCTTCCAGCCGGAAGGCAGTTCCTCGCCAACCACTGCTGTGTCTGGGTGGTTTATTGGTGCCCCATGAGGCCCCCCTCACATTGCAGTTCCCCGCTGGGACTCCATAACAGAGGCCATCTTGGATTGGTGGCCGAAGTAAAGGGTGTGGATAAGGAATGCTGGGTATTGTTGTTATCCCTTTATCCCCATTGTTCTTATGGCCATGGGGTATGACTAAAGAACTGTGTGTGCACTAAGGAAGCCTCTGTGATATACCATAGAATCCACCTGACAACTGGTCATTATCCAGGATAAGAGGCAGACACATAGTTTCACACGGTTATGGCTGTCTCTTCCAGGCGATAAATAATACTTTTCCCAGTGAGCTTTAAACAATAGCCCTTCTAGAAAAGCTACTTCAATCCCATGTAATTAGCATTAGCTTAAACCTGCAGCATGTGTGGAAAAGCATGGTCAGCGGTCTGGTTTCTCTGCGGTTTCTTGCCGCCTGGAAGATTGTTTCTGCCGCACGCGGCATGATAAACGGGTGTTAAGTCATTAGCAGATTATTGTTGAAATCCTTGCTTCCCAGTCGACCAGACAGCCTTGGGTGTCTTTATGATTTTCGTGCACAGTAAAAAGAACACTACTAATAATCAGTCACAGTGAGCTACACGCATTTCCTAAAACAAGTTAATTGCCGTGCTAGAGCTTCTGTGCTGCAATGATAGGAGGCTGTGCGTTGAAGAAGAAGCGCGATATTTATGATTGCCAGTGTTTGCTAATTGGATACCACATTTGTATTTTTAATATGACAGCTGCTGGTTCGCAGCTCTATGGAGATTTTGTTTGGTGAATGTTTGAAAGCAAGCAGAGCAGAGCCGTTTTGTTTTCTTTCTAGACAAATCATCTGAGCTTGTGGTAGTTGCAGTTTCAGCAGGGAGAATCTGTTATGATGGAAAGACGGTGGCGGGGACTCCAGAGATTGGCTGACACGTCAGTCCATCTACAGTTACTGAGGAGGCCCTGTGGAGTAGATAAAAGACAGCAGGGGTTCTGGCAGAGGTCACCACCTCCCTGCCGTTTCGCTCTGTTACAGCTTAGTCAGAGGCTGCAGCAACATAACTGTGAGGAGAAGGTCCAGTGCTCTCTATTCATTTGCTTATAAGAAATGCACTTCCAATATGCTGACCAGACGTCGCGGTTTTGGGAAAGTGACGCAGTGATGTTAACAAACAAATCGACATTTGTACATAATAAATCAGTAAAAGAGATCCCTAACTTGCCATTATCACCTTCTCAAATCTCTTTCATCAAAGGGTAGGCTTGAACCCCCAACCTTTCTGTGGCCAGAAACTTGCATTGACTGATCGAGCCACGAGACTAGGAAAGAAGGATACTTAGCAAGACCTGTAATAACAATGAAAGCAACAGCTCCTTTGTGTTCAACATGCTTACCATGACAGCTGAATCTACAGATTATATAAAAGAAATGATGGAAATGTTATTATTTTAATATGCTAGACGTATTTTATGGTTTATAGTGAAAAGGTCGAATTTTAAAAAGTCGAATGTCAAAATCTCGCATTTTTTTAATGACGTTTTTTATTCGAAATGGGGGGTTCCCCCCCAACCCCCCTTTTTTGTTTTGTTTTGTTTTACCCATTTTTTTTATTCCCGGACTCCAAAATAAATATATAATTAAAAAAGAGGGAATTCGACTTTTTTTTTTTAGATTTATTTTTCGAGATTATTGTCATTCGACTTTTTTTCGAGATTTTGACTGGATACCGTATTTTATGTCTGTGGACTGTCCTGGTTTCTAATTTTACAAATCTGGCCCCCCTAACTACCAAAAGATTTGGAACATTCATGTTAGACAAAGCAAATTAACACATACCCCTGCTTAAAATGAACTCACTATTTTGAATACTTTTGCAGATAGAAATTCTGACTGGACATGTTTTATTTCAGTTACTTACTGTGATGGTGAGAAGAGTTTAACTGTATTGTACTGCCAAGAACCAACTCCGTGACCACAGCTCTGCCTGGCCATAGACTTTCTCTTTCTGAATTGCAGCTTTTACCATAAAACAGCCATGCCGAAGCCTACCCCAAAGCCCAGTTCACTGTGGTGCCTAGGCCAAAGGTCAACCGTGCTTGAAGTTCAGCCCCACCTGGAGACAGTCTTGCAAAAATCCCAGTCCAGGACATAGGCAAGTTACCATCTTTGTCTGAGCCCACACAGACCCATCTGGGGTGCAACAAGCCCATATACCACCTTGGCATCTACACCCAAAGTCCATATTTGGATGGGCCCCACACCAGCTGAGAGGTGAGCTTCACACAGCTATAACCACAGTCCAAGCAAACCCAGAGCCCAAGATGCTGAGCCTTGCAAATCACAGAACATAGGCCAACCTACTCACTATCAAGACTTGCATGGTCTGCTGAACATGCTAGGACCAGTCATGTCCCGATCTCAGCCCTACACCCGGTCCAAGCAACTTCAGAGCCCAGACATGGGACTGAGAATGGCTCAAAGCCCTGCCCATTTTCCAGCCTAAAGCCATGTTCAGCCTGGAGGCCATTCTTCAAAACTGCTATGTCTGGACTTCCAACTTGCCTGAGGTCAACCTGGATGCCAGCTCTACACAGATTACGGGCCAGAACTCAACCAAGACTAGCTCCCAGTAAGAATTCACCAGATGTTGGGTCATCCAGCATGGATCCCAACTCAGGCCAGGCTCAGGGCATGCCTGTGCCAGCTCAGAACAGAATCCTGAAAGATATTTGCCCTGAGCCTACCACAGTCAACAATGCAGACACCTGGGCCAGCTCAGCATAGAATCCTGAAAGGATCTTTGCTCAGAGTCCACCTCAGCCAACCAACCATCCAGGAGCCCTATCCAGAGGCTAACCGAGCTCCAATCAGAGCCTGACTTAATAGGAGTATAATAAATAATGCATCTCTTGATCTCATTCATGACAACATGTAAAACTAATAGTTTACAGTAGACGTGCATGTTTTAAAATCCTTTGTGTTTTTTCACAGGATATATTTTGAAAGCTGTTATATGCTTGTGAAACTGCTTAATCGCAAATTAATGCTTCTATTGTGCTGACAGCAGTTATTAGGAAATTAAACTGCGGGTTCATGGGTGCCAACGTTTGATTTTCTCTGCGGGGCAGACATTTCCCCACCCTGAATACAAGCAAGCTGCCAGCTCAACACATCCCCTGGCCAAACACATTTGATAGCCCTCGTTTTTATAGGAATTGCAAAAAGTAATAAGATTTGCAGCCAGTTTTAAATATATAACATTGTAGCAACAGTCACTCAACCTGCTGAGCTACCCTGGTAGCTTTCTACTGTAGGACATGTCTAGGAGTCCATTCATGCATTCAAAATGACTGTATTACTGTGTAGTGGTGTACATGACCTCAAAGTCAACAATATTTCATCTCCAGCCACACTGACCCTGTGCATAGATTCTATGATGATGTACCAGCAGTGCTTCTCCATAGTGGGGAAGGCGCCCTCGCCCATAATGGAGGAGCCAGCCCATTGTAAACACTGAGCACTCACTAAGCTGCTTCATGCAGCTGAGGGATCTCTCCACGGCTGCCTTGAACTGTCAAAGGGAAACGCGGTTTCCGTTTGACAGTTCTGTTCCTCAGCCTCGCCTATCCAATGAGCCATGCAAAGCCGGGGCTATTTGCTTCCCCAACCCTGCCTGGCCCATTCGTGATGCTCTATATAACGAAAGAAAGATGTCCTAATAGACTAATTACTTGTGCACCGGAGTGCATCTGTGTTCAGAAAAGCCGATTAGTGGCTGTTTATTTTCAACTCAGCAGGAATAAAAGCATACTCACTTCAGCTTTTACCAGAAACAATGTTCAGGATTTTTTCCCCCCCTCCTTTAACAATGCTATTATTCATTTTTTTTCCTTTTCTTTTTCTTTATTACTGTTGAGAGACATCGTTTTTGTCTTCAGTTTTTTCTTTACGTTTTGTCCTCAGTTTTCTCTTTACATAGAGTGACAAAAAACATCGAAACTCAACAAGAATATTGAAAGAAAACATAAAGGAATCTCTCGATTTTTACATATTACCCATTCCTAAAAACAAGTCGCAGCCAGATAAGACTCCTAAAATATACAGCGCACACAAAGCAGAATGTGAAGAATTAGACATTCAATATGTGCAAAAAACATGACTAGATTAATGAAACATCACATATATGTAATAGTGTGTAGTGTATTAACATTTGTCCAAGTTTATGTGGACCTACCTAGTTTTATCTGGGGCAGAATAGATAGTGGGTCCGAGTGGCCGATATTTGTACTTCATGATTCGTAGGTGGGTCACCTGACCAAACCCATTGGGGATGCTGTCTGAGGAAGTGCATGTTTTTATGTGCGAGGGAGGGGCGCCTGCTCCTCCTCCCACATACAAATAGAGAAGCTCTCTCTTCGTCATCATTGATCCAGCTCTTGCTCGCATATGCACGAACCAGGAAGCGCTCTTTGCTTCCTGTTCATGCTCCGCGGGAGGTGTAGCACTGGGAGGAAACATCAGGACCAGGGCAGAAGGTACTTTAATTTAAATATGTGTATGTCAGTGTGTATGCTTGTGTTTTAAATAATTTCTCGGGCAGGTGGGGAGAAAGCCCTCCCAACACATCTTGATTGGTTTGGGCTCCCTTGCTATGTTCCATCACACTGCCATATTTGTTGGAAATATGTTCACTCCAATTTAGTACACAAGCATGGTAATAAGCAATATAGAAAACAAACTAAATCGATTATATTTTCTTTCCATGACATGTACACACCACCTTTGTGAGATGCTTCAGAGCAAAGCATTGGAAAGACAACATTAATTAATTGCCCTGGTGACAAATCAATGTTGACTCTGGGTATTGAAGTCTTTTCTGGCAGTACTTTTGATTGCAGTGGTGTTTTGTGGTGGCGTGTGGAGGATTAAATTTAAAGGTTTTTCTTTAAATGTGATGGTGTTCTATGATACAGGTGGCCTCTCAGTCTGCCCAAACTGCAATTTTGTGCAAAGAGTTGGAGGCTGCATTCTCTTCTTAGATCCAGAGGCAAAGCTTCCTCGTGTAGACATTGAAGTGGGCAGATCACTCATCAGCTCTTTTTCACCTTTAGGACAGCTAGTTATGTTAGGTTTCTGCTACTGGGGATGCAGGTTGATTTTTTTCTCACACTATTGATAGCATGTTGATGCCCTGGGGCAAACCAGTTTTTCTTCTGGCTTGGTAATAATGTGTATTGCATAATTAAAAGCAAAAATAGCAATCATGACAAGAAGTACAACTCAGAATGCCTGTTCGTTCCCCCAAATGCTCACTAAGACTGTCTGAGGGGGGGTTGTAAATTCACTGCATGCCCATCCAGGCTACCCAACAATCCAGCCCCCTGTAGACAGCTTGTAAGGTACATTCGGCCCTCCGGTAAAACTAGTTGTGCACCCCTGCTTTAAATCATAACATAACATATAGTTGCACGTTTTTTACCCAGGCTGATATTTATGATCCTGTCAATCAATGAAGAGAAAAAAACACATAAGTTCTAAAATATGCATGTATGCTTTGACAGTTCAAAGAAGATACGCTAAGATGTACCCATTTATCAAGAGCAGGGACTGGTAATAGGGCTGCAAGGTTTTGTGAAGGAAGCACGTTAGTTTATATGTGTGTTTGATGCACAGGTCAACCATGGCATGGTGCATGTTTCACAGACAAACTGAAAAATGCATACTGTGAAGAGCACGTGCTGACAGTAATGTATAAATCAGTAACCTTTGAGTGGTGTTTTTCAATAAGGAAATTAAAGAAAGAAAGCAAAAGCACAAAAGAGAAAGGTGTATTGCAAATATATCTAAAACATGTTACCAATGCTGATTAAACTGCCCCTTCCATCCTACACTCCAGGAAGGACCAGAAACACCTGTGTATAGGTGCGTTATAAACCATTGTCATATCATACCATACCCTACTCATCAAAGAACATCTTTGCAATCACTGATCACTCCAATCAAATCTCTCTTACTGTGCCCTTCCCAGCTCTACTTACCTATCAATTCGCTCTTCTACTCTTGCACCTTACTTGTAACACTTGGATGTGTCTTCTTTTTACAGCACTTTGTTGCTTCGCAGCTAGATTTGCACTTTATAAGTTCCATACATACATGCATAAATAGCCATACTTGTCGGTCAATGCAAATGTTTTAGCAAAACCTCCTCTTAGCATTGCAAACCTGCCCTGCGCGTGTGTAAAACTGACCATCAGCACCAGTGTAATAGATGTAATCTGGTCCCAACCATGGGCTTTGAGACAATTTAGATGTGATACGGTACAGGCCGTAAGGAGATGTAGAATGAAAGAGGGGGAGGTGTAACCAGTAGTGTTTTGCATAGGTGGAGGATCACAGTCTTAAACTTGAGCCAGGAGATACATGGAAAAGATATGAAACAAACCAGCAGGACTGGCAACGAAAAAGGTTGTGGAGACTGATTTGTGGGAAAGGGCTGTGCATACACCGAATATCAATCAATATGCTTAAATCAGTTTTAATTAAAAACACATTGTCTATAGGCGCATTATAAATACTTAATCAATCAAAGATATACATTGGAAAAAAAATCTGGATTATTGTGAGATTTGTGAAAAAAATTCATGTTTTTAGAATTTATACCATGCACTGCATTTATTTGCATGGTTTATCGACATTCTGGCTGAAAAAGTGTGGATGGATTTAGTTAGTCTGGTTTCCAGGGAAAGTGCATGATTGCTCGGCTCTTGTGTTGATGCGTGCAGACCGGTAATGTCAAGATCTCTGTGCACATCACCATCCAGCTGTTTTGTGTTAAGAGCATTGATTAACTTGCGTCCAGAAATGAGAACATGTGTGCCCATTGTGCTAGGCGGCTGTGTGTGGGGCTGTGGAATGTAAGTTGGTTGAAGAGGTGAAGTATTGTGCTGTTTGTAGCATGGTTAGAGGCATATTGGATAACCCATTTGTGAGTGGCTTAGTTGGTTTGGAGCTTGTGTGGAGTCTGGTAGCAGAAATTTGAGTTGTTTGTGAATAGAGATAGGAAATGCTGAATTCAGACAGATAGAAGAGACATTGGGCCTCATTACGAGCTTGGCGGTAGCTGTGCCTGTTTTACAGGCACGGATACCGCCAAACTCGCTACCGGCACTGCCACCCGCGAAGTTGAATGGGCCGGTAATTGCCCATTCGCGGGTGGCGGTATTGCCAGGCTCCCCATCCCCATTCTGCCCCCTAAGAGCATGCAAACTCCTTGGGGGAAGTCATACTCTATGTCCCTGGTGGGGAGCAGGGTTGAACAACCTTTGAATGCTTCAAGTGCCATAAACGGTATGCAGTTGATTATATTGAATATAAAATAACTAATTAAATTACAATGAATACAAAAACTACAAAAACGAAAATAACTAATTTGGGAAAAAACTAGAAATGGGGTTGGGAGTGGGAATAGTGGTTTTGGGGGTGGGGAAAAGGATTAGTAAAACCCAAAAAGTGGAGCTTTGTCGGGAACCCCTCCAAAAACAACAAAAAAGAAATTTGTTATTTTGGTATTAGTTGTTTGGGATTCGATGAAATCACATGTAACCCCATAAGCCTTTGAAAATGTATCCAGAAATGTTTGAGGTCTCCCAGGGTTAAAGATATGAGGGTGCTTTGAGAGATGTCAGGCTACTACCATACCCCACATGGTCCTAAAGTGTGCCCCAGCCATTTCACTATTTCCAGCGCTATTGCTGTCAGCAGTGGCTCGGGCTTCCTCTTTATCATAACGACAACAGATGTCCACAAGTCTGTGGAACTCTCCCGTTCCTCCCCGATTTATGTTAAATAACAACGAAAATCTTTGATAATTTGTGTTTTACTATTCACATGAAAGAAATTATTTCATATATTCAATTTCGAATTTCTGTTACAATATGTTTCAGCATTCATATGCAACTATTTTATATACCATACAAGTCGATCCCTTAATCAGACAATTAGTTTTCAGAAAAAGTCAATCAAGCAATAACAAGGAGGGTTGCATCCGATATTCCGTAATACAGTTACACTCTATTTATACAAGGGATTCTACAAGGGATTGCCAAAAATGTGTAAAAAGTCTTTCATAGTTATTTAACACAAATCGGGTGTGCGAGGGACAGGAGAGTTCCAAAGACTTGTCAACATCTGTTGTTTTTCGATTTGAATACCACCTAGTGCATGGGTTGGTTAATCTCCCTTGCACCCCACTAATTTTCACAAAATATAAGCCAATCTTAAGAGAATTTTAGCAGTGCTCCTGGCCAACAGGAGAATAGTGTTCCTCTTTATCAGAAGCACCCCTGACAAAAGCTCTTGTGCTGGAAATTGTAAAAAGATATACCATTCTTAGGGTGTGGTGGAAGGAAGCCATGGGGAGCAGTGTGCGGGTAATGGGGGATGGTTTGCACTCCCAAATGTGACCACACAACTGTGTACAAAAAGGAGAAGGCGTAGGAGTTATAGTTTTTCTACACGTAGAATTGTCCCCACACGTTTCTCTTTGCCTTCTAAAGGTACGCAATATTTGTGGTCCATCTCTTTCCAAATACAGATGCCTTCTTCAACTAAGGTACCAGAACACCTTTCGTCATATAGATTGGTTCCATGCTTTGACCTGTCCTGAATATAGATTCGAAAATGGCTTCTTTTTACCCACTACTGGTTACTCTTCCAACAAATGCTTGTTCTCTGACAACTGTCCAGTCACTCAATGGTGTTGCACATCTACTTTTACCCAGGCCATATGCTGCATGCTGACCATCCCATATCGGTGTCAGATTTCGTGTCCTTGCTAAGCATATGTTGCCTAATAAGGGAAATAGGTTATGCTCGACCACTGCATGGCTGGAGACTGAAGTGACACACAAAGAGAAAAGTCGAAAGCAGGACTTCTCTTGCTATGTCCCAGCCTCCTGGAATACCCAATTGGACTGACCCAACCGTCATGTCGGTCTGGAAGGAACGCAAGCCCCTGTTCTTCAGGGAATACCTAGGGGTCAGTTAGGGCCTGCTACCCCTAAGTATACACCACCCCTGGAGAATGAGATATCCTAGTTACTGTAACCTGGAACCTCTCCTTCCACCGACCTCTATGGCGCTCCATTGCTCCCCAGCTATGTTTGCACTATTCTAGCCCAAGAACAAATACAATTAAGAGAAAATTAGCATTTAAAAATGACGTCAGTAAATGCACTCGCAGTGGCACACCTTATTTCTTTTACAAGAGCTTACCCCCATCCTGTATTGCCTTTATGCCTCGAACCCCAACTTCTCCATACCAGTTCTTGTTTCTCTATTTATGGGGGTACAAATAAATGCTACTGCCAGCGTAATTATTACCAATATTCTTACACCGCATTAAGACCTGAAACGGTGAAGGTTGGAGTTTAAGCTACATTTAAAAAAATGCACTATTTTGAGAAGCCCAGCAGTTATTTTCAAAACTACTTTGTCTTTCTAATTTGACCGGAAAATAATCTATGACTTGGACAGAAGCAGTCCAAAATATAGGTCCTTCAGCATCCTTTTGGATGAAAGTTTGATGCTAACAAAGACAAACTTTAATTTGGCAAAAAATGCCCCTTATCCGTGTAAACAGGGTGACTAGGAAGCACATTAATCATTTCTGAGTTTGACATCCGAGCTGTATGAAAGCAGAATTAGATAGTTATGAAAAATAAACTGCAACTTATCAAGTAAAAAAAAGGTTCTCTGGCTCTACGCTGTCTCCTAACGCTCTCTGAGTCACACTGATTTGCCCAAATTAGGAGGAAACGTACATCTGCAGTGGATGAACCAATTCAATATCTATCTCTTTCTTTAGCTAAAGAAATTGTGTATTTAACTTGCTGTAAGCAAAAGCTGGGAGCTCTTCAATGAGCAATTGCAGACCCGCATCCCTGCCTTGTATTTAGATTCCAGTGCTCCTGGGCAGGGAATGAAAAACCACTGTGTGATGAAGTGCTCGCGTGTGTGGTCTTAGATGGTATGCTTCCAACGCGCATTCTCCATCTGCTGCAGTTAAATATTGAAGTAGACTACTTATTTAAGAGGCACTTTTTAACTTTTCTCCTTTTTTTATTAAAAAAAATATGTAATACACAAAGAAAACAACTTTCACGCTACCCTTTATTATCAAACACTAGCAGGTGTACCCAGCACTGCCCGGGCTAAAAAGTAACCAAAGCTTTGACATGGTTTTCCACTGGTGAACAAACAGACATAAGAAATGACTAAATAGGTCTGTAATCTTTGGGAATGATTAGCATTGTCACTGAACACCTCAGTATACACAATGTTCCGTGTCTTTCCAATGGGGGCATAAACAAATCGATTTGAAACATGACTAGCTGCATCAAGCTGTTGTCTGGTTTGCCTTCGTTCTGGGGCCTCCAGCTATATTTGTTATGTCTGTCTGGCTGCATCAGCCTGTTTGGTTTGCCTTTGTTTTGGGGCCTCCTGCTGTCTTTGCGCTGTCTGTCTTGCTGCATCATCCTTTTGTGGGGTTTTCCTTAGTTGCGGGGTCTGCTACTGTCTTTGTGCTGCCTGTCTGGCTGCATCAGCTTGTTATTTGGTTTGCCTTTTTTCAGGGGTCTCCTGCTGTCTTTGTGCTGCCTGTCTGGCTGCATCAGCCTGTTATTTGGTTTGCCTTTTTTCAGGGGTCTCCTGCTGTCTTTGTGCTACCTGTCTGGCTGCATCAGCCTGTTGTTTGGTTTGCCTTTGTTCCGGGGTCTCCTGCTGTTTTTGCGCTACCTGTCTGGCTGCATCAGCCTGTTATCTGGCTTGTCTCTGTTCTAGTGTCTCCAAAAGTAGATAATCTCCTGGGTGGCATGAGGATTTAATTAAAGCTTTTTTGTCCCTCGGGATGTGTATTCTTGAGTGTCAAGAAGAGTAATTGTCTGTATTCTCTTGTCTTAATTTTCCCTGGTTTCTTGTACTAATGTTTGGCGCATGTTCAACCTTTATTATGGTAGTTCATTGAGGAAATTCTTAGCTTTTTTTATGGTCGTATGCCAAGCCAAACAGCCATGGTTGTTTGTTAAGCAAATTAAGCACCAGTTCTAAGTTCATTATTTCTAAGTTCATCCACCAGAGGCACCATTTCTGCAACTTTAAATTAGGGCAAATAAACATTAGTTGTAATTTTGTCCACCAGGGGCTCCACTTCAACAACGTTCACCCACACCATTAGATTCTTCTTAAAAATGTACCCATGTTGGACTCTTTTGGAGTCCTATAGATAGTTGCCCCTTAATTTATAGCGTACAAACATACAGACAGGCATACTGTAATGAAATGTCTTTTGTACTGCAGGAATATAGAGGTGTGTGTAGTGAATACACCACCTACTCAGCCCTCACACTTCTACAAACCAACAGTGATCTAAATCATAAAAGTAAAACAGGCACAGCTAAGAGATCTACCTCCTTCACCCTTTCTGGTAATTTGGGCAGAGGAAAAGCTATACTCTATAGAGGAGTGCAAATGTAATTAGGTATTTACCCAAACAGCAGCGCATCACAGCTAAAAATAAAAGGAATTTCCAATCAAGGTTCTAGAAAATGATGTATATACTTTAATTAAACACAACACCTGCAAGAAAACTGAATAGAAAAAATTTACAAAAACCCACCCCTGGGTAAGAACAGAATATGCAGAAAAGAGAGAATACAACACTATCAGTGAGAAAACATGGGTGAAAAGGCAATTTCAAAGTTCTTTGTAAAAAGACATGGTTTGTGGAAAAAAGTGCACAATTGGCCTAACCAGTCTCTAGGGCCCAAAATGGACCAAAGGGGCTGCTATGGGCTAATAGTACAGTAGTACCTTCTTAGTGCTTCGACAGGGGCCAAACTGAGCTTGTTGTCGTCCAAAAGTGATTCATGCGGACGAGTGGATCGTGAGGGCCATCAGAATCAGCTTGATTGTCAGTTTAAGGAGGCTGGTGACTGGATGTGCTGGCTGACTTGATCGGTTTGATGAAGCGCTCAAGGAGCTGTGGATCATGATGGCTATGTAACGCTCACCTGACTCCCACAGAGGCGCCGGTCTGATCTGGACTGCTGCGGCCTCCTGCAGCGTAATGCGTAGGGCCGAGATGTGTCATTTGTCGGGCCGGTAGGAGTACTCTTCTGTGAATGGAGAAAGGGGAATTAACCACCCGTGGAGTTGAGCGTAAATTCCCCCCACCCCTGTTGTTCTCCCCACTGACCACCTCTGATGTCTCCTCTAAAGTCTCACCTTATGGTTTGAAGGGGTGAGCTCTCCATCCTGCTTCGAGCGCAGGGGCGCGTGATGGAGCAGTTGCTCCACTGGTCGAAGGAATTGGTGAGTTCCAGGGCTATTTTGACTCACCCGGCAAGACGCCGTAAGTATGCAGTTCGTAAGAGTTCAAATGCCTGACCATCACTCCTATCCAATCCTGTAAACTGTGGTCTTCTCCTTTATTCAGGTGCTGAGAGAAAACCAGAGTCGAGGAGTTATACCTCCGGCGGTAAAATTAGGTAAGTCTATGGCGGGAGGTGGCTCCCCTTGATTGCTCTTTTGATTCACCCTGTTGTGCTTTTGTTTCCCTTTAGGGGCCGGGGTACGGCGATGGTGCAGTGGGAGCTGCGCCGACCCGAGGAGAGGAATGGATCCCCCGGTGGTAAATCAGGTAGGTCTTAGGGTGGTAAGCAGTATTCCTCTATATGTTCCCTTGGCTCACCTTATTGTCTTTATCTACGCCTAGGTGCTGGAATGTGGCGGGAATATGCAGGGGGCTGCGGTGAAACGTGAAGATGCTGCAAGGAACGGTGAGTGCAGCGCGGCGCTGCTGCTGGCGATGCAACGTGTTTAAAAATAAAGTCTTTCCTTTGGTTCGACGATGCAATGGCTCTGGAATCAGGTAAGAAGCTGGTAAATGTTCTGGTTCTAACCTTTCTCCTTCTTTCTCTTGTTTCTAGGTGCTCCGGGTTTGAGGCGGCGTGGCTGAAGTCTGGATGCTGCTGCAGGCACGGTGAGCATTACGCTGCTGGATGCAGAATAACGCGAATCGTGTGCTGCTCTTCGGGCGTGGTTTAAATAGCCTCCAAAGTAGTTCCAGGTAAGTATTCCTCCACCGCCACACCAGAGTGGCAAAAGAGTCCCTAGGTAAAGTAGTCCCTTCTAGGCCTCTTGAGGGCTTGGATCCCTTGCAGGATGGTCTGCATCAGGTAAGTCCAGGTAAGTTTTCCCCTTATGAGCCTGGCGCCTATGGCGCCAGGACTGAAGTCTCATATGAGCCTGGCGCCAAAGGCGCCAGGACTGTGTCCAGATGGCCCCTAACAGGGGTTGCTGGGCCTTTCCCCGGGAACGTGATGCCTGCGTCCGGGGCTGCTGGACCTGGTCTGGTTCCCCGGGGTAGGCATCATTACAGGCCACCAAGGTTGGTTCGATGGTCTAGTAAATGGAGATGACGAAGGCAACTGGATGCGCAGGATCAGTTCAAGTGGAACCACAATGTGCAGTTCAACTGCCTATAACGATTGGCAGCGAACATGGTGGCACATCGAGCAGCGGTTTGAAAGCGGCAAATGGAACACAGAGCTTGTGGTTCGAGCCAAGGCGATGATGCGCTCAGCTAGCATGGCGGGGTGGCAAAGAGGTTTTAATGTGCAGTTCGAGTTTGAATAGCTTGGTTAATGCCAAAGGAAGGTCTGGAGTATCCTTCTGGTTCGGGAGCCACTGAACTTGGCTCTACAACAGTTTGTCCGGTTTGATGCAATGAAACACATGGCTCTGGGCTGGCCTGGCTCTCAGGATGCTCTGAGTCCCCCTCTGGGGTGTCAGGGACAGGTTCAGTCCTTGTTCTTAGGCTTTCAACAAGGAAGGCTGGTGCAGACCTTCAGGGGTCCTTCACCAAAGTGAAGTCCTGGCAGCAGTACAACTGGCAGAGATGCATCTCTTGTTCTAGCAGCAGGTTCACCCCCAATGTGCCCTGTGGGTGGCTAGGAAACACAGCTCCCCTTTGCCTTCGACACTCAGTCTTCACCTCACTGGTGAAGGGCTCTGTAAAGTCAACTCTGCCAACAGAGGTCCAATGAAATTCTTCTTAGGCGTTTGTTCCAATGTGAATTTGAGAAGTGGTGGGAGACCCCTTCTTTAAAAGGCAAAAGCCCCCAGGTGATTGGACTAAAGCCAGCCTGCTTTAAGAGTCCAATCCCTGTCCATGGAACTATTGGACTGTGTCTTCTGACATCACACCCAAAGTGCTTTGTGCCACAGGAAGTGGGGGACAGGAAGGAAAGATAGAGGCTGAGAGACCCAGGATGGTGGAGCTTTCCTCCAGTTGACAAGTGCTCACTCTGCCCACACTAATCCACCAGTCCCTTGTCAATAGAGTCAAAGGCAATTAGATATGCAGCACCTTTGTGTAAGGCTACTCCTGTGTGACTGGGGCGTTCCATTGATTCCTGTTCACAGACCCGCTTCCTGTGGAGTAGCTGTCTTCTGGGGAAGGTGTTACCTGCCCCTGCAAAAGGAACAGAGAGGGAAAATCCCCCAAGGATACTGTCTTGCTAACAGTACTAGATACATTCTTGTCTGGTGAGAATGCACACTGTCCTTTTACAACTGGGCTGGGCTCACAGGGGCGACACATGTGTGTTATTAAACTGTTGTGGCTGTAATCATTATTTGAGTTACTATCCACCATACCCCAGTTATGGATAATATTTAAAGATGTATCTGACACCAGAATATTAAGTTTTGGTACAGGAGTACATGTCCTAAATGCCACCCCTGCGCTGCAGTGTCTTGGCTGTCACTGAAGATCGGCACCTGTGTCCTCTGAACCTGCTATGTGACACTGAAAGCAGGTGCTGCATATCAGGCCACTGATGCAGCAGGGCACATATATACATGATTTTGCCATGGAAGCTTCTACACCCTTGCCAGAGGGCAATTCCTCTCAGACACTTTCAATGTATACATATCTTACTATTTAGTGGACAGCCATGTTTGTCTGAAGCTATCCTATCCACTTCGCCTGTTTTCACTGCTAGAGGGAGCTGTTGCCTTATGTATACATCAATAAGACTTCATGGTCATCTTCCAAGCGAACAAAATGTGTATTTCAACAATGATAACATGCAATTAGCTGCAGGAAAAGCCAGAGACAGGGATACCACTTTAACAGCATACTTCAAGTTGCTTACAATAAAAAAATACATATATTTAAAAAAACATATAAACAGAAATTCATTTGATTAAGCACTATTTCTCTAACAAAACAAATTACTTTGTTAATGTACTTATTAATTATGTAATTATTCATTGCAATATTTGTTGGTAAGTATTTTTATATCAATACAATGCGTCATGTACGTTTTAAACTTTATTTGAGTTCAATTTATGGTATTTTATGATCTCATGTCTTCTTTGAATCATACTGCATGTGAATTGTATTACTCGGACATCCCTCAACATTATATATTTGAGTCCAAAACAAGCAAGTGGAATCCAAGACATTGAGGAACAAATACAACAATTGGCTGTATGTACTATGTTGAACTTTCAATGGATTCTGTTAGATTTTTACTACTCCTCCACGTAAAAGGATCAATTTTCTTTCAACATAAATTATGTTAAAATACACCACATAATATATTTACACTCTGAAAATGTCTTCCTTTACTCACATTAAGGCTTTTCCACTCATATATATATATATATATTTATATATATGGGATACATTACTCACCGTAATCGTATTTCTGATGCTTGTATCTGCTTAGATTCACATGCTGTGCATAGGCCGACAACTAGTGGAAGCTGCGGAGTATTACAGTTTGTTTTTCGAAAGTCGAAAAAGGGCGTCGACACAGGGCGTGCCAGTAATACTATCCCTAGTGTGACGTCCACTGTACCCATGATCCCTCACGCGTCTAGGATCCCCAGATTGTGTTTTTCCTGACATGAGGTAGCATGAGGAGTAGCGTGAGTACAGATAGTCCAAGCAGATAGACAGAAAGGTAAGACTACAAGCAACCATGCGCCTTCTCTCGGAGGGGAGGAAGGGTGGGTCGCATGTGAATCTAAGCAGATACAAGCATCAGAAATACGATTACGGTGAGTAATGTATCCCTTCTGAGGCTTGTGGAATCTGCTTAGATCACATGCTGTGCATAGATTAGCGAGCAGTACCAGAAGAAGGAGGTGGGATGTGAGAAGGGTCATGAGCAAACAGGTGTCTTAGAACCGCTTGTCCCACTTGTGTATCTGTCTTGGAATGAGTGTCAATGCAGTAATGCTGAGTAAAAGTGTGAATAGAGCTCCAAGTAGCTGCTTTGCAAATGGTGTCGAGGGGAACATTTGCAATGAAAGCCAGAGTGGCCCCAATGCCTCTAGTAGAGTGGGCCCTTGGTGTAAACGGCAGAGTCTTTTCAGAAAGAGAGTAACACAGCTGTATACAGTTGATAATCCACTTAGAGATAGCGCCCTTAGAGACGCGATCCCCCTCTCTGCCTGTAGCTACGGAGACAAACAGTTGATCTGTTTTCCTTAGCGGTCTGGTTTTATTTACATAGTATAAGACCGCCCTACGCACATCTAGGGTGTGTAGTTTCACCTCAGCCGAGCTTTGTGGGTTTTGGAAGAAAGCCGGAAGCTCGATGGACTGGTTTACATGGAACTTGGATATGAATTTAGGTGAGAACCTAGGGTGTGTGCGTAAAACCAGTTTGTCCTTGTGGATAGTAAAGAAAGGATCTTGCACTGACAGAGCCTGAATTTCACTGACCCTTCTTATGGAGGTAATGGCTACTAAGAAGGCCGTTTTATAAGTCAGGTGTTTGAGACTACTTTTATGCATGGGTTCGAAGGGGGGCCCCATGAGCTTAGCTAGCACCACGTTGAGGTCCCATCCTGGCGGTGGGTTCGAAATAGGAGGGTGAAGTCTCTTTACTCCTTCCATGAAGGCTTTAACCACTGGTACTTTCCACCACGAGACCCTGTTATGGGATGTGGTGTAAGCCGAGAGGGCTGCCAGGTGTACTTTCAGAGAGTTAAAAACCAACCCTGCATCCAGCAGGTGGAGCATGTATGTTACAACGTTGGAAGGAGTGCAATCAACCGGGTTGATTTGTTTATTCTGGCACCAGATAACGAATCTTTTCCACTTGTCAAAGTAACAGTGTCTTGTATTTGGTTTCCTGGACTCTTTTAGAATGTCCATACACCTCTGTGGTAATTTGAGATGTCCAAACTCTATGACTTCAGGAGCCATGCTGCTAGGTTCATAGAGTTGGGTTTCTGATGCAGTGTTTGACCTTGTTGCTGGGACAGAAGGTTGTACCAGGCTGGGAGTCTGATGGGGTTGCACACCGCCATCCTGCGTAGGTGTGGAAACCATGGTTGTCTCGCCCACATGGGAGCAACTAGGATGAGCGTCATTGATTCCTTGTTCATCTTGCACACCACCTTCCTGATGAGAGGAGTTGGTGGAAAAGTGTACGCAAACCTCCCTGACCAGTTCATCCACAAGGCATTCCCCTGGGAGTCCGTTTGGGGGAACCTGGATGCAAATCCTGGGCATTGTTTGTTTTCGCTTGTGGTGAATAGGTCTATAGTGGGGAAACCCCACTGAGAGAAGAGATGTTCTACTACGTCTCTGTGAAGGACCCATTCGTGTTCTTCTGGGAGGGGGTCTCTGCTTAGAGCATCCGCTAGGGAATTAAGCTCCCCTGGAACATGTTGCGATGACAGGAAGATGTTCCGTCTGAGTGCCCATATCCATATTTTCTGGGCAAGCTTGGACAGATTTGGCGAACGAGTCCCTCCTTGCTTGTTCAGATAGAACATGGCTGTCGTGCTGTCCGTCCTGATTTGCACCGACAAGTTCAGTAGATGGGGCTCGAACGCCTGCAGCGCTCGGAATACTGCCAGAAGCTCTAGCAGATTGATGTGGTTCTTGGCTACTGAGTGAGACCAGAGACCCTGCGCTGTGTGGTGGAGATGGTGAGCTCCCCAACCAGTCAGGCATGCGTCTGTAGTAACCACTGCCTGTACTTCGGGATCGTAAAAGGGTTTCCCCTTTGCGATATTCTCTCTTGTCCACCAGTGTAGGCTCTGTACGAGTGTTGGCGAAACGACCACTAGATCGTCCCACTGACCACTTGCCTGAGACCACTGTTTCGCCAACCATTCCTGCATGGGACGCATGCGCAGACGCGCGTGGGGGACCAGGTAAATGCATGACGCCATCATGCCCAGTAACCGCATAGCTTTGCGTACTGTTATCTGTTGACCTGACTGATAATGCGGAATTTGCAGAAGTATATTCCGAATTCTTTCTTCCGAAGGGAAGGTCAATTCTCTCTGAGTATCTAGGATCGCTCCTAGAAACTGTTTTGAGGTGCTTGGCACCAGACTTGACTTCTTCTCGTTGATAGAGAAGCCTAATTCGTGGAGGAGGTCGATAGTCCTCTGAATGTTTGATCTGCAGATTCCTGGGGTTTCCCCCGTTATGAGCCAGTCGTCTAGATAAGGGTACACTGGGATTGCCTCCCTGCGTAGGTGTGCAGCTGCCACCGCCAGTACCTTGGTGAATACCCTTGGTGCTGAAGCTATCCCGAAGGGCAGTACCTTGAATTGGTAGTGGCGACTGTCCACCTTGAAGCGCAAGTATTTTCTGTGCGCCGGGAGCATGGAAATATGAAAATAGGCATCTTTCATATCCAAGGTTGCCATGTAATCCCCCTTTTTTAGGAGTGGGATTACCTCTTGTAGCGTGGTCATACGGAATTTTTGGGGCTTGACATACTTGTTGGCAGGCCGTAAGTCCAATACTGGGCGCATTGTTAAATCTTTCTTTGGCACAAGGAAGTAAGTTGAATAGATACCCTTGTTTACCTGGTGTCCTGGGACGAGTTCTAGCGCGTCCTTTAGGAGCAGATTGTAGACTTCCTCGAGGAGGATCTTTTGATGTTCCAAAGAGTGGACCTTTTGTCTTGGAGGGTGGTTTAGGGGACGTTGCAGTAATTCTATACAGTACCCCTTGGATACTGTCGACAGCACCCATCTGTCGGATGTTATCCCTTCCCATGCCTGGGTGAAGCTGGATATTCGTCCCCCTACTGGGGTTGCATGGGAAGGGACCCTGAAATGAGCGTCACTGCTTCGGTGGAGGCGTGCCGCCTCCTTTACTGGGGCTGCCTCTGCCTCTACCACGTCCTCTTCTACTAGCCCTACCATACCCCTGGGTAGACTGTTGTGAGTTGGTGTTCCACTGTGTACCCTGGGTGTGGGAATAGCTATTACCTCTATTGGAATTTTGGCCGCGGGGGCGACGAAAATTGCCGTTCCCTCTTTGGTTAGGTGGTTTAGTAGTTAACTGGCCAAGGGATTTGAGGGTGTCGAATTCCTCCTTAGCGTTTTTTAGTGCATCCTCGACTGCCTTTCCAAACAGGAGATCACTTTCCACTGGTTTGTCTAAGAGTGCAGCTTGTGTTTCTGCTCTGAATCCCGACTGCCTCAACCAAGCATGTCTTTTGATGACAGTCCCCTCTGCTATAATTCTACCCGCATTGTCTGCGGCGTCTAAAGTTGCTTTTAAAATGCAGCCTGAGACGTTTCTTCCCTCTGCACAAATGCGAGCTAGCTGGCCTTTAAGGGGTTCGGGAGCGGAATCTATTAGTGCTGCCACTTCTTCCCACTGATGGCAGTTGTAGCTGGCCAACAGTGTGGTGGAATTCGCGATTCTGGTTTGGTAGGCTGCCGTGGAAGCTACTTTTCTACCAAAACCATAGAGTTTCTTACTTTCCTTGTCGGGGGGAGCCTCCGAGGAAGATAATGGGGTTCCAGCTCTCTTGCGAGTGTTAGTTACGACTAGAGAGTCTGGCTTAAGTTGGCCTCTAATATATAGAGGGTCCGACTGGGCTGCTTTAAACAGCTTCTCTACTCTCGGGTTTACAGGTCTTGTCAAGTTTGGGTTGACAAGGGATGGTGCTATTCTGCGTTCAATAGATTTCAGGATGGGAATGGTCTGGGCTACTGTCTTCCTTTCCCCTATTAGTTCCTCCGCGAAGTCCCTCTCTTCTTGGACACCTTGTGTGTCTATGTGGAAGTGGTTAGCTGCCCGAGAGAGCAGTTCATTTAGGAGGGGCTGATTATCTATTGGGGAATCAGACACTGGGGCTTCCCTTTCGACTGGTGAGTCCATTCTGAAAATATCTGGGCTATTTTCTGGCTCATCCTCGTCTTCGTCCTCCCCGTAATAGTCTGACACTGCGAGATCTTCTGGTGTCTCAAAATCCTGGCCCTCTATAAGGGAAGAGTCTCCTTGGCCTGTAGGGAAAAGGCAAGAATAGGGTTGGACCTCGAAGGGTTCTGAAGCCTTTACTGGTGTCTCGACCCGGGGCCTTTTATTTGACGGGATAGGGTCCCTTGAACCTGAGGGAGAAGATTCCTGAGGGTTTAAAGCTATTAGTTGGTCAGGGTGTCTTTCGAAGAAATTTGCTAAGGAGGACATCCTTGACATTACTCTGTCAATGTCCTCGCATGACCAGAGTTTAGAGCTTGGGGTGACCCTGCTGGAACTCTCTAAGGACTGTCCCTGAGAAGACTTGGACGGGGAAGTCAGTTCTATTGTTGTGGGGGATTGCAAGGGTTGTTTCCTTTGTTGCTTACCCCCTTCCCCGTGGGTGGAAGTGTGTTTACCCTTTCCCCTATCTTTCGACGCCTGGCGTCGAGGATCGGATGTGGAATCCCTGTGTTTCGAACTAGGCTTCGAAACTGGGCCCTCCTCACTCCCAAGAGATGTACCCTTTCCCTGGGGTGTGGGCTGGGGATGGAAGCCGTGTTCGTCTCCGGACGAGTGATCTTCCGTGATGTTAATGGGCGAGGCACTCTGTGCGAGTGTGGAGGCTTGCCTGACGTCGTGCGGCGACCTCGACCGGGACCGCCCAGAGGACGTCCTTTCGGACCGCTCCTTTTGTGCCTCTTTCCGAGGTTTCGACGACGTCGAATCTCGGGTGGGTTTTTTGTGTTTAGTGTGTGTATGTGTAACGCTCTTGTCGCCGGGGGACTTCCCCATAGTCGCCGGGACGGACGACCTTCCGAGGCCGGGGACGTGCGTTAGGCTGTCTTTCGACGCCTTGGTGCCCTCGCCGTCCGAAAGTCCGGCGTCGCTGCCGTCGCTGAAGGTACCCTCCGCCTCCATAGCTGCTAGCTTGGCGTGGTGGGCCCAACGCTTGGTGGAGCGGTCCTTAAGAGTTTGTGTCTTAAACCTGCAACCCGCCTCGGGGTGGTCTCTGGGCAGGCAAAGGTTGCACGTAGCGTGCTTATCTACCCAAGGGTATTTTTTATTACACTTGGGGCAAAACTGAAAGGGCGTACCCTCCATACGCGCCTGTGGGCAGCGGGCAAGTGTGTGTAGGTAAGAAGGTGTTTCTAACCGAGTGTGGAAGTGTACCACCCCCCACTCTCCCTACTGTAGGGCCGAGGCCAGCGGCCCAGGCCCGAGCCGAGGCGGAAGCCTCAAGGCCCAATCCGTCGGGTTTCGACGTTGATCTCCTCCCCGGTTCGGCGTCGAGATGCTGGTCGACGTAGGGGTGAGAAAATGGGGCAAATTAGAATTAGTTTTAAGTGTAAATATGGCAAAGCCAGGGAACTCCGATGAAGTGCTTCCGACCAGAATGGCGGAAAAAAACAATCTGGGGATCCTAGACGCGTGAGGGATCATGGGTACAGTGGACGTCACACTAGGGATAGTATTACTGGCACGCCCTGTGTCAACGCCCTTTTTCGACTTTCGAAAAACAAACTGTAATACTCCGCAGCTTCCACTAGATGTCGGCCTATGCACAGCATGTGATCTAAGCAGATTCCACAAGCCTCAGAAATATATATATATTTTAGATTACATAGCTTCTAATAGGGAAAGAGAGAAGTGTGTATGGATGAAGTCCCTGAACAGATGCATTAGGGATGAAACGTGCATGTAGACATAGAATGTAGTTTTTATGAATTTGGTCTGAGGCTTTGATGAGAGTATATAATTTTTGTAAATTTAAATAAAACTGTGTTGTGAAGTTGTTTTCTGAGCACTTAGATTGATTATGTCTAGGCACAGCACTTACTCTTTTTTCAAACATCTTTTCTATCACCTTGCCCTGCAGGTACATAGGTTGTATGAGATAGAACATTTTTAATTATGTTGACCACCGAAAATAATGCAAGTGCAAAATAAGTATATTTCAGTTCAGTTCAGTTCATCATGTTTATTCGGATATAAACACATTCATCAAACACAAACAAAACACAGATTAAAATTCATCAGTATACAAACTATAAATAAAACCTATTGCCATATCATAGTTACTACCCCATACACATACAATTAGAATCAAGAGATACAAGGTAATAAAACACAATCTTATCCCTTTAAAATCGCCTTTCTAATAGGCATAGCACTTTTCAAATAAGATGTCAAAGCCCATGCGGTCAGTTCTGATTCCGCCATCAGAAGCAAAAACAAAGGGGGCCTATAACAGCGTATGTCAGTGTGCTTCAGAATCTGCAGAATTGTAAGATTTCAGATGTTTATTTTTATGCAACGTGGGGAAAATAAAATCAAATGTTTAAATCCTCTCTTGCGGCCCCACACAACTGGGATCATTAGAGTATCCAGACCATTTTGCAGAGTTACCTCTCAGCAGTAAACAGTCAAATCTCACTCTCGTAATGAGCCAACTTTTTTGCTTTTTCGTGGCCCAGACGAGATACGGCTGTAAATCTGGGACCCTGCTAATCAGCCTATATTGACTATCCTGGTAGGTAGCCTGTACTAAGTAGGCCGTTAATCTAGGATCTGCGACGCACCGCCACCTTGTACACTCTCTGCTGCTGGGAAGATTCCACTACCGCAGGGGGAACTGAGCCTGAACATCACTAATGCACAAGAAGTCATTTACATACCTTAGCCAAGGAATGTTGTGCCAGGTTTCTTTTGCCAGCGTACTTCTTATTATGAAATGGCACAAAGTTGCATGGTTATTTACCCATATCCTTAACCAGAGATTACTAGGTGCAACAGCCCACTCATCCTCCCAATAGGCCATACCCAATTCCCCATTGACCAAGGCACAAGAGGATGAGCCCGGAAGCCCGAGGAGTTTTAAAAAAAATAACGATTTTGCTTTCCCTGCAATTCACCAGACTTCAAATAACCCCACAAGTATGCTCCACATAATGTGGGCGCCTTAATTTGTGTGGTATAAACCTTGAGGACAGATTGCAGATGTTGACCCTTGCACCTTAATTGGAAGCAAGATAAACCTGCCATATATTGGCTTATTTTCAGCGATTGTCTTTTCACATGGGCATTACCCGTCATTGGCTCCAAACACCTCACCCCCATATAATCAGATTCTGCTACCCTTGGGATAGTTTCCCCAACACAAACTATAAGACACATCTTAGCCTGCTTCTTCTTTCTGATACAGCCCATCACTGCCGATTTGATTGAATTAATATTTAGGCCCAAACCTGACATAAAAGAGGCATATGCATCGACCAGGGCCTGCAGGGCCTTTGGTGTTTTGGTCATGAGCACCATGTCGTCTGCATATGCCAACACCAGGAATACCCTGCCCCCCAAGCTCAGAAAGTCCACACCTGTTGCCACCAAAGCCTTCCACAAACTATTAATGTACAAGGTAAAGAGTATGGGGGCCAGCACATATCCCTGCCGAACCCCCATCCCCACCTTGAAACATTCTGAGCACCTACGCCCTGGTCCAATACAGACACTGGCTCCATTGTCTATATGGATCTCACAAAGCACCCTATGTATTACCTCAGGGCACCCCATAGACTCAAGCATAGCCCACAACTTCACTCTGTCTACTTTGTCAAAGGCCGTGCTTAAGTCCATAAAAGCAAGGTAGACTGCCCCCCCCCCTGCAAAACACAAAATTGAAGACCAATATATATAGGTTCAAAGCCTGCTCCATGGTGCCAAGTCCCGGTCGGAAACCAAATTGGATATCCTTCAGCAAGGCAGGTTTCAATATATCCTAAAAGGACACGACCAAACATTTTAAATAGGGTATCCAAGAGAGATATTGGACGATAGGAGGAGGGTGAAGTTGGATCTCCCTTTTTAAATATTGGGAAAATAATAGCAGATTTCCAAGAGGGCGGACAGTAACCTGTGCCTAGGCAGGCGTTAAAGGCTAGGGTCAGTACAGGTCCCCATAGATCGATCTGCTCCAGAAAAAGATCTGCCGGTACTGCGTCTGGTCCTGGATCTCTTCTGCGGGCCTGTGCCCCAATTGCTTTTGAGACCTCTTCTATTGAAAAGCGAAGTGTAGAACCACAACTCAGCCTCCCTTCTGGTTCACTACTAACACCAAACAATGAACTGAAATATGAAACCCAGTCGTCCGCTGCCACATGGGTACCCTTTTGGCACTCCTTCCCATTATAGGCTGGCCCCCATTTAACACATTCCCGAAAACCTTTGGCATCATCGGTCCTAATTGCCCCAAGGAACTCCTTCCACAATCCTTTCACACAGCTCATTTTTTCTATGTTTAATAGCCCTCGATAATTTGCTCTTGCTCGGACAATATTGCCTCTAGCAGACACCTCTGATTTTAGGGCAACTAAAAGAGCCTGTTTGGCCAACCTACAGGCCTGATCAAACCAACCCCTCCTCCCAGGATTCCCCTTTAATTTAAAAAAACTCGCAAATGCCTCCAGCATGGTCCTAAAAGAAAACACCACCACCTCAGGTTTTGCCGAATGCTCAAGAATTCCACACATTTCCATGGACAGCCCGGCGACAATATTTAAATGTAAACCCGAGGCTTGACATTTCCCCCAATTGATCTTTCTCAATGAGGCTGCTTCAATTGCATCCCGACATGTTACACTGTTTAATTGACCCTCCATTTCAAACCTTTAATTGTTAAAGCCAGAGGATTATGATCACTACTACCCTAGGTGATCACTTCAAAGCTCAATCTAAAGGGAGGCAAAAATAATCTACTGTTGAGGAGCCCAGATGATCGTGGAAAGTTATTTTTCCTGGAGTGTCCGGCTTGATGTGGGCCTTCACAGATGTCATGCCCCATTCGATAAACCAAGCACTTAGTTGGAGTCCTTTTGCACATACCCTGGGGTCCTCCAACTGAGGTTCCCGGACCTGTAAAGATAGATCCTCCAATGCCTTTTAAAGCTCTTTTGGAAATCCACCTCCCATTCTAAGATTGAAATCCCCCCCCCAGATGAGCCTATTATTAGTGCGCCCTTTGTCTGCCAGATATTTATCCACAAACCCCTTTACCTTCTTCCATCTATTCCCCCCACTTTGTGAGGGCTATTGTAGAAGTTTAGGATATCAAATGTATCACTACTACCAGGCGCACTAAACCTTAGGTATAGTAGGAAGTCCATCTGTGTCTCCCGCACCTCTATCCTACAATGTAGAGATACGTTGACCAGGGTGGCAAGACCCCCATAACACCTGATTTCTCAAAAGAGACATAACCATCCAATAGGGAGGTCTCTAGGGCCCATGTTTCCTGCAAGAGGATCATGTCATGAGACCTCAGGAGTTCCACATTATCTGCCTGCTCCAATTTATCCCTCATTCCAGCTATATTCCAGGATATAATCTTGGCATGGGGGCCTACCTCCTCCCGTTCATGGACTCTGCCCTCCAATCCATGCACACTAACAACCAAAGACTCTTTGACCCCACAGTATTGTGGGACAGCAAATCCCTCTGTCAATCCTGCTCATCTAGAGATGCTAGGGGATAAATCTGTGTCAACACAACGCTAGAGGGTATATTTGAAAAAATGAAAAAAGAACACAAATCCTTTTCGCTGAAATACACAATTCTGTTTTTGTGGATTTTACTTGAGCTGAAAAAGTGTAATCTGATGCGCAACTCCCCTATTTTTGATAGGTGTAGATTACACATTTTGCCAATTTATTAATGTACAAAATATGTATTATCAAACACTGATTTCTTGACCACATGAACAAATGAATACGTGTAAAGTGAGTGAAAACCAGAATATAGCAAACCTTTTCAATCATCACGTAGTTCTAGTAAACAATGTTGCCAGATTTCAATGTCAACCTTACCCCAGTTTCCCCAGTTTCAATATACTCCAAGCTCCTCCGACAAAAAATGTATCTTGTGACCCCAATAGCACTTTAAAGTCTTTTCGGCGACTCTTGTGGAATAGAATTCGTTTCCCCAAAAATGGTTGAACCAAATTCCACTTGACATTTCTTTCTGAACAAGGGGGCAGCACATCGTTCGACCTTTTTCCTAATAGTACGCAAGTCAACAATACCCCCTTGAAGAATCAAAGGACAGCCGGAAGCACCCCCCACTAATATTACAGGCAACATTAATATTATTCATGATAATATTATACAAAATAGTTTGTGACATTGCCATTTGTTGAGATTTTACTTCTGACGGCCCAGTAAATCATTGTCCCGATTGCCAGCATTGTGAAGTGGGTGAAGGTGACAATATTTCCCTGATGCGTTGGTGAAGCTAAGGAAGATGAATATACGGGCAAGACTAAGCACACAAATTATGTTTTCATGAGAGATCGGTGACTACTGACTGAGGAGGCCGGATGGAAAAGAGCAATTTCATCAGTCCCCCAAAACACGCTAAAGACCACCTTGAAAACTGTGTTCTGGATCACCAAACTATCGCATCTAAGGAACAGGGTGTTCAGACGTTTGGCCTTGCACCTTGCCTTTTTAAAGGCATTGCAGCCTGCTGCAATAAGCGCATAAAGTATTGAATTCAAATACTCCATTCTTACCCACAATGTATTTAACATTTTAAAAAAAGAGGCCCAATCCACTTGTCCTATTAGTGTGCTTATTACGATCGTCCAAGAATTGTCAGATAACCTTCTGACATCTGCTTCCACCTCACCCTCACAGAACGTGTGCTTCTGGAGCACATTATCACTGGACTTAAGAGAATCGAGAATCCTGTCGATTTCGGAAGAGCTCTCACATTGGGCTTGTGGGAGCACACTTGGACCTAATCTGGAAATCACTCTATGGGACATGGAATCCCTTCCTACCAGTATCATTGTCCAAGTCTATTCCTCCTTCTGCATGGGAATCTCGCAAATGCGGACTGGGCGTCTCCTCACCCTCACTTTTGTGAAATCTGCCTCATACTGCCACCCACATTACATACTACCTCAGTATTGCCAATGGCGCTTAGAAGTAATTTGTTTCGCATGAGTCGTTGGACACATTACCAATGACCAACTACCCATAAAGTAAAAACGAAAATAACAATTGCCTTTTTCTGGTTTTATCGCAGACTGAATTAATTTCAAGGGAGCATATTGAAACTATTGTAAAAGAACAAAACAAGTGCACAAAAGAACTGAGAGCAATGATCGCTTCACTCCATGGACTTTGCCAACTGCACGTGCTGGAACCAATTTCCTCCCACACGCACCTAGAACGTTGATTAGGACCTGAAGAGTTCATCAGACACAGTCCGCAACCAACGCCCACTTTAGAGAAATTAGCTTTGTAAAAAATTCTATAAGCGAATGTAACCGTGTTTCTTGTGTCCACGCCCTCCTTCATGTTTGCAGCGTACCTTTCAATACAACCCGACTCTGAACATGGTCCTTGAGTTCCAAGTCTTAAAAGGCTTCTGTACTCACCAAAATAGTGAGCTCTCTCTGCCAACGCTTCTCAGGAGTGGTGCATTATGCCAGCACCCGGGGTACCCAAACCATGTTCTGAGGAAGCAATGAAAAAAAGGAAGGGATAAGAGAAAAGGGAACAGGGGGTAGAGATTCACTGAACATCAGGCTGGGAAAGAGAAAGTAAAGACCACGGGAGGGGGGATGGTATTTGGGATCGTTGGCATGTGTCTCCACGCATGAACATGTTATCATGGAAGGCTGATTTCTGAAGGGAAATTAGATGGGTTGTTCTACCTTCCACCAGATCATTGTTTATATGTCAGTGCTTGAAAGTTTCATTTGGAGCAGCACATTTTAAAAATAACCCAAAGCCAATAGTAAAACCCAATCCTGACAAGTTGATGGGCACACAAAATACAATTAACTTATATTGTGAAAAGATGTGCAACATAAATCAACGATAAAGGAGAGGTTTGTACTGCCACAATGTATGCATACAAAAGAAGCAAAGAAGAAGCAACCTATTGTTGACTAAGATCGATAGCAATCAGCACATGGAAGAAAGCAGGATACCTGGAAACAGCTGTCTTCACTACACGCACTCCGAAACAACTTGTAATGTGTCATGATACAAACCACTGCTAAAATAAAAAATACAGGATAACACTGCGAGGGAAGGCGGTTATGTGGTAACATATAAACCACAGTAGAGGAACAGTGGGATGAAGTCTCTGCAGCGATCCTCGAGAGCAAATACCAGTGCCAATAAACCTGGCAATTATTAGTTGACAACACCCAAGGTGTTCACAGAAGTTTGAGGCGCTTGCCTGAAAAGTGGCTGAGAGAGGAATCTCACCAAGTGAGCGGCAGTTCTATGGTCTATGTAAGACCTCAAATCCAGGTATCATTAAAGGCTTTAGTAACAGTGCCATCCAAAAGCACGGGAGAAACAAAGGAAATGTTGCCATTTTATATTTGGTATCTTTTAAACTTTCTTCCAAAATGCACCAGTTCTCCTGGTGCTATATAACTTGTTATTCTGCACAGACACCCACTGAATACATTCGTACAATGGACCAATCCATTCTGCACTAGAAACCTTGCTTTGTAGGAAAATGTACTCTCCTGGACTGTGTCCTTTCCATCTGCGTCACAAACACCACGCGATCCCCTTGAAGGTGAACCCAGTAATCTACTAATTAAAAAGAATTAATAGAATAAGCAAATTGTCACTACATGTGGTTTACCGCGGCGGGTGGAGAGGAAGCAGCAGGGTCAATGTCGGTAAATTAAATCACATATCTTCACATATAAAACACCTACTCACACTGTTTGTTTGAAAATATGTAATTAGATTTCCTGGAAGACAATATAGATTGTGCTGTGTTCCTGTTAATATTGTGTTCTTATGCTTGTAACTTCCTTTCTATTTACTTCAACTTCTTTTTCTCTTAAAAACGTTTTTCCATCCTTCACCCCAAAGGGAAGCCTTAAAGCTTAGCCACGCTACCAGAATGAGAGCCACATGAATCTCAGAGATCCTTTGTGTGTCCTCTGTGACTTACAGGAGGCGTAGGTGTTGTGGAAGTGCAAGTTTAGCGCAAGAAACTCTACTTTAGTCGGCTAGTAGGACAGCGATCTCACGCAATTGTATAGTCTCATCTTGGTGAAATTAAAAGCATCTTTGGGCCTCATTATAAGTGTGCTGGTCCGGAAACAGCGGTTACCAGCACCATTGTTTCCAGACCGGCACACTACAACTCTGCCGGATGGTTGCCCTCCAGCCCGGCAGGTCAGACCTGCTGGGCGGGACGTAACCCGCCCGCAGAGTTTTCACAGGAGCACCGGCACCATTATCAACGGTCCCCGTGCTCCGGTGTCCCCATTCCCATAGGACTCTCTGGGAATGGGGACTAACGAAATTGCCGGCGCCTGACTTCAAGGCCGCCAGACTTGGAACAACCCCGTGGCACTGAGAAGTCAGGCACCTGTAATCTTTTACAGGTCCGGTGGCAATCTGCCGGTAGCACCGGCAGGGTTACTGCTGGACTCGTAATGAGGCCCATTGTTTTTTTCCGGGACAGCATATGTTAATGGTGAAAAGCCTCTAACACATCATGGCTTTGTGTGTTCTTTTGCTCTCATATTCTATGAACAGGTAATGTATATGTCTTTCAAATGGACAATAGCAGCGCACAGAGGCGTCATTTGGAGGTTGCTACCCCCGTGCCAAAATGAATGCATTGTTGTAATATGTCTACCTTTCCCATCTCAATTTCCTGCTGTTCAGGATGTTTGTTTGCATTTATGAGGCAATGAGTGCAGAGTGCGGGATGCCGTGTGAGTGTGCTGCTTTCTCTGTGCCTCTCTAAATTCTTCAATACAGTCATAAACCCTCCCAATGGTATGATTTTGCCAACCTCTGAAGCCTGAAAGGTAGATCCATGCAGACTTGACATGTGGCCAACTTTGCACCAGAACTGCAGATTAACTGGCCTGCTGTTAAATCTTAGTTACCAGTTTAATGGTATCCACTACAGAGTGTAATTTGCTTTCTGAGTTTGAGAACATTCAGACGCGTAATTGCTCATTTTACTGTAGCCGGTAAAATAGCTATAGCTGGTAAGATAGCTCAGTGGGTTGAGTGCTCGCTGCTGTGTGGTGTGTGTAACGACAGGTTTCAGCTTCGAAACCCGGCAAGGCCAACACAGCCTTTCATCCTTCTGAGGTCGAGAAATGAGTACCAACACAGGTTGGGTGATAGTGTATGTATATTTGTTCTATATAAAGCACTTAAGCGTAAGTGCTATCTAATAGCACATAATTATCATTTGGCCTTGGACGTCTGCTTGCATTCACAATAATTTGGTAATATGGGCTTCTACACACTGATATTAACGATACATATGGTAATCCATTCTTGTATAAAATGTATATCACATTACAGTGATATCGTAACCATATTTTTCGTAGTGTACTTAGGAACAATGCAATGTGATGCCACTTCCTGTTTTGTTAAGGGGTGAAAGGTTGTGTTCCATCGCTTCCCGTGATGTCACTTCGGGGTGGGGTCGGTCACGGATCTGTTGTAAAGGGAAAAGGACATCGGGAAAACGAAAGTGGAAACAGGAAAGGGAGGGGCGGGAGGAGGGAAGGCGGTAAGAGTGGGGAAGTTATTATGCTGGAGGAATAAATGGAAGGAAGACGCACTCTGTGTCCCGTGTCGTTATTGAGGCCAGATTGCGCCATAACAACTGGCGACGAGCGGAGAGAACCCCACGCCACCAGACGGTGAAGGAGGAGCGTGGAGCACCGGAGCGCCACCGCGTCTAGGAGGGACGCGGCGACGTCAGGAGGAAGAAGCCCAGCACAACCGGTGAGAAGGTCCGGTACGTTGGTGCCTGCGGAGGAAGCTGGGGAGGAGGATCCCAGCGAGGTAGCCAGCTCGCCCAGGAGGGCAGAAGAAACAGACGGAGACCCAAGGAGCGGCTGGGAAGGAGGTCCGGCGCGCTGAAAGAAGTGACCAGGCCGGCCGGCCCCAGAGAGTCGCAAGAAGACCCACCCGTCTCATTAAGGAAATGTAGACACTGAACTTACTTGATAAGTAAGGGGGGGTGTTGTAAAGGGAATAAGACATCGGCCCCTTTAATGGGAAAGCGAAAGTGGAAAAGGGAAAGGGGAGGGAGGAGGGAAGGCGGGAAGAGAGGGGAAGTTATTATGCTGGAGGGATAAATGGAAGGAAGATGCACTGTGTCCCGTGTTGTTATTGAGGCCACATTGCGCCATAACAGGATCGTGTGATGTCACTTCCGCTGGCCCTTGCATTTTGGGGAAATGACGTAGCTGGCAGCACAGTTATTTCGGATCGCTGGAAATGTGACTGCCAATGCCCCGATGGAATGATTTAAACAGCAAAATAACTTATTCTATTCTTTCTCTAAGGGATTTTAAAATTACTTCTTCTTTCTGTGTGTTCAATAATTAATGAGATGGTGCGGTACAAAGAGTTATTTTTATTTCCAATTTTAGCCACAGTGCGTTTCTGTCATTTTCTACAATATTCTGAATACACATTCAAATGCAGAGGTCAAACAATAAGAGAAAGGAATTTAAATCAACTAATATGAAATAATATTGAAGCAGGCCAGCCAGTAAAAATAAAGTTGACTATGCCTGATTGCACTGAGATTAGTTTTTGTTGAATTCGATTCATTAACATTCAATACGTGTATGCCACCTGCAATTCATCTTGTCTATTTGTATTTCGTATTTATTGGCTAACAGGGATGTCATTTCGATCAGAAATGGCGTGTATCAGAAGCTATTTCGTTGACAAAGGCAGTTCGTAGGTAGCGTGCTTTTACAATAGGGTAGAGTGGACTGGTTAATGAGGGGTACCGTGGAGGGAGCAGGAGGCGGGTCATAGTCAAGAGACAGCCATATTTAGGGATATTCTCAGCAAAAGTAGACTAAAACCAGTGTGAGGGAGATGGAATGGGGGTAGGGTGAACTCCTTCTGGCAAATTGCCCTTTTTACTTATTCTAGTTTTCAAAAGTTATGGGTCAAATTCTCCCCAAAATGTTTGGCGCAAATGATCAAATGTTTTAGCACATTTAGTTGCGCCACAGAAAGATGTGACACATTCTGGAAGATCCTTTGGATGTGCGCATCATAGATATGCGCATTCAAATGCCTTCTCTTACCCCCTTTGTCCCTGCATTTCAATGCGCATCCCGGATTTACAGATCAAGGGCCAGATTACAGAACAAGTTTGCACGGTATTAGCACTAGGGCAAAGTTTGCCCTTCTTTTAAAAACACTGGGACACATTAAAAATGCATTGCACCTCAACAAGTGAAGTTTGGCATATTAAAAGCACCAGGGCAAACATTGCCCTAGTGCAAAAAAGATGCATTTTCACAAAATGTTTGCAACCGGGCAAAGTTTGCCCTAGTGCTAATATGGAATGGTATTAGCACCAGGGCTAACTTTGCCCTGATGCAAAAATGCATCTTTTTAGCACTAGGACAATTTTAGCCCTGGTGCTTTTAATATGTCAAACTGCACTTGTCAGTGTCCCAGTGTTTTTAGAAATAGGCTAAACTGTGCCCTAGTGCTAATACTGTGCAAACTTTGCACTTGCAATGGAGCAAAGTTTCTGTAATCTGGGCCCAGATGTGTTTTCGAATGCGCAGAAATTAGGCCTTTTCCCCTGGGCCTTTAGGTAACAGGCACAGGGGATGCCCACAGCATGACAGGGCTTTTTGAATATGTTTTTGTGTGTGCATTCACAATGACAGTCCACGCATGGGCCTGTCACTGTGAAATGTGCTGGGTGCCAGGAGCCCATCATACATTAGTGTTGTGAGGGTGATTGTGACACGAATGTAGGATGTGCACGGGGGTCTGCCAGAGCATCCTTTGTGCTACCGCACAGCCCCCAACAAAGACAGGTCACCTTTGTGAATAATTTAAAGTATCATAAGTTAAAAAAGTGCATCCTCTGTGCTTTTTGTACTTGTGCCGCTTTATGAGAATCTGCTACTTAAATGATTATAACTTGATATAGTACCTAAAGTGGCTAGGGGATTAGGAATGTTGAGTATTATAAAATCTATGCTACACGCATACAGTGGACTAAGCATAACAGGCCGGATTCTTAAAGAACTTCCAGTAAGGCAAATTATGTTTTGATTTTTTCACACATGGACGAGGCAAAAAGCATAAGCACATTTTCATTGGAAGGTGCACGTTCATACATTTGCATAATCATTTTTGGGTTACTGAATATTAAAATGTCGTTTTTTTTGTTTAGGAAACCAGGAAATATGAAAGTAAGCTTTGCTGACAACACTCAGATAAAATGTCCTCGCTGTCATCCGTGAATAACGTACTGTTATGAAGTGCAGAAAGGCAGAGCACACATTGGGGAAAGAATTCTCCACCGGCCAAACACAACACTACTTAAACACGCCTTGCTCCTCTTGCGCAGTACCACCCGATTACTCACTGTTCTCGTGCTCCGCTTCAATCACTCACACAACCGACACTGGACACCACAATGGCACATATACCTTTTACTGAAAATTACTGGACTGGCGCCTAATTTTGTAATTATTTTACCACTGTGAATGCACTGTAAGATATGTTTAAAACTATGATTTACCAGAAATCCAGGTAGAGGCAGCAATGAAGAGGTTACTTGGATCCAAGAGGCCATACGCATTGCAGTTTGTCTCTTTGAAGAAAAATGGGGAAACCTAACATAATACATGTTAACATGTTCTTATAAATATTTACTGTGCTTATGCTAAAAGAAGACTGGATTGACAATCCTAGCCCTATTTCAGGCACAGGAGAAGTAAAAATACTGCATGAGAATAGTACAGCAAAATGTCTTATTGAAGCAGGAAAACAGATATTTTAGCTACTAGCTATTTATATGCATAGGTGCTACATAGATGTATTAGAGAACAGCCATGATAGGCAATGAGCACACCCTGGACAGCCATCATATCACATCACAGCATACAAAGACAAGCTCTTGCTATTTTATGCCAGGTGTAGCCTTACAAGCCAGATCTAGTCAACAAATGCATAGGGCACCCTCACACACGCAAGGTGCTGCAAACATGAAACATGAACTGTCTTGCATAAGACCATTGCCAACTTATTCTAGGTACTGTATAGACTAACATTCCTCATGGAGTCTTTTTCTGCTCAATACAGCCTCATACATGACAAGGCGTTGCCATCATATGCCAGGTAAGCCTCCCATGACAATGAACGCTTTCATATATTAGATACAGCCTCATAACATGTCCATGGTGCTTCTATCATACACCAAGTAAAGCGTCATATGTAAGTAAACTGTCATCACAGATAGAGTCCATTCCTGCAATCCTAAATTTAAATAACTCATGTGGCACAACCATCCTATGCCAAGAATGAGCAGAGCATTGCTGTTTCTGAGCATACAATGAATACACTTGGGATTAGGAGGCTGCACTGGAAACACAAGTCTGGGCCTGGACATTTCAAACAGGCATCCTTATGCCCCCATTCCCAACCTTTTGTGTACCGATAAAGCTTTATTTGTCAATTTCTGCTTCCCTCTGACACTGATCTGCTCCCCTTTATCTGCTCCTGCACATCTGAGAGGAGGCCCAGGCAGATGTGCAAGCTTGGCCTTTGGTAAATGCTGGGGCAGGTAGTGCTGGGCAGGTCGGGGAGAAATCAATTTAGCCCCAACACAGGGGCCTTCCATATGAAGAGGAATGTTACTGAACTTGTATGCCTAGTGAAGGGCTCATCGCCCACAGGCACAGCTGTGGAGGGACACCTGAACCCATTGTCAGTAAGAGGATGACGTGAACCAAGAGGTGGCCTTGGACATGGACATACAATGGATGTAGGTATATTTGTAAGTCAAATGTTTTGCAATTTGTGTTTTTAATAGCACCCTTAACCATTTGCATAATTGGGTGTGATTTAAATGCTAAATTACGGGGTATTGGAGCTTCTCTACGAAGGGCATTTTGAACATTTGTTTTTGTAAATGGTGCAGTTTACAGCAGTTTGGACCAATGTTATTGGCCATTTGCAGATAGATTTAAAGACAATTTGAAATGGATTAAGGAGGGGGTTGCCAAATGAGTTTTTAGTCAGTTTTAGGGAAAATTACTTATTCAAAGCACAGGGTTTAGGTAACATGACAGACTTTCAAACACACTCAGATACTAAAATGTGTCAAAAGCCAATTAGATTTAAAAAAAACATTTAAAGAGGGTTTAGGGGTTCTCCCTCAAGCGGGTATAATGAAAACCTGCAGCAAGTTGTGGATTTTTAAGCAACCTCTCAAAAAAGGCAATTCAGCAGAATTTGCCACCATGTAAAATGAATGTTTAGAACAATGAGTGAGATATTCAGAAGCTTAATTTGTCAAAGAGTACATGTCAAATATCCTAGTCTCATGCGCCATTTGGAATTCATGCCAAAGCAGTCAAAGAGATCCTCTCTTTTCTTTCTGACCATTTCCCTGTGGTTGTCTTCTCCCTGTTCAGCCCCAATTTTCCTCATCCTCAGGGTGCGTTCACCTCTCCCTTTGCAACTTCTTTCTTAGGCCCCTACCTAATTTTATTAATTCTTGTAGCTTATCTTTCTTCACCTATTTCCACAGCATGCAGCTGCCTATCTGCTTGCAAAAACACCCTGAGGAGACAGGCGAGAAACTTCAACACTACATGCAGGCCATTTCTGAATGGATGAGGACCATCCTACTAAAACGTAATAGTGATGGAACAGGGCATGCTAGTTGGAAATAGTTATTCTTCCGCCAGAGGCACCAATTTTCTTTTATCACTCTTGAAACCCCTTCTTACAGTTCCTGTAGTGAAGAATCTTGATGTTAAACTTGGCAAGCAGTTTTCCTTTGCCCCCAGGTTAGTCAATCTGTGAGGTGAACATTGTAAAGAATGACCTGTTATGTTAAATAAATATCTGAGACAAATGGTAGGTTGTTTGGGTTGAAAGAGAACCCAATTCTTTATTAACAGCTTCTTTCTCTCTTTCTTTTAGTAAAGGATACGTTTTCAAGGTGAGGCTCCTGGTATAGAGTTTCTCGAAGCTCAGTCTGGAACGGTCAAGGTAAGTTGTAATTTTCTTTAGTGTTCATATATCATCTTTCTCACTTTCTTATACTCTGTTCTTTTCAACTTGCAACACTTCACTCTTTCTCTTTCTTTTCCTCTGTCCCTGGAATTTCTTTAAGGTTCAACTCTTCTCTGAGTTTCCCTTTCCCCATTCAGTTCGCACAATTCTGATTGCTTCTTTTCTACAGTCTCTCTGTTGTCGCTTCTGCTTTCTAGAACGAAAAACGTTGCTCCGAGAGTTTTCCTTGTGCGGAAATATATTCAGAACCACAGTGTTAAAGTTCACGCAATATATATATATTCTTGGTATAAAGGTTTGCCTTGTAGCAACACGTCTCCTTCTTCTATAACAGCTAAGGGGTGTGATAGTTTCACTAGTTCGCTACAGTTCTTAGACCCCTTCCCTTCCTTTACTTTTCGTTCAGCTCTTCAACGACAGAAAACCCTTCTGGACTTTAGCCCCTGGCACCTTCAGCAGTCGTCTGTATCTAAACCCCTTTAGCGGCTGATGGTTGAATGAACGTTTCACTCCTGTACTCAAACGAACATTTTTTTATAGTGCAGCTAGAAGCTCCTTTCCCGTCTTCTGCTTCATGCAGTTTCAAACATACGGGATTACTCGGGAGGTACTTGGCAGGACAGTGGCACTTCTACTCACGGACTTCTGCCTGCTTCCGTGTAATCCTCTGGCTTTTCTGTTTCGTTTCGCCTCAGAGCGGTTCGGTGCTTTCCGGCTTCGGCCGCCTCTCGTACTCTTCAAATTCAGGCGATTACGATCGCTCACCGTTCAGCTTCCCCGTTCGATCTCCGCCCACACAGATCCAAGGCGACGATCTCCTCTCGATGACAAGCGACAACGATCGCTTGTAAATTAACACAAATAAACAACTCGCGCAACCTTTTCTTAACTGCTGTCTTCACTTTCTCCCTCTTGATCAGTAAACCCAGCTGTAACTGCTCTCCTCGCTCTCCGTTTCATTTCCCGTCTCCTGGCAACCATAAGCAGAGACAGAAAACATTAGAGGAAAGTCCATACATGTAGGACTTCCTGGATTTCTACCTTGGCAAATGACACGCATTCACATTGTCACAGCCCCTACCTGATTTTATTAATTCTTTTAGCTTATCTTTCTTCACCTATTTCCACAGCATGCAGCTACCTATCTGCTTGCAAAAACACCCTGAGGAGACAGGCGAGAAACTTCAACACTACATGCAGGCCATTTCTGAATGGATGAGGACCATCCTACTAAAACGTAATAGTGATAGAACAGGGCATGCTAGTTGGAAATAGTTATTCTTCCGCCAGAGGCACCAATTTTCTTTTGTCACTCTTTAAACCCCCTCTTACAGTTCCTGTAGGGAAGAATCTTGATGTTAAACTTGGCAAGCAGTTTTCTTTTGCCCCCAAGGTAAGTCAATCTGTGGGGTAAACCTAGCCCCAAGGCAAATGAACTGCCCCTGACCACGTTGGGCCTAAAAATGCAGAAATACGTTCTGGTAATTAGAAAGCACAATGTAGACTGACAGAGAAAAGTCCAGCAGTTCATTTCAACTGCAAAACCATGAAAATGCTGGTTCATTTGCTAAAATAAAGAGACCATGCAAATATGTGCATTTCACTTGCAACTGCCAAACAACAAAATGTTGTTTTCAGAAAAAGAGAAATGCAAAAATTAAATGGGCCCTATTCATGTGACTAGGCCAAAGGCATGAAACTACTTTCCATTGCATGCAAAACTATGCCTAAAGGGAAGCTTTGCTAACACCGAGAGCTTCTAGAGAAATGAAGACAATTACATCTGGGATTGAAAGGAACTGTTTACCAGTGAAGCTGCCATCAGACCCTGTGCATTTTAAATACAAGTAGTAATCTAAAGATGGTCTATGATGACATAATACAATACATTGAAAACAGCATGCTTTTCACATGTAAAGAAAATGCAACACATTGCAAGGCACCATGTAATGGAAACAAACAGGCCTTTAAACTCACCCGTTTCTGTTCAGAAGAATTTGGTTCAGCCTGCTCAGAACACTCAAACAGGGACCTTCCCCCTATTATTTAGACACTTCTTTGAAGATATAGCAGTGCTTGGGAAGGAATCTATGGTGGGATGGAGGCCACGCTGTCAATAAAGGCAGCTCTTAATGCTTGAACTCTGAATAATCCTTCCAAATAAAATCCAAATTGTGACCTCTGCTCAAAGATAATGATAGCAGAACTGTTCCGAAGGGATTTCCGATGAGCATGGGGGTGGGGCTTGCCTATTGGCTCTCAAAGATAAGGACCCAAATGGGCATTAGCCCGGGGAGAAAAAATGCTCATGGATTAATCGAAGACTGAATAAACACAGAAGCAGATGGCCTAGATCACACGTTAGGTTTGAAGAAAAGAAATGTAATTTGCAATTGAAAAATATGCATATGCCTAGAAATTGACATAGGTTTACATGGAGGATCAGACTTTTTTCATTTTCTCAGGAACCATAAGTCGTACGACAATGACTCAGATACCTTTGGAATGTTTATGAGAAGACTATTGCTTTCTGTTGACACCACTCCCCTAAAATTGTGCCTTGAATCCCAAGCTACAACTTAAAATGGGTTTTTAGCTCCACAGAAAATGTCACCAAGCAAGATTTTGGGAGATAGTAGCTTGACATATTCAATAGTATGTAAAATTGTGTAACAATGACTTATCGTTTTTGAGTAATTCACAAAAAACTGTAATTTGAACCTGCAACTTTGTGCCGACACAGGTCTCATTATATTAAGTCTGGTGTGATAAGACTAATTCAAAAATATATATATTGTTAGCTTTAGTTAGAAATTAGAGAAATTTGCCACAGTTTAGTTCTTAAGTGCAAAACTGAAATGTGCGGAAATGTAAATTCAAGTGGGTGAACGGATCCCTCCCAGAATTTGAGCACAGTAACTGCAGAGACCAACCAAATAAAAGGGGATAGGCCTGGGTTAAGGGGATGGAAAATAGTTGTCAAATCCCAATCAAGAGTCAATGAACTAGCAACTCATAATTTAGACATGTTTGTGGGAGTGGTAAAAGATTCATAAGGAGAAATACAATGAAAAAAAGGAGAGAGCTGCCTGATATCATCTGAGTGGGAACTGCTGGGAAACATTGCTGGACAGCCAAGATTTCCTGGGAGGTCGCAGAAAACCAAGAACAGAGACTGACGCTGGGGTCCATACCAGTAGAGGAAAAATAGGAGGATGGAGGCTGGAGGATGTCTATGACTGATGTTGGACTCTGGCCAGATCCCTATTCTTTCCCGTGGAGGCTTGATCTCTTTTCCTGAGCACAAAACCCCTAGAGGCATAATTTAAATAAACCTGTAAAACTAAACCAAGTATTGTGGGGATCTGTTTGATTCAATACCTTACGCTTATTTGATGGGTGGGGTACGGGCATAGAAACCTAGCATTTTCTTACTATAAAATAATGTAATCATTTCCCCTATAACTAACTGACAAATGGTGATACGTTTGAAATTTGACATCAACATCACTTCCAAGGTGGATACAAATATAGTGTTAAAATAAGTGGGTACTCCCACTTCTTTTTGCCAACCCCAAAATTCCCTAATGGGAGGATGCCTAAAAACAAAATTATCAACTGCTCCCTAATCCCCAGACAATGCTTTAAAGCAGAGGGGTTTCAAATCATAACTGAATATCTGGGTTTGTGGCATAGGCAAAGTGTCTTTCCAAAGTTAAACCGATTGAAGTCCCTGATTTAAAAGCACATAGCTGCAGAAAGTGAGAAAGTGACTCCTCAGAAGAGGGATTCTTCATCGTATAGGGGTGAAGGAAGAAGCGTTTCATATATATAAAAAGTGTTTTTTTCTTAAAGTCTGTTGTGCTCCATTATTGAAAAGCATTGCCAAGCGTGCAGAGAGATACAAAATACAGTTTCCTGTGTGTGTGAAAATGCTTTTGCAAATAGAAAAGTGTTGCTTATTATTTAAATTAAACTTCATGCAGATTATAGTGCCATGAGTATGATCCGGTCTTATTTCAAGGCATTGCATGTTCTGAAAAGTGATCTTCATGCAAAGTATTGTGTGCAATTCAATGTTTCTTTTAAGTCCAGGGTGCTGCTCAATTTAAGAAGCTAGCATGGTGGAAAAGGAAGGGTTTTAGGAGGGCAGACGGGTCCCGAGTAGAGTATGCTGCATTAATAGAAAAGCTGATAGATGCACTTTTGCAGCCTTCCTTGGTGGTGGTAGTAAAATGCACCGCCCATTCCAATGACACTGATGAGGTTTCACTTAGCATAACAGGCGGCATATCTCTCTGTACCCAATGTTTCACAATACCCAGCAATAGCACACGGTCGAGCTCCACTACCCGAATGCTACAATGCACAACCACTCGCCCAAATATTTGAACTGCAGGCACAGCCCGCCCCAGGAAGAGAAGGATTTGTGGGTGAAAAGAGGATGTAAGCAGTCTCCAACAGATTATTTGTGGCAGCAGGAAATAACAGGCAAAGTGGTCATGCCACAGGAGCAGCTACTGGTCGCTTTAGATCAGCTGTCACACATGTCAAAGCATCATATGGCCACAGATTTGCAGGAGGACTGGTCTAAAATAGTGATCAAATGCAATACGTGCCAATCCTACAGTAATGGACACACTTTGAGAACAATCTGAGGTACCTTGTCCCGCCCTACAGGGCCATTACGTGAGTTGCACATCGATTACGAGGACATGGGGAAAGGTGTTATTGATATTGTTATCTAATAGCGGTGGTGTGTACCTTCTCCCGATGGGTGGAAGCATGTCCTTGTGCACATCCTGATGCTAAGTGTGCCACTACTTTTTTTGGACAGCTGTTTAAATCGATAACATCATTATTGGGCATCAAGCAACGATGTGCACAATTTACCACCTCCAGGCCAAAAGGATTGTGGAGAGGGTCAATGGTCTATTGAAAGGGAAGCTGTCCAAACTATGCACCACATTAAAGAAGAACTGGGTGTACTGTGTCCCCCTGGAATTGTTTAGTTTATGCACACAGCCCTGCAAGGATCATCATTTATCACTGCATGCGGTGGTGACTGGGCGGTGAATGCACACGCCCTTATTGTCCATAAGAAAAGCATCTGATGCTCACATGTCTGCTTCCATTCCAGGGGACGGATATAGGGCTAACTTGTCTGTTTTAATAAAAGCAATACAATGTATTTCTCAACAGATTGCATCTCCACGATCTGAAGACATAACCAGCACTGCAGCTACCTCAGTGACATCACCACTGCTTTGGTTCTTCCACGGCAAATTTGTGTATTTTAGGAATTTTCTCCATCGGTGGAGCGAGCCTAGGTACAACAGTCCATACGCCATTGTCTATGCTACTCCCCTGGCAGTAAAGGTAAGGGAGCTGCAGTATTGGGGGAATCTTTCGGATATCAGCAAGGCGCTGAATGCCACTGCCCCAGGACAGATTGAGTAAATGCTAAGAAGTATCATAATGCACACTGATTGAAGTAACGTTCCACTGTTTGTATATGTTTTGATACACACCTAGTTGTCTTGTTTCTTTTGTTGTTTCTTTAAATCTTTATTTTTCAGTTCGCGCATTTGTTCCTTTTTGGGAATCGTTTACAAAACACAAATGCTGCTCAGCACCTTTTGCACTCTTTCTCTCTCTCTCTCTTTCTTTCTCTCTCCCTATTTCCCTTTTCTCACGTATAATTAAAAAAATGAACTGTTGTGTACATTTCTTTGGAAGGCAGCAAAATGTGCGATTAAATGACCACTCTATGGTAAATACCTTACATCCACTAAAAGCAGCCGTTAAAATTGGAATCAGGCGTTAAGGGTTAACGACGGCGTTAACCCTTAACGCCTGAGTTGTAATGAGGCCCACAGAGACCTTATCTGAAGTTGGAGGGTGAGAAATGTGTGGCAAACAGGTGGCAAGAAACTACGAGAGATTCAGAGAAGTAGTAATACAAAAGGTGAATGCTGTATGCAGAGAGTACTGGAATGAGCATGTCGTGAAACTCACATGGATCGAGGCAATGGAAAAACCAGTAAAAGTGCTAAAGCAGGAAGCGTATGAACTATGCTTTTACAACAAAGGAAACATCTTGTGGGGACCAACAGCTATACATCCCAGAATTCAAGAAAGGGACAGCAGCAGTGATGGATAACTACTGGGCGTGCGGCCCGCAGGCATTTCTACAGCTCCCGCCACTATGGAGGGGCACCTGCTCGCTGACCTTGTTGCAGTTAGTGCTCCTAGTGGTCCCTGAAGAGCACTTGATAGTGGAACCGGGTGGCTTGTTGGACCCAACACCAGCACCAGTGTCGGATATCCCTACCACAGTGCTACCGCAGCGGCCTGTATTCCGTGTCCTGCTAGATAAAGAGAAGAAGGAATAATTGCAGAGAAGGAGAAGGTCCAAGTACCTGTCCCAAGATTCCTCACAGTTGCTCAAAGAAATAACAGATCAATATAGACTATACAGCAAGGAAGAGATGTTTATTGCATCTCTATTGCTACTGGGGATGCAAACCGCTGCTAATGCCAAATGGCTTCAGATTATGAGCTGGGAGGTGATACAGCTGGCCAGTGACACTGAACAAGGCCTCAACGCTATCAAGATGCGAGCAATCCGGCTGATGACGCTGTAGAACCGCTATGTGTTGGACCTCCTCGTGGCCATGGAAGGAGGGGTTTGCAAGAAGATTGGCGATTCTTGTTGCACCTATGTGCCTCCTAATGATGCAGACAATGGGTCCCTCACCAACATAATAGGGAACCTGCACACTCTCGGCACACACATGTAAACAGAAGCTGGCATTCAAAAAAGTGACTGGTTCGACAACCTTTTCTCCTGGGCACCATCTTGGATGGGTGCGATTGTGAACCTGCTGGTACCTGTAATAGTGTTCATCTTGGTGATCTTCTGTATGTGCCAGATGGGACTCCAGTGCTGTACTAAAGCAATGCCTATCAGTGCAATGATGATGGTTTCAATTGGGGTACATGGGGCACCTTGTGGTACAAAAGACAGTGCAGCGCAAACAAAAGACCCTGACAAAAGCTGCATGGTTGTATTAGAGCAAAACCTTCACCCTTCAGGTGCTATCACCACTCACCCACCCGATCCCAAGAACTATGTAGGTCACTGGGTTGATCTAGAAGAGTATGGGGGATATATATACATGACATGCAGCCCCGTAGGAATATGGCAGGCAGGTGAAATCTTGTGGCATATGCTCAAAGCATGGGTACCCAAGGAAGGCTCCCTGCCATATTTAGAAGCTGAAAGGTTGGAGAGGGAGAGAATTGAGAAGGGAGAAAGGGAAATGCTTACATGATTACATGGCATTGACACCCTTTGAGAATTTGCCTTTGCATTCCATCTGCTATTCTGCGCTCGTTCCCTTAATCTAATTGGAACGAGTCAGGGACTTTGTGTCTAGCAGATCAATAGATTTTGACTGTAATTGGAATCTCTTAGTTAGAACGGGTGAACCGTGATTCCACCTTCATTTTGAAATAATATTGCATTGTTGAAGTGTGATTGTGTTTCTTTATTTGATGGAGTGTTGTTGATTGGAACTTACATCTACTGTATTGCAGCTTTGCACATTTTTGCTCAGGCTGTGGGTGGGGAAAAACTACGATTCCCAGCCCCCCGTGTTCTATTAGTCCTGCTACCAGGCGCACCAGTGCCGGCGCTCCACAGACAAGCCGGTCTTCACCGGTCATCGTCCAGCGATGCCCGCATCGCAGTGGTACAGAATAATGCATGCAAGTGCGAAAACTGGAATTAAAGGGACAGCTCCCTTTGCGGACATCCTCAACAATCCATGCCGGATCAGGTATGGGTTATTCGACGGACCTCTCTCAGCTAATTGCAGTGCAAAAAGCGGTTGGACTTGCGAGTGTCAACTGTTATTTGGCCAAGAAACTAATATCCGCTCCTATATCGTCCGCCATTGTTAGGACAGAGGTGGGGAATGAGAAAGTCACCACTCCACTTGTAAACCTCAATACTAAGAGAATTCACGTCATCTCTGGCTGTCCCTGGCTGCTTGCTGACGGCGGCAAAATCAAAGTGGCTTTGCTTAATATGAGATCTCTAACTAAGCATGCCTTGAATGTTCATGATCTACTGCTTACACTAGATCTTGACATCCTCTGCTTAACAGAGACATGGTTATCCGAGGTCAATGGTCCGACCATGGCTATGGCATTTCCACAAGGGTACTACAAGTGTCATAATCGACCCATAGACATGGGTTGGGGGGGGTAGCTGTCATTGCAAAGGAATGTTTTCAGTTCTTTGAGGCCATAAACGTGTGTAAAGACTGTGAGGTTTTACATCTGAAACTTTCCTCTTCCCCTTGCAGCTGCCTAAATCTCATTCTAATGTATCAACCACCTCAAGACATGGCTCACTTTAATAAGGATCTTGTACAGTTGGTTAAAAGTATGAATGGTCCTAATTGCGCCACTCTGGTAGTAGGTGATTTAAATCGATGGCTCCATAATCCCAAAGACAAAGAAGCAACACTTTTGGAAGAATCGCTTCTTGAACTAGGGTGTAATAGAGAAAATGACGAACCCACAGCCACGTCAGGTAACATATTAGACTGGGTGATCTCCAGAAATCTTGAGGTTAGGATTAAAAGTACTACTCCATGTATATGGTCAGACCATTTTATTGTTGACTTCTCGCTTCATTTTAAAGAAGTCCTTAAAACGGCTAAGAACCCAGTATCGGTGGTGTATAACCGGAACCTCAAGAAGGTCTCACCATCTCATATCAAGGCATGTCTTCAGGGAATCATGTCCTCTACTAGCAGCTCCGATAGCCCGGAGAAGCTTGTAGAAACTTACAATGAGGTGCTAACCAAGATGCTAGATCAAGTTGCCCCCATTGCAAGAAAAGTTGATAGAGAGAACAGAAACCACAACAAATGGTTAATCGATGAACTCCTCAGTTTAAAAAAAACTGAAATGAAGTGCCGAATAGGCATGGGTAAAACATCCATCAGCCCCTAAAAAGGAAATATGGAAGACGTTAGAAGCTGAGTATAAAGCCAACATCACCCTAACCAAAAAAGAGTTCTTCGTGAAGGAAATCAGGGGTGGTGTCATGGCCACAGGACCCAGAACACAAAAACCACACCATCTAGTGATGGGGGCAATGGGTCACTTGACTCACTTATGTCTCATTGGGACCCATAAACACAGGGGCCCTGGCTGGACTCAGTCCTGGCGCCTCAGGCCCATATAGAGATGTGAGCAGGAACACTTTATTTCAGTGCAGGAGTGATTTTACTTTATTTCAGTGCAGGAGTGCTTTTCTTTTACAAGAACCTTCCAGGACCTGAAAGCCTTTATTCTAGAGAACATCCTCATGTGCTGACTCATCGGGTGTGGCAGGGTGTGCCAGGCAGGCTGAAACTGGTGGGTGTGGCTTCAGAAGCTCAGCTATATAAGCTGCTCCATCCTTAAGGCCGGTGCTTCGCGTTACTGTGCACTTGCGTGCAACGTGATGCTCACCGCCGCTTAGACCAGTTTACTTACCTTTGAAACCAAGCGTTCTCCTGCATACTCACCTCCAGGAAAGCGGTGCTTCGTCGCTTCATCTGCAGACTCATCTCCTGATATCCAGTGATCTTGATCCCGATGACGCAGCACCGCACTCCGCATCCACGAACTCAGACCCTGTGAAGAAGAAAGACAAGGTTAGAACATCAGTCCTAGGGCCGCTCTGCATTTGAACCCTGCACGCCCCCTAGTTAACAATTCACCAGCTACTGTACTGCTTCAGCTTCGTTCCTCATTCCCTACGGCTGCCGCCTTGAGCTACGCAGCTTCTGCCGGGCCGGCAACATCACCTGCAAGGGAAGAAAGCAAAAGAGCAAACATCAAAAGTGGAACCGACAGCAATACAAGACAACAAACTTTACAATACAACAAAAACAGATGAGGAAAGACAAAGGCAAACAGGAACACTTACCTGGAGTATAGTGGCTTAGTCACAGCAGGACTGGACTACCACGTGCAAGGGACTAGTGAAGGAACTCGGTCCAGATCATATAAGCGCCCGTGCCAGAAGCAGCAGGGCAGAGTGCTCGGCAAAACTAATCAACAGGTGAGCTTTCCAGGGACAGCACATCCCACGGTTACCACGGTTTGGGAGAAGGGGTCTGGAAGGGGATCAAGCGCACAAGCTGGCATACTCACGCCCCCTATTCTCCATGCATCTTAAAACTGCTGGAGAATCCTAATGCCCTATCCCAAAACTTTCGCCCCACAGAAAAGGACTGTAATGATGTGCAAATGCTTTTGCGAGTTTGTTAATTTCTGTCTCGACTGCTGTTCTCATGTGGAATGGGACCCTTCTGTGCTGGATGGCCCTTGGTTCCACCGTGGGGTCGATGTGAAGTTTCACCGTCCTTCCTTTCAGACACCCGATGACTTGTAACAACTTCCTATGTTTGGCCAGCAGGTGGTAAATTTTCCTGGGGTGAATTGTGAATGTGGATAATATCAGTTCCATTCTTTCAGTGGTTGGGCAGCTGAGTAGCGTCTCGATTCGGCGTTGACTACGTAGATGTGTGTTTTGCAGCACTTCTCGTTATATATAGGTCAGGGTGGTTTTGAAGTACCCGACGACTGGCAGGGATTTTTTGCATCCGTATGCGAATAGCTGTACGGGTTTTCGCTGCAGCGTTGGTCTGGGGTTTAACTTGTCAAACTTTGTGGTTGGCATTACATGCACTGTGGCACCAGTGTCAATCATCATCTTCAGTGGGGATGTCTCTGAATGTCACCATGCAGCTGCGATGTGATCTGCTGTTGGGGGTTTGCCGTGAGCCGGCTTGACTGCCAAGATCATGTGAGCTTTTCTCATCTTGACTTGTGTTAGAGGTTTGCACGGTCTGGGGAATATTCTCTGCCTGATTGGTCACCATCGCTCTTGCTGTCATGGTCGCCATCGCTCTTGCTGTCAGCGTCATCCTCTTCAACTGCTCTAGCTCGCCCTCGGCACGTGTCGCGGGTCCGGTTGGGCTGTCTCCAAGGGCGGTGGTCAGGTTGCCGTGGGCAGAAGGCCTGTGCGTTCCTGGATCTTGGATCACTTTTCGGTTCTTGGGATTTTCTCTGAGCTAAGGGCTCTTTGGTCCTTTGGGAGTTGAGGCATACCGATGCATAGTGGTTTATTTTTTCGCATTTATAGCACCTGGTCCATTTGCTGGGCAGGGTTCCCCTTTCTGTTGCTGGCCACCGCACCAAAGAGATTCTCTGGGTTTGTTCACTGTCTGCCCCTGTTGGGGTTGGTTCTGCTGCAGTGCATTGATGGTGGTCATGCTATTGTGTGGAGTTTCTGGGTCGAGTGGTAGGCGACTGATAATATGCTCCATTTCTGCTACGTGCTCATCCGTTCTCCCCCGTTGACGTCCCATCGTAAGAATGGTGTCTAGCGGGAGATTTGTCTCCGATAGGATGGTTCTGAAAAGCTTCTCGAAGGAGAGGCCATATGTCTTACTGCAAACTAGTCATCGGGAAAGTCGCAACCGATAGCCAGTTCCGTAGTCGACCATGGAAGTCATCAATGCTTTCTTGTGGGCGTAGTCTTGCCTGGCTGATTTTGAAGTGTTCAAAGTCCGGGCTTAGTTGGGGCTCATAGTCGTCTTACGTGCCTCGGTTTGTGAGCGCGTTGAAGTGTCTCAACGCCATGCGCCAAGGTTGAGCATAAGGAACGTCCTTTTTTTTCCCCTCGACAGTGATTTCATGTGATTTTAAACTCAGTTCAAACTGCTGGACCCATAGTTCCCAGAAGAGCATCACCCGGGGGTCAAAAGGATCCAATGGCTTCATGAACAAGCCCTGTGTGGTATCCAACCATGTGCTGGTGTCAGGGTTGTGGTTATGTGGCCTGGCTGGTGTCGCAGCTGGGTCTTCTGCCATGATGTGGTTTCACGTAGGTGTTGGCGATGCTGGGTTCCCAGGGAAGCACGTTTGCTTGTCAGGGTGTGACTCCCTCGCAGTAAGGTCTGGCTCTTGGTGGCTCTGCAGGGTAAATGTCCTGCCTCCAGGCCTATGGTGTGGGCCTGAGAGGCCAGTAGTGGGTCACTGTGCTTTGCTCTGAAGGGTGGATGTCCTGCTTGCAGGCTTAGGGTGTGGGACTGAGGATTTCCTCTGCTGGGTGGTTGCCCTGCTTGCAAGCTTATGGTGTGGGCCTGAGAGGCCATTAGTAAGCTTCTGTGCTTTTCTCCGGTGGCCTGCAGTCTGCAGCAGTGCTTGTCGGCAAGCTGTCAGTGCCAGTTGTGGGGAATAGGCTCTGGGAGGAGCGCAGTACTTGTCCCTACTCAAGGTTCTGCTTCTTTCCCTCCAACTTCCTAATCTGATGCCCCACGATGGGCACGACTCTGCAGCGCATCAGCGGGCCAGTGGGTGCCTGGAGCATAAGATCAGGTCAATGAAGTGTTGTGCCGTGTCTGTTCAGGGATGGCAGCGGATGTGCTCCGTCCCTGCCTTCGTTGCCAGTGTGATTGTTGGTGAGGGACAGCTCAGCATGCCAGGCCGCGCGGCGCCACAGGCCAAGAAAGGAGACACACACCAGTAGTCATGGTGTCGGAGTGGAGAATCCCTTTGCAGGCTTTTCCACTCCCCTTTATTCCTACGTGGTTTCCCCCAACCTAGTCATCATCCACATCACGTGGTCATCACACACAGGACCGGGATTTGAACCTGTGTAGCTCTGCAGTGTTTTGCTACCAGGGCAAACACATTGGCCCTGAGCTATCCTCCCTAATTAACACGTTTCCCCATTTTCCACAATGTCACAATGCTGCAATAATTTACAAGGTTTAGCCAATGACTACAATACCACTGAAATGCACATTTTGCTCAATCTCCAAATGGCTGCAGCAATGCACACATGTTGTCCCATGTTTGCAATAATGTACACATTTCCACATTTTCACATCCGTGCATGTATCTTCATACTTCCAACAAAGCAAATGTAACTGACATTTTGTGACTAGTGTCCACCACCCTACAGTAAATCCATATATCAGGACAGTTTACACAAAGCAGAAAAACTGCTTCTTTCACCACACACCTATGGATATTGGCACTGCGACAGGCCCTCAAGGACAGCATACTAACATACACACACAGAAGCAGTCACACACCCACATGAGGCTGGCACACACACACACAGACACACACACACACACTCATACCTAGAGTGTGGCACGTAGAAAGAAACGCGCCCACATAGAGTAAGAGAGGCACACACACCTATGCAGGCTTGAGTAACAGACTAAAATGGCCCTTCAAAAGCGTTATATTTAGTTATATTTGGCAAATAAGAAGAGAGAATATAGAAGGCGTCAACCCAAACAAATAATAGGAAAATAAATGGCAACCAAATAATAGGATGGATTTTCTACTGCTTTCCACGAAAAGGCCAACATTCAGTTTCAGTATTAATAACTTTCAAGGTGTGGGTCTCCCTGCCCCATAATCCATGGGAAAAGAAAGTCACTAACAGTTTAAGGTGGTTTAAGTGCCCTCAATAATTCTTCAAACCAGTCCTGTAATGATCATTATTTACTGGCACTGTATGTTTTTTTGTCCAGGATCCTTGCAATGTTGCACTCCAAATATGGTCAACCAGTGGCAAGGGTCATCAAGGGCAGCCCATGAAGTTTCTGCCAGATTAGCTGAGGTCTAAAAGAAAAGGACTTCTGATTTTAGTACAGGGGCTTGCTGCTTACCACCCATATCCCACTCTGGCTGTCTTGATGCCTACATAATGGGCACATTCCTTGGGATTCGTTCCCTCTCCTTGACGTCCATACTTCGTTCTTCCTTACTCTTCACTCCTATCACCTCCTCTATGTTGTGCCTTGTGCTTGCTCCTCCTCCCACCCCTTGTAGTCATCATCCAGGCTTAGGGTCTGTTTGAAGCACCTTACCTCTCTGACTCTGGTTGCACAGTCCTTCCCTCTTGCCGCTTCCTTCTCCAGCCACCACTATCATATCTTCATTCCCCCCACTTTCAGAGGTTTATCATATCTATCCCCTTTCCTCCTTAGCTGGGGTGCTTCAGACCTCTCACCAACTCCTCCTCCCCATGTTGCCTTACTACCTACTCCTGTTTTGAAGTACTCCTCATTAACTCTCCACTAGGTATTTACCCACCTTGTTTTCAACCTCCTCCTTATCCTGTTGTTCTCCACCTGTACTTTCTCCCCAGCATGCAGGGTTTCTCTCGTGTCAATCTCCAGGGTCTCTATCTCATCAACATTCTGGGTCCCACTATGGCGAGCCCTCTGAGTCTCTGTATTCCCAAATCACCCTGTCTCGCCAGCCTCCTAGGGTTCTCTTCCCTCGGCCTGCTGGGTTTTCTTTCTTCTTTCCAGTCCCCTTACAGTGGTGTTCTCCACATCCTCCTTCCTCCAGACAAACCAACATCTTTGCTTGTCTCCAATTCACCTCCTCCTTTCCTTCATCCGCTTACAAACCGGTCTCCTTATCACCCTAAGCACACCTCTGCTCTCTCCATACTCCCACACAACCTGGTGAATCCCTCCCTCTTTTAGAGGGGCCTGGCCCCTTTCGTTTAGCATCTCCACTTCTAATGTTGACAGGTGTGTTAGATAATTAGTGGCCACATAAGACTGCTACATTGGAATATTTGGGCAATGTTCTTCCTGCTCTCCAGTCTTCTCCCCTTTCTTAAGTGGTGATATCAAGGCCAGGTGCTATCTTTTATCAGCATGTATTCCAAACTCTCTACAGAACATATAGGCATACATCACTGACTATTCTAGTTGAAGGGTTCCAACTCTCATGCCCATGCTTGTTTATGTGTGGGGCTCACACTCTTTGGTGCGGTAAGCACATTTTTAACTTTATCTTAGCTGCAAGGTCAGTCTTGCCATGAGTGTTGCGTGTGCATCTCATAGATGCTGCAGAGAGTGAAGTGGAGCAAAGTGGATCTTCTTGGTCGTGAGTTTAGAAGCTCACAAACCGGATTGCTTGGGCATGGGGCTCATGCACTTTGGTGGGAAATGCAAAGTCATGACTCTCTCTTCTCTGCACAGTCAGTCTCACCGCAGACATTGTTCATGGATATCCTGGCTACTGCAGAGACTGAAATTGGTTCATTAAAGAAGACTGGCTGGACTGTAGGTCCTTGTCGGAATTATTTTCCCAGCTCATGGAAGAAGGCTGGGCAGACAAAGGGATCTTCCACCTGGCACCCCCAAGTCCTGCATCACATAGCGGATGGTTGTACTCTGCCTGTTGCTCACCCCATTCCTTACCCTCTGTCAACGTCTAATCAAAACACACACACACACACACAAACACATAAGCAAATTTACAGTGTCCGGCAAATGCTTCTGCCAACACCTCACACTCCACTCACCGGCGAGAGGGCTGACCTTGTTGATGCTCTTCTTTTCTCTCTGCTGCCAGAAGTCTAGTTTTGGCAGCAGAGACACCATGCTAACGGGGAACCTATGACAGGCCTAATACACCATGTATATGCCAACACTATGCAGCATAATTGATTTAGGGCTTTTGAGCCAGGGAATGCAGGCTGATCTCTTTCCCGCGATTGCGACAGCAGAGCACGGCTGGTGCTAGCACTTGCAGCAGACGCACACTGTGGCAATATGCAAGCACATGCCTGCCTGCCTAATGCATATCAATGAGCTGGGCAAGCCACGAGTGTGTGCGCGTGAATGCATTTGAAATTCTGCGCTTACCTCACACTCATTATCGCCATTACAGTCTGCACAAACTAGCCCACAGTGCCCCACAAAAATGATCCTGTCCTGTCAAGAAAACTATTCAGATGATGTCTGAATACCTGACAGATCAGTCCGAGCTCTTGCAGAAGTATTTGCATCACTTTCCAGATGGCAGGAGGGCAGGTCCTCCTTGGATGTCGGGTTTACACTGTTGTACCTGTCCGGAAATCCACCAGAAAATCGGAGGCTGCTACGGGGTTAAGGGATGGACATTGTGGAGGTCACACCCCTTCCCCACCCTTACCTATTCAGTAACGTCTTTGTTGTTGCAAGGATGGGATGGAACAGGAGTGGGAAGTACAGAAAGTGAACATGGGTTTTACAGAGCAATGATTTATAACACTATGGGAAACAAAACTCTGAAAACCCTTATTGACATCCATGGTGGGCCAGTTACAATGGCTTCTGTGTGTTTCACTCATATTTTAGCTTGTCTAATTGTTTCTTAAATGTTTTTTTCACCATATGTATTTATCTCAGAATGCAGGGGGGGGGGGGTGCCGAAACTCCCCACTCAACCACTTCACACTCCTCAACCCCAACCCAACCAATTTTGCCTGACCTTCTACCCACCATTTATCTTTTGGTGGTAAAAGACATTGTTAAATGTACTTCAGAAAAACAATTTGAGCAATTGGGGGGGGTCAACCAAAAGACATACCATGACAAAGCACCTCTGATCGGCCCCAGTGTTTGAAGTGTAATAAAAAAAGTTGCGGAAATGTAACCCAGCGGGGTACAGAGAAGGCAGGAATGGAGCAAGGTGCAACACATTTTCCAAGGGTTGCAATGCTGATTGACAGCCAATTGAGTTGAAACAGATTTCTGTTTAGCTGTAACTGCTATTTGGTGGTAAAGTTGGAAGTGTGCTTTAACTTCACAAAGAACAGCCCTGCAATGGTGGAAAGGGTTGCAAAAAGTTGTGGAACTGTTAACAGTAAAACAATAAAAGTAGTGGTACACCGCTCCCGACCTTTCCCGCTCACTTCGACCACTGATCGGCACATGGTAGATCGTCCATTCCACAATCCCATCTGCCTTTTTTACCTGTGGGTAAAACCACAGAAGACAAAGGAGCGAATCCAGAACCCAGGGATCCAGCAGACCCACTGCGAAATATTGAATCTTCTCTATGTGTAGCTTTGACCCTTTAGACAGATGTTTGCCCGCTCCTCAAAGGACAGGACTATCATGCACAGAGCAACCCAACAGATGCTTGGTTAATGTTATGCTGTACGGTACTGAAAATCAGAGGTGTCGTTAGGGGGCGATGGAGTGGCTATAGCCCCAGGTCTTTTGGTTGTAGCCATGGATAGAAACTCAGGGGCTACAACCAAAAGGCTAGCTAGCCCCAAGTCCTGACAGTCCCGACATTAGCGTAGCCGCAGATCTTTTACAAACCTAGCAACACCCCTGCTGAAAATGAAGTAGAACCTGTCATAACACTAATTCTCAAAAAGGAATGGAGTGCATGGAAAATGAGACACGCTAGTCACAATCCACTCAGAAAATGGTTCTTTCATATGTTGAGCGTGTCCTTCAAAAATGTTTTGCTGGTCTAAATCCAAATGGCATGCTCACAGTTTACTTGCCAAGACCAAACTTGCTCATATACAATGAGAATCTAGTGTGCTTGCTCCTTCTCAAGCAAGAAGCACATATTTCTTGTGCAATGTGGGAGGCGACCATCAAATCGTTCCAAATGGATGCTGGGGTCACACATTAAATTCTTGTTTGTTGGCTGTAGTTTCATTCTCTTTCATTGTAGATGTAAAAGGCCTCAAATGCAATTGAAAAATAACATTTCAGGCCTCATTTTGGAATGCTGGAGATAGCATTGTTATAAAAATCAATGACGATAGTAACATTGTTATTACTTTAAGTGCAATTGTTAAAATGGCTATTATTAATGGTAAAACAGCTGGAATTTGTATCCTACTTAATTACTTTATATCCTCGTCTAGATATATGAAAGTGGCATGGAAGATGGGATCTACATTGAGACAATGTTTTGCCCATTACTTGGGGTTCACGATGGCTTGGCTCAGGCATAAGGCACGCGGGCAGGCCTTTGAGGTGTGCATTCTAACTGGATGGGGTTCAAAGAGTTCATGTTCTGTCAGCACCCTTCAGAGTTTGTTTGTTTGTTTGTTTGTTTATTTATTTATATAGCGCTCTTGACCCAGGGGTATATATGCGCTTTGAACATCAGGTTACAGGTAAAAGACAATAGTACAGTATTGATAGGGCATAGATAATAGTATTCAAACAATATACATAAAATTGGACATTCGGAGTGCATACATATGTGGTAGGACAGTTATTTGTTGGTTAACCAGGAAATGACCTTGGTTCTGAAGGGTTGGAAAGTAGGTGTAGATTTAATATCCAGTGGGATGGAATTCCAGAGTTGTGATGCCAAAGTTGGGAAGCTGGATCCTCCAGCTCTTTTGAGGGAGTATTTGGGAACTGTTAGTTGTAATGAGTTGGACGATCTGGTGGTTCTAGTGTTCTGTCTTAGTGTAAATTTGTTCGAGAGGTAGGGTGGGGCAAGATGATTGAGGGCTTTGTAAGTAAGGCATATGGTTTTCAAGTCAATTTTCTGTTGGATGGACAACCATTTGCAGGCAGTTCTGGTGGCGGAGATGTGTTCCCTTCTAGGAATATTGAGGGCGGCACGGAGTGCGTTATTTTGTAAAACTTGCAATTTATTGATTACTGTTTTGTTGGCACCTACATAGAGGCTATTACAGTAATCCAGTTTAGATTGAATGAGTGCTCTGGCTAGGATGAGACAGTTGCTAGGGGAGATCAGTGGTCTGCAGGCCCTGATTAGTTTACCGGTGTAGGCAGTGGCTGAGGCGGTCATATTGATTTGTTTAGCTAGGTTGATGTTCGTGTCTAGGTAGAAACCGAGGGTTTTTACGCTCTTGGCAATGGGTATGGTGTTACCGTCAATAGTGAAGCTAGTGTAGCCGGGACAGAGTTTACTGATAGTGTTCGGTGAGCCGACAAGAAGCAATTCAGTCTTGTCATCATTCAGGCATAGGCCATGTGTGGCCATCCATGCCTGAATGATGGAAAAGACTTCATTGATCCATTTGGCGTCCTTGTTGTAGTTGCCTGATAGGGTGAGGAGTATCTGGGTGTCATCTGCGTAGTTAGTATAGGTGACACCCAGATTGTCCAGCTTGTCGAATAAGGGCTTGGTGAAAATATTGTAAAGGGTAGGTGAGACACAGGATCCTTGTGGGACACCGCAGGTGATGGGGATGGGGTCAGCCGCTGCTAGGGGGGAGAAGACCCGCATGGTTCTGATGTCCAGGAAAGATTGGATCCATGTGACTGCAGAGTGGGAGAAGTGTGCTGCCAGAGACAAATGGTTGCACAGGATTTTATGGTCGACCAGGTCAAAGGCAGCGGAGAGGTCAAGGAGTAGAAGGATGGCAGCCTTGTTTTTGTCTTTGAGTTCGTCTATCTGGCATTTGAGATCAACAAGGGCCGTTTCTGTCCCGTGTTGTGGTCGAAAGCCAGATTGGCGAGTTCCTAGTAGGTGATTGGCCTCAAGGTAGTCCTGGATTTGTAAATAAGCCACTCTATCCAAGATTTTTAGTAGGAATGGGACGGTGGTAATGGGTCTGTAATTCGTGGGGATGTCAGGGTTGAGAGTAGTTTTTTTTAGTAGCGGTAGGACCCAGGACTGTTTCAGATTGCTGGGGACCATGTTGTTGGCGAAGGACAGGTTTATTAATTTGGTGATAAATGGGGAGAGATCCCTAGCTGCATCTTTTATGATCTGTGCGGGGCAACTGCCCCCTTGCAATTCGATGGTTTAAGGGATGCTATAATTTTCTGAACCTCCAATATGGATACCTTTTTGAAGGTGAAGCCTGAACTAGTGGCAGTAGGTGGAGGGGGCGTGGGGAAGGAGGTGGGATCGAGAGTGAGTTGTTGTCGTTTGTTGTTGATTTTAGTTTGGAGCCCTGAGATTTTGTTAGCTAGGGCATTCTGGATCCCTGTGCACCAGGGTTTATCCTTAGTGCAAGAGTCAGTGGGGGTAATGGGGTTTTCTAATTCCTTTAGTATGTTAAAGAGCTCCTTAGTACTGGAGCTTGCCTGGGAGATCCTAGTATTGAGAGATTCTTTCTTGGCCCGTATAATCTCATTTTTGTAGAGGGTGGAGATGTTGGTGAGATTGGTTCTGTTATTTATAGAAGGCACTGATTTCCAGAGTGCTTCAAGTTTGTTTTTTTGTTGACGCAGGGTTTTGAGCTCCGGGGTGAACCATGTATTCAGGTGCGCTTTGGGTATTCCTTTGCGCAGTTTCAGTGGGGCAATGATGTCAATGGCTTTGGCCATGGACTCATTGTAGGCGTTGACCAGTTGGTTCAAGTCCGTTGTGGCGGGTAGTGCGTTTAAAGTAGGGATCACCAGAGGTATTAGGGCTTCCGCTGTGATATTGCTCTTTTTCCTAGTAGGGCAGGCAGGTGCCATGATAGGCCTTTTATGTGCTGAGTTGCTGGTAAGAATGTCAAACGGGAGGAGGTGGTGGTCAGTCCAGATAAGTTGTGTGGGATCTTTCGTAGTAATGTTGCAGTTAAGGGTAGTTATCCAGTCAAGGATTCTGCCTTTCGAGTGGGTGGGTTTGGAGCAAAGTTGTTGGAGGCCATGCTCCTCTAATGCCATGGCCAGGGCAGTGGCTGGGGTGTCTAGGGGGTCGTTAAACCCAAGGTTAAAGTCTCCGAGTATAATCAATTGTGCTGATGGTTTGGAGCTTTCAGCAACTAGTGAAGTGATGTCTTCCTCAAATGAGCCAGGAGGGCCCGGGGGTCGGTAAATTAAGTGCAGCGTAATAGTACTTTTAGGGGAGGTTTGAAATTTGACTGTAATGTGTTCACAGGATTTGAGTGGGGGAGCAGAGGATAGTCTGATGTCAAGCGTGGACTTAAAGATGATAGCTACACTGCCACCTCGAGCGTTCGGTCTATCTGCTCTAAGGATGGTGTAGTTATCAGGTATGGCTAGGGTAAGAGATGGACCTGCAGCATCGTGCAGCCATGTTTCGGTTACCGCAAGGAAGTCCAGGTTGTTTGTTAGAATAATGTCAGCGACTTCTGTGGCATGGGCGACTAATGATCTGACATTTAGGAGAGCTCCTTTAAGACTGGGATGGATAGTGTTGATGGGTGTTACAGTGTGAGGGTTGATCTTATTGAGTGATTTGGTAGGGCCTTTGCTAGGTCTGTGGTGGGTTCTGGCGCCAAGTCTAGAATTCCGATCGGAGGGGATGAGGGTAGTGTTACGGGAGTTGGTAGGGTTAGCTAATGTAGAGGTGTTGTAGTCAATGGTAGGGCAAGATGCTCTCGTGTTGATGGGGTTCTGCTTATAGACAGCTAGGTGTGTGTTAGCTGCGACATGCGGAACGTGTGCATGTCTATGGGTGGGAAGGGCGGACTTGCAGGAACCAGACTAGGTGCATTAAGAAATCATTAGGTGTGTAACAGGATATTTTAGTTTGCCCAGGTAAGATAACTGAACAAAGCAAACAGAAGTGGGAAGAGGTTTTTAGATTGTGTCTGCCAATGCACAGCAGAAGAGGACTGAGTTAATATTGCATTCGTACACAGGAAATCAAAAGGAGCTAAAGAAAGAGGCTGTGATCCAAAGGTGTCAAGGCCTACAACAAGGAAGTTACAGCAGCTGGAGATTCGGCAGGAATACAGCACACTTCAAGTGAAATGCAGGCGGCTCATCAAGGTTCTCAGAATGTTGAAAGCAACTGGTGATTGGCCCAGTAGAAAATAAGGTTTAACCACTCAGAAAAGCGAAGTCAGGGCAGGGACACATCAGAGTGCAGCTTTGTATACCATGATGATCTACTCTCCATTAACGTGTAAGGCATGGTTTGTCTCTACTCCAAAAGGTTCTTAATCACTGTGCCAGCCTTTGCCCCAAAGAGATGCGCAGAAACCACCCTGCCAGTGAAATGTCAAAAGGATAGCTTCTAAAAGGAGGGGCTAACAAGAATAGTAGTTGGGGAACACATGTGAAGCTTAGAAGGTGATTTGGAGCACAAAACATTAGTGGTACAGATGCAGAAATTGGGCTCTTTCAGTTAGGGAGAGCCTCATAAAAGACCAAAGACCAAAACCAAGTGTCACTGTAGTGGGCAATTATCTGGCTCACAAGGGATCCACAACCAGGAGGTCCCAGACAAAGAACTGTGACTGAAATAGGGAGCGCAGAAGGAGACAGTGGAAGAGGCTCAGAGACAACATACATGTGAGTTTATAAAACAAATATCAGGAGGCATGCAAACGAGCACTGAGAAAAAGAGTACATCCTGGGTTAAAAGGTAATTGCAGGAAATGTTAGCCTTCATTAAAGGAATTATGTATTATTTATTGCCATGTTTGAAACTATATGTTTGCAGTAGGCCTTCTAATTTAATGTGGCCAAAAGCTCAAACCACCAAAAGAGGAAAACTGACCATTTTGTTGTTGATTCAGCCACGTATATTTGAGCCGTCAGGGTGCATAAGGAGAAGTAACAAATTTCCTGTTAATGTTCAGTGGGAAAGCGCATAAGAAGTCATTATAGCACGTTCAAAAGGGATAGCAGATCTCTGAAAGATCATGCTGTACCATGATTCATAATGGAAAACCACTCAATCAGGTTGGCTGAGAGATTCTGCTCGGTAAGCTTCCGGGAGGATTTGGGCATACTAAGCTCCCGTGTCTCACTAAGCTCCCGTGTCTCGAATCCACGTTGGGAGCAAGATGCTGATTCTAGAAAGAGGACGTATGTGCACATTCAATTGCTGCTACAGGAGATGAAGAGTGCCAGCCTGTTGATGAAGTTGGATTAAGAGACTATCATTTTAGTACTTTGAAAGTCTGAAGTGTACTGCTGAGAGATTTTAAGGCTGACTTGACTCCTGACCCCTTTCTTTGTAGTTTCTTCATGTCATGGTGTGACGATAGGCCAACTTTAATTGTTAAGGGTCACTGCCTACATTAATTTCTAAGGTGCATGTCCTATTGTTTATATTCTCACATATAAAAGTCTCTCCACCATATTGACTAACCCATTTTATATTCGGGATCCTTTGTAAGTTATGATGGACAAAGCTACAGAAGCTGCAAAGACCGCACAGTATTCTTGCCTGTTTGCCATACAGAGGGGTGAGAAACCAGTGGGTTTGGAGAAGTTTTTAGATACGCTCCCATGAACCCTCACCATTGGCTATGCTGGCTATGGCAGATAGGAATTGAAATCCAAAATATCTGGATAGCCAAGGTTTTAGAACCCTGCCAAAGAGTCCAATGGGATAACAAGCATCCTTGGGGACAGACAAGCCTAACATGTGTGTCGCAGGGCCAGACGCAATCAGTCCAGCTACCTTATTTTCATGTCAGCAACGCAAAAGAGGTGTCACACTTCATAACAGCTAAATTATAGCAACATTGGAATTGCTGGGTCTTGTGACAAGACACTGCAGGTCTCTGAGGCCATGAAGAGCTATGGTCATGTTAATATTTCATTTGTAATGCTTGTAGCTGGGGGCAATATATCAAGAACATAATTAGCAAGAATAAGATTTAAGCCTATGTTGCAGCACCTCCAAGGGAAATCTCTTAGAAGTTTGAATTCCTACATTTATCTATCCCTTCTACGAAGTTGCACTTCAAACCACTCACCATGGAATGGGCTCATTGTGTCAGGGTGAACAACTCACAGATTTAGCACCCGCTTCAAATGTGGGGGAAGTCTGTGCTTCACAAGTTTGAATCCTGCCAGGGCTGCCTTAGTCCTTCATCTTTTTGAGGTTGATAAACTGAGTACCAATACATTGGGTAAGAGTAAAAGTTATTATTTCAGGGTCTGGAAACAAGCGCTACATACAAGAATACATATTGGTAGCATGCCATCAGTTGTCCACACAATCAAATGCATTGAAATCGAGATTATGCAAATGAAACAAAGGGCAAAGTGACCAGATTCTATTTAGAATAGTAACACAAGCATCATATGAGTGTACAATTGAAAAGGGAGGGTTTAATTTAATTTAGTTTCAAGTGGGAGGCAAACCGAATGGGCCTCAAACGAGTATGGTGGTGCAGGAGAAAACAGTAGTAATTTAGAGACAACTCTTACTGCTGCATTAATGTCGTACTACAACGTTGGTGGTAAGGTAGAGAATGTTCATCCAGCAAAATGTTGAAGGTAAATCCTCCACCTTACCGCCACAAAAATGGCAAAATCAGTGATATTATAGGCAGCGGTAATCCCGCCAAAATCCCCATGGTGTCCTATGGATTTACAACTCCTACCACCACTTATAGTTCTGCAGAAAACCGGTGGGACCAAGTGGTGGTAATTCTTTTGGTGGTATTTTAGTGGATTTGCCAATGAAATACCTCCACACTTGTATTGAGGCCTAGTTGTCTTTAAAACAAAATGTCAGCTTTCCTTGTCTGCCAACATTAAGTTGTCCATTTTAGGTGTATATAGATTTTGATTACAGTATCCCTCAAAACATGGAGACCCAATTGTATGCAATATCATCAGAACTTCACACGGGGCCTCAGGGTTTTGACAGTTATTACAAAAGATGGTTTTTGTTTCATCTTGTGTGCCCAAGAGAAGTTTGTTAAAATAGGCACAGTACCGAATACCTTAAGCCATTTTTAAGTTTCATCTTTCAGGCGTCACTTTAACAACGAAACATGAAGTGAAAACCATTGGTATGTACAGTGGTAGATGTCAGATTTGTATGAATACATATCTACCTGAGTCATTTATCATAGTTTCTTCTTTTGGAATGTTTCTGAAATTGTGATTTGGTATAAGGTGATCATTCTGTGTATGCATTAGTTGAAATTGGTTGCCCTTGCTTTAATGGAAAGAGACACAGATGTCTATAGATTGACAGAACAGTTTTTGTTTTGTTCTTTATTTGTTTGTAGGGTGTGCCAGTTTTGTCTTAAGCCATTTAATGAATATTATCACTTGGAATGGTGCAAACGTTATTACTATCTTTAGTCATGACATGGAGTGTATTGGGCATTAGATGCTGCACTTAACATGTAACATCTAAAGCCTATTGGCTTGGTGTTTGTATTATAAACCCAGCTTCACAAACAACATTGTAACGCATGTGTTTGAGCTAATTTCTGAACTTGTATGAATGATTCAGAAAAGACTATGGGCCTCATTTTGACCCTGCCGGTCCGAAAACAACAGTGGTGATAAATCTGCTGCCACGATTGTTTCCGGACCAGCTTATTCCGAGTTCTGCAGAAGGGAGGTGTCACTTCCGCCAGGTTTGACCTGGCGGGAGTACTGCCACCCGCCTGCAGGCACAAAGGGCAACACCGGCTCCGTCATAGACGGAACCAGTGTTTCCACTGTCCCCATCCCCATGGAGTCCTATGGGACTTCATGGGAATGGGGATTTATGGAATTCTGCCTCCAGAATTACAGGGTCACTGGGGTAGTAATGCCCCGGGGTTTCCAGCAATCACGGAGGCGGAATGGTATTTCAGGTCCGGCGGCAGCCTGCCGGTTTTTCCGGCACGGCTAATGCCAGACTTGTAATGAGGCCCGATGCGTGAAATCAGGACACAAACACCGACACAACATTGATGATGTACAGCAAATCATATTGCTCAAATGTAATGATTGTTTTAAAATACTATCTCTGAAAATCTTTCAACTGGCTCATAAATAAGGAATGTATTGATGCTCACCGGAACATCATTTTAATAAAGTGCTTGTGTCAACAATACTGCTTTGGCTGCATTTTCAAAATGTGCTCCAATCGTCTGATGACAGTTTCATTGCTATGGCTGGCTATTGATTTTATTGTTTGCCCACTGGAGAGTCTTTATGTACTGCACTGTTCAGAATGCTTGGGGGTTGTACTTTCAAGTTATTTCCTTTAAATTATGTACCTGACTGCCCTGGTTTAACTTGTGCTCAGATCATAAGGAAGAGTGGTGTTGTGATGAGAAAGGGTAGAGTCATTGCTAAATAGTTGCATCCTTTCAAACACGTTTACAAATTTAAGTCCATGAAACACCTAACAAGCCAACATCGACAAAAACAAGTATTAGCAAAGCTGAAAGTTTCGGCTTTTGCAGTTGGTTATTAAATATAATATTTATAGGTATGAATTTGTATTAGCCCAATAAAGAATGGGCCCGCTCAAAAATATGCAAGCTAATAGGCTGGGCTTCAACCTTCACATAACTATTATCAATTGAACTCTAAGCCACTGCAGGCTGATGAAATATTTCTAAATCCGCAGCTGAGACCGTCTGCTATGAAGGCCAATAAAATGCCTTTGATCTCTGTACCATTCAGGATGTCTATAATTTCAAATCCCACCTTAAAGTCCCAGTTATCCACGGTCCTAAACAATGTCCAACAAAAAAGTAAAACGTCCAACAATGAGCCTTATTACGAGTCCGGCTGTAACCCTGCCGGTGCTTTCAGCATGTTGCACCCGGACTTGCAACATTTTACCAGCATCTAGCTTTCAGGTGCCACCAGGACATTACAAGTCCCGGCAGACTGGGAAGCAAGGTGCCAGAAAATTTGAGTCCCCGTTCCTGTGGAGTTCCATAGAACTCCATGGGAATGGGTTCACGGAAGAACCTTCCATGATCTGTCTGCCTACCGGGACCGCTGCACCCGGCAGGGTCAGACCTGTCAGGCGCAGCAGCCCCGGCAGGCAGGCTGGAATGTGGCAGACTGAAAACAAGGGTGCCGGTAGGCTTACCGGCACCCTTGTTTCTGGACCGCCACACTCATGACCAACAGTTTAGACTGTACCATTCCATTATATAATACAGATGCCCATGATATAAGAGACAATGCGTATGAAGGCATGCACTTTTCTGTTTGGAGCAAGGTGAGAATATTGCCCTGTACCAACACCCAGCACCAGTTTTCCAGTCTGGCTACTGCAAGGACGGCATTAACATTTCTGTAAAAATGGTCATTCCAACTGATGTAAGGAATATATGATAGGGTGTTGGTCATATGCCAGTTTACAGCTTCAAATAATTTTAGCAACATTCATGCCTTACCATTTACCTCTTGGGCGCATGAATCAGCTGTTCTACGCAGTCCTTGCCTGCACGTTTCACGTTTAATACCAGAGCTTAAATTCATGGCATTTTTCGATCCCTGCAACCACACACGACCCTCAGTTGCAGAATGTATAAATACCACAAGCGATTACATATGCAGGCTTGGGAGCAGTGAGCGAAATTCTGATACATTCTATCACATTTTATGATTCGAGCATTCAGCCCCTGACAAACTCTCCATGCAGCCTTTAATTCTTTCTTAGCTTTCTCGTGTGTCACTTCCACCATAATCAGTACCACACTTCCTCATGAAAAGGAAGGGAAAGAGAGAAAAATATAGACCAAACGAAAAAAGCAGGAGAGAGAGACAAATAGGGACATATGGAGGGTTAAATACAGGGATACTATGACTGACAGAGACATTGCGTCTGTGATAGCTGATTAGGATGAATGAATCTTACAAACGATAAGGACTGTGATGAAAGAATAGGGCTGTGCTGGGGATACAGACTTGAAAAAAGACTTTGACAAAGCACAAGGATGGTGATGAACCCACGAATGGGAACTTTTTATATTGGTAACACATCATACAAGGATGGGAATACAGAATAACTCTTACACCAAATAATAAGACCGACTCAGGAGGTTTGACAAAATGGCTCCTCCGACTGTTTTATTTTCAGTTATCTAAAACTGGGAGTTACAATAGACATCAATGGATGTTCAATCGTGCTCTCAATTATTTTGCATAAAAAAACACTTAAGTACTAAAAATGCATTATGAGTGACATCATAATACGTGGCAAACTAAGAAAACCTATGCGGGATTGCGATAGGCTCAAGGCAAACATCTAAGTGCGCTTTCTTTAGGGGATCGGGTTGTGATTGGGTCTCTAAAGTCAGGTGGACAACTTATGCCCACCCCTAGTGCAAGTAATCGTCATCTGTTACTAGATACACGGTACACCCTTGGCTCTCAAACTATAAGGCCTTTCCATATATGGCCTTCTACAATTGGTTGGCACGCTCATGCCCTTCTGAAACATTCGGCTCACTAGCAGCACGTAAGCTGGTACCCCAGGTGCTGGTGGGTGGACTTGATCGTGTCGCCCCACCCAATTCGCCCAACATCTCTCATAACTCATGCCTTCTGCCATTCAGATTGTCTTTGAACTTGACCTTGCAAAGTATCACTGCTCCTGAGAATAAAAGGGAGTATGGGCACATCCTTGTTGTAGCTCAGGTCTGCACATCCACTCCTACTTTCATCCTCAATTTACGTGACAGGAGACCGTATTTCAGCCTGTCTTGCAGCATTAATTGTCTTGAATTAATAAGCTTGGCACTCATGGTATTCTCTCCTCGTACCTTAACAAGGGCTGATTCAGCGTCTCACGTCCACTGTTCTTCAATAATATATAACCAGCTCTTGGCTGCTCCATCCTTTGACAGCAGGCCAGACAGCTATTCCAAGCCTTTCCTATGTCTTCATCTGTTTTCTTGCTGCGACACAGCCCTCTGATCCTTCTTTCTTCATGGGTCTGAGCTTACTAATTATGTGACACTGATATACAGAATTCTATATATAATGGTGGCACTGCCTGCAGTCTATTCACTATGTATAGCCAGCCTTTATGATTACTTAATCTACTTGCGTTACAGCAACTGTACAGTTATAAAACGGCTAGCATTTTCTGCAGTGCTCTTCACTCGTGCTCTTCCTTCCGCATCTGAAAGTCTTCTCGATTCCTTACTTCATCATCAGATTCTGTAAGGTCTATGCGTCTTCTTCTTTGACCATTCTTCTCAGTGCGTCACACTGATTTCTTGTGATGTCTCCAGCCTCTTTTCTTTTCATCTTCATATTCCTTCGGGGACCTCCTCCGAGAGCTTGTCATCTCTGCAAGGGTACATCACTTAGGGTCTTCTCAACGGATATCTTGTCTCAAAGGCTCTTTGTGGAATAGGCACTATCACTGGCGTTGCGCATGTTGCAATTTCCGGCTTCCAACATATAGGCAGAATGGGGGCAGGACTTCCTGAAGAGGCATTCACCTGCTCCTCTACAGTGACAAAGAAGAAACGCTATGATGAAGGACTGATGAAGGAGAAGGACTGTGAATAAGGGGAAAGACTGTGATGAAGATGAAGAATTGTAAACATGGAGTGTGATGAAGGAGAAGGACTGTAATGAAGGATTGTGATCAAGGCAAAGCATTGTGATTAAGGACAAGGACAGTGACTAAAGATTGTAAGAAAAGAAGGGGGACTTTGATGAAGATGAATGGCTAAGACAAAGCTGAAGTAGTCGTAATAGATCTGATCTTTGGCCCATCTAGTCTCATTAATACCACCCCCTCTAGTCCTGTGGCCTGGTCAGACCATTTTCCCATTCCTTTTTCATGTGTTAATAAAACCCCTGACAAGTGCTCCTTGCTCATCCTAGAAGAAGCATACACAGTTACGGATGACTTACTGGCTCCTATGAAATTAGCTAAACAAAGGGGCCGCCCCTCTGAACCATGGTTTACCATGGAACTCAGAGCGCTTAAACTCCAGTGCAGACAAATTGTGAGGAAATGGCGTGACACCTACTCTTGTGAAGCAAAATGTTGCTTCTGTACTCTGCCTGATATATACCATAAGGCGATTACTAAGGCTAAGAAAGCCTATTTTAGCCATACGGTAGAAGAAGCACTCAATAAGGCCAAGGCGCTATTTGACTAAGTTCAATCTCTCTCAACTCCAGCATCCAGTCGTCCTTCGGTGTCTCCCTCTCAGGCACTGTTCTTTGTGGATAAAATACCAACCATTCGAAATACTATAAAGGAGGAGGCTATGGGGGTTATTACAAGTTAGGAGGTAACCATGCTGCTATTAGCGGCATGGCTACCGCCTTACCGGGTACCTTGAATGAGGACTTACCGGGCCATTCCGACCTTGGAGGGCCAGGTAATTCCTCATTCAAGGAACCCATCCCCATTCCCATTCGAGCCCCAATAGGGCTAAATGGGAATGGGGAGGGTGCTAACAAAGGGCCCGTTATTGGCAACCTGGTCGGCTCGCGGGACCCGCTAAGGTTGCCTGGTAAAACCAGGCGTCCTTAGCGGGTTCCCGCAAGCAGACTCGTAATGAGGCGGTAAGGGGTTGACGGCTCCGGCACCTTTACCGGCACTGTTAACCCCTTCCCGCCCAACTCGTAATGACCCCCTATGACTTTGATCCCTCCTAATCCGACCTCTGTTGATCCCCCACTGTCAATGCCACTTGGTCCACCTTCCCTGTCTTTTCACACTCTGATATTCTTTCAGCTATTCAGCATTTAAAATCTGCCTCTCCTGCCAATGCCATACCCTTGGCTCTCATGAAGGAAACCTCTGGCGACTTAATCGCCCACATTACTTCTGCTGTCAATCTTTCCTTTACTACTGGAATGATTCCTCCATCACTCAAGCATGTCCTGGTCATTCCTTTTTTGAAGAAGCCACCTTCTGACCCTGAGGTGCTCGCCAACTACCGGTCTATCTCTCTACTACTGTTCCTTATGAAGGTCCTGGAAACTTTGGTATCTCCCCTTCTATCAAACTTTTTGGAGTCCTCTCAATACTGTGATGAGTTTCAAACTGGCTTCCGTCTAGGAAGAGGTACTGAATCCCTTCTGAACTCTGTACTCGATGATCTGACTTGCCTTGTTGATCAAGGAGGTGTCGGAGACATCTTGCTATTAGATCTTTCGGCGGCGTTCGACACTGTTGATCACCTTACCCTGATCTTCTGGCTTTCTGATGCCGGCTTGTCCGGAAAAGTGCTCAACTGGTTTTCCACATTCCTGGTCGACCGTTCTCAATCGGTATCCCTTCCCCCTTTTTGGTCAGCCCGTATTCTATTTTATGTGGGGTCCCTCATGGTTCTGCATTGTCCCCTATTTTGTTTAATGTTTACATTAGACTTCTGCTGGTCCTCCTTCAGTCCCATGGATTCTGTTTTTACTCATATGCAGATGACACCCAGATTTTGGTGCGTCTGGACCTATCACAGGACGAGACTGCACTCCATCTAAGGATATGCCTGGAAGAGTTAGGAGGTTGGATGACCTCTAACTGGCTTAAGCTTAACGCCAGCAAGACTGAGGTCTTAGTGGTGGGTACCACCTCCCCCACCTTTTTCGGACAAAGGATTTCTGGCCCCCCTCCTTAGGCCCTCTTCCCACCCTTGTCCTCTCAGTCAGAAACCTGGGAATCAAAAATCTCCACTTCCCTGACTAGGGACGAACAGGTGGCAGCAGTCTGTTACTCTGGTAATTTTAAACTTCAGGTTTTAAGAAAGGTTCCTCCCTATATCCCTGCTGATGCCTAAGCACCGGTGGTGGCCACCTTAATTTTGAGTCGGATTGACCATTGCAACTCACTTCATTTAGGTCAACCCCTCAGGCGGCTGCAATGACTCCAAAATGCCGCTGCTAGAGCCATTCCTTGCCCACCTGTTGGCACACACCTGTCCCACTTGCTGAAAAAACTCCATTGGCTCCCTGTGACAACTCGGATTATGTTTAAATCCATGTATTTGGTTCACCGAGCCTACTAAGGTAGGGGAGCTGAGTATCTGCAGTCAAAACTTTTACAATATGTGCCCTCCCATGCCCTTTGCTCTCATTCTGCTTCTCTGATTGTTGTCCCGTGGTTTAGGTGGACCCGCACTGGAGGTTGCACCTTCTCATTTGTGGCTGCCAGGGCTTGGAATGACCTCCCTCTTGAGCTTCGGAAGATGGCTGATCACCTTGCCTTCTGGCGTAAACTGAAAACTTTGCCATTCTAATGCTCCTCCTTGGTATCAAACTGTCCGGGGCTCCATCAGCGCCATGATGCCTTCGGGCGTATGTGCGCTTTATAAATCCTGCTAACATAACATAATATGAAGGAAGAGGACATTGATGAAGTTGAAAGAGTATGACAAAGCATCATCCACCAGTCTTTATTCAACATTAAGGACAAAGGAGAAGGTCTGCTGGCATAGGAATGTGATAAGGGACTGTGATGAAGAAGAAGGACTGTGAGGAAGGACTGCATCAGAAGCACACGCTTAGGACTGACACAAAGGAGTAAGAGTGATGAGGGAGTAAGTCTGTCATGAAATAGAGGCAGTACAGCAATGGAGAAGGGATGTGACAATGGAATAGCATGGAGGAGATGGACTGTGGTGAAGGATACACACTGTGACAAAGGAGAAGGGCTGTGCCAAAGAAGATGTTCTGTCAAAAGGAGACAGACTGTGATGAAAAAGTATAACTATGGTAAGGTATAAGAAACTGTGATAAAATACTGGGATGAAGGAGAAGGATGTTGATGAAGGAGAATGAGAGTGAGGAAGAAGGACTGTGACAAAGAAGGTTGACTGTGATCAAAGAGAAGGACTGCAATGAAGGGCCCCAAAGGAGAAGGACCGTGCTTGAGAATAAGAACTGTGATGAAGTATAGTAATTAAGGAGAAGGATGGTGATGTAGTATAAGGACTATGATGAAGGGGACGGACTGCGAAGAAGGACTATGATGAAGGAGAAGGACTGTCATGAATCACAAGGGCTGTGACAAAGGACTGTGACAAAATAGGTGGTACTAAAATGAAGGTAAAGGACTACGATAATGCTGAAGGATTAAGATGATGCACAAGGACTAGGGACGAAGTAGAAGGACTGATGAAGGACTGTGATGAAGGAGAATGCCTCTCACAAGGAGAATTAATTTGACAGAGTAGGAGGACTGTGATAAAGGATAGTGCTGTAGGAGAAAGAGTGCCATGAATCACCAAGACTAGGATATGGGACAGTGAAGAGAAGTATTATAACGAGTGTGACTAGTAAAAAAGAGAAGAAGGAGCACCTTGATGAAGGACTATGAGGAAGGGGGAAGAACTGTGGCAACGCACTGTGTGTAAGGCTGCAGAAGGAGGAGACTGACCCACAGGTGGCATAGTGATTGCTATGATCTTTTATTGTTCCAGAAAATAAGGAGAACATCTAACTTTCCCTATCACTAAGAGGGGTTTCCCTGCCTCAACTAAAATACTAAGGGTGGTGTCAGAATGTCTGTGTAAATCATCCTGTGTCAAAACCCTACTTCTGTCCCTTACACTTAGAACTAAACCAGAGATAATGCAAACCTTATTGGTCCGGAAGAATGACTCCCTTTTCTTTACTGGGGATAAAAGTTCACTTTCAGGTTTTGGTTTCTTCTTGGGAAATGGCTCCTTTCCCAGAGTCAAAATTGTTCTCCAACAAAAAAGTTCAAACACTTCTCCTTGACAGACACACTGCCTATTTTTTTAACACTCTATATCAGAAAGTCTTTGTAATTTATGGTTACCAGGAGAATGACTCCCTTCTCTGTGTATCTTGGCTTCAGAGTTCGGTACAACCAGGGGGATGACGCCCTTCCCCTAGTCTCTTTCTACTTGGTTTCAAAGTTCAACAACACCAGGGGGAATGACTCCCTTCCCCTGGCTACTCTTTCACTTGGGTAACACAGTTCAACAGCACCAAGGGGAATGACTCTCTTCTCCTGCCTTCGCTTGTGCTTTTAGGCTTCTCAGCAATACAGTTCATACTCTGGTAGGCTCCTCAACCCAGTATTCCCCACTCTGGCTCACTTGGTTCACTATTCTGCCAAGTACTGCCAGTGGACTTCTCTGTGTGGCTGTAATGAGGGACTCTCCCTCTCAGGATTACGATTTGGTGGTTGGGGCCTTAACCCTTCCCTGGTGGCCAGTGGGTTTGAGCTGACCACTGTGATGAGGTATTCTCCCTCTGCGATTCTCTTGCTACTGGGAGGGTTCCTTGACCCTTCCCTGGTGGCCAGTGTTTGACCTGGCCACTGTGACGAGGAGGAGGAGGAGGATTATAGGCTGTCCGTCCCTGGGGTGACTCCCTAGTGACTGGACTACATAGGAGAGCAACCTGCGCCAGCTCTGGGTGCCCTTTCTTTTCACTCGGGATCTCCCGTGCTACCCCGTACCTCTGGCTGGGTTTTGGCATGTCCCTAGGGCCTCCAGAGAGAGCAACTGATCAGGTGGGTTTCCTTAGCATCTGGTTTCTGCTGCGCAGGCAGGACAGAATTCCTCGTTCTACCCTGCGTCTGCTTGCTTCTTCAGCGATACTCTGCACAGGTCCACTCCTGCCAACCCTCCGGTCCGACGCACGGCCGACTAGCAGCATCTTCCGAGTTCCTCTCCTTCTGGTTATGAACGCAAGTTTGAAACTCTTGTGTGTGATGCACAAGTAATGATTACTTGTGAAATATGGTCCCGTATCAATACTAATAGACTGTAAATAGGTAGCCGAATTGCAAGTTGATATTCATCTAGTGCACACACTTGAGCCATCCTTCATGTCACCGATACATAACTGTATGTTAATTTCTTTCTTATATTCAACTCCAATATGCTCTGCACATGTTCCTTTGTCTTGTACATGCTTTGCTACTCCTGTGGGCATATACAATGAATTGACAGACAAACTGTAAATGTATGCATAACGTTTACTATTGAACATGGCATTTACAGGCTTCGCGATCCTTGCGCTTATCCATAATGAATTGACATACATATTGTTACTGTACATACAGTGACCTTTGTTGAATATGATGTCAAGTATTAAAAATGAGGCAATGCTTACTTACGAGGTTTTGTGAATTGAACACACTTATGTGTATACATGGTACCTTATGGATAGGTTAATTTTTTATTTATTAGGAATATTACACCCTTTCCACTTTCCAGATTTCAAACTTTTTTTTTCCTCTTGAGCCATGAGGAATTAGATAAGTACACACAGGTTCGTCCTGCTATTTGAAATAAACTTATACTGGCATTGAGGCTGACCATTCAAAGATGGCCGATCCTTTTTCTCGATTTCGGCTCCTAGTCCACTCTTTATTTTCTGTTCCCTCTCCCTACATGGGAATTGGGTTTACACGACAAGTGTTGTCACGAACGCCAGCTAGGCTTCATTCCTGCCCAGACTCCCTTCGCGCAGTTCGCTTTGGATACACAGACACCCAGCACAGTAATCGAAATACTTCTAATGTTCAGTGCAACTTGATTCGAGTTTTTGCGTCTGATCACACGGAGCATTTCGCATTTACTAATTCACTCGTAACCGTTACTCTTTATCGGTGGCCGATTGATCACACTAGCCGGTAACTACATTTTTCGCACCGCCATTGCTACAACGCAGGACGCAAGGCATCCATAACGACACATTGAATGACTTAGCATCTCAGGAAACTGAGCTTCCATCTCTGTCAGCAACGGCATTTAATGGCCTCTTTTGAAATATGCAGCCATCATAAGGAACGTAGCTTTTCCATCCAAGACTAAGAGAGTCTTTCCAGTACTGTTAGGGGTGAGACTTACTCTATTTTGATTATAACTTACGATATGCTATTTTAGTTCCCTTTAGGGTGCCTATGGACAGGAATCACATAGAAATTATATACTGGATTCTATCCGTGTACCTCTGAATTTGGCACCATAGAAGAATTACTAAAGTCGCAAGAACATACCACCCTTTTTGGTATGTGACTGGCTATGCCTAATTACCTTATATTACTGGCTCTACTGCATAGAACAGTGTGATTTACCACACATATATGCTATTTTTATACACTCCAGGTCTGTACATCCTAGTTGCATCTTGATTTTCGGAACACCGGCAGAAGCTTCCTTACTGACTCTTGGTCCGTTTTTTAGTTTGAGTAATATATCAGACAGAATAGAGTGCACACATTGGTGAGTGAATATCCTTTTTGATTTAATTGACACCTATATGGTATATTAATTACACTGTTACTGATGAGGCAGCTTAGATGTTCCTCATTTATATGCATTTATTCTACTATCTCTATTTCTACACAATTAGAGACCATGGGCCTCATTACGAGGCGGTGCTAAAGGATTACCGACACTACTACGAGTTCCCTTTGCGGGTCCTCCCTTAACGCCTGATTTTTCCAGGCGTTAAGGAAGGGACCCGCAAAGGGACTCTGGAGCTAATAATGGTACCACAATTTGCGGTACCGTTATTAGCACCTTCCCCATTCCCATTGAGCCCAATGGGGGCTCAAATGGGAATGGGGAAGGGCCCTGGTGAATGGGGAATTACCGGTCCCGCCAACCTTGGAATGGACCAGTAATTGCTCCATTCACCAGGGCAGAGTCGGAACGAGTTTGAAGGCAGCCATGGCGCTAATAGCACCATGGCTTCCTCCAACCTCGTAATGAGACCCCATGAATTTTAAAAGGTTTTGTTTGGACATACAGATGGATTACTCTACCTTATTCTAGGCCACTAATCAGTGGGATCCTCAATATAGATAGATCAATCTGTTATATCTTGTGATATGTTTTTCAAATGCAAATTCGCATAAGTTAGTACGTACGAGTATTTCACATTTGTCGATGTGGTCTAAGGTTAATTTAACCAATTAAAAGTAGTCTTTCTGTGTTTTCTTTTCCCTGTTGTGACATCTACATGTACTTCAACTGCAATGTCTTCAAATACCTAAAGCAATTCAGCCTTCTGATGAAGAGGATTCCATCTCGAAACGCATTAAGCCATCAATTTTGTACCTACTGAACAAAGCACTTTGCCTTGATCTTTTACATTGAGTGTTATCTCTAATTAAAATTAATGCTTTTCTGATTTTAAATTATGTGTGAGAAATAATTCTTCTAACATTCATATGAAAAACCTTGTTCTAAATATGTTTCCAATGAAATAGCATTTGACCTACAAACTAAGGTTTTCTTTACCACATATTTTGTGGCTTGTTAATAGTGTGCATGGGATGGGAGGGATCCGTATTTGGTTGCTCTTTCTTCTCTTTGTGATGCATCACATGCCTGCAGTTACTGGCGGCTGCCTGTTTTTTTTCGTTAGTCCATTATTGGTTTTTATACATTGTTGGCAGCCGTATCTGGTCTGACTGTGCAAGTCCTTTGTTTATGTCCTACGTCCTTCCTCCTGGACTCCACAGGGCCAACTCGTACCAGTACTCGAGTGGTTAACACTCCCAATGTTCTTCCTCATCTCAGTACCTCATACTTGGTAATAATACATAGAGGTAGAAGAAGGAGAGCGGTGAGAAGGGAAAAAAGTGGATAGGGACTGCAGAGATGTAATCGGGTATACATGGTATGGGGGGCCAAGAGGTGTTGGGCTTGAGTGGTCATACCACGGTCTCCCGAGTTGTTCTCCCTGGTCCCCAGAGAGGGAGTCTCTCCCAATGAGATCCTCCCACTGAGTACTACCCGCAGGGTGGCTATCGGGTAGCGGCCTCACCTCCCTGGCCTTATTGGAAGGGGCTCCCCCTTGGGAAGAACTAACATTATCTCAGGATTCATCACATATGACAAACAGAATGTCTGTGATGAAGAAAAAGGACTGCAATGAAGGGGAAGGGCTGTTACAAAGGACTGTAAGAAAGGAAACAGGTTGTGGTGAAGAATAAGCACTGTGACAAAGGAGAAGGACTGTGATAAAGAAGTAATATGGCAAAGGACATGGACTGTGCACAGGGAGAAGAACTGTGATCAGGGAAGGACAGTGCTGAAGTAGAAGGACTGTGATGGAGAACGGCTGTGACAAAGGACAGTGATGAAAGAAAGTGATACTGTTGAGGATGAAGAAGCACTGTGATGAGGTAGAAGGACTGTGCCAAAGGAGAAGGATTGTTACAAAGCAGTACAGCACTTTAACAAAGGAGACAGACTGTGATGACGAAGGACTGTGATGAAGTACAAATAATGTGATGGAGAACTGTGGTGAAGGAGAAGCCCGTTGATGAAGGAGAAGGGCTGTGACATAGGAGGACTGTGATAAGACAGACTGACTATGAAAAAGGATAGTGATGAAGTAGGTCTGTGATGAAGTACTGTAATGGTTGAGAAGGACTTTAATGAAGGAGAAGGACTGTCATGAAATAGAATTCCTGGGATGGAGTATGATGATACAAGAGAATTAATTTTACAAAGGAGGATCACTGTGATAAAAAGGGGAGGACTGTGATGAAAGAGAAGGACTGTGACACTGAAGGAGAACTGTGATGAATCAGAGTGGTAAAGGATGAAGACAGTGATAAAGGAAGGATGGTGAAGAAGGAGAAGGACTGTGATGAATGGGAAGTATTGTGACAAAAAAGAAGGACAGTGGGAAAGTAGGACTGTGTTAAAGGAGAATTATTGTGATAAAGAAAGACAAGGATGAAGAAGGACAGTGATGAAGGAGGACTGACAAAAGACTGATGAATGTGAAGGACAATGAAGGACTATGTTAAAGTAGAAGGACTTTGACAAAGACGGACTATGATGAAAAAGGTAAATGATGAATGAGAAGATCTGTGGTGAAGCAGAAGAACTGTGATAAAAAGGACTATGATGAAAGAGGACCATGATAAAGAAGGAATGTGAACCAATGAAAGGGACAATGACAAAGAAAGGTTTTGATGAAGAGAAAGGACTATGATACAGAAAGAGTCTGACAAAGCAGCATTACTGTGACAATAAAAGGAACAAGGAGAATGACAGTGCTGAAGAAATGTGATGAATGAGATGGACTGTGAGAATATCTATGATGAAGAAAAATAATGAAGGACTATGGCAAAGGATAACATGAATGTATACTATTATTATTACTATTATTATGACTATTACAAAGGGGGATGGCTGTGATAAAGCATAAGGACTGTAACAAAAAACTCTGATAAAGAGGAAGTCCCAGGTCTTAGAAAAGGGACTAGGACCAAGGAATATGATAAAAGAGAAAGACTAGGATCAAGGACTATGACGGAAAAGATCCATGCCAAAGGTCTAAGATGAGGGACTAAGAAGAAGAAGAGGAAGCAGTATGACAAAGAATAAGCTCTGTGATGAAGGACTAATAGAGAAAGCAGTGAGCGGAAGGACACAGAAAATAACTAAATATGGTTCAGCCAATACTTGCTAATAGCAGTTCCCATGCCAGCCAAGTATCCTGTTTCACAACACCCTTTGTCTTGTCTCTCTTTGCTGTAGTATTTTTTGGTTGCAAGCTGAGAACATGTTTTGAATCTTGTAATTACTCTGACATTTTGATTGCAATGTCTATGTTTCTGAATACAGACCATCGGAAACATAAGTAAGTGCACCAATGCTCTACTGAATGTTAAATGTTAAAGGTATTTATATAGCGCACCGTCACCAACGGAGTTGGTCCCCAGGCGCTCAGGTGGATCTGAAATACAAGAAGGTCACCAATAGCGGTGCAGAACTTTACACATATGAGATAGCATAGCATAGCATATCCTGAGCCCGTACACAGTGACATTGTTGCCACCTATTGCCCGTGTGCTCGTCTCCTCAGAGTGCCCTTCAGAAAAGTCTGCATGCTCTATGGTCTTTTACAGGGGTGTTTATTTTGTGTTTTCTAATTAATTTACTGCATTTTATTGTTTGATTACATTTTTATATTTGTATTGATCCGTAATTGGACCATCTTTTATTTTGCAACCATTGTAGTTAAGTTCTTTGAGTTGCTACTGTTACCAGCTCACACACCTCCCGAAGATATAGCCTCTTCTTGGCCCACTTTATTGAAGGAGGTAAAGGCGGTATACCTGTCGGGCTGTGCCTGTTTCCCCTTAAGGATTGGGATCACTGCTGCTTAATGGCAGTGTGGGGCTGAGTTGGTGGTTTAGCCACTGCTCATCCCTGTACTCAGAAAGAGCAGTAGGCATTACATTGCAAGCCCCTTCCAAAATACCAACAGGCCCCTGTGCAAAACCTGTCTTCAAGGCCTAGGTACAAAACGCGGGCACAAAAGCAGGGACATTTTAAGCAGCCGGGGTGCAGTGGCGACCGAACAAAATGTGCAGTAGCTAAGCCTAAACCTGCATAGTGTAGAGAGTATGTGTGCTGCACCGACTGAAAAGAAGAAACGCGGATCTGTTTGCTGAGCAGCCCTTCCTGCGATGTGCATCCATTTCCACTTCCTGATCAATCTTGACGGGAGGAGAGCGCATTAGATTCTGCTGCAGAATTGTCTGGCACGATTCAGCGCTGATCAGTGGTGTCTGTGAGATGATTAATCGTTTCCGTGCTCTGGACAAAGCGTGCCTTGGTCTCAGGTCTCTGAAGAGGGCTCCCAGGACCTGCGCGCGAGTGACAGGATGTGTAATTGCGTTCTTTGATTACATTCACATTCTCCTGTTTCTCGTCGCCCGTTCCCTCTCTCTCTCTGTCCCCTTTTGCGTATAACCAATGCAAGGGCGCCAGCTTGCACGTTTACATGGGTTTTTATTGGAACTCAAGCTGTGCAAATATAGAGGAACAGCAAGTTGGCACTGAAGTATTGGTGTTATTGATAATGTCTGACACTGCAGGAGGTTTCCCGTACAATTCAAAGAAAGGATGGTTTGCAGATGTACGATAAAATTGTGTATTTGGAGTAACATTTTGCACGGTTTTGCTACTTTTAGTCCTGGGTGATTTTGAATCAAAACAGCATAACCTTTGTCTTACATGCTTTCTGATTCCGCATATAGGACACAGCTCTCTGTTTTTTTTTATTATACCTGTATGGATATGGTGTTAGAAACATCAACAGGAGAGTTATATCTGTTTGCTCGGGTTCTACAACTTGTGAGGGAGGAAAAAAGAAATAGCATTGACTACATAGTGGGTCGCTCCAGCAATGCAGCTCATCCAAGATATGAAGATTATAGAAAGTATTGCGAGTCATCACAATCCCTTGAGGGTTCATTAATTTCGTCTCTGCTTGTGAGAAGCTTGGATAATCCCCATGGACAACCAAAGGGTCAGTGTCAAACAATAGTCGCGCTTTGTGATCCTTCCCTTAAGGCTGGTTTACAGTCCAGTATAAATGCCTCCTTGGATTGCATTAATTTGCATGCAATTATTTATGGTTTCAACTCAATTCTTTCCAAAGTTGGGCCAGCCATGGCAGTGGTGTGGAGGTGCTGCTTCAACCCTAAGGGCCTTCTCCTTAAGTCTTGGAATACTGCCAAGTGCAGAGAATAAAAAATAGTGAACTTGTCACAAGCATCAAATCGCCCTCAGCCTTGCCTTCGGGGACATCCGGTTTGGGGCCGGGTTTTAGCCTTGTCAGATTTGAATTATTCTATCTCTCCTGTCCAGTTGGGATTATCTGTAGGTCTGTCTACCCAGGAAAGCTTTTTTACTCTGTAGCAAATATTGCCTGGGTTATGGTTCTCTCTAATATTTGCCCTATATGGACCTTACTTGTGCTTTTGATTTTGTTAATAGGGGGGTCCTCAGCGACTGATTACATGAAAAGGGGGTGCCACGGTGCTTAGTTAACATTGTAGCAAGGAGTACGCCAAGCCTGTCTCCTTTCATCACATTTACTCTTCAACTTGCACATCAATGATTTGGAGGATGCTTTGTCATGGGTAGCAGATCTTTCAACTTTAGGAGAGCGTAGGTTTGCGTCGATGGTTTATGCTGATGGCACATCCTGCAGTTGCTTTGTGCTGCCTGGCTGATAAGCACTCAGAATGCATGCGTGTTAGGGCTTTTCCTGCCAATGCTACAGAATCCAGGATTATGGTATTTGGCAGTTAGTGCTTTTTGTTTCAAACCCTCCACTGCAAACGAGGGGATAGAATTGGGTACAATGTGATCCCTATCTAGGGGAGATCTTTTTCAGCAAGTGTTATGGAAAGAGCAGTCTAACAATATTTTACAAAAATTAAGAAATGCAATTGTTGCTATCTTCAGATAGCAAACTGGATTAGCATTCATTCCGTCACCTCTTGGTGGTTAAAAATGGATAAGGCCAAGTCGGTGGAATTGGTGGCATAGTGTGCAAGGGAGTTTGGGAACACTGCAATGTCAATAGTCTGGCCCCAATGGCAAATGTTTTGTTTAGGTGAGTTCTTTGTGTTCTATCACCAATGTCAGTTTTTGAGGTGCATGAAGACCTGGCTGCAGCAATATGGTTGGACTCTAAAGCTATTTTGAAGGATTTGATCCAGAGGGAAGTTATGCCACAAAAATGTATAAACTAAATTTAACCAGGTTGGGCTGAAAGCCTTGTTTCCATACCAGAATTTGCTAGAGACTAACTTTGAAATTAGATCAAGGGAACGTTTCTTGAAGTCTATAGGGTACAGCGGTAACAAGTACAATCATGTTAGCTTTTAAACCGTGCTCACACCACTAAAATCCTCAGCCGACCAAGAAAAGTATCTTGGCTGTGTCAAAAATGTCCTCTCTCATACTCTTAACTAATTTTCATCTCAATTTACTACAGATAAGAGTGACATCTGCGAAATGGGGAGGACGACATGCACTACTTTTCTCCAGTTTTCCTGACTTATGGAAAGGAACGCTGAGCCCCATACTGAGGAGTAGAGATTTTTACAAGGTCAACCAGCTATTTTACACTTATAACTTTTAGGCAATGTGTTAGTTTATGTTGCATAAGAAACCTCTCTGGTTAATGATTTTCGAATATGTACCCAGGTAACTCATTCTATGGATGCAAAGTGAACGAGGACAGATTTGTGGCACACTGTACAAATTTCACTCTTTTAAATTGTATTCTTTATATTCTCATTTGGTTTTATTTACTTTGTATTTAATACATCATTTTATTGTTTCTATTATTTCTTTTGTGCTTTTAAGGATATGTGTTATGCTCTCTTAAATACAGTATATTGATTGATGGATGGATTGATTTATTATATGTATTTTAATCCTCTAATGATTTTCCAAGATTCCCTGACTAGGATTACTATGTTACAAAGTAAATTAAGCTATATGAATACAGGTGAGTGATGGAAAATACAATTTGATCACTTCACTGCATGAGAAGGGACTTCATTGAACGATTGAGAGTGTATGGGTGTATATTCAAATGGACACATTTTAATATTAAAGATCTAAATATTAAATGCATTTGGCAGGACAGAATGCTGAATCAGCAATGTATTTGTATTTGTATTTATTGTGTTTATATAGCGCTTTCATCCAAAGCGCTTTACGAATACAAAGAAAATTAAAACAGTAGAAGCAATTTGCAATCATGAATCGAACCAATAAAAACAGGAAGTAGAGCAATTAATCTGAGGAGGCAAGGGGGAAGGGGTGAGGAGGAAGGAGGAGGGAAAACACAGGAGGGGTATAAGGGTGAAAATGAGGGAGGATAAGGGGGAGGGTGAGGGAAGAGAGGATCATAGAGAAGATTCAAGGGAAAGGGAGAGAATAAGAGGTGGGGAACGTTTCATGGCGGGGAATGGAGAAGGAGGGATTCCAGGGAAGTGCAGAAGGAGGAAAAGGTAGGTATAGAGCAGATTGAGAGAGGTAAGGAGTTCCAGTGCAGGGGGGCTAGGAGCTGAAAGGAGCGGAAACGGGAGGAGGCACATGGGGAAGGGGGTGTGGTGAGAATGAAGTGGTCGGCTGAACGGAGGGAGCGGGAGGGATTATAGAAAGAGAGGAGAGAGGAGAGATAAGGGGGAGCCAGATCATGGAGAGATTTAAAGACTAGAGAGAGGAAATGAAATTGTAAAGCACTGCTTCCATTTTATCTTCTCAATTTCCCATGTCTTTCACACTTATTTCATGTCATCAGAACTCAAAGTGCCCGATTGAATATGTTTCATTTGTTCTGGCTACATCTCCCTCTTGCTGCATATTTGGGTTTTTGATCTAAATGGCCATCATTCTTGGGGTCATAGATAGAGGAAATGAGTGTGTATGCAAAATGAATGGTTTCTCATTTTAAAATCCTCCAAATATACTCACATAGATATATAAAGCAAAAATACATGTAGAAACCAACAACATACTTGACCAATCCAAGGTTGGTTTCAGACCCATGAGAGGAACAGAATCAGCACTCCTCTCCATATGGTACAACCTAAATAAATCGGCCCTCGTACTACCGGACATATCAGCTGCCTTCGAAATGATCAAGCACACAATCCAAATAAAGAGACTTATGGGATGCGGTACACACATTTCTGCACTACAATGTCTGTAATCTTTCCTCACCGACCAACAGAATGAACCCACATTCCACCATTCACGTCAAACCCACAAATATTACACAAGCTTGTCCCCACTCCCCTTGAACATTTATGTGACACCACCCTAATGAAATAAATGGAATGGAGGAGCAACAGCTGCTTGTCGGCTAGCGTAACTTTTTAAGACTTCCAAAAATACCTCAAAACCAATCCCTTATCTCTGATTTCAGGTGCACATGGGAATTGGCCATAGGTCTAAGGAGACATGCAATTGTGTAGAAATAGAGATAGCCTGTTGTTGCCAACGGGTGACCGTCATGCACTCCTAACGGACAAAGTCCTTTGAAGGAATCCCTCAAAAAAATCTATTCAGTTATACATGCATTAGTAATTTATATGACATTTTCACAAACAATGTAGTTGTATACATTTGAACCAAAACACCCAATGCCTGGGCTTGTGTACATATTTTACGGCTAATATCTTTCAAACAATTTTTAAGTCAAAGCCTAGTACAGTACAAAAAGACTTGAACAAGCAGTACAGCTTAATTATAAAAAATGAAGTCTGACATGTCCATTTTAAATGCCAACGTGTTTCGGATATGCCGTCATATCCTTTTTCAGGGCTATAAGCTGTCCTTTCACTGTTGTAAAATAACTTGACTATTAATCTGTAACCTTAGATGTATGTTGATTCACAAGGGTATAGTCTTACCCAGCTTCTATCCGTGCCAGTATGCTCGGTATCACAGGGTATTTGTTTTTCCTCTCAGCGTAGTGTCGCTGGTATTCTACCTCTGACTGTATCTCTCAGACATACCGCAGGGCAGCAGACCGGCAACAAGTGTTGCCGGTCTGCTGCCCGCGGTCCCCCTAATAAAACCATACAAATCCGTATATTGACAGCCTACAGCTACACAGACGACACCAAACTCATCTTGAAGCTAACTAACGACACTAACCTGGACAACGCCCTAAATAAATGTCTGACTGACATAAACACCTGGCTGGCAAACAAAAACCTCAAACTAAACCCAACCAAAACAGAAATATGAATTGCCTCAAAAGAAAAAAGTCTAGCACAGACATTCCTCACAGGACCCCCAACCAGTGGAATCAAACCAGAGACGTCAACAGTGACAACAAATCTGGGAATCCTCAATGGCAACAGCCTCACCTTGGAACTACACGTCAACACAATAGCAAAAAAATGTTTCTACCTCCTCCGATTAATATGAGGGATCCTCCCTTTCCTCAAGTTTGCACACAGAACCCTCCCAATCTTTCCTTGGTATTATGAAGGAAACCTATGCAAATAGTCTACACCTGGGAATGCCTGAATGCCTCACCAAAAAACTACAATGCATTCAAAATACGTATGACTACTCCTGATACTAAATAGAAGAGACCACATCACAATGACCTTAAGACGTCTACACTGGCTACCAGTAAAGACAAAACATCTGCTTCATAGCCCTCTCCATAAATTACTACACAGACAAGGAGCTGAATTCATCCAAACAAAAATCACCCAAAAGTAGGCGAGGAGAGCCTTAAACTCCAGCACAAACCTCCAAATAGATACAAGACACTACTAATTCAGATGAACTGCCTTTTTCGAAGGAAATAAGAATGGAAGACCACCTCACTTTCAGGAACTGTCTAAAAACCAGAACCTTTCAACACACTGAGATAAACACTGACCAGCCATTTAATAACCACCCCACCGATGAACAGACTGAATAACCCATACAATCACTGCTTCTACAAACCATAAACCGGAAAACAAGGGATACATTCAGAATGGAAAACAATAACAGAACCTCAAATAACTGGAGATCAGCCACAACCCACTGGCCACTTCTTCTCTCTCACACATCCCACACTCCTCACCTACAACACATGCCCAGAGGGCAAGTGAATGTGTCCACCAAAATATTTAAACTGTACATCACTCTAACCAAGCTACAAACCCACTCACCTCAGAAAACAAACATGTCAAACACTGGATGCTGCCCTTCCGAACACAAGAAGCCCAGGGCACACAATAAATCATATCCAGAAAGCTCACACAGACAAACGCCAGTTGCTCCTGGTTCTGCCCGCATCAACAGATGAGCACTACAACTATCCTATAGCACCTCACTAACCAACTGCACTCACTTTTCCTTACAGAGCCACATGAGTGCCTGAAGACCATGAAAATGGCAGTGGTGAGCGGTATAAAACAACTGAACCTATAGCATAACATAACACAGGTGACATACATTTCAATAAAACAAAGGTTATAGTTGCAATAATTGGAAAGGGTGGGCGATTTGAGAAAGAAAGATGGCCCAATTTTCAAATGATCATGGTTGCATTGTTAGACCTACTGGGGCAGTTGTCCGTGGGGATACTGATCAAAGGAGAAAGAGAGTGGTTATCAAAAATAACCAACATGAAAGTGTGCATGCTGTCAAGATTAAAACAAATATTATGTTATGATAATTTGCTTTTATACTGTGCCAAATCAGCACCGTAGTAGTATCACAGCGCATAGGCTTATTTGTGGAGTGGTGTACTTTCACCCCACCAGTGGTATCAAGATCTTAGCTGGAAGAAAGAAAATATGCGAAGATAAGCGTATGGGAAAATGGAAGTAGATGCTACAAACACAGGGAGGAGAGGTGCACCAGGGAAAAATGTTTTGTGATAGCATGGGGGTTTGCCAGAGGCGACTATGTCCTAAAGTGTTGTGATATTTGGTTGTATTTCCACATTGTAGAGCAAACACATTTAATGCAGGTAAAATAGCATTATGGTCAGGGTTTTGCCACCCAGGAAGTGAACAAAAGGATGCATGATCAAAAGAAACAGATACATATTAGCAAAAACATGGCAGCACAGAGATGATAACTGTATTTACAACCCTGTTTATGCCAGTGCTAGCCAGGGTCGGACTGGGACAAGAAATAGGCCCAGACAACCAAAACAAAGTGGCCCACCCCTCGCCTCAAAAAAGTGGCCCACCCCGCGCCTAAATAAAAGTGGCCCTCAAACCGTCATCCGTGAATCGCATCAATTCATGACTTTACAGAAAATGCTACTTATGGAGGGTTCAAGTGTCTGTTACATTACAACACATAAAATAACATAACTTTGCATAAAGTTCTGTGACAGGGTCCACAGCTCCGAGCAGGAGTAGCATGAACACGACCTTTCGCCCCTTGACAAAACAGGAAGTGGCATCAAATAGCATTGCTCCTAAGTACACTGCGAAAAATATGGTTATGATTTCAGTAATGTGACATACATTTCATACAAGAATGGATCACCATATGTACCATTAATATCTGTGTGTAGGATCCATATTGTCAAATTACTGTGAATGCAAGCAGACGTCCGAGGCCAAATGATAATATGTTATTGTATAGCACTTACACTTAAGCTCTTTTTTATAGAACAAAATCTGAATACAATATCACCCAACCTGTGTTGGTACTCAAGTATCGACCTCAGAAGGATGAAAGGCTGAGATGGTTCGAACCTGCAACCTGCAGAAAACAAACACATTGCAGCAGCGAGCACTCAACCCACTGAGCTATCATATCGGCTGGAGTAAAATGAGCAATTATTCTCTAGTGTGAATACCATTAAACTGGTAACTGAGATTTAACAGCAGACCAGTTTAGCTCATCTGCATGTCTGGTGCAAATTTGGCTGCATGTCACGCATGCATGCATCTACTTTTCAGGCTTCAGAGGTTGGCATAATAGGGAAAGCAGCGTACTCATAGGACATTGAATACTCTGAGCACTCATTACCTCATACATGCAAACAAACATTCTGAACAGCATGTCAGGGAGATGGGAAAAATAGCCACATTACAACAAAGCATTCATTGTGGCACAATGAAGTCAATGGTAAGCCACTTGATGTGCTATCCCACACCAGTTGCGCCCTAATGAACTGCCCAATACTTTGAGTATTGCCATAGCTCCAGTGTTGTGCGGTTGTGGTTAAGTGTGGTTTTGGGTTCCGTTGGGAGTGTATCTGAAAACAGAGGTCAGGAAAAGAGAGTTGGAACCCTTCTCATATGTCACCCATCGAAGTTTATTCCAGCACATTTAGAACCCCTTCATGGCCATTCTAATAGAAGACCAGGCAAATCCCTAAAATGGTGGTGGTGCTGCTATAGCCTAACAGGGACCTTTTCTAATTCTATACCACAGTAACACCTGAATCCCATTGGCTGTTCTTGATAGTTCTTAAAGCTTCTACACTCCAACACACTTTACCAATCTACAGAATGAAAGTGTAAGTGGTGTGCACAATCGTAGCAAATGATTCAAAGTATGGCTATGTAAGCAGTTATTGCTTTCGTGTCCTTTCCTGCCTTCACCACCACGGCTTATACTCCAAGATGTACCACTGTCGTTTTTTTTCAGCCCCAATGGTTGAAATGTTTTGGGTCGGGCAGATGAGGTTAGCTGGAGTGTCCCCCCAATGCATTATTTTATTTGTAGTACCGGGGGTGGGGTAAACCTGGTGCTGTTAGCACGCGCCTTAGTGGGGCTTCCCGACACTGAGTGGGAGAATGCTGCGGGAGGAGGGGAGGAGGTTACTGTCCCAGCTTGCAGCAGATTGGCGACAATTCCCTATACTAAACCCTTCTGCTGGCCCCCTAAGCCTTCGCCTGTATCTTGCCACATCCGTCTATGCAAAGCATTGTGGAGCAGCCACTCTAACACGTACAACGCAGTGCTAAACTCCCAAGCTAGCCCAGGGCGATTCGCACATACACACATGCAAGCATTAGGACAACAACAGTTACCCGTATTTTGGGGGGGTGAGGAGAGGGGGTTTCGGATGCCAGGTTGGAATGAATGCCAGTTAGGGCCATGGAGCAACTCAAGGCGCCCCCCCCCCAGCACGGCTTACCAAGCAGTCTGGTCTTGCACTGTGCGCCATCCCGTGTCCCCTCTCAAGAGTTCCACCTCCCGCATCGATCTTCCTTCGTGTCGACTCAAACTGGTAGCCTACACATCACGGCTACATCCGAGGGACGCGACCATTAATTAGCACATAACTAGGCTACCATGCCCCACAGAAAGCCTTGCATACGTATAATGTTTAAAACTCCCCCATTCCAACACCCTCACGTAACACCAATTACATCCAGCCTTTCTTTGGACAAAATCAGTTTTTTATTTTACACACCAGCAACCCCCCCTTCCCAGCGAACCCCCCATGACTGTGTTTACATGCACACCCACCAGTAAAACTGAACCCCAAACACACTGGATCCAAAGAAGCACCCACCGCAACGGTGCCTGCATAATGCAAACACGTGATGCTATGGTCAAATATTTGTACACTGTACACAAGCTTTTAGGCACAAGGATTTTGTCAAGTGACTGAGGACAAAGGCATGGAATGTCTTGTATGATCGTAACAGAGACAACGGCAGAAAAAACATGCTATTAATGCAATTTTCGAAAAGCAAAATACATAGTCACGGTTACGGAGGGAGATCCCGCCTACCGTACCATTGGGACCGCTTAGGGGTCTTCCCTGTGGTCCCAGGCAGGCACTCTATGCCTCCTGAGTCCTGATTGGAGCGAAGAGGACACAGAAATCATTCCGGTGATGAAAGCAGCTCACTGCTGCAAGTTGCAACTTATGGTGCCGGCGGCAGTGGGGGTGTGCAACGGAGAGGCGAGCAGAGTCTGTTACAATTCACTGGGAGGGAGCAGGCTGGGCTGAGGCAGCTCCGCCCAGCCCTGCCCGTCCTTCGCAGTGTTTTGTAGCACTGACTGCTGCTGGCGCCAGGGTGTCGCGGGCCGAGGCAGTTAGCCGCCGGCCTGCCGCATTTATCAAAGAAAGGTAGTACTTCAGTGTTACCTTTCTCTGCATCTGCGGCGGGCCGGCGGCAAAGGCGGGCGTGGGGCTGCAATTGCAAAGGATCTGTAAGTTACTTACTTACAGATCCTTTGCAACTTGCATCCACCTGGCGAGGACGAGGCCTGGGGGCTGGTTCCTGAAGTGTGAAGCCCACGCCTTGGCTGAAACCGGCCCACGTGGGCTTCAGGAACCGGCCCCCAGGTCTCCGGCCATGATTTTGCATCGGCCACGGGCCGATTGGCCGACGACCCAATCCGACGCTGGTACTAGCTACAGTTTAATGTGGCAGTCCACTGTTTTGAACCATGAAGAGGAAGCTATCAACACCACAGCATGTGCGAGCTGTATCCCAAACAACAAAGAGGCCAACAGATTATCAGGCAGCCTGCAACCTTATCCCTTTCAAGGAGCTAATAGGTTGGCCAGTTCTCTTTTGACACATCATATAGTAAATGATGTGGAAATATTATTGATGAGGTAACTCCAGACTACAAGGAAATCAAGCCTGTGAAGACCTAAGGCCTCGAGTCAGAGCTGTGCATAATAAGCAGATCACAGATCTGAATTATGAAAGAGTAACCTCATCACACCTTCTCTTGGCATGTTCAGTAATGATGCTTTATGTGTAAAGGGAGGGGCATATTATTGGGATAATGCTGTGCAACCCCATTATTGACCAAGGTTAGGTCAGGGCTATACGTTGGAGAAGGGTCATTATCCCAAGTGAGCATGACTCCTCCGTAGTTCTACAAGGCTATTAGAACATGGAGTTGTGCAAAGGGAATGATTTTAGTCTGTTGCTCAAGTCAGGGGTTTGAGGTTTGCAGAGGTATGTACCGGAGATCCCAGGCTGCATTCTGAGCATTCTGACTGGAGTTGGTGTTCTTATTACTGAGACAATGATGCTCTTTTCCCCTACTAAATGATTAATGGCTAAGTTTGACTCCATAAGGATCTATCGCTGATCTGCAGGTTAAACACACACTTCTCTGAAGCAGACACAACATACTATTGAGATATCTTGCTGTTCAAATACAGAAAAAGCAGATTCAGACATCGATGTGAAGAAGCGAGACTTAATGATGATATCAAACACCCAAATAAATTATTATTTTGTGGTGCTTTTACATAGAAATGTTATTATTAAAGAATTAATAAAAAGCTAAAGGATCCCTGATAGAATTGTATTCTGTGTCTTCATGGTACAGTCAGAGCTTTGCTGATGAGCTACTGTGTCACCCAAAACAGAAACGCCTGTCTGAAGAGTATTTGTATTTTGTATTTCATTAAATGTATATAGCATCTTAGCAGAGCGCTGAACAAAGAATTGGCAACAATATAAATTAAGCTGTAAATGTGGAATTTCCAAAATTCAGTACATCATTTTTTCAAAAAAGTAGAAAGAGATTTTAGATGAGAACAAAACACAGAAGCAGTAAGAGTAGACCTAATAAACAGGGCAAAGTATTCCAGTCGTATGCGCAAGAAGGGAAAAAGAGCAAAAACAAGCCTGCACACAGGGATAGGCAGGATTTAGGAACTTCAAGGACGAAAGTCAGTAGATTGAAACTAAAGAAGGGCAAAACCGTGAAAACATTTAAAGACAATGCAAAGAAAATGAAAAAGAAGGTAAGAGTCCAAAGAAGCGAGAGAAATGTGTGGAGACCAAAGAAGAGACGAAACAATTCTGCTAAGCAGGAAGTCTAATTGAAAGGTCAGAGCAATGATCAAGGCGAGAAAAGGCAAGAGAAGTAATAAGCACATTTGTAGTATGAAAAGAAAGGGGTAAAATGAGCTTTGTGAAGGTTATGGAGCCAAAAACAACGAGAATGTGAACTATCAACAGTATGAAAAGAGAAGGGAAGGGTACAGTGAAAGATTGCAATCAGATCGAGAAAAAGAAAGAGAAGTACTTTGAAAATTACACATTGTATTGCCATTTGGTCATTTTTAAGGCATGCTGTTATTACTCAATAGCACTCTTGTTCCAGTGAATTGACACTCATGTCCCCAACGTGAACATGGAAAGCCTCCCTCTGCTATTAGCAGACAACGTGGTTCCCGTTGCTCTTTCACTGAGGACAGTGCATGGCCACTTGCTAAGACTTGAGAGGTGTTATTGTGCACAATTCCTGATTTACTAACATCTTGAAATGTAAATACATGGCGCTCAGGATGCATTGCCAGCTAATAAGAGTTTTAGAGGAGAGTAGAGGAGAGGAGAGAAATATCACACATTGACTACTTGGGAAACCCCATTTTTGCAAATGGTTATTGCAGGCACAAACAAATAAGAGCAGTATATCTCTGGAGCAAGTAGCCAGAGGGATCCTGAAATTTCACCAAAGGCATGGTGATTTGGTGGTAAAAGAGGCACTTCAAGTGTAAAATGGCAAGGGGCTGGTCACCATATTATATAGTACTGAGCTCTCGGACATGCGGACCCAGCCTTACATTTCTGTAGAAAACATGTTCTTACAGAACTTCAAAAACAAAGAGGTGATTGCTGGAAGGTTTAGAATGAATCTTAACCTCTGGCGTTGCTCTGGGCAACCCTCCGGACCATTGTTCCTCACCTGCCAAGCCATTACAAAAGGGGAAAGACCATATGCAAATCAGGCTTGGTCCCACCCCAAAACATTACAGAACTGCATTGAGTGGAAAGGAGTACACCTAGTTCTGCCCTGAGGGCTGAACTATAATACCTGTTGATGATCAGGCCTGCCTGCAGCTGCTGCTCTTCCGGGCCACATTTTAGCTAAGACCCAAAGTTGTGCTCCACAGAGAAGCAATGGGGACTTAATGAGAATGCAGAAAGTGAACCAGCGTGGAAGGCCAGCCAGAACCAAAATGGGGCTAGCAGAGTTGGATCGGCTATACCTAGAGAATCACTTTACTGCCACTGAGATTGTGGATGTGCCTGCCATAAAAAAGGGCTACAGTAAAGAGTCAGAGCAAGAGCATGTACAGGGTGGTCAGAAGCTGAATCACATTTGCGTACTTTGACAGCAAATAGGACTTACAGGTTTGAGCATTATTTAGATGAGGTTAGGTTAGTAAAGGCAAGAAGGCTTTATAAAAAGCTCAGACTAAAGTGCTGGTGGCAGCAATATCTATCAATTGGGCCCACAAGTTCTTGGAGGGAAAATGTGTTTGCCTATATACTGGGAGGTCTGGGGTTTTGCCTGCTTTACTGGCTGAGCTCCCATGTTTAATTCTAGAGGGGTACAAAGGATGGCCAATGGCTTGCCCCTCCAGCTCTCACTGAGGACACTACATGAAAGAAGCTGCTGTTTCCACATTTCAGATTCACAACCCTCTTTATCCTTCTTTTAATGCAGAGCTCCTCTATAGCCTCCATTGACTCCCACTTCCCACCGCTAAAACATGCACCTCACTACACTAATCCATGTTCCCCTCTTGTTGATGTTTTCTTTTTTTCTCATTTTTGATCACAAATTGCATTTTTACAATCAGGGAAATGTTGCTCTTTTAAACAAGCTATTTCGTGAAAGACCCATAAACCCAACCGAACAGTGGCATTTATTATAGGCCAATATCACAGAATGAGTGGAAGTTGAATGGAAACAGTTAATGCTGTAGATTTAGGATTGTAGGCAGGCGTATGAAATGTGATTTGTTGCAATTCATAATTCAAAGTAAACATTCATACATTACTGCAACCTAACACATTTCCATGGTAGGATCCTAGAGTTTAAATCTAAATAGCAAAACACTTTGTCTAGTGTATTTGTCAGGAAATGTTTAATATAATGTTACAAGCTTTTACAAATGTGGGAAACCCTTATATATTCTGCCAGCCAATGTTCATTCTTCAAATAGGAATAATTATAGAACCAGTCCCAAACCAAAGGCTTTCATTTAATGTCTTGCATCATTTAAATTCATTTGAACATACTATTGATATTGTTGCTCCTGAATTAAATGTTTATAATTACAGAGTATGTTTCAAATGACATGTAATAGACTAAATAAGCATTTGTTGTTTGTTGGTGGTAGTACCTTTTCTTTAAATCACCTGCATCAAGTTTCAAACATGTATTTTTTAGTTTTCATATAGGTCGCAGCAAAAGATGAACCCAACAAGAATCAGGATTAGTTTGAAAACCGTTGTAACTAACGTGTATGATATTTTGCTGAGCAGTCACACTTACTTTAAAACTCTATAATTCCTTTCATATGTTAAAAAAATGGGGTTATGCTTTTAGAGGTGAATAATTAATCTTTATAATCTGAAACCAGCAAATAACTTTACTGAAGTTAGAAAAGTTATCTATTACATTTAGTCCAATCGAAACTTTATTTAAATCCATAAATGATTTGTCGACACCAGGGACAGCCAATATTGTCTCAATGCCAGCCTACAGCCTGCATGCCGTGAACAGGGGGCTAAAGCTCCATTTTCCATAACGTGGGTCTGAATGGCAAATTGGGCTCAAATGCCACCCCGTCCAACATCCTGCAAAATTCAGCAGGTTAAACATTCAAGTCAATACTTGCATGCAAATATTTTGGTGGCTGGAATGTTCCACACACTCCGGTTGCTGAAATGCCTGGCACTCAAGCCAGTCGAAGCGGTGTGAACACTAATGCCTTGTGATTGGTCAAAATGTTCACACACCAGGCCTCGACCGCCTGTGCAAAAAAAAGTGCAATTCCAATCAAGGTGGATTTTGTCGATTTCACTCTGCAGACATATATGTTATTCAGGTCTATTCAGATCTATTTATGTGTGAGGTCCTTTTGTGTGAGGTGTGTGAGGTCCTGATGTAGATTTCAGTAAATGGTCCAAAAGCAGAGCTAAAAGTAGAGCTCTGCTATTGGAAAATGCTACTTGAATGTGCCATCCCAGCATCCTTCCTTACCTTATACTATCTTCTAAGGCAGTGGTATTCAAACTTTTTTTTATCTAGCCCCCGGTTGAGTGAAAGTATTGTCGCCAAGTGTCCCCTTGAGCACAAATATTGTTTCTGGGCCCTCTGTGGAATGAAAATACAGCTACAGAGCGACACAGATAGGGAGGCCATTCTAGGCTCCTATTTTGAGAGTGAAGGTGGCTAATGTGGAGTTCCATTGAAATATAAAAGCCAGTACAAAACCATGATTTTTGACATAAGGCCTAGTGAAATGGAAAGAAATATGCCTAGCCAACTACATTAAAACGGACAGGTGCGCAAGTGAAGGGGAATCTGCCTGAGAGTTTACAACTGGTGGATATGCCCAATGAATTAGAAATAACATGTGGTGATGCAGATGCTGACTTTGTGTAAACTGGGAAAAGACACCTTTTTGACAGATTAATAACTGCAGCAGTACACATGGGAAAATATACTTAGAATGAATTGTGCCTTACATTTAAAAAGTGAACCAAGTGACATTTTTCAGAGAAAGACACTTAGTTTTCACAAATAAACTGACATTCAAATGAAAAGGGCCACTTGTTGGATCTTTTGTGTAAATGTGGCCTATGTGTGAATAATACCTAATGTGAACTTGTATCTGTCCAAACCATTTGTAAAGAAAGATTGCATGATAAACAACATGCCCAGATATAATGTTAAATATTACATGTAAGCACATCTTGTCGATTTAAAGCTGTATTGTCTGAAGTATGGGTGCAGCTGTTTTCTCCACTGAACTGAAAGGTCTGTGCCTTTGAAAATTTGAACTCAAGACCTGCACTGGGCCCCCCAAGAAAAGCAGGCCTGGTTCAGTTAGAAATACAAAGAAATAACAGAGAATTAGATCCAAAATGTGGGAGTTGTAGATAACACAGCCAGCAGAAATGACCTTTAAGATCAGGTCTACCCATTAACTGTGCATTAGTGGCCAACAGAATTGACCTTTTCAGGGCTGACTCGACCTCAAGAAATGGCTTCAGGCACTAATGGATGATCAAACATTGTGTATGAAAAAGACCTCGCTGATAAGCAGATGTTTGTGTCAGATGACGATGGAGAAATGAAACTTAGGAATAGGTGGCGGCTAGGTGAAACTGAGAGGCATATGGGAAGAACTGGCATTGATTAACATTGGACTCTTTTTCCAGAATAAAAAGAGAATTGTGAGTCCCAGTGAGCTCATCCTGGACTCATACTAAAGGGGATAAGAGGCCACTCGTTATCATGTAAATATGAATCCTGTGTGATGTATGCAATTTGAGTTACAAAGACAATTATGATCCTGGCCTGCTCATAATTCTGAGGGAATGGAAATTTGGTGTGGTGATAGGTGAAGGGTCAAAGTTGTGACTATCTCGGCTCAGTATTAAATCATTTCCTTGCAGGAAGGGCGTGCCAAGATATGATTAGTATTTTCTGACTCGCCATAAAATATAGAATGCAAATATATACATGTGCCTGCAGTTTTGGGAAAAGTTAGGGCTAGCTGCCATGTTGTTAGATTTTTAGGAACACTAAAAGTTAAACCCACTTGTCATTTTGATATGATATGATAAGATATTTTATTTATATCGTGCTCGTACACAAGTGTTTCAGAGCGCGACAAGGCAAGGGAGGGGAACAGGGGAGAACAAAACAACAATCTTACTAGGCCCAGTGACATTGAGAACATGCAAGTGCATGGGAAAGGGAATGGGAAAAAGTGCAAGGAAGGGGGAGAAGTGGAAAGTGCGCAGCAGAGGAGAAAACAGATACATAATAATACATAATAAATAAATTAAAAAATAAATAATAAATGCAATAAACATGGTAGTGCAGCTAGCAATTGGCAAGTGCTGGGTTTGTCTGATAAGTGAACAAAAAAAAGAAAAGGGGTGGGAGACTGTATGGGTACAGATACAGACCCCAGTGCAAGGGGTGCCCGGAGGCAGTGCAGGAGGGTGGCAGTGTGAGCAGGTACCTAGGCCCGGAGGACAGAGTGTAGCCAGGTCCACGGTGCCAAGAGAGAAACAGATCAGCAAGGGACAGGGGGGCGAAGGCAGAAGCAAAGAGGATGGTCTTGAGGTGCTTCCGGAACCGGAGGTGGTTCTCCTCAAGTTTCACAGTGGCACGGAGGCTGTTCCAAAGGGAGGCCCCAGCCGAAGACAGAGATCTACGCCCAGCTCGTTTCTTTGAAAAATGACCCTGCGGGAGTTAGAGGTAGAGGAGCAAAGAGCTCGAGAGGGGAGGTATTTACGGAGGGATAGTTGAAGGTATTTTGGGCCCCAGAAAGCCTTGTGGACAATGCAGAGGGTTTTGAATTTAATCCTTGCATCCACTGGGAGCCAATGAAGGGATTTCAGAGCTGGAGAGATATGATCCCAGGGTATGAGGCCAAGGACAAGTCTTGTAGTCCTGTTCTGAATTAGTTGTAAAGGGCGGAGAGTAGAGATTTAGAAAGAGGCTGATACAATAGTCCAACCTATAGAGAACCAGAGCTTGTGAGACAATGAGCTTCAGGGGAAGGAGAGGAAAGTCAGAGTACCTAAGAGGAGGTGCAGTAGGAAGTTTGACTTTTTAGAGACGTCAAAGATGTGGGCGGAGAAGGAAAGTGTGGAGTCAAAGATGACCCCAAGGTGCTTAGCCTTGCAGGCGGGTGTTGGAGGAGGGCCAAGGGAGGCTGGCCAGAGAGTAGGGGAAAGGATGGTGAAGGTGTACCAATGAGGAGGATCTCAGTCTTGTTGGCATTTAGATAAAGATCATTGGCGGCACACAAATCTTGACTGGCAGTAAGGCAATCAGAGATGAGAGAAGGAGAGGAGGTAATCGAGGGCAGCCTGAAAAAGGGTTGAGTTTCATCAGCGTAGCACTGGAAATTTGAGCAGAAAATGGCAATGCACTGGGCGAGAGTTGCCAGGTATTGGTTGAAGCGCCAGGGCGAGGTTAGACCCCTGGGGAACACCACAGTTAAAGAGGGAGGTAGATGAAAGGAAGGAAGGACCCAAATTGGACGTGGGAGGGTCGATCAGAGAATTTTGGGATGATGAATCTTTCTCCTCCCTCAGCCTCCACCATCCACATCTCCCAACTCCTTTTCCAATCAACAGGCAGTGGCTGGATTGGGGAGGGAGAGAGTTGGCCAATCTGTAGCGTGGGAATTATGATAATAGTGGAGTGTCAACAGACTGATAAGAGATCCGTTTCAATCTGAGAGGGATCTTTCTTTGACTTTTTGACTCTTAGGACCTTTCTTTGGACTTTTTTAATTTTTCACTTGACTTTCCCACTCTATTGCTGGCAGTAGTCTACTTCTGGACTCTTGCAAGGAACAACTGTCAGAGAGAAAGGGAGCTACCAAGCCCTTAAACATTGCATGGGAGACAGAGACTGGAAGCTAGCTGGGCCTTCCATTTGAGCATTTGAGCAGCCAGAGGATGTCTGGGTGCTGGGGACTACCCTTGACCGAAGCCTTTGACCAGATATGTGCAGTCCTCAGAGGGGCCTTGCTGTTTCCCTGGATGCCCCATAACCAAGGCCTCCCATGTAAGTAGATTAATCCAAATGCCAACAAAAGTGTGGGGGTTGGGGAGAATCTGCCAGCCTTAATCTCCATCCCGCATAGCGGGTAGGGGGGTGGAACTGGGGAGACTCTTGGCACATTTTATTAAATCTAACTCAAATGCATTCCACTATAGAAAATCACCCTATCCATTTTAATTGAATGGTTTTGGGGACTGCCTGCCCTAATCCTTTCCATTAAATTGTGGGGAGGGGGGAAGCTGTGTAGATCCTTAGCGCATTGAACTGAAGTTAAATCAATTAATTCCCAAATAGAAAATTACGAGATGAGTGTTGTTAAAGTTTGAAACTAACGAAGTTCATGCACAGTGTGTGTTGTAGCCGCTATAGACAATAAAGTGTTTGGGTGACTCTACCGTTCTAAAACCCCTGTTTTCTGTACAGAGGGGGGTGTCCATAATCCCCAAATAAGTTACCCTAAAATGCTGCCATTCAAGTGAATGTAGAGTATGCAAAATAAAATTTCCCATTTTTTTACGTGCATCCCAAAACAATTTTCCCAAGGCCCTGTATGTTATGCAAATAAAAAGCCCAAAACGATTTTCCCATTGAGTTCCTTTCCAAAACTTTTTTTATTTCAAAAATGATTTGTTTGATTTTACAAACTTAACATTTTACACTTAATTGATATTTCAGGAAGAATAAAACTTTGTCATTACATTTCAATCATACAGTTTACTGTCGTTGATAATCGCTGTCCAAAATTTGATTACTGTGAAGATTAGGCATCTGTCCTGTCCTCTTATTAATTTTGCCCAACTTTCTTGAGTGGTCATTTGTTTTTGGGATATTCCAAAGAAGTCTTTGTATAGGTCTCTTTTTTCTTTTTTAAGCCAGGCAGACCATGACCAAATGAAAGAGTGTTTCACACACATTCTCTGCTTTGCAAAAGCGGCTGTCATTGCTTTTATTATCTGATATTTCTATCTTGGTTAAGTAGTCGCGGGTTGGTAGAATGTTTAGGCGAAAGCACAAAAATAAATCTCAGATAATGCAGGCCGGAAAATAATTCAGGTAGCCTGGAAGTCCATGAAGAGCCCTTGTTTCCGTTTCGCATTTTAGATGGCGTTTATATTTGAGTTGTTTGGTGATTGTTGTAATCCAGTCATTAGTTCGAATTTTGCGTTTCACATGTTGCGGTCTATTTAGCAGCATTTCTTCAACGATTTCTTCTGTTTGTATTTTTTGTTTAATCTTAGAAGTCCAATGAGAAAGAGCTATGACTTGAAATGCTTGTTTTTTTTCTTTCAGTATTTCTAGCGATGATATTAGCTCTTGGGAGATTATTTTTCTGTAGAGATCCATTTGTTTCCAAAGAACTATAGATTGCAAACATTGAAGAGCTAGTTCAAATCGAATTCTTGGCATAGGGAATGATCTGGGAAGGGATAATGTTTTCCTCCAAAATATCGCCTCGTAGCGGGGCCATTTTATTGTTTGTTGGTTGATCAGTGTTTCGCTGGCATAGGTAGGGATAGGTACCACTTTTCTTTTGTACAGAGTGATTGTGGCTTTTATTGAATAGGTTCCAAACTTTAGGTGAAAGAAGCAACCTTGTCTGGCAAGAGATCTGGCTTTACCCTTAAGGTGATCTTTCCATTCTTGTTCATTTGTAGAGGGATTTATCATTGCACCCAGATATTTAATTGCCTTGGTTATCACAATCGGTTTGGTTTCTAGATGTATCTTTAGGTTTTGGTGGTTCTTATTTTTTTGGGTTGAGAGTTTCATTAGCTTAGTTTTATTGATGTTTTTATATGCAACTCGTTTTCTGTCATGAAGTTTTGAACTTTGTCTAATGACTTTTGTAGGCCTGACACGGTTTTATCTAGGATGATTTTATCATCAGCATATATTAGGATTTGCAGCGGTTCATTATTGATCTTCGGAGGATTCCCAGATGTGTCTTTGATCATTTCCCCAAAATCGGAGGTATACAGATTATATAGGCCGGCGGCCAGTGGGCAACCTTGTTTCAGGCCGTTCCAGGTCGGGATTGGTTTTGTCGTTAAACCATCCTTGGTTAGCCGGACTTGAATAGAAGTATTCGAATACAATTGTCTTATTGGATTCAGGATGCACGGTGGGCAACCCATGATGTTACTTTGTTCCACAGTTTTTGCCTGTTGACAGAGTCGAAAGCCATTTTTAGGTCTATAAAGATGGCATATACCTGTTATTTCTTGGTGATCGCTTCATATTTTATCATGTTCAACAGCAATGAATTCACATTGGTTCCTATTTTGTTAACAAAACCAGTCAGTCTTTTTTCTTTCCTACCATTCTCAGCCGCCCAGATGTTACGTTTTTTAGGAGGTATCCCGCGAAAAGTTTTCCTAGGGGATCTAGGAGCGCTATGGGTCTATAGTTCTCTGGATTTCTTCTATCACCAGCTTTGTAGATCGGAATAAAAATAATAAGAATAAGAATAAGAATAAGAATAGCCAGGGTCCAGGTTCGAGGGATTTCTTTTGTCCTTCCAATGAGTGTAAGAAGTTGCGTGAAAAAGGTGGCCCATTCTTCTGGTGCTGATTTCAAATTGGCATTCGATAGTCCGTCTGGACCCGGGGCTCGAGATGGATTGAGAGCCATGATGGTGTTTCTAAGATCTTCTTTTTCCCAGGTGAGGTCCCAAGAGCAGTTTCTTTTCTCTGCTTCGGTTATCACAGTATCTGGAGTTGGTTAGTGAAATGTTTGATCCATGCGTGAGCATCTACTTCTTGGATCATGTGTGATGCTTTGGAAGTTGTGTTTAGCAATGACCATAGTTCTTTTGTGTTTTTCTGTTTCAGGGCAACTAAAATTGCTTCTGCATCATTTTGCTGCATTATTGTTTTAATTGATTTTATTGAGTTGGAATATTTCTGTTTTTCTTTTTTTATTTCGATTTCAAAATGTGTTTCTTTCTGCTTTTTTAAGAGACGCATTTGTTTCTGAGGAAGTTTTTTCTTCACCTCAATTTCAATATTGAAATGATGCATGTGGTTGTGTTTCGTTGAGTTGCTATGCCTTGAGAGCGGTTGATGATATTTCTCTAGGATTCAGTCATAATTTCATTTTGGTTGGTCTTGGAGTAGTGAACCTTCAAATTTTGAAACTAAACCAGGCCTCTGATGTTTTTTTATTCTAAGTCTATTCAAGCCGTTATTCAGTTCAAGGTCTGGTAGAGTTATTCATGGGATCTGAGATCGTAGTGTATCCCATGATATTGATAGCTGGTGATGGTCACTATTAGATTGGGGATGATTGGCAGTAGAAATGATACAAAATGTAATCAATGATTGAAGTGGATTTTTCTTGTGACCAAGTTGAGAGGGACAGACCTTCGCTGTTCATCGGTTGATCAATCAGGGATATGTTACGCATGGTTAATTCTTTGGTCCATTTCCGCGCCCTAGGTGACTGCATATGAGGATATAATTTTGTTCCTTCTCTACTGATAAAGTCTCCGGCTATAATAAACTCTACTTGGTTGATGGTGTTGGCAATAGTGTCAATTTCATCACATATAGAGTCTATACATTTGTTGTCATTCATTGCCATTGGATTCCAGTATATATTAAAGATGGTTAGATGGGTTGGTTTAGAACATTGATCCAGGTCAGTTGTGAAGGTTGGTATTTGTATGGTAATGTGTTGTGCCCAGGAATGAATATTTTTCTTTGTTGTTATTGACCATGAGAGGTCAATTTTCGTTAGAATCATCATTCCCGACGCAGGGTGACCTTGCTATGAAGTAATTGCTGGATTCATCAGAGAGATAAAGCCATCACAGATAACTTCCTCTTTCAACCAGGTTTCCTGATCCTTCATCAAAGAGGTGTTTATGGCCTCTGGTGTTCCAAGAGCATAGTGATATCCTTTGATGTCTCTTGCATTTTGATTGTTATAGGTAGGTCTTCGTTCGGGGACTCTGGGTTTCTCCTAGTGCGTTTGGGTTCCTTTTACGCTGGGGAGTCAATTGTGAATCACGCCATGATTCGTATCTTTTCTGGGTAACGTTACAGTTTGTCTGATGAATTTTCGTGGTGGTATCTCCAGTCTTTGGAACAGTGTTATTTGCAAGCTTCTGAGCATTGTCTTCTGGCAGGTGTTTTATCAGTTTTTTTTCGTGAGTAAGAGTCATGCTTCGCTAGTTTGTTACTTGTTTTTTTTTCCGCCATTAATCTAGATACAAAGATTTCTTCCGTTTTGAAGCCTAGTCTTGCTAGTTGTGAATTGATAGACAGGACACATTGCATTGTTTCATGGGTATAAAAGTCAATATGAGCTATTTCCATCTGAGCTTTATTAGGGAAATGGATCACCTCAATGTCACGAGAACCGATCTGGGTTAATTGTGGAATAGCATTAAATAGACACAGAATATTGGATCTATTCATAATTACAGGGTCTTCGGAGTTTGTCGCAGCTGGAAATAAGGCTACTCTGAATGCAAAGGATGCTTTCACCTGGTTAATAAAGTTTGGTCTAATGAGTGGTGTTTCGTCTTGGTCAGGCAGTATGTCCTTGGTTTTAGGACTGTTTTGTGATTCTGATGACGACCAAGATTCGTCATTTGACATCGTTGAGTACACGAAGGAGATGTTATTTGATGTATTCTGGTTATTTGGGGTCATCTGAGAAATTTCTGAAGATATCTCATAGCAAATCGTCAAGCACTATCAATAGGTCATCCTGCAAGTCTATGGAGTTATGAGCAGTAGCGTCAGCCGAAGTTCGAGTGTGCACGGCTGCCAGAGTCTTTGTTATTTGAGTAGATGTGTCTTGACTCATCACAGCTAATAGAGCATCAAGTGGTTCATCCTCCGGGCTGTCATGTTGTTGAGTTAGAATGGATGTTGTTTCTCTATTTGGTAGACTTGATTCAACACATTCTTTGGTTGGATGATTTTGGGTAATTTGTTTTGAGGTTGTAGGTATGTTTTGTGAAAGAGACTTTTGGACCGATTGCATTTTTCTCAGGAATGCACAAGAGCCTGTTTGAGGTTTTTTTGTGTCTTTTTTTTTTCTTCATAGCTGGTTTGTTTCCCACATGACCTCGTTTTGTTAAGTCAAAGATATCAAAAGGGGCACATAGTGCCGGTTCGGTGTTAGCTAGGCTCGATGGTAACGGTGGGTCCAATGATCCTAAAGGGTGAGTTTGAGTTTCATATTGTGACGTCTGATCTAGTTTAGTTACATCTGCGTGCACTAAGGTCTCAGTTTGAGTTTGTTTGGTCGATTGATCCATTTGGATGCTCACGTGTGGATGTTTTTTTACTTTTTAATCCATCAATTTCTTAGTAATTATAGATATTGTGTCCATCAGGTTATGTTTGTCCGCTCTGTCTACTCCTGCAACTTCTGCAAGGCAGCTTTGCCATGTCCTAGATGTTTCTGCTTCATAGTTTAGAGTCTCTTGTATAGTTCCAATGAAAACTTCTAGTTGAGTTTGCTTAGTCATGATCAAGGCTAGCAAGGTTATTTGATCTTTAGTTGCGTCTACCATGGCTTCTTGGATTTTTAGGAAGGTTACCATTGCCACTGATAGCACTGCTACTAGTGTGTTCTGAATGTCGAGCATCGTGGTTGGAATTCTTTCTGGGATGTCAGGTCTGTTATCCAAGAGGTCAACTTTCTTGCGTGGAGAGAGGGATTCTAGCTCTGAGAGTCTACTGTCAGCTGGGGTAGTCGTTGAATCTTGAGTACATTTTGGAGACATTTCTAAGGGCACGTGAGCTCCTTTAGTTGCAATTGGTGTAGATGTGTTAATTTTTTGATCTGGAATGTTATTAAGGGTCTCCCCAAAAACTTCTGCTCTTTTTTCTTGAGAATCCATAATCGCTTCTATTTCTGTTATGTTGAGGGAAAGACGAGCTATGCGAACAGACAATGGTTTATTTTTCTCGCAATTTAAGGAGTCCTTAGGATAATACATTGAGTGCCATTGTTGTTTGGCCACTCTTGCTCTTTCCTGCAGGCTCGGTGTAAAGCAAGCATCTTCGCGGACAGATTTAAAGTCTCTTTCACTTTGTGTTTGGTTGTTTGCAGGTAAAGAGAAAGCTCGTTTTGATTGATCGGTTGTTGTTGTATCAATGGAGGGATGAGTTGTTAATTTAGTCGGATTAGATGACATAGTTCGTTGTTTCTCATGGGCGGTTGTGTTGAAGAGATTGGGTGATTGAGAGGCTGGGGTGGTAAGATTTTTGAAGTTAATGGAGATGGAGTACCTTTCCGTTGGTCCAGAGTAAAAGAGGACTGAGGCTCAAGAGACGAAGGATTTGTTCCTACTGATTTCATGTTTACAATTTTTGTTATAAATTTCAATGATGATGGGACTTGATCGTCCAATGGACATAAAACCGGAGTTCTCTCCATAGTAGATTGTGAAAGGGGCTTATCCTCTTTTTTTAGTTTCACTGTTTGACATGGAGTGACCGTTGACTCTAAAAATTTAGAATCAGTGTTGTTAGGGTGTCGCATGCGATTCCCATGGGACTCCAGTGAATGGGTACTTTTGGTTACAATTGCCAATGACTCTTCAATTTTTTCTTGTAATCGCGTATGAGGCTTTGTAGAATCCATTGGCAATTTATTCGAGCAAAGGGATATTCAGTAAGTGAGAGGTGATTTTTTAAATTAGTAAAGATGTGATGCAGGGACCAGCACTTACCGCGTATCCTGCGTCTCCAGCTGGAAACAACAGTAAACAGTAGAAGGCAGACGCCCTTTACTCCTCAGCGGGCTTCACGACGCACAGGTTAAGGCGTCACCGATTTATACGCCTCTTCCTGTGGGCATAGCTTGGCAAACAGCTGATGTATGTGATTCGTGACCTCTTTCAAACTGCAGCTGGGACTTACGCGAGTTGGAGCGGCGATGAAAATCAGCTATGCAGGGACCTGGACATCAAAGAAGGTTTGGCTCAAGGGATCTGCAAAATGCTGTTCCATGGATGGCCTGCCAAGCTATCTGAGGTGTGGGTTGGTTAATTCTATAAAGAGACAGCAGATATTTTGTATAGGAACGGAGGTCTAGAATTAAATAATTAAAGAATAACATTCCTAAACTTTGCCTTTCAAATAAAAAGCACACAATGATTTTTTTTCATTGTGTCAATTTTTCAAACCCTGCCTTTTTAATAAAAAGCCAAAACAATGTTGCTACTGTATTCCCACTCCATGTGCCTTGCCTTCAAATTAAGGGTCATAGACAACTGATGCCTGGGGATGTGGGTTGCTGGGAGAGATGGGCATTGTGATAACACCAAGCAATCACACGGGGTTGTTTCAAATTTCATAATTGTGAATGTGCAAGAAATCCTCTGTGTGTGTTTTGATGTAAAGTCTCTACATTTTACCTGTGTGTTGTAGAATCTGTAAGTTCATTAGAAATACAAGTCAATCAATTGGTGCAAATCATTTGAAATTGTGATATTGTGTTGTGCCACTGCGTTGGTGGCTGATGCTTTGGATGCTTTATTGTTCTTTGTCAAAGTTTAAATAAATATATATTCTTACTATACACAGGTCTGGTTCCTAGCTCATTGATGGTACAGATAGTATTTGCTTAGGTGGTGCGAGAAAGGTTGGTGGCCTCACTAAAGTTGATTCTGTATAAGAGCTTTGGGTGTGTGCCACCTTGCTTGGGGCGGAAAGGAACTCCCTGAGTTGAGAGTGAATGCCTAATAAATTGTGACACCTCTGAGATGTTCTATCTGCTTATATTGTCTTTTAAAAGGAGTCATCATACTCCATTTCTGCAGAGCCTCGTGTCCCACCTGGACTTCATTTGGGCAGCCCCACAGTTTGAAGACCACTGTTCGAAGGAGACATATGACCATAGCCTGAAAAAGAGTGCTACGATGTCCTGAAAGCTTGTAAAGACAGGTTTTAATCTAACAAGATAACACGTTTCACGTATACTTGAGACCCGTTTGATTTTCTTTTTTTAATGAAAATTCTCACCGCCAGACATAGCCAACACAACAATGCAAACAGTATGCAGAGCATAACCATTAATTTTCAGAAGCGATGCAGCTATAATATATTCATTCTCAAGCCGTGAACCGTGCAAAAAATTCCATGAATCTGGCCCCTATTATCCTCTATTTACTTTTATAGATCTTTCTATGTGTACTGTAGATATTTGATATTTAATTGTATATACCTGTATAAAACATTTTTTGTGAAAAGCTTGTAATGAGCTAAAACACAATTTTTAAAAAACACAAAAAAACGATGCAGCACTGATAAAGCAAACTAAGTTTATAGTGCCAACAGCTGAGTGTCCATGCAAAAGATGCACTGACATGCACGCAGCAGAAAGTAGCAAAGCAATGACACAACAAAAGAAGGAACATTTCTCTTGCACTTAACCATTAGATCGCACAATTAAAACAGCAATTCTTGGTGGATTGGAAAGATGAGAAATGTCGAAGGAAAATGTAACTTTTATTTTTTTCAATGAAAACACTGAACACATACTGAGCACTGACAAGCTAAAGAGAGCTTTGCATTATTTAAATGCTAAGCTGTGGTTGACCCGGTGGTGCTGTGTGCTTTGATTTGCTGACCTCAGGGAATTGCTGGCTTTCATCCCCTCTTTACCCTGGGCTACTTGAGACGAAATGTGATGCTGCTTCGTGGGAAAGGCTGTCAGTCATTGCCCGCATCCATTTCCGTTCCGCAGTCAGGGTCTGCTGGGTGACTTTGGCAGTAGCCTTTTGCTGCGGATGGATGCAACGGGGATTGCTTTTTATGGGGGAATGGAGCACTTTTAATGTTATATGTAGATCTACAGATAGACCATCAGTGTACATGGAAAACTGGCGACGGTTCTGCGGTCAGAGCTGTTTCTATTCTGGAAGAGCTATTTCTGCATTGGGCGGTGTGTCTTTGTTTTGACAGCTGGGCCGTTTTAGCTCTGCTGCTGACCCTCAGGACCAATCTGCCTGTGTGGGTACAGAGTGAGTCGTTATTTTGACATATGTGTTGTTTTATTTTTGGATCTCGCAGGTACATTCATGCTCGCTCATCTGCAAAGCGCGAGAAAAGGACTCTCCTTGGCAACATCCACGACTTCCAGATCAGCCTAGTCCTTCTGGTGCTTCGAGCAGAAAGCAAAGTTTAGCCTGCTTTATTTTGATCTGTCAGCAGCAATGCCAACTTCTACAAGAATTGACAAAGTCAATAGGCCTGGCTTTGTCGCTGGTAACATGTTTTATAGACCGTTTGACACCCCGATAAATGCATCCAAGCACAGTGGCAGTTTGCACCACCTCACTGTTTGTGTCTTGTTCCTAGTGCCTTAGTATGTATGTGTGTGTCTACACACACACACACACACACACACACTATGCACAATGTTGCCTTTCAGGTCTAACGAGCCTGTGAGTCCTCTTGTTGTCACTTTGCCATTAGAGTTCTACAAGGATCTAATCTGTCTTCTTGTCAGACACACAAAAAAGAGCAAATGGAGATAATAGAATTTAATATCAGTAAACAACTGTCAAAGCAATCAAGTGTGATTATCTGCCTAGACTTAAAAGAAGTCTGTACTTGGTACAGGTCAGCAATTTCACCCTGGTTTACCAGTTTACCATCACAGTTGCTTCCATGTGTCTGTTCAAAACACTTTCCTTTTTGTCCATCTTTTCCGGCCTCTCCCTGCAGGTAATGTTTATGGATCTGGCACACATCTCCCTACTTAAAACGCCTTGGTTCTTTTTAAAGCCTTACAGTGGCTCCCTGTCACCAGATCCTACTGCCCATGGGGCTATCCATGACTCAGGGCAATGCATAGTGGATCTAGGTGTGAAATTCTAGGGTGCCTTGTGCGTGCATTAGTATGTCTTACTTACATACTAAGATCTTTGCGGAAAAGACCAAGCTCCTTAATCTTTATTGACCTAATGTATTGTATCATAATACAGTGGATGTGACTAATAAACACAGATATGTACAAGCACAGTTTTAAAAATATATTATTAAGCTATTATAATGTGAGTTAACATACATTGTGTGTCTATTGTTAGACGAAAACACCGATTTGAAGTACATATAACAAAATGAAACATAAACCATACATTAAACAATGAATGGCAGGAAATCCCATGAATGCAGAAGCCAATTCAGAAATGCAGGCCATCCTTACCAGGCTGGCACCTAAGTTCACAAGTTAAAATGAGATGGAATGGCCCATGCAGCAACACTATATCCATCAGACTGGAGTACAGTGACAGGAGAAATGGTGCTTTGGATGTGCATTGCCAATCACCTCCTCCTCAACCCTGGAACAACAGAAATCCTAGTCTGTGTTAAAACCACTCTCCTTCCCCAACCTATCCCCTGACCCAATTCTTGAGGCCTCTCCAGGTAACCTTTACTTTGGAAAATAACCTTGGAAGTATGCTGGACTTGAATCTTTCCCTCACCCAACACATCATCTCTGTATCCAGAACCTGATTTTTCCACCGATGCATCCTCAGCCGAATCGTCCCATACCCCACCTACCGACACTGAATCTCTGCCATCCTCACCATCATCCTCTCTCGCTTAGACTATGCCAACTGCCTTTATCTAGGCAACCAGTGTTCCAACTTAGAAACTCCAAAACGCTGTGGCCCGCCTGCTCATTGGCCTCTCAACTAGCGAACACATCAGCCCCGCACTGAGAGGCCTACACTGGCTCCCTATTGGCTGACGGACTACCTTTAAAGCCATGTGCATTACTCACTGTGCCATCCACAGCGCCGGTCCTGAATTCCTCCAAGATAAACTCACATGCTACCAACTCTCCAGGACACACAGATCCGGCGCAGCACCTCTCATAGTCATCCCCCAATATAACTACACCTTCCCCATCCAAGCTCCCACCATCCACCCCCACATCAGCAGCATTGACAACCACCTCACATTCAAAAAGGCTCTAAAAACCTGGATTTTTGCTTCCTCTTCCTGAATCCCTTTTCCACACTATCTTTTGTTTGCTCCTCGCACACAAATACCAGCCCAGACTCGACAAAACAATTTCAGACTACAGCGGATCCCAGCAGCGTTCACAGAGGCTCACCCTGATGAACTCATTTTCTCTCACACAGGCGATCATACATCACCCCTGGCCTTTTTAGATGGATTTGGGGTGGGAGATGGATTGCACCTGGATGGATTTGGGCTTGGGAAATATGTTGAACTTAAATGGATAGTGAGGGTAGGAAATGTGCTGCACTTGGATGGATTTGGTGGGTGGGGCGTGTTTTGCACTTGTATGGATTTTGGGGGTAGGAAATATGTTGCACTTGGATGGATTTCTGGGGTAGGAAATATGTTGCACTTAACACATGTGGTACACTTAGATCATTTACGCCTACCTTGCTTAGCCTGCACAATATGTTGGTAACCCTCCTCTGCACCTATAATTGCTTCATTTGAGCCATTTTATTGCACACTGGTTATAAGCAGATATCCTTGACAATGCATTTATTAGACTGCTTTGGTTAGAGTTTGCAGAACATAGGAGATATGTAGTCAGAATTTAAAGGTAACCTGTCTATTGCATTGGGAGACTAGTAGGGCAGACTGTCCATAGGGCCGAAAAGTCTACGAGGTTGGTGGACCTTCTCACCCACACAGATGATTGGATGACACATCTACATCGAAGATAAGCTCCACCTGAGCTTAAGGTATGTGTAAATGCACCACTTCGGTTGACATCCGCTGCAGGCATGGCTGTCCATCCACGTCGCACCCAGAAACACTTGTGTACAGGCGCATTATAAATGACTTATATCATATCACACACTCTAGAATTCAGCTACCACTATGTTAATCTTAAAGGACATTTAAACCATTCACTATCACCACCGGAGTGGTGCCATTGCACTCTGGCGGATCTAGAAGGTAAGAGGGTAGGATGGGTTTTTAGGGTATAGCGGGATAAAGGTAGAGCGAGTGTTGGAATGTCCTGTTGGCAGCTTCAGTTCGGTTAACACTGTTTGCTGAGCCTGGGTGCGGTTTACGGATCGGTAGACTCCCATGTGCTGTAATGCAAGACTATGGGCCTCATTACAATTTTGGCGGTAGCCATGCCGCTATTGGCGGCATGGCTGCCGCCAAAGTCGGGTCCGGGTCCAGGTTCCCAGAATGAGGAATTACCGGGCCATTCCAAGTTCGGAGGGCCCGGTAATTCCTCCCGCCAGGAACCCGGGCCCGGACCTTCCCCATTCCCATTTCAGCCCCCACAGGGCTGAATGGGAATGGGGGAGGGAGCAAACAACGGGCCGATTACGAGCGGCCTGTTGTTTGCTCCCTCTTCCCCTTGCAGGACCGGGTAAGCACGCCTGGTTTGACCAGGCGTTACTTACCGGGTCCCGCGAGGGGAGCTTGCAATGAGGCAGAACGGGTTTAACGGGTCCGCCTCCTTTAGCGGGTCCCGTTAACCCGTTCCGCCTCACTTGTAATGAGGCCCTATATGTGGGACCTTTTGTTGTTGCAGTGTAGTGAAATGCATGCAGTTTGCTGTGCAAGCAAGTGGTTGTGTTTGTTAAGCGTTTGAGGGGTGTATGCAGAGAGTTGAGACTTTAGCTCATGGGTTAGTGGTGTTACCTCATCATTGCTTTCGGACATCTGTGTTAGGTTTCTCTGTGTGTGATGTCTGTTGGAGCGTTCCGTGGTGGGTTCACTATGTCAAATTCGGTCTAGCTGGTCACATAACGGTTTTGCACTGAAACACCAGAATTGCCCCAATACCCCTGCCATTAGAATACAGTGACAACCTATAACAACATTCGGTCTAGCTGGATACATACGATTTCCCTGCACTGGCGCTCTGTTGTGACCTCCCGCAGCACACACTCAGGTGCCTGACTTCTTGGGTTGCTTCTGGAGCCTAGCCAGATCTCCTAAATCCTAATCTTGGCCAAATGCACGCAAGCATCTTAAACCTCTTCTTAGAACTTTCCCATAGCTGGATTTCATTCCTCAAGGGCGTTCCAACCACAAAGCGCATTGAGGACATACAAATGGGTAAATGGTGCTATATAAATGACTACTAAAATACAATACAATACGCCATGACTAGCAGGTGAAAGGTGGGGCTGTCGGGTGCTATGAACCTGTACTGCAAGAGACTGTGCACAGGAGACTGTAAGGTGAGTAGAGCATACAGTGACTGGTGCACAGGGTAGTTAGTATCCAGCATTGCAAGATTGGGGTGTGAGCCATGAAAAAGTCCTGCTACTTTTCCCCAAAGGCAGCGCGTGCCATTCCATACAGTATCATTCACAACCACCCAATCAACTTTTTGGTAACATTAGCGGCAGATGACATTTTAACACATGCACAACAAAACAAAAACAAGAAAAAACTTCAGGACCATTACCAATGCAGGAAACTCATCTATAACAGCAGGAGACTGGGAGTCAGTTAGAACACAACATGTTCATATGGATAGCCGTTTGTCTTCCAAAGAGGTAGGAGGTAAACCAATGCAGGACAGTGCTAGAGAACCCCATCCTGTCAGTGAGACGGGAGAGGGGTATGCAGTGGTTGGTGGTGTTGAATGCAGCCGAGAGGTCCTGGAGGACGAGGAGGGATGAGTCGCCCTTTCCATGATTTGGAGCGCATTGTCTACCACCTGGAAGATGGCTGTCTCGATGATACACTTGGGGAGAAACCATGAATGATAGTCATTGAGGAATTGTAGTTGTTTCATTCTGGTGAGTAATTGTGTAGCAACTACTTCTTCCAAGATTTTGACAATAAATAGGAGGAGTGTAATGGGCCGGAAGTTGGCCAGGTCATCTGGGTCTGGTTTAATTTGTTTTTTAAAAAGGTCAGATTTGAGGATGCCCACAAATGGCCCTTCTCTGAGGGAGGAATTAATGATGCTGAGGGGTGCGTTGAGCACCAGGCCCATAAATTGTTTAATGATGGAGGCAGGAATGATAACGTCAGAGAAGGAAGTAGGTTTGAGGGAAGCAATTGTTTTTAGGAGGGCTGGGGAAGAGAGGGGAAATAATTCAGTCCAGAAAGGCAGTTTGTGTGCTGGAGTGCATGGGTGACAAATGCTGTGTGAGGGTGATTTGATGATCTGTCAGATTTTGTCTATTTTTTTAATATTAATGTTGATTATGTGGCATTGGTGGCACCTCTGGGGCGGGTGAGGGTTTGGTACAATGTTTTACTACTTCAAAGAGGGCTTTGCTCCTGTTAGAGGTTGCCATGATGGTGGTGGAGTAGTAAGCAACTTTGACCTCGGTATTCAGAATCCTAAGATTGTCGTGGAGAATTTTGAGGTTGGCGATATCTCCAGGGTTATGGGTTTTGCGCCACCATATCTCTAGTATTCTGTTGGAGACGAGCTTGGAGGTGCACCAAAGGGCTGATGGGTTGGTCTTAGCTTGCCTGGTTTGCAGGGTGTATGAGTGTCAACGAGTTTCATAGCAGAATAGTTGTTCTGACTAGTGGTATGGGGGAATCAGCAAAAACGACTGCATTGTTGTTCGCCTTAGATACACTTGCTTAAATATTTATTGCATGTATTTATTCTGTGGTGAACTGCTTTTCTTTTATAAGTACAGTCCCTAAACCTTTACAGTGGCTTTAAAATAGTTCCACTGTATCACAGGAAGTGGAAGTCCGCCTACTGAGAGTTTAGTCACATAATATTAATTAACATTTTATACTTAAGCAAATCAATGCTTATATTCTGTTTTTGAAGTTAGGGGGAGCATCTCGACTACATTCCCAGTGCTCCATGCTCAGAATGTGTGCGGACCACTTTGTGATGGTAAGGGAAGTCAATGAGGATGTCTTCGATTAAATGCATGACCTCTTTGTGAGAGCGAATAAGTGCTTGGCAGTATGTAAGACACCCCAGGTTTAAAAGAAGGGCGCATTATACAATATGATGGCATTATCAGTGGCAATTCTGCCATATTTGATTACTGTTACTGCCGTAATACCACCTCAGAACTTAGATTCCGAGGGTTGTGTTAATCCCATTATGGAGTCCCATGGAATGCCCTTGGGGTTTGGAGGACTTACTGCCAGTGGTAGGTTCTCAATTTTGTGGAGGTAACAAAGAGGAAATTATTCCTGCTGAGAGCAGGAGGTATTTCCTCCACTTTCCCCCCAAACTCATAACACAACAGTGTGGTAAAAGTGCAAGTATTTCCATTACTGACATTTTTTTACTGCACTGCCATCCTCATAATGAGGCCCTTCATCTCGATCCTTAGGTTATGTTTTGAATCGTGACCCAGCAGCGCTGAGACTTGTCTGGAAATGGGCGTTTGTCATTAATCATGCTCATCTGACCAATGCACGTGACAGGGCTGACAACTAGATCTAGCCCATTTGTAGACTATTTGAAGTAACAATTTCTTGAAAATCTCGAAGAATGATTGTTCCAACATCCTCTGACTGAAGGAGACTAATTGTGGATATCAAATGCTATTTCCTTCTTGATATCAATAAATCAAGACTCAGGAGGATAGCTCAGCAGCAATGTGCTAGCCTTGGAAGCAAGATGACACGGATAAACACAGGCTCGTTCCCTTGTCTCTGCTTAGAAACCTGTGGGTATTAAGTGCGTTGTAAATAACCTTTCATATCATATCATTATTAGAGAGGTCATTTTATCTTCGAACAGGAGACAATTGTATGAGTTCTAGGGACACTCAGGGGCATGAGTACATTGGCATGGTCTTGCTGAATTGGTTAAAACTGGGTTCCTGAGCATTTAATAAAAAGCTGGATTTAATGTATTAACTGAGGCATCGAATGTTAGGGTCAATGGGATGTGGCTTCTCTGGACCAGTTGTTCTCACTCTGCACGATGCTATCCTTTTCTAAACAGAAGTGTGTAAAACAAGATGTTGACATTTACATTTTCAATGGTTAATTTCTTCTGTTCTACTGGCAGAGTTGTTTCCCTCCTCATAAACCGAAGTGCAGTGTAAGCACACCGCATTCAGGTGTATAGGCTTCTAATCTAACAGGGTCATGTTTGTTTCTTACCCTCGTGTGAGATCTAACATATTCTTCTGAAGGCCAAGTTACCAGTGATGCATAACACAGCAGGGGCGAATTCCTGACATACTAACATGACTACTGCACTGTACCTTCATCTGAAACAACAATGCACCCAGGCCCGACACCCCACATCCAAGTCTATCACGCTAGGACTTGGGGGTATTACAGAAGGTCTACACTAGTGCAAGTGCAATTACCACTGGGGAATATGTTACCCTACTGCAAAAACATATTCTTTCAATGCACTTTTGCATCAGGGCAATGTTTGTCCTAGTCCTTTGATCTGGTCCAAAAATGCATTGAAAGAATATATTTTGTAAACTAGGGTAAATTGTGCCCTAGTGCTAAGCAGCGCTAGGCGGTGCAACTATTGAACCAGAAATTGAGATGAGTGATGAACCAGTAATTGTAATGAGAAATTCATGCGAGATAGTGTCATAACACAGGCAAGGATCAGTGCATGTAGCCTAGACCCTAGTCAACCCATTTATGCCCACCACATATAACAAAACCTGGCTGTTCCCCCGACTTCATGATCCTCCACATCTACAAGCCCACTCCCTGCCTATAGAACACAAGTGTCATCCAGCAGTCCCCCACCCCCTTATACCCTCCTCGCACACTCGCCCCTCCTGCCCATCTGTCATCTACTAGCCTCTTCTTTCCTTTCAACAGATTTGCTCTCCCATCCAACCCTCCTTGTGGGATGCCAAGCACATATGGCGGACTCAGGTAGTCAACCCATCAACTCGCACCTAGAACGAATCCTGACATGGTCTAGGTATTGCACCCATATGGGCATGGAGCGGGGCAATGAATTGCACCTAAAATGCACCTTGGGAAAATCACCCTGATCATCATGTAGAAGGAAAACCAATCATGTCAGACCCCTGACTCAGGTTTGGCACGGCCGGTAACTATGAAGCACAGGATGGTGGACCAGGCCACCCGCCGCATGCAATCATGAAATGGGGTCCTTGTTTTCACACTAGAAGGAACTAGGGATGGCAATCTCTCACCCTAAGAACCCTCATGGGATGAGTATTAAGCACTCATCGAGCACTGCTCCTTGCAAATAGATGGAACACAGGAAATAGGCATTGTTGTTTTTACAGCTAACTCATTTCTCCCCTCACACACCGTGCCTTCTCAATTTAGCGCAAGGCACGGTCTCATTCCACACATCCTGCACACACATACTACACAAACACTACTGCACATCACCTCTGCCATAAGAATGAAGCTACTTTTAATGATAGAAATTCGAACTGTAGCTAGCCACATAACTCTTCATCTCCTTACAGACAATCCCCCCTTTAGTCCATAGTATTGCCTGCGCTATGTCCATACACACTCCATTTAGACATGGTCTTGGCCACCCTAGCAGAACTTTAATGGCTGAAATGCATACACGCATAACAGCACCTCTGAAACTCTCCCAAATGTTTGTACTTCGGTCCTCCCGAGGGCGTTCAACCAAAAGCACGTTGGGACCATAATTATGGTGAAAGGCGCTATAACAAATGACAAAATTAATTAAAGTATAGTGTGTGTTAATTTAAAAGGTGCCAGTGGACCAGAAGGCCAACGCAACTGTCAAGGGTTGTGGTATAGAGGGCTATTATAGGCGGTAGTGTATGCGACTTCTTTTTTCTACACAACAACTGCTATGGTATGCAAAGCTAGGTGGATCTGTCTGCTATTTAACAGAATGAAATATTAGGAAGAATGATGATGTCAGAGAAAAACGTATACAACTAGGACTAATCTGATGTCATAACACTAATATCAGGGGAATACTGCTACTATATGAGGATAATACTAGCTTAATGTTTGAGTTCTGTTCTATAATTCAGACACACTGGCTTTTTAACAAACAGTTAATTTACAACTTCAAGCCCTCTTTTTGACGCTCTGTGTCTGCCAGTCTCAAGCCAAGGGAAAACCTATGTTCAAATAGCAACCACTGCGCAGATGAACCAAAATGTGGAATGGAGAGTGGGGATTTAAATTAGGAACAATTAAGCACATCCTATATAGCAATAATTGCAAATAAGAGGTCCTACTTGTAATACTTGTAATATTCATCACTGGAAGCGAGCAAAGGCAGCACAAGACAATGGTTTTAGTTTTGATTGGAGCCTCTGTAGTAATAAGCCAGACTTGTGCAAATCTTAATAATGGTCCTTGTATCAAAAAAGCGAGAACATGCTTGTTTCAGAGATAAACTCTGTAGTGTACAAAAGTGAAGATGCTTGGTAATTGCCATCTGGCAAGGGTGTGAAAGATTTTTTTGAAATAAAATGATGCAGGTAATTCTATCTCTGAGTGAGTAACCGACTGATCAGATTCAACTTTCATAAGCTCATTGCCAAAAGCAGAGTGTGCATCTATGCCTGGCAACATCGGCAGTATTCTGTTTTGCAGCACCTGCTCTGCCAGTGGCACAGAGCAAGTTCTGAGGTCACAGTTGCCAATTTGACAGCTGCATTACAGCCAAGTCCTGTAGCACATGGGCTGAATTTAAAATATGCCCCCCTGTACCAAAACTATGATGATCATAAGTATCGCAAGCTGGTGGCAGGGTAAACTCGAAAAATAGGCTATACCTTAGTTAAGGCATGGTGCATGGCACTGCCTATGATCATTGCAATCACATCCAATTTTATATCACACATTTGTCAGATCCTATACTCCAGCTCAGCTGTGGAAGGTGATGTGAATTTTGGCCATACATGCTGGGCCTGATAAATGATAGGACAGAACCTGAATGGCCATGCCTCTTCTTTGATCTCTTTGTGAGAGTAGGTAACACCCTCCCCCAGAGATAGCCTCACAACAGGCAGTCTACTGGGCCCAGGCATCAAAGGAGCACACCCATTCAAAGGAAGAAGCCTCGCAGCAGGGTGCTCCATTTCTAAAGGCCTTTGATCCTAGTGAGAAGGGGAGGGGGCTGGGTCAGAGCAGACAGGAGGACAAAGACTTCCACAATTATTCTTCTTTCTACCGCTCTCTCTCTCTCTCTCCTTCCTGTCCACACCACTTCCTCTAGAGCAAAGCACTTTGGGTGTAATGTCAGAAGGGCAAAGTCCACTACTTTCAAGAACAGGGATTGGACTGTGCTGTGAGATCAGTCCTTTCTAAAGTCCACCAGTTGTGGGATGATAGCAGGTGTTGCAAGGCAGAGGCAAACTCTGTATCCTAACCATCCAGCGAGACCATTGGGGGTCAACCGGCTGCTGGAACAAGATCTGCCTCTCTGCCAGGCACAGCAGTGCCCAGGACCTCACCGTGTCGAAGGTCCCCTGCAGTTGTGGGCCAACTTCCCTGTGTTTGGAAGCCAGAGTACAAGGGTCCATCTTCACTGTGAGCTCCTGAAGTGTGACTCACAACAACCCGAAAAGTGACCTGCTGCTGGAGCAAGACCTGTCTCTCAGCCAGCTAAAGCGGTACCCAGGACCTCACTGTGTCAAAAGTCCCCTGCAGTTGTGGGCCCCTGAGGGGGCAGTGGCAGTTGAGAGGGCCCCAGTTACTGTTCCCTGCTTTCCCTGTATAATTTTGAACACTAAAATCATGTCTCACTCCATGCCTCTCAAATTAAATGTTTGCCAATCTTTATCTGGCAGAGGCAATTTGCCGGACCTGAAGAACAGTGATAACCCGATACCAACACCCAGGGGGAGAGAGAGCAGCATGGGAGCTGCAGAACCCACATGGCCATGGAGAAAGACAAACTGCTTCATATCAACAGTGGGTGCTGGGCAGGTAACATTGACCACACCCTAAAACACCTGTGACACGAAAAGGAATTAGAAACTCGAAAAGGGACTTACTCGCCATTCACAGACACTCCCCTGAGTTGAACTGTGACTTGGTGATGCATGGGCCACCATTGTGGGAGCATGGTGGACCTGCAAGGAGAAAGGAAGAGGGGCTTAGCCTAATATTTAGGAATTTTAACTGTCTGTAACACCTCCCCAGAGGCGATGAGAGGGTCAGATTGGCCAGGGCAAGCCGACCAATGGAGGTAGGAGGGGAAATACAAAAGAGGAAACAGGAAGCAAGAGGTTGTGGGTTTGTTCGGGTGAGATGAGAGGAGGAGGTGGCAGTGGCCCAAGTGACCAGCAGGAGGGAGGAAGGAGAAGGGGATTGTGGAGGTGAATTTTGAGTCACGGTAGATATTGATAAGTCAGTCCAACTGGAAATGTTTTTTGAGTGGGCGTGAGAGTGTAACGAGTGTGGTTAAGGATGTAAGTGTAGTGAGCGAATGTGAAGTGATTTATATGAGTGAAATGAGGGTGTATGAGTAGTGTGGATAAGATACTAGTAGTGTGGAGGATGGAGTAGCATTGTGCAGGAGGGAGATGTCTTCAAACGAGGGAGTTGTGGGGAGGGGGGAGTAGTAGGGTGAAGTAGGGAGTAGTCTTGTGGAGCAGTGAGTAGTACTGTGGAGGAGGAAGTAGTAGGGCCGGAGAGAAGAATATCAATATCGATGGCTGGAGGCAAGGCCTGGGAGGAGCAGTTGACATTGGAGGGTCAGGCGAGGAGATGAAAAAGAGTAGAAACAGGTGAAGTTGGAAGAGATTAATAGTGGAAGAGAGGAAGAGGAAAAGGAAAACCTAGGCATGATAGCAAGGCCGCAAGGTGTAGGGAAAAATGCCATAAACCTTGTGTACGCAAACATCTGGATAGAGTAGGGACCGTTTTAGGAATTCCCTGGGAGTGTAGACATCCAGCATTAGAAAGAACTATGACAGTACGGGCCAACAATAATCGATAACTACTAATTTGGGGACAGGGCTGCCTGGTTCAGGGAGAAGGTGCTTTGCTAGACAAAAGAGAGATGTCAATGGAACAATAATAAAAGGCATTGTAACGACTCTAAGGCTTGGAGTGTTTCTTGTGCCTTCTTTGACCAAGGTCACATTGTGATGAGTTAAAAGAATGGGAAGCAATGACTAGTTTGATATCTGTAAACCAAAGGCCTGGATATGCTTGCTTCCCTCTGATTCTGTACACCTCATAGCATAGAAGAACAACAATAGCAATAGACATAATAGATATTTGGAATGCTTACATACAGTGGGAACAAGTATGATCCTGTTCAGAAAGCCAATATTTTTACTGACAGATCTGCATATCTATGACACGCAGCAACATCCGTGGCTTGGGAAGCCACCTTGCTGCCTTCACTTCAGATCATGTATGTGACAGTCATGAATCTGTCTCTATGGAACAGTTTCATAAGAAATTGCCTGTGAATAGCTGTTTTCCCCTTTTTTGTCAGCAAATGTTAGCCATCAATTTACATTCTTCATATTTCTCCTTAGAATTTAAGCTCATAAAACAAAGATCGCAATCTAAGGCCCAATTCAGAAACAATCTGCGAGTTTAAAGTGTTTTAGGTGCAAATAGTGCCTGTGGCCAGCACACATTGCACACGCATGATTAACCTCTAAGAATCACATAAACCATGCACGCAGTTGGTGCTCAAAGGGCTGCGGAAAACACACATGCAACTGTATAAGCCCCAGACAGTACAGTCAGACTTGCTGGAGGCAATTTGTAGAACAAACAAGCAGTCCGTGCCTGTGGAGAGGTGCCAGTGACCATGTTCACAAATTTGTAACAATTTTGCCCAGTTGGGCCTCAATGCCGCACACAGCCTGGCAAGCAAGCAAGAAATACCAATGAGAAGACCTCATCTGTCTTCTGGCGTGTATTGAGCCAATGAGGTGCAGCAGAGTGACTATGGACACCTGTGGGCCAGAACATCTTACCAGGAAGTGGGCTGACCTAGTATGTGTTTGGGGGCCGATCTCCATAGTGCAGAGTTGAAAAGTAAAAACACATTTGCCAACAAGGTAGCAAACCAGCTCTGTATTTCGCCTGAAGCTCGGAGCCTCTGTTCACATTCTACCTGATTTTATAGATGCAAGTGCATACAGACTCCAGTCTTGTTTATTCAAATTCAGACGACATATCTCTATCCGGGTAGTATAGCTCAGTGGCAATGCAACCAACGCAGAGCAACACAGGTTCGAATCCCGGGTCTGCGCTTAGAAACCTCTTCGATATTAAGTGTGTTATAAAAAAACAATTATAATTATAATCCCTGCTCATTAAAAAGGAGGTGTAAAAAGCTTTGAGGTGAGCACATCTCCCAGCGGAATAAAAAAATAGAAAACTATCCGCACCCTGAGAAATCCCAGGGTGCGAATAGCGCTCACACCACGCCGTCAGGGCACACATGGCGTTTAACGGGCCGCAGCCCGAGCTGAGGCCATCGATTCGCTCGGGACTACCATAGCTTGGGCTGATGGGCCGTTAAACACCATGTGCTCCCCCGCGGTTGGGCGTGAAAGCTATATTAAATCCAAATGACAGGATGGAGTGCTGTGCATGAGATTGCAGTGTTTGGGGATTGCAGATGGCACTTGGTATGTAATGGCAGCACCTGTTCTGGCATGTTGGCATGTGGGTCATTCAACAGGAGTATGATGGCCGGATTTGGGTGTTTCGGAGAGTACTTAGCATCTGATCACAGAACTTGTGTCTGTAACACTGCATCTTGCATATGATAATCATACCTGGTTTATAAGGATTTACCGGGATTAAGTCAGCAGTACTTTGGATTTTGATGTTGCATGTGACATATGATGGCAGAAAATTGACATACAGGGGTTGGAAAATACATACAATTACTATACTTGTATAATCAGGTTTTACTTTGCATAAGATGGCAGTATTTTGGCATTTGAGGCTTCATTTATCATATTCAGGGTAATTCATAGAATCCAGCGCACAAGTAGCGCACGCGGCTGGCGCACAGCGTGCGCCTGCGATAGTCTGCGCCAGCCGCGTGCGCCAAAACCGAATCCGGCGCACAGCGTATTCATGGATTTTAGCTTCCCCAGGCAGCCGTGGCGCACAGTGGCGCAGCGACTCGCTGCAGCGCCAGTTACGCCCCCAGGAACGCCCCTTGCGCTGGGAAATCTCATAAAAATCACAAACCAGCGCAAGGGGCTGCGCTAACACTGGACCATCACGGCAAGCGGCCCATGCGATTTCCAAGGGTGCGCGGGAAGTTTCACACGTCAAATCCCAGGCTACGTCCATTTCAGGGGTGCGCGGGAAGTTTCACACGCGAAAAGCTAGGCTACGTGTATTTCAGGGGTGCGCGGGAAGTTCCACACGCGAATATCCTGTCCGCGTGTATTTCAGGGGTGCGCGGGAAGTCCCACACGCGATTACAGCAGGGTACTTGTATTTCAGGGGTGCGCGGGAAGTTCCACACGCGAATAGCCTGGGCGCGTGTATTTCAGGGGTGCGCGGGAATTATCACACGCGAATAGCCTGGGCGCGTGTATTTCAGGGGTGCGCGGGAATTTCAACACGCGAATAGGCTGGGCGCGTGTATTACAGGGGTGCGCGGGAAGTTTTACACGCGACTTCAGCAGGGTACGTGTATTTCAGGGGTGCGTGGGAATTCTCACACGCGAATTGGCTTGGTACGTGTATTACAGGGGTGCGTGGGAAGTTACACACGCGATTAGGCTGGGTGGGCCCTCACAGGTGTACCCTGTACACCCTCCACGGCCCCTGCAGGCAGCCCACAAAACAGGGGACTACCCTGCACACCTGATCATGTCCCCCTGCACCCCCATCCACCAGGGGCACCCTCCACCAGGCCCCCACCCATGTCTCCCACCACCCCCACCCCCCAGCAGTGCAGGGGCACCTGCCATCAGGCCCCCACCCATGTCTCCCACCACCCCCACCCCCCATCCACCAGGGGCACCTTCCACCAGGCCCCCACCCATGTCTCCCACCACCCCCACCCACCAGCACTGTGGGGCACGTGGCCAGCAGGCAGTCAGGCAGCAGCAGATGGCAGGTGGGAGCGTGCTCAGGGCTCTGGGGGACTGTAAATCGGCCTCCTGGCCAGGAGCGTGGTCTTTCGTGTTTGGACGCGTGGACAGCCTGATAGGGAGTGATTTTGCACGTGAAAACCCCACACTCAGCGAATCGCGCGAAAACCCGTCACCAGCATATGTGCGTCTATAGTTACCTGCACGTGCAGTGTCAAAGCGTGTGATTGGTGAAAATGGATCTACACGCAGGAGTGACAAAGCGTGTGATTGGTGAAAATTGAACTACACGCAGGAGTGACAAAGCGTGTGATTGGTGAAAAGTGAGCTACACGCAGGAGTGTCAAAGCGTGTGATTGGTGAAAAAGGATCCACACGCAGAAGTGACAAAGCGTGTGATTGGTGAACATGGGCCAAGCACGTACACGCCGTAAGTGACGCTGTACGTGTGGGCCTGTATATAAGGAAGTGTTGAACACCATTTCCTTGTACGTGCTTTTCGTGGAGAGCGAGTGGGTGAATTCTGTACTTCTTGTCGTTTCACACGCGATTTACTTCACGGCGTTTCCAGTTCGTACTCCCTGTTACCTCTGACAGCTTTTTCTCTTTTTCCTCTTGTACTCGTTTACCTGGGCCTGTTCCCTCAAACAGTGTCCCCTTCTACTGTTGTCCTGTCTCCTCAGACAGCGTACACATCTTCTTTTGGCGGGGGTGTTGCCAACCAAACGCGCTCATTTTTCACGCTCTTTTACCTGGAAGACGGTGAGTCACGCACGTATCTAACTTCTGTGCTTGCCCCGTGTGTAGCCTACCCCTTCAGAGGTCATTCTAGGCTGCGTGTGACACGCATACGTTCATTGTGTTACTGGATGCCACAGCGTAGTGCAGGGTTTTCCATCAGCACACGTGGTCTAGGAGGGGTATTGTGCACGTTCCTTAACTTTTCTGGGGTGCCTGTGCGTTGCGTGACCCGTCATCTTTCCCCAGGGGTGTCATATAGCCTTGCCACTGCACTAGGGTACGAATACCATCTGGTACCCAACCCCTTTGACACCCAATTGCCCAGGACAATTGTGCACACCGACTCCCATACGCACAATAACATCAGTGCCATGGTTGGGAGGCGTGCAAGCCGTAAGGGTGGCAAAGGTGGCCGAGCCACACGTGGTGGCCGTGGAGGATCCACTAGGGGACGTGGTTGTGACTTGCAGGGTGCCCCTGTCCCCCCCAGTCTGGAGGACCAGTCAGGGACACCCATGCCCCCCCCCCCAGTTGAGGGTCATGTGGCTGATACCAACCCTGATCAGCCCTTGTTGGACCAGCCCATTGTGGCAGCAGACCTGTCCGAGGGTGATCCCATCGCTGACATCCAGGTCAGCAGGTCCACTGCACGTGCACCGGATGACATTGGTGTCATCAGGGCACGCGCATCTATGCCAGATAGGTCATCTGCTGGCCCCCGTATCCAGGGTGTGGCTCCATCCACCCCACCTCTCATACACCCTGCCAAGACTGTGTCGGTCCTAGTTCATGCACCTCAGATCAGGCCTGACCCCATCCCACTACCCCCAATGCCTGCACCTACTCCCATGCTGAGTGTGCAATCCCACACACCCAGTACTGAGTCCACCACGGCTCCTGCCCCTAGTGTCCACAGCGGCGTAGGACACTCTGGATCCCCACCCCCTTCCAAGCGCAAGAGGAAGAGTGCACGTCCGGCACAGGCTGATTCCCCAGGCACGGCTGCACAGTCCGGCCCATCAAGGAAGCCAAGCTTCACAGACGCCGAACTGAATGCACTTGTTCAGTATGTGTCAGATCATGATAGGGAAATGGTCATCGTTGCAGGGTCCAAGACCACACATGCCAGACGCCAGGCACACTGGCAGACCATTGCTGACAGAATAAGTGCCCTTGGAGTAGTGAGGCGCACAGCTAGTGATTGCCAGAAGCGCTGGAATGACCTTAAGCGCAGGGCAAAGGATAAGCTGGCCTCAAGTCATGCTGCAACCTTGGTGACTGGAGGTGGGTCCCCAGCACAGGAAATAGAACTCACACCACACGAGTCCGTAGCTGGATCCTACGTCACCGAGGGACAACTCCAAGGTGTGGGAGATCTCCCTGATTACGAGGCATCATCCGGTGAGTGCACATGCATGTGTGTATTATCCATGTGCATGGTGTGTGTGTGAAGCATTCATGTTGGGTGCCTGTCAAGGGGGTGTGTGGCAGAGTAGATAGTGGCACCCATGTGCCTCATCCAGTATGTTCAGTGCAACACCATCTGCCCACAGCACTATCCCAACTGGCAACAGTGCACATATGGCCCTACACCATGGAAGTTGCCCTTGAATTGTCATTTTGTCACTACATTGTTGCTCATACTCCCCTGTCTATTCATCTGATGTCTTACATACCATTCCTATACTTTCCCCCAGCCAATCAAGTTTCATCTTCACATGCCTGACATGCAATGATACCACATGCTAATACGTCCTCTGTATATAAATGCCAACCAACATGCTGTCATACTGTGGATGTTGCCTTGACATCCACCTCCTACCTGTGTGCTTTGGTACCGTCTGGTTTCGAGCCCCATTCCCTCACACTCCATGCTGCTCTTCATGGTCTATCTTCCCTGACTTCTACAGTTCAGACCATCGTGCCCTACTCACGACACCTGCTTGCTAACAGTCAAATGAGGGCACCCTGCCCTCCAATGCGACCCACCCTATTGCTGACAAGTGCATCTGAGCCTACTCAAAGCCAACTCTCACTGACATCTGCTCATACATGCCTTTGCCTGTCCCATAGACCCTTCACATGGTCCCTGTCCTCTCTCCTTGCTCCTCTTCCACCATCAATGGTGGGACCCGTTGGGGTGTACTCCTGGCCTCCTTCCAATCCTCAGAGGCCACAATTGATGTGCATGGTAATGGGAGCATCTCAGTCCAAGGCCCTTAGGCCAACCTCATTCTCCTTGAGAAATGCTAGCCACATCTCATCAACTTCCTTACCTCTCCTGCTGTCCCCCCTCCTCTCTCCTCATCAATTCTGCACTGCCTCCCTGCACCCTCCCATGATCCTTCTCCGCCTCCCACTCCAACTCCTACACATGCTGCACCTCTGATCTCTAGCACTCCCCGTAAGTCCTCCAAGGCTGTCAACCTCCTTCACAATTACACTCCTTTCACTGCGGCTGCATCAGGCATTCCTCCGATATCTGTCACTTACATGAGGTTATGCACCTTGACATCCTTGGTCTCATGGAAACATGTCTGACGGCCAGCTCTGTCTGCATCCTTCACACACTCCTACCTGATGTTCAGGAGACCCTCTCCTTTGCCCGCCACTACTGTGCAGGGGGGGTGTGCCCTTGGCTTCCCTGAGGGTATTCCTGCCACTGTCACTCCTACTTAGACCTACTCCACTCTGGAATGGCTTGTGTGACGTCTCTCTCTACCACACCTTGACATTCACAAACTGTGCGTACTGTGTCTGGGAAAACTGGTCAAATGTACTACTTCCTTTCTGAGTGTCCTCACCTCTCCTCCTCACTCATGTCCCCAGACACAGAAATCCTCTTCCTTGTTGCTGTATGCATCCACCTGCATGCTTGTTGACCCCCCCACGTGACCTTTCTGTGACCTCAGCAACTCCCTCTCACCCTCTAGACTCCCGTCTGTCCCTACTCATTCTGCAGGGCACACTCTTGATGCTCTGATCTCATCTGACTTTCCCCTCTCCGTCCATCTCTGCACTCCTCTCTCCTGGAGTGATCACATTCTCCTCTCCTCCCAGCTCACCCTCACCACACCACAGGCAAAGCCACCCTCACCACTGTCACACACCTTCTTGGTATTCCAACCCATGAAGTGTGTGTCAGTCGAGGCTCATGCTGCCAAAATCTCCCCCCCATCCAGCTCCCCCTTAGGCTCACTCCCATCCTGACAGGGCCCACTCCATTCTCCACTCTATGTCAGGTACACTGGATGTCTTTGCCACGGTCATGACCACCTGTCTGAAGCCCCATGCCAATGCAGAGTCCTGGCATGACTGGGATCATGTGAACCCAGACCACAGGTGCCGGGTGGCAGAGAGGGAATGTCCTGCATCATGCACATCCTCTGGCAAACTGGCCTGCCACATGCTCCAAAGGCAATAGCGCCTCACCCTTTTCACCAAGATGAGATCCCCAATCCAAGGGCACATATCTGCGGCATGTGACAACTCTGCAGGACAGATAGAAATCTGCAAGGACCTTGCCGAGCCAGATGCAGTGTGTACCTCCCCTGTCCCCTCCGAGCCCACAGCACTGCATGATTGTCTCTGTACCCCTATAGGCCACCCCCCCCAGCACTTGTCTGCGCCTAACACCATCTGCCCTTGACGTTAAGTCCTACTTACCTTGTACAGCACTTCCAGCCGCCACTTCCCCTTGCACATCATTGTGCCACCCACCCCTGCACTTGCGTGACATGAATGACACCAGCACCAGTAGGATTGTTGACTGGCATCCCCTACTGCCCCACCACCCCTCAGTGCTCCGCTGTACCTTCATACATTTCTGGACCGGTGCTTCACGAATGCCATATGATTCCTTCACAGGTGATGGGGAGGTGGAATCTCATTGTTTACTGCATTTAGTTGATGTAGACAAGGCACTGTGCATCGTGGCCAATTTGGACTAGCAGATCCATGTACAACATGTCAACTTATTGATGTGATGATGCAATGTCAGGACCAGAGTGGTAGAAATCCAAAAAAGTTGCCCTCCTCTCCCTCTTCACTTGGTGGCTATGTCACATGCCATGTGTGTGATGGCATGTGCCTTTGACATGGCAATCACCGGCCAATGTGTGATGGCAGTGCTAGGCAGCATGGTGAGCAGGCGTTGCTCTCCAATCTGTACATTGTATGCCCTGAGCCTCCCCTACAGACCCAGTGATGGTGAATGCATAGGAGGTCTCCCAGTCATGTGGGACATGTGTCGTAGAACTACTGCCTCTGTTGTTCATCAGCCCTTGTTGCATGCCATGGTGCTAATGCCTGTTTCCATTTTTCTCTTTCATGTCTTTGCAGGGGACGAAGCACTTGTTGATGCTGGGGATGTGGTGGTTGAGCCGTCCCAGGAGGGCAACCCGGGCCGACCTTCCACAAGTGAGGGACGTGGTGTGTTTGTGGGTGAAAACCCACAAGTGCTGCAGGTCGTGCTGTCGAGGGGTGTCTCTGGGGGTTCCTCCCCCGAGCAGTATTCAGGTGTAGACTCGGAGGATGACACCTATGTGCAGTCGCAGGTGAGTGTTCTTGGGAGAGAATCTCCTCTGTCCGACCCACCTGCAGCCGGGCCATTGCCCTCAATGGGGATGTCAGTGTCGGCAGCTCAGCCTCCGGTGGTTACGGATGCAGGGCCACACCACACAATCTCTGATCCTGTTCCTGGGGCTGCAGATCAGAGAGGGAATGCAGTCCTGCAGCCTGAGGCCTTGCCGGCACAGCAAGGCGCAGTCCGCCTTGCCCCAGGCAGGTGTGGTGCCCGTCAACGTGGTGGCCGTATGCCACCTGGCAATACCGCTTGGGAGCAATCCATCTACGGTATGGCCAACCAACAGGCAGCATCATCCGAGATGATTGCACAGGCCATGGATAGGGTGGCCACTTCCATTGTCCCCCCAGAAAGGCTGATGGAGCGACTGGAGCAGGCTACAGAGTCCATCAGCCAGGCACACAGGGAGGATATGTTGGCGTCCAACAAGGACAGGCGGGCGGCACTGGCGACTCTGCGGGAATCACTTTCCATGGAGTCCCAGCGCCACAGGGAAGGCCTGAGGGAAGAATTCCGTCACCTCAGGTCGACCCTGTTAGAGCTTGAGGCTTCATCCCATAGAAGGACAGAGGAGCAGCTGGAGCGTCTGACACGGACGCTCTCGGCCGAGATGCAGGCAACTCGTGCGGAGGTCAGGTCATCCCGGGAGTTACTGCATGGGGACCTCCGCATGATTATAACCCAGAACCAGAACTACCAGACCCGCCTGCTTGCAGCCATGGAGGAGCAAACTCGTGCTTTGCGTGGGCTGCCTCCCATTGTCACACCATCTTCTGAGGCAGCTCCCCCACCTCCTGAGTCAGCTGCAGGGTCTGGCCAGAGCGATAGCGACTCATCTCCCACAACAGAGTAGCCGTGTGGGCCACGAGCCTATGGGGTGTTTTAGTTTCCCATGATCCACACAGGTGGATTGTGGCGTGCATCCTGTCCTCGGACCTCATAGGTGCCCCCCCGCCCCCCGCCGGCCCTTTCATGGCCATTTTTTCTCAATTTTCTTTTTTCTTTTCCAAGAGTGTTGCCTTGTGTGGGTACCTGGGCATACACTGTATTGTGGCTGGGCACATGCAGGCTTGTCCTGAGTTTGGTTTAGATGCTTGGGTAGCAGACATCCACACCCCTCCTGCTTCCGTTTCCATGGGCTTGCAAAGGGTGTGCCCAAGTGACAGCAAATTACACGGTGACATTGGACTCCCATGAGCTGTTGGCCAGTCCATAGTCAATACTGTGTAGACATTCATAGTGTACATTGTTGTTGCACCTAACTATGCATGATGGCTTGATATGTGCCTCTACTTACATATGTTGCTCATGTTTTGCAGGTATTACACACAGTTCTTCACACGGGCATACTCTCTGGAGTCAGACTACATGTCGGTAGATGTGCACTGACACTTTTGCGTGGCGCCATCACTGTACATCTGGACGGTGAGGACATACCAGCAGAATCAGGTAATGAGACTACCATTGATTACATGCATTGTGTCTTGTTTGGGTGGGCTTCAGGGTGGGTTGGTGTGTAATTTGATTGAAATTACTCTTACACAGGTGTGTAGTAGTGGCTCCAGCGCGGTTAGCTGTTCAAGTGCGGCTATGTTCCATTTGGGGCACTGCTATTTGTGACACCGGTGTCATGTTGTGATGGCCAGTTTGTTTGCTCTCACATACCATGACATGGTGTCCTCAGTGGCGGGACTGTGAAGGGAATGGGTGACATGGCAATGTTGTCATGTAGTGAATCGCCTGTGGCAATGCATATTTGATTGATGGAGTTGTGTCTTCTCGTTGTGATGCATTGCTGGTGTATGTGTAGGTAGGGGTGCACACATAGTGACACTTCCATGTTAACAATCTCAGGCTGATGTGTATCTGACAGTTTATTGTCGAGTAATTTTGTGACATTGTCAGGTAGTGTCATCATTGATTGTCAGATGGTATGTGCCAGAGCAGTGTGCACTAGCCAGCACTGTGATTCCTAGGTGAAGAAGTTGGCCACCAGTTGCGTACGGGCTGCCACCCCCCGTGCCCTTTCCCCTCCCATGCGCAGCGGGCGTGCATGTGGTTGTGGATGTGGGGGCACCACCATGTCCACGGGCAGGCCCCGGCGTGTTGCAACGTTGTGCAGGACACATGCTGCCACTATGATCCTGCACACTATTCGGGGAGAATATAACAGCTGCCCGCCAGAACGGTCAAGGGAGCGAAAGCGTGACTTCAGCACTCCGAATGTGCGCTCCACTATGCCCCGTGTTGCAATGTGGGCTGTGTTGTACCTTACCTCGGGTGGCGTGGTGGGGTTCCGGATTGGGGTCATCATGTGGGGGCTGATAGGGTAGGCACTGTCCCCTGCGGAGGTGGTGATGGGTATCATTAGTGGTGTTGTGTCATGACCCAGTATCTGACATGCATGCATGTGCAGTGGCATTCATGCTCACCAAGCAGCCATGTATCTCCATGCTGGCCAGCCTCCAGGTCCCGGCATAGTGTAGACATTCTGTAGATGAAGCTGTCGTGGGTGGACCCGGGATAGTTGGCATATACTGATGTGATTATTCCCTTGGCATTGCATACAACTTGCACGTTGATGGAATGCCAGTGCTTGCGGTTTCTATAGATGTGCTCTGTTGCCCTGGGTGGACGTAGAGCCACATGTGTGCAGTCAATTGCACCAAGCACTTTGGGGAATTGAGCCACACCATAGAATTCCTGGATGCACGTCCGCCTTTCTGCATGAGTCCTGGGGAGATATATGTGCCTGCGGACTGATGGCCGTGCAGTGATGATGTTCAAGACCTGGTGTAGGCAGCGTGACTGCGTGGCCTGTGACACACCACCCACTATGGCACTTGTCCGCTGAAAGGATCCAGTGGCCAAGAAGTGCAGTACATTCAGGACCTTCTGCAGGGGGCTGAGTGCTTGGGAGCACAGGGTGGGTGATGTGAGGTCATCCTCCCACTCACTGACCAGGTCCAGTATGATGTGTGCTGGAAACCTGTACCTCCCATACACCTGGTCATCAGGCATCCCGAATAGGCTGGTTCTGGGTGTGAATATTCTGGCCCTGACTCTCCTCCTCCTCCTCCTTTGGTAGCCCACTGCCACTGCTGCTAGGAACGGTATGTTCATCCTGGCATCTGGCTTGTTTATTGATAAGTGCGCAAATTAATGCCTTGCGCGTGTTCTAGGCGAGCGTGTGACCCTCGCACCCCTGGAATCTAGTTCCCACTCCAATAGCGTGTGGAAATTCCCACGCAGCAGGCATACAGGTGCGCTGACGTACTTGCGTGTGTAAGTGCCCGCGCACCCCTGTAATACACGTACATTGGCCAATCGCGTGTACGCGCACTTTTGGCCAATTACACGCGATGTAATACACGTACATTGGCCAATCGCGTGTACGCGCACTTTTGGCCAATTACACGCGATGTAATACACGTACATTGGCCAATCGCGTGTACACGCACTTTTGGCCAATTACACGCGATGACACTCTGACGTGCAGTATTTCCACGTGTGCTCCGTCATCACGTGCTGAGTGGGGAACGCCCGTGCGGATCACGTCAGATGCGCTTACGCGGTGAGGGACTCTGGTCCAATAGAATCGCGTATGCGTGCTGATGCACTTACGCGCTAAGGCCCTTTCCTCGGATTTCACGCTGACGTGCAGGAATTTCACGTGCCAAATCACTCCGTATCAAGCTGGCCACCCGAAAACACACGGAACACCACGCTCCTGCCCAGAAGGCCGAGTTACTGCCCCCCCAGTGCCCTGAGCAGCCTCCCACGTGCTATCTGCTGCTGCCTGCCTGCCTGCCTGCCTGCTGCCACCGTGCCCTGCCATTTGGTGCCTGCACATCAGCCATCTGCAGGGGTCCAGTTGCTGTGTCCACCCCTGCTGGAACTGAAGACTCCCAACTGGGATTACATCGCTCCACAGCCCAGCCCCAGGACCCAGTTGCCCACCCACACCTGCCTCTGGGGTTGCCATGTCGGGCACTTCGACATCTGGCACCAGTGGCAACCCCAGGCCAGAGGGGCAGAGGGGCACCAGCTTCACTGCCACCGAAGTTGGTGTCCTGGTGGAGCATGTCCTGGGGCAGTATGATGCCCTCTTTGGATCGTCCCGCGCCAGCAAGGAAGGACGGGAGAGGATCTGGGCCGACTGTGTGGTTGCCATCAACGCGGAGGGGGTGGCAACCCGCAACGTCCAGAAGATCAAGAAGCGCTGGGAGGACTTGAGGTCCAGGACCCTTGTGAAGGCCCGGCGCCTCGTGGAGGGGGGCCGGGGCCGCATGAGTTCCATCCAGAAGAGGGTCCTGGAACGCGTACGCCCAGCGCTCCACGCCCAGGTCCTTGAGAGGGAGGCCCGTCTGGAGTTGAGCGGTAAGTGTGCAAGCATTACTGTGTGAGACAGGGCATGTTGCGGTGTGCTGGTTCTATGATACTTGCCTGTATGTGTGCCATGGGCCATGTATGCATGTATGTGTGCAGGGACATCATGGTAATGCATGTGCGACCAGTGATGTGTGACCCACATGGTTGTTGCATGTGTTGAAATGTGGCATGGGGAGACCTATGCAGATTTAGGACATGAGAGCATGCCAGTCTCTGTACCTGGACATGGATGGGGGTGAAGGATGGGTGCTGATGCCAGGTACATATATGGTAGCCATGTCTGTGTGCCTGACCTGCGTGTCTGTGACTTGTGCATGCCATGGATGCATGACACATGTGTGTGACAATGCACAGATTCTGTGACGCACCCAACTAACCCTTGTTTCGCCTGTGTTCGTTGTGTTTGGGGCCAGATGGATGTGACTGAGGTGAAGTGTGTGCATGTGATATGCATGAGCCATGATGCATGTGAGTCACATATCATTGAATGTTTCAAGAGTCAATTGGACATGCATGGAAATGTGCATGGCATGCACCATGCCTGTTACTGTGTGTGTTTTGCCTGGACTGACCCATGTGTTGTGGAGGGACATGATGGAAGTGTACTTTGACAGGGGTGCTCATCTGCTATTGCTTCCTGTCTAGGGGACCATTTTACAGTAGCCTGATGCTTGTGTCCTTTGTCTCCCTCTACGCAGCGGCTAGTGAAGAAGAGGGCGGAGACGGCGCTGTGGAGCAAGGCGGCGGGGATGCCCCCACGGCTGCAGCGGAAGGGGTGGGTGAGCCCCCACAGGGGCCTGCTACGGCGGGAGACGGTGAGGAGCCATCCAGGTTGGTGGTTTGCACAGAGGAGGAGGAGGCCGACACTGGTGCACACATGGGGCCTGGTGGGAGCATCCCTGCTGGTGCAAGTGGTGCAGTCCAGGGGCAGGAGGCAGCACAGGTCACCGTGGAGGTGCCTGTGCATGTCGCTGTCCCTGACCCTGTGAGTGCACCACCATGCACCAGCAGGGATGCCCCGTCCCAGGCCCGTCCGCAGGTAGTGGGGGTGTCCATGTCAACTGACTCCCCTCCACCTGCGGCCGTGGGAACCCCTGGCCGCGTGGAGCAGGTCCTGATTGGGGTCGCGATGCGCACGGCTGTGATTCGTGATGACGTGCGTGCTTCCCGGGAGGAGCACGCACGTCATCACGAAGTGCACCGTGCCGACGTGGCCCAATTGGGATCGGCCATGTTCGGGGGGTTCCTGCATGTGTTGGCCAATCTGACGGCCCTCTCCTCCTCTGTGCAGGCTATCCAACGGTCGTTCTCCTTGCCGTCTTCCGGCCCAGATGCCACCATGGCCCCCTGTGGACCTGCCCCGACCAATGCAGCCAGCTCGGTGGGGATCCCATCCCTGCCACAGTTGGGAGTCGGAGGTCCAGCAGGGGTGGACGACACAGCAAGTGGACCCCAGCAGATGGAAGATGTGCCGGCATCATCGGGCAGGGCACGTGCACGACGGCGTCGGTGGTTACCATCAGCCTGGATGCCGTCGTGCTGGCAGAGGCAGTGGCGTCGGAGGCAGCAGCGGGCTCGACGTGGGAGGCATCATGGCTCAGGGCCATCAAGATCAGAGGGGCAGGCATCGGCCGGAGGGCAGGGCAACCCTGGCATGGCGGTGTGTTCCGTGTGGGAGGAGTTTGGCCAGCGGATAGGTGCGGAGCAGCAGCGGGCGGAAGAGGAGCGGCTCGCCATGGCCAGGGTGGAGATCTCCATGCATCGGGCATTGAGGCGGGCTGAGTGCCTCGAGGAGGCTCGCAGGGATTTTGGTGAGCACATGGGGTTGTCCCTGCGAGACCTCGGGGCCAGGACAGAGTCCCGCCTCCAGGACATTGACATGGAGTTCGAGGATGCCCTGGCCAGCATCACCAAGTGAGCCGCAGGACTAGCCCGCTGCCTTTGTATATAGTTTTTTAGTTAGTTAGTGCTAGGTTTCCTTTATTTATTTTTATTATTTTGGACCGCTCGGACAATGGCCACTTTTTTGTACATATTTATTTTATTAGTTAGTATTAGGTTTCATTTGTGCTGTTGGGCTCATGGACCCTGGAACATTCCTGTATATATTGTTATATTTTGGGAGATACATTTTTTAATTTTTTTATTGTTTACACCATGACGTAATGGTTTTTCTTTGATTTCCTACTACATGGTTTTGCTTTGGACAAATTATATTGATTTTTTAATCCTTTGTTTTTTGGTTTATCATTTTTGTTCTCGGACATGGACCTTTTATTTACTTTGCCACATAGTTGTATGTTTTATTGGTTTACTTGATTTGTGTTTTTAATAAATTTTTATATTATCTTACACTTGTGTTATTTTCTCTTTGGTTTCTTACATGTCATGATATGGGTTTTGACATTCACTTGCACCCATTGTGTATGTGTGTGTGACAGACATGTGTTCTTTTGCATACCTGCCTTTGGGGTTGTGTCATGTGATTGCATTCACTATGTGGGTGCATGCAATCCTTGCCTGGGTGTTTGTGCTGGGTATGCTGGCCATTACTGCCATGATTGTGTATCGTCAGGACCTGGGGCCAGGGGGACATGGGTGGGGGCCTGCTGGCAGGTTCCCCACAGTGCTGGGGGTGGTGGGAGACATGGGTGGGGGCCTGGTGGAGGGTGTCCCTGGTGGATGGGGGGTGGGGGTGGTGGGAGACATGGGTTGGACATGGGTGGGGGCCTGCTGGCAGGTTCCCCACAGTGCTGGGGGTGGTGGGAGACATGGGTGGGGGCCTGGTGGAGGGTGTCCCTGGTGGATGGGGGGTGGGGGTGGTGGGAGACATGAGTTGGACATGGGTGGGGGCCTGCTGGCAGGTTCCCCACAGTGCTGGGGGTGGGGGTGGTGGGAGACATGGGTTGGACATGGGTGGGGGCCTGCTGGCAGGTTCCCCACAGTGCTGGGGGTGGTGGGAGACATGGGTGGGGGCCTGGTGGAGGGTGTCCCTGGTGGATGGGGGGTGGGGGTGGTGGGAGACATGGGTTGGACATGGGTGGGGGCCTGCTGGCAGGTTCCCCACAGTGCTGGGGGTGGTGGGAGACATGGGTGGGGGCCTGGTGGAGGGTGTCCCTGGTGGATGGGGGGTGGGGGTGGTGGGAGACATGGGTTGGACATGGGTGGGGGCCTGCTGGCAGGTTCCCCACAGTGCTGGGGGTGGGGGTGGTGGGAGACATGGGTTGGACATGGGTGGGGGCCTGCTGGCAGGTTCCCCACAGTGCTGGGGGTGGGGGTGGTGGGAGACATGGGTTGGACATGGGTGGGGGCCTGCTGGCAGGTTCCCCACAGTGCTGGGGGTGGTGGGAGACATGGGTGGGGGCCTGGTGGAGGGTGTCCCTGGTGGATGGGGGGTGGGGGTGGTGGGAGACATGGGTTGGACATGGGTGGGGGCCTGCTGGCAGGTTCCCCACAGTGCTGGGGGTGGTGGGAGACATGGGTGGGGGCCTGGTGGAGGGTGTCCCTGGTGGATGGGGGGTGGGGGTGGTGGGAGACATGGGTTGGACATGGGTGGGGGCCTGCTGGCAGGTTCCCCACAGTGCTGGGGGTGGGGGTGGTGGGAGACATGGGTTGGACATGGGTGGGGGCCTGCTGGCAGGTTCCCCACAGTGCTGGGGGTGGGGGTGGTGGGAGACATGGGTTGGACATGGGTGGGGGCCTGCTGGCAGGTTCCCCACAGTGCTGGGGGTGGTGGGAGACATGGGTGGGGGCCTGGTGGAGGGTGTCCCTGGTGGATGGGGGGTGGGGGTGGTGGGAGACATGGGTTGGACATGGGTGGGGGCCTGCTGGCAGGTTCCCCACAGTGCTGGGGGTGGGGGTGGTGGGAGACATGGGTTGGACATGGGTGGGGGCCTGCTGGCAGGTTCCCCACAGTGCTGGGGGTGGGGGTGGTGGGAGACATGGGTTGGACATGGGTGGGGGCCTGCTGGCAGGTTCCCCACAGTGCTGGGGGTGGGGGTGGTGGGAGACATGGGTTGGACATGGGTGGGGGCCTGCTGGCAGGTTCCCCACAGTGCTGGGGGTGGTGGGAGACATGGGTGGGGGCCTGGTGGAGGGTGTCCCTGGTGGATGGGGGGTGGGGGTGGTGGGAGACATGGGTTGGACATGGGTGGGGGCCTGCTGGCAGGTTCCCCACAGTGCTGGGGGTGGTGGGAGACATGGGTGGGGGCCTGGTGGAGGGTGTCCCTGGTGGATGGGGGGTGGGGGTGGTGGGAGACATGGGTGGGGGCCTGGTGGAGGGTGTCCCTGGTGGATGGGGGGTGGGGGTGGTGGGAGACATGAGCAGGTGTGCAGGGTAGTTCCCTGTGGTGTGTGCTGCCTGCAGGGGCCGTGGAGGGTGTACAGGTAATGCCTGGGAGCACACAGCCATATCGCGTGTGGAACTTCCCGCGCACCCCTGAAATCCACGTACACGGCCATATCGCGTGTGGAACTTCCCGCGCACCCCTGAAATCCACGTACCCGGCCATATCGCGTGTGGAACTTCCCGCGCACCCCTGAAATCCACGTACCCGGCCATATCGCGTGTGGAACTTCCCGCGCACCCCTGCAATCCACGTACCCTGACTAATCGCGTGTGGAACTTCCCGCGCACCCCTGAAATCCACGTACCCTGACTAATCGCGTGTGGAACTTCCCGCGCACCCCTGCAATCCACGTACCCGGCCATATCGCGTGTGGAACTTCCCGCGCACCCCTGAAATCCACGTACACGGCCATATCGCGTGTGGAACTTCCCGCGCACCCCTGAAATCCACGTACCCGGCCATATCGCGTGTGGAACTTCCCGCGCACCCCTGAAATCCACGTACCCGGCCATATCGCGTGTGGAACTTCCCGCGCACCCCTGAAATCCACGTACCCGGCCATATCGCGTGTGGAACTTCCCGCGCACCCCTGCAATCCACGTACCCTGACTAATCGCGTGTGGAACTTCCCGCGCACCCCTGAAATCCACGTACCCTGACTAATCGCGTGTGGAACTTCCCGCGCACCCTGCAATCCACGTACCCGGCCATATCGCGTGTGGAACTTCCCGCGCACCCCTGAAATCCACGTACACGGCCATATCGCGTGTGGAACTTCCCGCGCACCCCTGAAATCCACGTACACGGCCATATCGCGTGTGGAACTTCCCGCGCACCCCTGAAATCCACGTACACGGCCATATCGCGTGTGGAACTTCCCGCGCACCCCTGAAATCCACGTACCCGGCCATATCGCGTGTGGGACTTCCCGCGCACCCCTGAAATCAACGTACCCGGCCATATCGCGTGTGGGACTTCCCGCGCACCCCTGAAATACACGCGCCCAGGCTATTCGCGTGTGGGACTTGCCGCGCACCCCTGCAATTCCCGTAGCCTAGCTTTTCGCGTGTGGAACTTCCCGCGCACCCCTGCAATCCACGTACCCGGCCATATCGCGTGTGGAACTTCCCGCGCACCCCTGCAATCCACGTACCCTGACTAATCGCGTGTGGAACTTCCCGCGCACCCCTGTAATCCACGTACCCGGCCATATCGCGTGTGCAACTTCCCGCGCACCCCGGTATGCACGCACACGTTTATTTTTTCTCTCAGCGCGTGTCTGTGTTTGTGGGTACCCCTTTGTACGTCATTTGTCCTGGAGGGCCACAGTATTGGACATTGATCATGTCTGTATATAGGTGCTATTTGTTGGCGCACCTTTTAGCGCACATTTCTTGCAGGCGCAGAGACGCTACCGCCTGCTTTCTTGTGGCGGTCGTGTTTGTGCCTGTTTGTGCCTGTGCGCTGCTTTGAGCGTGCGCTTTTTTGCCCTATTCTATTCCATGAATACGTGTTGTATGCGAGCGTGTGGGCGTTCCACGCACTTGCCTCCTATACTTTCCCCGTGCCGCCCACATTCTTCCCCATTCCGAGTGTTGTGCCCCATTTTATTCCCCATTCCGAGTGTCCCGCCCTGTGTTCCGCCTACTTTAGAGCTGTGCGCTGCGCTCGGAGTGATAGCGCAGTGGCCGTGGCGCACGACGTTGGTTGACCTGTGCGCCGGCCTGCGCCGCGCGCTTTTTCAGCGCACGTCCTCTGCTTTTCTTGCGCACGGGCTTCCATGAATCGACGTGCGCTGGTTTCCCTGCGCTTTTCGCTAATTTTCGGCGCAGCGCACGTATTGGCCCCTCTGCGCCGGAATTTTCGGCGCACATTTATTCCATGAATCGGCCTGCTTATGTCAGGACATTGGCAGGTGCACTATGAATGGCAAGTATGTGTGACAATGTTTTAGCCGACTTTAGGCATATGGTTGCTACTGTTTTGCTTTATTAAAGTGATCAGTGTTTAATTATTTGTGATTGACTCACCATTGTTTAAATTGTTGGTATCACTTTCAATAAATTTTGATACACATTTTTTCTAATTAATTTGTCTCTCTGGACAATCTTCTTCCGTTGTTCTATGCAATTATAATACTCTGGTCCAGAGGCTAGAGTTTCCCTGCCCTTTTCAGATTTTTTGAGGACATTGGCAGGTGACACTGTATTTTGCATGTGATGACTATACCTGTTTTAGGAGTCTTTGCCTGGCATACGATGGCGGACAGTAACTATCCATGTTAAACTCTATTGGCATAAGGTGAGAATGCCCCTGGCCCATGATGTGTCTGATTTGTGTGTTCCTTTCAAATTATTGCAGCACCCCTGACACCGCAAAGCACCAACCATATATGTACATGGTTGCTAATTAAAATCAACCTTTGTCTGCCCTAGTAATCTTTTTATTATATTAAAGTTACACAAATCACACGTTTGTTTGCATCAGTGATTCCCTTTTCCCGAGACCCTATTGCATCAAGGGACATGTAACATCGCTCCCTGTGATGTTAAGGGTCGAAAGGTCATGTGATGCCCCTTCCAACTGACATCATGAAATTCATAACGTCACTTCCATTGTCACTGAGATTTTGGTGAAATGAGGTTCCTGTTGGAAGAAGGGCACACCACTAGGGAAGCAAGTTTGTTTTTGCAATGCAAACTGACAGGCCTCTGTGTGCGCATAATTCATTCACGCCTGAACAGGTATGCCATAATTTCAACTAAATGTATCTTATTAACCGGCTACTATGATAAGACATTTTTCAGGTATTAAATGCCCTCATTACAACACTGGCGGTAACCCATGGCGCTATTAGAACCATGGTTGCTGCCGGCATTGTAACGAGTCCGCCAATGTTCAATGGGGAATTACCACCCCATTCCAAGGTTGGCGGGGCGGTAACTCCCCATTGAACATTGGCCCATCCCCATTCACATTTTTGCCCCATAGGGCTCAATAGGACTGGGGAAGGTGGTAATTACGGTGCCGCAAATTGCGGTACCGTAATTACCTCGAAAGTCCCTTTGCGGGTCCCTACTTTAACGGCTGGTCCAGACCAGCCGTTAAGGTCGGGTCCCACAAAGGGACCTCGTAATTAGGCGCTAGGGGGTTAGCGGCAACGCAGCCTTTTACGGCGCCGTTAACCCCTTAGCGCCAGGGTTGTAATGACCCCCATTGTCAAAATGAGTGATGCACATCACTTCACAAAGAGTGAAAAGCTGAGCGGAGTGGGGTCATTTAACGAGGGCACAAAGACGTAACCTCCCCTGCTATTCGCATCCCAGGTTACCAAAGTGGTAAACCGGGATGTAAAAAAAAACATACTTTTTGATTTCAAGAACAGGACGTGTGTGGCGTCCCGTTCATGGAATGAAAATATGTTGCCAAGGGCGGGGCTCCGTACGGAGCCCCTCTTCCATTTCCCTGGCTGCTGGAAAGGCGAGATGTAGGGAAGCTGCTGCGGCTGGCGCCGCCGCCACCCAGTCAGTTAAGTGGGCCTGAGGAGGGTGGTTGGGGTTAATTAAAAAAAAGAAGGGGTAATGGTGGGTTGGTGTGGAGAAGATGGTGGAGCGAGGCAGGGGAAGCAGCCATCGGGTTCCATGGAATGTGGGCTGAGATTGGAAGCATAAGCCCACAAACCATGGAACCTGATTGGCTGCGCCCCCACCCCGGGTGCTAATTTGTATTATGAAACTTTTAGTTATACTTTTTCCATTTCAAACTCAGGATTACAAGATTCAAAGAAAAAACAGGACTGGATGAGCTACTCACACATGAAATGTGAAAACCTGAGAGTTTTGATCCGCATAAGTATGAACACATCCTCTTCATTGACGTGTGACAGAAAAGCGCATTAGAAGAAACGTGCTGAGACAGCATGAACCATGCAAGTCACAAAATGAACTGCGAGCATCTGTGAAAATACCCACACCCAATCACCGCCCTTTTCTGCAGCTGATAAGTTTTGGAGAGTGTCAACTTGACAGGGTGACCTAGAGGCTCTATTCACAGCAGTGAAAAACATCCCACATTCCGGAAGAATGTGGGAGGTCAATCCGAAAATACACGCGCCCAGGACCTAAAAGAGCATTGAATTCTGAGTGACTGCTCCCGGCCTCTTTCATGAAGCCTTTCATTTGTTGAACTGGCAATGGCACTCTCTGTAAAAGCTTACCAGTATACCTTTAATTTTAAAAGCCATTTAAAGCATTTAAGAGAAATAGTGAAAAGCAATACACAGGTTGCTTATCAGTCAGAAAAACCGAAATTTCCCTAAAAGCATCCACGTATGTTTAATTATGCATTTATTTAGTGAGTTTTGTGAAGTGACACCTGTCACCGCCCACTCACGTCAGAGGGCTGCAAATAGAAAATGTTGGTCTGTATAGTTCGAGCTACGACATAATCCAACTCCAGCATTTATCAGTCATCAGTGTCTTGAAAGAAAAGCGTCAGTCAAAGGTCTGAAAAGTTAGACAAATTATTTATTTATTTATAATATGTTCACAGCCACGAGTGGCTGGCTTTACATATGCATAGATTTAAAACAATTATTAAAATTTACATACAAAAATATCCTCTGATTGATCCCATCGTGTCACAGCGATTACATTTAAACATAAAATACTGTCTCACAATGACTGCAGTGGGGAAAGCATACAGATATTTTGGTTTCGTAGATACTAACGACCAATGTTCTAAAAATAAACCACTTGTAGATTTTGTGGCCAAAGTAATCATATCACGATCCTTTGCATGGCTATATATTACTCCGTGTAATAGTTTTTTGATCTTAACCTGCTTTAGGATTAACCAGCTCTTTTCATTATCAGTCGCCCATTTCACATATACCTTATGTAGTCTACTTAAAGATTTAAACTGTTTTTTGTGACCATCCAGACAAAATATGCATAACACTTCCATGAAATGAACATGTGTAAAACTAAATCCGAAATCTACACATGCCATGTGGCTCAGTTTTAGTGAAAGGTGTTCATTGCTATTTAAATACTGCATGACAACAATGAAGCCCCAAAGTAAGCATCATTTACTAAAAGCATTTCACGTGATGCCAACGCGAAATGTGTAGTATACATTCACATATGACTACCGGTTACTTTGAACATATGGCTCTGTCTAATGTTCAGGGCCAGGCTCGCACTGTAGGGCAACAGGGCAAAGCCCGAACCAAATACAAAAAATGGCAGTGTGGGCCACTTTTCTTGGTCGAGGCGGAACCACTTTATGGCCCATGTGGACAAGTACTTCACCGTGCGGATAGTCGTTTTGACCATTGTTATTGAATACATTTTCTTTAAAATGCACAATTTGCATCACATTTGAAAACCTCCCCCTTGGGTACTACTCAAGCAGTGTGTCAGAAAAGGAATTAATTGCCATTTGCAACGGTGGGCCACTTTTTCATTGGTGCCCGAGACAATTGTATGCCCCAGTCCGACCCTATTCAGGGCACGAGCTAAAGCGGATCGGCTAGGCAGGGCACGGGCGAGCTAAAAGACACTCACCTAGCAAACTACCACGCATATTTTGGGATGTCAAAAGAGTAAAAAATATGAAATGAGGAGCTGTTTAAAATGCATTCTGCTTTACCTCCAACCATTTCTCTGTTAGGTTGGCAATGGATAACCTGTCCAGGCCAAAAGCGATATTACCCACTGGGTATTGACCCACACACGATAGGCCCCTCTACTTGGGGATGTGTACTTGAGAAGATGTTTTCAGTAGGACCCTTTGCTAGCTCTGCAGTTCCTCTTATATGTTCCCATTATAGGTCAACTCAATGACATAGCACTCATTTTAGGATATGGGCCAATGGAGCCAGGGTGGATTTACCAAGCAGAAAGATCAATGGTTAAAATGCCAACCCACTTCCCTTTACAGCATTTCAACCACCTTATCCTGAAATTAAAGGTAATACTCATTATTATTTCGAGGAGACAACAGGTCAGAGTAGTATGTGCACTATTGCAAGATGAAACTCATAGGGCTGCAATTTTAAGCAACTATAGGACGAAATGGGCCTCAAAATAACATCCAAATTTCAATTGGGAAACCCAATTAGTGTTAAATAATTTATCCTCAGACCAGCTGAGCAAGTTATGATTTGCATGACCCAAATGCCAGATCCATTCAGGGTAATCTCAATGGATGTGGCCCTGAAAATAACAAGGTCTGGTTCCATGGAGTAACTGCCCACTTTCCAGGAAAAACTGAATATCGCATAAGTGGATGCCAGCTCATCCATTGAAAACAGCTGACACCCAGGCAGTTATACTCTGATAATCACCTCACTCCATGCCCTTTTGAAGGTACAGGTTTAAGTTTTCAGTTGCTAGGGCCAAGTCAGATTTGGCAGTACTCACCTTCTAGTGTTTCTCCCCATGGAAATCCGTGTAGACATCTGCTTGTTTCTGAGTGCCAAGGCCCGTTTTTGTGATGAAAAATATGTTGGCTGCATATAGCAACAGTGACAGAAAATGCCCCGCTATAAGGAAGGTGCTCCCCATAAGAGAAGTAGCCTATGGTCAGCATAATACAGATATTAAATAATATGGGAGCAAAGAACTCGCTCCTTCCTCAAACTCCAAGAGGATGGAAAGAAAGAAGTAAACTCCCTCTTTACCCGATATCCGACCACAGCTTCTTTGTCCTGGTGACTGTCAGCAAGCTATTTGGCAGGTCTCAGGCCTTCCTTTCAGAGGCATTGCTAGGGGGGGGCTGTAGGGGCTATAGCCCCAGGTCTTATGTTTGTAGCCCCGGATAGAAGCTCAGCGGTTACAACCAGAAGGCTAGCTAACCCCGAGTCCCGACAGTCTCAACATTAGTGTAGCCCCAGATCTTTTCCAGACCCAGCAACACCCCTGTTTCCTTTACTGTCCGGGAGTGACCAAAGGTAGCTTTCCTTGACAAATCCATAAAGGCAAGGAAAATAATGTTCCTATTATTTGTTGCATTCCTACTGGTCACAAGATAGAGGGTCAGCGCTTGCTCTATTTCCAAGACCTTTGGTTGCGCTGAAATGCATCAGATAGCCCCAAACTGTCAGAAGCCCAATCTTGCACTCGTATACATTTGCAAAAATCTCGAAAGCTGATTCAAAAAGGGAGATTGGATAATAGCGGGTTGGATCGGTCCTATCTCCCTTCTTCTAAATAAGAGCAAAGTTCAATTCCAGCTGGGGTTCGTGTCACTCTATGTTCTGTATCATTGAACACATTAAGGAACAGGGTAGCCCAAAATAACTCATTCTTTTTCTAAAGGTCCGGTGGACAAATGTCAATTTCCAGAATGTTATTTGCATCTCGGATTACGATACCTCCTCTGGTATTTTTGCCTTTGATGTTTTATTTTGATGTGTTAAACACCTGTTTTATGATTGTATTGTCTTTTATGATTGTATTGTGTATTTCTTTTATGGTGTAATTAGGCCGAAACAAAGAATAAAGTAAGTATGCTACCTCCATAATCTCTTTTAGCCGGAATAGGAATAGAGATAGTGCCTTTAGGAAGTTGTTGTTATAAATTCTGCCCAAAAGTGTATGCATGTCCATCACATCATGCTCGTGTATTGTAAAACGTCCCAAGACATGCTATCCACATACTTTCATTATTGTTGAGCTATTCGGCTCTTAGGAGACACTATCCACCAATTGCCCAATCAGCCCCTGATCATGTTCAGATAGAGACCCCTCCAGCACTACCCATGCCTACCGCTGTTTTTCATTTTTATATTCCTTCCCTTTTGAGTTATCAATCCCTTGGGCTTAGTTGTGAGAGCATGAAGCAGCTATTTTTTTGGCTTTGATTCAAGGCTGATTAAACCATGACATGCCCACCTGGATGCTGCTCACTGGATGATGTCAAAAATGGTAATATTTTGGCCAATAGTTGTTTAAGGACTAACATTCTCTTTAACGGGGGAATGTCGATCTTCCGGCAGCTAGAATACCTTGCATGTGCAGTATTTAACGTGTGATGAAGAATATCACCCAGATCAATTAATTCCCATCAGTGATATTCACTTATTAGATGTTCTCCCCACCGGCACCTTGGACAGATGTGTAACTGAAGGTGGTCCACCAGACCATTCATAGTTTAGGATAAAAGAATTGTGGTCAGTCTCAAGGTGGTTGATTAGATTCATATCTCAGACATGCGAACATTCACAGGTGTAGGCATGAAAGCGGTCAATGAATACCTTTCGACCTGTTATAATTATAATTATAAGTGTTCAGCCCCAGCCTATCAGAAGGCATCAATACAAATTTGGAACCAATTGATTTGCCTCTTGTATTGACAATGAGTGAAGAAGCAATATTTTGGACACGGTCATAAGTGTCAACTACATGCCTGCTTTGGGAGCCTATTCCCACCGTTAGCTTGAAATCAACCCTGATCAGCAGCTCATTAAAGTCAGAGCACAGTTAGCCAGAAACAAGTGTGTACGTTTATAAATAATATTCAAGTTGCTATACAACCACACTATCATGGCACCCCAGTTTTGTGATATAAAAGTTCAGTAGTGTAAGGATATCTCCCTCCTGATGAAGAAGTTTGACTACCAGTATGGTGTAAGAGGTTAGGGCAAATATAGTATTACTTGGGAATATTTTAAGAGTTATCAAGACAGACTCATGTTATCTAGCCTCCTAGCATTACACCATCTTATTTTAGAGCGCACAGCTCGTGATTAAATACAAGTCTTCACTTCAAGTTGTACTAGTTCCAGTGCATATGTTTCTGGGAGTACAATCATATTGTACTTGAGAAGGAAATAAAGAAATTCAGGATCGATTGATATATGGTCAATGCAAGTCATGTTTCAGGATAAAAGCTCCAAAGAGCAGGACTGTTCCGCCACCTTCGATTCAATAGCCAGAGAACAGTTCTATGCTGGTGTCTTACCAACCTGTCAATCATTATGCTGCAAAGAAGTCAATATGTCGAACATTATCTCAGAAGAATCTGACTTGCAGTCATGCCTTCCAATTTTCTCGAAAGCCTGCAATAGGGAATGGTCCTACCACAATTGGTAGTCTGGATATGGTGTTTTAAAATCTCTATCAGATGCTTTATACAGTTTAGGCTGAAGCTCCCTGTTCTGCACCACCGAACCAGTCACTTTGTGTTCATTGCACCTTGAACAAGAGGGAAGACGGTGCTGGCTTTTGCACTCCCCCCCTCAATCTGAACTCTTGCTTGCAGTTGAACCAGCTTGACGCTGTATCGTTCGCTAGCTGTGCCCGTCACTTACTAGGCACAAAGCTAGTGCTCCATGCCCGGACCCAACCCGAATCACTGGCGAGACACACGCCCATTCTGACCAGGGATTCCAACCATGGCTCAGCCCAGCTAGCCCTCGAGCGACCGCCTCACCGACCTGAACATCGATGCATGGTCACACACCCAAGATCACCACTGCAAAACATGGCTGCTAGAATGGTTCTTTTCCCCCGCGTGGTACCCATATGACTCCCATTCTTCGGCAGCTCCACTGGCTCTCAGTTGAGCAATGTGTGAGGTTTAAGTTTCTGTGCTCGGTACACAACGCCTTTTACAAAAAAGGGGCAGAATATCTTCAGGTGAAGTTTTGCCCTTATGTTCCCCCCAAGAGCACTGCGCTCCCAGTCTTCTTTGACTATCTCAGTTCCTAGGTGTAGGCTCTCTCGGGTTGGAGGCTATGCTTTCTCGGTGGCTGCAGCATGGGCTTGGAATTCTCTTCTTCTTCATCTGCCTGCTATTGAGGCCTATTTTTCTTTCCGGCGGGCCTTGAAAACCTTTCTTTTTTAGTTTCTTGTGGGTACTCAGCCAGTACATTTCTCTTTAGTTTCTTGTGGGTACTCAGCCAGTGCATACATTGCTTAGGATATAGTGCCATGATGCCTTTGGATGACCAATGCACTTTACATGTGTTGATAACATAACATAACATACCATAACACCACCTTTAGTGACTGTCACCAGCCAACTCGAACCACTGCAGCGCCACGCTTCGTTCCCGTCCAACAGCTCCAATCATGACTCTGTCCAGCCCAACCGCAAAGAGATCCTAGGACCGCCCCATCCTGAATCGCTGAGAGCCCCCCTGTGAATGTACAGAGCAACCGCATTCACGCTTACTCGACTCCCGCTTGTTTCGTGGGCCCACACTATTCAACGTGCCCGAACTGAGCCTGTTCCGCTCACATCTACGTTAGACACCGGGTTCGACACTCGTCAACCAAGCAAGAACCGAAAGCAGGTATTGTTGACCCCAAACTTCCCCCTTGGTCCATTGCGACACTAGAGACTGGTTAGGTGACCTCAGCACCTTCTTTCACCCAACGACATATCCTTTTTTGTGGTTGGTAATTTGCCTAGCACCCCTGTATTCAAGCTCAGAGTGTTACTTTTTTCAGTCTGTTGCATTTTCTCTGTCTTTCCACAGGGGTGGGTTTTGTACAATGTTTTCTGTGTGGTTATCTTGCAGATGGTGTGTTTTATTAAAATATATCTATTTTTTATAGAACTTTGATTAGACATTTTGTTTATTTTGGACTGTTATGCTTTGCTGTTTGGGTTGCTACTAAATCACATTCACACCCCTCTTCAGAGCATACCCTTCCCTCTGCCCATGTTACCACAAAGGGTGAAGGAGGTAGAGCTCTTAACTATGCCTGGTTTACCTTTATGATTGCATTGGGTCTTGATTTGTAGAAGTGTGAGGGCCGAGTCAGTATTATTATCCCTACTTATCCTTGTACTGCTGCAGAGCAGAATCCAATTTGTCACAAATACTATTAGACTTCTGATTGCTTTTCTGCATAGATCATGACTATAGCCTGTTTGTTGACATCTCAAAATCAGAAATATTAGTATGTACATATTGCGTTATAATACCAGGGACTTGCACATCACACATTTGCCATATGCACAACCGTGTGGCAGCAATTTTCTTTATATATTGGCATATACATATTAGTGCATATAATACAGCTACATCCACTACACCCAATCACACATACTAATATTCATTTAATGGATGAGATGGATCAAACATATCATGACAATATAAAATCAATCATTTAGATTTGTAACTATTACCCATAAACAGTCCATTGCTTTTAGTCTGACACCTTTCATTTTTGTATTTTATTTATTTGTTTTGGTTAAAAATATAACCTTTAGAAAAGTTTAAAATCAACAATTTCTTTTTTCACACAAAAAAAAGGAAGAAGAAGAGAAAAACAGAATTAGAAGAAATTACTTAATATAGTACATAGGACAACAATAATGAAGTTCTGTTAAATTAATATCACAAGCAGTTAAAAACAAATCCAATAGTTTTACACACAAATCAGACATTTCATAATGATAACCAAAGAAGAGAATATGTTCCGCTTACGACCTACTCCATCGGTTCACTCGAAGATCTATGTAACAGTGTACCACATAAATGTTGCATGCATGTAGAGATTTAATTCATTTCATCCTACTCCAATACATCACAGGTGTCTGTGAGAAATCTTAACATTGCGATCTGCAATGAAACTGAGTCTCTGTGTAACATTTCGAAACCAAAGTAGATCCAAATCAACTCTCCTTACAAATGTATTAAAACAGATAAAACACTCATTTCTCAGTGCCACACACACTATCAACGGATAACGAAGCGTTTCTATCCACTCGATTGATTTACAAAATCTACAGGGAGACGAACCAGGGTGAAGTCCCCCTCTTATATCATTAATCTCCCCTGTTTTAATAACGTTAAACCGAAATCTCATAAACCCAGCTCGTTTTTTCTTGACAGGAAATTGCATGAGATATGTTTTCCAAACATCCAATTTTTTTGTACTGTGAGACCAATTGGTAACAAAGCTTTGTGTTCAAAACAGCTTCTGTTGTTTTCACCCAAACTGCATATTGGAGCTGTTTTTTTACTCTTCCAGCATTAGATATCAAAGATTCAAAAGTTAATCCCAAATTCCCTAAAATGACATTGCATTCTACCTTCAGCTCACACAAAAACCCTATTTCAGGAAGTCCTTGCCAAAGCGCCTTCCCTAATCCTGCATAGAGAGTATTATTGGAGCTCATATGCAGTTTTCTAGAGAGAGAGACAGTCTTCTCCAGTCCACGCGACTTTCTAGCGACTGTATACCTAATTCGCAACGAATGGCAACGTATGTGACTGACTTAAGACAATAAAATATAGACCTCCAAATTCATGCTTCATACTTCTTCAACTCAACTCTTGACCACAAAGGAAAGAATTCTAGGCCATAACATAGTTGCAGAAGTATCTTTAAATCATAAAACCGGAAAGCTGGGAGTAATGAGAATTTCCCATATTTGCGGTCCACTTTTTTTAACTGGGCTATTTGTTTGGCCACTTTCACCTCCAGATACTGTTGATAATACAATTTCTTGGTATTTGCAAAGATGGGAAACCCAAATACTTCATAGAGGTTCTGAACGTTAACCTCTCGTTATTCAGGAACCATACACCACCCAATCCATTTGTGCGACTACTATGTCTCATGATTACTGTTTTTTTTGCATTTATTTTAAGGGCATTTCTTACAATGTAATCACTGAAAGCATTTAGCAAACGCTGCAGTCCTCTCGGATTATAATCCAACAGCAAGTAGTCGTCCGAGTATGCTGTCCAGCAGAATTCAACACCCTCTATTTTAGGGGATGCAAATGCTGCCTTCTCCAATTCTCTCCCCGCATCCGCCATATATAGATTAAACAGCACAGGCGCAAAAATGCAGCCTTGGCGCAGACCGTTGGAAATGTTAATAGGGTAAATTAATGCTCCTTCTTTGTTAAGGCGAACCTGCATCAATGTTCCCTTGTGTAGTTGGATCAGAATAGAGAGAAGCCCTGCTGGGATGCCCAAATTGGATAATTTCCGCCATAACATTCTTCAATCTACAAGATCGAAAGCCAGGGACAAGTCCATGGCTGCAGCGTAGATAGGGGTACTCTTATCCTTCCACGCCTTTTCTGCAAGATTGTTAATAGCAGGCCTCCCACCTCATTACCCACCTCTTTTCTAAAGCCAATTTGCTGGAAAGATAGAATGTTACAGCTCTCCGACCAGTCCTCTATGTATTTTTGTACTATGCCCACAAGGATTTTCGACTCTGCATGCAGCAAAGCAATAGGTCTATAGTTTGAAGGATAAGTCCTATTTTTGTAGATAGGCACGACAAGAGAGAAATGCAACAATGTGGGTATAGACCTGGTTGAGACTATATCAGATAAAAAGCCTTTGCCCATAAATCTGGGTTTCCTTTCAAGGTAGCATTAGACAACCGATTAGGACCTGCGGCTCTGAAAGGACTGGCTTTCTCAATTCGATCTTTAATTTCTTCTATGGATAACTCAATATCCCACTGATGGTCTTTTAAGCCCTCCCACCCCAGCTGAGAATGCCTGTTCACTGCGTATAGTGAACTAAAATGACCCTCCCACACTTCCTGTGCCATCCTTCAGTGCCCTAAATAACGCTTCACTGTCAGCTTAATACAGGGATACCCAATGGCCCCTTACCCAGTTTTTTAATCTAGGCTTTTCTTTCCTTATAGCTTTTGATTTCAAGTCCCAAGCCAGGGAATATTTTAGTATAGGTTTTTACAACTTTGTTTATGAGGGATTCTATTTGCGTACCAAATTTTGTTTGTGAATACTGGACCAATTTGGTATCGATTCGACATGCAGATAAGTCAGCCGGAAAGACTGCATTAAGCCTCCCAACATTCTCCTTGTGCCAAGAAATTCTAGACTTGGCGTTATTGGTAAGAAGGGGGGCATCATATATGTTGTGGGAAAAATGTGATGCTCTTCCAGATAGAGTTACTTCTAGCATGTGGTGATCACTACATGCTGACTTCTTTAAGTTAAAGGCCTGAACTGGGTCAATCAGGGACTTGGACATGAACATATAATCGATTGTAGAGAACCGAGTCCGTCCGTCCATGTGTATGAATCCACAGATGAATTTATAAGATTATTCACAGAGCACAATCCCCAGTTAAGGAAGAGATGATACCACAATTGTCCATGCAATTTCTTTCTAGTACAACCGGGGGTCCCCCCACTATAAGATTCCAATGGTTCTCATTTACCGATGTTAATAATCCCAAATTCATTTGTAGACGAGAACCGCCCACACACCCCCCTGATTTCTGGATTTAGAACTCCCAAAATTATAATCTACAAACCAGGAATATCCACCAGCCTGTCTTCTATCAAAGCATTTATACGGTGTAGAGTTTCCTGCAGATTGAGTTCCATGCTCCAATAGATGAAATCACAGTTTGACGGGAGGGACCAACTTTTATCTCCAACACATCAGCTAAACAACAACTTGATACATTTATACTTTCCTTGAATTTCAAGTTATCCCCCATATGGATAGCTACCATAAGTCGAGAAACCTTCAAGACCTGTTCCAAGCAAATTACAAAACACTGTGGGGTACAATCCTGAAAGTCCTGGACAAGTGGAGTAGGCTTAAATTGTCATGGACTGGAAAATTGACAGCGATTAAAATGAATGTCCTTCTGCGACTTCTTTTTCTCTTTCAGTCATTGCCAATTGTCCTCCCGCTCACGTTTTTAAAGGCGTTTCTATGGGACAAAGGCAGACCCAGTATCGCATATAAAACCCTGATCCTAGCTAAAGACAAGGGGGGCCTCGCCTATCCAGACATTTTTTCATACTATGCGGCAGCAGTGCTTCGTGTCTTGGTTGATCACATTAGGGAGTCGAAGAGCAAGCAATGGGTTGCTTTGGAAAATGGCATTTACACCCCTGTAACTATGGGCGAATGGCTCTGGGCATCTGTAAACACCATACCACGCAAGGCGAGAGAACATCCTGTCTTGTCGGCTAGCTGGACAATATGGAACAAAAAAATCCTGGTATGACGGGAGTAACAACCTGGCCATCACCGCTTATCTGCATTTGGGCTCCTCCAATCAGAGACGCTATAATAGACCCCCTTCGCTTTCAACCTCAATATGAGCAGGGCTTGGTAAGAGTGGGACAAATGTGGAAGGAGGGTTCCTTTCTGACCAAGGAAGAACTAGAGGAAACGCATGTTTTGACCATCAGGCCCCTTCCATACCTTCAGTTTAAGGGAGCCTCACAGATCGCAAATGGAAGGATCAGCTACAGCACCCCTTGATTGCATTTGAAAACATACTGAATAAATACAGAGGCTCCAAGGGTGTCATATCAAGCATGTATAAAGCACTCCTAGAGAGAGGACATCTCCCCGAGCCCAAAACCAAAGCTAAATGGGTCAAGGAACTGGGGTGGGTGGACAACCCGGAAGGATGGGACACCATACACAAAGCGGTGTGGAAATCCTCAGTAGCAATGCAATATAAGATGCACAACTGCAGGATATTAGTACAAAGGCACCTTACCCCCCAACGTCTAGCAAAAATGTATCACGGTATTACCCTCTTCTGTTGGCGTGGATGCACACAGGTCTGCACGTATTGGCATCAATGGTGGGCCTGCTCCCAGATCCAATTGTTCTGGAAAGAAATCCTGGGGTGGATACACAACATCGAGGGCATTCAAAGGGATCTTACCCCCTTTCTGGTTCTTTTTTGGAGTGGAGAAAATTGAAGACAGATACGCGCTCCTCCCGCACATGACAAGGAACCTTTTATTGGCAGCCCGTGTCTGTGTCACAATAAAGTGGAAAGCACCCTCTCTCCCAATTAAGGCGGACTGGCTGAACAAAGCAAAAGAAATGTATGAAATGGAAAGCCTCACAGCCATTGTAAGGGGAACTAACACTTATATAGACCAAAAGTGGTTCCCATTCCTCCAATTTCACAGGGAAAGACAGGCTGCCTAATTTACATACCAGCCTTTAAGCAGCACTAATCTTTCTGCTTGTGCCAAGTTCTCGACTGGACGCACCAAAAAAAAAAATGAAAAAGAAAAAACCCGGAGTCAGAAGACTGGCCTTTGCATACTTTGGCATAGCCTTTTACCAATATTCAGCATCTTGATCACAAACAGGCCAGGGAAGGCCAGGGGGGTGGGTATGGGAAACAGGCTTTCTGTCCTCTTTATTTTTCTCCTTTTGACCTACTCTTTTCCTACTATTCTTTCTCAATCCTTCCTTTACCTCTCTGTCAAAGCTCTATGGAGGATTGAGGCTCTCTTTTGACTATTCAATTTCTGAAAAACGGAAAATGTTCTTTATGTGACCGCATTGGTCAATATGTAAAGTGTTTTGGTTTACTCTTTCTGTTAGGCCGGTTGGCCGATGTTACTCTTGGTCACATTAAAAATATATATATATTTTTTAAAGTAACATTTGGGAGACAAAGGAAGTCATAAATGTACACACATAAAATGATGTCAGTTCCCCTGAACCAATCAGCCCGGAGGGAGGAGGGGACACCAGTAGCTTGGCCTATCCCGGCGGCGGGGCAACTCCAGAGTATTTCCGCCCAGATTGTAAAATTCTATGATGTCACTCTGGCTATATAAGCAGGAGACAGGGAGACACAAGGAGATGCAAGACTCAAAGAATTCAAAAACTTAAAAACCAGGTCCAGAGGCAGCTGATCCCATCCAGGCAGGACCATCCAGATCCAGGCAGCACCACCCATCCAGACCCAGGCATACCCAAAAATCCAGGGAGAAAGGAGGAAATGCAGCTGATCCCCTTTAGGAGAGCCCAGGGACCAGACCTTTGTCCAGCTGATCCATCCTGTTGTCCACAGTGACCAGACATTGCCCAGTGGATCCCATTCCAGAGAGCCCAGCTGACCCAGTAACCAGATCTCTTGGCCCACTGCCCAGTGACCAGATCCTTGGCCCCGCTGTCCAGAGACCTTGCAGCTGCCCAAATGACCAAACTCAAGCTTGCCTTGTAAGTATCCTACCACTCAGTACCAAAAACTGCATATCCAGCTCTTTTGTCCCAATATCCAATTAGAATCCCATTTAAAAAAAAAACCTTAGTCATTTCCCAAATGGCCAGTATCCTCTGTTCACCTTTCCTTAGAAGAATCTGTGTTAGTCCATATCGGTTAGCGTATTCCTTTTATAATTCCTTCCGTTATCTGTGTAAATCCCTAGTACCATTTTGAAATACATTTATTAATTCCCCTATAAAGAGATCCACGGTGAGCTGGTTGCAATTCAAACGCAACCACCTCATGTCAAGTGCCTTTCTTTAATAATTATAGTCCTTAAAATATAGTCTCATTAGAACTAGTCATTGTGCTAACAAAGCCGAATTTGCACGTGTATTTTACTTTTCTTTAAAATCTGACTTGTATTTCCCATACAAAATCCTACACTTTCCTCCTATAAAGAGTCATCCTTTCCCCTTAGAATTCTATCTGTTCTGGGCCTTTGTTTCCCATCCCAAAAAACGATTTCCGATTTTGACAGCTAAGCCCCTTTTCTTAGCTGCTTGTCATTTTAAAGCCTGTGTAAAATAAGAAATTGCAATTCTGCCGCGTGTCTTTTTATTTTGCATTGCTTTCCTCCCAAAACCGATTTTCTTACCTGTGTCACGTTGCTTTAGTGCTCTGTTCAGTTGTCTGCAAGCCTCCTTGTCTTTTAAGTACAGCCACACACATTTCTGTCCTAGCTTTCCCACTGCAATTGTAAACTGATATACAAGTAACCAGTAAATTCTTAGTATGCCATTTTGCTTTTTTTGAAGGTTTTCAATTTGTTTCTGGCTTCCCTTCCTGGGGTGGTGGGTTCAATTTAAAAATCGATTTTCCCCTATTTATACTCACTCCTTGCTACTACTTTTCATCCACAAAGAATTGTGTTAGTAGGTGTTTGGGGGAAGTGTTTCAGGGGAGTGCATAACCCGTGTGCCAACTGTCATTTTGAAGAAAAGTAATTTTGCTTCTGCTTTCCATTTAAGGTTTGTGTAGATGATGTTAGGAATTTGAATTAATTGTGTTGTAGGATTTTTGCATTATATAGCCACAGTAGTGGTGACTGCTGTCCTGAATTTTGATTTGCTTGATTTTCTTTGAATTATAAAAATTCATAAATATTTCATTGTTACACACCGGCCTGGTTTATAGTCCATTGCGACACAGGGTATTTGTTAAGGTGTGTGTGAGACGGGTTGGATGCCTTCTCAAAGTAGAATTCGGGGATAAATAAAGATAAAAAGCATTTTTATTGTGCATCACATTCATTGTCAGTGGAAAGAGTCCCTGGCTGGAGTGTGCCATGTTCTAAAATCCGCTACAAGGCAAATTGAAAGCGTGCCTCAAAGCCATCCAAAACAAAGGGGATAGTTAGCCACGTTTCCTGGATACAAATTAAGGAATATTTCTTAAGGGTGGAACATAGTTCAGGGGAGCTGCTAAGATACCAAAATCCTCAAGAGTTCAATGATAAAAGCATATGCTTTTCACCCTGGTTAAAGGTTAGACTTCAAAGCTTGCAATTGGGAGATCGAATCACGCAAAGTTAGGGCAAGCCACCTCCAATTTAAGTCCTCTGCCTCTTGTTTCGCTGAGCTTTCACTGCTCCCATCCCTAGGGGCTACTGTAGCCATTGTCTGCTTTTATACCTCCCTTAGCACTTCATCCCTTGCATTGAGGCCAGGTTTATTTTCTTGGACCAAAATGGAGTTCAGGGTGCCCCATCTGTTAGTGGTGTTTTAGGGGCAAGTCTTCCTTAGAAGTGAACCTAGGGGTGAGCAGCATGTTCTTTAAGGAAGAGTCCCACTGATAAGCTGGTTTTTTCACGTAGCACATAATGCTGGGAGCCCCACGCAGTACGCAGTTCTTCTTATAGGGCTGCAGCATGTGATTCCATAGATCACATGACTCTGCTCAGTTGCCTTGCTGATCTATTTGGTCTTTCGTGCCTAGCATTGTTCTGGATTAGATCTTTCTTGGCAGGTAAGGCTTGGAAATCAATAGTCTGAGGTGACTCTGGTGCCTGGTGTGCTTCTTCAGGGCATGACCCTCTACCATCTCCCCTTCAATGCCTACATGCGACCCTTGCCATGGTTGAGATTTCTGGTCTTGCTAGGATGTCAGATGTACATAGACAACGCCCAGTCGCTTATGAATCTCAACCTGGCTTTGGAGTTTATGGATAAGGAGTTATCACAGACAAAATTGTGTCTAGAGGTGCACTCAGTAAGTGGTAAGGTTCAACTGTTGTAGATAGAGTACAGAAGATTTTTGGTGCCCCCAGTCAGATCTTGGCTACATTAATTATAGAGGAATGGTCCATCAAAGTCATCGAAGGACAAGATTTAGGGCACACATGTGACAATGTAATTGTCAATAAATCAATACATTTGATAAATTTCAGAAGGAAACATGTACTGATTTTTTTACATGAAGATACTCAGATTAGAAATGTAAGATACAATTTATAGTGTTTTTACATATTATTGGGTTAGAGTGAGGAACAAGAATTACATATACAAAACATATTCAGGCAAGTGTTTTGTCTGTGTAAGTGTGCATGTCTATCAGAGTGCAATGTATGTTTGAATGAGATAGCATGTATGTCGTATAGTTGATGTGTGAATGAGCTAGTATGTATGGGTTTATGAATGAATGTGTGCTGGGGAGTGAGCCTTTGATGTGGAGCCTATATGGGTGCAGCAGAACACAGAATTAACATGTTTCATTATAATGGCATACATTTGTACTGCTATAATGGGCAAAATCAACATGAAGAGTGTTCTTATGTTGCAATAATGCCCATATTAGTGCAGCCAATATGGACATGTTTTCTTACAGTTGGTAAGTGTCAGTCTGCAGTCGCTACGTTCTTTGCTGGTTGTGCTGTGTTGGAGTTCTTCAGTTATTCCAGGGAAATTCTGCAAGGATCTGCTGTGCAGACTTTAACAACAAACTTTACTTTGAAATCAGTGATGCGCCCGGGGACGCTGTGTAGAGCAGACGTGGAGCTCCACCCACCAGCTGACACTTATAATCTTGCGGAACCGAAAAGCGGCCACAAAGTGCTGTCAATTGTTAGTCTGCATTCGCTCCGTTCTTCGCTGGTTGTGCTGTGTTGGAGTTCTCCTGTTATTCCATTGAAATTGTGCACAGATCTGCTGTGGAGACTTTAACAAATGTTACCTTTAAATCAGTGACGCGCCCGGGGATGCTGTATAGAGCAGACATGGAGCTTCAACCGCCCCACCCCCCCGCTGACACTTATAATCTTGCGGGACCGAGAAGGGGTTGCAAAGTGCTGGCAAGTGTCAGACTGCAGTCCACAGACCCGTCATGGCCTCAGCATTAGCTGCGGATGTAAGAAGAACAGTGAATACCAACGTGACCTGTAACTACTTTTTGCATTGGACTTTCGTGAATCTAGAGCCTCTTTGTATCCTGTGGAAGTATAGGCAAAGTTGAAAGGTGATTCGCCCTATTGGTTACACATTGAATCGAGGGATTTTTCTTCTACAGCAACTCTCGCAGTTTTTAAAAACATGACCTGCGATTCGTTAAACTATAGTGACCAATCCGCCTCCAAAATAATGGAGGCTTGATCACCGAGGGGAGCGGAGGTCGAGGGGTTGGCCACCCTAGGCAGCCCAGCTGAGGCCCACCCGAATAAAGACTCTTATTCAACTCAGGATCTTTTGCAAATCCAACCTTGTGTTGAGAATGTGGAGCGGAAGGCACAGGCCGCGCTTCGCATGGCCGACACAGAGTCAGACTCCAGAACAAAGGGTTATCTATTTAATGTGCAAGCAAGTTAATATCATAACTAAAACGACCTTGGCTGTGAACATTTTGGAGTCTGACCCCCCGGCACTAAAAACATTATCATCGATTGAGTTCCGGCTTCAAGGGGGGCACCAGGAAGGAGGGGAAAGTTCCACTAAATACCTTGCTGACTCATGTCCAGCATACCTTGTTGAAGAGCAAAACCTGTCGACCCTGGATGTGGTCCCGGAGAGAAACCAGCGCCCAGACTCACATTGTTTTGCACCTCAAAACTTATCTCCTGATCTTCAACATAATAATCAGGAGGGAGTATCTGCCACACTGGAAGATGCCCTATTGGCTACAACAATCTTACCCCTCAAATCGAATGGCTCTGCCACTACAAGAATTTACAGATTTGCCAAAATACCGGGCAAGTCTTTTGCAAAAAAACAAGATCAGCCTACTCTTAAAAAATGTTGATAACCGAGAGGTCTGGCCCCTTAACCCACCAGGGAGGGGCTTTGTGTCTCACATCGAAAGGCAGCTGCTCATACAGTTACAACAAAATCTTTGCAGTTGCCAGTTCCAGCTGCTGCAAGAAAGCAGACCTTCCTAGGTCCACTACCTGTTGATTGTGCTTGTTCGGAGGGCCCTTGCCCAAGGGCAGGTGTTTTGGATGAGGTTAGGGCCTCTTCGGACGATTCTCCTGGGGGGAAGTCCACCCGTTATGAGGGAAGGGTAGTGGAAAGCCACCCCTTAAAAAGGCATGCGCAACCATCGGAGGACGACATGCTACTCTCAAGAAAAAGAATGAAAACAACTCCAACAACAAATAGATCTGTCCAGATACTGCCTAGGGGAGTATTTACAGAGCCTCATCTCGTGGGGGCACATCTCGAGTGCCCCTCAAGGGACCAGCCTCTGATGGACCACATTACGATTCAGCCAGCTTCTGAGCATCATTTGACGGACGAAGACCTTCTGTTGGACCTAGCCGCTGCTGAACAGGTTGAAGACCTGGTGCTGTGTTCCTCCCATGTGCATACAGGCCTTCTTGGGGCTTTAACATTGACTCTAGCCCCCTTCATGAAGCTACACGAGACAATGAGTGATCATATTAGGGACCAGACTACAGTAATTGCTATGCTGCACACAAAGCTACTATTTCTATAGGGCTTTGTGCCAGGTATTCAGAGGAGTCTTGCAAAAAATAAAGAAGAGATCACCAAAATCCCCCACTCAATCATCACCACTGCAACAAGGAAAAAAAAAAGGAGAAGTGATGGACCTCAGGATCCCCCCTCCAGTCACCACGTGAATGTTTATCAGCAGTGACTATTTCCCAGGCTAAAGCTTTGGAGGAGGGTAGTAAGGTGCTCTCCCAGGGCATCCAGTTGCCTTTGATAACGTCTTTGCAGTTGAATAACTGGCAAGTAGGGCTCGAAGACAATGAGCGAATTCAAGATGCCCAAGCGTGTCTTACCCCAGAAATAGACCAAGAAGTCCTTAGTAGTAGTTATTCCAGATCCTTGTATTGTTGTTTCACATGACTCGGAAGGTGGGAGGGATACATCAGTCTAGTCAAATGATTCAAACTGTAGCCTCAGTAGGTCCTCAGGGAGCCAATCCTCAAAGACCTGGTAAATATTCTACAAAGAAATGGACCTCAAGGGTAACTTTCTCCTCAGACGGCCTCCACAATTACAGTGACAGTGCCCTGGATCCCCTATACTGGGTGATACCTCAAGAGGTGGCCCCACAAGGAAAGGTGAACTATGCAGTTGACAGTGGATTCAAAATGCTTGGAGTAAAAAGACTCTGATGTCTGAATTTCATCATAAGTCCAATTGACCATACAGGGGATCTTGTGAACAACCCACTTAGTTTTCATCAAGTTAAAATAAATTTGGGGTGGGCAAAACATGATTGGGGGGAGGAACCTCCCCCTAAGGGGTGCAACGATAGTGTGACAAGGGGTCACACCTTGTCCTTGGAAAGAATACTTATGGTCAAGGACAACTTAACGTTCAATAGAGCAAATGTCATGCGTCTTTTGGGAACAGTTTCAGCCTTCAATCAAAACAAGTCAAAAGATCTGCTGTTAGTAGAGTTCCCGGACGAAGGCCCATTGTACGGAGTAATAATACATCTGGCATCAAGGAACAAGAAAGACGTACTTCTAGCAGACAGCGCAAAATTACTGCCGCTAGGTTTTAGGTTAAAGGACTATGACATTCAAAGTCCAATGACCATCAAATATCAGCAAGGAAAATTTAGGGAAGAATTTCCTCGTGGTCGGGGAGCTCAACGAGCAAATGCACTCCCTTTTTTTGAAAGTAGGCAGTCAATAGAGGAAAGACCACCATCAAGGAAATCAAAACAGTCATCACTATCACAAACAGCAAGGACAATATCAAACAATAACCTCAGATATAATAGGGCTCAGAGAGTCCACCAGGAGCCCAACCACTATGTGGCTAGAGATGACTGGGATGGCTGGTGGGGAAGGCAATGCCCGCGCATAGTATGGGAGAAGACTAGGGATCTGAGGAGGCCACGTTACTGGGATCAGGTGAGACTGTAGTTGGAATACTCAATGGTTTAAGCATCTGTTTGGAGATGGTATTCCCAAACTCCAGGACTTTGGCATAGTTTGCCTGCAGGAGACGTGGCTGAGGTACCCCACTCTTTTGGAGGGCTTCTTTATAATATTCGATCCAGTAGAAAAAGGCCAAAATGGTAGACCCACAGCTGGCCTCTTAACAGCGTTTAGATCTGCGAGGGGCTTTGAGGTTCTTTTGCAAGTCCAACTTTCGCCGCTGATTTTGTCAACAATAATTTCAATGGGGTCGGACGCAACTGGGACCACGAAAAAGGTCATGGTGGTCAACCTATATTGGAATGTTGCATCGCACTCGAGTATGAATTTTGTGAAAATTGTGGTATCACTGATTGACAAAGCCATGGCCTTGTACCCCAATCTAGAGATTCTTTTGTGTGGCTACCTAAATATCCATTGTTTCGATGAAGATCAAAATCTCATTGAGGATTGATTTCCATCGGCACCTCCGCAAGTGCGGATAGGATTATATTGGAGACAAGAATTGGAAGACAGAAACATACTTCTGGTGAACGGGTGCATTGAAGATGATCGTTCCCCAAGGTTAACGTTTTTGCGTCACAAACCTTATTCTCTGAATTAATAAACTTAGTAGTCTTAGAAACTGACAGGAGTGATCACAATATGATTATGACCACAGTTGCACTGTGGCCAATGGAGAAGTGGTTGGGGCAAAATATCCCTTTGGAGATTGTGCCGGGAAGAAACCGCTTGAGGGTGAAACCAGCACCTCGTACCGCCTCCTCACAGTTAGAAGTTAATACTTCTGGTCGATGGTCAAAGCCTTTCAGGCACTGCGTTTTGCAGCCAACATCTAATAAAGCTGGATTCACAACGCATCAGAAATATGATGCAGCAGTTGCAAAGAGGTAAAAAATCCTAAATAAAAATGTAAGAATAAACTCCCTAAGTAGAAAGGAGGAGGCACTGGAAAGCTCAAGATGACTTAAGCAAGCCTTTAAGAATTGGTTCAAAAGCCATAAACATCAGATGTTGCAACTCGATGCAGAAAAAATGTTAGTATTTCTCTCTTCAAAGAATACGGCTGAGATGTGCAGGACCATCAACCAACTGCATGCACCTCAAGACGCCTTATTATTAAATCCAATCTGTGCGGAAAATTGGCAAAAACACTTTGAGGCTGTCTTTATAGGTCCCAAGATTTCGCACTTCCAGAAAGATGCTAATTCAGTGGGCCCTTGGACGTTTTCTACCTGAAGAAGTGAAATCTTCACCCAGATCTGCAAGGCAAGCAATTCTAGAGTGGCAGGTCCTGACAGGATGACAAACTTAACCTTAAAGGAATATCAAAAACAACTGCAGAGTTTAACTGGTTAAAATCACTGATGAATCTCAATAAAGCACCTCAAAGAATTACAAAAAGGCTATCCTCCTAACCAAAAGTTCCACTTACAATGATAGCATTACGAAAGCCAACTCTGGCACCAAAGAACTATTCACGATATTACATGAGATTGAGTCAACAGTATCTCTACAAGACGTATACCATAAAGACACGGCTTGGTGCACAGACATACAAAATGCCCTTCTCGGCAAGATTTTACAAAAAAAAAACGAACCTCATACACGACCAACCAGCACAGAATCCCTGTATACTCAACACAGAACTCAAATCCTCACTTAAACTTTACTCCAGTCTCATCAATTGAAGTTCTGAATCTCATCACAAGCCTCAAACACTCAAGATGTCAAGGTGAAATATGCCAAGCTTCTTTTGTTAAATAATGTGCATTTGAATTAACACCTTTCATTAGATCTTTAATTAATGCCTCCTTCGAAACCAACACTGTTCCTTCCAACCTCAAAGACACATGGGTCCTTGCGCTATTAAAGAAACCTACACTTGAACCTAACATCCTGACAAATTACCGACCTATAACAACTGTCCCATTCCTCCTCAAAATACTGGACTGAGCTGCATACCTGCAGATCCAAAAAAACTATGTCTAATAACCTTCTAGGTCTTCGCCAATCAGGCTTTCGGCCAGTATACGGTATTGAAACAGCTCTGTTAGATCTAAAAATGCAAATGGATGAATTCAAAGATAACAGCAGATTAGCACTCCTCCTCCTTCTCAATTTATCTGCAGCCTTTGATTTAGTGGACCACAGTATACTCTGCAACCACCTCGCCACAGCAGCCCCCTTCTCCACCAATGGCATACTCTGGACACAATACTTCCTCTCTAATAGAACCATGAGAGTATTCTCACTGTCTGCGTCTATCCACCCCTGGATGAATCTCCTTACTTCAGTCGGTCAGACATTCTAGAGAGACCATCACCATTTTGGTGTTTACACCTTGACCTGTGTTCAATGGTAAAATCAAACCCCGGTAGGCTGATTGACCATCTTAACAATTTAGGATTTTCCCCTTTCATCTGCATTAACCATCTCAAGGGTTGGTGGTCTGTCTGAATCACAAAAGTAGATCCATACAAGTTTGGTCCAAACTTCTTCAGAGACCACACAATTGCAAAACACTCTCATTCTATGGTTGCCCACCTTGCTTCTGGTTCCTTTAGCTTTCTGCTGATGAAGCAGATTGGGTGTTTCCTACCTTTCTCATTCAGCTGACTCAGAATTGCACCTATACCTGTATTGGAAACATCTGTTTGCACAATGAAGGTTTGGCTGTAGTCAGGAGCTCTTAAGACTGGAGCTTGACAAAGGGCTTTCTTACGTCCTTCAAATGCCTTAGTGCACTCCTCGTTCCACCTGACCTTCTTGGGGAATTTGGGTGAGGAGGCCACATTCAAGGGAGAAGCTATGGACCCATAGTTCTCAATGAAGTTCCTATAATAGCCAATGAGGCTCAAGAAGGCTCTCACTTGGGTTTAAGTAGTAGGGGTGGCCCATTCTTGTACAGCTTGTACTTTGCTAGGCAATGGCCTTATTTCACCTCCCCCTACCTCATGTCCAAGGTAGACCACTTTGCTAAGACCAATTTGACATTTACTTGCCTTTATGATCAGATGGCCCTGCTCAAGAGCCTGGAATACATATCCTAAGTGGTCAACATGTTCTTTCCAAGTAGGGCTGAACAATGCAATGGGCCTCATTAAGACCCTGGCGCTAAGTGGTTAACGGCGCCGTAAAAGGCTGCGGCGCCGTTAACCACTTAGCGCCTTACTACGAGGTCCCTTTGCGGGACCCGACCTGAATGGCTGGTCTGGACCAGCCGTTAAAGTAGGGACCCGCAAAGGGACCTCGCAGGCAAATACAGTACCGCAATTTGCGGTACCGTAATTGCCGCCTTCCCCATTCCCATTGAGCCCTATGGGGCAAAAATGGGAATGGGGAAGGGCCATGGTGAAATGGGGAAATACTGCCTCGCCAACCTTGGAATGGGGCGGTATTTCCCCATTTCACCATGGCGGACTCGTTATAACACCGGCACCAACCATGGTGTTAATAGCGCCATGGTTTAGCGCCGGTGTTGTAATGAGAGCCAATGTCATCCAAGTATGCCATGCAGAAGTCCTCCATCCCATTCAGAACTTGATTACCCATCCTTTGGAATGTAGCAGGTGCATTCTTTAATCCAAAAGGCATTACCTTAAACTGGTAGAGGCCTGCTGGGGTTGAAAATGCAGGCATGGTCTGTCAGAGCTATATGCCAATAGCCTGACGTTAGGTCAAATCTACTGAGGTACTTTGCTGAACCAAGTTTGTCCACCAGCTCATCTGTCCTAGGTAAAGGATGGGCATCATTCTTGGTGACTGCTTTCAGAGCTCTATAGTCCGCACAGAATATCAACTCCTTGGCTCCTGCCTTTGGCACTAGTACAACTGGACTAGACCATGGACTGGAAGAGGGCTCTATTACCCCGAGATCAAGCATCTTGTTGACCTCTTCCTTTATGTGGGTTATTACATGATCTGACATCCTGTAGCCTCTGCTTTTAACAAGTAGACAGTCACCAGTGAGAATATCATGCTAGCCCCAAGGGGTCAAGCCTGGTGATAGTGAAAACAGGGAGGAAAACTGATTTAACAGAAACTTGTACTCCTCCTGTTGCTCCAGTGTCAGGTTAGAAGAGAGATTAACTCCTTCTATCTTCACATCTAAAGGTTGTCCCCAGAGGAGATCAGGTAGAGGTTCGCTCTCCTCCTCCTCCTGAGCTGAAGCTAGAAGCAAAGCTCCCACTTCTGGTCTTGAGACATAGGCTTTTAGACGGTTGGTGTGAAAGACCCTGGGGGCCTCCTTAGGATTGCCTAAATCCACCAGATAATTGACCTCTCCCAAGTTTTCCCACAACCTTGGAGGGTCCAATCCATTTGTCCTATAAGGCCCTCTGCCTTGTAGGTACCATAAATAGAACTAGCTGGTCTTGAGTAAACTGAACCATGTTGGCCTTCTGGTCATGTCAATGCTTCACCAGAGCCTGACCTGCTTTTAAGTTATCTGCTGCTTCTGTCATCATGTGTGTCATTCTCCTCTGGAGACCAAGCACATAGTCAGTGACTCTCACTGGCTTTGGGGGAAGGAGCACTCTCCAACCCCTCCTTAATTAGGGCGAAGGGGCATCTAACTGGATGACCGTATAGAAGCTCAAAGGGACTAAATCCAACTCCCTCCTGAGGGACTTCTCTATAAGCAAATAGAAGGCATGGCAATAGAAGGTGCCACTTTCTTCTAAGGGGTTGCTCTAAAGCACCTATCATGCTCTTCATAGTTCTATTAAATCTCTCTACCAATCCATTTGTCTGGGGATGGTAGGCAGTTGAGAACTTGTAAGTCACTCCACAGTTTTATCCAGTTGGTTTACAAGTTGATTGGTCCTACCAACTCGTCCTTGAAGGGGCTTCTCTGTCGAGGTGAACTTGGCGATTCGGACCTGCAGCAGGGCTCCACCGGGCAAAACCAACGGTCCAGTAGTTGCAGCAGCTGTCCTCTTCCAGCTCGTCTTTGGTTCTTTCGTTCCAATGGTCGACTCTGTCTTTCAGTCCAAGAGACTCGCCTTTTAAACAGTTTTCTCCCATTCATTCCAGCCTAGCTGCCACTCACTCAGCAGGGTGGCTGTCCTTGCCAGACAGTCAGCCAGCCAATCACGACAGAGTGCATTTGGGTCTCCTAGGAGCCTAAGCACAGGGAGATTCAGGCACCTCCCTCACTTTCTGCCCACCCCAAATACTCAGACGCCAGATGTGGTCTTCAGTCCTGAAGCCCACCAAAGGCATAGAAACAAAGGGAGCGTGCAGAGACAAACTCTAGAAGGACCTTTCCAAAAAGAAATGCCGAAAAAAGAAGACCGGGCCTGTTTAAACAAAGGGGGCTTAGGCGCGTTCTTGAAAAACATGGCTCCCACGATTTTTAGCTACCAGTGTTCGCGGTCGGGAACAATGGTAGTTTGTTGTAAAACCATGAACCACCAGCGATTTATTTCGATAGGAAAGGGTAGCATTTGGCTGCTACATGAGTTTCTAGACATAGGGGATACTAGGTAACCCCTCCAGCACTCTATTGTAAGATAGTCTGTGCTGGGTCTAGGAATTTAAAAAGACTAGTAAAGTCAATTTAACTTTACATTCTCTGGGAAACAGTAGTTTATCCCAGAGAAGTTATTTAAACCTTGGGACAGCCTAAAACGCTTCCCTGTGTCACTGCACTGAGGGTGCTGTATAACACACATGAAAAGATGATGCCTATGGAGTTATCTGAAAACACCATAGTCAAAGAACACCAGAGTAAAACACACATCAAAATACATGAGAGAGTGGGAAAAAAGGCTCACACTCTCTCCAGGTAAAATAAAAATCAAGTCCTCAAAATCCAGCAAAGTTGCTGGGGGCCTCTAAGGTGAAAGGAATTATCATATTTATGAGAATTCTCCCTAGCATGTACCCCCAGCTGCAGTCCCATGTGGACTACCACAAGGATCTTGCGTCTCACCAACGCTATACAATATATTTACGAAACCTCTCTTTGACCGCCTTGACGACTTGGGTGTCACCTACACCAACTATGGGGATGACACCCAAATCCTTACACCCCTAACAGGTTTGTATGACCATGACACAAAATCGTTAAATCACATTTACCAAACTATCCAGGAATGGATGGCTCAACATGGCCTCTGTCTCAATGATGAAAAGACAGAGCTCCTCCTCATCGGCTATCAACTCTGCCTAAAAAAAACCTGACAACTCATATAACTCATTCATGATAGATGGCATTAACATTGAAGTCTCAAAGGAAGTAAAAACACTAGGTATCTATCTTGACTCGTTGCTCACTCAGACGAGACAAGTCAACGCCACAGTCTCGGCACCGGCCTACATATCCAAGCTCATCAACACATGTAAACCTTTCCTCTCCCCAACTAGCTGTACCATCCTAGCCAGAACCCTCATCCTATCCAGATTGGATTACTGAAATGCCCTCTACGTTCGGACCAACAAACGTAACCTAAAGAAATTACAGTTAATTCAAATTAGTACTCGGCACGCGCGGCTGAACAGGAATACTGTGTGGTGATTGGCTCATTTGTGAGCCATACCACACGGTATTCCCGTCCACGCTGTGCGTGCCCGCTACTCTGTTACCCGGCGAGGGGCGTGGCACCCCCTCAGCCAATGAAGAGGCTCGAAACGGGGCAATCCCTAAGGTAAGATTTTTATTTTTTCCCCAGCCTTTCCTCCCTCATCCCCACCCCACTTACCTTCTATCCCTCGGTCTCCGGCGAGGGACGATGGAAACCTCCAGCCGTGTGGAGATTCGGGGTGGGGCCAACCCCGCTCCAAGCCTCCACAAGGCTGGAGGCTTCCATCGTCCCCCGCCGGAGACCGCGGTACGTTTTTTTTCTTCCTCCCCATCCCCTCCCTTTCGCCCTCCCGACCCCACTTACCTTCTTTTTTCTTCTGGTCTTGGAAGCGAACGCACTGGGAACACTTCTGTTCCCAGCGCGTCCGCTCCCAATGGCCGACATGGAAAGGGAAAATGGACTACGTTTTCCCTTTCCATGGCGGCGTCCATTTTTTTGCCTTTTTTTTTTTCTCTTCCGAAACGTGTTTCGGAACAGAAAAAAAAGCAATTAGTACCCCGGTCTAACGGGCCGGGGTACTAATGGCAATAAGACACTCGGTGGCGGGCCAATACCGCCCCAAGGTAATGTCCCCAGGGCACCGTTAAGGTCCTCGCTTCGCTCGGGCCTATAACTCGCCCCGGGGGCATTACCTGGGGCGGTATTGGCCCGCCACCTCGTGGCTTATTGCCACAATAATGCTCTAAGAGCTACTCCAAATATCCCTTAGAAGAATCACATCAGCGAAACAAGGCGCTCTGTCCATTGGTTACCAGTACAATACTGCATCCCCTTCAAAACGCTCTCCTTGACACATAAATGCATCTCGTAATCTGCCCCCAAATACCTTGCGAATAAATTTGCACTTAAAAAACCCAACAGACCTCGCTTAGTGCCAACACACATCTACTCACCATTTGCAAATACAAACTCCAGAAAGCAGGTGGCAACAACAGCTTCCCAGTGTTAGCTGCTAAACTCGCGAATACTCTCCCAACAGCTCTAAGAACAGAAGCCTCATTCTGGACTTTCAGAAAAAATCTGAAAACCGGACTATTCACATTAGCACATGACATCTAACCTAGGGGACTCAGCCGACATTCCTTGGCCACTCCTCCCAACCCAACACAGAGACTATTGTAAATAACTGCTCATATTTATTTGTATGTAATATGGCTTAGAATGTATAACTCATGTATGCTATGACCCTAATGTAAGTAAACAATTTGTGTGCTGCACAATGACAGCTCAATGTATGTATGTAACTGCCAAGAATTTCAGCGCCCAGATGTCCTAGGGTTAGGAGCCCCTTACCAATACCAAAAGAAATAAATAATTGGGGTTAAGCAAATAGCAGATGGGTTTCCAAATACAGTTTTTATTGTGATTTGACACACGGCATCAGGTTGTTTTGTGAGTCTCCATGACTCTGCCCTAAAAGAAACAAATGAAATAAACTACGACACATATTTGGAAGGAGCAGGATGCTTGGGCTTATTGATAATCCAACATTATGGACCGTTTGTAAAAACAGCTAAGAAGGCTCTGCCAAATGCAGAAATGGATTTGTTTTGAAGAGGTTGTTCAGGTTGGCTGCCATGTTTGATTCCACTACTCTGAAAGACCTACTCCTGCCCCACCCAAACCTCTCTGGTAACCTGCAGATTATTCCGAACCCTGCCAATCATCGTCTCCATTTAATACCTTGAGCCTTTAATAATGGGAGCAATGTCGCTCAGCGGATACATAACTAATCCTTCTCCTAACAACGGATTTAGGAATAATATCAGCCTCGGGCAAACCTGCTGTGTAACTGCTGCGGATCTGAAAGCAAAGCAGCCTAAATGATTCAATAGAAGATGTTTTGCCTCATGAAAACAATATGGCTTATTTATTCAGCCAATTTGATTTCTTTCTGGCAGCATGGCTGCCTTTTTTCTGAGCTACAATGAAATAAACCAGGCATGTTTTTCAATTATGAGAATCATAAACTAGAAAGCTGCATTCCTACTTTGAATATGATGGAATTCTTGATGCACAGTGGCCCACGGGACCCAGTAACAATCCTGTCCATAGAGCTGATTAAACAACCTGTATGGATCCCACACTTGGCACATAGTGGCACATGTTCACTGGAGGAACAGTGGGCACTTTGGTCTAATACAGTGTCCTCTTTCAGTGGGCTGGGGCATCATTTAAGGATTCCCTGGGGTTGCAACCGCCAAACGTAGCTCCTCCTTTGGCCCACTTGGTACTGCCCTCGAACGGAGGGGATAAGGCAAAAGCGACTCTTGGGTGGACTATGGGTGTTGTACTCGCCTATGAAAGCGTTGCATTTGGCCTATACTTCGTGTGCTCCAAAAATAGCAATGCAGCACCCCAGTTGAAAGCCGATTGGTAACTTCAATAGCCTTTAGGCGATTTCATTACCATTGTATTACTTTATTCATCTTAGGAGAATTGTTGGTTTTTCCGTTAGTGATGGCAGGCACTTCTTCTGGTGTCATCAGATTCGAAGGTCATATGTCTCCAAGTTCAAACACGACAAAAACTGCTGGGAAATAATCACAATGATTAATCGTAGTATGACTGTCCTAGTGAGCTTACATGAATGGGTTCTATTCTCACAGCAATGACCGGCAAGTCACATGACAAGCAGAATGCCTGTCTGTCTAATAATCCATACTGTTCTCTCTATACTCTATTCTCTCCTTTGTCCTGACTTTATGACGTAGGAGGCCAATGATGGTGACCTGAAATGCCAAGCAGATTCTTCATCATTATTTATCATGCACCCAACTGTTTATCCCAAGTTCACCTAGATCTCTGAAATCTCTGGTCATTCTTCAAGCCTTGCTGCATCATCTGTAAGGCAGTCGCCCTCAAATCACCCAGCTATGTTGCAGAGAAACTCAGCATCTCCAGCGGACAGCGCACCACCAGAGGCCAGGACACGCGCAGACTTGAAATCCCCAACTGCAAAAAGAAAAGGACCCGAAAACCAGCCTTCTCTACCTACAGCCCAAGACAATGGAACCTCATCAGCATCGGCTCACCCCCACACTCCTACAATTCAGAAAAGAACTCAAGACTGACATCTTCAAGGAATCTCTCCTCAAGACTTAGGCCATCACGTCGCCCCTTGTGCCGGCTGACTCGCGAGACGCTGCCACCCCTCTCCTCCCCGTCACCCCGGACAGCTGTACCCCTCTACTTTGTCCCTCTGTATTCTACCCCTGCTGTATATCTGTTCTGTAGTTACCTCTGAAAAGCGCTCTGTTATGCATCTGTACTGTTGTATACCTCTGTAAAGTGCTCCGTTATTTATCTATTTTGTTGTATACCTCTGTAAAACGCTCTTTTGCTTCTCAAACCAAGGTCCGCGCTCAATAAATACAATAATAATAATTCTTCCAGCCCTTCCCCCTCTAACCGGTTTTCCCTCACAGCCTGCATCTGAGCTCATCCGAGCTTTCTAGAGCTGCAGAGTGGTCGCTTGCTCCATGCATCAGGTAATGGCCTCAGCAAACTCAACAGATTTTTCACTAGGTCCAGCACTGTAAAATGTGGTGCAAAGGTATTTTCACTCCACTCCAGTATTTCATGTCTCCCTAAGCTAAAAAGAGAACTGCAGTTGAGAAAGAGGGAGAGAGAGAGAGAGACAGACAGACAGACAGACAGAACCTAACATTCCTCCAGATCGACAGACTATGCTACCTTTCATAATCGGACTCACATAGAGAGGACTGAAGCAACGTTTCTCCCAACTGATTCCTCACTGGAGCGCACCAGTTAAAATCTATTTGGCGCACGCTGCACACCTCTTCCGAGCCTGATACAACACCTTCTCTGTGAGCATAACCTCGCTGGCTTGCTCTCCCAGCTTTTCCTGGACTGGATGAATAATGTCGTGCTGAATGATGATCATACGCTCTACTTCTGCGTGGAGACAGCCAGCACAGAACCTTCCACGTGTAGCAAAGGTGTGATGGTCGTAAGGATTCCCTTTGCGCACATTCCCAAGTAAATATAACCAAACAACATACAGGATGCGTCACAGGCCTTTTCTGGATCATTGAAATCAAGTGATCTTAGAATAATAGTATAAGTCTAATCCATAAAAAAATGTGTTTGTAAAAAGGAGAAACAAAAGACATACATGTCTGCCTTCCCCCAGAGCAGCAGTTCGAGTTCACAGATATATTGTAAACATTATTTTAACCTATGCATTTGTCTGTAATTATCTAACCTTCATTTCAGTGGAACCTAATTTAAGTTGTACAGTGTATGTCTTTCATTATTTCTGCAGTGTTGGTCGTGTCCACGTTTTACTATTTTTTTTTACTTATGAAAACAATGTTTGAAATAAAGATTTGACGAGTGGAGACTAAAAGTACATCCTCAGTGTCAGGCATCACCCAAGAAACAGGAGATACTGCTCTGGAGCAGGGGAGCAGGGAAGCAGGAGATGCCTCTGGGAGGCAGGGAAGCAGGAGATGCCGCTGGGGAGCAGGGAAGCAGGAGATGCCGCTGGGAAGCAGGGAAGCAGGAGATGACGCTGGGGAACAGCAGATGCCGCTGGGGAGCAGGAGATGCCGCTGGGAGAAGGGAAGCAGAAGATGTCGCTGGGGAGCAGGAGATGCCGCTGGGGAGCAGGGAATCAGGAGATGCCGCTGGGAAGCAAGGAATCAGGAGATGTCGCTGGGGAGCAGGGAAGCAGGAGATGCCGCTGGGAAGCAGGAAATGCTGCTTGGGAGTAGGGAAGAAGGAGATGCCGCTGGGAGAAGGGAAGCAGGAGATACCGCTGGGGAGCAGGGAAGCAAGAGATGCCACTGGGAAGCATGGAAGCAGGAGATGCTACTGGGTGAAGGGAAGCAGGAGATGCCGCTAGGGAGCAGGGAAGCAGGAGATGCCGCTGAGGAGCAGAGAAGCAGGAGATGCCGCTGGGAGAAGGGAAGCAAGAGATGCCGCTGGGGAGCAGGGAAGCAGGAGATGCCGCTGGGGAGCAGGGAAGCAGGAGATGCCACTGGGGAGCAGGGAAGCAGGAAATGCCGCTGTGAGAAGGGAAGCAGGAGATACTGCTAGGGAGCAGGGAAGTAGGAGATGCCGCGCAGGAGCAGGGAAGCAGGAGATGCCGCTCGGGAGCAGGGAAGCAGGAGATGCCGTTGGGAGACGGGAAGCAGGAGATGCCGCTGGGAGACTGGAAGCAGGAGATGCCGCTGGGAGAATGGAAGCAGGAGATGCCGCTGGGGAGCAGGGAAGCAGGAGATGCCACTGGGGAGCAGGGAAGCAGGAGATGCCGCTGGGGAGCAGGGAAGCAGGTGATGCCGCTGGGGAGCAGGGAAGCAGGAGATGCTGCTGTGGAGCAGCGAAGCAGGAAATGCCACTGTGAGAAGGGAAGCAGGAGCTATCGCTAGGGAGCAGGGAAGCAGGAGATGCCGCGCAGGAGGAGGGAAGGACGAGATGCCGCTCGGGAGCAGGGAAGCAGGAGATGCCGTTGGGAGACGGGAAGCAGGAGATGCCGCTGGGAGAATGGAAGCAGGAGATGCCGCGCAGGAGCAGGGAAGCAGGAGATGCTGCTGGGGAGTAGGGAAGCAGGAGCTGCTGCTGGGGAGTAGGGAAGCAGGAGTTGCCGCTGGGGAGCAGGGAAGCAGGAGATGCCACTGGCGAGCAGGGAAGCAGGCGATGCCGCTGGGGAGCAGGGAAGCAGGAGATGCCACTGGGGAGCAGGGAGCCAACACAGAAATAGAATCCCAGAAATCGAACTCCCATGTCAGAGGTTAACTATAACATGTTTTCCGATTGCATATTAAATACCTTGGCTGACATATCTTCTAGTGGTTCCCTAATACACCTTTATACAAAATCCCAAACACACTGGGCCTGGTACCCCCATGAGCTGATGGAACTTAAGCCACCAGCCCTCCCGCCCCCGCCATACCTCCCTGGAAATGTTGGGCTATGTTGACTCGACCTGGCTGAACAGGACAGGGATGTTAAACGGTGCCTGGGCTTCGCTGTTAACAAAAGACCTGCAATTACTAATGTAAAGCATTTCACTGTTGGCAGATGCGTTCATATGCGTACATTTTAAGGCAATTGATATCGTGATGTGGGAACCTTCAGTAACCCTTTAGTGAGTTTGTGTGTTACTAGCGCAGCTTCTGGTTAGTGTTATGTACGCCTTGCGTCCAGCGAGCGCAGTGACGTAAGGCGCCTGTAAATAAAGGGCAAGCCCCTGTGAGGAGGAGGCAGTTCCGGGCACGACTATCACTACGCGTGTTGTGTGTGTCATTTTGCTCTCGCCAGCCAGGCCTACCACGCGGGGTCTAATGCGTTCTCTCTTCCGCCGGCGCACCGGCAAGAGAGAATCCAACACTGGCGACTATAAACGAACTAGACAAGCATCATGTGCTTGAGCCACAAACTCAGCCTACAAGCCCTCGACACAGGCACATTTTTGGAGGAAAAAAAAATATTTTCCTCTCTTCTTTATACTCCACATCATCTCCTCATGCAACGCCCCGATAACCTGAAAGGAAAAGAGCTAAATATTGCACGTTCGAAACAGATGTGAACCCTGGGCCTGCCCACAAACCCTTTTCATCGAGCCAGGCAACGCGGGAGGCGATTCTGCACCGCACCCATCAGCAGAGGAGAACCACTGGGCACATTGACGCCCTATCGACAAAGAATCACGAAGGTGAGGAACATTAACCGCACACGCATGCCAACTGTGGTAACCCCAATACCAGAACAACATGGCGACTGGCCTGTCCACACCCAGACCCGGCACGCCGTTGAGAATTGCAGCATCACTATTGCCTGCAATACCATCCCCGCAACCGCAGAGTGGAGCAACAATGGCGTTGGGACCATTCGACCCCTACACCTACCCATTGTCAGTGGGTCCAAAAATTCGAAATGGCGATGGACTGCAAGGGCATCAAAACACCCAGGAAAATGAGGTCACACTCAATGTGGGTGACAACGTCCTGCGCATTTTCAACTCATTGGTAATCGGAGATGGTTCAGGCACCTACCAACGGGCTAAAGACGCTCTCACAGCCCATTTTATGCCACAACTAAACCTGGACTATGAGACTTTCATCTTCTGTACAACCATTCAGTTAGAGGAAGAAACACTCAAAGCATACCACACAAGACTCAGAAAACTTGCACTCTCGTGTGAATTCAACATCGAGAAGGAGATAAGACGCCAAATCATCAATGGCATGAATTCTGTGAAACTGCGCAGAATGGCGTTGAGCGAAAAGGGCATTTCCCTAGCCAGGATCCTCGAATATGGGCATCAAAGAGAGCTGTTGCATGCAAGAGCGGCACACATGAGCACCATACTGCAGAAGCTCCAACTGATGCCGACAACGGCGACGATAGCTCAAATCGCCATCCGCCAACAGCCGAGAAAAGATCTCACCGAAACAAACATCTCACCTCGGTGGAAGCCAAGAATTTCAGGGCCTACGGAATGCGGATGGTGCAGAGGCGTGCGCCATAGAAGAGGAAATTGCCCAGCACAAGGAACCACATGCGGAGCGTGTGGCCGGAAGGACCACTATGCGAGGGTCTGTAGATCGTCAGGGCAATCACAACGCCCCCAACCACAACAAGACAAAGGTATCCCCAAGAAAAAGAAACGAGCCAACGCCTGCCGTGTTGAAACAGCCAATTCATCAGCTGACGTTGCAGGTGATGAGGATGGTGACATAACGAAAGTTGCGGAAAACGGACAAATGAGAAGAGGAGAAAAGTCTATCTAGTCTCAGCACTGGAACACAGAGGCGTGGAGTCAGCAAAGCGGCAAAGAAGACGAAAAATGCATAGTGGACATACAGGGTCAAGAAACGCAAATGACAATTGACACTGGGGCATCTGTAAACGTCATGCCGGCAACAATGTTCCAAAAGCTATGCCCCCGTCCGGACCTGAAGCCAACGGACACACTGTTATTTACTTATGGATGCAAAACCCCACTGCCAGTGGAGGGACACTTCAGAACGACACTCAGTAGAGTCGACCAGGCCCTACAGTCAAAGGTTTACGTCGTCAACGTGGGTATCGAATGCCTACTAAGTGGGGATGCAGCGGAAGACCTGGGACTAATCCGTTTCATCTGTGACGTGACAGACTCAACAGACATCACCAGCCTCCTTGAGAAGTACCCGAACCTTCTCAAAGGCATAGGATGCCTGAAAGGAAAACTTATAAGCTCCATATGGATGAATCAGTACAGCCCGAGCAGTGCGTCACAGAAGAACCCCATTCCACATGAGGGAACAAGTCGAAAAGGAGCTGCAAGAATTTGAAAAGGCAGGAATCATAGAGGAGGTAACTGGGCCGACACCGTGGGTATCACCCATGGTGGTGACAAGGAAGCTGAAGCAACCAGGAAAGGTGAGGATCTGCATCGACATGCGCCTTCCAAATGCAGCCATCAAGCGGGAACGACACATCACCCCCACACTTGATGAAATCATCACGGACCTCACGGGATGGAAGGTATTCTCTAAAATTGACCTCAACACTGGATACCATCAGTTAAAACTGCGTCGTGACTCCAGGTTGCAGACATCAAGCAAGCCTCTCCCCCAACAACACCCACAGAGGTACGCAAGTTTCTTGGCGATGGCGAAATACTGCGGGAGGTTCATCCCCAACCTGGCAACAATGTCCAGGCCGCTCAGAGAACTCACCAAATCCAACACGAAATGGGCCTGGAGCCCTAACTGCCAGGAGGCATTTGAGCGGATTAAAACATCCCTCTCAGCCGAGGTCGTTCACACGATGAAACCCAAAGTGGTCAACATTGAGGACATCGTAGAAGCCACCCAAACTGATCCCTGTTGTGACCTCATCAAAGACTACATCATATCAGGCGAGTGGAAATCCTTCCTCCGCAATGTACACAATGGCACACCCGAAGCCAGAGACTTCCTCATGCATGCGCATGTGTACCCCAGAGACACTACATCTCTGCACATGCGCACAGGGAAACTAGCACACAGCTCCAGTCTACACCTGGAGACGGACGCACGGCTGACTCTCTGCATAGCCTGCACAGCTGACACGCTCTTTTCCTTGCTTCAGGCCCACCGGCTGGTGCAATTAGGATCCGACCCACCAGGATCCATTCCAGAGGGACCAGCAGTCCCATGCTGTTCCTCCCAGCCATTAAGGTACCCACACCTAACGTTTTTCCGTACGGCTTTTTCTTAACGTTATTCACCAGCTCTAGTAATCTGTGCCCCAGCTCACTGGGATCCCTGTCCCTCTTAACATTTCTCTGTTCCCACAGGCTACCACAGCCAGCCTGACCTATCACAACCATCATCGCACTTTCCCATGAGCTGCAGTTACCACCATTCTGAACCTGCAACCACAACCAGCACCACCCATGGTTAGTCTACTGGGTCCGAGGACCTTCCCGAAATACCCTTTCACGTGGTCCGCTCCCACCTCCAATAGGGAGCCCTGTTTTTAACCTCCATGCTATACCACTCTAGGCATTATCCACCCTTTTGGACTCACTCTCAATATACCCTTACATTGTTTTTATTCATAGGAAGACCTGTTTATACTTGGCCCCAGAAGAAGGCGCTAACACTAAACGTCTAAGGTCACCATGTTCCTGCCGGAACCACTGTGAACTTTGACCACCAGAACCACTACTACCTTCATTTTGACGTCAACCAGTCATTTGGTTATCCCTCTTAAACCAGGCTACAACAGTCCCTATTTTTAAGGTCTACATTCCACTCAAAAGTGGACCAGCCCACCAGTTCTCTGTACATCAGTCTGCTATCAGATGAACAATACCTTTATGTCTCTTAAAAACGTGTATCTTTTTGGGTAATTATTGTACACCCTAAACACCAAGGATACATTGTGGACTGTTTGGGCTGAAAAGTGGGTGCATTTGTAACACTCACAGCATTTGATGTATTTGCTGAATATGCGTGTGGACTAATATGAAGTAATATTTAACCAAACTATGCATATGTCAGTTGATACCACACAATTGTTTCTGTGTTTTTCGTACTTATCCTCACAGGACATTCTATGATGTATTCACTTGATTTAATAGTGTCTTGTTCACTGTACTTTTTGACATAATTGTTTATGCACTTTTGTGAATTGACTTTTACAGAACACTTGAGAACCCTGTGACCCACTTGATTTAAAGTGGTTAAACTTCCCTTTTGCAAACCTACATGTGTAGCTAAATTAAAAAAGGCTACAACAGCTACAGTCTAGTGTTTGGATCATTCCTTGTTCAGTAAATACATATTCTTTAATGTCTTACAAATTGATCACTGGAGATTTTGAAATTATCACTGCAATAAATTATTGAAGTCGCAAATATTTGAGGACAGGACTACCCCCTTGTATACAGTTTCTTGCCAGCCTTTTCGTCCTGCCCGACACTAGGCTGTCCCTTATGTTACAAAAAGAGACTTCCTCATGGGCATGTTCCCGATACGACAAGACCTATCGGTCCCCACTGAGGGACTAATTCTGAGAGGGGCCCGAATCGTGATCCCTAGCAGTCTGCAGGACAGAATCATAGCGTTGGCCCACGAAGGCCATCAAGGCATAGGGCCTCATTACACGGATGGCGGTGAACCATGGCGCTATTAGCGCCATGTATCATGCCGGTAAAATACCGGCACCGCCTTGGTGGAAAGGGGAATTACCGCTCTATTCCAAGGTTGACGGGGCGGTAATTCCCCCTTCCACCATTGCCCTTCCCCATTCCCATTTTTGCCCCATAGGGCTCTATGGGAATGGGGAAGGCGCTAATTACGGTACCGTAAACTGCGGTACCGTAATTAGCTCCCTGGTCCCTTTGCGGGTTGGATTTTTAACGCCTGCAAAAAGCAGGCGTTAAATTCCCCAACCCGCAAAGGGACCTCGTAGTAAGGCGGTAAGGATTTACCCTTACCGCCATCCGTGTAATGAGGCCCAAAGTCAGGACCAAAGCCAGAATCCGATACCGAGTGTGGTTCCCACACATCGACACCAAGTTGGAACAACTCATAGCAGCCTGCCTCCCTTGCCAGATCACAAGTGCACTGCCGAACCCCTATAGTCGGCAGAGCGGGGGTCATCAAGATGGGAAGCAATCAGCATTGACTTTTGCACGGTGCAGGAAGGAACGTATCTGTTGGTAGCCATCGATGACCATTCAAGATACCCGGAGGTGGCAATTGTGTCATCCACAGCAGCAGAAATGGTGATACCGGCCCTCGAAAAGATGTTTTCTACACATGGCCTGCCACGACGCATTAAAAGCGACAACGGACCGCCATTCCGGGGTACAGAGATCAAAAAGTACTTAGATGATCTGCACATCCAATACTACCACATCACGCCGAGATGGCCACAAGCCAACGGCGATGTAGAGAGATTCATGCGAACCATTAACAAGATGCTCTGCCTATCTGGAGCACACTCCAGCCCCTCGAGGGTGGATCTGTACCAATTCCTACGAAATTATCACGTGACGTCCCACAGCTCCACAGGGCTACCACCGGCAGACATTATGTATGGGACAGTAATAAACTCATCCATCCCGCACCACCCAAGCAGGGGCATAGATACCTATGACAGCAATCGCACTTAATGCAGGAGAATAACTGCAAATGAACGCATGAGCATCAGGAGGCATGCACGGAACTCGGGACAAGTCGATGACCAGGTGTTGGTGATGCGCAACCCCACAAAGACAAATCTCAAAACACAGTATGACCGGGTCCCCTGGACTATAACCGACAACAGGGAACAATGGTAACGGCAGCCCGAGGACACTGCCTGATCACCAGGAATGCCTCGTGGTTCAAGAGGGTGCCACGGCAAATGTGGACTGATGGGGACCAGCAGCTCTTGGAGGAAGCGGAGCCGCCGCTGGAGGATGAAAACCACCAACCCGAGAGAGAGTCAATCTTGAGGTACTAGGCAGATGAACCACTGGATGGACCAGATGAGGCATCCCCAAGTGATGAAGGTGAGCCACAACGAGACACAGGTCCGTAGACGGCCCTGAGGCGAGGGCACTATGCCTTAAGAACAGCCCCAAGAGCCCCGGAAAAGTTAAAAGACTATGAGTGGTAAAATGACATTGGAGGGAGGGCAAAGCTGTGCTGGACTAGAGTGCACAATAGAGTTAAACTGTTTTAACATTGCTGTCTCTTTTTTTCCTGTAGTTAGGGGGGTGTATTTAAGGGGTAGTAGTTATTTGGGGGAATTATCTCTCTCTCTCTATATATATATATATATATATATATATATATATATATATATATATATATATATATATATATATATATATATATATATATATCATGGAGTTATGGTTAAGTTGTTGTTTCCATAGGAAGAGCATTTTTTGGGTGGCTTATAACTACGCTCCCTCTGAACGAATCCTCACCAAACTTTGCAAAAAAAGTATATGGCTGAATCATTTTGCAAAGTTTGGAGAGGTTTGGTCCAGGGGGGGCAAAGTTATAGGAGGGGTCCCAAAACTTTTGTTTTTTCCCATAGACATAATGGGAAAAAAATGTGTGCACGCCTACAGCCCAAACCGCTGGACGGATTTACAGGCAGGAGCGGGGGCTTGGTCCCGAAACCGTGTTTTTGCAAATTTGGTGTAAATCCGTCCAGTAGTTTTTTTTAAAAAATGACCAAAATGTAAGGCAAAAAATTTGTGATATCTCCGTTCGCTCTGCGGACGGACTTCCCAGTTCGCTCCGCGGACAGTGCCCTGATTGGCCGAGCAGCTTGCGTGTTGGCCGAGCAGCTTGCGCGATGTCCGCGGACATGCAACGTGTTCACTGATTGGACGGCGTGGTGAGTGAAGCGCGTCAGATTTTCTGTGGCGCCAGCCATCTTGCATTCGTGGACGACCGCGGACAGCGCAGTGAAACTTGGATTAAAAATTGTATTTAGTGGAGTGTGTTGGTGTGTAAGAGTGTTTGGGGATGGTGGGGGAGTATGAGATAGGTTCAATGTACTGTTTTTTTCATGTGCTAGACACTTTTGTTGTGTTCGATTTTTCTGAGGACAACACGGCTGTTCTGATATGCTCATAAATAAACAGAATGGATTCGGTGTCAAGTTGAAAGTGTTCTAAGAACACTCGCCGTGTCCTGAAATGTTCGTACATAAAGAAAATGGGGGTGTTCTGAGGACGTTGTCCGTATTGTTCGCTGGAAAGTTGAATGTGTTCTAAGAACACTCGCCGTGTCCTGAAATGTTCGAAAATAAACAAAAAGGGGGGTATTCTGAGGACGTTCTCCGTATTGTGTGCCTGCTTAGCTGTATCCAATGAAGAGAGAATGAAGTGGAAATGGTAGAAGGGTTGTCTAAGAGTTATGCGGTCTGCGGACGGGGCGTGCTACATCCGGGGTTTTCCAGCAAATCCAGCATGGAAAGAAGACTGTAGGGATCAGCCAATCAGATGTTGAGGTTGTGGATTTGTGTTCAAAGAGACTGTGTTTAGTGAAGATGGCAGAAGTGGAGAAAGTCAGGGTGTTGGTGCTCAGAGATATGTTTGTGCATGGTTTACAACAGTATGCTCAATGCAGGCATCTTGCAAAGAATTTTGATTTTGATGTTAAAGGAGTGGAGGTGGTGTGGAGCACTGTTCATGATTGCAATGTACAGGGAATTGTACACGTTTGTGAAGAAATGGGCAGGATAAACAGTCCCCATGTGGTAGTTTTGCACTATGGTGCTTTCCATTTGGGCTATGTCAGTGCCCCTACTTTGTTGGCAGATTTGGAACACTTGGTTCAAGCAGTAATGAACATCCTTCCAAATGCCAAAGTAATTTTTTTCTGAATTAGTACCTAGGGCAACATGGGACAATAGTTCGGTTTTTTGTCCTCAGCAAAACAATGCTAGGTGTGTAATCAACCGAGGCATGTGTGCCTTCATGCTTAGAGCTGGTATGTTCTTCTGTAATAATGAGAATATTGATTCCAGTAATGCTGTTTATTTTAAAGAAGATGGCATTTCCTTATCTTTTATGGGAAATGCCATTCTGTTTTGGAATGTAAGGGTTGCTTTGGAGAAGGTTATGTGAAGATTTTAGGAGTAAAGTAAGAAAAATAAAAAAATAAAAATACAAAATAACAGGTGTCTGTCAAGCATCTGCAAAAAAACCAAAGAAAACGGCTCTTTTCAGAGCCAACCTCAAAGGGGAAATGGGGCGCACTGTTTAAATTTACATTCACCACGCTCAGATTTTCGATATGTCCGCGGACATGGCGGTAGTCTGCGGACATCGAAATCACTAGCTAGGGGTTCAGTATGTTCTATGTTACATGTATATAAAGTCAGGGATATTATGGTTAAGTTGTGCTACTAAAAACATATGAAATTCAGTAAAAAAACTTTGTTAAAGGGACGTTATGGTTAAGTTGCGCTACTAAAAACCTATGAAATTCAGTGAAAAAACTTTGTTAAAAGGGACGTTATGGTTAAGTTGCGCTACTAAAAACCTATGAAATTCAGTGAAAAAACTTTGTTAAAAGGGACGTTATGGTTAAGTTGCGCTACTAAAAACCTATCAAATTCAGTAAAAAAACTTTGCTAAAGGGACGTTATGGTTCAAAGTAAAACCGAAAAACCCCTGAAATTCGGCAGTTATGGTAAGATAAGCAACCATAACTCGCGCCACCGTGCACTGCTAACACTAACACCCAGGACATCAAAGATGACATCACAAATGTCAATGCTGGGCATTCAATAAAGAAGCTGATTTAGGGCAATTTGTAAATTTCAAAACAAGTGCAACAGGTGTGTGGGACGGCACCCGGTCACGCAACGTTTCGTGGCAGGAGACAGGGGAAGGGGTGAGGGTAAAGCAGCTATGGGGAAGAGCAAGTTATAATAATATTGAACAGCTGGAAGAATGGCACCCATTATTGTACACATAACGCGGTGAAGAGGTAAGTGCTGTGTGATCCAGCCAACCTTTTAGAGTCTAAAAAATACATTTATAATATTAGAGCTTGCACTTCGTGGTTTTAAATCCTTAATAAATAAGCAATGCTCACTGTTTCTGCCTCAATACCTCAGAGACGGAGGTATTCTTTGTTGGCCTGTTGATGTATTCTTTGTGGTATGACTGAGGGCTCGACGACCATGTCCACCGAAAATGGGCCCACCACCTTTTCGCATCTCTGGAGTAAACCATAAAAGGGATCTTACCTTCATCCAACAAATTAATTCAGTCAAGAAAATGGCATTCGCTCCATCTATGCTCTTGTGGGGATCCTTCCGTTCCTCCAGAAAACACACCCTATCACTCTTGTTCTTGCAGTCACCTTACCTAACCTTGACTAGTTCACTAAGACTTACATCCCTCCAAAAATCGAAGACACCCAAAACCTGCTGACGACTTACTCTTGGTCTGGAGCACTCTAATCAAATTTCTAAAAAACTGAAGTCTCTCCACTGGATTCCCATACAGCACCATATTAACTTCAAGACTGTGTTACTCAATAAACTGTGCACACACTACCAGCCCAACAGGCACCTACGGGTTACTACTCTAAACCAGCTGGAAATCAGTCAGAACAATGCAAGAGTGTCGGTGGTGAAACACTGCAAAGTTAGGGGGCTGCCTTCTGGATCTTTCTCCTGGTTCTTCGTTGCGTCAGTCCTGGCAAGCTGATGTGCTGCAAAGCTTGGGAAGGCTTATGCATACTGATCCTGCCTTCTAATCATTCCACTGGACACCTCCTGTAACCCTCAGACCATAAAGCAGCTACCCATCGATTTATGAGATGAACAACGAGAAGGTCGCTCAAACCCTACTCTTTCTTTCCCTAACTCTCAGGCGAATGTGATATTAGCACCTAGCCTTTTACTATTACGGGGCCAATGTGTGCATAGCAATACCGACTTCGCAATTAATTGATTTGACTCCTGGATTGCACTAGGGGAATGCCCATCGTTACTTGCTTAGTAGGATGCAGTTTTAGAATGAACCACATTTGTATGAGTTTCTTTCACTGGTTTGCTTCAAAATATCATTAACAAAATAAAACAACACTCTTTATGACTAGTACACACATTGCGGAATAATGATAGTACATTTATCAATATTAATAAACGATGAGCAATAGTTTTGCACCATTATTCTGCCATCCTTGAATCACATCCCATTGAATTTCTCTAGCAAAACTGATCCATTACGATGCTGTGTTGCCAGGAACACAACTTACATTGCTTTTATAGTGAAGCTAAAGTGGATTTCCATACGGTGTCATGCAGTCTAAAAAGAAAAGGTTTACATTAGATAGCCTTAAAGACTATAACACAAGAGGAACATGTATTATTCACAGCAGTGTTCACACCGCTGAATGCATTTTCCAACTGGGAATTATTCTGTACTGTACTGTGTGGGGTGCACTGCACTACACTACTATGATGTTTTTTCACTGCCTGTGGTGCCCGTCTTCTCACCCTACATTACTTTGGATTGAATGTGCAGATGAGCAGTTACATGCCTCTACATGAAATCCTGCCCCCCTACCTCCTATATGTTGGAAACCTGAGATCGTGCCATGCTTAACACCAGCAGTTGTGACCATACCAGAGCAAATATACGAAAGACGGTACCCATTGAGACAGCCCTATCGAATGTATCCCTGAAGAGACAGTAATCTGAGAGAGGAACTTCTTGAAGGAATCTTCAAGACGTTGCTGGCTGCACTCCCATTGTTTGTTGCCTTTTTATTTATTATTTTATTATTATTTTTGTTTTTTTTCCTTCTCGCTCCGCACTCTCCTTTTGTTTCCCCTTCCATGCACTTCTCCCCCTTCTCCCTCTACCCTGCACTTGCACGTTCTCAATGTCACTGGGCCTAGTAAGATCGTTGTTTTTGTTCTCCCCTGTTCCCTTTCCCTGCCTGGTCGCGCTCTGAAACACTTGTGTATGAGTGCGATAGAAATAAAATATCAATCAATCAATCAATATGAAAAGGAGCAAAAAGAGGCGCTAATGACGTCATGAAAGACGAGCATGACGCCCTGAGAATACTGACTGAAGAGAATGCATGGATATTACAGAAACTGATGACGAAGTTAAGAATCGAGTAAACTTTCATATGTGAAAAGAAGATTGCATGTGTGCGAAGCACTGCAGAAAATGCAAACGGTTCAATAACTGTACAGATGCTGTAATGCAAGTAGATTAAGTAACCTTAGAAGCTGGCTATATGTAGTGAATAGAGTGCAGGCGAAGCTGCCACTGTATAGAAGCTGGACATCGGTGTCATGAATTTAGTAAGCCAGGACCATGGAGAAAAAAGGTGAGAAGTGTGTCACAGTAAGAATAAGCTGAGACTGTGAAAGCGAATGGCGAGGCTGTCTGGCCTGGTATCCAAGTTGAAGCAGTCAAGGTTGGATATCTATTCTTGAAGGCAGTGAACCTGCAAAGTTGAATCATCCATTGTTAAGGTGCAAAGAAAGAACATCAAGCGTGCCAAGTTCTATTCATTTAAGACATGTAAATGCTGCAAAATGTTCCAAATCATGTGCTCCTGTCACGTGAGCCAAGGATGGAAATAGAGTTGAGCATTGAGTCCTAGAAAAACGATAGTGAGTGCTCGCACTCCCATATATTCCTAGAGACAAGAATCCTTTGCAAGGCCAAGTTCAAAGACAATCTTCATGGCAGAAGGCATGGGTGATGAGAGATGTTGGAATAATTGGGTGGGGAGGTAACGTCAAGTCCACCTCCTGGCAGCTGGGTCTGAGTCTACATGCTGCTAAGGGAAACAAATGTTCCAGACATGGCACAAGCATACCACCAATTATAGAGGGCCGTATAACGAAGGGCCTTATAGTTTGAAGACCAATGATAACTTGTGTACTTATTGGTGTTGAAGATGACATGTTTTTAGAGGTAGGCATAAATTGTCCACCTGACAGTGGGCAGCAAATCACAATCCTAGTCTCTATGCACTGTATACTTAGATGTTCCCCTTAAGCCTATCACAGTCTTTGATAGGTTTTCTATTATTTGCCACGTAGTATGACTTCACCTCTGACGTATTTTTTGCATATAAGGATGTTTTTATGGGAAACGCACTGAGAGCTCGGGCGAGCATCCGTTGAGGTCTTTTGTAACTCCCTGTTTTAGATAACTGTTGATAAAACAGCGCCTTTGCCATCTTCCTGAGTTGGTTCGATTATTTGATGTGGGAGTTATTCTGCATCCCCATTCATTGTATGCACGTCACTCAAAGGGCCATATGCTCAAATGGGATGTAGAAGGAAACTAAGAGTAGGGGAAGGAGGGACCAACAGGGCAAGACCCTACAGATATGACAGTCGAAGATGTTATAGGAGAACACTTTTCTTGTGTTTTTAAAGGGACTAGTGGTCTTGTATCCAGTACAAATGAGTAACTGTGCGATTGTCACTGCCTTTCCCCGACATCTTCCCACACCCACACCATCCCCCACCCATGCGCCTGTAACCCCCAAACTGCTCCTTACATGCTCCGCTGCCCTCTGGCTGCATCTCCCAGATCTACGGCTGACACTGCTTCCTGCTACATGGAAATGGAAGACTTGTTCCTCCTCGAAGCAGGGCTTTCATTTCCATGACTGCAATCTTCCCTGTGGCCCCCACACACAAAACGGGTATTCCCCTTTTTTGTGAAAAACACAATTATCACCTCAGGGCCCATTCCCAGGTTGCTTATTGCAATAATAGTTTCTCTGCTGTGGATGTCACCTGCTACTAACGGCACCAATGCCCTTTCTGAAAATAAATAAATTGCCAACATTTCAATGTTCTGAATATGCAATAACTCAAAACAGAATGGGCATTACCAAGTGTTATTGGTCCTGGGAAAGTTAACAGAGCCAGATAAAGAAACAATATTTAAAGAGGATGAAAGACTGATACTAATCAATATGGTTTGCCCCACTGTGGTGTTTTCCCACAAGCACCCCAGAATGACATCCTGACTAAAGAAGGTGACTAACCAAGAGTAGCAGATGTATGTTAAGTGACGGTTATAGATAATCAAAATGGGTATAGCAAGTATCCTATACAGGGGATCGGACAGGTAAATACATGAAGGTGGAAGGACATGCCAGAAGGGGGATCAATTGATTGTGTTCAGAGTAGTGAGAACATTAACTTACATCACTAAGTGCCATTAAGCACTACAATACTCCCCTAAATACTTTCAAATGTGTCCACTGTGTCTTCCTTAATTAATGATCACCTCTTCCCAGAGCAGCCAGTCAGGTTTGCCGGCCATCTTTTAAAATGTGTTTTCTGTTGTGACTCCCAGAGCCTTATTATTTCTCTTTTAGCACAGGTAAGTTGCAAATATATCCTTTACACATTTGTTTCAGAAATAATTTTTAATTATGCACAGTGGAAAGCTCAAGAGGCTGTGCTAACAAAAATAAAAGTAAGTGCAGTATTGTTGTATCCCAGTGAAGGCCATTTCACCTGCTGATGCCTACAATCAATATATCATCAGTGATCACTGCCTCAATGGGACCCTAATGGATCGTTCGCTGCAATTAAATGTGCATTGGCTTCTTCCAGCATAGTAATTCAATGTCTTCATTCAGTCTTTACCATAATGTATTGTGAACATGCTCCCTTAGCAAATCCAATACCCTACTGAAGGGGAACATTGCTAATGCATAATGAAACCTGTTAATTGTTGAGGATTCTGGCATATTGGAAGGGTGTCAATGAAGTGCACATAGGATATATTTTAGAACTGCGGAATAAGCTGTGTGGAAGCATGCACTTGTACAGTCTATGACAGCCGAGGGCCACTTGCTGCTCTGGAATCAAGGACGTATAGTTCTTCTTTTCTTCAGTTCAAATAGAAATATGCACTGAAAAGATCAGTAGTCCTTGTTTTATAATAGTAAAATGCATCTGTGCGGTGGGCATGACAGAGCTCATGCTTTCAATGTCTTATTTCTTTGGTGGAGAAGAGTACTAAACTTAATATGATGATAATTGTGAAATAGTCTGCCAAGAAAGAGCTGTTAAATGTGTTTTTCTTTTCAGAGTCTTTCAAGTGGTGCACTTCACTTAGTCAGTATGATACCTGTTTTAAATACTCCTATTATTAGTCTAGAGACCAAGGTGGTCAAGCATAAAAGGTGTGAAAGCTCTAGACTTTTTTTTTATTTTATTCACATAAAATGAAATGGATAATTCTATTGCTAAAAGGGAAGTCTGCTAATCAGACCCCCTTTTGTAAATTCTGGATGCAAGAATTGTCGTGTACTTATGTGTGTTTACTAGGACAGCCTACAAGTGCCCTCAGACCCCTCCTCTGTTGTGGCACAGAGCAGATTCAAAGGTCACATTTGTATCAATGACAGCGGATGGGAAACAAAATTCCTATAGGCAGATGTGGCTTGCTAATCTTCTGCACCTCTGATCTAAATTGTAATAACTGTATGCCTTAGCTGGTCTGGTGGCATGTAGATCTTTAAATATTGTGATTGCTAGAAGAACATATTTATCCAGGTACAGATATTTGATATCACACTAGTGTCAGATCTGTGATCAGGGTCAGATATGAAAAGTTTGATGTGAATTTGTGTCCGGACTGACTGTCTCCACTACAGCCATGCTGAACAATAGCCAAGGTGCTCCCACTCTTAATTTCCTTTAGGAAGGTTAACACCTCCTCTAACAGCACATGAACTTCCGACAAGAGATGCCCTAGGAAATGGTGCTTCACTGACATAACAAAATCCATCCTCACACTAGGGTGCTGACCACTGGAGTGCCTTTAAAGTCAGCAGGCAAGGGAAGGAGGCAGAGTTGGAGTAACTAGAGATGGGTGGTAGTCCTAGAGGTGGTTCTCACCATCTTGATTTGAGTTATGGCCTTCGTCCTTTTTCGTGTCCCCTCTATTTCCTGTGGGCAAGGTACATTGGATCTAATGTCATAAGGCAAAGGGCACTTGTTACAACAGGCAGGATTAGAACCCTTACAGCAGGCTTGCTGTGTACCAATCCCCACTGAAATGTTGCCTTTAAAGGAGATGTGCACACCCTCATTCTTTGATTCATCTTTGCACTTCTACGAGGACAGGAATTATTCCCCCTGACCTCGGTTGGATGTACTGACTGCTGCAAAGTCCTCTATATAGGTGAAAACAGAAGGCATCCAAGGCAGAGGAGAGCCCTTTCCCCTAACCATTCTCATGGAAAAATGGGGGCAACTGCTGTTTGACCAAGTTCTCACTGTTGGCTGCACTGAAACCAGGCCCATTTCACTGGAAGTTTTGTACTATTGCTACTTGGGTGGTGTGAGAACCCCAAGGGTATTCTCACTCCTCCTCTCCATGGATCCTCTGCACACTTCGCCAGGGAAAGGCCATCATTCTTGGATCCTGACTCTGGGGGTGGAGAAGCGAAGGAGGATCAACTGGGTGGAGAGACTTTGAGGTTTGGGAGTGGGGGAACCCTTGGGAGGGACATGGTATTGCCTTTTTCCCATTGATGACCAAACTAACCCCGCCGGGAACCTTTATAGGCTATTATAAACCAGCCCCCTCATTTTTCCCCACATGACCTTTGACAATACTGGGACGAGGAAGAGGTGACTAGGAGTTATGGTGACTCAGAGTTATGCACACGAACATGCACCACTTTGTTACTGGGACGAGGAAGAGGGCCTCAGAAGAGTACCATTGCAAAGATCAGGCGCGCCTTGCTAACAAGCCTAACTATAGTCAGGCAATTAATGGAAAGGACTCACACCTGCAACCCCTTTACACAACTCAGGTGTATAAAAGGGATGTGTGTAGGAAGGAGAGGGGAGAAAGACAAGACACTGATGGGACCCGTGGTGAGCCATTCTGCAGCCATATAAGCACGCAAAGGACCGAAGCAGCTGAGCGTTCGGGCGAGTGTGAAATTGGAGCAGGAGCTTTGTGGCAAAGAGGCAAGGCAAAGGAAGGAGACCAGATGAAGGGTCGTACTTCCTTCCATTTAAAGGGCTGCTAATTTTACTGTGGTGCTGAAAGAGCGTATGAGTGTATGAGGGGCAGAGAAAGAACCCCTGGAAGGAAGCCACCAAGTTTATGACCTCTGCGATATAGAAGAAGACTTCAAAGTGAGCCGTTGAGTTTTTCAGAGCGAGAAACCCAGTGTTACTGTAACCACGAGTCTCATGAAGTGAACCGCTATTGTCAAATAAGTTTGTTTAAGTGGTAGCAAACCTTAAAGGAACGTTTTTTCGAAAGTCTTCAACAAAGTAATGAAAGCACTAAAAAGCAATGCACATTGAATAGAGAACAAAAAGTTTGACATTAAAACAAACTCATAAAACACTGAATTCTGAATGCATGTTGCACAACAAATGAACTCGGAAGTGAATGCATATTGCATGGCAAACTAAAAAGCAAAATTTAACATTGAAGCAAACCAGTAAAACGTTGAATACTGAATACATGTTGCACAAGTAACAAAATTAAATCTTGAATCGTAATATAATTAAGCAACATAACACTGCATTAAACTATGACCTGCAATTGAATAACATTAACTGATTGTTGCCACAATTAAGAAAGCCTAAACAGTGTTACTTAATGAAGAAAGGCTAAACAGTGAACCTTAAGGAGTAAATAAAATGTGACAAAGCTACCATTTGAAAAAGGGAATGTGGGACACATGGCGGAAGAGTCACAAATGGGCTAAGGAGAAACAAGAGGAGCCCAAAGAACACACCCTGAATCCCAAAAGCAATAAAGGGGAAGCAAGTGAAGAAAATGTGTGCACAGGAGTAAGTACCAAGGAACCTGTGTGAGACATTCATTCTTGGGGAAAGGAACCTGAGGCTTGGCAAGTTCGTATGTATTGTCTTGGAATTTGAGTCTCAAGACCCCCTTTTGTGTTTGGATTGTGGTATTTGAAACTTGGGGAAGGGAACACCAAGAGTGACTCTGAACTGTATTACTTTGAGCTGAAGAAAGGTAAACATCAAGAATCTTTTTCATGGAACCTCCTTAAGGGGGAAGGGAAGCTGTGGGGAAGCTTTGAGCTCGAAGAAGCTCAGAAATTTAAGTTGAACACTGTTTACTTTGACATCCCTACACATTTGTCTGTTCCAGTTGTGAGAGCAACAATAGGTTTTGGACACAGACAGACTATTAAGTTGAACTCTGACTCACACTTTCCTTAGTTTCGTCAGGTAGGGACATTCCTCCTTAGCATAGGGGAAGTTAGGCCTTCAACCATTCTGACATTTTAGTTAATAAATATTTTTTGCTTGAACTTTAAGTCTGTTGTCTGTGTCTTGCTTCATGATACCTTCACAGATGCTACTGTTATCATCTCACACCCCTGCTGAAAACATTACCGGGCCGGAGAATAGGTCAGGGGCAATTTATTTGTCTTGGAAGCAAGACAACGCAGGTTCGAATCTCCGTCATGCACTTAAATACTGGTCTCCAGTAGTAAGCATGTTGTAAAAGATTAATACATTATTAAGAAATGATTGAAAGAATTTTAAAGATGAAGACTGATTTGCATGTAATGGAATAAGGAAAATGTATATTTTCTGCCTAAGAAATTACGGAAGAAGAAATGTATATTTTTATGGTGTTGTAATAATGCTGCAGGTTTATGTTCTAAACCAATAAAACAAAAAAATATATATATTATTACCTTTCAGGCTGTGCATATTTTACCTTTATGATTGAGTTCACTGTTGGTTTAATAATAGTGCAGGACTCTGTGGGCGGTTTAATCACTACTCCTTCCTTTACACCTGTAGAGCAATAATAATTTCGTCACACTGCTGAGCAGTCATGGGTATGACACAAACTGCATCTACAGCTTAGTCATCCGAAGTGAAATACTGTGTTTTCATTGTTAGAAACACTGGCAGGCATTTTTGATTAATAGAAAATGGAGTTGGACCTGATCTCTGTGCAGGCCCTGAATGTCAGTGCCCTACGCAAGTTATGTTGAGTAAGGGGACTCCGCCATGGCAGTGAAGTTAGTAAATCTAAAATGCTTAAGACCCTCCAAGCTTTGGAGTAAAGTAGTATGCTGGAGGAAGCCAGAAGGGATCTGGAGCCCCAACTAAGTCCCACTCCACCGGGCATAGAGATACAGAGGGACAGCAAAAGCAACAATTGTTCTTGCCATTTTCCCACGCGGCGGACAGTGTGGTTTCACAGAGGTCGCAGGTTTTAGTAAAATCCTTTGATTCAATTAGGTCCCGGGTCTCAGCCAGGTGTCAAGGTGGTTGCTCTGGGGCAGAACTGACTGAAATAATGCCCCCCTCAGAGGTGAGCAAGCTGGCCCTATCAGAGAAGAAGCAGAGGGATTTTGTGATGCTGTGCAAGCTAATATTCGACCAACAGAGGGAGGTTAACAAACACACCTTTACTGGGAAGCAGCTGACAGAACCTCTGAGGAGGTTTGTAGGTTATAGTAATCACCAGTGGAGTTCTTCAAATTTTATCCACCGTGACATCACATTCTTCCACAGTACTCTTCTCACCCATTCTTCAATTCTAACTCCTGAAAGTAAGCAAATATGCTGTGGCTTTTTTCCTCTCACATCTGCTATCTCTACTAAACGTACGCCCAGTTCACCATCAATCTAATTCTGGCAGAGGTCAAACAGAGAATTTTACAAATGAGATAGGTCCATTTTACATAATTATATTTTATGATGTATTTATATATAGGATTTGCAAAACACAAACCTATCAGGATAGCAACATAAGTGCTGTTAACAATAAAGCAGTTACAAGCCATGAATTAGGAGTATGTAAAGGGTGGAACATACTGGTAGGAAGAAGGGGTCTGTGATTCTGAAAACAGTATCAGGCGTAAGCTCTGTTATTTTAAGAAATAATCTTCAGCTCCTTCCTGAACTTGAACATTCCACAAACCACGATCAACGCCATCCTTGAACCAGGCTCAGGCAATACTATACCTTGAAACACTTGTGTACAGGCGCATTATAAATACCATATCATATCATCCCACTCTTCAAATTGCCTCCTCCTTCCCATTTGTGTTCCTCTGGTTCACCTCTCAAACAAGAGTCCTCCAGAACCTGTTCGCTTCTTTCAAAACTAGAAATCCTCCCAGAGACTTCTCTCTGCCAAATATCTTCACATTATTTGGACCACTCATCATAGATGACATCCACACTCTAGTCAACAGGTCTCTTCTTACATGCAGTGTCCCAGACATGCAGTAGTCTGCACTTTCTTTCTAAAACCCTGTGTTAACCTGCCAGACACAGGGGCTTTCCAACCAACCTCAAAACTTCAATTTCCATGCAAAGTTCTGGAGAGAGCAGCATTTGCTCCAATTCAACATTTAATCGAAATCAACATCTTACTGCACCATCATCAAGCCGGCTTTCATCCTGGGAGAGGTATATAATCTTTATTGTTACCAGTAACTGTAGACATCAGAAGACTCTCAAATGCTTACAGTGCTGCAACTTAATCTACGGTGACCACTTCGGCACGTTTGCTATATTTTGAGTTTGGAATTCTCCTTGGCCGTTCACATTAGGCATGGAAATATAGTGCTTTCCTGGATCAAATCCTTCCTATCAGATCACAAACCGCCAATCGCTCTGCCACCTTTCAAATGGGAGGACACAGCCTTACCACTGCATAGTTCAACAAGGCTTCTTTCTTTCAACATTCTTCATCAGTGTTTACCTCAGCCCACTGACAAAGCTTATCGCAAACAGACTCAAATTCAACCCACTTTAATCAAGATTATTTTACCTCTGAACCCCAAACCATTGCCTGCAACAATGTAGCCCCAGGTTTTAGCCCCTTACCTGCGCTACTGAACAAAGTTAGAAACCTGAAAATCATTACTGACTCAGAGCAAACATTCAACGCCCACATCAGTTTGTCATGAACAATTCCTCCCTCTTCCTCAGATCAACTTGCAATATCATCTAGCTCTAAACAGTAAATCACAATATCACGTTATTGAAGGCCTTCATTTCCTCACATCTCAACTACTTTAGTGCAATTTGCCTGTGCCTCTCTACAAGATCTAAATTCACAGATTCCAGCTAATTCAGAATGGAGCTCCTCATCTCATCTTCTGCCTTTGATGCTGCAAACAAGTCTCACCTGCTATCTGATCACTACATTGTCTCTCCATTCTACAGAGAACCAAATTCAATGCCCTATGCATCATGCGCCGAGAATACTATGGCACCAGCCATAGCTTTATCCTGGAGAAATTCAACAAACATACATCATTCAAATCTCTCTGTTATGCCAACAAGAAACTCCTTGTTTAACTGAAAATTTGTCTCACCAGAGAAGGGGGTTGTACCTTCTCAGTCAAGGTGTCCCACCTCTGGAACACTCTCGAGACCCACACCTGTGATTTAGAAAGTTGTCTAGCCTCCATAAAAGCACTGAAAACAAGGCTTCATTCTCAATCTAAATTCTCCTCTATCTTCTTCGCGATATTGTCCCATTTTCAGTCTGCACCACCACCAAGATGCTGTAGGGTGATCATTGCACTTTACAAATACTTAAATAAGTAAATAAATAAATGCATTAGAGGTGACCAGTCAAATGGATGGTGGACACATGTTCCAGAAGCCTGGTGCTTTGAAGGCCGTATATGTTTTTCCTTTTCTTGTATTTATTGGTATTTAGTATGGTGATTGTGTTTGTATTTGCACATTGACCAGGAGAGATGCTGGGTTGTTCGGGCCTGTAAGAAAGTTCTAAGGAGCGAATGGTTATGTTTGAATATTTACGCTCTTTTTCATCTCGCTCTTCACTCTTCCCTAACACAGTACCCTGTCTTTTCACTTTCCAATTTCCTATCAAACATTTTTCAATATCTACTTCATATCATTAAACCCAAAAATGGATTCATTCTATGTAATATATGATTTCCATGAAAAAATATGCATGACATGCATATGATAAATATGAGAGTTTGCCCTTCAAAATATTTATAAATAAAATGTATGTTTCCAGATATTATTTTTGGATGGGTAGCTACAAATATAAAGCAACATATAAAATCAAATAGCTACAAGGAAAATATTTACATTTATGGAGTGAATGTAAAATGGTTTGGGTTTCCAAGTACCATATGTCCAATAGGTATTAAAACAAATGTTTTTCTTCAGCACCTCCACAAATCATTCTTACATTCTCACACTGTAAATTCATGGAATAACCCAATGTTCACCCAACCCATCCCACATCGGTCAATCAGGTACAATCAGGTACAATTCAGTGTATTTGCCTGATGAGCTTCATTTTAGGAATACACTGCATGGACAAGAAAATGCATGTGGTGTCACCTGGCTTAAACATGCACGTTCCTGAAGGTCAGACTTGTGTATACATGCAGTAAATCCTCAAGATCTCTTCTTAGTGCATATAGGTATTAGCATGCACTTGTTATAGAGATTCTATTAAAATGCCCACTTCTTGCTTCATCTGCACCACCCCATGCTCAGTCACATGCAATAGCCACTGTGTTGTAAACATTGGCCCCAGAAATAGTGACTGCGCACAGGGGAGTGGATTGGATGGTGGGAGTTGTTGGGGTATTTTGTGAGTAGAGAGACACAGGACCACCTGGTGTTATTCTTATATTGGGATCATGGGCGTCAAGCTAAAAACCAGACCTGATGCGCACTTAGGCACAATTTCTCGATCTTAGTGGCATTGCATTGGTGCTATTTTATTGGTGGTATTTCATTGGTGGTAAGGGCTCAGAATAGACTTACCAGGTCACCTGGAAACTGTAATATGGGGAATCAGCTCTTTATGATATGCCCCAGTTCACAGTGTTTCGGTATATGTTATGTTATGTTAAAGGTATTTGTATAGCATACCGTCACCAACGGAACTGGTCCCAGGCGCTCTGATAGATCTGTAAACAAGAAGGAGGGCGGGTAGGATTAGTCAGGAGGAGGGGAGTAGGAGAGTGGGAGAAGTGGTGTGCTGTTGGCAGCTTCAGCTCGGTATACACTGAGTGCTGGGCTTTGGTGCAAGTATCGGATCGGGCGAGACCTTGTGTGCTGTGAGTGCTGTTTATGTGTTTTTGCTGTGGTGTGGTAAAGTGCGTGCGGATTGCTGGGAGAGAAATGTTTGTGTGACTTTTGTGTGGGTTAAGTATGCAGAAAGTCGAGGGTTCGGTTAGCAGGGTCTGTATCCTGATGCCAGGTTTGATGTCCGGTACTTCTGGTTCCGTTCGGGCTGTATCCCTGTGGGTGGGGTTGTTGCTTGTTCCTTATGGACAGCCTCGCTGTGGTGGTGCTGCGCTGACCCAGCTTTATCGTAGTAAGTATTGTATGGAGTGCCTACCATCTCCTACCATGGAGCAATAGGTGTGCCTGAACCTTTTCTTCAGGTGTGGAACTGGTTTGGTACTATCTATTCTCTTGTTGTCTAATGTGACCCTGGTCGGTTGAGGCTTTGAATGGTTCAGGGTCGGAGTGCTGTTAATGGGGCGTCCTAGTGTATCTGTCTAGGTCAGCTTGTGTATTCAGTCGTTAGTTGCCACCTGTCGATTATCTTTTAGTTGGTTCTTTGGTTTCTGTGGGGTGACTTCCTTGGGCTAGTGTTTAGTTGTATTTACTGTGTGATGGCGCATTGTGCTTCCCGCTGTATCTTGGTGGACATTGTGTGGTATGGGTGCTTATGCTGTTTCTCACCCTCTGGACTGGTGCTAGTGGTACAGGGTTTCCTGTTCCCTTGCTATCTGCCGTGATTAGGCCTGTTGTTGGTGGTTATAATTTAGGGTCATGGTCCTATTGATGGGTCGTCCAGGTGTTTCTGTCCTTTCTCTTGCTATTTAGTCAGTCTTTTGTCCTATTATGGTTTTCTCCCGGTAAGTTGTTTGGTATGCCGTGGGATATTTTCCTTAAGGTTTTTCCATTGATTGATTTGTGTGGATCAGGGTCTGTCTCTTCGTTCATTGATGTTTTAGTTGTGTGTGTGCCCCTGTGGCCGGGCTTTCGGGTTATGACGTGAATAGACATGTTTTGAGTAGTTTCCTGAATAGTAGGTGGTTTCTTGTGTTACGGATGTACTTTGGGAGGTCACTCCAGGGTTTCGGCCCTTGGTGAGAGAAGGAGCATCCTCCAAGTTTTCTTTTGTTGTATGCTTCCAGGCGGATGCCAATGCTTGATCTGAGCGTTCTTGTTGGTTGATGTAGATGCAGTTTGCCTCTCTGGAACTCAGCGCCTTGGTTGTGTATTGGTCTATGCGTGATGCACATTGTTTTGAATTTTATTAGTTGTTTTATTGGTAGCCAATGTAGTGTTTTCAGCGCTGGTGTGGTGTGTTCTCTTCGGGGTAGTTTCAGAAGCAGTCTGGCTGCTGCATTTTGTATGCGTTGTAGTTTTTTTTAGAAGTCATTCAGGCATGCCTAAGTATAGACTGTTGGCGTGGTCTACTCTGGACATGACGAGGGCGATGATGGTGGTTGTTTTGTTGGCGAACGATAGGAACAGTAATTGAATAGTGAATGAAAGACAGAACTGTACAGAATAGAAGAAAGGCAGAGCTTTGTAGAGGGGGAGAGAAGCAGAGCTGAAGAAATGCACAGCCGCACAGAGAAGGGGAAAGGCAGAGCCGTATAGAGGAGAGAAGCCGAGCTTTAATGAAGTGAAGAAATGCAGAGCCTCACAGAGTAGGGGAAAGGAATAGCTTTACAGAGGAGAGAAGCAGAGCTTTAATGAAGTGAAGAAATGCACAGCTTTACAGAGTAGAAGAAAGGTAGAGCTTTATAGAGAGAAGCAGAGCTTTAATAAAGTGAAGAAATGCAGAGCCTCAGAGTAGGGGAAAGGCAGAGCTTTATGATATATGATATGATAGTTTATCCATATAACACCTATATACAATGTGTTTCAAAGCGCTTCACAGCAAGGTATATCTCGCTTTTTTCCGTCTGCGTTAGTAAAATTATCTCCGTACCTCTCTATAAGCCATCATGAGTAACCAGAACACACAATAAATAGGCCAAAGCTGATCTAATTCTTTTCAGGTGTTTTATAAGCAATTAGGGGTTATGCACAATACAAAACGACATGTGCCATGCAGTGTGTTCATTTTGACATTTTCTGCAAAACAAAAATGAAAGCGCAAATGGCTATTTCATATTGTTCCCTTTTGCTGTGATAACAGATTCAAATCTTCTTGCTAAAACATAACTAGGAGCACATCTCGTGATAAAGAATTTTCCCCACAATGAACTTCAATCACCCTTTTAGCGATAGCTGGCCCAAACTCTGCTATCGTTGGCCTTGAAACTTAGCATTTGTCTTGGCAAAGTAAAGCCTTCAGTTATATTTGACATCTGCTTCTTGGTCGGTGAAGAAAAACACATTATAATAGCTATCTACGTTTGTAACTGTAAAAAGCTACACACACCTCATTTGTACTGTATGCTCACCTAAAGAATGCTTGCAATATTCACACTAGCAGACTCAGCGAGGAATAGTTTCAATGTGCCCTCGGTCTGAGCATGGCTGTCTCCCCCTCAGCGCACCCTCCTTTTCTTTGCAGCAGGACAAACCCAGCAAAACTCTCACCAGATCCTTAGTCAATCAAGAAAGCACTGTCCTCCGAGAGACATTCCCCAACTCTCTCTGCACTTCCCTTTTTAAAGTCCTCTCTCTGTGATCTGCCCCTTGAGTATGTTTTCCTACAGAAAGTGTAAGAATTGTTTGCCCCCGACTGTGATGTCACATGCCAATTAGACACCACCCCCCAATTGGCCAAACCTCTAGAAGGTTTCAGAGAACACAAGGTTTGCCTATCACGTTTCCACAGAGATTCAGGGAAGAACATGGATGCCAAAAAGTTAAATTTCTCTATGCTGGCTTCTTGCAGCAGAACATGAACAATGGGACTACTTTGAGCAATGTGGCTTTTCACCTTCCACATCTTCATTGCAAAAGCAGCTTCACTTCTTGCATTTGTCAAGCAATGCAGCACAGCCTGTGTTTGTGAACTGATGATTTGGGCCAATTTGTCCCAATGATCTGCACCAATGTTTTCCACCATTGAGCTATTGACTGAGCTACGGACTGAGCTGTAAATATTAGCAAGGGATTAGATATTAGTAGGTTAGGGGTTACTGTTAGTCTTATGCTTCATTGCAACTCACTCCATACTATACCATGGTGTGGTGCACTATGCTATGGTTTGTCTTCCATGCAAAGCTACGTTCAAATTTTCCTTTTTGCTTTATAAACAGAGCTGACTCACACCAGATTAAAATCGGTCTCACACCAGAGTCTCACACCTCGGGCTGTCAGAGTCTGAGTTTTTGATGAACTTCTGTCCTGACTGAAATTCAGAGACTCTTTTTCGCTAGAGAGTGTCCCTAGGGATACCCTACATGCAAGAAGACCCTGATGGCAATGGAATCATCATTTGAGACATGCATGCCTCATATGTGGTTTCCAGCATGCTTGTGTTAATACCTCAACAATTAATCACTACCACTGCTTCTGCTGCCCGTATTAACGTCCTCAACATTCAGAAAATGCATCCTTTGTTTTACTAGCCATGCTAAAAAAAACTCTACTTTCCAATTATGTGCTCAGCAAATTGGACTACTGCACAAGCCTACTCCTTGCCTTCCTCAAGACTCCTTCCATTCTCTAGACAAAGTCCTCACTTTGCAACCCTCACTCGCTACACCCAACCCAGATCCTCTCCCACTTTTACCTACCAACAACATGCTGTTTGGCTCTGCAAGCACAATTGCTCTCTTTTCAAGTTCCTCCTCCTAGTCTATAAAGCTATCAATGGTCTTGCTCCTCAGTACCTATCTGATTGTATCTCAGTTTACTCCCCATCTCATTCCCTCCAGTCCTCATCTGCACTCAACCTCACTATCCGATACCCTACCTGTGCCTCCTCTCGCATCTCCTCTTTCTCCCTACTGGCCCCGCTCCACTAGGACCCACTGCCCATAACTATCAAAGTCATCCCAACTGTGGATGTCTTGAAAGCTTGGCTTAAACTTCACTTACTTGCTAAAGCGTGAGCTGTTCCTACCCTCTCCCCATCCTCCCTATCTGACCCCACCACTGCCGCCAGTGACAATAATGTGATTTTGTATATGTAATTAGCACTCCTCTTTAGTTTGAAGCACTTGCCCTCTTAGGTTAATGTTATCTTTGTAAGTTGCCTGTTTTCTATCATTGTGTTTCTGTTTGTTTTGTCCCGGGTATATTGCCTACCTGTGTACACCCTCAAAAACAGGCTCACTACCTTTTCTCATCTTTATGCTATTGTACAGGCACCTTCCGTGAGAATGCGTCTACCCTCTGTAAATGTGTTACTGGAAGTCATTTTTGATTGAAATTGATATCCCTGTTCTTCACAATCATGCCATGCACACCCCTTCGAACCCACGAGAATACGTAGATGTGACGTGGCACAAAAACAAATATATTTTCTATGCAATCTCTACATGCAGCAGAATAATTGTGTTACAAGCAAAGTGCCACCTACACTCCAGTTAATAAATATAGGTGCAGTTGTGCTTGCTGCCACACAAATACACATTCAAGCAATGCCACAACCTCTGAAAGTGAAGCAGTGCTGTTTTATGCCACCCTGCGATTCTGTGAGTACAACAGTTCTTCACTTTTAAAGGTGCACGCACCTGGTACAATATCTGCATGGAGTCCCAGATAATAATTTTCTGCAAAAGACGAGCCATGCTTTGAACATCTGTTTAAGGGCAAGCCACTATACATAGCCCGAAACGCATAGTGAAAGACCTAGGTTAAAAACCTACAGGCTCAATTCATGAGCATTAATTGGAACAATAGATAAAGGGTATCAGCACAATTTAAATATAAATTTGCCTACAAAGACGGATCTATGAGAAACTTAAGAAGTATTTTGTTTACGTTGAAAATGTTATGTTGAATATGTGACTATTGAGAATTATGCACACTACAAACTGGTATATTTTTATGTAAAGTTATTGATTTAAATTTGATTGGATACATTCCATTAAGGAAGGAATAAATACACACAAAACACTGTGTTGAAAATTCTGAAACATTAAGTTGATTTATATGGTTTCGCTGTTACTCCATTCAGCAAAAAAGTGTGCATTTCTTATGTCTTTCGTTTACAACGGTTGAACCCCACAATTTGTCTAGATTTTAGTCTGTTAGCACAGACTTAACAAACTGCACCTGAGACTGTTAATAATCAGAATTAAATTACTCAGATCAAACAAAGGAAATACATAAGTGGTGTGTGCACCTCCCCACCGAACCTTCCATCAGAATACCCATTGTTGCTACACTAACCTGGAGGTCGCACCAATTAATTGAATAATATGTCATTTTCAAAAATAGAATCGTTGACAAAAAATAGAGCGGAAACATTGGCATTTTCCCAAGAGGAGGCAATCCGAATCTTAAAGCTCATTAAAGACACAGAACAAGACCTCAGCACTGATTCAAAACCTGAATAACTAGTAAACCAACTAGAGCGACTGATAAGTAGAGAAATAAGCCAGAGGCTTCATGCAACCACATTGTGACAATACTTCAAGGCACAAAGAATTCCAAGGGGCCTGAGGATCAATTTGGAACCTACCCTGTGTAAAGAAAACTCAGAGTTTGTTAAATGTTGGAGACTTATACTCAACAAGTGTTCATTGGACCTGATCCTCCTCACGATCGAGGAATTATCCAAATCATTAACAACAATTGAATTAGATCTAGAAACAACTAAAAAGGCACTAACATCATTGATGACAAAGGACGAACTATCTGCATTATTGGAGGAAATTAATAACCAATTTGGATAACTACAGAAAGGAAATTGAATTGAAAAAAATTAGAAAGTTCAAGAGGGATACCCTAGACTATAAACTCGATATAGTGTATACATGGAAAGAATATTATCAACAGAAAGATAACACCAGAGGGATAAGACCAGGCTGGAACAAAAATAGAAGAGACCCTAATCAAACTACACAGTCATCAGATGCATCAAGTGGTGAGGCTGAACACCCGGAATCAACTTGGAGGAAAGAACAAACAGATGATGAAGAGACCAGGGGAAACAGTCAAGTACCAGCAACTTCTAAACAAACTGCTGAAAGTGCAATACCAACATACCCTTTTTTAGATCAAATCCGTGACAAAGAGGGAAAAAGAAAAAAATCCCTCAAGAAAAGCCAGCTTACAATAGAAGAAAACCTAGTGATCAATATATCTAGTTACCATCTTACAAGCTTTGAAAAAAAGACATTACAGAAAGGAATTTCATTTGTTCCATCATATAACAGCACGTTACTCAAAACAAAAAATGAACTTTTTCAAATTGACTCGGAAAATGAAATTGAAAATATTTTTTGATTCACTAGACTTACAAGAAAGAACTCCAACCACAGAGAATTTGGAAATTAAATCTAAGAGTACCTTCAACCCCCCTGTACAGAATCCAGTGATGGACGCTTTTCAAAAAATTGTACTAAAAGATTTGCAGACAATCAGATTCAAAGACAGAAGACACTCTAACTTGACAAATGGAGAAAAACAAGTTCTAACTAAACTATTGCAGAATCCCAACATTACCTTGAAGCCTGCTGATAAAGGTGGAGCACTGGTGATTATGGATATTGATAAGTATAGAGCAGAGGTCGAACAACAACTGAACGATCAGGACACCTACTTGGAAATATTCCTGGATCCAACAGAGAGGATAAGGGAGATAATAAAGAAAACATTAGAAGAAGCAGAAGTAGATGAGATCATCACGAGTAAAACCAAAATGTTTTTAATGAAGACACATCCCATAATTCCGGTCATATATATATTACCAAAGATTCACAAGAATTGTGAAAATCCGCCGGGACGTCCCATCATTGCAGCCAAGAACAGTATATTGGAGCCACTGGCTCAATATGTGGATAAAGTAATTCAAACCCTGACACAAAAATTGACCACATATATTAAAGTCACTAATCATTTCTTGAAGAGACTTGAGTCTATTACATTCGAAGAAAGTACTGACATCATGTTCACAATGGATGTGACAAGTCTTTACACCAACATCAACTATCAAGCAGAACTCAAAGCCATGGAATTGCTCTTACTTAACACAAAAGAAGTTGTCAGAAGCGATTGTTTGCTCATATTGAAATTGTTAACAATAATATTGAACAACAACTACTTCATGTTTGAGGATTGATACTTTATCCAGCTCTCAGGGACCTCTATGGGTGCCGCCATGGCCCCCAGTTATGCTAACACTTATATGACATATTTGGAAGAAACATATGTCCTACAGAACCCAAGATGGAAGAACAAATTGAAATGTTTGGTACCATTTATAGACAACCTCTTTGGAATTTGGATCAGAACAGAGGAAGAGCTAAAAGACTTCTTTGCATTCATGAACACGATCACGCCCAGAATTAAATTCACACACAAATTGAGTAAAACATCAATCAAATTTCTGCACATAATGGTCTATTCTAAACTCTAACAAACTAGAGACAACAAATTTCACAAAAACAATGGACAGAAACAGTTTACTACTTGCATCAAGCTTTCATCCGAAAAAGACAGTAGAAAGCATTCCTTTAAGTCAATTTCTGAGATATAGAAGGATCATATCGAAGGAGGAAGAATATGACATCAAAGCGAGAGATCTTACCAAGAAATTTCTGGAGAGAGGTGACAGCCCAGATTCAGTATCCAAACAGTCTGCTAAAGTTAAGGGAATTCCAAGGTCAGAAGCAATGAAACCGAAAGTAAAGAACACTGCAGCCAAATTAGTTTATGTGATGACATATTCACAAGAAAGTAACATGATCAGAAGAATAATTAAGAAAAATTGGAAATTACTTGAACTGGATCCAACACTATCAGCTCTATTTCCCAACCCACCACTGTTTGCATATGCCAAGAGCCCATCGATTCGAGATCAACTAATGAAATCTGACATTGAACATAAGAGGAAAAACACCATAACACACAAGGGTACTATTTCCTGTAATAACTGCAATTTGCTGCAATAGCCTAATCAAAGGAAATGAAATCAATCACCCACGCAATGGAAATAAAATTCAACTGTCACACACCTCAACGTGTGAGACACTACAAATGTGATATATGGAATCAAATGTCCTTGTGGGCTCTACTACGTGGGATTAACAGGACGGAAAGCAAAAACACGATGGTGTGAGCACAAATCAAATATAAGACAGCAATCAGAGAAATCACCAGTGGCCCAACATTTTTCGAAAGAGAAACATACGATTGCGCAAATCAAGTTTGTGATACTTGAACATGTGATACTACCACGGAGAGGAGGTAATTTGAACAAAATGATACAACAAAGGAAGATTTACTGGATAGAGAAACTGGACAGTATGTATCCGAGGGGCATGAACATGGAATGGAACCTAAACTGTTTTCTGTAAATTAAGAATAGGCAGATTTTTTATCTGCCAATAACTGTCTTGAAATATCATAAAACTCACAGGGTTAAAAACAAACTGCTCCTAAAATAAATAGAACTGACATGCACGAGAATTTCTTGAGCAGCAACTATCCACCCGCATGAAACATTGCAAAAGAATCAATGCACCATATTTTATGTAGGTAAATATGGACTATGGTCGAAATGGCTCATATTGACAATACTCGAATCTTAATACATGGAAAAAAACTTGATTTTGAATGTCCAAGCGACATAAATTATAAGTGGTAAAATATTTAAAACAATTGTGATTTCTTCTGTGGAAAAATGTTGTAGAAATATGGGATTATCATATGAGAATGTTGAACTTTCAATCACGTACTGTGATGACTATCAGTTGAATGCTGTGCCTAAGTAGAGAACGCAAAAGAAATATTGTTTCATTGATTTATAAACTGCCGTATCTTTAATTGTCTGTGATTTAGGATGACATAAATCTCATCACGATGACTCACTTATAACGTGTCTGAAATATGAAATCACTAATTGGATCTAGATTATCCACTTTGTAAGAACGTTGAACATAGCACACAGTAGAATAAACACACACCCAACATGGCGGTCAGGAAAGACGAGTTACTAACTGCTACAGGCAATATAACAGACAGACTATCTCAGCACCGTTGCTTCGCAAAGCCCCGATGCAGGACCCAGGAGGCAGAGTGAACACGCTAATCAGAAGCTACTGAAGGGATCGGACATCCGATAAGGTAAAGAATTATTACAAATAAGACTGTGCTTGTTATCATTAGTAGTTAGTACAATTAGAATAAAACACACATACTTTCCTCTAGCGACGGCGTCGCGAGTGAAATATCGAATAGACGTTGCACCGCTCAGCAGCTTCCCTTTAGATCAGCAGCCAGCAACGGTACGCGGTGCATTCAACAGAGCCGAACGTGGAACATTCACTAAATTCCATGAGGGCGGCATGCAGTTAAGAACCAATATAGCTCTTAAAAGATAACTGGCTAAGTATATAATGATAAATAACACCTTGTTAGAGAGTGACCTTCACTGCATTTTCTTACAGTGTCACTCGGAATTTAACAACACGGAGAACTTGGCTCTACAGGCAGGCACTTGGCACGTAACCATACGGAGAACAGGTCTGTAAATCAGAGTTAATTTTGACTACGCCGCTGGGTAAGTGTAATAACAAAAACAAAGTCATTTTTCTGACTTTTGATCACAGAGTGGGGCCCAGCGCTTTTTTTAGCGACTGGTCCCACTCGTGATCAAATTAAATCTGCAAGTTATGTATACTTTTATGAATGTAAGTAACAAAACAATAGATTATTGAAATAGTATCTTGTTCTTGACAGTTCTAAACGCCATAGAAAGTGTAACAGACACACAAAGAAATATGTGGCTATAACACAGAAGCGTGCAAGCTGATGCCGCAACTTTGGTTGACTCTACCCAGGCTAGTACTGTGCTAAGAGCCTGGAAATGTGTATAATTGAATTAAGAAGGAATGAGAAATTAATCGAGTATTTGATATATATTTACTTTGTAGAGAAAGACAGGGAAGTACTGATATCACCACCTGAAGAAGGGCAGACAAATAGCCCGAAACGCGTAGTGGAAGACCTAGGTTAAAACCCTAGAGGCTCAATTTATGAGCATTAATTGGAACAACAGATAAAGGATATCAGCACAATTTGAATATAAAATTGCCTACATGGACGGATCTATGAGAAACTTAAGAAGTATTTTGTTTACGTTGAAAATGTTATGTTGAATATGTGACTATTGAGAATTATGCATACTACAAACTGTGGTATATTTTTATGTAAAGTGATTGATTTAAATTTGATTGTATAAATTCCAATAAGGAAGGAATAAATACACACAAAACACTGTGTTGAAAATACTAAAACGTTAAGTCGATTTATATGGTTTGGCTGTTACTCCATTCAGCAAAAAAGTGTGCATTTGTTATGTCTTCCGTTTACAACGGTTGACCCCCACAATTTGTCAAGCCACCATACAAACCACAATAATAGGTAAACATTTTGAGCTTTCTGTGCAGACCAGTACCACAAGGTGTCTGCTGCAGAGTGTAGTGCAAAAAACTTCCTTGTATATTTTCGAAATTGTGCATTTTGTATACTTTGTAAAATTGCAGCGTGAAAGACTGATAACATTCTCATGGGCAAGGTGAGCATTCCCAAACTGACCAGCAATCTTTTAAGGGGTTCCCAGCCTAAATGTTTGGCGATGTGCAAATATCCATGAGTCATTTTTGGGCCACACACCAGCCCCCCTGCACCACACAAATGCACTTCTATATATACTCTCCAAATCCTCACTGCTCCCCATGACCTCCCAGCACCCCATCAAAAGCTGAACATAGTTTTTCTATTCCCGGTGCAAAAGCTCTGGAAATAGGAAAACATGAACATGTCGAACATGTCTCTCTGCCCTGTAGGAGCTGCCAGGCCCCAGTAGTGGGGCATAGTATAGAGTCTTGCGGGGCGTTAGGTGGGTTGGGGGGTGCAGCAACATCCAGCCTTTCCTTGCTGTGCCTTAATTTCTTTATCCCAAAGTGATGTTGGACTTCCCTAGACAAATCTCTGGGGAATTTCTAAAGGTTTGAGTGACGTCAAAACATCCACATTTTGGGTGATTGTGTGAATCCATGATATTGCTCAAGAAGGCTCCTTCAAAGGTAACAAAATGGACATGTGAATATATGCTTATATTACAGAGGCCGCACACCACATGAACTGCTAGACATGCGTGCATCGAACAATGGAGTATATACATTGAAAAACACTATGGCCCTCATTACGACCCTGGCGGAAATCGTGGTGCAAAATGCTCCATGGAGCACGGCGGAAAGCTGCCGATAGCGCCATGGGGGTTGGCGGATTTTCCGCCCCATTCCGACCTTGGCGGGGCGGTAAATCCCCATTCCCCATTTTACCCTTCCCCATTCCCATTTTTGCCCCATAGGGTATAATGGGAGTGGGGAAGGCGTTAATTACGCCACCGTAAAATACGGTGGCGTAATTAACAACAAGGTCCCGTAGCGCCATGGATTTCTCCGCCCGGAAAAACCAGGCGGAAAACGCTCCATGGCGCTACGGGAACTCGTAGTAGGGCGGACGGGTCCGCCGCGAATACCGCTGGCGTAAACCCACTCCGCCAGGGTCGTAATGAGGCCCTATAACATTTAGTGATGACTTCCCTGGCAAAGTCATTGGGATGGGGAAACTGTAATGAAAGACGGGTACATTGGTAAAGCGTTAGCTATGTTTCTGCTCTGTTACTAATGCAAAGTTGTTCCACACTCTTGAGTTCCAAAATCCAACATATAACGTAAATGAGTCCATGAATGTACTTACGATGTAGAATTCCCACGAGAAAAGATGAGCCATCTTACCTGGTCAATTTCTATCTCTTGCGGCGCCCACACGAAACCGTAGCATCCTTTGCATTAGACATCTGCAAAATATTCAAAAAAAAATTTATTACATTGCTATTTCAACATTAAATGACATACTGGAACAAATGTATGCAAATGTTGAAAAAATACATTAACACTGTAAAATGTATCTGTCCCTGGATAGTGAGGGCCCGACTCTTTTTTGCACGGTTCAAAGTGACTTTGCACTGCTGAAAAGTGACTTTGCACTGCCAACACAAACCCTGAATCATGTAACTGTGCAAAGTGTATTTTTGCAGTGCGAAGGCAGTACAAGGTGACTTTGCACTGCACAAATACACTTTGCACATTTCCATGAATCGGGGTTTTTGGGTGTAAAGGTGGTTTGCAATTATCCATTACATGTACATGATCTGACTGCTTCTTTGTCTAACAGACGTTTGTACTGCTGCAGGATAGTAGAATCAGACGGCATCCCTAAGTCATACATGATATGTCCCAGATCACTGAAACATCTCTCTCCATCCAGATCTCAAAACATGCCTCAGCATAAGAATGGAAGCAAAGAAAAAGAAAGGCATGGAAGGGGAAAAAAGGAAATGAGAAAACGGGCTTGAGGGAAAGGGAGGGTAAAGAAGGGCAGGGAAAGGAAAAAGGAGGAGGGAAGGAAAATAATTGGAAGGAGAAGAGAGTGCGAAAAGGGTGGGGACGTTAGGCAGAAAAGGAAGAGCATTTCTGGACACCACCTACAAGACACATGCTGCCATTGAAACCCCCACTCATGCTTTCTGATTATCTATGCCAGGGGTCTGCAACCTTTGACTCTCAAGATGTTTTAGACTACAACTTGCATTAGACCAAGCAAGCATAGTGAATGGTGAGGAATCATATGAGTCGTAGTCCAAAACGGTTGCAGACCCCCTGATCTATGCACATTGTTTATTGTGAATACTCATATTTGTTGAACTTATCACATTCTATATTTCTAAATTCTCATCTCTCAAAGACTTCTGACACAGCTACCGGATGGCAAGTTGATGCTTAAGAAATAAATCACTTAATAGCAGGCTTTACCAGCCGGTAATGTCCCAGGGACCAAGTTAAAGGCTCAATATAAGTGAGGGCCTTTAATCAGGCTCCTGGTGCAGTAACTGGCCAGGTAAGCCCCTCTAAATGGTGTTATAACTTTTAGTAACATGTGGCTGTGGCAATGTAGATGTAGCTAAGAAGTACAGGGGTACACATTTGGAGGGGCGGGGTACTGTGCACTGTTTAGGAATTCAGCGAGTGATCTGCTGCCAAATGAAAGAAAAGACTGATGAAGAACCAACTTGCTGGGATGATGGTAGGTGGGTGCAGAGAGAGGCCACAGATGTTGCGGACAACATACATTAGCTGAGAGTTAGGACAGGCCTTTGGATGGTGGTGGCGTGACGCAAAAATATGTGTGGAGGCCTTGGGGGTCAGGCGAGGCGCATAGAGGAAGCATCAGCAGCAGAGCATAGTGAGGGAGCAACCAGTGATGTCATAGGAACGAGGGAAACATGGAAACAATACCAACAGGTAAACCATCAGCCAATGGGGAGATTGTAATGCAGTGCCACAGGTACTAATTAAGTAATACATCCTGAGATGAGTGGGCATTACCGGGTCAGGGGTATAGGCGCATTATAAATACCCAATAAATAAATAAATAAAATCCCTATTACCAACCTAGCATGCTTTTGATGGTGGAAATAGGTTTTTTTTAAGTTGAGAAATAAGCAAGGTATGAAAAAGCCTGCATAAAACATACACTGGCCAAACATCTCAAATAAGATCTTGTCAATGCTACTTCCTATGGTGTTATTGGGCAAACAGAGGGCTGTGCGTTTCACTTCCAATATCCCTATGATTTTAGTGAATTTGCTCCACTGCGTGGGTAGTATTTTTTCCTTGCAGTCCTAGATTAAAAAGCGGGAGGAGTTTGCAAGTCCAAACACTTTGGGCCTGACATGGGAAAGTCGCATTGAAAACAAATGGGCCTCATTACGACCCAGGCGGACTTCGCGGTGCTAAATGCACCGCGAAGCATGGCGGAAAGCCGCCGATAGCGCCATGGGGGTTGGCGGATTTACCGCCCCATTCCGACCTCGGCGGAGCGGTAAATCCCCAATCCCCATTCTGCCCTTCCCCATTCCCATTTTTGCCCCATAGGGTATAATGGGAGTGGGGAAGGAGTTAATTACGCCACCGTAAAATACGGTGGCGTAATTAACAACGAGGTCCCGTAGCGCCATGGTTTTCTCCGCCTGGTAAAACCAGGCGGAAAAGGCCGCCATGGCGCTACGGGAACTCGTAGTATGGCGGAGAGGTACGCCATGCACTACGCTGGCGTAATACCCTCTCCGCCAGGGTCCTAATGAGGCCCATTGTTGTGAATGTTGTGTCCATTTAAAGCTGCCAGCTATTCACCTGTTTATACATACTAAATACCCTGATTAATTGCAAATACTGCAGGTGGTTGTAGTGTTCAGGACTCCTGTCAGATTATACTGCGGCAGAATTGTAAATCCAAGTAATGGATAACATTTGCGTTTTTGGCTTTTGCAAAATTTTTAGTTGGCAACAATTTGGAAGGATTTCAAAGAAGGCACCATACGCCAAATATAGCTATGCTTGACCACTCTCAGTTTGTGCATGATACGTGTTTGGCAGCTGTTGTTCCATTTTGTAGATGGGGAAGCATAATGGCGTAGTTTGAGAGTTTGCTGAGCTCATCATTTGTGTTTCTGGTCTTTGCTGTTGCTAATGCTGTTACCTTTGAATTTGCGATTGTAGCACTTAGTACACAATCTAATTTGTTTTGCTGCAAAGTAGACCCAATTCATTCGAGTCACCTTGAGCCAGACCCTGCAATGACATAGCTTTTATGCAATTAACTATACAAACTGTAGTGTGTGCACAACAAAAGCAGTGAACGGCACAAATCGTTGCCAAATATTTGGCACGGACAACAATGCTTCTGTAATCTGATTCTAAATGGCAGATCTTTTTGTGGTACGCTTCATACAACACTACTCCATGTTTTTATAAAAACAGATCCCATAATTATAGTGATTTTATCCTGGGTGAGCCCACCTACAAACCCTATACCAGAGGGCAAGGAGGGTGCTCCTTTCAACTCGACTCAATCCACTGCATATTTGCTTTGCTAATGTGAAACAAGCATAGGCAAAGGTCAACAGATCTGGAATCATACATGTAGATTTTCTTTTTCCTCTGGACCATGGAAGGATGTATGGAAATAACAAATAACAATTTCTATTAATCATGTTAATACTTCTCCAAGTTAATCCAATAATTATTCTTTGTCTTGTTTTTCATTGGTTTCAGAGTCCGATATTGTTCACGAGATCACTCAGTCAAATCAAAAATGCTGCTTCTTCTGATCCTCTATGGCCTTCCTTCATTAAATCTTTCTCTTCTCGTTTGGCTCATCTTTTTAATGCATCTCTTCAATCTGGCATTGCTCTGCTGTAGTTCTTCCCCTTAAGGAAACCTATTTTGAACTCAGATCCTTCAAACTATCATCTGAAATCATCTGAAATCCTGCCATACTGTTCTACGCTATTGGAAAGACTTCTTCACTTCCAACTTTCTTCTCTTAATGCACCTGGGGCCTGATTCACAGAGCGGTTTCCAATGGGATTGCACCGTTATAGAATGCCTCTGTCTATCCGTCCCATTGTCTTTTTTTCTCCTTTTCAATCAGGCTTTTGTCCTGGTCATTCTACAGAGAGAGTTCTCTTAGCGGTCTCTAGTTCCATCCTGCGTACTCTTCAGTATAAACTCTAAACTATACTGTTGATCATTAAATTTGAGTGCAGCCTGTGATACTTTCGGCCGTGCCACTCTGTTACAAACTCTTTCTTCTCTCTGGCTTTCTGATTCTGTGCTTTGTTGATTTTCTTCTTATTTTGACAATTGGTCATTTTCTGTGTTTTGGAAAGTTCAGTATTCATCTAATTGTTCACTCCTATTTGCGGTCCTCCAAGGATTGGATCTTGGCCCCCTTTTTACACACAACATGCAATTTTCACTTATATTTCTTTTTTGCAGTTTGGATTTAATGCTAATTTCTATGGTGATGATACTCAGACATATTTTCATTTTTCTCCTTCATTTTAAGGTCTTCATTAGTAACCATATGTTTTTCATCTGCCGTGGACTCCTGGGTGAATTTCATGTATTGTGTTTTAACCCTAAAAACAGAATTTCGGCTTTTTTGCCTGCTTCTATTTCTCTTTCTCTTCCGGTCTCATTTTCATTTCCACCTCTATCCTTATCTATTTCTAATCTTGCTTGTAACTTTGTTTTTCTCTTTGATTCCATGTCTAGATCACATTTTCAATGTTTTCCATCCTTGTCCGCATCAACTTTATAATATTCATAAGGTTTGTGTTTCGCGCCCTTACTCCAGCTCTCTGGCTTTCTATTCCTGATAGGTGGAAGTTCCATTGTTTAAGTATACTTTTCAAGTGAATCCATGCACTTGTCGCTAGCATCTTTGCAACTTTATTTCTCTTTGTCAACCTACCGGTTCTCTTCATTTACTTTCTCTGTGTCTTCTTTCTACTCATCATCCCCCTTGTGCGGCTTCTCGATTTAGTTCTTTCCAGCTTCGGTCTGCTAAACTTTGGCATTAGTTACCTATTAACCTTCATTCCTCTCTTACTATTTTACTACTTAAAAATGTATGTAAAGATCTTTTGGGAGCATAGGTTTTTTTTTATTCATATTTGTTTTTTCCTGACCAGTGATATAATTGCTTGATTATTTTAATTCTTTTAAAGCCCCCAGTTCAAAAATGTTTTTGATGATTTGGCTTTTCAAGTTAGGCTTTACATTGTGGTGTTTGTTTGAATGGTTCCACGCTATCGTATCGTATCTAAGGCACTTTAGACAAAAGTGCTATATTAACAACTTTAAAATAAATTATACTGCACAAACGTGAAAAAAAACATCAATGCACCAAGCAGCAGGGAAAGAAAACAGGCTTTTAAAAAACTTCACTCACAAATAACTACCAAACATAGAAAACTCCACTCACTCCTACAAAACGCCACCACTGTAATGCTTCAAGGAGCAGGTGATTGGCACCAGTGTCAGTCTCTTTCTTATATGGATCTTTTAGACCTGTGGGGGAGGGATGAAGTTTTCTCTAGACAGATCCAAACATGGTCTGTCACAAAGTGTACAATGAATTTGGTATTAAAAAGAAGTTTTTTTTCTAATGCCAAACTGTAGCGAGAGAGAACACACATTTCTCAAAATCATCTTTGTGCCGTTTTTCCTTAGGAACAAAAGCAAAGTGCTAAACACCTTATTGAGTACTATACATTACAATTGTTTTGCGAGACCTATTGCTTGCTAACAACGTATTGCGACTACCGGTGTGGCTCCTCGCCCTTGCTGTGCTTCCTCTCGCTTCTGCCCCCTCTCGCTTCTTGCTCCACTTGCATAGAATTCTCTTCCCCCAGACATCCGAGAAACAGTCCACAAAGATTTGTTCAAAATCAAACAAAAAGCCTACCTCCTCGCCCTCCTCGCCTCCGAGTTACTTTCGTAACCTACCTTTCGTCTATATACTAGCTAACATTTTCCCTCTCCTCTAACCTGCCTCTGTTCCTCACTTCCTCTGCCACCACACTAGCATGTCACCCATCATGGTCACATCCCGAGCACAGCTAGCTGTACTGCCTACCTGCACTTAAAAATGTCAAACGTTCATTGTCCTTATTGTATGTCAACTTAAGTATTGGGAAGAGAGATGTGTCCCACTTAATGGGACCACCCAGGGCGTGAAACCCGTCAAACAAAGGTATAGGGCTGGACACAGAAACCAGGCAACCCACGGACTGATCATGGGGTACAGGGAACACACTACCCCAAGAGGGTCTCGTGGGGGCAGTAATTGCTACACTATAATATGATCTACGGCGGAAGGGATATGGATCGCGTATAGTCAGAACAGCGGGAGTACGAAATGTACTGCCACTAACAAACCGTACTAAAAACGCACCCTTCTGCATACATCCCTCAAACTCTGAACTAAACACAACCTTACCTCTACAGCACCACAAACCGTGCATACTTCACAACACCAGAATGAAACAAACCAGACATAATCTCGCCCAACGACACATGGCGGCCACCAACCGAAAATAAATCCTGTGCTCAGTGTAACCGGACTGAAGCTGCCAACAGCACATCACAGCTCTCTTGCTCTTTTCTCCTCATACCTAGTACCCGCCCTCCTTGCATTACAGATTCGCCAGAGCCAAGAGGCCTCGCAGGTGGCAATAAAAACGTTTAACATGACATATTGTCCATGGTGACTGTTCCATTTAGTCCCCTCCACAACCTGGTCAGAATGTCCCTCAAAGTCACTCCATTGTAAGAAGCTCACTGCTTCCCATCAAATCTGATTTCTTATCTATTGTACGTTCTTTTGTGATCAAAAAAGCATTGTTCATCCTGTACATAAATAAATAAATAAACTAACCTACAAAGACACGTTTCCCAGGATGAAACATTAGCCAAAACAAAGACAGGAATCTAGTTGCTTCCATTAAAACGCAAAACTGTGGTTTTGGAGCAGTATGTCTCAATTAATCCTCCCACTGCAAAGTCGCCAGTACCCTGGTATTACTTTAAGTATTAACGAGTTGCAGCAAAACACCCTTCAAATGAAGTGCAGTATTGTATACAAAGAAAATGTTCACAGTGAGGAGGACAGTAGATTCCTGGGTTTAGAAAAATGTGCCGAGAATGAGCTTTGAGCAGAAATAAAATAACCCCCACCCACCCCCCAGCTTCATGCACAAATGCCTGCATGCTGTTCTGCCACTCAGACTTCGCTTGAAGTCATTCTCATTTTTGTACACTGAAGACAGGGCATTCATTATGCAAATGTCAGTTCCCCTGCTTGGTTAGGTAAATTCCCGGGCCACATTTGTATCATGTCTGCTGGATTTATCGCTGCACATTGCAGACAGCATCGCTGCGTCAGGAATAGGCAAATATGAAAGATGAAGCCATGTTCAGGCACTGGAAAGTAAAGTTTATTTATCCCAATTTGCAGCAGTCAAGTAAAACGTGTGCGCGTCTACTCCGAGCAGAGACATACCTGGAGGCGTATATGGAGCTCTGCATCCATCTTTCTGCGCGGCTCTGGGAGATAAAAGAGCAGCTCGCTGTAAAACGCCAAAGCCGGGCCTCTCTGCCCGCTGCATTTTACAGTCTCTTTCAGTTTCTGATGGCGCCCTGAAACTTTACAGTCAATGTGAAGGGTTGCCGCTGCTGGCAAAATAGAGGCATTCGAATGCACTTAAGCGGGAAATAATTGTAATCCCCGCTCACTCCTGCGCCCAAGAGTTGAGTTGCTGCCTGGTGCAGATGGAATACTTTTCATTCGCAGCGCTGGAACCCTTTCTAAACAGTCAAATCTAGGTGTGCCCCAGAGCAAAAAAAAAAACAAAACAAACCAAACCCTAAACCCAGCCCGAACAACCAGGGTTCAAGTCCTAAAAATTGAAGTGGGGGGACTCATCAAGAAACGCATTGGGATGTGACATCCCCAGAAATTAGCATATCAAGGTGAAGTGTGAACATTTCATTAAATTGGCTTTGCATAACCACCCAAATCGAACAGGACAAATGGCATTTGCCTTTCATAAAATCAACACACACACAAAACCAAGAGAGGATATTTTCTTCTAATAGTAATTCTGAAAACCTTAAAAGGTGTGCATGCTTTAAACTCCAAGAACCAATAAAGATGTTTTCCCTAGGATTTGCAGTACCAAAATGGGACATTTCACCTTTAGTTGTTTGTTATTTTTCTTCAGGCTATATAGCGCAGTGGTGAAGTGTCAGGCCTGCAAACTTGACAATTACTTTTCGATCCCTGAGGTTGGCTTTAATTCATAAATTCAAAGAGGACATTCAGTGTTTCCCATTTTATTTAGGGGGCACTGAGTCTGAGTCCACCCTCTGAAAAAAGTCGGGGGACTTTGTCCCCCCACGTGTGCCCTCGACTTGAGCCCTGCTAACAACCCAATTTATGTCGAGTGTGTATACACAGGGAGCTTAAGGGGGTAAAATAATAAATCCAAACAAAATGAGGGTCCTGCCACAAGCCTAGCACATTTGAGGAACTAACTTGAGACAGATGCACTGAACCCCCAAGTCAGCCAGTTGGCGCTCTAAAGCGGGTTCCATGCTGTGCGTGTTGCTGCCAAATAAATAGATGAATAACATTGGTTGATTCCCGTTGCACAGGTGTTTACTCCTTCTGGTGGATGTATGGGATTTACAAGGTCTGAACCTAGCTTGGAAACAACGGATTGCTGAACATAGCACCAAGGGGGTTACAGGAGACGTGCGGGTGTGTCCGAGGTAGCTGGGATGGGATTCCGACACCCCAGTCAGGGCTCAAGTCGAGGCCCCACTTTTTTCAGAAGTCCCCTCACTTTTTTCATTGGGCACCTTGATATGCTAATTTCTGGTGACACCACGTTTAATTGGTATGTTAATGTGTCCCCCCACTTTTTTTTAGTACTTGACCCCTACCTCACTCAGACATCCACCGTCTGAATGAAACGGGTTTAAATTGCCAGTCACGTGAGTGAACCAAAACGGTCTTTCATTTTACAAATTAAAAACCTAAAAATGTGGTTGCGAGGCGGGTACATATGGCACTGCGAGTAAAGGCGATAACGAGGTGCGAGATGCACTGTATTAACTTGGGTAGCGTGCGCGAGGTCTTCCTTGTGCAATGCGAAATGAACACCTCCACGCGCTCGACGCTAGGAAGAGGTGCTGCTCCCGCGCAGCTGTTCTCCCAAGCAAGGCTGAGTGGCTCAGGCCGAGCCTGCTGGCAATGACGAATGATTATTCCGAGGCAGCAGATGAGAATGCCAACCGATGGTCGTCTGCAGAGAGTTATGATGGCCGGGCGCCGTGTGCAGCAAGGCCTGCGTCAGCGAATGGGCTGCCCGGGAGATCACCTGTCAGGCAAAAAGCGCGCCAGACACCAGTGGGCTTGTCTGTGCTTCGGGAGGACACCAGGTCACCATATGCCAGCTAATTGCGTTTTGGGCAAAACTGCCTCGTGCGCCTTTTAGGGAACTCATAGATCATGTATTTTGGTGTTTTATGGCAGGATATCGGCGGAGAGGGAGAGGCGATTTCCTTCAGAGTGGCAAGAGGTCCTGGGAACAGAGAGAGAGAACATGCTGCAACACCAGGCAAGCTCTCTCCCGTGAGGTGTATCTGGTGAACTCAATGTTTCTTCCGAACAGAAGATCCCAGTAAACAAAGTTCAACATTGGGACTCATTACCTGGGGTTTGAAGTTTGAAGATGTATCGGTCTGGGCTCGTCTGGGTGAGAATGAGCCTGTGGGGTGGCCCTTGAAACACCTCCACTTTTCATTCCTGTGTTCCAGGTGTGCAAGTGCAAGGAATCGGTACCTGGACCCTCTGCTATTAAAATACAGTATGAGGTCCCTGCCAGATGCCACAGCGAGCGCTCCAAGCACAGCTAGCCCTGTGGCAGAGTTTGCCATTTCCTTAATGCCTCTTGGTTGCCTGCAGGAGAAGCTGCAGATAAGGAGTTGTTACAATTTTAAGTAGTGTAAGGAACTCATGGTGCAACAGTAAAGACAGACACAAGTGATCACAGTTCAAGGGTATTTATTGAACAATGAATGGAGGGTGGAAAAATGCCTAAACTAAACCTAAATCTAAGATGGGAGCAAGCGTCGACTAGCAAATAAAAAGGGCCTATACTAAGAAACCGATTTCCAAGCCTTATAACTAATACAAAAAGGGTGTGGTATAGTTTTCAAAAAAAGAAAGGAGTGTTCACAAATAATATGTCAGGATGCGGTAGCTTGGGTCTCCCTTCCCCACGTAAGCACTGGGTAAAATGGGATTATGGAGCACAGCATATGCTCAAGCTTCCCCAGAACGAGTCGACAGTTCTGTTCCAGTTTATCAGGAGCCTCGATGGCCCCGTCTCGTTTCCCTTGGAAGTCTCTTGCCTTTGAGGGCCTGATGTGTTCAAATAACAAAAGTTCCTTCAACAAAATTAAAGTTTGTTTCCTGGTTTTACATAGGTTCAGGGTTCTTCACCCCTTGGTCCCTCTCGTCCAGGCACTGACCCTTGTTCCTCGTAGTATTGGGTGGTTGCTTCACACCCTTTGGATCTCCCTCTTCTGGGCTTGGATCCTAAAACAGTTTCTTTCTATATGAAGGCCTTCAGTGGTTGTGTTTTCCTGGTCCAGAGGGCCTGGTAGGTTTATCCATAAAAGAACTAACTAACAAACACAACATTCTGTTTTACATATTTCTTGGGTGATGGATTCACCCCTGGTTCCCCTCTTCTGGGAGTAGACCCCCTTTCTGATTTCAGCCTCCCTCCACCGGGTTCACTATGGCTTTTCTCGTGTGATGGATTCACCCCTGGATCCCCCTCTTCCGGCAGCAGAACCCTCTTTGTTTCTCTTGCTTCCAGCCTCCTTCCACCGGGTTCACTATGGCTTTTCCTTCCTTCACAACTCTTAATGTCTTTTTAAACAGTTTCAGTGGACATCCCGCGGACGGGTTCACTCTTGTCAACACACTGTTTCTTGAGTCTTTATACTTGCCACCTTCTCATCAGCATCCCTCTTCCAGGTTCACTCTTGCCAACTTCATATTCACTTATCCTTTCAATGTTCAAAGGATTCCCTTCTCTTCCGTTATAGGCTTTCGACTGAAGAGGGATTTTGCTTGACCTCCCATATGACCACTTTGACCTATCTTGCTGCTCTCCAACGGCCTTCTGGTATCTGTAGTTTCGGGGATTGACCAGGGTTTCTCGGAGCAGCACCCATGTGGTACTCCTCCCCTTATGCAGCTGGTCACCCCTTCACAATGTTGCAGTTCTTTTAAACCTCTTTCACTTTGCCACTTTCCGACTTTTATTCACCACATCCTGGTTCTTATCAGCTGACCCCTCAACTCACCGGCTGTGATGAACCGCTTGGCGTTCCTCTTCACTGGAGTCAAGGCCGGTACCATGGAAGCAGGAGTCTCCCTCGCTCTGCTTTATCGGAGTCGATACGCTCTGCGTACCTTTGACATCTGCTGCAGCACACTTCTGCTATTGTCCTCGGTCTTACGTTTCTTTCAGCGGAGGGTTCACAGGGTTTTGTCAAAAAGGGTAAGGTTGTGTCTCTCCTCGTCAGCCTCTCCATATTTGCCGCCTTTCTCCTATTCTTGAACTGCCAAGTCTGGATAGCTGTCTTGTTGTGAGGTCTGCCTAACTCGTACTTTGCTCTCTTGCTCCACCTTTTATCGCTGTGGGGAAAAGGAAGGGCCGTCAGGTGTGTGTGACTGATTAATCGCCTGACTTTGCCTGACCATTGTGTCGGGACAGGTCAGGTAAACAGCTCAATGATTAGTCTGTTGTCTGTCACAATATCGAGAAGTGTTTGGGTTGGAAAAAGAGGGTGGTAGAGTTTCCAGATATCCTACAGGGTCAGAATGGAAAGAGGTGTTACATGGAATTATAACCCTCGTATTAGGGTTGGTGGTGATCTCGGAAGGGTGGGTTTTGTGAAATGAGTACGAGGGTTTGTGGAGCAAACAAGAATAGCTGGTATCATGAAATAAACATGGGGATTGTGGGAACTGTAGTGTTTTATCTGAGCAGGTTGGGAGTGCGGAAAATAATAATCAGAGGGACGTGAAGAAGAATGTCTGGGAATGTTTGGGCAAAACGTAGGAATACAGGGATTTTGGGATAGATAATCTTCGGGAGTAAGTGGTTTGGAGATTTTAGGGGATTGGTTCTGTATGAAGGGTTGATGGATCTGGGCAGGATCGTTTTTGTTGAAGGAGGTTAGGTAGTGATGTTGTCCTCCTCTGCTTTTCCCTCAATACAATATCGCGTCTCCCTTGCGTTAGTAACCCGAGTACAACCTTGGGTTCCCCCATCATGGTGAGCCTTTCTCGCTCTTTTACCCCTAGAGTTGGGATTTGAGCAAATCCGCCTTTCATTGGCCCTCTGAATAAGGGTTTCTCGAGGTACGTTATGTGAGCTACCCTCAGGTATTTCACAGTAGACAACAACACAACAACCAATCAGACCATCATGCCATCACAAAAGGAGAAAGAACATATGCAAATCGGGTTTGGTCACAACCCAAAAGGGGCAGTCCTTGGAGTCTGATGTATTTGCACCTATGTTTTAACTGTTTAATGAGTCGAGTGATACATGCATGATATGTTTACTATGTCATGTACCATGTATCATGCAGATCTAATATGTTCAACTGATTTATGGATATATGGATGACTTTTATATCATTTTCTACATAGAAAATCAGATGTTTTTAATACTGTGAAGTAAATTGGGAGACCTATTTTTCAGTTTAGGATCACCTGTTAAACCTTTTGCTGAAGAGTGCAAAATATAGACCATGATTCCGTATTCTCCAAAATAGCTGTATATTGCATAACACAGACCGCGATAGACTCTTGGCATGGTCAATAATTGTTGCTGTGTGAAGTAACTTTTTTGCACCATAATTATGCCTTTGTTCCATATGAGGAACGAAACATTTTGTTTCCCAGATAGTGCTACCTTCCAGAAAAGGACTTTACTGTAGAGTCGACTTTGTGCTGCCCCATTGAATAAATCAGGCAATTATTGCAAAAACATTAACACCAGAAGGCCTCATTAGGAGTTGGGCGTTGTGGTAAAAATGCGGCAGTAATACCATGGCCAACTATAAGTTTGGCAGACATTTGGAGGATTCACCTACAGCTATATGAGCTGGAGGTAAATCTGCCACCTTTCTGCCAAATTTCGGTGGAATTACTGCCGGAGCAATTCTGTAAAAAAAAAAATCATGTAGTCCTATGGACTCCAATTAAATGGGGACTAACACCGCCACCACCACTTTATTGCCGCCACACCAAATGGCAGTAACATAATACAGATTAGTGGTATTTCAGTGGATTTATCACCGCGATACCAGCAGACTCGTTATGAGGCCATTTGTATTACAGTGAATAACTCTTGTGTGTTGACTATGTTGTTCTATGTATTTGTGTGATGAGTGTACTAGCACGTGTTGGTATTTTCAGCTGAGATGACAAGGGTTGAATGGCCATAGTGTCTGAACATGCTCTTTGCCTTCCTGAGCAATTTTTATTCATCTATGGGGAATTGTGAGATGCTCTGGTTGCTTCTTATCATGGCTTTAAATATTTACTGCGACAGCACAATAACTTCTCAAAACTGAATTAATTTTATCAATGGTACTTTGGAGAATAACAGCACCACCACTTTGGGGATTTTTAGCAGCGAGATTATGGCTTGAATTGGCACAGAGTCTTAAGTCCACTTTCATATTTTTGATCATGTGTGATGTGCATGGCATGAGGTCCACACATGGTTTTCATGGCATGTAAGTGTGTGTGTGTGTGTGTCACATGGATGAATTGGTGAATTCATAGATATGTTACTGAGTGTAGGGGTGATGGATGTGCATGTGTCTGCACATTCTGCACTCCCCACCTTAACCGAGACTGGGTGATCTGCTCCCCCCTGGGTCCACCCTGGTTGCCTTTACATCCCTTACTGCCAAATTGCCTGCCCTTTCCCTCCTTGCTCCCTTGTGTTGATCCTTTGCAACCTATTTGCATCACCATGCACTTCCTTCTATGACTTGTAAAGCAGTCAGTTGTTTCCCAAAGCTAGGTCTGCACTCAATAATAATAATAATAATAATAATAATAATAATAGTACAAAATATGGGTGAGTGAATTAACTGGTAATTGGATACATGGATGAGTGGATACATTTGTGAGTGTTTGAATGAGTGCGTGAATGGAAGGGCATGCTGATGGATGGATGGGGTAAATGTGTGGTGTGCAAATTGATGAATGAGTGAATGAGTAGATGGGGGAGTGGGTGGTGAGTAGATGGATGAGTGAATGCATAGTTTGGTGAATGAGTGATCTTATGGGTTAGTGGATTGATATATGACTGACAGGTGGCTTACCAAGTGGCTAAGGCTGGTATTATAGAGGCTGCATGGAGGACTGAGTGGTTGGGCAAATGGGTGGGCAGGTGAGTGAGTGAGACGGCAAGGTAATGGTGAGTGATTGAATTGTCAAATTAGTGCGTCAGCGAGTTAACAGGGAAATAAACATACAACAATTGAGCAAATGGGTGGTTGTGTGAATTTGCAAGTGGATGTAGGGGTGAGTGCATGGATGGTAACTCACTTGTCACTGACACTAGGTGACTGATGTTCATCTGTGAGTCTATGGTCTGTGTCCCCAAGGGTTATAGAATCTGTTTGTTCTTGGACATTCCTTGGTGTCTCCACACGTATCTATTGAGCAGCACTGAAGGCTCCCACTCTCTATGTTCCTTTGTTATTTGAGCTTCCCTCCACCTTCACACAGTGATGTATTTTGCTGCAATCCACTCTAGGCCATTACTGTGCCTTTCTTCTTGGTATTGAATACAGTGTGCAATGTCCATGACATAATCAGAAATTCAACCACAAATGGACCAATTATGGGCAAAGCCATGGTGAAATTGCACAATAAGATGCACTTTATAGTTAGCTGAACAGTTGTTTGACAGCAGACTCCAAGTAATAATAGTATGCAATAGATTCAAAGGAGTACTATAGCTGTTTCGACCAGTCCTAATATAAAGTTCTCATTTTGCATCCGAGAAGTCATTTACCCAAATCTTATTTTAGAGTTGAAAGTTAAAGGCAAACGTTTTGGTTCCATGGCAGGGGATTGTAGTGTAATGTATGGTAGTATAACTGGGTCTTGTATAGCGACATGTCTGCCATTTCTGTGGCCTCTTGGTGCTAGGTAAAGTAGTGGGGTAGGGGTGTTGTAGTTGGTAGAAAAGGAGAAGCAAGATGCAAAATCTGCAGTTTTGATGGGGCAGATTGGAAATATCTGTTCTCTGGGTACTAGTGAGATTCTAGGAGAGGCAGCTGTGTTTCCAGAGGTGATCTCCCGGTGTTGGTATCCAGCATGATCTCCTGTACGATTACCACCCAGCGGGTACTGTTTTATAAGGGCTGTACTACCGGGGGGTGTGGGAGGGGGAGTTTATTGGCAAGGTGTAGCTGTTGCTGGAGTAAGTTAAGGAGTGGGGGGTTCTGTTCAGTTGGCTGAGTTGCTGCAGCTCTGTGTATTTCGCTAGGTGATGTATGTAGTAGTATAAAGCGGGATGAAGAAGGATGAGTTCATAAATGAGGGTGAGTGGTTATAGAGCCTGTGCAGGTGGTTACTTGCATACTTGTATGCTTTTTAAATATGCAAGACCAATAAAGTCAGTCTCTTAATTATGTTGTGATAGTCTGGATGAATAAGTGATACCAAAATGTAACACAGACCCTCCTTTGTTTAATTGTGAGGGGGGCCTTCCCTACCAGTTTTGGAAAAAGCTGTACCAAAAAGTGTTTCTTTGCTTACTGTAGGATTTTCCTTTTCCGTGTTTATATTTAGTGAATTCTAGCAGTGTTGCTTCAGTGTTTTAAAAAAGTAAATGTGTGTTTTTTGGCATTGAATCTTTTTTCCTGACACAGACATGTGGACACAGTGGGCCCGATTCAGGTAAAAGTGTGCATTTAGCCCGCAAAGGCTACGCGCTGAGAACAACACTGCGCGATCCTGCACGCAGAATGAAAAATGTGTGTTACAAGTATTCATGGAATTGTCTGCGCAAAGTAACCGTATAAGCAAGTCGCAGCCGGAACGTCCCCAACACACCCCCATGCAAAGCAAAAACATCCAGAACAGCTACCTTTGTGTGCTCCCCCAGGCGCAAATACACGAACCCTTGAAAGTGTATGGGGTCCCCCAAAAGCAGGCATGCATCTCGGGGACCCTGCGCAGCACTCCCTGTAACATTTACAGAAAATCTGTATGCAAACCCTCGTAAACTATTCCTGCCACTCACTACAATGCTTACACATATCCCTAAGTCAGATCAGAATCACAGCTGTGTACACACACCCCTAAATCTGACACCCGATCTTACTCCTGCACAGCGGATCCTATGTGCATGGCTTGCATGGCCATTTCCCTGCTGAGAGGTTGCACGCTCGGATCCATGAATATGTATCATTTCACGGAATAGTGGACGTGCAATGGACTGCCAGTGGGTGGTCCTTCGTAACTTACACTTTTTGCCTTGTTCGTCCTCATTTTCTGTGTTCCGACCCCTACCCTGCCCTCTGCGCAAGCCACGCCCATGCTGTGTGGACATGCCGAGCCTGTGTGAAGTCCACACAAAGAACCAAAAAGGGCCACGCAGTCGATTGCAGGAAACGACAAACAGGATTTCGCACGAAGTTTGTCACGCAAAGTCCCGATTTTTCACACAGACAATTCCATGAATCGGGCAGACTGTTTTCCCATTGTTTACAAAATTAACAAAACTGTTATTGCTGCATATATAACATGCATATTACTTTAAAAGAACAATGTCACAAATAATTATAGCTCTATTTGCAGCAGAAATATTACACACATTATTTGAGATAAAAACAGTGAGGTAGGAAGCCATGTGAAAGGAAAGGATTTTGGGAGGGAGGGAAGGATATTGAGAGAGAGGTGGAAGACAGGAGGGACAAGAAAAGGCAAGGCAGGAGAGAGATAGAGAGAGAGAAAAAGAGAGAGATAGAGAGAAAGGTCAGTAGAGCCAAAGGGAGTGCACACACTAAAGGTAATTTCAAGCCGTGCTTGATTCATTTACAAATCACTGTCATCAGCTATCGCAGTCCATTTGGTACAGGTGAAGTAAATCAACATAAGAATTCTCAGAAAGAAAAGTCTGGAAAGAATTCTGAATTACCTGGCCACCCTTTTCATATTCAAAGAGTAAGGACTGGGAAAGGATACATAGGGCGGGGAACGGTGAGGACATGAGGGAGGCCTCGATGCGTAGCAATAGGAATCGAGTAGCCTCGGGAATCATGGACTTTTCAGCGTGGCCAAAGATGAACAAATAGGCATGTCCAGCGGTGAAAGGACCACACAATCTCTCTAAATAACAGTTGTTACTATTCTCCAACTCAGTGGTACCCCTTTTATCAGCCCAGAGTGTTTGCTATAAGCTGAGTCAGCTGTGCCGGTCTAACAACAAGTATATGCAGTTGAACCCATATCACTGCATAGCTCTGTCTTTATCTGGCATCAATACATGTTTTTCCTCTGCAATACAACAGTAATCTGGATGCATACTGGTGGCACAGTAAATATACCCTGACGGCTGTTGCCATCTAGTAATGTTGGAGAAACGTCTGTACAATGTGTTCACCCCGCACCACGTTCTAATTCACACCCATGTCACAATAGATGCAGTGGTATTTTAACAAATGTTTACCTAGTGTAATTTTATATTCTTATATATTGTTAATTTCCAAGGCAATGGGACCCCTCCAGCCTCTTTTCCTTTGCAGATGGGGAGCAGATGCAAGTGGATCTGGGTCACCTGTCCTAAGCCCCGTCCACCTGGTGCATTCCTGGTTGCCGCTCTTTTTCCCCACTTAGCATGCCCCGCCCACCTGGTGCCTTCCTGGTTGCTGCTCTTTTTCCCTACTTAAGGAGCCCTCCAGCTTCTTTTCCTTTGCAGATGGGGAGCAGGTGCAAGTGGGTCTAGGTCACCTGGCCTAAGCACCACCCACCTGGTGCCTTCCTGGTTGCCACTCTTTTTCTCCACTTAGCAAGCCCCACCCACCTGGTTGCTTCTTGTTTGCCACTCTTTTTCCCTACTTAAGGAGCCCTTCATCCTCTTTTCCTTTGCAGATGGGAAGCAGGTGCAAGTGTGTCTAGGTCACCTGGTCTAAGCACCACCCACCTGGTGCCTTCCTGGTTGCTGCTCTTTTTCTCCACTTAGCAAGCCCCACCCACCTGGTTGCTTCTTGGTTGCCGCTCTTTTTCCCTACTTAAGGAGCCATCCAGCCTCTTTTCCTTTGGGGAGCGGGTGCAAGTGGATCAAGGTAATCTGGCCTAAGCACTACCCACCTTCTTAGCCCTGCCTCTTCCTTCTTGCTCTTAACTCTTAGATCAAGAGCGTCTCTCGCCTGGGCGTCCGAAGCAAAGGGCTGACTAAGAAAAAGGCAATTCCTGTTTGGACCTGTTCGGACCAGGAGGATCCACGGGCCAAACCCCTGCTCAGACAGCAGGTAGGCATGCACCAACATGTGTTTACTCCCCCTGTCCCCACAGGCCATCCCCACCCCTGTGGTCCCCCTGTGACGTCCCCTTGTAGCCCTTCTTCTGACAGACAGGTGTTGCCTGTTTTGCTCGATTCTTCTACCCTGCTCCCCCTACCCCACTCCAGCCTACTTCTGCAGGGGCCTGTCCTGATACATTACCATCAGCCAATGACGGATTTGTCTTTTATGGACTTCATTGATTCACCCTTTCTCATGGTGGCCCTGAATCATGCTATTCCCATCTTCATCTTGTATCCTGGCTTGCAACATTATGTGTTAGTACTGAATTCTGCAATTGTATTTGCTGTCCCCGCTGTGCCTGCACCAGTCTTTCTGTGAATAAATAACTACATTGCTAAAAAACAAAGAAGTATTACAAAATGTTCACATGCCCCACCCCCGGCAGGACATTGATCTGGGAAATAATGCAAGAGTTTCTCACCTCTTAGTGCAGCAACAGAGGTACACGCATCTGTGCTTTTCAGTTAACACCCAAAACATCATTCAGTTTGGTGGTTTTCTCTCAGTTTTTAGCAGTTTCATTCGACACCTGGAATGCATATTTATGAGTAGAGTTTGCGTTATTATAAGCTCCTCTTCTGCTGTTGTAAAGTGTTCCACATTAACTGGCCCCTCTAGGAGATAGCACTCTGCTTCCCATAATGCCAATGAGGGATTCCCTTGATTGGCCATTTGGGCATACGCACATGAAGCATTGCTCAGGATTTGCATTACTCTGCCACCCAAGAATAATCAAGATCTTGGGGGAATGTGTCTGTGAGATTTAACACTAGCACCCTGCGAGGATCTACTGATTTCATTTAATTTAATCTTCTGCATGGAGGTAAAATCTAAAAGTGGCAAGTAAAAAAAAAAAAGAAATAAAATGAGTTTTCAAGGCTTCTTTAAAAGGAAGCCAATGATTTATAATTTGAATCTTCAATCGAAGATCATTCCATAGGTGCAGAGGAAACACAGAGAACCTGGGCTCACCCCTTGCATTATATCAGGACATACAAACAGACAAGAGTAGGACCTGTCCAAAATGGCGAGACCAAGCAGGTTCATAGGGAACCATTCCGTTTCCCAGATGTGTTGGTGGGCAAGGCCAGCTAGGCACTTGACCACCAGGCAGAGAATATTAAAAGAGAGTCTGCATCTGACTGTAAGCCAATGCAGTGGTCATCCTTGCCAACCCAAAGGTAAGCTGAAGAGCAGCATTTTCACTTATTAAAAACAATGGGGTTGATAATTAGGCATTTAAGGCAGTGGCATAGTAATGCAGAGAATTAATCATTGCTCCAACTACAGCTGCATGGCCCTAACTTGGAAGAAATGAAAGTAGCTCAAAGTGTTTGGAATCAGATAGGTTGTCTGGTGTCATAGGGTTCCATTGCAATCGGTTCTGGATCATCAAGTGTCGGAGATCAATCATGCACGAGGCGAGATCGGTAAAACTCTCATTTCGCCTACTCACCGTCAAATATATCAGAGTATCTTCTTCATAAGAATGTTTTCCTGGATTTCCAAGTCCAGTGTAAAGCCAGCTATTCCTTATTGCCTTTCGCTAAATGAACACTCTCTTACCTTGATGTACGTCTCGTAGCATTTTATTTTTGATGGCATCTTGATGCACTCATTGATGAGGGAAATCATCTTTTCGCATTATCTTAAAGTAGAAATGTTGGCACATTCAGAGTAGAGAGATCCATGCAGAGGAGCAGACCCTGTGCTATAGTTAGGACACTTGTCTCCTGAGACAAAAGTGTGCAACATCTCCAAGACAGGTAAAACAAGTCTGCAATTTGAAAAGTGATCTCAATGTTTATGGACACTGTAATTTCCAAAGACTTGTTCAACATCTTTGGTAAGCATAGGGACATGCTGGACATATAGCACATGTACAGACTAATCTAGAAAGAAGCCATATGCCTTAGGGGTGCATCTTTCCTTCTTATATATATATATATATATATATATATGCATATTGAGACTCAATTTGTAAGGGGCATCAGCCTGCTTTGCTAGATTTTTTACGTAGTGTGAAACCAAGCCCTAACAAAAATATATCAGAGGAGAGTCTTTAACCACGGCCTTCTTCTTGCAGAGTGCACGACGGAGCGCCACTTTTTGACGGGCATGGCAAATGATCTTTATGATTTTCTTTTTTGGAAAGGAACTCCCTGACCAAAGTAAAGCAACACATCCTTTAAAATCCTTGAAGAAAACGTTCTGCTCAAGTATATATATTGTTATCTTTACCTGCATTAATGCAGTCCAAAAGCCAATCACAGAATATATATTGTTGGGAGAACAACAGTCCACATGTAGATTGCCACTAGAGAAGGAAGGTGGCTAAAGGGCATGTGTTGTCTCAAGATCTGCCCCAGCCCAGCATAATCCACCAAGCCGAGCATTTCGGTCTGAACAGAGACTTGGCCCACAGGCTTTGCCTCTGCAATGGTGGAATCACTCAGATCATAGTGATTTTGTGCTAATCTGGAAGTGAAACCCACATAGTAGGCTTTCTTAAATGTTTCACCACTGGGCCTTCAATCATTTGCTATGGGAGTAAGGATATATAGGTACGTCCTAATGGCAATGAATGGGCTACAAGCGGGTGTCCCTACATCTGATGACCAGTTAACCCACCTTTCCATGCTTTGATGCCAAACTGTCAATAAATAATGATTACACTAAAACCTAACGCATAATCCACTGAAGCCGTTCTTTCTGCCCATGCCCAGAGCCTTGCACTACCCCATCATGACCCCCTAGCAAGCAAACTGTTTAGAATCATGTGCAGAGGAGCCCTTGGTAGTGGAGCAGCCTAGATGAATCCACCCTTCACTTAAAATCATAAGAGCCTACTTTCCTGGCAGAGTTTGATTTTACTGGCAGTACACAAGGAACACTGCACTGATTCATTTTGTAATTCTGACGCAGTGAGCGTGGTTGTTCTGAGCTAGTGAGTGTGGTGGTTTGAGTTCAGCAGCATAATGTCCTTAATACTGAGCCTAGTTGGTGCTTAAGGTGGTAGTTGCATCCTAAGAGCGTGCACACCCTGGAGAGGCAGTAATGAACATTAAGGGTTGGGTTTAGGAGGCAACAGAGGGAACACATCGTTGTCACTGCAAGTGGTGGCAAACACATGAAAGAAGTGGTAAATTGATCTAAATGGTATCACTCGCAGAAGTCAGTATCAGAGTTATTGGATGCCCTCTCCACTACCACTTTGAATACCCTAAAGACATAGGCAAACGTCCTAAAACATGTTGTTGCTATGAGGATGCATCTAAATGCCTTACTTTATAATTATTGGTGATTTGTGTCAGTGCTTAATTCCACAATCCACCTGCTTCCAAATGCTGGACCGGAAATCAGATCCCAGTAGCACAGCAGCATCTTGGTCACAAGACAATCGCATTGCCCCTGAGCTATACTACCTCCTCTTCATCCATGGGGAGAGAGGTGTGCTTTGTCATCCTCCCCCACCCTTTAATACACGGGTACCCCTTGGCCTTCCCAGACTACTGTTTGGGGCACACGGATGGGCAGGCATTGAAAAGCTTCAGTAGGGTGCTCATGTTTTCAGGAAAGTTAGAGAGACAATTTTCCAAAGGGAACAAATGCATGGCACCTTTATGAATGGTTGAGTACTGAAGAAGACTAAGGCGGAAGACAGCATCCATCATTCTTTAGGTTTCCCAGGCTTTCACAGATATCTGAAGCTGTTTTTTGGAAAGACTGCCCTTGTATGATTTATTTGTATCATTAAAAATCTAATGAAAACCTGTTGTACCAGCCATCACGCATTACCAATTTGGAATAGCTTAACATGAATCACCTTTGGCATACCCAGATATACACTCTTACAGCAAGAAGAAATACATTTAATTTTGGAAAAAGTACTGTGCCTCGTTATGCTTTAACTGAACATTGTCCCGCTACTGCATGCTTTGCACATTTATTAGGATTGGTATTGTGCCCATGAAGACATTTTTTTTTTAAATAAAGGATGAGCTCACTTTACAATTAATTGTTTGGGATTTCACAGTGATCTTAGTATCCTAGCCAAGAGTCAATTTAACACAGTTGCCAAGTTGTAGCACAGTTTTAACTGCAAAAGTAAGAATATCAACATGGGATGTAGATTTCAAATACCCATAACTAATTTGTTCCCACACCCTTGTTTAACTTGTAAAACCTGGGGTTTCACACTAAGTTACCCAGTGTAATCCAGATGTGGACCCCTTTCTTACTATGCCTTAGAGAGGCTCAGCTTCACCTCAATGAGGAGGCCTAACAAGGCCGAAACACGTGTATGGGGTTGCTGATGGTACTCTTGTTCAGAGGAGAATTGCCTAGCATTTCGGTACAGGACTGCCATTGTGGGTGGGGCCAGACTGATATGCAAATAGATATGTCTCCTCTATGAAGGGTGCAGTGAGCTAACACATGGTTGTAGACCCTCCTGAGTGGGAGAAATCCCATAATACATAGTATTTGACCCATGTTAATTCTCAATAGAGGGGCTCCCACACCCTTGTTTTATTTGTAAAACTTGGGATTTCACCCTATGTTACCCAGGGTAATCCAGACACGGGCCCCTTGCTCACTGTGCCTTATTGAGGCTCAGCTTTACCTCACTGAGGATGCCCAACAAGGCTGAAACATGTGTCTAGGGGTGCTGATGGTACTTTGGTTAAGAGGAGAATTGCCTAGCATTTCGGTGCTGGACTGCCCTTTTGGTTTCCTCTGTCAAGGGTGTAGTGAGCTAAAATGTGCTTGTAGAACCTCCTGAGTGGGAGAAATCCCATAGAACATGGTATTTGACCCATGTCTGTTTTCAGTAGAGGGGCTTGCACACCCTTGTTTAACTGCTTTGTATTAACCATAAATGCTGAGTGAGAACTAAGCTTTGGCCAACTTCTGCTTCATCAAACTCATAGGTTTGACCTAGTTCATATTTGGGATTCGGTAATTTGTGAGTTCTCATTAGACTCACGGGTGCTCTTGAATAACGTCAGATCTCGCCTGAACTGTCTTTGCCCCAGTCACAACAAGTTAGCTTGTTTGTTACACACTCAATTTTAGCCACTGGATGTAATAATCTACTGCCTATTCCAAACAAAATAAATCATTGGATGTGTGTTAGCTTGTACAGTCAAATCGGTTAGATATCTACCCACACAATCCAGAGCCATCACCAACCCCATTTTCCAGCCTCTAGCTACAAAATTGATCATGAACTCCAACTGTGCATCCCTTTTATAGACCCTCAAGTCCAAGTCACACCAGCCCACCCCAATTGAAATATGAAGAAAGTTTTAAAAAGTGCGGTCTGACTAAATTGGTGGGAATTCAGGTGCTCCAGAGTTCACCCCAATAAATTCACTGCGTCTTGCTCTGTAGTCACGTGCAGCTATCTGAGCTTTTAGGGAGGCCTTTTCCTGGAGTGTCTTACCTTTATAATCACTTCTATGGACCTGAAATACATAATTATCCCATTGCATCGCAGGCCAGTTTCATCACATCCCATTTTACTGCATTTTACTGCAAATATATATGGGTTTAGGTATTTAGAAAGGTGGGGGTGGGTGGAGGGCAGAGGGGGGTCTCTACCCCGTGGTAAAATGTGGGACGATAAATTACAATGAAATGGGATTCAATTAAATCCCTACGATTAAATAACATAGATCCCTGAAAATAATTGATTTTTTTTACCACTGTGGAGGGCTGGTGCACCAGTTGATTAACTCAACTTAGATTTTCAGTATATACCCAATCATTAGGAAAGAGAAATGGATGTTCATTCCTACGTGGACTACCACAGGTGGTAGACAATGTTAATTTGAGTGATTTGGGCACCAGAGCAGTGGACACAGTTGTCAGAAATGTCTAAGGGGTCAGCCATTGGTGGCAGAGGTTATGATGTTGCTCCTTAAAATAGCATGGTAGAATATGCTGCCAATGATACAGATCTGGGCATCCAGTCCTTTGATGTACTGTAGTAATGACCCTCAGTGAGGGAGGGGGAGGAGAGCGTCGAAAAAGAGCAGTAAGGGGCAGAGAGGAGGGCCAGAAATAGAAACAGAGAGAGCGAGGTATCAGAGTGAGACAAGGAAAAAAGAGAGAGAGAGAGGGAGAGAGAGCTCTCCCATTAGATATCTGTTACAGTACGACTAAAACATTGTCAGCATTCTGTCATCTACAATAGCTAGAACACAGTACGTTGCATGGGGAAGCAGACATGACACAGTCTGGCTGATTAAACTTGCACTACCATCCCTTGAGGCTGGTGGGAGGGGGAATGCTCCCAGTGCACAGATGAAGCCAGATCATTTTAAAGCCTTCCTGGAGCGATGCCTCAACATCGATTAGAGTATTCCATGCAGCAGTATAGCTGTGAGGCACTCACTGCAGTATGACACAGTGTGAAGGGAGTCCATTTTGCAACTCATGTAAAAGTGCATTAATGAGTCATTTTTCTAGACCATTCCAGTAATTGCATTTTTATTAAAGATTAAGAACTACACCGACATTTGTCTATACATGCATGTGTTTAATTTATAAATTCAGTCACACGGATTACACATTGGAAGACCTGTCAGATTACCTTCCAAACCCTTGCACTGTGTGATGTGTCAAACAGCTACTAATGCACAATGTATATCCGAGTCACCCGCAGCAACACAATGCTTCTCTTCTGATAGTGTAAGGATGGATAAACTGATAGTGCTGCATTATTAAGTCGAATCTGCCAGACAGCTGAGGCAAAGTATGCCTCAGCCACAGAATGTACATTTTGCAGCCTACCTTTGGAGCCACTACTTTCACAGCCTGTTTTAATGTTAACAACTGGCTCTACATTGAGGGCCCGATTCATGGAATTGTTTGCACGGTTCGAAGTGACTTTGCACTGCTGATAAGTGACTTTGCACTGCCTACACAAACCCTGATTCATGGAACTGTGTACAATTTATTTTTGCAGTGGAAAGTCAGTGCAAACTCATTTTGTAGTTCAAAAATGACGATGCGCTGATTTAGCAAAGACATTTCACAGTTCCATGAATCAGGGTTTGTGTCAACAGTGCAAAGTCACTTTTCAGCAGTGCAAAGTCACGTTGAACCGTGCAAACAGTTCCATGAATCAGGCCCTATGGCTACTTTTGGAGTCCATCTAGAAAAACCCAAGCACTGAGGTATGGCAATATCCGAATGGGAACAATTAGTGATTCACAAAGTTGAGCTGCACTTACTCAACGTGATGAATTTCCCCCTTTTTAGTTTTACCATTATGGGAGGGATGCCATCTAGCAGCCCCATTGTTTTCACTTACTTCCTTACTTCAATCCCCCCCACCCCCCAACAACATACAAAGCAATTCCCTCTTCCCCCTTTCTGGTTTTATAGGTTGTATTTATGTTATGTCAAAATTACAGTCTTTTATACCGCACCAGTCACCACCATAGTGGTCCAAAAGCATTAAGGCCTAGGACAGCAGACAAGAGGAGCGGTCAAAGGGGGAGAAAGGTCAAACATACATGAAAGATGTGTGCAGGAAGTAAAGGGAATGAGAGGTAAGGATGGAGTTTCTCATTCTTTGCATGTCTGTGGAGACAAGGGAGACCAACCAAGGCATCGTCCTCATCTAAAAAGGGCAAATTTGTATAGTTAATGATTTTCCTTTTTGTGAACACATGCTGTAAATAGAAAAGGTGTTCTTATATATTCTGTTATGCCTGCATGATCCCATTGAACTGAACTTACAAACAGCATTCTGTCTCATTAGAGGCATGGGGGCTGCCAGGATATAGGCACTGCCATACAACATTGCATCAGCAAGTCATCCCTTTCTGTTTCTTATTGTTGGTTTTGAGTGGGTGCAGTTAGATGGCAGACTATTCTACTGGTATGTGTATATGTGAGGTAGTAGTTATGGCTAGACTCAACATCCAAAGGCATGCTGGCATCCTGCTGCAAGTTTGGGCCTCTTTGCTATAATACAATGGGCCTCATTACACGGACGGCGGTGGACCAAGGTGCTATTAGCCCTTCCCGCCGTCCGTGCAATGAGGCCCAATGTATTTGACGTTTGGCTAAAGGTTTTCGTTACATCAAAGTCACACTGGTGAAGAGAAGGTAAAGCAAGTGAATCTTAGTGAAATCTGAAAGTTAGCTGCTTAAAGGAAAATAAGCAAACTGTAAAAAAATCAAAATAAAATAAAGGATACAATGATGTCTCCCAGTGCCCCAGGGAAAGGCAATCCGCACGTGCACTCCACACCATTGTCAAAGGGTTATTTCACAAACATCGAAGCCTTATTGCATAGGCATGTATTTATCACATTAATCATGGACAGGATGTTTATGCAATGCTTGCTTTCTCCACTCAGCAACTGTGCGGAAAAAAACATACCAAAAGGTCAGTAGGTTATTGCTACTGCACCCCACATTTTACTTTCCAACAAGATCCTATTGCTCAGACAACAGGTTGAAAATTATACAGTATTGTTTTAATATAAATGGCATTACTGGAGTGTGCTCTGTTTTCCCCCCAAACAAACTGAAGCAAGGCATTGGATGTGTAACTCGCTTGAGCCTTGGCACGCCTCTGAATCCATCCATGGTCGGACTAGGACACAAAATAGGCTTGTTTACCAAACAAAAGCTAGCTCACATTCACAAATCACAAATATCAATAAAAACTGTTTGGTTGGTACCTGAGGATGCAGTTGTGGGACCTATGTGGCAATTGTGCATTTTAAAGAACACTGGGTCAGTATGACCAGAGAAAGCTATCAGCTGTGTGCTGCACCAAATTATAAAACTCATATTGGCCCACACGGTTCTAATGGGCAAGCACTTCAGGCATTCTCCTATTGCCCTACAAGCCCTTCCAAGCCTGCATCCCAAGCATGTCAATTAGAGATGGTTAAATCTCCCCACTAACTCAGATCAAATTTATCTCTGTGAGACATTCTGCATTCTCCCTATCCTTACAGATACTGGGCATGACCATAGGGCATGCACACACCTCATGAGTCTATATACATCTAATACTACAGAGATATTGTGAAATATGTCTGGTATAGTCTTCACACCTTTTTTTTACATCATTTTAATTCAGATTATAACAAAAAACTAACTACAGTCGTGAATCATTCCATATTCAATCTTTCATGTGCATATTCATTTTGGCATGATAGCTAGATGCATATATAAGTGATCTGAAACAGGCCATCTTGCACCCAATAGTGTTACAGATTTGTTTGAATAACTACCGACTCATACACCAACCCATACTTATAAGTGATTTACCAGTAAATACAAACATTATTCAACTGCCAAACACCAACCCAAGGTTTGCAAGTAACATCTGGAACAGCTCTTTCATGAGCTACACCATGAATTGAACCCAAGACTATTTGCCCAAAGCAAACTGATGCTAAACATCTGTGAACTGTGTCACTACTTTTTTATGTATGGTAAATGGCTCAATGTAGGGAGAATAGAAGATTACTGGAGTAAATTTCAAGTTTATGTAAGAGGGGCACCATAAAAATGCATCATATTAGTTATGATTTCTGCCTCTTACTCGATACCTTGACAAGGGTGCACCTAGGAGATGCAGGTAAATTACCTGCTCACCTGAGAGATAACACTCAGCACATTGGGCCTTTGAGTACATTCCACCCAAAGACTGGGTTTTTACCAGTGTCAAGTGAAAACAGGAGATGCACAATGCACTAGTTTAAAATAGAACTTTATTTCTAAAAGTATGAAGAGGCCTGATTGTACAAAAATATAATCCTTTTAAATGGAGAACACAGCTTGTGCCATAAGAAATAAACCTAGGGCGAGAAAGGTCAAATAAATCATCCTATGATTTTATAGGATGCTGCCATGTTTTTCAAAGGAGCTACATTTTATTGTGTTTGGAAGAAATTACCTAAATGCAGATTCTAAACTTTACATCAGAGAAAAACAATTTAATAGACGTTTTATTTAAGCTTCTAATTGTGGATGTAAAATGCAGAAAAGCAGTGATTCTGTTGTGTTGGTTTGAATAACGTTGATGTTTTTGATTCAGCCTGACATTGTGCTGACCTGCTGTTTAAAGTGTATAGGACTGGGTTTGAATTCCACCTTTTATGATCAAAAGTATAGAAATGATAAACATCCAATGAAGATTGTGAGTGTATATCCAATGGGAGTGTCTAACTATGAGGTAGGGCAATGAAGGAATTTAGCCAATCACATAGTGTGACATTATTATGAGACAAGTGGGAACTTTGGATTCCTTAAAGATAGTGTGAGAACAGAGGAGAGCGTTCTGACTGTGGAAAAGTTGCCAGGAAGACAAACACCTACCTGTCCCCGTTAGATGAGTGTTGGACCCGGATATGATCTTAAAAAATGGCCTGATTCAGGAAATGTATCCTGAATCAACATAACCTTGAGAAGACTTGCTTTCCAAAAGGGATGGGAGCCTGAACAGAAGTACTTTTGAAAACTCATGAGGGACCATTTTGACTCTGAATCTTAAAAAAAAGATTTCAAAAAGAGTATAAAAAACTACCCAAATATAACAGATATGTCCCCTTGAAATATTGCAATAACTCCCTATGGTACATGGAAATTGCAGTAATAGAAAAAAAAAATATGTGGCATTGGATTCAGTAACACTAGACACTCTTTTTACAGTGCATAGAAGTGTGGGAGAGTTTGTGTAATGCATGATATGAAAACTAACATTTTTATATCATTAGAAGAGTTCTGCATTCCACCAGCAGATGGAAACGACTCAGCGTTTGAGATTAAAGGGACATAGAAAACCTTACCTTTTATCAGGATGTGGGTGCGTGGATGAACCTTGGGGAGAAACTTGGCAAACCTGTTACATCTACCCAGAAGTAATCTCATGGCCCCATTTCCCTCCCTCCAACACCCACTTCTTCTTCAGTTGTGCTTTTCATCAGACTCCCATGCCCAATAAATGTCGTATTTTCCATTGATTGCATGGGCATATCTGCCTGCTCTAGTAATGAAAAAGAAAACATCTGTTTGCTGAGCCCACCTGCATCACTTTTTCTATCTTCCGTTTTGGCCCTGAAAATAGGTTAAAGTTTTTTTCTAGTCAAAGATGAACTTGCCTCACTGTCAAGGGAGCCGTCAGGTGGGCAGTGAAGCCGGTTATAGGACCATTCAGCCTATAGCGGCCAGTACTCTCTCATAGTGGCCCAAGCATTAGTAAACCTCAAGCTTTCAAGCGCCCTTGTACCACCAAAAATGTACATTATATGGAAACCAGGAAGATCAGTTGTCAACACCATATGAAGACACATTTGTGGAATTCTATGATCCCGGATCACAATGACACCACTGGGGATTGACTGCCCAGGATCTGAAATGCACTCGGGGGGGGGGAGGGGATGGCAACATTTGGCCTGGGGGGGCACATTTACTTTTCTGACCCATAGTGCAATGGCCCAAACACAAAGTTCAGGTGCTCCAATTTACAGAACAAGTCAACTCTATACCAGCCTCTCCACTTTCTGTTCTCAAGTATATATAGTAGATATTATTGACATTACTTTCCTTTGATGCAACATATTCTTCAGTTTCAGTTCATGTTTGTGGTTTCTTAGAGACCTGGACCCCTGATAATTCTCCCACTTACCGAACATAGTACAATTATTTTACCAGGAAAAAATATAATTTGTGAAATGCGAAAGCTGGGATTTGAGCATAATTTTCATTGTGTTGCAGTTTGTGATTTGACAGAAAGGTCCATCTCCTCCCATCCCAACCAACATTTCGTTTTAGAACAATATGGCCTTGACACAGCATTGAGGCTGCTACTCTTCACATCCTTGATGATCTCCACAGCATCACAAACAAAGGACACAAAGCACTACTCTTACTCTTCGACCTCTCTGCAGCCTTCAACATGATTGACCACACCATTCTACTAGCCCACAGGGTGAATCTCTAAGGCACCGTACTCGACTGGCTCACCTCCTTTCCCATTGACAAGACACTTTTTCTCCATGCCCCTTATCGATCAGACCCCACTGCTGTCAAGTATGGGGTCCCGCAAGGTTCCTCCCTATTTCCACTCCTCTTCAACCTATATGCTGAATCCCTTGGACAGACCCTTAGCAAACATAACGTATATTTCCACCAATACAGATATGACACACAAATATACTTCAAAATTTCATCCCCTTTCCAACTCCAAAGCCTCAAAAACTGCCTTTCCACCATCACCAACTCGATGCCCACCCACTTCCTCAAACTGGACCCTTCCAAAACAAAATACCTCCTCATCTGCCCCCCTAAGACACAGACCCAACCTCACCACCTGGATCCAAGAACTTGCCACGGACAGCCCACACATATCCCTCTCCACGCCAGTTAAATCCCTTGGCTTAGACATCAACCCCGACTTTTCCTTCACACACCACAACGCAGCTGTCACCAAAGCATGCAATCTACAACTATATCTCCTACATAAAATCAGACATGTCCTTCCTCATGACAACTTCCACACTGCAGTCCAAGCACTGGTTCTCTCTAAGATGGACTATGGAAATGCTCTCCTCACTGGCTTCCATAACAACACCCTGTGCCCCCCTGCAGCAGCAGCCAGACTCATGATCCACATACCCAAACATTCACATATCACCCCCGCTCTTGCTTAGTTCTGCTAGCTCCCTATACCCCAGAGAATTGCCTTCAAAGTACTCTGCATTGCATTCAAAGCCATCCACCTCAAAACTCCATCTTACCTTCATGGCAAACTCAAACCCATCACCCACACAACAACAAAACAAGCTAGCCAACACTTTCTACACATTCCGCTTTTCAAACTCACATGCACACAAAAACAAGCATGGAACACCCTACAAATCCACATACACACTTTATCATCCATCGCCACTTTCAGAAAGATCCCTGTTTAACCACACATAACCCTGCCCTGCTCCACTGCTATCACTTGTCTATCCTAACCTTCCTATCCTTTCCGGACAAACATATTGCAACTTATTTTTTCGACTCCCACCTTTCCAAAATTTTAACCATGTAAGGTGCTTCGAGACCTTCTTGGTAGATCCAGCGCTAAAAACAAATTCAAATAAATAAATGTTACGATGTGACAAAGCTAGATATTTCATTGGTAGAGCACAGCCATTGCTGAACTGGGGGGTTTGGTTTGCTCTTGGAGCCACACATGAGCTGGCATGGCAAAATACCCATACCTGCCTTCCGGCCTCCCCAGCCCACAACACAAAACCCAGCCTGCACCTTGTATACCCACAACATAAGATCCCCACTTTTCATCCTGCCTCCTCATTAGTATGCTTAACATAACATGTTAAAATTATATTTATTTATCGAATAACACTATAGAGTATAAACACTCATGAGTGAGGCTTTCTCTACAGATAGTTAAGGAAAATAAGGCACAGTGATGAGAAGTGATTTGCTCAGGATCACATAATGTATGACACATGGAAGGTGGGGATTTGAGCCCTGTCTTCCTGGTTCCACAACTTCCAATTCAGAAAGCAGGAGGAACTTCGTCATCTCCTATTCCCTCTTCAACATTAGAAACAAAAATAAATGCTTTCTGAAAAGCTAGCATTCAAGGGCTAACCTAGTATACTGTACAATAAATGTAGTTTTGAAAGCACCAATGTTTCTACAAGGAGAAAGACGATTATTCGTCTTTATCCTGAGGCAAATACATCTGAGAAACAGACTGGCATTTTTAATTATAATGAAAACTAAACTTACTATAATTTTAATCTTAGTCTGTGCAATTGTGTGTACTTTCAAAGCACCAAGTCACACTATAAAGCAACCTGAAAAAATATAAGAGAGGTAGTAATTGAAACATATGTTCATAAAGCAAGAATACATCACGTAGTCAGAAAAAAGAGAGGGCATCAATCCAGCCCCACAATCGGGTGAAGTGGCAAGCAGGTCAGACATAGATCTCAGCAACAGTCAACCTGATGGCCTACCATTCCATATGTGTAGCTACATCTCATTTCCCCTATTTTCCTTACCCATCATCCTGCGGTGTCCTTTCCTTACACTACAATTTCAATGCCACCCTGTTTCTTACAATTAACTTTCAGAACTCTGTTCCTCTTTTGCTCCATCCTTTAACTATTGACTCAATCATTTTCCATTACCTTGCACGCACCTCCTTCCATTGCCCACATTGCTCAGTCACCAATTCCTTTCCACTCATACCCTCTAATTGCCCATCACACCAATCCCATTATTTGACCCTCACCACCCTCTGTTGCCCCGGCTTACATTTAGACAGTAGGCCACCTTGTTTTTCCAGTCAGTCTCTGCCAGGCACAACAAGAAGACGTGTTTGGGTTCTTGCTGGTACTTGTGGCTATGTTTCAAAGGGCCCACAGGGGAACAGGGAGGCGACATGGAAATGAAGAACAATACAACAATGAAAGATAGAGGTGGGCCTACTAGACCTTGTGTGCATTTGGAACGTGCAAGTGCAGAGAGAACAGACGAGGAATGAGGGAGTGGGGATGTAAGTTCTAGGTGTATCAAGAGCTAGCAATTGAGCAGCTGTAAGTGCCTAGGTGGAGTGGTCAGCTAACAATAAATAGGTGTGGCCTGTGGTGACATAGGCCAGTGGGTCCTAAGGCAAAGTGCTGGGGGGGATAGAGGCTGTAGGTGTTTGTGTGTGGGAGGCCAGAACCTGGCAGGACACATAATGGCCCTGGACACCAATCTCAGTAACTGTGGGATTTAACAGAGGAGGGAGGAAGGGAAGGAGGAGGTGAAAAGGAAAATCTTGAGCAGCTTCCATATTTTGAGGAGATCCAGCTCAAGACAAAGAGGAAGGGAGAGGCTGTTCTATAGGAGGAAGATTGCTGAGGAGAGCGATCGGCCACCAGCTTGCTGTTTAGCGAAGCACTTAATACACAGAGAGTTGGTGCTGGAGGAACATAAACATCTGGACGGAGAGTATTCAGTGAGAACAAGTTGTAGATAGCGTAGTCCCTGGCCCCAGACAGCCTTGTGGATGATGCAGAGGGATTTGAATTTGATCCTTGCAGCAACCAGGAGCCTGTGGAGAGTTTATAGGGCTGGAGAGATGCAGTCCCTGGGCTTGAAGCCAAGGATAAGTCTTGCAGCCCTATTCTGGATTATCTGGAGGGGTTGTAGAGAAGTAGAGGGTAGAGTAAGGAAAATGCTATTGCAGTAGTGAAGCCTAGAGAGAACCAGAGCTCTAGAGACATTGAGCTTCTGGGGGAAAGTGAGGAAAGGAAGAATTCCTTTGAATAGGTGGAGTTGAAAGTGGGACTTCTTGGCAAGGTCCAGAATCTGAGGGATGAAGGGAAGAGAGGATTCGAAGATGACTCCAAGGTTTCTGGCTTCAGTTGAGGGAGAAGGGGGGGAGCCCATAGAACAGTGGTCTTCAAACTTTTTTGGCCAGGACCCCCCTGAACAAAATTTGGGCAGGTCGGGACCCCCCAGAAATGCCAAATGGACAGTATATATTGCGCGCCGTCACCTGCTCCCATCAAAGTCGCTGGGCTCCCTCATCCCACTCCTACCCAGTCGCTGGTCTCTCCCCACCCCATCACACAACCAGGGCTCTCCCCACTCTGCTCCCATCACTATCCCATGGTTCCCGCCCATTGTGCTCCCACCATAGTCCCTCGGTTCCCCCATCCCGTTCCCAACACAGTCTGAGGGCCAGTGGCGGCTGGTGAATCTTTTTTAAGTGGAGGGGCATTAAGGGGAGGTTCGGGGGGGTTTCCCCCTGTGAATTTTTTTTTAAATAATAGGTTAAAATGTTGCATTGTAGAGCATACTTTTAACAAAAAATGGGTAAATAGCCAAACAGTTTGCAATTGTTGCTGGGAGTCCAGGGGGCAGGCATTGATATTTTATTTCTATCGCGCTCGTACACAAGTGTTTCAGAGCGTGACAAGGCAAGGGAGGGGAACAGAGGAGAATAAAACAGCGATCTTACTAGGCCCAGTGACATTGAGAACGCGCAAGTGTGAGGGGAAAAGTGCATGGAAGGGGGGAGAAGTGGAAAGTGCGAAGCAGAGGAGAAACAGATAAATAACAATAAATAATAAAGGCAACAAACAGTGGTAGTGCAGCCAGCAATTTGCAAGTGCTACGTTTAAGGCAGCAGACAGGGTAGGTCTGATAAGTGCAGGAAGAAAGATGGTTCTCCTCAAGTTTTAGAGTGGCAGGGCGCTGTTCCAGAGGGAGGCCCCAGCCGAAGATGGAGATCTACCCCCAGCTCGTTTCTTTGATGACCCCAGCTTCGTTTCTTCGATGACCCCAGCTGCTCTGTCCGTATGTGCGAGGAGGCGCAGGAGCTCCCCCTCGGACATACAGACATGCAGTGCCCCAGCCAGCATTTCCAATGAGCTATGCAATGCTGGCGAAGCAAAACGCCCCAGCACTTGCATGGCTCAGTGATGTGCGGCTGGGGAACTAAACTGAACTGTCAAAGGGAAACAGTGTTTCCCTTTGACAGTTCAGCCAGCCCAGGAGCACTCCATTAGCTGGATAAAGCAGCTGAGGGAGTGCTCACTGTTTCACTGGGCTGGCTCCTTAGCTCCTCCATAATGGGTGAGGGGCCACTGGGTGGGTGCCTCTTGCCATTATGGATGAGCCGCCAGGCTCGGACAGGCCTAATAGGGCAATGCCTGTACCAAAAATGTAAAATGCTAGTTTGGGCCAATCAAAATGGGCCACCATTTTGGCCAATGTGGACCATTTTGATGAGTTACTTAACTATGCAGTTAGTAATGTTGACCATTGTTGCTGAATATATCACAATTTACTTACATTTTAACACAAAGCACCCCTTTGGGTACTATTGAAACAGTGGGCTTCATAACTACTCTGGCGGTAGCTGTGCCGGTAAAACCGGCACGGCTGCCACTGGAGTTGCATCCGGGTCTGGCACCCGCGAATGGGCAATTACTAGGTCATGCCGAGTTAGGCGGACATGATAATTGCCCTTTCGAAGGTGCCGGTAGATCCCCATTCCCATTTGAGCCCCATATGGCTCAAATGGGAATGGGGAGCTCGGATGCACCGGCACCGTTAATAACGGTGCTGGTGCATCCGACGAGCTGAGGTCAGACCTGGCGGGGGCTGTCAAGCACCCACGAGCACAACTCTTACTATGGCGGAACGGTAGCAACGGTGTCGGTAGCTTACCAGCACCGTTGTTACTGGTCCGCCATAGTAGTAATGAGGCCCAGTCTGTGACTAAAGGAATGAATATCCATTTACAACTGTGGGCCACTTTTTCATTGTTGCCTGAGACAGTTTCATGCTTCAGCCCGCCCATGTGGGCCACCCCTGCCCATTTCTTCCAATCTAAAAAAAAAAAAAAAAAATCTGTTTTCATGCTGAGCTCTCAGGGCCCCCCTGGGATGCACCCGCGGACCCCTAGGGGGTCGCGACCCACAGTTTGAATACCACTGCCATAGAAGATGGCCAGAGTGGGGAACAGAAAGAGGGGGCAGGAGTCCCAATAGGAAGGATCCAAGTCTTGCTGGCGTTGAGGCAGAGATTGTTGGAAGTACATCAGAACTTGATGGCAGATAGGCAGTCAGGAATGATGGAGGGAGTAAGAAAAGCATCAGAGGGAAGTTTGAAGAAGAGTTGTGTGTCATCTGCATAACACTAGAGGTTTGGGGGGAAGGTGGAAATGAGGTGTGCAAGTGGCGCAAGGTTGTTGTTAAAGAGCCAGGAAGAAACGTTGGAGCCCTGGGGGACGCTGCAGGTGCAGATAGAGGTGGGAGAGGAGAAGGAGCCCAGAATAACCTCGGATGGACATTCACTTAGGAAGGAGGTCAGCCAGGCCACTGCCCACTCCGAGATACCTAGGGTATCGCAGAGTCATTTTATAAGGATCGAGTAGTTGACTGTCTCAAATGCAGAGGAGAGATCAAGTAGAATGAGAACAGCTGGAGAGTTGGAATCAAGTGATGGCAGCAGTTCCTCACGGGTGTTCAGAAGAGCAGTTTCCATGCCTCTGGATGCTCGGAATACAGATTGATGGTAGTGGAGGCAACCAACATGTTCAGTGTGCTGGGTGATTTGGGCGAGGACCAGCGTCTCCAGGAGTTTCCCAAAGAAGGGGGTAATAGATATGGGGCGGTAGTTGGCTGGACAAGATGGGTCTGCAGAAGGTTTTTTCTGGAGGGGCCGCACAAGGGAGTGCTTGAGGGATGAGGGGAAAGATCCAGTAGCAAAAGAGTGGTTCTATAAATCAGTGACTGCAGGGGCAAGGGAGCCAATATTGTCCTTAATGGTTCTGGAGGAACAGGGGGAAACCTGTTTGGAGGAGACCTTCATGGTGCAGACCACTCTGGTAACCTCATCAGGTATGATACGAGAGTAGGAGGAGATAAATACAGAGGGAAGATTGGAGGCCATAGGAGGCAGAGGGGGCGGGTGAAGGGGAGAGGGAGAGTGACACGAGGGTGCTCATGATGTCCTGAGTTTTCGCAGTGAAGTGTGTGGCCAGTGCGTTGCAGAGAGCCTGGGAGGGAAGAGGTGAGGAGGACACTGGGTAGGGGATGGCTAGTTCCCAGAATTTTTGGAGAAAAGCCACATATATTTACCTACACCTTCAAGGTGGAGGTAATAAATCCAATCAGGCCCAAATTCTTTAAATCTTTCTTTTTACTGTACAGAATAGAAGCACTTGTGCTTCCCTTCAATAGAGTGAACACAGTTTTTGCAAAGGGCAAAGTTGAGGGGGTAAAAAGGTGGGCATCTCTGATTGCCTCTTCTCCCCACCTTACCCATATAATGCATAATAGGGCCAGAAGTGACCCTTTGTGCAAACTGAGAATCAACAGAAGTGATATAAACCACTAGTGTACTTAATCCATTTCTCCTTTCACATTGATGCTGCAAAAATGTTAAAAAAAACTATTTACATAACCTCCATCAGAGGTGGTATTTCTGAAATAGCACTGGAGGTATTCCAGAAATACCTCTGCTGTTGGTAAACTTTGAGTAGGGAGTAGGGGCGGAGCTGGACTTTCTTCAGAGGTATTAAAAAATATGCCCAACTCTGAATGACCCCTTTTGAATGTCTTAATAGTACATTTTGCTATGTGTGCTTTTCAACTGTGTCAATTTCTAAAACCACCATGTAAGTAACATCCGTGGGTGCTACTCAGGGTGCTAATAAACTCTGTTTGTATGAACACACTCGTGATCAAGAAATTCACCAGGACATGGGGGTATTTGTACAGGATCAAACTGAGGACAAACTCTAATATGATATGGACTCTTACTTCCTTGGCAAGAAGGCATTGTGATAAACTGCTGTGGATTGTAACAGACCAATGGTGTGTGGAAAGCAGTGGTGCCAGCATTACCATCCAGGGTCATAGAATCTGTTCTTTAAATGCATCCATGTCACTGGGTGCATGAAGATGCCCCTGTAGCCTAGACTCCTCTCCCTCCCACACATGGATGCCCTGTGTGGGGGCCACCCAGACACATCTACAGCATTGCTGAAATCAAAACCAACGCCTTGGTCCATTTACACAGAATGCACTCGGTTGCTTTGTGGCAGGTTATATTCTGAAGGATTTCATCTTTTTCAATTATTTCTATTACATTCTGGAACTGGGGGGCCATTACCTTTTATTGCCCCTTGCCTGTGCGCCCCTAATTGCACTGCAGACATACCACAAAAGATTACCCTTAATTCAAACCTATTGGAAATACACACTCAACAGATCATGCGTTTAGTAGCAGCTGAATTCCTAGTGAGCCCCTACATGGCAGGCGCGAACATGATGTCATTTCAATGCAAGATGTCCTTTGCTTAAGCAACACAATGGGATATTTAGAAAGCTTCCTTCGCACGCCATTGCAACATTGTGCAGCTGTTGTAAGATATAGCTGCCAAAACACTCCTGTGTCACCTTGTTTTAAGACGGCAGAACATGTCTTTCAAGTTGTTTGGTCCAGAATGCAATTGTGTATGATGTACCACACCTGCTAGTTTCATAATTAGCATTCTTCCCATACTTCCCAGACATGATTATATGATTGCTTGGCATATCATAATATCACCAATTACCTGGAATGTATCCTTGTGTTGCTAATGAATCGTAGTCTGAAAGCACGTGTGTGAATGCACAGAATACTGGATGTTTTTCTGCCTGTCATATCTGACATCGTAATTTACAACTAAGTCTATGCTTCACTGAGGTTTGATCCTGATCAAATAAATTGGTTATGCGGCAGCATCGCTACGAATCTTAAAAAAGATGAACACTTATAAACATGAACACATCGAATGACTATTTAGCTGAGAAACGTTTTTGATAAAAAAACGGACAAGATAATTGGAAAATAAAACCTTGGTAACCTTGAGAGCTAATTAAGTCTGTTTCTGGGATCCTAATGTGCTTGAACACTCTGCCCGGTGGGCAGTGTGGTGAGTGCTGTAGAATGTCTTCGGCACATATATGTCCCACCTTGTGACCTGGAACTAACCTAACAAGGTGCATGATTTAGGGAGTTTTCATCCGTCACCATTGCCAAAGAGCATCATGAAGAAGGCTCCAGGGATCGCCATAATGACCATATATTTGTCCTGGCATGTCGCCTCCACCCCCCTGAGATTCTAAGCTTTCAGATAAGCTATCTTCCGAGTCTCTAGTCAGTGTGGGAGTTGTGAGGTGTATTATTGTATGCATCGCTGTCTTCCAATGCGAGGACCCTCTCTACCAGCATATCAAGCTGGGAGAAGACATGCACTATTTATGAGCCACTTTTATCATTTGCTGACAGATCCTTTAACTTGTCCCTTCCTACCCTCCAAGCAGACTGATTCTGCTGTACTAGAGACCGCATTACAACAAAACCAGGAGCATGAACAGGTAGTGGTGCAAAGGCACATCCACAACATAGAGTGAAGTTAGGAATGGTGAAAAGTCACAGTGAAGAGGGACAAGACTGTTCTTGCCCCCTTATGCATAATGGGATCCCACACACTGCTTCCCATCCCGGTGGGAGCAGCAAGCAGCAGCCAACAAATCAGAAAATTAGAGCTGAACCTCAATGTAAGAAGACTGAGAATTAGATCAGAACTTTGATATCACTGACTACACTTTGACATATTGGGCAACATTCCAGACCCATGGAGCAGCAATCCTGGAATATTTAAGAGTCATCCAGTCACATTACACGGCACCTCACCCTAGTATTACCCTATCAAAAGGAATTGCAGCAAATTGATAAGCATTGCTAGCCCACTGAGCAGCACTCTGGCATGTTGAGCAGCAGCTTGGCATATAGAGCTGCATTTTGGCAAAGTGAGCAGCACCATAGTGTGTTAAAAGGCCCCATGAGATATGGTGGAACAGGCTGGCAAACGTAGCCACATTCAGTAATATTTTGTTATTTTATTTTTTTATTTGTATTTAATCAAAAATAGAATTTTACAAAATTGAAGGATAAGGTCGATCCATCCGACACTATCTTAAAGTTCAGTTTAAAGTTTAACTTAAAGTTCAATTTAAGGGGGCTTGTGTCGATGATGGATTGAAATGAATTAAGATTGGTGCTTACTCTAATCGCAGGCAGAGTCAACGCCAAGTCACAATGGCTTGACTTCGAGGGAACTTTATATGCTGCATAATTTTGTAGGTCACAATTAGCCACTTTGTTGAGTCAGTCATATTGAGCAAGGTCTTGTCGTTTTTAGAAGTACACTGCCATGTTGAACACCATTGCCAAAATAATTGGCAGAGCTCTTATCTATCTCAGAAGCACTCTTACAAATGTTGGCAATATTTCATGTTTTGATGGGAGCCTAATCAGCATAGCATTGCAGAGATCATAATGCACAGTTGTTTTGCTTGAGGTTCAGATCAGCAGTACTTCAATTTGCTCATTCCCAGGAGGATAGCTCAACGGCAACGTGCTTGCCTTGGAAGCAAGATGACACGGAGCAACATGGGTTCGATCCCTGGGTCCCCGCTTAGAAACCTCTGGGTATTAAGCGCGTTATAAATAACCTATCATATCATATCATTCTTATTCAATTTAATTTAAGATACCAATGAAGAACGATTCATACTCAGTTGCATGTTGGTCTACTTACTTACCCGATGTGTTTAAGTCAGAATCAATTATTTGGAAGTCTTCTGCAACTAATGTAGGATGTTTGGAGTAAAATATACCCTTAATCTGTGTAACACTAAGTAAATATGAAGAGGTGAAATGAAACGGTGATGAGACTGTGAAGTATGTAGGATCTTCATTCTGTCTTTCAAGCTGCCATGCCTTGCCTCCCCCATCTCTGCCCTTTCCTCCTGCATCATGTCCTTCCTTTGACCCAAACGTGACCCTGTCCTTCAACATGAGGAGGACTAGCTACATGCATACAGTCTATATGACAAAGCATGCCAGTGTACAGGTGTGCCATTATAATGAACACATATTCAATTAACATCTCACGTGTCATTTTCACAGTAAGGACAGATACAAAGATATTCTAAAACTGTGGTAAAATAAAAACTGTACAATCACAAGTCATCGGGATCTGTATCACAATGTAACAACTGATAATACGTTGGTCCACTGGTTGAAAAATATGCATCACATTTGAAAAATGTTACCTTTTGCAAAAAAACACCACTGGTGTACCTTTTACAAAAAAAAGACCACTGGTGTTTTTTTGTAAAAGGTAACTGTTTTTCAAATGTGATGCATATTTTTCAAATAAGTATTCTCTGTATTCTCAAAGGTTTTTTACAACTCCTTCGAAGTACTTTCTGTTTTAGACTACACTTAAAAGGCAAGTTGCCATATTTTCAAGAAAGACAATTTAATTAAAATAATGTCTTCAAATGTCATAACATATGCGACAATTGGGGAATATATTCTGTTTACTCAGAACAGCTCTAACATGTAAGTTGTCTTAGATGTTCTACACTCTCTTTTCCCATGAACAGGTTATCTTAATTGCCATATTAGTACCGTCAATCAACTCTAATGTAGGGATAATATATGTATTAGTACCACTGGCACTCCCAGCTTCTGACTGGGACATATTTATACTGACCCCCTAAAGAAGCATAATTGGAAATGGATGGCTCACTCAGAGCACTCTCTCTCGTTTGGGGACTGAGGGTCTCTCTGCAACCCCTATAATTCTGGTATAATGGCAGCAGGATACTTTTCTTAAAATGTGTGTCTCTGTATGTATTAACTCCTTCATAACGCATTATAAAAAAACAATTACAATGACAACTGCACCCAAATATTTCTGGCTCAGAGGAAGGGTTGATTTTCAATGCATTTTTGGAATGATGCAGTAATAGAAAAGACACACTAAAGATCTAGTGGCCTTGTGTTTATGCCCTGTGAGAAATCTGAGGGTATTCTCACCCTAAACCCCTTGGATGCTCTGCGCAGGTGGCCAGGAAAAGGCCATCACTTTTGGATCCGACCATGGAGCGGGGAAAGGGGAGTTAAGCGAGCATGGATCACCTGGGTGGAGGGTCCTTGGGAAATAGGAGCGGGATGAGACATGGAATCTCCCTTTCCCTACTGCCGACCAACCAAACCATTCCCCAACCTTTATAGGTTATTGTAAGTCAGCTTCCCTTGTTTGCTAACATGTAAACACTGCAGTACTGAGACAAAGAAGATTCAACTAAGAGCAATGAAGACTAAAGACTTGCAGCACTCTGGTACTGGGACTAGGAAGATGCTTGCTAAGATCAGTGAAGGTCAGGCATGTCCCTATAATTGTGGTCAGGCAGGGCTGATTGGACAATCACACCTACAGCCTGTCAAGGGGCCGCAGGTGTATAAAAAGAGACCAGCCCACCATCAAAGAGAGCGACAGGAGAAGCAGCAGGAAGGCTGGTGTAAGCAACAGGGAACTTTAATTGGAAACCACGCCGAAATGCTGAGGTTTGCAGAGAGAGGCAATCTATGGCAGCGTGGCATTGGGGCTCCATAGTACAGATTGAACCTTGTGAAGGGAGCCGTGTGGAGAGGCTGTCCCTTTTCCTTGTGTTTTCTAGATGTTTGTTCCCCTGTGGCAGGAGGTCGCCACAGCAGTGTCTGAGGGTCAGGAGTTGGACCCCTGATGCGAAGAGCAGAAGACTGTTTGATCCATGCTGCTGGGGGGCGTGTGAATGCGACCAGTGAGTTTCTAATGATTGAGAAATCCAGTGCGCAAGTGTTTAAACTTGTCTGTTCGAGGAATACATTGTATCGGAGTTGTCGAGTGTTGGAGGAAACACGTTCTCAAAAGTCTCTGAATACTCAACCTTTCGTTTTAAGTGAATTAAATAAATAATACACGGCAGGTTGAATGGAAAGTGTGTTCTAAGCACAACCCGTGCCTAGTGAAAACAGAACCATATGAAAGCCTTAAAATGGCCTGCACTAGTTCAGAGGCCCGGATTCTCCTTCTCCAGGAGTCGGAGGGAAACGAAGCAAGAAGCATGGAAAACAGTGAGATGGTTTTAAAAGTATTTCTTTATTAAAAAAACATTTCCTCTGAAAGCTGGGTCTTGGAAACGTGTTCTTGCTCATGACAGTTACTACCCACCTCGAGTCTCTTACTGTGGAAAAAGTATTTCACAGACTGAAGACATTTCGAAGCAAATAAAGGTGCAATATTAATGATTTTGGAGGAAACATCTAGTTCCTATGTCCAACCAGTACCAATCAGTAGAGAGGTCATCTGTGCCGACTACACTGATGAGAGGCTAATAAGAATGGCTGCCACTTTAAAGTAGATGCTGGGCATTTTCATGCATTGCTCCACATTCAGTAAGAAAAAGGTGCTCAACACCAGCTTTGGACTTGATGCTTCAGAAAGGATGGCACCCCTGCCGTGGTGCTGATGTTCCAGTGGCAGCTGCTAGGATTAAAGCCCAAAAGCACGAAAAACACAAGTCTACAAACTGCTCTGGACATGGAAAGGTTGCAAGCACAAGCTTTTTATTTTTTTATTTTCAGACTTGCCTGTTCTGGCTGAGGATTGAGGTTCTGTATTGACATTCATGTGTACAAAAATGCACCTGACTTGGTGAGACCAACCGAGAGATTAAGATCATTATGTAAATATTTTGAATTGGACAAGAAGCTCCTTGGACATAAATTGCTATTTAAAAATTAACAGCTTTAATAATTAGAGCAAATAATAACCTAAGCTACATTACATCATGCGCAACATAGTCCACAACCTTTGCGCCCCCACAACTCTGCTGCTAATCACCCACCTATCGCTTTGCATTAGCCACCTAACAACTAAAGAGCGAGCCCGACCTAATCTGGCCAACAGCCTACTAGATAATCCAATCCCCATGGATCACCCTGCAGTGAGTCTACCGAGTTGGCTTCAAAGTAATCCTTGCAGCCTAGCCTCCAGAAATGCTAGACTCCGATCGAGACTAACTAGACTTTACAAACCTCTTACTAGATCCTTACCCTCAGCCAACAAAAGAACTAATAGCCAGAAGGAAACTATCACCAACCCCAATATCTTGAGGACCCAACCCGCTACCACTAAAATAAAACCTACTCACACTTATGCCACTGCAGCGGCCCTCCTTCCCTAAGGAGCTATAATAAATGGCAGATCGCTGACTGCTCACGCCACTGATATCGCTGACCTGATATTGGCTAACAACCTGGACTTTCTTGCTATTACGGAGTCTTGGTTGCATGAAGCAGCAGGACCCTTACTCTCATTAGCAATCCCTGAAGGCTATACCATATTGAGACAGGACAGAGATAAAACGCGAGGCGGCGGTATTGCCATCATCGCAAAATCTAGTCTAGCTATGAGACATATACCCTCCCCAGTTACTGACTCATGTGAAGTACTCACAGCCAAACCTCCGCTACTTAACTCCCAGACACTTACAATCCACCTTATCTATAGACCCTCTGGTCCTATTGGAACAATTAAGGAGAATATCAACACCTTACTGTCCAATAATCTTAAAGTCACGTCTCAACTACTTGTCCTAGGGGACTTCAACCTAGGTTTTAATGATCCTCTAGAAAAACGTGCCACCTCCATTGCCAGCACCTTTACTGAACTTAGCATAACCCAAAAAACACTGAACCCACACATATCAAAGGGTGAACCCTTGATTGGGTGGCGGACTGTAACTGCACCGCCAACATCACAACTATCTCCCCACAACAATGGACGGACCATTTCCTCTTGTCCTTTGAACTCTCCACAACCACACCACTCCCCCTAGTCCCCAACAACTGCACCGCCATGTCTAACCGGGAATAAAAAAAGTATCACAGCGGATAAAGTGATTCCTGCCATCCGACCCACCCTCAACCAGTTGGCCAACACTCTGAACCCTGAAACGCTTGTTGAGAAGTATAATAACATTATGTTAACCACTCTCGATAATATTTCCCCAATGAAACTTAGACCGAGCAAACCCAAATCCCATCTAAACAAATGGTTCACCCCCCAACTAAAAGAACTATGACTACTAAAGAGGAGTTCTGAAACCTTGTGGAGGCTACACCCTTCTGAAGACAATAGAACTAAACTAAGGGAAATCTCTTCTGACTACAAAAAGGAAATCTACTTGGCCAAGCGCAATTCATATAATGAGCGCATAACCAATGCTAATTCTAGCATGAGGGAATTGTTTACTATCCACAAGCCCTATTCGTGACACCTGCACCAAAGATAAAACATTGTGCTCAGATATACAACAGGCACTATCCAATAAAATAACTACACTTCAAAATAAAATAGCCAAAAAGAAGCCACACTCAATCACCTACCTCAGTCCAACAATTATACTTTGACCCCCTCGCCCCCCTTGAAGGAACATGACTGGAGGTGGGGACAGAAAAAAAAGAATATAATGAAAAAGGGACCCTGCAGAGTCGGATACGCGTTAGAGGGACGGATCTGGCACTGCAGGATTGCAGGGGAAGCGGCAGCAACCAAGCAGTTAAGTAGGGGAGGGGTTGGGGTGGTGGTGAAAGGTACATTTTGGGTTGTTTGGCTGAAGTGCAAATCGATTTGCAGCAAAATTGACTACGGTCAATTCCGCCGCAAATAATTACACTTCGGTCAAACAACCCAGAATACCATTCAAGGCAGCTGGCCAGCGCACAATTTGCGCTACAGCTCGAGCCTGTGGAAATGCGCCGGTCACCTTTAAGTATAAGGTGACCTGCTCATTTCCAAAAATGGATTGTCTAAAAATAGCATATCCTCCATTCTTTTTTTAAATACCCCATTATTTGAGGAACTGGGTCAAAATCTACATTTAAAAAAATAAAGAAAAATGGTTACACTATGAGAGAGAGGGAGAGTGATGGGTGAGATGTGAAGTGATAGGCAAGAAAGCAGATGGAGAGCAGTGGGTCAGAGGAGGAAGCGCTGCACAAGAGAGCAGAGGAAGCAGTGATGCGGTGGGCCAGAAATCTGAGAGCGAGCAGAGGTACAGAAAGTAGAGGGAGCGTGTGGTCAGTGAGCCAGAAAGCAGAGAGGAAGCGGTTGGCCAGAAAGAGGCAGTGAGCTGCAGATTGGGAAAAAGGATGAGGGAAGAGTACGATAGAATGGGAGAAAGGATGCAAGATGCAGAAGCAGCACAAAAGAATGAAGGACTGTATATTGCGGGAGGAATTGTAGAGTGTACAGGTGTGAGTTGCGAGTATGATTTGAAGTGTGGCAGGGGCTGGGCAGTGCAAATTGTGACTTGACAGTGTGACACAGCACGTGAGAATTTGTATGACAGAGAGAGAGGTTAAGGAATGTAAGTTGTGATGGAGAGTTGGTGAAATGTGTGTTGGTGAGAGAGGTGTGTGGGTGTTTGGGGAATTGGAGAACATAGAAGGGGAATATTTTCAGCATTACAATTGATAATGATCAATTTAGTTAATACTATTAAATAGGCATGAGCATTAAACCAGAAATGTAGCCAAATCAAACACTGTTCTGCCAAGCCAGAGACATCTGGGACTCTTCCTATTAAATTAATACAAAAGATACATAATAACGATACCCTGGCTCTCTTGTAGCCTTGCACTCTGGCTATTTCCTGCAATGTGTCAATTTTACACCCTCCAGTTAATACAAAATGTCCAGCAAAAATGCAGCAATAAATAACGGTTTGTGCCGCAAAATTTTCCATTTCATGCCGCAAAATTTGCCATTTCATGCCGCAAAATCCTGAAAGGTCTGCATAATGCACAGTTGTTTTGCTTGAGGTTCAGATCAGCAGTACTTCAATTTGCTCATTCTAATTCAATTTAATTTAAGATACCAATGAAGAACGATTCATACTCAGTTGCATGTTGGTCTACTTACTTACCCGATGTGTTTAAGTCAGAATCAATTATTTGGAAGTCTTCTGCAACTAATGTAGGATGTTTGGAGTAAAATATACCCTTAATCTGTGTAACACTAAGTAAATATGAAGAGGTGAAATGAAACGGTGATGAGACTGTGAAGTATGTAGGATCTTCATTCTGTCTTTCAAGCTGCCATGCCTTGCCTCCCCATCTCTGCCCTTTCCTCCTGCATCATGTCCTTCCTTTGACCCAAACGTGACCCTGTCCTTCAACATGAGGAGGACTAGCTACATGCATACAGTCTATATGACAAAGCATGCCAGTGTACAGGTGTGCCATTATAATGAACACATATTCAATTAACATCTCACGTGTCATTTTCACAGTAAGGACAGATACAAAGATATTCTAAAACTGTGGTAAAATAAAAACTGTACAATCACAAGTCATCGGGATCTGTATCACAATGTAACAACTGATAATACGTTGGTCCACTGGTTGAAAAATATGCATCACATTTGAAAAATGTTACCTTTTGCAAAAAAACACCACTGGTGTACCTTTTACAAAAAAAAGACCACTGGTGTTTTTTTGTAAAAGGTAACTGTTTTTCAAATGTGATGCATATTTTTCAAATAAGTATTCTCTGTATTCTCAAAGGTTTTTTACAACTCCTTCGAAGTACTTTCTGTTTTAGACTACACTTAAAAGGCAAGTTGCCATATTTTCAAGAAAGACAATTTAATTAAAATAATGTCTTCAAATGTCATAACATATGCGACAATTGGGGAATATATTCTGTTTACTCAGAACAGCTCTAACATGTAAGTTGTCTTAGATGTTCTACACTCTCTTTTCCCATGAACAGGTTATCTTAATTGCCATATTAGTACCGTCAATCAACTCTAATGTAGGGATAATATATGTATTAGTACCACTGGCACTCCCAGCTTCTGACTGGGACATATTTATACTGACCCCCTAAAGAAGCATAATTGGAAATGGATGGCTCACTCAGAGCACTCTCTCTCGTTTGGGGACTGAGGGTCTCTCTGCAACCCCTATAATTCTGGTATAATGGCAGCAGGATACTTTTCTTAAAATGTGTGTCTCTGTATGTATTAACTCCTTCATAACGCATTATAAAAAAACAATTACAATGACAACTGCACCCAAATATTTCTGGCTCAGAGGAAGGGTTGATTTTCAATGCATTTTTGGAATGATGCAGTAATAGAAAAGACACACTAAAGATCTAGTGGCCTTGTGTTTATGCCCTGTGAGAAATCTGAGGGTATTCTCACCCTAAACCCCTTGGATGCTCTGCGCAGGTGGCCAGGAAAAGGCCATCACTTTTGGATCCGACCATGGAGCGGGGAAAGGGGAGTTAAGCGAGCATGGATCACCTGGGTGGAGGGTCCTTGGGAAATAGGAGCGGGATGAGACATGGAATCTCCCTTTCCCTACTGCCGACCAACCAAACCATTCCCCAACCTTTATAGGTTATTGTAAGTCAGCTTCCCTTGTTTGCTAACATGTAAACACTGCAGTACTGAGACAAAGAAGATTCAACTAAGAGCAATGAAGACTAAAGACTTGCAGCACTCTGGTACTGGGACTAGGAAGATGCTTGCTAAGATCAGTGAAGGTCAGGCATGTCCCTATAATTGTGGTCAGGCAGGGCTGATTGGACAATCACACCTACAGCCTGTCAAGGGGCCGCAGGTGTATAAAAAGAGACCAGCCCACCATCAAAGAGAGCGACAGGAGAAGCAGCAGGAAGGCTGGTGTAAGCAACAGGGAACTTTAATTGGAAACCACGCCGAAATGCTGAGGTTTGCAGAGAGAGGCAATCTATGGCAGCGTGGCATTGGGGCTCCATAGTACAGATTGAACCTTGTGAAGGGAGTCGTGTGGAGAGGCTGTCCCTTTTCCTTGTGGTTTAGATGCTTGTTCCCCTGTGGCAGGAGGTCGCCACAGCAGTGTCTGAGGGTCAGGAGTTGGACCCCTGATGCGAAGAGCAGAAGACTGTTTGATCCATGCTGCTGGAGGGGGGTGTGAATGCGACCAGTGAGTTTCTAATAATTGAGAAATCCAGTGCGCGAGTGTTTAAACTTGTCTGTTCGAGGAATACATTGTATCGGAGTTGTCGAGTGTTGGAGGAAACACGTTCTCAAAAGTCTCTGAATACTCAACCTTTCGTTTTAAGTGAATTAAATAAATAATACACGGCAGGTTGAATGGAAAGTGTGTTCTAAGCACAACCCGTGCCTAGTGAAAACAGAACCATATGAACGCCTTAAAATGGCCTGCACTAGTTCAGAGGCCCGGATTCTCCTTCTCCAGGAGTCGGAGGGAAACGAAGCAGGAAGCATGGAAAACAGTGAGATGGTTTTAAAAGTATTTCTTTATTAAAAAAACATTTCCTCTGAAAGCTGGGTCTTGGAAACGTGTTCTTGCTCATGACAGTTACTACCCACCTCGAGTCTCTTACTGTGGAAAAAGTATTTCACAGACTGAAGACATTTCGAAGCAAATAAAGGTGCAATATTAATGATTTTGGAGGAAACATCTAGTTCCTATGTCCAACCAGTACCAATCAGTAGAGAGGTCATCTGTGCCGACTACACTGATGAGAGGCTAATAAGAATGGCTGCCACTTTAAAGTAGATGCTGGGCATTTTCATGCATTGCTCCACATTCAGTAAGAAAAAGGTGCTCAACACCAGCTTTGGACTTGATGCTTCAGAAAGGATGGCACCCCTGCCGTGGTGCTGATGTTCCAGTGGCAGCTGCTAGGATTAAAGCCCAAAAGCACGAAAAACACAAGTCTACAAACTGCTCTGGACATGGAAAGGTTGCAAGCACAAGCTTTTTATTTTTTTATTTTCAGACTTGCCTGTTCTGGCTGAGGATTGAGGTTCTGTATTGACATTCATGTGTACAAAAATGCACCTGACTTGGTGAGACCACCCGAGAGATTAAGATCATTATGTAAATATTTTGAATTGGACAAGAAGCTCCTTGCATATAAATTGCTATTTAAAAATTAACAGCTTTAAAAATTAGAGCAAATAATAACTTAAGCTACATTACATCATGCGCATCATAGTCCACAGCCTTTGCGCCCCCACAACTCTGCTAATAATCACCCACCTATCACTTTGCATTAGCCACCTAACAACTAAAGAGCGAGCCCGACCTAATCTGGCCAACAGCCTACTAGATAGTCCAATCACCATGGATCACCCTGCAGTGAATCTACCGAGTTGGCTTCAAAGTAATCCTTGCAGCCTAGCCTCCAGAAATGCTACACTCTGATCGAGACTAACTAGACTTTACAAACCTCTTACTAGATCCTTACCCTCAGCCAACAAAAGAACTAATAGCCAGAAGGAAACTATCACCAACCCCAATATCTTGAGGACCCAACCCCCTACCACTAAAATAAAACCTTCTCACACTTATGCCACTGCAGCAGCCCTCCTTCTCTAAGGAGCTATAATAAATGCCAGATCGCTGACTGCTCAACCCACTGATATCGCTGACCTGATATTGGCTAACAACCTGGACTTTCTTGCTATTACGGAGTCTTGGTTGCATGAAGCAGCAGGACCCTTACTCTCATTAGCAATCCCTGAAGGCTATACCATATTGAGACAGGACAGAGATAAAACGCGAGGCAGCGGTATTGCCATCATCGCAAAATCTAGCCTAGCTATGAGACATACACCCTCCCCAGTTACTGACTCATGTGAAGTACTCACAGCCAAACTCCCGCTACTTAACTCCCAGACACTTACAATCCACCTTATCTATAGACCCCCTGGTCCTATTGGAACAATTGAGGAGAATATAAACACCTTACTGTCCAATAATCTTAAAATCACGTCTCAACTACTTGTCCTAGGGGACTTCAACCTAGGTTTTAATGATCCTCTAGAAAAACATGCCACCTCCTTTGCCAGCACCTTTACTGCACTTAGCATAACCCAAAAAACACTGAACCCACACATAGCAAAGGGTGAACCCTTGATTGGGTGGCGGACTGTAACTGCACCGCCAACATCACAACTATCTCCCCACAACAATGGACGGACCATTTCCTCTTGTCTTTTGAACTCTCCACCACCACACCACTCCCCCAAGTCCCCACAACTGCACCGTCATGTCTAGCTGGGAATAAAAAAAGTATCACAGCGGATAAAGTGATTCCTGCCATCCTATCCACCCTCAACCAGTTGGCCAAGCACTCTGAACCCTGAAACGCTTGTTGAGAAGTATAATAACATTATGTTAACCACTCTTGATAATATTTCCCCTATGAAACTTAGAATGAGCAAACCCAAATCCCATCTAAACAAATGGTTCACCCCCCAAATAAAAGATCTACGACTATTAAAGAGGAGTTCTGAAACCTTGTGGAGGCTGCACTCTTCTGAAGACAATAGAACTAAACTAAGGGAAATCTCTTCTGACTACAAAAAGGAAATCTACTTGGCCAAGCGCAATTCATATAATGAGCGCATAACCAATGCTAATTCTAGCATGAGGGAATTGTTTACTATCCACAAGCCCTATTCCTGACACCTGCACCAAAGATAAAACATCATGCTCAGATATACAACAGGCACTATCCAGTAAAGTAACTACACTTCAAAATAAAATAGCCAAAAAGAAGCCACACTCAATCACCTACCTCAGTCCAACAATTATACTCCTGACCCCGCCCCCCCTTGAAGGAACATAACTCAATAGCCTGCTTCAAGTTCACCGAAACGTCCATTCTGGAGGTAGAGAAAGTTATCCTCTCACTTAAGCCATCCAACTGCCAGGGCGACCTCTGCCCAGCCCAACTCATAAAAGATGCTGCAAGAGATCTTTCCCCGTTTGTATCCAAACTTATCAAGGCTACATTTGCATCTGACACTGTCCCTACCAACTTGAAACTATCCTGGGTGCTGCCTCTGTTAAAAAGCATACCCTTGATCCACTCATACCTACAAACTACCGTCCCATCACGACAGTTCCATTTCTGTTGCCTACAATCAAATAAAAAATTCCTAGAACTTCATAAGTTCTTAGGAACATGACAATCAGGGTTCCTCCTCAACATGGGACTGAGACCGCCCTTATTGATCTGAAGGCACAAATTGATGAGCTTCGAGATAAAGGAAAAACAGCCCTCCTCCTATTGCTTGACCTCTCTGCTGCATTTGACCTTGTTAACCACAAGGTCCTATGCAGCCACCTAGATTCGGGCCGCCCACTTTTCCAAAGAGGCTATAACGTGGATTGAGTCATTTCTAAGCAACAGGCCCCTCAGGGTGTTCTCCCCATCAGCAGTGGTGGACCTGATCCCTATTATTACCTGCGGTGTACCACAGGGTTCTTGCGTCACCCCACCCTTTACAATATATTTACTAAGCCCCTTTTGGATAATCTGGACCTTCTTGGTATCACCTACACTAACTATGCAGATGATACTCAGATTCTCCTCGCACTTTCTGGGGATTACAACAAGGATTTGGCCTTGGTAAATAGGGTATATCTCATCATTCAGGCATGGATGGCAACCCACGGTCTATGCCTGAATGATGAAAAAACTGAGCTTATCATCCTAGGTACCCACACCAACCTCAAGAAATTAGGCCAAGACTACTCTTCATTTGTAATTGATGGCAACCTCATTAAGGTGGCCAAAGAGGTAAAGACACTTGGCTTCTACCTTGACTCCACCCTCTCCTTTTTGAAACAGGTGAAGTCCATGGCCTCAGCCACAGTTTACACTTATAAGCTCATCAGAACAAGCAAACCCTTTCTCTCAGACTACAATTGCATCATCTTGGCCAGAGCCCTTATACTATCTTGGCTAGATTATTGTAATGCCTTATACATCGGTGCCAACAAATCCACTATCCATAGGATTCAAATCCTTCAAAACAATGCCTTGACAGCGGCTCTAGGCTTGTCTAAAAAATCTCACATATCCACGATAAGGCACCAAAATAATTGGCTTTCCACCCAAAATAAAGTTCATTTAAAAGTTGCATCCCTTACTCACAAAGCTCTGAATAATGCAGCCCCTAGTTATCTCACTGACAGATTCCACAGGAGATTTTCCACCAGACCATCGAGAACAGTCAATACCAATAGCCTTATCATATTGAGATTTAAGTTGTTTAAGGCCGGGGGTAGCAGCTTCCCAGTTAGAGCGGCACAACTCTGGAACTCCCTGCCACATCCTATAAGAGAAGAACAGCCCTACCTTAAATTCAGAACTAACTATATAAATTGGCTGAAATCTCTGGACAGTTAGCTCCACAATAGTGTACACATGACTCCCTTTATATACACATGTATCCTTTTGTCTATCATGTACGTCTTCTCATATGTATCTATTTATTTGACCGACCACTGCCATGTATATACACCTCTGCTTTTCATATATGTAACCTATGTAACCTTGTAACCTTAGCCTCGCATATTCTGTACTGTTGCACCCTGTTGCCTCCGGGTTTGGCGCACATTATAAATGAATAAACAAAGAAACAAATAAATAAATACAACCAATACACAATGGGTTGAATGCAAAGTGTGTTCTGAGTGCAAACGATGCCTATTGAATACCAAACTAAACGAAAACCTTAACAAGTACAACCAATATCTATTAAATGCCGAACTGAGTGAAAACCTTACTAAAAGACAGAACTGCTAGATATTAAGTTCAAAAGTAAAACAGAACTTACAATTTGAGTAAAAACCATCAGATGCTGAATTCTAAATGAACATTTAAATCCAAGTGAAACCAATGTATGCTGTATTGAAAATTGAATGACGTGAAAACTACATATTACATTCAAAGGAGAATAAATTAAGACTTTAAAGTTTATTCCAACACAGCTACAATTTCTACATGAAAAACCAACCATACAAAGAAGACACAAGATTGACAAAGAGTCTTTAAAAGGACAAATGATATTTTTGGTGCTGAAATTAAGTCTTGGGGAAGGGAGCCCTGCGACTTGCTGCTGAAATTAAGTTTTGGGGAAGGGAACCCTGAGACTTGAACCAATCATTGACTTGAGAGCAGAGTCTCAATGTTCTTTTGTGCTTGGAACTGTGTTACTCGAAACACGGGGAAGGGATCCCCAAGTACTGGTTAAAACGGTATCATTCTGAACACAAAAGATGTAATTTTGAGACTTTTTGTTGGAACTGCTTTATACTAGGGGAAGGGAGCTGAAAGGAATCTGCGAGCTGGAAGAAGCTTAAAGCTTTATGTTGGACACTGTTTCTTTTGATTGCTGATATCCCTACACATTGTAAAGATGAGTTATGAGGGCAAGTATAGGTTTTTGAACACAGACACATTCTTCAGTTGAACTATCAGACTTTCCTTAATTTTGTTTAGGTAAGGAAATCCCACCTTAGCATATGACAAGTTAGACCTTTCTCCATCCTGTCATTTAAATTAATAAAAGCCTTTGTTTTGAATTCTGAATCTGTTGTCTGTTTCCTGCTTCATGATGCCTTCACAGCCCTCATCCCCTTTCCTGTGGATAAAAATTAAACAATACGCACACAGAATAGGGGAATTGGGCACTTGAAGACTGATCCCAGGAACATAAAAAGGGAACGAAAAAAAGAAGGATTAATGAAATTGGAGGCACCCTGTGGAAGGGTCAAAGCATTTGATTTGGAAAGAAATATGTGGATGATTGCAAGTATTTACATCAAACACCATCTGCTAACCGTGTGGCTGTCTGGACTTAAACAGGGCGATACAATAGCTCAGTGTGTTGTGCACCCCTGCAGGTGTATGTGTAACCTGCAGATCACAAGTTTTAATGCTGGCACATGACTCTAAATTTGAGAAATTGAGTTCCCTAACAAATATCCTCTTTCCAAAGTGCTTATAAGCTGAGGGAGGCTTTGTTTGTAGCACAATATAAAATAATATTGTTAGATGATTTGCTGAACTCATTGTTCCATCGTCAGAATGAGACCACTCAACCATCTCATATTATGGTGATGTTGAATACCATATTTTTATTACAGATTTGTGCTACTCTGCATAAGTGAGACAAAATATCCCAACACATTATGAAGGAATTCATAAAAGCTAAGTGCAATACATGATTCCTCCCTTTAGCAGAACCAAGCAAATATTAAACGTTAATGAAAAAGGATTGGGAATTTCAGCAGGAGAACCTAGAATTAAAATGCAGGCATTAGTCTTCATGTATACATACATTCACTCACCCTGCCAACCTAAAAAGACAACATTCATTTTTACTGCATGATGGTTCATACTAAATGACATCACTCTCCAGGAAGCTGTCAAGAGTATCAGTTTTTAGAATTTGCAAGTGTGGAAATCATTCTGCTGAAATTCTCAAAAAACTAAAGCTTAGCTGAAGAAAGGATGAGGCAATAGATTGTACATGTAGGGGTTTGTGTCAGGTTAGGCTTTCGCAGGCTTTACTCTGATATGTAATAACGCATATCCAGAGAGGTTATTTAGAGATGAAGTACAGTGCACCTCAATGCTCTGCATTGTCTCCATTATTAATTAACATCTATGTCAACCCTTCTCATGACTTGCAGTCTAACCAGAACTCAGGTTATCAGTGCTATGCAGATCATGCCAAAATACTATTTTAACTCACTGACATACCTTCTCAGATAACGAGTTCCTCCAATCTGATATCTTCTCAAATTCAGACTTGATCAAGGGTAACTGCCTTGGTCTTTATATAGGCAAAACTGAGTTGGCCATCATCCACCCTCATAGCAGCTCTTCAATGTCTGACAAATCTTCATTTCAGATAGACTATATTCTGTCCCACTTCTATCTAAGTCCAAAACTCAACATTTTTCTCACCATATTAATTGGGTTGTGAGTAGCACCTCCTATAAGCTATGTTTGTTCAAACAACTTCATCCCTATCTTTGCCAGGATCACGTTAGCACCATTGCAAGAATAGTAGGAGTTAAGATTGATAACTGCACTGCAACTCAAGTCTACACAGGATTCCTTAAAGCTTCTTTTCAGAAATGACAAACACTTCAAAAGACGAATGCAAGGCTTGTCGTGAAGGTCTCTTTCAGAGCTCATGTCTCCCTGATTTGTTGTTAGTTAGATTGCATCCCTATGTCCACTAGAATTTTAAAATAACCACTGTGGCACACAAATGTATCTATGGAAATGCACCTTGTTATATATCTGATAGGACTAGAATGTTATGCACCAATATGTCCCCTTAGTTCTAGCAATTGGTTAGTGTTGCATAACTTAGAAATTATTTGTCCTCTGCAGGTGGAAAAACCTTCTCTGTACAAGAAATAAAGATCTGGAATGAGCTACTTGAACCTCTCAGTTTGAACCAGATTTAACCAGATGTTATACAAATCCCATAAAACGTGTTTGTTTCACTAACATTTTGAGTAAGGAAATAATGAATCCAGCTCAGTTACTTGTTTGCCTCCTCAGTCCATGCTGTGCTCCTGTGTCATTGGGTGGTGAGTGCAATAGAAATAGTTTTAGTGGAAGAGTGCACAAGCTTCCTTACGTCGGCTAGGTTGATAGTAGTATGTAAGGCATGTAAGGCTTGAAATGAGTAAAGAAATCCTTCTCATTGGGATGCCTGATCCTAGTTTCCCCCTCAGTCTCTGGCCAGACTCCTTGGGTCCCCTCTCTTCACCCACCTTTGAGGCAAAAAACCTTGGGATCATCTTTGACTCCTTTCTCTCCTTCTTTCCACACATCACAGACCTTGCCAAGAAGTCCAATTTTCAGCTTTGTCTCCTCAGGGGCATTCTACCTTTCCTCGCCTTCCCCCAGAAACTTAATGCCTCCAGAGCACAGTTTCTCTTTAGGGTTGACTACTGCAAAAGCCTCTTCCTCAGCCTTCCTCTTTCCTCCCTTTGCCCCCTCCAACTAATCCAGAATAGGACTGCAAGATGTATCCTTGGCCTTAAACCCTTTGCATCATCCACAAGGCTGTCCGGGACCTGGGACCTCTCTACATCCAGCTTTCTCTCCCAAAATAGCTCCCAGCCAGAATCTTTCAGTCTTCTGGCCTTAACACTCTGGAAGTCAAATGTTTCTCCAAGCAGAGAGTGGGAGGTAGATCCCTTTTCTCGGCTGGTGCCTCCCTCTGGAACAGCCCCTCTACCACCTCAGCCTGGAGCCAGACCTTCTTAAGTTACGAAATGTCTCCAGACCTTTCTTTTCTCCTCTTCCTTCCCTCTCCCTCTCCCATGCTAAACTCTCCACCTGACACTGAAACTGGGGCCTGGTCCCTTCAGAGTCATACAGGGACTAGACTACCCCCACCAGTCCCTCCCAGCATCCTCTGACAGCACTTGCCCTCAAGCTCCCTTTCCCAGACTATCCCAACTTAGTCCTCCCTGTCCACTGCACTCTTCCTCCCCTCTCCCCCTCTTTCCCCTGGAACTTGCCGCCTTGGCCTGACCAACACTTGCCTGCCCCCCACCCGTGCCTTCATAATTTCAAAGGTGGTGGAATTAAGAATTGTGAGTTACATTTCAAGTATGGTCAGTTTCAAAAGGGTCCAATGGTGAAATTACATAGAAGACATAATAATGTATGCTTCCTTTTAATTAATTGAATATATATATATGGAGCAACAAGGAATGCTAGCTAAATAGCCAAGATATGCATTTGCAGCTGAAGATGAGTTATCAATAAGGTATCCAGTGTTTTTACCGAGGAGTTTTATTCGAGGTATTTATTTTTTATCGAAACATTTTTACCGAACAAATACTGAATTTCTTTTAAATTGCATATAAGGGGGGGGCTAAGGGGTTAAAACAGGTGGGGAGGGGATCGCTGGGGGTGGTTAAAACATGGGGAAATGGGGGGTTTGGAGGTTAAACCCCACCATATAAAAAAGATTTGATAAATAATACCTCGAAGAATAAATCTTCATTAAATTACATAGAAACATCAAAAACTGTAAAGAAGATGTTTGCAGATTCAAGAGACATATTGCTTACAGTTTTAAATTGATTTGGCCTTACTTATTAACAACCTAAGAAAAAGGAATGTGGCAACTACAACTGTATAAACCTGCATATAAAAACAGTTTTTCAAGCAGCTTTATTTAGGATGTGTACACCAGCACATAACTAGATATTGCAAGTTGGCATATTCGTAGTGCAGGACAAGACACACGGCCTGATTCACTTCAGCTTTTTAGAATGGTGAAATTCCACTGGAAAATGCTCAGTGTACTAGGCCCACAATCATTCAAATGTATAACATTTCTGGGCAGTTTCAATTGAGAGGTAATAATTCATCATTAAGGTTTAAGGAATGTTTCTTACCAGTTTAGAAAGGAAACCGGTGAACAAAATATACAATTTTTAAAGAGTAGGATTAATGACACATATGCATTCATGGTTTTAATTCTAGGATAAAATTACGAGGCTACATTCCAAATATTTATCATATATTGAAGGGCCAATTGTCAGCACACAATCACTTAGATAAGCAAACACCAAGACATAGAAAACCTCGAATGTGAAGCTAAGTGCTACAGATGGGATGAGCTGCTCTAGTTTCAGTATGCCAATGAGTTTAGTGTGGCCCTGTAGCAAGAGTAATGAAAAAAATAATTAAAGCAAAGGGTTCGTATCCTATAGTCGCACACATGCATGTATTGGACGAGCATCCATTAAAGGAACTGGTTAAGCAGGATGTGATGGGCAGTTATCGTCTGGCCTCAGGATTAATCTAATGCACATTTATATTGTGACTGCTCAGTCTTCTGCCACTGTGCAAAGTACGCATGGCTAGTTGCCTGTTTGACAGACTACATTGTCGTCTTAGGGTCTTTGGCAGAAACTGGGCTGATTGATCAAGGTTGTAACCCTACTGGTGTTTGCTCTACCAATCACCCACAACATCTGCATATCCATCCAGCACACCTAATTTTGGGACCCTTGACCAACACATTTATTCAAATGTCTCATAGGGTCTTTCTGGTCTGTATTCTTTTGTTCCTGGTAAATTTTGTGGTGTTGTGCTTTCATTCAGTTAGGAAATGTTTGACCAATGGGCAGCCTACATTGTAACCCTGTCTCTCAATGCAGTTACCTAAAACTTAATTCAAAGTTCTGGTCATTGAATATTGTAACAGGTTTACTGTCTAGAAGGGGTACAGACAAAAAAGAACCAAATAAATACTGTACCGACCCCCCCTCCAAACAAATCAGGGTGAATCCATGTATTGCTGTGTTTCAAATGCAGTCATTGAAAGCAACAAACACTGTATGTCACCAGTTCACACCCTTGGATTACCTGCACTGCGCCAGCGAGGGGCACTTGGTGTACAGCCACTTCCAACGCCTGAAGCATTTTGCCTATTCGTCTGCACTGCGTCCAGTGTGGATGGTTTATCCAACATCAAAAAAAAAAACACATGGGGGTAATTTTTTGCCAAAGTGAATATTGCAAGAGGGGACTGCGAATGTGTGCACTTCCTTGCACTGACATCCAATTTTAAACAGTTTCCATGCATTGTGGCACAAGTGTTGGCTCTCAGGCCCAGGGTGCGTGCAAGGCTAATAGCTCTGCACAATAAAGCCACAGCTACACCGGATGAGGGTAAACATTGACTATTTTATTTACGCCTCTTGCGCGCTCTCATTAACACAGGCCATGTGATCTTCCCTCATTATATTGTCGCGTCACCTGACACAGTGTGACTCTATGCAATGCTACACCTCCCCCCAAAATAGCATTCTCCTACCCCATTTCCTCAATCCATCATCTTGGCTTTCGGATGGAGCAACAGGGTCTGCTTCTGTCTCGGAGATGAGTTGGCTCGTCCATCTGTTCACTCTCAAGACCAATTGGCTCTTCTGCTTCCGATTCAACTTTTCTACTTAGTATCCAAATTCTTCCCTGAAACAGATTTCATCTTAACTCCATTCTTGGTCAGTTTGTGGTGGGCCACCTTGTGTCTTTCTAAAGTACGAGCCAGCTGCCTCTCTCTGCCGTAACCATGGACCCCTTTATGCCAATGATGGTCTGGGGCTGTGGGTCAAAAGGTGGTGTGTCTTTGTGGGATTGTGTTTGTCGCATCAGGACATTGTCTGCCACCTTTAGGTTGGTATCTCAAGCTTGCCATCTGTGGTCTGCGTCGTCCTTCATGTTGTCTTTTGCCTGGTCATCCTTTCTTCTCATTTCCTGATCTTGTCTGTCCACCTCTCGATGGGGTGTCTCGTGGGGTATCCGGGAGCGCACTGGGCAACCAAACATTTGTTCCGTCGCGCAGACTCCCGTGGAGTTTTGGGGTGTATTTCGGCAGTCCCTAAGGAGTTGGCACAGGGACTGTTCGATAGGTATGTGAGTGATGTTTGCTATTATGATGGCCCTCTTTATGTTGGCCATGAAACTCTCCACAGTCCCATTTGCTTGGGGCCAAAGTGGAGTAACCTTCCTGTGGTGGAATTCCATGTATTTGGAAAAGTTGTTGAAATCACTTCCCATGAACGGAGGGTCATTGTCAGATTACACTACCTTTGGGACACTGTAGGCTGAGAATATTCGGTTAAATGCAGGGATCGCAGCCGTGCCGGCTGTGGATGCTAGTATCGCAGTCTCGGGATACCTAGAATGTTTGTCAAGAACCACCAATGCATAGTTTCCTGATCGTAGTGGGCTGTAGAAGTCGATTGCAACTTCTTCCCAGATTCCTTCCAGGAGGGGTGTCATGTGTAGGGGTTCTGGACATGACTGAGATTACAGCATATGTGGCATGACGTCAATGTGCTCTCGATAAGCTGTCCATGCCGGGGAACAACACTTTCCTCCAGAGAATGTGTTTTGTTGACGGTATTCCTCTGTGATTCTCATGTGCAATGCCTACTGCCCTTTGGTGTAGGGAGGATGGCAGCACGATTCGGTCTCCTTTGAGAACCAGGGACGAGGGGGGCAGGGAATGTTCATCTTTGGATCTTGCTAGGGGCCTGTATGTCGAGCACTTGGTTGTTCTGTACAAACGCTTCGGCTGACTTCCATCTGCCGTTGAGAACACATGTGGTTGTGAGAGCCGGGGTCGCATCTTCCATGGTGCAATTTGTCAGTACTGCAATGGGTATGGCTCGTGGCACTGCATGATGAATGATGTCATTGATATATCCATCAGACCGGTTGTTCGAGGTGTAGAGCCATGACAACGGTTAACGGGACAGGAAGTCGGCTGGATTTTCGTCTTTTCCAGGTTTATGTATGATGCTGTACCTGTATTCCTGCAGGTGATGCTCCCATTTGGCTATCCAGGGGGCCGGGAGGATCTGGGTATTGGGATTCCCATATATGGCGACGAGGGCCAGATGGTCCATGATGATGATGAACGGTTTGCCGTATAGGAAAAGATGGAAGTGTTCACATGCCCAGACCACTGTTAGTGCCTCATTTTCAGCCTGCGAGTATTGATGCTCCACCTCTGTAAGGCTTTTGCTGGCGTATGACACAAACTTCCTTTGTGCATGTTTGCTGCCTGAGTGCTGAGCGAGGATGGCACCCAGGCCCATGGGGCTTGCGTCTACTGTTATTTCGGTGTGTATGTTGGGATAAAAATATGACATGCAGACAGCTGTTGCGATGTCTTTACGAATCTTGGCAGACGCCTTCTGCTGAGCCGCACCCCACTCAAAAACGAGGTACTTTTTGGTTTGAACCGAGAGTAGGCTATTGTGAAGGCAAAGTCAGGCAGATGACGAGTGCAGTAACTTACCAATCCTAGAACGTACCTTACTTGTGCAATGTTTGTTGGGCGAGGGGTTTCCGTCAGTGCCTGGATTTTGTCAGGGTCTGGTTGGATGCCTTTCTCAGAGACGATGTGCCCAAAGTATTTGAGTGTCGTCTTCTTAAATGCACATTTCTCTTCATTAAGTGTCAGATGTGCGTCGTTGAGGGCGGAGCATACTTTCATCAGTGTTGCGTCATGGGCATCCTGTCAAATCCTGACCAAAGATGAGGATATTGTCACTATAATTAATACAGTGTGTTTTGTGGCATTGTATCTTGCAGATCTGCTCCTGGAATATCTTCGCAGCTGAAGATATCCCAAAGTTCAAACGCTTATAGCGGAATAAGCCTAGGTGGGTGGTGATGGTAGTGATTTAACATGACTCTTCGCTTATTACTATTTGATGGTACCCTTTGTTAAGGTCTAGGTGAGAAAAGACTTTGGCTCTGTTGACTAGGTGCATCATATCTTTGATGCGTGGGGATTGGTGATGTTCCCTTAGTAGGGCTTGGTTCGGTACATGCATGTCTACACACAATCTTATGTGTCCTTCTGGGCCCCTTTTCGGTACTGGTACCACTGGGGAGACCCACGGGGTGGGATCGGATGCTGGTTCTATTATATCAGCCTCAACGAGGGCGAGTAGTTCCTTCTCAACTAGGTGTTGAATGTTAAACAGGATTCTTACAATAGTGTTGTGCTACTGGCTTCACTGTTTTGTCTATGTGTAGTTGGATTTTATGGCCTTTCAGTTTTCCAATGAAAACACCTTGAAACACTTGTCTGTCATTATTTGATATAATATGTGGATGAGTCCCATCTGTATGGCTGATTTGAAACTTCACACATCTGCTGGATACGTCAGTGACGAGGACGTGAATAAGTATGCAGTCCTGTTTGTCTTTGTGGCGGCAAGTGGTTGTGAAGGCTCCTAGACATGAGAGTGGTTGTTTTGCTCCGTATGTGTAAATGTCACACATGCATTCTGTAGTCTCAGGCTTGTGTGAGCCTGCAGTATATGCACTCTGGCATTGTGCTCATCATGGCACCTGAGTCAACAAGGCAGTTGAAGTCTCTCCCTTGAATGGTAACTGGTAGCGTGGGGCTATGTTTCGAGGCTGCTGATTTTCCTAGGGCATACAGATACCCTCTCTTCCTCCGTTCCGACTTTGACTGGGTATCGGAACACTCGTGGATGGCATGTCTGCACATAAGTGGTGGAATTGTCTGTTACCTTTTTGGTGCGCTTCTGGCGAAGAGGAGTGCTTTGTACAGGTGTGACGTCACTCCTTGTTGTGCCTTCTTTCTGCAGATTTCCGTTTTTCCTCCCGGTAGTGTCGGGTGTGGGTGGTTTATGCTGGTGCGTCCTCTGCTTGGCGTAGTTTGTCCTGGATGCCTTGAGGTTTGGGCACATGATGCGAAAGTGGTCCTCGCCTCTGCAGGCTGAGAAAATCTGACCAATGGCCGGGCACGACCCGTCATGTGGGAGGTCATAGCCGCATTGGAAACACAGTCTTATCTCTGTCCTGGTGTCCTGTATGGCGTGTGGTTGTGCCATGTGTTTATCTATGGTTTCTTCTTTCACTGTTGCCATCAGTGAGATGTGGAGCTTACTCATGGAGGATATCTGGAGATCCATCAACAAGGTTGACCTTGCTAGGATGAGAATTTCTGCTAGCGTCTGTGGCACTTGTAGTAGTTTCTTTTTTAAGGGAATCGACTCGCATCCTGCAATGACATGTGACTTGATAGCTTCATTGATCATGTAGCAGTGAAATTCACAGTGTTTTACTTTGGATCAAACGCGCGTCACAAATTTGTCCATGCTCTCTCCTGGGAGCTGCCTTGTGGTGTGAAACACGTGCCTTTCATAATCTACATTCGTATACTTCGCAAAATGTTAATTCAATATGCATTTGAGGTCATTGCATTTGTAGTCAACGTCTTCTGGGAGTTCAAAAATGATATCCCACACCTCTGGGCTGGTGGTAGGGTGAGGAGTCCTATGATACGTGTGTCCTCTTGAGGGTCGAGGGCATTGAGGTATGCGCCAAATTCCTTCATCCACCTGGTCCATCGCAAGCCCAAGCTGGTGCAGTCTGTGGTGTCGAAAGAGAGCAGGGACGACAACGGGAAAGCATTGCTCCCATGGGGTGGCAAGATTCTGGTCCTGTACCGGGGCAATTATACTGCTGTCCGTGGGGTGTGTTCAAACCCCTGTAGCTCCCTCCTGGGTAACGTGGTATCACCTTGTAAAGTGGCAAATTCCTCTGGGTTATGTTTTTCCCAATGGTGAGGCCTCAGAGATTGCAGTGAGTCGAGTGTGGCCCCTTCGCTTATCAGGGCCGATCAGGGACACTGATGGATGCACAGAGCCAGAAGAATGCTGCAGCTCCAGTGTGAGGTGTGGGCTGTGGCAGTGGGTTCACCGCCTTGTCGCCATTGTGACTGTATGCAATGCTACAAAAAGTAGCACATACATCTGTGGTGACCAGAACTAATCCTTAAATTAATCTCAGCATTTACGCATAGAGGGACTGTTTCATAGAATCCAGTGCTTTAGCATAAGCATGCAAATCATATTTACGCATTAAAGCATTTGTTATTGTCAGGCAGAGTGAAGTTAGAGTGGATTCAGTGCCGAAAAATGGCAGATTTGCTCGATGTCCCAGCCACGCCTGGAAATCGCTCAGACCTGTAATAAATGAGTAAAACCGTGCATAGTTGCATGTATAGTTTTTACTAATCTTTTATCAGGTTCAGGGGATTGGAAAATGTGCTCCTATGTGTCGTTTACATACGGAAATGCACTTCTATGGGGGCGCCATTCCTTGCCCAACAAAGCCTGTAAGTGCTTAGAAGTCAATTAGTTGTTCCATTAGAAACAGTAGGATCGCTTTCCACATTTTTAATGTGTTTCTGTTTAAAAACCTCCTGTTACAGAATGGAATGTCTCCCAAATTATCTGCGTCTAGTCCATCCTTAAAATCTCGGAAGTAATGAATGCTAAATCTGCAGAGCTTAAGCATAGCCTCCATGTAACCTGCGATTGGCAAACTGTGTGTGTACAATTTGTTAGCTATAATCAGTGATGCAATCTACATCAGCATAATAAAAGGGAAGGCTGCTCCCGCCCTTTTAAATACTGGGCTTAGAGTGCGGAGGCTACAAGAAAGGACATGAACCAGCCTGCCATAAAACGTTGTTTTATTTGAGCCCGAAGGCAAAAAGAACCTCTCTCGTGTTGTAATTACTGCGTCTTGGAATATTATACACAAGGGGAGCTGGGGGGGAGGGCAGAAGGGGCGCAATATCAGCACAAGCGTGGGGTGTGTTGAAAAGTTTAAATGATGCTTCAATAACTCATTTGTGACAACTTAGTTACATGTATAAAACCCTGCTTTGGTTTGGCAGTTGGTGCCCACAATCTTGCTAATAGTGCAAGTTTTATTTGGGATGTGCACATTAGCACATAAGCAGATAGTGCCCATTGGTTATTGCGCTCGCACTGTCCTGGAGGACTATTTTTCCAACTGATGCATCTTGGGCCCGATTCTGGGCCAAGAGGAAGGCCCAGTCTGATCGAAAGTGGCAAGCAAGCACTCCAAAACTACCATTTCTTATGATGTCAGCTGACTCACTGTCTAAATTTGTTCTGCGTAGCAATGTACATCTCTCGCCCCCAGGCATAAGAAAAAAAAAGGCAATTCTTGTTTGGACCTGTTCAAACTGGGAGGAGCCAGGGCCTGAACCCCTGCTCAGACAACAGGTAAGCAGGCACTGACATGTATTTTCTCCCTCTGTCCCCAGAGGCCATCACCAGGCAATTGTCAACGGCATAGCCCATCCTCTAAAGCATGGACTCCACAAGGCAGCAACCTCACCCATGTCAGCCTTCAGCCCATCAGCACCCCTTCACTGTCCAGAACGCAGAAGTTGATGCTGCCCAACATCCGCTCAGCTATCATCCATGAGGCAGACATCGCCGATCTCATCGCGAGACACAACCATACCGCCATCTTCAACACAGAGACCTAGCTGACAACCACCTACACCCACATCCTAGACATCCTTGTCCCTGACAGCCACAGCATCCAAAACAGAGATCATCTGAACAAGACAGGTGGAGGCCTTGCTGTCATCCACACTAGCTTGTGGCCCTGCACCAGATTTGACATCAACAACTTTGGCTCCATTGCACTGCTCTCCTGCCCCTTCGTGGTCTCCCCAACGTACACAGTCACCTTCCATCTCATCTACAGACCACCCAAACCGAACACTGACTTCACCGAACTGGTCACCATCATGTCCCTCACGCACGTCAACAACATCTTCTTAAGTAACTTCAACCTCCCACGTAACAAGGCAACCAAACAGATGAAGGAAGCTCTCCTCAGCCTTCTCGACACCCTCAGCCTCACAAAGCACACAAAGAAACAACATACAAGAAAGCTAACATCCTCAACCTAATCATCACCACACTGCCTCCCCCCCACAACAGCTTTCATCTCCTGCTTGACTGGTCTGACCACCTGGCCGTGTCCTTCAACATTCTGCATACCACCCCAATTAAGCACTCGCAGCACACACCCAACAGGCAAACCTTTACGTCCTTCAAGAACTTCTTGGTGGAAGCCCTCACGGAAGACCTCACCAACCTCCACCTTACACGGACCAAACACCCCCAACTGAACTGCGACTCTCTACTGGAAGCACTCAACGCCACCCTCTCAGCATCCATCGACCAGCACACCAGCATGTGCCTCAGAAACAACACAACTGCAAACCAAAATGGTCAGCACCCTAGTACAAGCAAGAACTCAACCTCAGCAAAAGAGTCATCAGGAAACAAGAGGAAAAATGCCATTATCCAGGACTGCATCCGGCCTGGGGCTTCTCAGAGAACTCTGAGCAACCAGCCGACAACTAATCAATGCAGCCAAGATCTCCTACTATCATAACACCACAGCAGAAGCTGACAACAAAAGCTGGCCCCTCCTCAAAGCAGTCAAGCACTGTGTAAATCTGCTACTGACCCTGCCATACCACACTCCATCAGAAAATCCACTACCATCAACAAATTCTTCATCGACAAAATTAGAAAGATTCACCAACACATAGACACCAGCACTGTATCCACAGACCCACCTCACGTCCCTCCTTGTGAAATCTCCACATTCTGGGCAACATAAGACTTGGTAGAAACCCTGGCCGATCTCAAAGCCACATCGTATGTATACAGACAACATCCTCTCAGCATCCATTCTCAAGACCCTCCGCGCAGGAGCGCTCCTTCCCTACTTAAAGATCATCAACAGCTCCCTAACTCAAGGCACTTTCAATCGACCCTAAAAACAGGACAAATCCTCCCTCTGCAAAGGAAACCCACTCTGGATACCGACAACCTAGGTAACTATCACCCCATCACCCATCTTCCCTTCCTAGGTAAGATCACAGAGAAAGCGATAGCTGTGCAACTGCAGCAGCACATTGACACCAAAAATCTCCTCCAAACCTACCAATCCAGGTTCAGACCCAGATGCAGCAAGGATATGGCCACCATGCAGGTGGTCTAAGATGCCCTCAACATTCTTGACGATGGACACCCCTGCCTCCTGATACTACTCAACCTCTCAGCCTCCTATGACACAGTAAACCACCAGGCACTCACAGACACCCTACATCGGTGCATGGAAATCAGCGATCTGGTCCTACGCTGCTTCAAGTCCTACCTCGCCCACCACCAGCAGTTTGTTCAGATGGACTCTTCTAGATCGCCAATACCAACCATCACCTGTGGAGTCCTGCAGAGTTCCATCCTTTCCCCATTGATCTTCAATCTCTACATGAGCTTTTGGGAGCCCTCCTTGCTAGACACAAAATTCACATCCACCAATACGCCGACGACTCCATCAAGGACATCCACAGACTCAAAACCTGCCGCTCGCTGGTCCAGTCTTTGGATATCCAGTGCACACTTGAAGCTCAATCCCTCCAATACCAAATTGCTACTCCTCACCAACAACACTGAACACCCAAACATACAGACCTGGCTATCAACCATGAACCCTGAGAGCTTCACACACAAACTCACCTTCTGCACAAAGTCCCTCGGGTCCCACATCAACAAACACCCCTTCTTCAAGACAAACATAGCTAAGAAAAATCAGACTGCTTGGTATTGGCTCTCTCTCCTGTGGAAAGTCAAGCCCTTCCTCCCTCCAGACAGCTTTAGATACACTGTTCAAGCACATAGTCCTATTCCACCTGGATGGGGGCAATGCCCGCCTCGAAGGCCTCCCGTTGTCCTCTCTTGTGCCTCTGTGAAGTGTTCTACATGCGGCTGCACGCTTCATCAAGGGTCTATGCAGACCGTGGCGCTTATCGACCTTCACTGGCTCCCACTGCACGCATGTATCACCTTCAAGTCTTGCTGCATCATCTATAAGGCAGTCGCCCGCAACTCACCCAGCTACCTTGCAGAGAAACTCAGCATATCTGGCGGACAGTGCACCACCAGAAGCCAGGACTTGAAATCTGCTGCTCGAAAAAGGAAAAGACAAGAAAACAAGCCTTCTCTGCCTATGCCCCAAGACTTTGGAACCTCCTCCCTGTCAACATCAGACTCGCCCCACACAACTAAAATTCAGAAAAGAACTCAAGACCCACCTCTTCAAGGAGTCTCTCCTCCTCAACACCTAGGCCATCACGTCACCCCCCGCGTAACCTAACACGCTAGGCGCCATCCGACCCTCTCCTCCCCACCACCCTGTAAACTGTACCCCTCCTCTGTGTCCCTCGCTATCCTACCCCCGCTGTTTATCTGTTCTGCTGTTGCCTCTGATAAGTACTCCGTTATGCATCTGTACTGTTGTATACCTCTGTAAAGCGGCCTGTTGTGTATCTATATTGTTTTATGTCTCTGTAAAGCGCTCCATTGCTTGTCGAAGCTAGGTCTGCGCTCAATAAATATAACAATAATAATAATGTGCAGGAGGGCATATAAAGAGCAAACAATCTACCACCTACTTTGGTTACTGAAACGTTGCACCGGTGCAATTGCAATTTGGCATGGTACTAGCATTAGGGCAAAAAGTGCCCTAGTGCAAAATTAATTCTATGCATGTTTGCACCAGAGCATAACGTTATTGCACTGGGGCATTCCTGTCTTATTGCTTACACCCTGCAAAAGTGCACTTACATCATTGCAAAGTTTCTGTAGTAGGACTCCAGATTTGTCTTGCCACTGGGGATGGAGAACTTCTTCATTGCCTGTCTAAATCAGGGGCCTGCGCATATTGGACTGTTACCTACAAGCCGTTCGCTGGTCACTGACACCTCCATCACCTTTAAATCCCTAAACGTTCTCATAGAAAAGCACAGTAGGAATGGGGATTTCTTTGTATCTGCTTCAGTTCTCATGTAGGCTATTAATCAACAGGTCAAATTATGGTCATATGCAAATAATGGCAAACATTTGAAAAGCATAGGAGAAGTCACTGCCATGGGCAAAAGGGTCGGTTTACTTCTCACTTAATTAACCACAGGACATTATTATATATATCTTTTCTTGGAGGCTGCATTTCAGTGTCCCCACAAATCGCGGAAAGTCTACCAGCATCCCTATCCGAAGTCACTGAGCCTGGACTGACTGAATCCTGCCGCGTATACATGGATAACTACATCAAAGTGAGATGTGCAGGTGGGGAAGGCCCAGGGAATGATAACTTGATGCTTAGGTTCTACAGGGGGATCCTACTGTCCCAAGCATGCAATCTACTTTCATGGGGTTTCTCTGCAATGTGCACTTACCTTACTCAAGTGGCTATTATGATAACAACCGTAGCTCTGCCAAAACAAATAAAGACCGCCAACTGGCAACTGTCAGCTGGCTATCTTTCTCTCTCCATCTCTCTCAATCTCTCTCTCTCTCTCTCTTTTCCTCTCTCTATCCTGCAATATAAAGGCACTCCCATGTCACCCTGATGGTTACTAGCGTGAACCATGTATGTATTCTATGTGTTATTTTGTGTTTAAAGTATTTGCACCAACAGCCAAACTCACTAAAACATTCTTACAAACCTCAAAAACGTCCAAACATTTTTGAAATGTGCATAGTGTAAGTATTATTTACAGATTTCCATTACAGAACCATAGCAACAGATAGGTCAACATTTAGGTATGCTTTAGGAGCACTAGGGGATGTCAGAAATGCAGCCTCAGCAAAGAAGAAGTCCCAATCTTTGAAAGCGGCAAGCAGGCCAGTGAAGTTCCCTGACACTCGCTCACAATGAATCCACTCGATCCCAATAAGGTCAGTATCATGAATGGAAGGGTAACCCATGGGAAATCTCTTTGACTGGTGCTAAGAGGAGTCCAATGTAGCAGTGGACCTTGATGTGAAAAATGTGGCTCTCCGAGTAGCGTGGTGGCGGTTATTAGGGGGAACAAGGTTTGTTGGCTCTGTATATGTATCATAATCCCAAAGCTATCCCCTTTAGTGAATGGTGCAACTCTTCTGTTTTGTTTCTAGGCAAAGAGATGCAACAGGACTGCCTTTAATCCATGGTTCTACTTCTGGTGATGGCACTAATGCCCATTGCCATGTGGCCATTATACAAGATTATAGATGTACTGGTAGGGTAAGATGAGAACAAGTACACTACATGCATATATGATCCTGTTTCTGTTGGCTACTGAAGGAAGAAAGAGTCCTCCTAGCCCAACTTACTGACAGAAGGAAGTGTGCAGGGTTGTGGGATATACCCCTAATAGGACAAATGGAGGCCTTGTCAGTCAATGATAGATCTACAAATGCATAGATACATATGTATAGCCTTAGGTGGTATAAAGGGCTGTTAAGGAACCTGGCAAAGTGAATGATGTTGGAAAGGCAGCTTTAAAGTAAAACTAAACATGCCCAAGAAGTGTTCCCTGCAGAGTCTGCCTGAGTGGAAAAGAACAGAGGCTTACAAAATAAGGACTGCTCAGACATCTACCATTGGTTGAGGATGCCTCCCAAGAATGTCCTTTACTCTTTTTTAAAAGACATTCTTAGGAGGATTGTATGGTTCTGAAGGAACAAAACCATGCACAAAAGACAACTAAACAGAATAAATACAACAGGGACTTCAATATCATATACTTCAAAGCATATACATGGTCCACCACCGGGCATCAGCCTGAATGGTGGTTCTTAAATGTATGTGCCAAGCCTGCCTGGTGGTAGGTGAAACATGCTAGCATGTGCCTCGGCCATCTTAGCCTTTCTTCAATTCAAACACTTAAATGTACAAAAGGGAAGGCAGAATTACATGATCAATGCATCACATCAAGGTACCACTGCTGGATTATGTGGTGGTGCATAGACACTTGCCAGAAAGCCTGGACCACCTGGCCACAGACCCATATACTTGCAGTGTGCAGGTGGCGCATGCCTTTTGAAGACGTAAGGGCTTATGTGCTCAGGAACAGAGAACTTCTGAATTTCTGCAAGACGAGTTTATGCTCACAGACACCAACTAAAAGCTAAATGCATAGTACCTGTCTATGGTTTTAGGAGGGTGTAAAACTGGTCATTGGTCAGCATACCTGCACACATAAATGAAGAATCCCAAAAGATCAATTCAGAAAGGTGCAAGCACAGTTTGGGTGGCTGGTCTTGTAATCAACCTATTACCTGACCAGCGGTATAAAGCAGGTAACATCTTCAGCACAGCGTCTAATAGTAAAAGAACACATGTTCTACTATGCAGGGAGAGATGGTCTCTCACTAGCTTTCACAGAGCTAAGCTCACATCTCCTTCTAGTTGTTGCCATGGTGATACCAGTATAACACAGCATGTACGCGTGCCCTGCTCTGCAACACTAATGGAAGAACATTTGGTGAAACCTCTATTATAGGATACTTGGGTGTGTGAGTTGAGAAGAACAAATAGAATACCGTGATGCTGAGAGGACACAATGGGCCTCATTACCCGGTAGGCGGTAAGTTACGGCCCTTACCGGCATGGCGCTAATAACGTGTCCGTGTAAGAAGCAGGCTGCTAATTGCGTGGCATCAAGAGTACCCAGGCACGAGCTTAGCTCCATGCCGGTAAGGACCCTACCGCCATGCCGCAAAAGGCCCGAAAGGTCCTTTAGTGGCACTGAGGAAAGCGCTGATTGCACTTCCGCCCTCCCACAACAGGGCATTAGCAGTGACCGCTAATAGCGGTGACCGTAAATAAGCGGAACCGGAAGTAGCGTCATCGCACAGGAACGGGAAAGAGCACGGAGGCCATCTTTAAAAACACAATCCATTGCCATCCTCTGCCCCCAGGACCTGCAGCCACACCAGAGCATTCAAAAATCATCCACAGACCCACTGAGAATGCCCAAGGCCATAAAAAAAGGAGTTGAGCGGCAGCGCAAGGAGCGCTTTTCAAATGAAGAGCTGACAATGCTAACTGACACGCTTGCTGCCAATGCAGAAGTCGTGTTTGCCAATGACATGCGGCGTCCCACCCTAATCAAGAAGAAGGAGATCTGGGCAGAGGTGGCCCGTAAAGTCAGTGCGGTGGGCTCTACCCCCCGCAGCGTGAAGGATGTACGGAAGCGGAGGGACTATCTACGCCTCTGTGTACGCAACATCCTGACAGCCAACCGGAGGCTGGCCATGGGCACAGGAGGCGGTGGAGGATCCCCAATAAAACTGCAGGAGGGGGAGGAGACCTGTGCAAGCACCATTAGGGTCGAATCAATCGAGGGAGTAGGCAAAATGGAGCGCGGTGTACCGACATCGTCAGATGGAGGTGAGTGTCCACACAAAACACTGCACTGTGAAACCTGAGGTAATCCCCCAAATGTGACCCTGAAATGATCTCATAGATGGGGCCATCAAACATACATGCACACAACACTGCCCATATGCGGGGCACATCCCGACACAAACACATGCATGCAGCACCACAGACACGTGTCACCCAGACTCATGCATGAATGACCCACCCAACTGTCTAACGACCTGTATGGCCAAACATGAAGTCCGAATGCATAGAACAGCAGGAACAACAACATCTGCATGAAGCACATTGACCAATCACCAATGCCATCCCTCTCTTTGTTCCCCACAGGCTCACAAACTGACAGCGATGAGCAGGACACTGCGACGCAGGCCCCACCTGCTAAGAAACAGGCTAGGGGAATGGAATCAGGCAAGATGACCAGCATGTCGAGGGGGACTGGAAAGAGTGCACTCCCGCAGAGGGCCAAACCCACAAGGCCACCCACATCACCAAGACGTGAAAGTCCGCCAGACGCAATTGCAGCACCCACTCCAGCAATCCCCCCCACGCACAATCCACCCGCGGAAGGGACACTGTCCGCTTCCAATAGCTCCATCGGCGAGGCAGCTGCCACGGCACTGATGTCCGATGTGGAGGACACATGTAACTCGTCCATTCAACACCATAGACCCAGCCTGCAGTAGTCAAAACAACCGAGCCCACGCCCCACATCACATTCCAGCAGCCATAAGCAGTCTGGGGATGAATTTGTGGCAGGGTCCTGGAGTCCACCGGTGACATCACCTGATGCTGGACAAATACCACAAGGTGCGGCACCCACCGCACAACGCAGACACAGAGGCCATGACATGGCCATCATCGGACAGCGGCAGGAAGACATCACTGCGCTGGTTGGCCAGCACGTGGGCGAGGCTGCCCTGGCGAGGGAGGAGTGCAGGGAGCATGCAAGGGGCATCAGACAAGCCATAGAAGCCAGCAGCAACCGGCTATGTGAGGAAATGTCACTTGTGAGGCAGGTCCTCACACGCATAGAAGATGCAATAGACATGCAGAACCCCCTCCCGGCACCGCACCGACCGTGCACCTCCTCCTCTGCTAGCTCAAGGCAGACCAGCCCCGGCGCAGGTCCTTGCGGGCTATGCAGTGCTCAACCTCTCAATCCTCCCAATGGTGCCAGAGGGGATGGGAACTAGGGCCAGCCAGATGTTGTACAGCTATGCAGCACTGATGTACAAGCCATGCTTGGGAGTGTTGTGGGGGGAGGGTGGGAAAGGGTTATTGGGAGGGTTGTGGGTAGTGTTGTGGGGGGAGGGGGGAAATGGTTATTGGGAGTGTTGTGGGGGCAGGGGGGAAAGGGTGTTTGTGTTGTTGAGTCCATGCACTTCTTTTACTTACAATACTTAATACTTAATACACACTGGTGACATGACAAATCACAGGAGTGGACAATTTCATTGTGTATGTGTGCTTTACTGGTGGACAGGGCACAGTGTACATTTCACCACAAAACCCAGTGCCCAAATACCCACATCCATTGAACACTCTTCATCCATGTGTATTAGAAATATTGGTCTATCATATGATGGCGCACAGCACGTCCCTCCTGGGCATCGCCACCTGCATGACCTGCAGCCCCATCTTCTCCTTCCTCATCCCCATCATCATCCTCACCAGGTGGTTGCAGATCAATGTCAGGGGGCAGTGGCACATTCCGTCTGATACACATATTGTGCAGCATGACACATGCCATGGTGATCTTGGCCACCTTCTCATGCCCGTACAGGAGTGCCCCACCCGACCTGCTGAGGCACCGGAACCGTGCCTTCAAAAGGCCAAATGTCTGCTCAATTACAACACGGGTACGGGTATGTGCACGATTGTATTCCTCTTCGTGCTTGTTCTGTGGGTTCCGTACAGGGGTAAGGAGCCACCTCTTCAGGGGATAGCCAGCGTCACCTGCATGGGTGCAACAATGGGTATGTGTAAGTGTTTACATCAGGTGGAACCTGTACTTATCACACCAATCAACTTTGCATTGTGAATGACATCCACAAATCCCTGCATGCATGGAGGTCATCAAAGTAACTGCAATGTGGGAAGGTGATGTAGTCCTTGCAAGTGGACATGCACCGTGCATGCCTATGACAGTTGATGCCATGTACTGGGTGAGGTCCAGTCATTCATGTATTTTGGTCCAGGCACCGTTTGGACCACACTGCTAGTGAACTGCCATTCCGAAGTTGATGTCCCCATGCTGTCATGCGGCACTTCTGTAGTGGTGTACGGGTGTGCATCAGTATGAGGGATAGAGGTAATCCCTTTGTATGCACTCAAGGTCGCATTTCCGTTGTGATGCTGTTCAGCGTATGTTTCCATTGTCCATATTGGCTGCATATAGCTGTGTTATAGGGGTTATGGTCTGATGTGCAATGTGCATGTTGATGGATATGGCATGATTGGGTTAATGGGTTTACTTCATTGTTGTGCAGCTTACTACTTGCATGTGGTTTCCATGTGTCAGGTCCAGTGTGGGCTGCCTCGGGGGACAGTGGTGTGATTCTGTATGGGCATAGTTGACCATGACAACTAATGACACTCAGTTGGAGTATGCTTCCCCCCCCTCCCAATCACACCCGGTTGGAGTATGGTTCTCTCCCCCCCAATCACACCCAGTTGGAGTATGCTTCTCTCCCCCCCAATCACACCCGGTTGGAGTATGCTTCTCACCCCCCCAAACGTCCTGCCCACACCACAATGCCATGTGCTTGCCATGCTACTCACCAAGTAGCCACGAACGTTGTCCAGCATGCCGCTCCATGTAGCGTGGTATCGTTGAGTTCCGCAGGACCATTGAATCATGGGTTGATCCGGGATAGCGGGCACAACAATGTGTGATGATCTTGTTGGAGTCACATACCATTTGGACGTTGATGGAGTGGTATTGCTTTCTGTTTCGGTACACTGCCTCATTGGCATGTGGGACAACCAATTCCACATGGGTACTGTCGATGGCCCTGATGCAACTTGGGATGCCTGCCAGTGAATGGAAGCCAACCTTGGTGTTAGAGATGTCCTGGCCAGTCCGTGGCAGGGAAATGTGTTCACTTGTGTGCTTGAGGAGGGCAACGAGCACCTGGTTCAGCGTGCGTGAAAATACTGGTTGTGATATGCCATGCATCTGCCCTACCGTATGCTAGAAGGTGCCTGTGGCCAGGAAGTGGAGCACAGTTACTACCTTCAGTAGAGGGGGGATGGCAGTACGGATGTCTATGAGGCTGACTATGTCGTTGTGTACCATGCCCATAATGGTGGTGATGGTATCCCGGTTTAGACGGTACAGGGTGTGTATCTGCTCAGGGGTTAGGTTGAATGGACTGACTCTGATCCTGGGGATTCGTGGCTGCCTCTGTGGTACAACTAGATGCACTGGTGGGGCTTTCTGTGCCTGTCTCGCCCTCCTCCTCCTCCTGCATCTCCTCTGTGCTGCCTGTTGTTGTTGCTGTTGCAATGCAATCATGGCCTCCAGCCCATGTAATGCTGCTAGTATTGGAATCATTTTGGTGTGTGAATGGGTGTGGAAAGGGGTGTGGTATGCCCCTTTTGTGCTGGCCCAGTCTCCATTGCCTCCACGTGTGCTGATTGTGGGCACCTGTGGAGGTTGGGAACACTGGACATGGCCCTTTATGGGTGGTTCGCGATGCCGCTATTTCCGACATGCCGGTATGGGCTTTTTGGAACTGCTCCATGCCGCTATTTGCATGTTCGCATGTCTTGTAATGGACTCCTAATTCCGCCATGCCGCTATTGCCGCCATGAAGGGTCGCGCGCCCGTGACCATGGCGCTATTAGAGGCACTGTACTTAGCGGTGCCGCTAATAGCGGGTCGTAATTGGAAGGTGCGGTTAGCGATGCCGGTAATACTTTACCGGCATTGTTTTTCCCTTAACGCCTACCGTGTAATGAGGCCCAATATATCCTTTCTCCCGAAAAGCAAATATATATAGGAAAAGCGTGATGGCCATATATGATATCTGAAGTCCGCACTAAAAAATACTGCTCTAGTGGTATACATTGAGGCAAATTGCCCATCACTCCTTCTATGCTGCTTTCCATTGGAATAACCACTTGAGATTGTAATTGGAGCGGATGAACCAATGGCTCCCGTAGCATTAGCCATTGTTTTGCTGAGCCGTGCACAAGCCCCAAGCACAGGGTCAGACTGGGCCATAAACTTGTCTCTGGAACCAAAAAAAAAGTGGCCCACATTTACAAATGGCTATTCATTCCTTTTGTGACACCATTTGAATAGTACCCAAGGGGGATTTTTTGGATAAAATGTGAACAAAATTGTGCATTTTAAAGAATATTTACTCAGCAACACTGGCCAAAATTACTAGCCGCATAGAAGCAACTCATCGAACTGGCACACATTGGTCAAAAAAGTGGCCCACTTTGACCAGAAAAACTGCCCCACACCAGCATGTTGCGTTTTTGGTTCTGCCATGGGACTATTGCCCTATAGGCCAGTCCGAGCCTGCCCAAGCATCTCCCCCATTGGGGATTTTATGGGTGTATGAGCTGTGCCTCAGGAAGAAGCCATTCCCAGAGCTCCTTCCAGATAACCTCCATGTGTCACCCATCTTCATCTGTGGGGAGCAGATTTAGGGGAGAATGCACTGGGAATAGCCCACCCTGGGGATGTGGAAGAGCGCAGATTGGTCCCAAATGAGTCTCCTCCAGCAGGAGATGAGTCGCTAAATGAGGAAAAGGAAAGGACATCTGAATGTCATACTGAAGTTCATCGAACTTTCTGCAGATTCCTTATCATCTTAGAACACTCCGACTGGGACACGAATCTGCTGCACAGCATCTGTCAACACGAATACAAACTCGTCTTGAAATCCAACATTCAGAACAAAGACAAAAGGCAGCACATTATATGTTAGGTAGGAGGTTCTGTACATCATGCTACCAACATCAAACTACGGAAGCATGTTGTAATTATTCTATATATTTTTTAATTAATCACTCACTTAATATTTTAACAATTGGTTTAAAATTAATTTGTGTCTACATTTACTAAAAGACCAACACATCATAATTTCATAAAACGTTCTGTTACAAAGTTTGTTACTGCAAAAATCAGTTTAAAATCATGGGCTCCATGGCAGTGTTCCCACTAGTCTTCTGCAGTCAAGTGATGATTTGCCATGATTAGTTCCCCCATTAATTATTTGAACGTGAAAAGCTCCGAAACAGCTCCCCCGCAGGTCACCTGCCATACTGTAAACAGTTCTGAAGAGCGAAAGGCACGTTGACAGATTGTAATTCTGTAGCCACGGATTCTAGCAGCAGTGGGAAAAAGCTGACTCGAGTCTCTGCAGCCAACAAAAGATATGCTGAGTCTTAGCACCAGGAGGAATTGCATGATTACAAGTGCTATGCGATTTCAGCAGCAATTCAACAGATCTGCGCACCTGTGAAAGACTTCCACCTCAAAGTCCATCGAATCATCCTCAATTTCAACTAATATCGGCAGACACATATTCTATGTCAAAACAGGAGGCGAGCATTATGCTGCACTTTCTTTAATACTGCAACTCACAGTATTTCAAAATTCGAACATTAAAACTCAACTTTTTCGTTTTGATACTTAGATGAAATGAAAAGTCTCAGAGTTTAAAGAGTTCCACTGAAAACTACAAATCCCCATGAGCCTCTAGTCTTCAGTACTCCTAAGGCTCCCATTGTCCACCTATCAAAGCCTGGGGCCCAGTACAAGTAGCTTCAAGCCCAGGTCCTTTCCTATTTCTTTCAGGTGCATCTTACAAGATAAGTGAACTTTGCCATACTCTTTTTTCTGTATCATACTCTTCATTTTTCAATTGCAGAATATCAAAATTCTTATGATATGTTACACCTAGCCAGGCTATCAAGTTCCTGTTCGGCTACTATTTCGAGTTTGCATATATTTTGTCCCCCAAGAGGAGCTGCACGCGTGCGTGCATGAGACGTTACCCTTAGCCAGGCTATCGAGTTCCTGTTCTGGAATACTGTTTCCAGTTTGCACATATTTTGTCCCTCATAGGAGCCATGCACGTGCATATCTTTAGTAAAGCTCTCACAAGCTGTTCTTTACCTCTTCAACCTTCGCAGAGTCGGGGCCAGCCCCACGAGCGAACACGCTCTCGTTAAGGGTACCAGCCCCACCCTTCTGCTCATTCTATCTCTCCCGCTCCCTGAGCGTGTAGTACCGCTGGCGAAAGAGGAAAGCGTTAGGACCCAGAGGATCGGGCGGTGCTTTGCCTCCCCGACATTCTCTGGGTCCCCTCCTCATTGCATTACATTTCCAACATTCCAAGACAACACGGAACATTGCGCCTCATATATTAATACAGAAAAAGCTTCAGAAAAAAAGGGGGAAAGTAACTTCAGAGCCACTGCACAAGCTGATTGTTTCCAGAAGTTGGCTTTGCCAAGCACCACAAGCACCATGGCTCAATACAAATATACAGGGCAATCCCAGTCTACATTTCCAGAGTGGAGCGAGGAAGAGTGGGCAGAAAAACCCACTTAGAGAGATACAGAACTATCTCTTAGTTTTAAATGATTCCTAGGTGACTCTATCCCAAGCTGTGTCACAAAGAGTGCAGCCTCTTACACAGCGTCTGGATATGCTTGGAAGCTATGCTCGCTAAACAGAAAGCCGCCCAGGAGGCTTCCAGAAAAAGACGGGCAGACAGCCCAGGAGAAGGAACATCAGCCAGACATCCCCGTGTAGGGGTTGACCATGAGGGGTGTAAGAAAGCTTGGAAGAGGCCCGCCTCTTCGAACCCGCCGTGCGAAAAAGAAGGCGTTAACTCAGTTAGCCAAGAGGTAGTGGATGCAGTCAGCAGGCTCAAAAAGGCCTTCTTGATGAAATCGACGGTGCAAACCCCCACGCCTCACCTCCCCAGGGGTGACTAATTTGGGAGATGATGACGGCGGTTACTCGGATGATGACGAAGGGGATGAGGAAGAAGAAGAGACCTTCATAGAACCCCATAACAACGACCCACCTCCGGAGGAGGAAGATAATATGGGCGATATGTGCGATCCAGAAACTATCTGGCGCCCCAAATCGTCAGAGTGGTTGCCGTCCCCTAGAGTGGCCCTGTACATGTCCCAATATATCAGGAAGCCGCTTGAGAAGGAAGTTTGCTCGAGAATGAGAGCGGAATGTCCACGACCCGAGCTGCCTGGGAAACTGGCAGATACCCCGGATCTCTGCCCTAAGATGGTGACATTCGTCACGAAGATGGCCAGGGATTTTCGTAAAGGTGTTGATCGCACCTGAAGGGGCTGCCAAGATAAGCTGCTAGACCTAGCCGGCCCCTAGCCAGGATAATGGATCTAGCCGAAAGGGGCGAAATATACCGGGTCTCCTGTAGATGCTCAGGCTCTAGCTAGCTGGGTGCAACACGCAGTATGTGTTTTGGAAAATGCTAACTGCGTGCTCTCCTCGGAGAGAAGAAGAGGGGTGCTGCTCAAAATAGACAGCAAATTAAGTGATTTGGCTTCGTACGAAGCAGGCAAGGGAGCAAAATGTCTGCCCTTCGTAGAAGCATTCGCCAATAAGATGGCACAATTTGTGGGTACCTACTCAGCTTTAGAAAAAGCACAAAGGTCTATCTGGAAGATTTTCCCGGGGTGCATTTTTGCAGGGACCGGACAACATCGGGGTCGATCGTCCGGTTGCTTCAACACGCAACGCAGACCCCAAGGCCCTTGAGCTCAATACTGATAAGGTAGACAGCAGGACACATTCTCCCCAGCCAGGTCACGGTTCCCCAGAGGACGTAGGGGAAGAAGTCCTTACAGACAGCAAAGCGCAGCAGACAGTGAGTACGCAAGGCGTGCAAGTACTAAAAGTAGGAGAGCAGACTCTCCTTTTTTAGCACACATGGCAAGTGCTATCCAACGATGCTTGGGTACTGCAAGCAATAGCGGGCTTATATCTAGAGTTTACAGGAGGTCCAGTCCAGAGGACAGAGCCCCATCCGATACAGATGCCCCAGAAGAGTACTCCTAGACCGAGATCCGCTACGAGGCCCACGGTTCCTCAGCAATATGTTCCTGGTACACAGAGGGGAAAATATAGGGCCAGTAATAAACCTGAAAAGTCTGAATGAGTGGCTGACGTACAGACACTTTAAGATGGAGGGAATACACCTCCTCCGAGACCTCTTGCGAACAGGGGATTGGCTAGCACACCTAGACCGCAGAGATGCATATCTCACGATCCCGATAGCGACAGCACACCGGAGATTCCTCCGTTTTCAGTGAGGCAGAGAGATTTGACGCTTCACATGCCTTTTATTCAGACCAGCATCCGCCCCTTGGGCGTTCACCAAAATAATGAGGCTGGTAGCAGCAGCAATACGAGAGAGAGGGATCAGGATCATCTTCTACCTGGACGATATCCTCATTCTAGCTCACAGCAAAGTAGCCCTCCAAGAAAGCGTACGCTGGATCCTAGCGTCCACTCTAGGTTTTATCGTAAACCTAGACAAGTCCCAATTACAACCAGTTCAGAGGATAGAATTTCTAGGATTTGTCATAGATACCAGAAAAGCGTCTATCGAACTCCCGGCTCACAAAGTGAAAGCCATCTAGAAGGAGCTCAGGTCGATTATTGTGAAGAAGACTATTTCGCTTTGCAGTCTAGCCAGGATAGTGGGGCTAAACCATTTTTCCCCGGCCTCTCCACTACACAGCCCTACAAAGACTCAAGATCAAACGCCTGCAGGGGGGAGTAGGTTACCACCAACTAGTGACACTAGATCAAGACGCTCTGACAGACTAGTGACACTAGATCAAGACGCTCTGACAGAGCTTCGTTGGTGGCTCCAGAACATGGAAGCTTGGAACGGCCAAGCAATTTTCAGGCAACACTCCAGATATAATTATAGAGTCAGGCGCGAACAGAACCAGCTGGGGAGTGTGGGATGTTTTTACCCATGCATCCAAGCCCTACCTCAAAAAAACTGTGCAGTACTGGCATTGAAAACATCATGATGGCCAGAGCTTCCCAGAAAATGCCCAGGGAAGTGCATGAAGAATAGGCTGCCACCCATTTTGCCGATGTTATGGGCACAGAAGGGCACTGCCTAAAACCACCATTGGACTACCCACACAGTAGTCTGAAACCATTGGGAATGGCAATGCTGATTGCCAAAAGCAACCTAGAATTGTGGGGAACTCATTTTCTTAAATCCCAAAAATGGGTGCAGTACCAGTTCTCACCACTATCAGAAAGCCGGCGTTTTAAAACCACCAGACTTTGTGTAAAACTGAATAGATGAACCCAAAGTCGGCCAAAGAAAGACTTACTGAGAGGTGGATACAATGTAAAGTTATATTCTGAAGTGACTTGAAGGTTTATAACAAGACTGGCTGAGCTGTGGATTTCAGCAGTTTAAGTAAATTTGGACTGAAAGACACTAAAAATCTAAATGTTTAAAAGAAATGAGTGACCTACTTTTGAGTGTCATATAGGTTGCAATTGTTTAAATGTCATAGTTTTGAACTTAGAATCAGCATTCTAGCTGCATATGTAAACATTGTCTTGACTTAAACTGGGGAACAAAAAGTGACATTTTATCTGAAACCTGGCTTAAGGAACTGAATTCTGCCCACCAGCAACCCCCGACAGGAGATGAGACTTGCACAACAGCTGTGTTCCCAGGCATAGCTGCCCTTTTGCTGCTCCCACCAAAAGGGATATGACACTTCTCTGATTGAATTACCTGGGCTCTGCAGGAAATTGAACAAAGCCCTGTCCTGACTCAGGCAAAGGTTTTATTACGGGGGCCGTAAAAAGTGGCTTCCTCCTGAAGGAAAGGGGAGGAGCACTGCCTGTGAGAGCAAGCTGGCTTGGCAGAACTGGAAAAACCAGAAATTCAACCTTGTGCTGGGGGGAAACCACACCCCTTTGGGGCCAGAACATAACTCTAAAAAGATGGATCATTCATAGAGCGGACTTGTGAAAATTATTCAAATGATACCATAATTCTTGTGATTTTTCTGCCCACATTTTGAGAGGTTTTTAGAACCGGTGGCATGATCTGGGGGCAAGTTAGCAGTTAAGAGGGTATTACTTAAAAATTATGCATGTTAAAAATCTGACACTTCATCAATTAATGTCCATACTCCTTGCGCACATGTGTGTAAATTTGGGGTAATGTCCGATATTGCGAAACCAGTTAAAAAGTGCAAATGTCGCCATTTCTGAATGCAAGCTCCCAGGAAGAGCAGATTTGGACAGGGTATACCTCCTGTAATGCATGATGGGTGCATGTAATTTCAAACCACTGTGTAGCTATGAAATATGTCTTTTGGGTCAAAATATAGATTGTGTGTAATTTGACAGGGGTGGGTTCTCTGTACCATAAACAGACCTCATAATGATGACACTTCATTTCATTCCCCCAATCAAGGGGAAGAGGATGAAGTGGCCAATGACAAGTGGAGAGGGGTAGAGCCTAGTGATGCTGCACACACACCCATTTTCAAAACACATAAAAGCAGACAGTCAGGACAGATAGGGACCTTCAAAACCATTTGCTGCGGGACGCTCTGCCGGGAAAATCCATACTTTACCTCCATCAACCTTCAGAGAGCCAACATAGAGACTTCAATCTATCCACATCAGAGATCCAGACTTCAAATCTATCAATATCCAGAACCAGAGGCAGAGCAGAGCTGACCCAGACCACTGTTAGCAGAACCAGAGAGCTGACCCAGATCACTGTGAAGTGCCGAGACCAGACCGGAGTGAAGAAAACCTGACCAGATCCGTGGCGAGGCCCATTCTATTTCTAAATATATTGTGAGTACGCAGCAGAACTGTGTAGAACCAATCTCTTAGTTAAAATAATCTAATCCAAGCTATTTTAATCTAAGTAGAATTGCCTCCTAACTGTCACTTGTCATTTTCTAGTTGCTAGCTGTCACTTGTCTTTTTGAACTTTAAAATTTCAAATCTGAAAAACGACCTTTACCATATCGCTCATATCTCCGTGACTGTTTGTCCTAGAGACTTGCAGTAACTTTCATCTGGAAGCTGAGATCCTAGGCTGGCCTACGACCCCAAAACGATAATGCTAGTCCTTGTAGTTCCTCTGTAATCGCGAGAAACGCACTCGCGAATTTTGCCGCGATTTGCAAATTTCTCCACGTGTGAAAACAGAAGATTCTTTGCTTTCCTCGCTAAAAATTCGTTTGCCTCTTAAGAACCATCCCTGTATCATTGCTAGAGTGAGCCTGGACTAATATTAACTTGACACCACTCACCCTGAACCTCTAGAGGGAATTAAAAGCATTTTAGCATATTTTTCACTTCATTGCCAGCACATATAAAAGCATTTTGGGCCTGTGTTTCCAACTTCTGTAGTCTAAGCTTGCTGGGGTGAACTGAATTACATTTGATTGCATTTCTGAGAACTGTGTGCTTTCCTTCCACTTCCTTGCATTGCATAAAGGGGGGGTGAATTGCCAGAGAAAAGTGATTACATTGTTTTGTTGAAATCATATTGAGTATTTTCTGTATTGCATTTTCATTCAACATTACATCCATCTGAACTTATATAAAGCATTCTCTACCACCTTCTTCTTCTGTTCCTATTCACAAGTGTGCTCGTGCCAGATTCTCTGTTGTTAATCTTTATCATATCAGATTAAGTGTGATATCCAATTATTAATTTATTATAAAGTGTGATATATATATCTATTGTTTAAATTATCAAATAAACCCTTTAAACTTGCAAAACAGAACTACTTCTTGGCTCAGTGGGGTCAGGAGGATTCCAAGAGAGGGGTGTTATATAGGGGTAGTCATCCAGAACGCATGAACTGGACATAAAGATATATCAATAAGGGTTTCCATTCAGTATCCCAGACTAGGCATTGACTTAGCTGTAGTGTTGAATTGAATCCTCTTACAAATTGGGGGCTCGTCCGGGATGTTTGGATTAGATCTATCACTTGTGCAGATTAATACAGCGTGCCAGCTGACCTTATACACATATCCGGTCGGATCACACGCTGTGTTACGCTGTAAAGCACTCCTCAAAGGAACGCTCTAAGGAAAAGGTCTGTTTTGCAAAAATAAAATACAAACTTCTGTAAATCAGGACAGAGACCAATCTCTAGAATGACGACCTTAGTAGACATGAAAATAGCCAGAGAGCACTTCTTACATAAGTTATTTGTGAGAGGTGAGTGGACTCACCAGGACCAGACGGTCTGGTTGCAAGCAATCGCACCCCAGATCACGGAAACAGGGTCAGATATATGGAGAGATCAGGGTCCCTTACACGTGGCCCTGAGTGAACTATACATGGCTCCTAAAGCTAAGGATGAACAAGACAAGATGGTTAGGATAGCGGCATACCTGTACCTATATATGGGAGACATGCAGGATAAATGTATTGAAAGCCAAGATCTGGCGAATAAGCGACAGATGGCGTTAGAGAAGGTCCAATCTGACCTGGTCTCTTCTGAGCAGAGGCTGCAGGGGAGCCAGGAGTCAGAAAATGAGAGTAGACAGCACATCATTAAAATAAAGAGGGATATGGACATCCTGCAACAGGAAAAGGCTGACCAGGATACCAGATTTCTGGCTTTGCAGAAGGAACGCCAAGACAGTTTGGACCCCCTACTGCAGAGCCAGAAAAAGCTGGAGCAACAGATCAATTTCAACAGGGCATGCACAGAGCAGGTAGCCACCCTGCAAATCCAACTAGACAGAGAGAAAGAGGAGAGCAATAAACTGATCCTGAAAGACCTGGATACCCAGGCGGAGTTTGATCAGGAGCGCCAGAAAGCTGGTGCCTTCCAAAGGCAAAGGGACGACCTGGCGTCACAAATTCAAGCTCTTGGTCAGGAAAGGGACACCTTAGGCCAGGAAGTCTGCCACTTAAGGAGAAAAATGGAAGAAAATCACCTGGCCCACCAGGGACTGGGTGACCTCCAAAAAGAACACCAGGACTTGCTAGAGTACACCAGGAGGGTGGAGGAGGCTCTGGCAAGACAGGAGCAGGCCAATAGGGACACAGCTCAGGAGGTAACCCTCCTGCAGCAAAGACTGGCCCAGGGCTCCAGGACCAATCAGGAGGCACAGAGAGAGAAGGAGGCTCTCTGCCAGCACAATGATAGACTCCAACAACAGGTAGCGATGCAGGAGAGACTGATAGAGTCTAGTAAGGCCTTAACTGAGGAACTGAAGGCGCAGGCTCTTGCATTGCAACAGGGAGCAGGGGCGGATAGAGATGAGGTTCGCTGGGAAAGAGAAACTCCTGAGCATAACCCCAGGAGCCCTAGTACCAGAGGCCTTTATTTCTCTCAGTCCCTGGACTCTGCCACCCCCATGTCCCCTGGCGCACATGAGCACAGGGCCACAGGGATGGCAGATTACTATCCAGCCAGAAGCATGGGGCTCATAGGCCAGTACCACCCAGGAATGGAGGGGCGGGCATCCGGGTATGGGCACCCAAGCACAGTGCAATTTAGTGGGGAACCCCAGGAGAGTAGGCCCATTAAGGGCATCCTGAAAACCTCTGCCCAGTTAGGTCAGTGGGGGGGGATACCCATCAAATCATGGCAGCAAAGAGGAATCTGAAGACTCCTCTGAACGGTACAGGACACAGGAGACCAGGTCCCCACATTCTGCCAGCCATTCCCAGGCTCGCAGAATCCGGGAAAACCTGGAAGATCAGACAGGAACCTCTGGGAGCAGTGCCTCTGAGTCAGAGGATGAATGGACCAGGGTTACCCGGACCAAAAAGGCCAAAAAGGCAAAAAGGGCCTTGCTTAAGGACCCATTGAAGCAAATTAAGGCAATCAGGAGTGCCATCACGCCTTATCATAAGAACGCCAAGTACTCTGTTTGGGAACACTTGGAGCTCTATGAGCAAATGATGGAGACTTTCCATTTGAAGGACAGCAGTAGCTGCATCCAGTACGCCAAATGGACATTCTCCCCAGAATACTCCAGTTTCTTTGCAGGGCTGGAGGACCAAAATCATTCCAGGTGGTCCACCTATAGGGCGGCCATATTAAAACATTTTTCTGTTCACAGAAATCCCCAAGAGGCTCGCAAGGCAGCCTACAATTTACAATGTGGGGAGGATCAGGCCCCACAAGAATTTGTGCAGGAGTTAAAGCGTGCTTTTGCACAGACCACAAGAAGGGTGCGCACGGATAGCAGAGAATTTATTAATACGTTTTTCCATGCCTTGCCCAAATACATAATGACCCAGCTCGTGAGGGATTTTCACGAGAAAAGATCTTTAGACTGGGTCATTGAACAGGCGACCCGGATCTATGAGGTGCAGAAGCCAATAGAAAATAAAAATAATGCGCCCAAAAACCCCAAAGCCAACAACACCCCTGCTGCTGCCAAGGTGGCAGAGGTAAAGGTCACCCCCGTTTTAAAGTTGGAGATGGGGGGGCCTAAAAACCTACCTGCACCTAATAATGCTAGGCCCAGAAGGTCCTCGGGCCAGTCACAAACAGGGAGTCAAGGAGGTAGTCCCACAAATGGGGTCCCTCGCTCTCCTGACTATGTAAGTCCCCGTTACAAGGGAAGTCGACCCATCCTGGGTTATGTGTGGACTCCTCCAGCCCAAGGGGGGGGGATCCAGCCAAGCACCTAACCCAGGGAACCTCCCTCCCAACTTCCCATAGGAGGGCAGAAATTCTCCAAATCCTGGGCAGAACTTTTTCCCCAGGTATCCACCCAATTTCCAACCCCAAAATCATCCATCCTTCTTTCCCCAATTCCCTGAGCCCAGACAACCTAATCCGAGAGAGGGGAGGCCAAGGGTGGAGGGGTATCCAAATCTTCCCAACCCGGGGTACTACCAGAGAAGGGATAGCTACCCTTCCCGGGATCAGCCCAGGGGAGAAAACAGGGCCCCGTATCAGCCTGAGCGGGTTTCCCAGTTGGAGCGCCAGGTTCAAAACATGGCGCGGGATCTGGGTCACATACTGAGGGCTCAGCAGAACCCTCAGATCGGCATGCCGGCACAGAATGCCCCAAACTCTGGACCTGGTGCTCCAGAACAATGACGGGGGCAGCACCCCGATAACTCACCGGTTCCCAGGGAGGAGGCACAAAGGGAAGGGGGGTGTAAAGCCTTGGAGGAAGCGTCCTTCCTCACTTGTAAACAGCCCCTGGAAACCCAGGAACCGGAAACAAAATCTCTTGCCCCTGAAAGTCTGCCTCCTAAGGAGCAGAGGGGGGGTAGGAGAAACAAAAGACCCAAACAGACTCAGTTTGAGGAGGAGGTACAGATCTTCCAATTTGAAGGAGAGGGATCCCCAGAGGATCCTGGGAAAAGGATCTTCTCCTTCAGAGATGGGGGAACTCCTCCCAAAGAAAAATGGGTCCCAAGGGATGCAAATCCAGACTGGGGAGATGTGGAGACTGAGCTACCGCCGCCCACCATCTCATCCCAGAACCAACAGCAAGAAAATCCCCTGGTTCATACCCATCCTGGTGACTGCCTCCAAAAAGGGGGGGGCGGCCCAGAACTGGAGCCAGGGGAACCCACAATGGCTCTGATCTCCAGTTGACAACTTTTTCTTTCAGATTCCCAAGGCTCTCCACAGAATTCTGCCCAAATCTCTTCGCTAGCGATGTCCAAAACCAGAAAGTTAGCCCACCAGTTGTCCAAAAATGTGCATTATCTGTGCCCCCTTGAGGAGAAGGAGGGAAGATACTATGCCCCGGTACAAGTACAGGGGCAGGGTACAATTCTGGCACTGGTGGACACTGGATCTCAAGCTACCCTTCTGTCCAGAAGGGCCTTTAATGAACTGAATGCAGGAAGGGGAGAGAATTACCAAATTCCTCTCACCTCTCTTCCTGGACAACTGCAGAACTTTGACGGGAAGGAAATTCCCATTGAGGGGACTGCAGACTTGGACATTAAGATCGGGCGACATAAGGTGAAACACCCGGTCATAGTAGTGACTCCAGAGGGCACCCCTTGTTTACTGGGGAATGACCTCCTGAGGAGGTTGTCACCCTTAATAGATTGCGTAAACAAGGTCCTCTGGACCCAAACTAGCCGACCAATAAAATTAAAACAGAGTGTCAACCATGTTAGTTTAAACGGCACCTGCCACATGGTTGAACAAAAATCTGACCAAGTAGAATTTCACTTCCAGAATAGCCAAATTCCAGACGTGACAGTAATAGCAGTAGGACAACAGACTGGTGATGGAGGGTCCTCTCTATTTCTGAAAATCAACCTTCCTTCCAGTCTAAAGTGGTACTCCACGCTGGAAGGAAACACTCTGAGATTCTTTACTAATCCACAATCAGAAACTCCCACTCCTATAGTCCAGAAAGATGTGAAATCAGCTCAGAGCCTGGCTGATATTCAGCAAATTGGAGAGCAGTTGTTCATCCCTGTCCAATTAAATGATGGGAAGGACTCTGTTCTCGCTCGAGTGTGTGTGAACAACGGTAAGAGCTTCATCAGCGAAGCCATGTTCCGCCAACTCCCAAAAGATCCAGCCATTCCCACATTCAAACTGATAGACAAATGGGAAATGGACCTGGAAGCACCTAACTCCAAACATCTCCTGCCAAGCAGGTGTATGTTCAAAATCTCCATTGGCAACAAGAGCATAGTCCACAATTGTTGGGTCGTGCGAGACGTCCCTGCCGCCTTTTACTTAGGCAGTGACATTCTCAATCGCTTTGCCATTAGTTTGGACCTAATAAACTTCAAAGCTTGGTCCCGATTAGCGGATAATCCCATGGGCTTTGATGATCCAGAAAAAGCATTTAGGTCAGCTCAATTGCTACCTTATGCAGTTGAAATTCAGATCAAAGAGGAAGTCACCATCCCAGAAAAAACCCGACAATTCTCCCTGGAAGTGAAAGCTAAAAGAGGACAACATTTGAAAAACCCTGATGCTTACATACATCTAAACGCTTCTCTCCAACAGCAAGGGTTGGGGGTAAACCCAACTCCATTAGTCAACATAGAACATGACACCATTCCAATAGAGGTGGATAACAGCGACTTAAAGAGTATTACTCTAGCCGCAGGCACCATTATTGGAATGGCGGTTGATGACCGACATTTTTCCATAGATTTAGGTAATGAACTGTTAGGGCCAATCCCCAAGGACTGCTTTGACAGTGACAGTGATGACAATACAACACCAGACAGGATTTTTACCCGGCATGGGGGGAACTTCCTGGTGTACACTTCTTGCCCTTATGGTAAGGAAGATGTGACTTGTGACTTCAGGAGGGATGAGGTGATTTTCTAGGTCCATGAGGGCTGCCTTTCCCACCTGAAGCCTCCAGTCCAAATCAGCACTCTGACCAGGGACTTCTCCACCCAGCTGGAGGAGGCCGCTGAAATAGCCAAACCAGAAGTCTTTCCAGGCTTCAGGCAGATGGTGGAAGAGAGAGTCAACCTAGCTGATGCCTGTGTGACTCTGGAACAAAAGCAAAAGTTGAAACAAGTTTTCTTGGATTTCCAAGATCTCTTTGCGGTAGACTCATATGACTGTGGTCACACTGACATCCACACAACAACAATCCCCACGGACCCTGGCATGACTCCTGTGTTTGTGAAGCAATATCGATTGCCTCTCGCATCAATGGAGTCCCTTACTGAAATAATTAAGAACCTTGAGTCCCGGGGAATAATCCGTCCAGTCCACAGCACCTTCAATAATCCGGTGCTGGGAATATTGAAGCCAAACGGCCAGTGGAGACTCTGCGCTGACCTTAGGGAGCTCAACAAACGGGTCCATACTTCCCGAAGGCCTCTGCCCTACATTGACCAAGGGCTGGCCCAGATCCAGGGGTCACAGGTATTCACGGCAATAGACCTGACCAATGGATACTGGACCGTGCCTGTCAGCAGGGAGGACCAATACAAACTGGCTTTTACCTTTGGGGGCCAGCAGTACACATGGACCCGGACTCCCTTCGGATACCTTAAGTCCGGTAATGAGTTCAACATTTTCCTACATAAGGCCATGCCCGACCTGGGTTCGAGGGGTAACGTGGCTTATGTAGATGAAGTCCTCATCAAAAGTTCATCTGTGGAGGAACACATAGCGGAGATCCGTTATGTTCTGACCCAGTTGAGGGCCGCCGGAGCAAAACTTTCCTTTCAGAAAGCACAGTGGTGTAGAACCCGTGTTAATTTCTTGGGGCATGAGATTACTCCTCAGGGTCTCTGTCCCCAGGAAAAGAAAGTGGAAGCCCTCCAAAAATTGAAAGACCCCACAACTCTGCAGGAACTAAGGAGCCTCCTTGGACTGACTAATTACAGCAGAAAGTTCATTGAGGGCTACGCAGAGATCACCAGACCCCTGATTCATCTCCTGAAGGGGGGGTCAAGTGGGAATGGGGTCCCGAACAATCCGAGGCAGTAAGACAACTCAAAAGAAGCCTCTCACAAGCGCCTTGCCTAGCTTACCCTGTCAGAAATAAGGAGTTCTTCCTGGAGACGGGGTTCTCTAATACGTGCTTGACGGCAGTATTATACCAAAAGCATGACAAGGTCAATAAAGTAATCTCCTATGCGAGCAAAACTTTATCCTCTGTGGATGAAAAATTCAACGATTGTGAGAAGGCGCTCCTGGCAACGGTGTGGGCATTGAAGAATTACCGCCCGTTTATCCATGGGGAACACATCATAGTGGAGACTCCCCACCAGCCTCTGCAATATCTCCAAAGTGACAGAATCTGGGCCAGAAATGTGAGCAATTCCCGAATTACTTCCTGGATTCTGTCAATGCAAGGCTTTCCTGTGGAGGTCAGATATGGCCAAGACAAGAAGAGTCCCCTTGTGCAAGGTCTGGCTGACTTGCATGATTGTGCCAGAGAAAACTGTCTCGAGGACGAAAGTCTAAAAATAAAGGACAACATGGAGGCATACCTTAATTCCCCCCACAAAGTCTTTGAAGAGGACAAGTGTGAGGGAATGCCCACTGTCTATGTGGATGGATGCTCGTACCATGTTGACAATGACGGGGAGAAAGAACTGGTGGCTGGCGTAGGGAATGCATGGGTGAATGAGTCCCCAGAACCCTCCGCTGGATACAAAATTGGTCCCCGAAGTAGTCAGGTGGCAGAATTGATGGCTGTGCATCAGGCCATCCTCACTGCTGTCGAGCATAAACTCCACGAACTGGTCATAATCACAGATTCGGATTATGTACGGAACGGGTTCGTGGAGCACCTGGTTAATTGGAAAACCAGAGGCATGTTATGTGCTAACAACAAACCCTTGAAACATGGGAAGTTGATCCAAACCATTGATGATCTGGTCACCTCGAATGAGATGACCATCTATTGGAAAAAGATAAACGGTCATTCCAAAGTAGAGGGACCAGACAAAACTGGAAATGACTTAGCTGATCAGCTGGCCAAAACTGGGGCCATCCAAGGGGATCTAATTGAGATTGAGTCACTGTTGGGGGAAATCCAGGTCACTGCTATCACTAGGTCCCAGACAAATGCTCACAACGACCTTTCAATTGCCCAATGGAGTAAGGAGACCCCTGATGCTGATTTGATTACAGCTCAGAAGGGGGATCCAATTATTGGTAAGTTTTACCAACACCTTGAGGACCCTGAGAACTTTCCCCTGACGGATACCGATTACATTGGGAAAGAGGACCTAAGAGTGTTGATGAAATGTCCAAAAATGTTCCGAATCCAAGACGGTTTGTTGGTAAGGAAATCTAAAGCTGGCCACGATCAGTGGGTGGTTCCTACCTCATTCCGAAGCCTGATGTTAAGTCACGCCCATGATGCGGCCACCGCCGGTCATAGGGGGTTTCACACAACGCTGGAAATCTTAAGAGAGGTTGCATACTGGCCACACATGGGCCAGGACCTCAGCCAATACTTGAAGGGGTGTCTTGTGTGTGCGCAATTTCAGCCGACGTCCCTCACACACCGCGCGCCTCTCCAAAAGCGGGGGATGACACTGCCATGGTCAGATTTACAAATCGACTTTGTAGGCCCCGTGATTCGCTCTGCTAGGGGGAATAAGTACATGTTGACTGTGACATGCTTGTTTACCAAGTGGGTGGAATGTCTCCCAGCCCCAAATTGCAAGGCAGAAACTGCAGCTGCTCTGATGATTAACCACATCTTTTCCCGTTTCGGTCTACCTCAAAGGATTGAGTCAGATAGAGGTAGCCACTTCACCAGTGAAGTGATGACAAAGATGTGGGAGATACTGGGGGTCAAAAGGAAGTTACATATTGCTAACAGGCCAGCTTCTTCTGGGGCAGTAGAGAGATATAACCGAACCATTGTGAGCATATTAAAGAAGTTTGTGGCAGATTCTGGGCCAAGTTGGGATATCCGATTACCTCTGGTCCTAATGGCCATCAGATCTACCCCTTCATCTGCAACCAAAATGTCACCATTCGAGTTGATGAATGGACGCAAGATGGTGCTTCCTCAGCATTTGCTCTACAGAACCCAAGAGCAAACGTTGATAAATGCCTCCACAACTCATGAGTATGTGGAGAATTTAAGGAAACACCTTCAACATGCTTTTGCTTATGCTCAGCGGAATCTAGAAAGATCAGCTGATAGCATGAAGACCCACTATGACCTGAAAACTTCCAGGAAGGAATATCAGGTGGGGGACCGGGTCTATCTATACAACTTCCAAAGAAACCAGGCAAAACAGCGAAAATTTTTGCCTACATGGAAGGGACCCTTTGAGATTACAGACAAAATCTCCCCTGTGGCCTACAAGATCCGCATCCCCAAAGGCGGTTTGGCAGAGGGGGAAGACAAGTGGGTGCACATTAACCAGTTGAAGTGTTGCAATCCCAGGCACACTCTGCAACAACTGGAGGAATCCTCTGGAATCCTAGAGGGTACTGTCTCAGATTAATTCAGTTCTAACTTAAAATATCCTACATATCGCCTATCAAATTCTGAGTTTCTTAATGTGGGTGTTTTCGTTTTTGAATGCAAAAAGAAATGTGCATGTGCATATCTGTTGAGTTCTAAAATTCATATGCCACCCCACTATATCAATGGTGGGGGAAAAATGTCTATGAATAGGTATTGCCGCTCTTCCTTTGTCGTCCTAGGAGAAAGAAAACCTCGAGACTGGCCAAGGAGGACGATCCGGAGACCGGGAGCAGAGACGCAAGGGGGCCCGGGGTACCGCCCAATATTCCCATCAGGACCGGCGAGGAGAACCGATCGATCAGTACCGGATGGAGGAAAAGATGCTGAACTGTGCCATCTATTGGAAGAAGATGAGGAAACATCCCAGGTCTTGCGAGTCCCATCAGTGAAACAGAATGGCCATCGCAAGAGGGGGGCTTGTGGGATGTTTTTACCCATGCATCCAAGCCCTACCTCAAAAAAACTGTGCAGTACTGGCATTGAAAACATCACGATGGCCAGAGCTTCCCAGAAAATGCCCAGGGAAGTGCATGAAGAATAGGCTGCCACCCATTTTGCCGATGTTATGGGCACAGAAGGGCACTGCCTAAAACCACCATTGGACTACCCACACAGTAGTCTGAAACCATTGGGAATGGCAATGCTGATTGCCAAAAGCAACCTAGAATTGTGGGGAACTCATTTCTTAAATCCCAAAAATGGGTGCAGTACCAGTACTCACCACTATCAGAAAGCCGGCGTTTTAAAACCACCAGACTTTGTGTAAAACTGAATAGATGAACCCAAAGCCGGCCAAAGAAAGACTTACTGAGAGGTGGATACAATGTAAAGTTATATTCTGAAGTGACTTGAAGGTTTATAACAAGACTGGCTGAGCTGTGGATTTCAGCAGTTTAAGTAAATTTGGACTGAAAGACACTAAACATCTAAATGTTTAAAAGAAATGAGTGACCTACTTTTGAGTGTCACATAGGTTGCAATTGTTTAAATGTCATAGTTTTGAACTTAGAATCAGCATTCTAGCTGCATATGTAAACATTGTCTTGACTTAAACTGGGGAACAAAAAGTGACATTTTATCTGAAACCTGGCTTAAGGAACTGAATTCTGCCCACCAGCTACCCCCGACAGGAGATGAGACTTGCACAACAGCTGTGTTCCCAGGCCTAGCTGCCCTTTTGCTGCTCCCACCAAAAGGGATATGACACTTCTCTGATTGAATTACCTGGGCTCTGCAGGAAATTGAACAAAGCCCTGTCCTGACTCAGGCAAAGGTTTTATTACGGGGGCCGTAAAAAGTGGCTTCCTCCTGAAGGAAAGGGGAGGAGCACTGCCTGTGAGAGCAAGCTGGCTTGGCAGAACTGGAAAAACCAGAAATTCAACCTTGTGCTGGGGGGAAACCACACCCCTTTGGGGCCAGAACATAACTCTAAAAAGATGGATCATTCATAGAGCGGACTTGTGAAAATTATTTAAATGATACCTTAATTCTTGTGATTTTTCTGCCCACATTTTGAGAGGTTTTTAGAACCGGTGGCATGATCTGGGGGCAAGCTAGCAGTTAAGAGGGTATTACTTAAAATGTATGCATGTTAAAAATCTGACACTTCATCAATTAATGTCCATACTCCTTGCGCACATGTGTGTAAATTTGGGGTAATGTCCGATATTGCGAAACCAGTTAAAAAGTGCAAATGTCGCCATTTCTGAATGCAAGCTCCCAGGAAGAGAAGATTTGGACAGGGTATACCTCCTGTAATGCATGATGGGTGCATGTAATTTCAAACCACTGTGTAGCTATGAAATATGTCTTTTGGGTCAAAATATAGATTGTGTGTAATTTGACAGGGGTGGGTTCTCTGTACCATAAACAGACCTCATCATGATGACACTTCATTTCATTCCCCCAATCAAGGGGAAGAGGATGAAGTGGCCAATGACAAGTGGAGAGGGGTAGAGCCTAGTGATGCTGCACACACACCCATTTTCAAAACACATCAAAGCAGACAGTCAGGACAGATAGGGACCTTCAAATCCATTTGCTGCGGGACGCTCTGCCGGGAAAATCCATACTTTACCTCCATCAACCTTCAGAGAGCCAACATAGAGACTTCAATCTATCCACATCAGAGATCCAGACTTCAAATCTATCAATATCCAGAACCAGAGGCAGAGCAGAGCTGACCCAGACCACTGTTAGCAGAACCAGAGAGCTGACCCAGATCACTGTGAAGTGCCGAGACCAGACCGGAGTGAAGAAAACCTGACCAGATCCGTGGCGAGGCCCATTCTATTTCTAAATATATTGTGAGTACCCAGCAGAACTGTGTAGAACCAATCTCTTAGTTAAAATAATCTAATCCAAGCTATTTTAATCTAAGTAGAATTGCCTCCTAACTGTCACCTGTCATTTTCTAGTTGCTAGCTGTCACTTGTCTTTTTGAACTTTAAAATTTCAAATCTGAAAAACGACCTTTACCATATCGCTCATATCTCAGTGACCGTTTGTCCTAGAGACTTGCAGTAACTTGCAGTAACTTTCATCGTCCTAGGACCCCAAAACGATAGTGCTAGTCCTTGTAGTTCCTCTGTAATCGCGAAAAACGCACTCGCGAATTTTGCCGCGATTTGCAAATTTCTCCACGTGTGAAAACAGAAGATTCTTTGCTTTCCTTGCTAAAAATTCGTTTGCCTCTTAGGAACCATCCCTGTATCATTGCTAGAGTGAGCCTGGACTAATATTAACTTGACACCACTCACCCTGAACCTCTAGAGGGAATTAAAAGCATTTTAGCATATTTTTCACTTCATTGCCAGCACATATAAAAGCATTTTGGGCCTGTGTTTCCAACTTCTGTAGTCTAAGCTTGCTGAGGTGAACTGAATTACATTTGATTGCATTTCTGAGAACTGTGTGCTTTCCTTCCATTTCCTTGCATTGCATAAAGGGGGGGTGAATTGCCAGAGAAAAGTGATTACATTGTTTTGTTGAAATCATATTGAGTATTTTCTGTATTGCATTTTCATTCAACATTACATCCATCTGAACTTATATAAAGCATTCTCTACCACCTTCTTCTTCTGTTCCTATTCACAAGTGTGCTCGTGCCAGATTCTCCATTGTTAATCTTTATCATATCAGATTAAGTGTGATATCCAATTATTAATTTATTATAAAGTGTGATATATATATATATCTATTGTTTAATTGTTTAAATTATCAAATAAACCCTTTAAACTTGCAAAACAGAACTACTTCTTGGCTCAGTGGGGTCAGGAGGATTCCAAGAGAGGGGTGTTATATAGGGGTAGTCATCCAGAACGCATGAACTGGACATAAAGATATATCAATAAGGGTTTCCATTCAGTATCCCAGACTAGGCATTGACTTAGCTGTAGTGTTGAATTGAATCCTCTTACAGGAGCCAGATACAGAGAGTGAGACAGGAGGGAAATGGTCAGCAGAAGAGCTGTCGTTGCACATAAATTGTCCAGAACTGCTGGCAGGATCCTTTGCAGTGTGCGCTTTTACCAAAGGCAAGGCCAATTGTTGCGTCTTGCTCAAGATGGACAACATATCAGCAGTCCGTTATATAAACAAGTTAGGAGCGACCAGATCCAAGATGTTAGAGGAACTAGCAAAAATTTGTGGCATCACTGCCTACGACATCACATAACGATATCAGCAGAATACTTACCAGTAGAGCAGAACATTGTAGCAGACTGGAAGTCACAATATCTCATGGGCTCCAGTGACTGGAAGCTTCACCCGCAGGTTTTCGCATGGCTACAGAATATTTGGGCTCCCCTAGACATTGATCTATTTGCGTTCAGATTAAATGCTGAAACTCCCAAATACTTAGCTGATGGATAGACCTGTGTGCAGTAGGGACGGACACCTTTTTGCACCAGTGGACAGGAGCAGTCCACTATTTAGCGAAAGTCCACAGGGAATCAGCAGAACTAGTGATAATAATCCCATTGTGGAAGTCCCAGCCCAGGTTTCCAGTAGTTATGGAACTTTCTTTGGATTTCCAGAGGATAATTCCCCACAGCCAGGACCTTCTGCTTGATCCGAATGGCCAACCTCACCCCCTAATAGAGGGAGGCTATCTTCGACTAATAGCTTGCAGGGTTTCCGTAGAAGATGGGAATTACCAGGCATTTCGCAGCTCACTGCCGACTGCATTAAAGACTCCTGGGCGCCTTCCACTATTCAGAGCTATGGTACCGCTTGGGACCACTAGTACAACTGGTGCACAGAACGCAATATTCATCCTGTTTCAGTGCCTTTTTTCCAAGTCCTTAACTTCCTGGCCGACAGATTTTACAACGGGTGCACCTATGGGACGCTCAGAGTTTATAAGTCAGCAATATCAGCAAGGCATGATAGATTAGACGGCAAACTCCTGGGAGAACACCCAGCTGTCATTCGTCTGCTTAAAGAGGTCAAGCTGAGGAAACCACTGGAGCCCAAATATGCAGTACTCTGGGACGTCAGAGAAGTGTTTCAGTTATTTCTCAGCTGGCCAGAGAATAGCAATCTCTCGTGGTCCCAATTATCAGGGAAGCTAGCAGTGCTGCTCTGCTTAGTAACATGTAGAAGAGTATTGGATGTTAGGGCATTAGAAATAGATAGGAAGATGTTTTACCCCAAAGGCTTAGCTTTCAGCATAGCAAAAAGAACAAAATGTGACTCAAAGATTATCTCTTATCCCGGTAGCGCAATGCATAAAATATTACGAACTAGCAACAGTCACCATTAGGCCGTTAGGAGTGACCCAGATGCTTATAGCACATAGGAAGCCATATCACGCCACAGCCACAACCACAATAGCCAGATGGGTCAGAGAGGTTATGTAGTGGGCAGGCATAGACTTATCCAGATTTAGCGTGCATTCTGCGAGAGGAGCGATGGCATCTAGAGCTTTCACAGCAGGTGTGTCATTACAAGAAATTATGAAATCAGCCGATTGGTCTTCTGATGCGACATTTAAGACGTTTTATTTTAAACCAGTATATGAAATATCTAATAGTGTTGTAGAAAGCTTTGAACAAGCATAATGCTTGCCTCGTGTCTTGACATAGAATAAACACTGCCCATTCTTACAGCGCAGGGTAGTCTTGATTCTATTAAAGACACAGAGGCAAGCTTTATATCCCGCCCAAAATATGGCAAGGAGTTTCATGTTGACATGTATATGCATAATGTATAAACTCTATGACGTATTTCCACCCTTACATTTTCGCTCTCGATTTCTCTTAGGGGATGAGCAGAAGACGGCCTGAGACATAGAGAGTGATAGAGAGTGAGTTTTGGTTTTTCTGGAGAGCGTCTACACTCAATTTTGCCAGAACAACCTTAGCCAACGGCTAAGAGTTGGAGTCCTCGCAGTGCTGAAGTGTTGGAATGGCGCAAGAGGTCTTATGTTTCAAGTTCAGGCAGAAGTTTGCCACCAAAAGAAAGAGGAAAGGACCCTGGCCTGAGGCTACTTGTACTGGTCCCCAGGCTCAGATAGATGGACGATGGGAGCCTTAGGACTACTGAACACTAGAGGCTCATGGGAATTAGTAGTTTTCAGTTGAACTCTTTAAACTCTGGGACTTTTCATTTCGTCGAAATAACTAAACGAAAAAGTTGAGTTTAAATGTTTAAATGTTCAAATTTTGGAATGCTGTGAGTTGCAGTATTAAAGAAAGTACAGCATTATGCTTGCCTCTGTGTCTTTAATAGAATCAAGACTACCCTGCGCTGTAAGAATAGGCAATCTTCATTATTTTGCTAAAGACTTCCACCTCAAAGTCCATCGAATCATCCTCAATTTCAACTAATATTGAAGGACACAGATTATTTTGCGAAAGACTTCCAGCGCAAAGTCCATCGGACCATCTTCAATTTCAACTAATATTGGAGGACACCAATTATTTGCTCTGCGTGCTCGTCCCCCTGTAACATCTGTATTCAGATACCAGGATACAGGTTTGAATCTCAGCCCTTCATCCCTCAGAAGTGCATACATTGAAAAACATGTATTTATGTAATAATAGCACCCATTATTACAGTGCTTTAAAGCAGGTGAAATCAGCTAGGAACTACTATTTAAGAAAGTGATATTGTCTACATATCTTTAGATTTAGAGACATTCTTCTAATGTGTGTGTGGGGGGGTTCCTTGGCTATTAGCAAGTGGCATATGCGATTTGAAGACTTGACTTTGGGTCGACAGCGAATTCCATAATGTGATTCTGGCCCATTTTATGGCCTGATTCATGGAGTTGTTTGCACGGTTCAAAGTGACTTTGTACTGCTGAAAAGTGTATTTTTGCAGTGCACAGTCAGTACAAGCAAGCTGATTCAGAGTCTTTTGAGCCTGTCCCAATAGAACATTGACATCATTAAGGTAGCATGGTCACTGTAGTGACTTGTAGCATGGTCACTGTAGTGACTGATGTTCCCCTATTACAAAGTGCTCTTTCCTCTACATGTCCTCACTCCATCCCTGCTGGGCTATCTGCCTAGGCACTAACTCTGTGTTTGGATTATCTGGTAAAGCCAGAGGGAAGAGGGAGGAGGTGCAATCAATGTCTGATGGATAGACTCTGCTCATGTACCCATGCTTCTATTTTTCGAAAGTGTATTTGTGCATGTTAATGACATTCCCCAAGTATGGAGGAAAGTGGACAAGGGCTTTTGTGAATGGTAATTGATTGTGTAACACCCACCTGTGACATGCCGCCATCTGTGCATATTGGGCTCTGTTCTCTGTTCTTACCTACATGCGTGCGCCTTATATTCCAAACTTTGTTTCTCCCCATTGTTACAGAAGGTCTCTCAGCTCTATGTATTGCATTTGCTTGTGCCCAGTTGTAGTGGTTCAAAGGTTTTTCCAACACTTTGTGGTTAGAAAGGCATGGAAGGCCTGGTCATGCTGGAAGCACCAAGAGGGGTATTTTCAGTTTGTGGGGTAGCACTTTTCCTCACTTCTCGTCAACCTATTCAGAAAGCCCTAGGGGGTTAATATGATGCACATAGGTATGATCTTAGGTGATTCATTGAACATTTCTGTTAATTTAATGCTTCCTTGTTGGTATATTTGTCTCATACAACATGGTGGTCTGAGCATTGAACAAGCATGGACTTATCCTCATAGCAGAAGGTGCAAGGATCTGACAGAGGGAGGGGAATGAGGGACAGAGGAGATTGAAATGGGTGGGCAAGGGCCTACAGTAGCTCACTCACAGGAGCCAGCGGGAGGAGCATGGTTGGAGCATCTTTATGCACAGGCCTCCTCATCACTAGGTTTATCGTGTATAGCACACTGTCTGTTGATGCTTTAAAGAGTAATCAGGGGGTTATGGTGAGGTGTGTAGGGTCCGATTAGAGAGGATGCCTATGGAGGCCTGTAGAGATGAGTCAGGAGGATAAACGAGGAGCCTTCGGGGAATGAGCCACCTCTCTGATGCCCAGGATGAGTGCACATTGGCTTCTTGGGAACATGGGTGCTGCTACACAGGCAATACTTGACTCTTAGCCACCATTGTCCCTCCAGGGAGATGTTTCCCACACATGTGTTGACATCAGGTCACCTAAAGGTCATCTGCAGAAAGTCAGCTCATTCGGAACAGGTAGGAGACCTTCAGGTATTGTTTCTGCTCCAGCTATTTCATGAAGCTCAGATTTGCTGTACACGTTTTGTGTTGCCCTCTTTGATTTGCATTTATCTGTGTTGCACTGCTCGCTGCCAGTTTGCTATGCCTGTTTACTTTCACAGTGTGTACTTTATGATGTGCTATACCCATTAGAGCATTGGTGGAAAACGGTTAGAAAGACATGATACTTACCCATCTACTCTCACTACAGTTCCACGGTGAGAACTATCTGATAAGGCTGAGAACATTATTTTCGCTTGGGAGCATGGATTTTCATTTTATATGGGAACTTGTCAGTTGCACATGATTCATATTTTTACACAATTGTCCTATAATTTGTATGCGACTGCATATCATTCACTGTGCATGTGCTGTCACATAGTCTCTAGCATATGCATGTACACTCCATGTAAAGAATAGCAGAACTCTCAACCGTAGACGGTTGTCCTAGGGGTTCATTCACCTTTCATTCCAGCTACAAATGACTGCTATGTGTCCCGTAGCATACAGCGGAGTCCATTGAACAAATGTGGTCCAGCTGTCACATAGTCTCGACTTTCTTCGATACACTTCTTGCCTTCTATACACTTTTCGGCGTCCAACGTCTTTTCAGTAGACATTTCTGTTTTTCCTAACAGTGCCCAAACTACAAATTCTGCTGCATCCATTGCTATTCTCCTCTCCCGTGCTTTCAGACCATGGTCAGCTGAAGAGCCATGCTTCCTACCGTGCTTTGACACCATTACATATGGCAGGTGGCACTATATAAATATAAGATAACATAAGAACCAGACCAAATATTAGCTATTTTGGACAAACAGAAAATAATTATACCGGCATACAAATGACATTTGTGTGCTTGCTCTTCTAAGGGAACTGAGAATTGCGTGGCCATGATTAAACCTCCAACCACTGCATGCGCCCACTGTTCATGCTAGGACAGACCAAACTTGACAATCGAGTAGGCATATAGACCCATAATTTCCAAGAGTTTGTTGGCATGAGCAAACAGTTTTTCCAGGATACACCTATGTTTCCTTCCCATGCCCGTTATGCAATGATTTATGTAGTACTTATGATTTAATTAACTAGTTGCTTAATAACTCGGGTAGAGCTCATAACTGTGAGATGCTGTTTCTATGCCAGAAATGGTTCATCAATTAATCTCTGTTCTTAAAATGTCACTAATTCAGTGTCGACTACCCAAATACTTTTCACACAAACCTTCAAACAGGTTTGATCCCCGTTCCATGCTTAGAAATCTCTGGGTGTTAAGCGTGCTATAAATAAACAATTATAATTATTTTGCTAGTCACTTACAGTAACACGAAATTTGAAATTCTTCAATTAGTTGGATCCCTTATATAACAGTAATTGTACAAAAATAGTGCACCGATGTATTTTAGAGTTGTTGCAAAGTGTTACATGCCTCACATTTCCCTCTTCATATAAGAGGGAAAGGATTCATGTTCTGAAATTGATATGAGTTTGCACTTTCTTGGTGGTGGGAACTGGTGTAAGGAGCCAGCAATAAAAATAAAAATAAACATTTGCCAGAAATGTGAGCGCCACTCTGTTAAGAACAAAAACAGGCAGGTAAGCTGTTCTATGGGATGGTCATCACTCAGGAGGATCTACAATTATCTTTTAGCTACCTTTGGCTTACCAGAGGAGACATATTCATTTGCACATCAGTCTACTCCCACCTACTAGGAAATTGCAGTGCGGAACTGCCAGGCAATTCTGCTCTAAAATACAGTGCTGCCAGCAACCCCAAACCAGCTTGTGCTTTGGCCCCAGGTGTAAATGAATGCAAGTTTATTTTCCTTAGCGATGCAATGTTTCTTTAGTGCCAAGAGCAATGGTTGCACATCTGAATCACTCTTACTAACTTGGGCCGTACCCCCAAGTGTTCCATCAATATGTGCAATTACTAGCAATTGCTAGGCCTTGCTCATTCTCAGTAAAGGGTACCTCACGTTTTTTACATGTTTTTAAATGTCTGAGGCTACAGGAAAGGTTTGAAGGAGTAATTCAGAGATGGATGCCAGGCTTTCTCTGATCATAGAGATACATAACCACTAATGGAAAGAAAGCGGACTGAGTGCCATGGTCTCTAAAGCAAAGGTGCCACCTGGAGCTGGGAAAATACCTACCTCACTCTAAAGCTAGGAGTATAGTTTAACATACATGTAGCTATGGCAGGGACCATACCCGCTTAATTGCAGATGTCCGCTATGTACATGTAGCTATAACAGGTACCATACTTGCTTGATTGCAGATGTAATCTATATCCATGTAGCTATGGCAGGGGCCATACTTGCCTAATTGTAGATGTAATCTATATACATGTAGCTATGGCAGGGACCATACTTGCTTAATTGTAGATATAATCTATATACATGTAGCTATGGCAGGGACCATACTTGCCTAATTGCAGATGTAATTTATTTGTTGGAGCAGGCTACTTCCATTAGCTTGTGTTTCAGAGGATGTGCCTAAAAATCAAGATATCTGTTGAACACCAAATGGACTGGCTGATGCCAATGTCTGCTGGCAGACCTTTCTTTGCAGTTGTATCAAGGAAACTAACACAAGGATGCACAAGAGAGAATGTATCTGTCCTTGTTTCTAAAGGCTGGCCCTCACTGAATGTTTGTGAAGAAAAAGTGCAGGTTTAAAAGGCTATCATATGTTATTGTGATTTTTACCACACACTGCTAGCATGTGCTGAAAAATCCTTGCACATGCATTTGAATAGGTTTTAGCCAAGATGAAGGTGAACAACAGCTGGTTTGTGGGCCTACTCCAAAGTGCCCAAAAGAGAAGCTTTGAGGGAAATGTTTGTATCTTGGCGTTAGAAACAAGCAAAGTTAATTGTGCAAGTACTCAAAGAAAGTTAATTGCAAAAGTGTCAAATACAGGTGTGTAAGTATAAGTATTTTACTCTAAAGAACTTGTGTTTTCATATTTTAAGACCTTTAATAACTGGTTGCCCTTTGGAAATAATCAGGTCTAAAGTCCATACAAATTAAAAATAAGGATGTAGAAAATATCTCAGTATGACCAGATGCAAAACTATTTTAAAACCTTTAAAAAAAGGTTTATTGAGAAAATAGGATTCTAAAAAAAAGAGTTTATCATTCCCGAAAGTCCTTTTGTAAAAATAATAAAAATGTCATGGGAAATACATAATGCAGACGGTCCTGATTATTTGGTCAATTGTGGAAAGCAAGCACTTAAGGTCTTCATTTAAAATTCTGATTTTCATCCAAGTCCTCCTAAGAAGATAGAAATGAAGACGATAAGGAAACCAGGGGGGGAGGGGAACTTAGAGTCAGCAACAGACTCAATGTCAGCACAGCATAACTTCAACTACAGACTGGGATGCCCAGAAACCCGAAGTCACAAGATTGCGAAGAGACCAAAATGACGACTACCTAGCTGAGAACATGTCTTCCCCAAAGCCAAGCAGGGCTCTGCTGAGTACAAATACTGGCTTTCTATGCGTTTCTAGTCATCAAAAATAATGCAATTCCAGCAAATGCTCTAAGCAGCTTTTTTAAACTATAGGTAGGTAGGTACCTACCTATAGGTAGGTATTAATGGTAAAAGCAGAACAAAAAGTATAATGATGTGACGGTTCAGTACTGAGAACGCGTTGACCAGGGGCAATGAGGATACACCTATCCTGGATGCTGTACAGAGTAAATGGTGATCAGCACAGCCGCATCCAGTATACTGTGATCATCAGTGCAGCCATGGGTATGCAAAAATGAATCGTAAAGAATGTTTAGGAGTTTGGCCAGTACTGTTCTATGACCATTGGAGCTGCAGGGCGGGATCTGCTTGTCTGATGACATATGTGCCTTCATCTCAACCGGGGCATTTGCCTGGGGCTGTCACAATCTGAGCAATGTATAAGATTCTTTTTAAAAGAAGCTGTTCTTCTGGTCAAAAGAGCGACATGTTTCCATTAATTTCCATGAGAATTCATGTCCTAAAATCAGCTACTTGCTTCCAGTGCAAATGTTAAGTTGCTTTCCTGATTGAATGAATGTGCATGGCAACGATAATCACAAAGACTTCGACATTCCCCACTTCCCTTCCAAGTCGTCAAGGATAACAAATAAATAACAAACCGTTTTTGTTGAAGGCCATCATTTGTTTGTGAATGTGACTTTGTATTTTGCAGGAATGAAAAGTTTTACCTCACATACAGTTCTTACGGTGGGATTGATATTCGCCCCTTGCGAGGCGCACTACCTATTTACCACCCATTAAACCTTCAATGTCCCTCCAGTGTTAGTAAAAGCGTCTGCACCCGCACATAATAGATGCCTCAGTTTACAGTCGCACTTCATAGATGGGGCAACTGCCACTTCGTTTATCTCTTCCACACATCACAGCCATCGGTTTTACGGCCCAGGCTCTTTACCATGGGCCATGAGTCTGTCTTTATAATGGAGGTTATGAACTTTCACTGGACAATGCATCCTCTGACCTCTATAATTATGGACAGGTGTCTTGTGAGAGGGGAGTGCGTGTGTCGTAAGTGCGCAAGTCGAGGGTGTGGTGTAGCCAGAAGCAAGCCTAGTCACGTGTACGACGGGATACCCGAGTCACATGATGTGGGCGGGGAATTAAAGTTGGCCCAGCAACTACGTTAGTCCGGAGCAGACACTGATACAAAGTGGTCGCGTTGTTTTATTTTGTGCGCCTGAATGCCTGAGGCCAGCGCGGGCCTACCTATGCTATCCTGCGCTCCGCTGTACCGGAGGTCAGGGTTTTGATACAGAACACTGGCGACGAGGATATGAGAGAGATGCACGTGCACCCACGAGGTGTAAAGGACACGAACGCTGCAACGTTCTACTCAGGCGTTCTACACACCGACGAGCGACGAACACGAACTACGAACACAAATCGATTGTATGCCAGTTCACTGTGGGGTCCTGCAACGCTCCACTCGACAGTCACAACACGCCGGTAAGCAGCACAACCCAACGTTCCAGAATCCTGACCTTCTGCCGCCCGTCGGCTACTCATTTTCACACAGCACTGACTAGCAGACCCAGCCTGACACAGGCACAGCCCCAGCAAATAAACACTACCATTTGTGATCCGTTATAACAAGACCACAGAGCACACTTGCCCTCAACAGTGTGAGCAGTGAAGAACTTTCCAACACCACCCTCACAGCAAGAACATTTCTTTTCATCAGGCGGGGGGCGTGGCCAACAGGCATGTAGAGAAGACGTGCCTCTCTGAGCTCTCCTGCAAGATCCACCAAACTGATCCTTATAACAGTGAATATGGTGATATTCTGATGTAAAAAATACCTGTCGAGGGCACACCAGACCGTCTGCCTGCTGTGCCTTCAATCCTGCACCGAAATGGAGCCTGCTGTCGAAGAGAAACGACTGGGGAAGAAGGACTCGCAAAATGGCACGCAGTGGCGCCGAGCCCGAATGACAGTGCACCCGAGATGCTGTGCCCAGGGCACCGCAACCCAGCATATCAGACCGGAGTCTACAGAGAGGTGCCAAATAATCTCCCGGACCAAGGGAGGACTGGTAAGGGTGAGGCTGTGCTGCGCAGAGCAGAGCGTACACTTGAGGAAGCTGCCACGATAGCTAGTGCGACCTGACAAAGCTGAAGGCGCCAGAGCAAGCAGCGAAGAAGTGCAGCTGAATCCGGTGGAGCAACCCAAGCCCCCATCGAGCATAGCCCGGTCCTCCAGCGACCTTATTAAATACAGCGCAACCCCTCAGAGCAGAAGGGGACCGGCAGCAACTATCCCCCCTCCCCCCTGAACCAGCGAGCAGATTAGTGAAAGCCCGAAGAGGAGCCAGCAGGGACAGTATCTGCAAGGCCCCAGCGGCTTCCTGAACCCACTGCGCAGCAGCCAGGGAACCTCACGAACTCCTACGACTAGCACATCGAGTCAAGCCACTTATCTGAATGCCAAGCACACTAAGCAGCAAGCTCTGCTGAGAGCAACAAGCCCAGCTGCAAGAAGAAGTGGGTGTCAAGTTGCAGCTTAAATTACAGCTGAGGGAGACTCACCAGACACGGGCTTGATAGAGATCTGAGTGCCCCCCACCCTCCTCAGCCCAGGCCAGCACTGGAGGTGCAGACATAGCACAGCAATAGTAAGAGCAGTGTTGCGACGGCGGCGGTGGCTGATGGGGGTCCCCATGGGGAGCGGAGTAACCCTGGAGAACGGGACATCACTTAAAGAGTAACCAAGCATCACGCAGCTCAGGGAGGCCCCTGGCCACGCCAGCCCCGTCCAGTGCGGCCACCATAAGAAGGTCATCACACGCATGCTGCGGACTCACAGAAGCTCCTATACCGCCGAGGCTGCACTGGTGCAAAACCCACGCGCAACAGCACAACATAGCCCCAGCAACAAGAGAAAGAATCACAGGCCCAATAACTGAATCTGGCTGCCTCTGGAATTGAGCCCTGCACTGACCTATGCAGAAGTCATAGCATTGAAAAGGCCTGACACTCTGGTGCCCAGATCATCGAAGGCCACCGCTCCTTGGACTGAAGATACTGGGGGATCCAGGTCGCTCAGAACTCCAGAAGATAGTGACCACTTAACCAAGACACTCTCCTGGAACGGGCCAGAAAACACCTCCCAAATGCCCGACGGGAGGAAGAAAACGCCTGCACACCAGAAACAAAGGCCAGCACAATCTAGACAAGAAACAAATACTAAGATATGCAAAAAAAGCCTGAACCCACAACAGACCCTCTGCGACAAGAAGAGCACCAAGATAGCATAGTGCCAGAACCCCAGCAAAACACAAAGCAATGCAAGATACTCGAAGCAATTGCAGCCATGCGCAACTCGATGGAAACGCATAAAGGAGAGATGAGGAGTTACATGGGTCTCCTGCACCAAGACCTGTGTAACCTGGCAGGCAGAGTTGGAGAGACAGAGCAGACACTCAAGCAAACGACCTCTAGAACGAAGGTACTGGAAAACACTGTCCAGGAACTCACGGTCCAATTAAAAACACTACAAGATCGCGCAGAGGATGCAGAAGGGAGAGCGCACCATAGTAACATCAGGATCCTCGGCCTCACGGAGGGAATGGAGGGAAGAGACCCGACGGAGTACGTCGAAAATCTACTACTCCAGGAAGTAGGACCTGGAAACCTCTCCCATGGGTTCACAGTAGAAAGGGCTCACCGAGCTCTCATCAAGAGACTACCGCCAGGAGCTCCACCGAGGCCTATAATAATAAATACTAAACCATCGAGACAAAGAGAAGATTCTCACCTTCTCAAGATTAGGAGGAGTGATCCAGAGAAAGTCAGCGACCCTGGCGATATACCCTGATTACACGATACATGTGCAGCGGTATCGGGCACAATATGTACCAACGAAAGAAAGGCTGCGGTCACAAGGGATTAAATATATGCTCCTCTACCCAGCAAAAATGAAAATAATGTATAATGAAAAATCCTTGTTCTTTGAGACTCCGGAAAATGTAAACTCCTGGATGGGCGAACACAGCCTGGGCCAGCTCCAAGAGAAACGCCTCAGCAAAAAACATAATATGTCAAACTAAGATCCAGCCCTCATGGTGCTTGCATAGCCACTGGCAACATAAGACACTGACATTAGAAACAGGAACTCAGACCTCAAACCCAACTAAACTCCCACCAAAATGTACTTGGAAAACCAGGGAATACAAAGGCTTCTACACCTGGATGGCCTTGTATCGTCTCTAGGCCGGAAGGAGTCAAATTCCCCCGCTGAATAAAAAATGGACTAAGAGTGCTTAGTGTGCTCATCCATTGGCATCCTGCGGACCAGCGGGAAGATGGTGGAGACGCCTCTACGGATCAACACCGATGGGCAACAAGTTCTAAGTTACAGTTACAGTTTAATGTTTTGTTGAAACCATGGGAAACTATACCACAGGAAAGTACCCATAAACCCACAGAGTCGCTGGAGGCCGAGAACCCAAGACCACAAGCGGAAAAAGCTTGGAAAGCTGTTGCGATGAGACGAGATGAATATATCCCCGAGAAGAAGACAGAGCAACAAATTCCCAATGGCAGACAAACTGTGAATAGTCACATGGAATGTACGTGGCTTGAATAATTATGTGAAGAGGATGAGGGTGATGGCCTACCTGCGCAGAAAAACTATACCAATCGCACTATTACAGGAAACGCACCTGACCCCAGACAAACAAAAGCAGATTCTCAGTAAATGGAGAGGGAATGGATATGGCTCAGCATACTCCAACTATTCTAGAGGAGTCGTTGTATGGATTGCACCAGGAGTACCACACTGTATCTTACACAAATACTCGTACCAAGAAGGAAGGATCATACTCCTACATGGCTACATAGACAGCAGAGAATTCTGCATAATAAATTCATATGCACCCAACCAAAATGCGGCCGCATTCTACCAATCGCTCTACCCCATCCTATCCCCGTTCAGAGGCGCTTACTGGATATGGGGGGGAGATTTCAACTGTGCACTAGATTCCGTACTGGACAGATCAGACAATGTGGGAGCGACACTCCCCCCTCGGCCAAAGCATTACAGAGACTTGGAACTGCAAGAGGTATGGAGGTGGCTGAACCGCAACAAACAGGAATTCTCATTCTACTCAAGCGTGCACAAGTTTTACACGAGGATAGACTTTGTCCTCACAGGGAAAGAACACCTGGGGAACATAGCAAGCGCATCATATGAGGGCAGGACCCTGTCAGACCATTCCCCTCTGACCGTCCAATGGACACTTGCAGACAGTCCCAAACCTATTCCGACATGGAAACTATGTGCAGAATCGCTGAGAGATACTACCTTTAGAGAGAGCCTGAGAACCCAATCAGAGAAGTTTTTTTTAATGCAACCTGGGCAGTGTAGACAATACCAACACAGTGTGGGAGGCCTATAAGGTGGTTATGAGGGAGGCTGCAATAGCTGCCACGAGGGGAGTCCGTAAAGTCCTAGAAAAACAAATATCTAAAATAGAAGCAAAATCACTAAACTGGAGAAATGTGGAAACCCTGGGGAAAGTATGGAAAGAGCCCTTATGGGATTAAGACTACGATGCATGGAACACTGGGAGAAGCTAGGAGATTTTAGTTTTCAGCGATACACAGAAAAATTACACGGGCAGGGGGATAAACCCGGCAGACTGTTAGCCTGGCTGGTCAAACGACAAGATAAAAAAGAATAAATAGTAGAAATAATAGATGAGGGTGGGCACACAAGGAGGACCCAATCAGAAATCAACCAGGCCTTCAGGGGATTCTATGCCAAACCTTATGAAGACAATTCGCACTCAAGAATGCCTAAAATCCTTGAGACCTTAGAAGACATAGCACTGCCAACCCTGACAGCAGAGCAGCGCGACCTGCTGGACGGCCTATTGATCCTAGAAGAGATACAGGGAGTTATCACCTCACTGCCCACTGGAAAAACACCTGGCAGTGACAAGCTACCACCAGAATTCTATAAAGAATGCACGGATATGCTAGGCCCAAGATTACTACATGTGCTGCAGGAGGCATACGAAATGGGCACTCTCCCTGACCCTATGGAACAAGCCCTGATAATACCCAACCTTAAACCAGGCAAAGATGGCAGACTATGCAAGTCTTAAAGGCCCATAGCACTGATAAGCCAAGACACTAAGATTCTTACAGCGGTTCTAGCAAACCGACTTAAAAGGGTGATCACCACACTAGTCCACCCAGATCAGACAGGCTACGTTCCAGGTAGGTCTACAACAGCCAAACTGAGACGCCTCCAAGCGATTGTAGATAGAAAGCGCACCAGACCTGATGCCTGGCAGTAGCAGCACTAGACGGCATCAAGGCTTTTGACTCTGTGAGATGGAAGTGGATGTTCGCTGCACTAGAACACTATGGAATAGGCCAGGGATTCATGAGATGGATATGCATGCTCTACGCTACACCATCGGCGAGAGTATGCACAGACAGACACATATCGGATCCATTCCCGATCAACAGAGGCACCAAGCAAGGCTGCCCGCTGTCACCCCTCCTATACATCTTGGCGCTAGAGCCCCAGGCGATCTATATGAGAGAATCCTTCTGTGACACAAGCCTCCAAGTAGATGGCACCACACATGTTATATCCTTATATGCAGATGATATTCTCTTATAAATACACAATCAGAGGATAACTTAGCAATGTATCTCAAAGTGCTTGACAACTTCACACAGCTCTCAGGAATTGCCAATAGCAAGACCAAATATTGCCTGCTCCCTCTAGCAGGCTGGGCTGGGAAAACGGAACAGCAGCTCCCTTTTCTGGAACCCCAGTGGAACATCCATACGTTTCGCTACCTTGGCATAAACGTACATCACACTGTTGAATATACGCATAAAGCCAACACACTGAAAGCAAAGAACGGCATAGAAGTGTCCATCAAGTTATGGGAGAAACTCCCCCTGTCAGTAGCAGGACTAATATCGCTGGTAAAAATGGTAGCCCTACCCAGGCTGCTGTATCACTTAATCAATGTGCCATTTCTTATCCCGAGGAAGTTTTTCATAGATCTTAACACAATACTGGGAAGCTTTGTGTGGGGCAAAGGCAGGAGAAGAGTTGCCATGGAAACACTTTGTAAGGACTATGCAGAGGGAGGAATGTGGTTCCCGCACTTCGAACTGTACTATCTAGCGGGCCAGCTGCAGCACGTTGCTAACTGGCTTACAGATCAAGAGACAGTGGAACACACTTTTTGGAGCAACGCCATATCACTCAAAGAAGTACTATGGACAGAGAGGAAGGTGCTCTTGCGGCCTCCCGCGTTCCTGCATCTAGGGAAACAAATATGGCATAAAACCAAAAAACTGCTAAAAGTAGAAGAACTCTACGCCCCCCAGATACCGCTGGCAGCTCTCAACAGGGACAACAGAATATGTCTAAAGCAAAGCAGAGACTATTGGGAACCCAAAGGACTTGTCACAACTGGAGACATAGCCCCAGAGGGAGTGAAACAAACCTTCCAACACCTAGTTGAATCACACAGACTACATAAAGGTCAGTTTATAACTTACACAAGACTCATCAAATGCTTAGACGCCCAGTGGCCGTCCCTCACAACAAGACAAGAAGAGAACCCAGTACTTGGTCTTCTCTATTATGTCACCGAGGGAGGACATATGGTATCCAGGATATACCAAACGCTTACAGAGAGCTCCCCAAAGATAAAGACAAAGGGAAGCAAATGTGGGACAGGGTACTCAACAGTACAATCTCAGACAAAGAATGGGCAAAAGCAAAACTCTACCCGTAAAAGATATACAGAAATGCCAGACTGAAGCAATTGCAGTTCTACATACTTCATGGGGCATATCTAACCCCAGAAAAAATATCCCACTTCCCAGGCACCACCACACATAGCTGCCCGAAATGCGGAGAAGCAAACGCCAATCTGGGACATATGTTTTGGTACTGAGCCTGCCTTCTGGGCCTCCACAGTTCCTCAAAAAAGAACAAAGCAAAGGAAAAGATGACTGACTTAGCTTGGGCACTAGCTGAGAGAAGAATAAGAATGAAATGAAAAGCCACAGATGGACCAAGAGTAGAGGGGTGGTGGAAAGACCTTAGAAGATGGACTATTGCGGAGACAGCAGTCTGGCAAGAAGCACTACGAACAGGAAGGAGAGAAAGTTCAATTGTCATGGCAACTGTGGTACTGTCCCCTTAAGGGAAGCGCACGCGGTGGCGTGATGTTGCATGTCGCCGCGTGCATTATAAATAAAGGGGGCGTTTCCCGGCCGCGACAGTGGGACCGGGGAGCCCAAACTGAACAGACGTCTCCGGCTGAGTTTGTGGGGTTGGGGGCTCACGGGCATCACCATCAGGTTCACAGAGAGACCCCCAACAGTGGCGACGAGGCCGGTACTTTGCCTGGGCCCGGCGGTGAATTTTGCAATAATTTATGGAACAGAGTGGATGACTGTGCTCGTTCGTTCCATGCCGCGGGCCGGGTAGATACCACGCGGCAGGCGGCCCTTTTGGAATCTTGGCAGGGTATAATCACGGTGCTCCGGTAGGGCCCGTGTGGGGGCATCCATGCCCAATTTTTGGAACACATGATAGCGGGCAGCTATATCTGCCCACACATGCCCAGATTTTTTGGATTTTTTTATTTTTGGGCGAGTTACGTTGAGTTAAGGCGAGGATCTGGGGGAAGGATGCTGAGACCTGCGTAACCCCTGCACCTCCCTTGCTCAACTTTTGGGACATCTATGCTGGATTGTGGAACCTCCACGCCGTCCTACAGCTGAGGATCTTCATCTTCGTTGTCATCTTCATCATCATGCCCAGCTGCTGTGTTTAAAAGCACATTTTTGGATAGGCAACCTCTGTGGCCTGCAACATCTGCTACCCATCCTCATCATCATCATCATCAGGTCTGGACAATTGACTTTGTTTGTGTGTCTCGACTGATGCACTCCACGGCCCCTTAGGCCTATGCTGGCTGGGTGAGTTGCGGCCCCCATTTCATTTTGGGGGTGCCTGTGCGCTTTAACCCATGAGTGCGCCTGACGGCCAGGGCGGTGGGCAGCCTGCAGACCAACAGCAACCTCAAGTCCAGCCTCAACCTCATTCACAACCAGTTGTTAAGCCGGTGCCACAAGTCTTGGCAAGATGTGGGCCCCTGTGGCGCTCCATCCAATCCCAGAGTTTGATGTCTCGTGCCCCCCATCCAGCTTGGGGCCCAGATGGAAACGGTGCGTGGACTGTTTGGACATGTACTTCGGGGCCACCATGGAGACGAATGATGACAGTATGCTGGCGATGCTGCTGTATGCTGCAGGGCCTGCAGTGCAGGAGATCTTCTAGTCACTTCAGACCACTGATGCCTCTTATGGGGCCGCCAAAACAGCCCTCCGCAATCATTTCTTACCATTGGCAAATGCAGATTATGAGAAGTTTGTTATGCTGTCGGCCCGACAGAAGGAAGACGGGACTTTGGACACTTTTTATGGTCGTCTAAAACGCCTCTCCATGGCGTGTGCGTGGGGTGACCCGGATGACATGATTAGGACGCTCCTGATCCAGGCCTGCTCGTTGGGAAAACTACGGCGACAGGTACTGAGGGAACCGGGCACCACCCTTGCTCGCATCCTGGAACTGGGACGCTGTCATGAAGTTTCAGAGGCAAGGTCGTCAAAGATGGAAGCAGGGACATGCCCAGTGAAAACCGAAGAGGTATGTGCGGTGGGGCGTGGTGGCAGAGGAGCCAGGAGGCCAGGTACCAGTGTCCGTGACAGGGGCGGGAGAGCTGGAGAATCGTGCCAAAAGTGTGTGTGGCTATGACCTGCCCCCACCCCGCCGAGTGTCCAGCAGCAGGAAGAACCTGTGGGCGGTGCGGCCTGGCTGATCACTATGCACGGGTGTGCAAGGCGTCCCTGCCCGTAATAGTGCCCAGGGGCCCAGATCAATCTGGGTTCCTGCATCAATCCCGGCCACCGAACGTGGCACAGGTTGACCAAGGGGAGGAAGGTGCCCAAGCGGAAGAAGAAGAGGAGGAGAATATCTTCTTTGTGTCAAGTGTGGAGGCTCTGAGGTCGAAGAACAGATGGCAACCAAGGTGTGTGGTGGCGGTGAACAAGTCACCTGTCCCGGTGCTGGTGGACATGGGGTCGTCTGTCAATGTGATGGCCCGTGGACACTACGATGCAATGGACACACCACCAAAACTAGTCAGCCCGAGAGCCCGCATCTTCACTTTCGGACCGTCTGAAACGATCCCGTTGGATGGCGCATTCGTGGTAAAAGTGGAACATGCTGGGTTGAAGATCACGGCAAGATTCTATGTGACACCGGTGAGCATGAATACACTACTGAGCTGCGCCGCGGCAGAGGCCCTGGGCATTGTAAGCTTCGCTTACTCAGTATACATGGAGGACATACATGACCTATTGGACAAATACTCTGCCTTATTCCAAGCAATTGGTCAAATGGTCGGTGATCCAGTGAGGCTGCACATAGATGAGTCTGTGCAGCCCATAGCTTTGAAACATTGGAGGGTGCCCTTCCATCTGAGGGAACACGTAGACAAGGAGCTGGACAACTTAGTAAACTTGGATATTATTGAGAAGGTCGAGGATCCCACACCATTGGTGTCACCGATAGTGGTGGTGAGGAAACCGAAACAACCTGACTCAGTACGGATATGCGTCGACATGAGGCTCCCGAACAAGACCATCAAGAGAGAAAGACATTTGACGCCAACTATCGACAATATCATCGTGGAATTGAAGGGGGCTTGATTTTTCTCAAAGCTAGACCTCTGGGCCGGTTACCACCAGGTCATCCTGCATCCGGAGTCAAGGTACATAACAACCTTCACCACGCACCGAGGCCTATATAGGTACAAGAGACTCAGTTTTGGGATGTCATTGGCAGCTGAGGTATTTCAAAATATCATCAGAGGTGCCCTAGCTGACCTGGATGGAGTATTAAATATCAGTGACGACATCCTGGTGTACGCCAAGACAGAGGTGGACCACTTGCGCAGCCTGGCCAGGACTTTCGAGAGGTTGCAGTCATTAGGCCTTACGCTCCACAGGGAAAAGTGTGAGTTTTTGCGACCAACCATCGAATTGTTTGGATTTATATTCAAGGAAAGGGGTGTGTCACCGGATCCAAGAAAGGTAAAAGACATCACAAGCCCCCTTGAGAGCACAGCACTGAGAGAACAGCCAAGTCACATTGCACAGGAATTGGCAGGGAAGCATTGACCGCTCGGTGAGTAGTAGGCCTAGAGACCTAAACCAGAACACATGGGGCATCGGGTCATCAGCTCCTGTGGACAAGTTCCAGTTCTAGTTTTAATTATTTTTTCCTAAAAGTTTGAGGTTAGGATGGCTCTGGGAGGGAGACTGGGGGGGGGGCGTTCTGGGGGAACTAATGTATTGTGTAAGGCATTTTTCTTCTATCACTTTATGACAAAAGCCAATAAATAAATAAATAAATAAATAAATAAATACTTTTCTTTTCTTCAGATAAAACGTGCGCGCATGTGCCATTGCTGACAAAGAAACGCAGGCAGCACGCATACCACGTTGACTGCTAGATCAGGCTAGGCAGCAAACATGTCGAGCCCGAATGGGAGCCCATTGAGCAGGGAATAGCGCTGCCGACAGAAGGAGCAATATTTTCAGACCAGAAATCCAAGAGTCCTCTCAGACCACAGTCATGGGGCCATTCAAACCCTACACCACAGGGGCTGCGCTCCGGTGGGGCATATGGCTACAACAGTTTGAACTACATCTTGAAGTCAAAGACTTCACTGAGGGGAAAAGGAGGCGCACGCTCCTACTGCTGAACATTGGGGTGGCAGCACTGCGCCTATTTAACACGCTCCCCAACAACGGAGCTGCAGACGATTACAACGCAGCCAAGCCAGCTTTAAATAGAAAATTCAAACCAGAACTTAATCCGGACTACGAAAGGTTCCACTTCTGCATGTCCCGCCAAAGGGAGAAAGAGATGATGGATGACTTCCACGCCAGGCAGAGGGAACTAGCTGTAGGTTGTGAGTTTCCCAACAAGGAATTCGCAATCCGCCTACAAGTTATAAATGGACTATCGTCTGAGAAACTGCAAAGGGCTATTTTATCAGAGAAAAACATTCCTCTAACTCGCATGTTAGAGATGGGATGGCTCCGAGAACGAACAGACAATCAAGTAGCAGTGATACTTGGATCGGGAGGATAGCTCAGCGGCAGCGTGCGCGTCTTGGAAGCAAGACGACACGAAGCAACAACAGGTTCGATCCCCGGGTCCGCGCTTAGAAACCTCTGAGTGTTTAAGCGCGTTATAAATACGTAACTAAGACAAAAAAAAAACACAATTACGCAACTAAGAAAAACAAACAATTCCTGTAACAGCGCCTCGATGCCTGCGGGCTGTGTGAGCGCTTTATAAATGTAAAAATAAAATAAATAAATAAATAGAAGCTGCAATAGCCCCCAAAAGAGCAAAGAAATTGCAGCCATCAAGAGGCGGCAAGACAATCGACCACAGGAAGAAAGGCGCCCCAACCACACAAAACCCAGACGCACACAAGGGCGGAACAGCGCATGCAAGTGGTGCAGCGGCCCATGGCATGAGGTGAACCGTGCCCAGCATGGGGCGTGACATGCCTAAAATGCAAACGACTAAACCACTTTGCAGCGGTGTGTTTAAACCCCTCAGTCCCGAAGGTGGCGAACCAACAACAACCAGAGTGCCGTACAGACTCCAATCAACACGCACCATCTCGCCAACCGAGAGGAAGAGGGAGAGCAAGAGCGGTCGACAGCACGTGGAGATCGCTGAGCAGCAGCGAAATCGAGGAGTCATCGGATGAAAGTGCGTCCCCAGACAGACAAAAGAAAGACGGAAAAGATCAAGCAAGAAAGAACATTGTGTGCACATGATCTCCGCCATAAAACCTCGAAAAATTAAACATGGGAGGAGGAGGAAGCAGAGGAAGCAGAACAAACGGCCATCCTGCACCATACTATCAGATGGATGCCCCACCAAGGTAGTTATTGACACAGGGGCAATCGTCAACGTCATGCCCACCAACACATTTAACAAACTCAACCCAACACCGACGCTTCAGATCCAATCAGACATATGACGGTCTTTCATGCCGGATGAGAATATACGTGGTAGAGGCTGGCCTAGAGACACTACTGAGCTGCCGAAGTGCAGAGAAGCTGCACCTGATTCAATTCACCTTCAGCATCAACCCGACAGAAATAGTCAACCTTCTCAAAAAGCACCACCGAGTATTCCAAGGTATTGGGTGCCTCAGCGGCCGAACCATAAAGCTGCACATAGATCCGACGATAGAACCGAGAGCGATACGGCACCGCTGTGTCCCTTTCCATATGAGGGAAGCGGTTGAAAAGGAACCAGAGAAGCTGGAGAAATCAGGGATATTCGAAAAGGCATCAGGGCCAACCCCCTGGGTATTACCAATGGTTGTCGCACAGAAACCAAAGCAACCCAATGCCGTGAGGATATGCATAGACATGAGGCGACCCAATGCAGCCATTGGACGAGAGCGCCACGGCACTCCAACCATCGATGAACTAATCGTAGACCTGACAGATGCCAAGATTTTCAGCATATTAGACCTCAGGTCAGGTTATCATCAGCCGTGTCTTGCCAAGGAATCAAGATACATAACGACATTCTCGTCCCACCTAGGCCTACGAAGATACAAAAGATTAAACTTCGGCAAATCCTCAGCAGCGGAAGTGTTCCATAATGTGATTAGAAGGATTTTATACAGCCTGGAGGGAGCCACAAACATAAGCGATGATATACTAGTCTATGGCGCCACCGCCAGCGAGCACCACAAGCGACTCGCAGCAGTCCTACAATGGCTGGAGGAGGCCGGGCACACCCTAAATGCAGAAAAATGTTCTGCAAGGAGGAACTCTGTTTCTTCGGGTATGTTTTCAATTCGGAAGGCGTCTCACCAGACCCAGCCAAAGTGAGTGACATAAAGACCACAAAAGCCCCAACTTCAGCAACCGAAGTGAGAAGCTTCATGGGCATGGCGAAATACTGTGCAAGATTTATACCCGACCTCGCCACCCTCTCAGCACCCTTGAGAGAACTAACAGCGAAAGACAAACAGTGGTAATGGACAGCACAACATCAACAGGCATTCCAACAAATAAACGACTCGCTGTCCAGCACCACAAGATTGGCCTTCTTTAACATTGAACGAGACACCGAACTCTTAGTTCACGCCAGCCCAGTGGGATTAGGAGGTATCCTCAAGCAGGTGGATAAGGATAGCAACGTACACCCGATCGCATTCGCTAGCCGAGCGCTAATGAAAACAGAGCAGAACTATGTGCACATCGAGAAAGAGGCACTGGCAATTCTCTGGGGCTGTCGCCACTTAAGGGTATACCTATTAGGGCAAATGGCCAAGGTATTTACCAATCATAAGCCATTGATCCCAATCTTCAAAGGGTCTGCGCCTGGCAAGGCTAGAAAAATGGATGCTGCAACTACAACCATTTAACATCAACATAGAATACAGGGACAGAGCTGACAATCCAGCTGATTAACTCTCCTGCCATGCGCGACCCGCCACCACTCTCGAGGAGCAGTACGCAGCAGAAACAGAGGAGCACGTGTGCCATGTCACTGCATGTGCGTGGCCGAAATCACTCACGATGGAGGAGATAGCGGGCAAAAAAAGGACGGATGTCTGCTTGCTGGGAACCATCCAGGCAGTCCAATCAGGAGACTGGAAAAACTACCTGACAGCAGTAGCACAGCGCACACCCGCGGCCCAAGAAAAACTGCAAGCGTTGTTTGGAATCTGTCACAAACTCACACTGTCTGGGGAAGGCGTTCTGCTAAAAGGGCACATAATCATCCTGCCAGATACGCTGGAAGAGAGGGCCCTAAAGCTGCCACACAGGGGCCACCAAGGCATAGTTAAAACGCAGTCATACCTAAAGTCCAGAATGTGGATGCAGCAAATGCACCAACACGTGATAGAGCTGATTGAATCCTGCACCATCGCCGGGGAGGGGTATCTCCTAGTCCTAGTCAATGAAATTACCCGTAAGATGTGAAATCCACGAATGCAGAATCGGTAATCACTGCGCTCGAAAAGATATTTGCTGTGCACGGAATACCCGCCAAACTGAAGAGTGACAATGGGCCCGATTCACCAGTCAGGACCTCAAACTATTCCTCCAGGACCTGAGCATCAAGCACAGGAAAATCACCCCATACTGGACACAGACCAACGGTGATGCAGAACGGTTCATGGGGTCCCTGAATAAGGTCATACGTACTGCGAAGGAACACAGCCACCCATGGCTGGTGGCAGTGTACAGGTTCCTGCGGACCCATCGTCAAACCCCACATATGTCAACGGGAGTGAGCACAGCAGTGCTCATGTTCGGAGTGCCGATTCAAGCAGAGCTCCCGATGCACCCGAGCTGGGTAAGCCCTTATTCCGACATACCGATCATCGAAGAAAGACGACTCTGGAGGAACGAGCAGGAGAGCCAAGCGTGCCACGTTCAGCACAGGGAACTACAACCAGGGGACACTGCTGGTGAAGAACAGGGCACCCCAAAAGAAAATGATGCTGAATTACGAGTCCCTGCCGTGGACAGTTAAGGACACCAAGCACAGCATGATAACTGCCATCCGAGGGACCGAAGTGGTGACAAGAAACATGTCTCATTTCCAGAGGGTCCCAGAGATAATGCTGAGGAACAGCCTGAACACCGGCCAACAGGCGAAAATCCTCAACCAAGACATGAAGTATCAGGGCAGACAGAGGAGGACTCCTCATCCCAGATGACGAGCGAACAATTCCCCCAACAGGACATGATAGTTCCAAATTCCCTCGGGGTGGAAGAACCAGAGGGCCCATCCGCGATACCAGCTGAGAGAGAAGACAGGACCATCATCCCACCTCCACGGGTACGTGCTGCAGGGGATATACCACCGAAGAAGCGAAATGGAGAAACAGCAGTAAGAGACTATTTGTGTACAAATGTTATGTTGTTGTACATTCGAAGTTTGGGAGGAATGTGGTGTAGCCAGAAGCAAGCCCAGTTACGTGGACGAGGGGCGACCCGAGTCACTTGGTGTGAGTGGGGAAATAAAGTTGGACCGGGAACTACGTCAAACCGGAGCAGACACTGATATGAAGTGGTTGTGTTGTTTTATTTTGCGCACCTGAATGCCTGTGGCCCGCGCAGGACTACCTATGCTATCCTGCCCTCCGCTGTACCGGAGGTCAGGGTTTTGATACAGAACAGAGGATACACGTGGTTGGAATGAGTCCACCCACTATTTTCAGAGAGTGGACTCAAGTCCCCCTCCGAGCTAAAAGGAGAAATATTGAATTTCCTCTTTGAATTTATGATCTTAAGCCGACCACAGAGGTGGAACCGCAGTCGTCAGGTTTGCAGGCCAACACTTCACCACTGCACTATATAACCTCCTGAAAAATAGCAAACAACTAAAGGTAAAATGTCCCATTTCGGTACTGCAAGTTCCAGGGAAAACGTTTGTATTAGTTCTGAGAGTTTAAAACATGCACACCTTTTAACGTTTTCAAAAACACTATTAGAAGAAAATATACTTTCTTGGTTTTATGTGTGTGTTGATTTTATGAAAGGCAAGTGGCATTTTTCTTGTGCAATTTGGGTGGTGATACAAAGCCAATTTAATGAAATGTGCATATTTCACCTTGCTATGCTATTTTCTGGCGACATCACCTTCCATTTGTTGAATAGTCCCCCCACTTCAATTTGTAGGACTTGACCCCTGGTGCGTAACCATTCTTCCCAAGGCAAGCTACAGTTTATCACAGGCTTATTTGCTACATTGCCTTAACCGGCATTACTATAAGGATGAAACTCTTTAATTTCGTACTTAAAAGTGCTTGCATTATTTTTTCTCAAAAGATGTTTTTAATGAAGAGCTATGAATCTCTATGTAAACGCTGCCAATCTGTCCACAACAACTGCTGTTGAGCATTCCTTGAGTTTCATTTTAAAATATGGCGTTTCTAACTCCAGTAACATGTTTTATTTTGTTATTGTGCGCATGTGGGTATTGTTGCTTTAAACCATTTTATGAAAGTGAATGGGCCTCATTACGAGTAGCCCGGTAAAAGCGGGTTCATTACCGGCAGACCGGAATGAGCGGGTCCGTGCTCATATGAACCCGCTAATAGCGGGTGATTACGAGTGCGCAAGCACCACGTTCCCCCATGCCGGTAATGGCAATACCGCCATGCCGCTAAAGGGCCTCTACAACCCTATACTGGCATCGCGGGATCCGCCCATAGCGGTACCGCCTCATACCAACCCCTAATTACCGGCAGGGTAATACCACCATGGTAATACCATGTTCGCAAAAAACAGACCCGGAAATTACATCATCGCGCAGGAACGGGAAATGGGGGGGCGGCCATCTTTAAAAACACAATCCATTGCCATCCTCCACAACCACCAGTCCATTTGTGTTGTGATGTGGCAGAAAAATAACCAGGATGTCCAAGGCAACCAGGAAGATGACCCCCAGGAAGCGCAAACAGCGTTTTTCATACGCTGAGCTTAATATGTTCGCTGACACCCTGGCCCAGCATGCGGACATCATCAGGTGTACTGACATGAAGCATGCGGCCCAGAGCAAAAAGAAGGAAGTCTGGCAGGAGGTCGCCCAGAGGGTGTCGGCAGTGGGAACTACCCTAAGGACTGTGCGCGACTGTCGCATGCGGTGGGATGACCTCCGCCACAGGGTGAGGAACATCCTGGCAGACAACAGGAGGGCCGCCATGGCGACAGGCAGGGGGCCACACTCACCAGTAAAGCTGATGCCATGGGAGGAGACAGCCAGTACCTTCATAGATCCCGAGTCCATAGAGGGATTCGGAGAGCAGGAGGTGGGCGCCGCATCATCCCCAGAAGAAGGTGAGTGACCCATCACATCCCTGTAGGGTAAACCATGATGTGGCACAAGTGACGTGGAAGTGAGACTAGGCAAGGCAATGCATGTCCCAGGCCCACATCAACATATCCAGTCAAGAATGTGTGCCACACCCTGCCACACACAAATGCATGCTGAGTGCCAATCCCAATCCCATCACATGTGCAACATGACTCGACCGTGCCCATGTAACTCACCACACAGACACCATACCAATGCCATGCCACCAGCCATGCATTGATTGCCCACATGCCCCCTCAGAATACCAAATGCCACACCCCTGTAATAATTGGATGCATGAATGTATGAACATATCACAGCGCAATAGATTATCGCTGCCATGTGACACCATCACTGATGACCTGCATCTCTTCTAACCCCCAGGCACTGATGAGGAAGATGGCAGGCAGGACAGGGGTGCAAGTGCATCTACTTCACGACAAGGGACCAGGGCCACCACCACCTCCCAGCCCCAGAAACTGCCCAGACCAACAGGCAGTGTACCACACCGGGCAGAAACCCAGCAGGAAACACCTGCAGCCAGAGTCCAGCAGCAGCCACCCACAACAGTGGGAGGTGTTTCCGTTCCCACTCCGCCAACCACCGTGGACGTTGCGGATGCTGATGTGGAGAACTAGGGTGAAACAGTCGTGTCCACCACACCCACCCCAAACCCCATTACCAGCCTCCCTCCCCCTACAGAGGCCGAGAGCAGCGACGATCCATGCCTCCACAACTCGGACTTCGGAGAGTCTGACACATGCCTCTTTGAGGAGGACCGTTCCCTGGATGTGGGCCCCACGCAAGTGCTATCCACCACCCTGCCTACCACCACCCTGGCTACCACCATGCTGGCTACCACCACCCTGGCTGCCACCACGCTGGCTACCACCACCCTGGCTACCACCTCCCCGGCCACCAGCACTCCTGCTGCCAACGGCTCCTTTGAGGCTCGCCTTTTGAGGGTTGAGGCATGACAGGAGTCGATGCTTGAACTAATGCGGCAACAAATTGACTCCATGAGGGCCATCGCTACAGCCATTGCTGCAAACACTGCTGCCGTTGAGGCATCCACAACTGCCATGAGGGACTGTCTGGGGGCACTTCCGCAAGCCCTGATGTCAAACCTGCCTCAAATGCAGTGCCCACAACTTGGGGCAGGCATGGGACCGGCCACTGACACCTCCACTGCCACAACCCCTTCGACCTCAGCCCAATCAAGCCCCGTGCGGATGACGCGGAGGAGTGCACGGCACTTGGACATGGCACCCCCGGATCCCAATCATCCAGGACTAGCATAGAGCTTCAGATCAGAACAATTGTCAATGTTTATATACGAATGGCATCTATAAAAGGATTTGCAGACTCCCGTCCCCATCCATTGAAAGCAACGCATTGGCTTCTGTTTTACAAACCCTGGTGTAAACAGGTATTCGTGAAATACAGCTATGAAAAACCTCTTACAAGACGAGATGCTTCTGTTTGTCAGCAGGTGGTAGGTAGCCTGATCGGGGAATGGCTTTTGATCAATGCCCATTGGCATACTTGCCAACCCTACTGATTTAGGCAGTAGGCTGCTGCTTTTTATGCAGTCCTACCACTATGGATTTTGTTTAAAGATCCTACAGATTTATGACTCCCCTGGGCCTGCTGTCTGACTCGCCATTCATGTGCGATGGGGAGGTGCAGAGGTTAATGGCCCATACATATGATTGATGCTGACAGTATTTGCAGCCTAGCTCTGGTCTGTTGTGAGACAGGGACATCCACTCTGCCCTGCGCACAAGGTCCAGGCAAGTGTCAGAGTGTCAGCATGGCAGACGCAGTGGTCGAATGTCCAAAATATAAGTAGTGGAGCTCTGGAGTTTTTTTTAAAGAAAATATTGTTGCTGCATGATCGTCACATGAGATGCGGCTAGATCAGGCAGAATCGTATTTCTGAAGTGTGTGTTGGCTTTTCACTTAGATACAAGGACTAGTTTATAACTGTCTTTTAGAGTTAAAGAGAAAGGCCTAAACCGTAAATCAATGTATTGGATTTCAAGGTCTGCCCTGCTCTAGACAAAGCATCATCCAGCAGCAAGAGAGCTCCCAAGGTGTTTCCTACCTTGTTTAGAGTGTATAATGTCATGTTCCTGTACGGGAGCGGACCGTAGAGAGTGATAAATACCACCTGTTGTTAGGCTTTGTTTGACAGAAGCCTGCAGCTTCGGTTATGAACCACGTGAAAACAATTTCCATTTCTGCCAAAAACATAAACCAGTTAACCAGCAGAACTTCTGAACTATAAAATAAAATTGAAGCTGAACTGAAACATAAATGTACATCATGATCAATTTTTTGGAGAACAGGCAAAAATCAAGGCATTGGGGGCGTGAACTTCAGAATGCATATGTAATGTGGCATCTCAGTGGTAATTACCAAACACAACACCATGCTAGAAGCTGCAATCTTTCATACACTTAATTCATCATTGATTGTGATGACTACTGCAGCACTGCCTCAAAGCACTGTTTAAAATAGAGACAATGAAAAAAGACATGGGCCACATTCCGAGTATGGAGGTAGTCACGGCGCTATTTGTGCCATGACTACCTCCCATACCGGTACCGACTCCGCCCTGGTTCAATGGGGACTTACCGGTCTAGTCCGACCTTTACGGGACCAGTAAGTCCCCATTGAAAAATCCATTCCCCATTCCCATTTCAGCCCCCACAGGGCTCAATGGGAATGGGTAAGTAGCTAATAACGGTACCGTAAAACCAGGCGTTAAAGGAGGGACCCGCTAAGGGACCTCGGAATAGGGCGCAAAGGGATTACTGGCACCGATGTCCTTAACGGTGCCCGGTATCCCTTTGCGCCCTACTCGGAATGAGGCCCATGATGGTTTTTGTTGCCAATCTGTGATGCATATGGTAGAGGTGCGTGGGACATCTTGTGAAGGCCCTTCAAAGGATGGATAGTTTACGATATACAGGGCTGACTGAAAATGTATCAGAGCTTGTGGGGGTCCAGTTTAACATTTTGGGGGGTCTATTGCCTACATCTGGAATAAACAGTCTGAGGCACCCCTGGGGCTCTTACATTATAATGGTGGCACAGGAATACATTGAGGGTGTTAATAGCTGCAGGTTACCATGGGATAGTAGCTAGCGAGAAGCTCAAATAATACAAATCTACTGAAAAGCTTTTAAATGCTCTTTGGCAACAAGGGGATCATTAAAGCTGAAACTGAAGTAAGAAGATAAGAACGTTGATAGATACTGCAGGAGGGAGATGGAGCCTGAGGGCTCTAGCAAAGGCAGATTGTAATGTGTGTGCTCCAAAACGCACATTTAATATCCTAGATTAAAGAAGTATTCTGCTTTCATGGGACGGTGCCCACCAGAGCCTCGGGACCCCAGATGATACATTTGTCAAGGTTGCCAGAAAGAACTTTGGAAGGAATAAAAGGAATACACTCCTTTGGAAGGAATAAAAGGAATACACTCCTTCTTTCATGAAGACACACTGGATGTTTGCAGTCTGCAGAAGGAATGCTCTCAACTGAACCCCTTAACTAGGATGCCAGATATCTGTGCGGGGGTCTGTCCTTCGCAGGGAAAGTTAAAAGGAATCGGAGATGGGTGAGATTGTATACATAACATCACATGCCCACGAGTGACAGCTGCTGTATGCTGAGTGTAAGGTAAATAATAAAACAATTGAGTTCAGCACAATTCTTGCCGATTCACTATACCTTTTGCCTATATGATTTTGGGTGTTGGAAGGGGGCGACGGTTTTCGGGTGAAAAGTTACAGTTTCAGCTGGCAAGATAGAAGTGTTTTTGTTTTACTACATTATTTGGTGTTTTATAAGTTAATTAGTAGAGCAATCCAAAGCATTTCTGAACCCACGAAAAGAAGCTGGCCTGGCAGTGGGATGAGGAGCAGAGTGGCATACCAGTGAACTTGTAGGGGCCACCAGACCACAGCCGTTATTTTCTAGAATGCAAACCAGTAAAGAATCTTCTCTTATTTTAAGAAGAGAGGATAGTTGACTTTCCACTGTCATCTCTTGTGTTAAATGTGACTATGCACTGATGATTGGGCTGCAAGCTGCTTAGGCTGTACTTTATTAATTGAAACTTCAGCTATAAAACGAACACTTGGGCACGGATTGGGCACAGCACTGTGACCAAACAAACACATGTTAACAACAACAAGGAGCAGGTACTCTTCCTGCAGGCTGCCTCTGATTACACTTTTCTCTGCCCTGGTAGTATGCTGGGCTGAGTTAGGGGCACAGTTCAATAACTGCAGAATAAATCCCTGACTTGTGTCCTCTGCTCGAAGGTCTGTGCAGCAACACAGCACTATACAAAGGCAGCATAGCAGCACCATCATGAGGAGTGCCTCACAATGAAGAGCGCATCCAGACTTCTAGAAAGTAAATCTGATCCTGATTCTGATACGTGATAAAGGAAATCCTTCTGGAATGGTTTCTTTTTAGAAGAAAAGTGTAGGAACGGTGAAACTGACAAAAATAAAGTATAGGGGCACCGTTCCTGTTCACTTCGACCACTGCTGCTACATAGCCTGTGCCTCAGAGCTTCCTGCCTGAGGTTAGCTCTCTCAATGCGTCTGTGCAGATATAATTCAGTGCAGTCCAGCTCTGGTGCACTGAATACCTCCTAGTGTCTGCAGGTAGCTGCTTACAGCTCCACATTCCTTTCCTCTGATCGTCTGTTTTCGGGTAATTAAAATGGGTAAACTGATACATTTCATTGTAAACATGATATCATTTTATTTGACAAGCCGATGTGTTGAGAGCTGTAAGTCAAAGGCAAACAGTTCTGTGTGATTTTAAAAACTGAAATTCTGTTAGCTCCAAATTATACATTGTAAAAAAATGTTTCAAATGTGACCACTTAAAATATGTTCCTCAAGTGTGTGATTGGTTGCATTTGAAAGTTCCAGTGGCACTGCAGTGGATTAAGAAGGGAAATAGGTTTGTCACACAGATGTATTCGGTTTCCTAGAACTGTTTTCACCAGATGTAATTTCTCGGGATTTCTTTTGCTGATTGCACCATGTATTTTACTGAAAAATACAGGCGTAGACCCCCTGCACCTCTCCTTCCACCCAAAACCCCATCCCCACTATACACCATACCACAATCTACCACATATAGATTTGCGGGTAAAAGAAAGTGGTAAAAAGTTCAACAAAAAAGTCTGAAAAATGGCATTTGTGTGAAAGTGAGGAATAACAGTCAGGCTACCTATGCTTGGGGGATCAATGTATTGCATTTGAAAATTAATATACTGTGTTGCTGATAATTCACATGACTTTTTCTGTGGTTTCATCATTATCCTAATTAAATATTTGGAAACTTGAAGAATCCTACAGATTTTTGGTCACAGACAGTTGGCATGTATGCATTGGGTGGTTGCTGGAAGGAGATTTGCACCTTGATAGAAAAGTGGGGGGTCGGGGAGGTGCCAAAGCCCTTACATATTACAGATCCTCAGCATGTGTGTTACACCGTCTGGCATCGACTACTTTGATGGGCAATGACTGTAAAGGATGCCCTTGCTATTGGTCATGGAATTGATGGTTATGTTGTTCATTTGATTTATCTGAAGTATACATGGAAATATATCATTTAAGGATAGATGTTTAAGCGCATAGCCAAGATGCAGAAAGGGAGAAGAATGTTTTGATAAATGGAGGCACGACTAGTAGGGCTGATCTGCCTCACTCCGGAATGGGCAGATGAGCGTAATACTGCAGGATTACTGCGGCGGCTCTCTTTTTTATTTATTTTGTATTTTTTTATTTCTTGGGTATCTAATGTGCCTACACAGCCAAATGGTGTTTCAAGGCGCACCAAGATAAGGGAGGGGAGGTACAGCGAAGACAAAACAAAAACAATAACGTTCCCTCTAGGTCTTGGGACAATCGGAACGTGCAAGTGGCGTAACAAGAATGCAAGGGGGAGGGGAGGTGAAGTATAAGGAGGTGAACAGGGAAGAAGACAACAATAACGTTCCTACTAGGTTGTGAGACAATTTGGAGCGTGCAAGTGCAGTAAGAGAAAAGAGGGGAGGGGGTGGAGAGAAAGTGTAGGTTGGGATGAGCAGGGAAGAAGACAAATAATAACATTACTACTAGGTTGTGAGTCCATTTGGAGCGTGCAAGTGCAGTAACAGAAACGAGGGAAGGGGGAGGAGGGAAAGTGTAGGTTGGGATGAGCTGGGAAGAAGATAAACAATAGCGTTCCTACTAGGTTGTGAGACAATTTCGAGCGTGCAAATGCAGTAACAAAAAAGGGTGAAGGAGGAGGAGGGGAAGTTTACGTTGGGGATGAACAGGGAATAAGACCAACAATAACGTTCCTACTAGGTCCTGAGACAATTCTGAGCATGCAAGTGCAGAAACAGAGTGAGGGGAGGGGCGAGGAGAAGTGCAGGATGAGGAGTAAGGGTAAAGCTCAATCGGGAGGGAGGAGAAGGGTACATTAAGTGCAAGTGAATAGGTTACTTGCACTTTTGAGGAGAGGGTGCACAAGGCTTGAGGAGAAGCGGAAAGGAGCCAGTGACCAGGAGTGATCACAGAGTCTGCCAAGGCTGGAGCAAAGGAGGCAGTGTTGTCCATGAAGTTCTAGAGGAGCAGGGGAAAACCTGTTTGGATGGGACTCTCACAGAGTGGACCGTCCAAAGATCTCACCAGGTGATGAGGGAGAAAATCAGAAGAGAAGGGCAGGCCTGAGAGGGAGTGAGGGAGAAGCAAGATGCAACTTCAAGACAACTGCAATGCAACCATCTTGATTCAAGTGTCCAGGATAAAGGGAAAAAACCCTAGGTTTCAACATACAGCAGAAAAAGCAGAACACCAAGATGCAAGTTTCCTGGATAGGGCATAAGTGCCCGAGATGGACAACATGCAATTGTGGACGATGTACAACAGACTAAATCATTGGTAACAGGAGTAATAAGAGAGGCAGCACAGCTTAATAGGGAGCAGTAATGGCAGTACCCCCTGCCCGCACCCTTCTTACCTTGTCAGTCGCTGCTGGTTGACGGCTTCTGCTGCATGCTCCAACGGCGAACACAAGCAAACACAGTCTGGAGCAGTTGCTGTAGGAGTTGCCCTTCGCCGAGGCGGCTGCATGGGCAGGGTACTGCCCTGGAGGAGTGTCTTGATTGTGCCGCAGGGCCAATCAAGGGCAGTGGGAGGGCTGGGAGGCGGGCGGACTTCACAACAATGGCCAAGTGGAAGGATTGTTGCAGGGGAAAGGGGAGAGGCGCAGACAAGTGCCATACAATGGCTGACTACAATGTAATGGTGGTGCCCTCTGTGCCTCCTTCCCCCTGGGAAAACCTAAACCAGGTAGCACACGTGCAGTGGACCACCAAAGGGACTGTGCACTGTCCATGATAGCACATTTCAATAAAGTCACTGACTCTGGAGCAATATGCCTCCCAATATCAGAGGCATAGACCATCATGCGACAATCAGACATGATTTAAAGGTACTAATTTTTCCAAAGTAATAGATTATCCTCCGAATACTGATGGTTTTATGTGTTTGCATACCTTAGCACCATGGTGCCCCTTGGTGGGCATACATTTGTGCTGTACGAGTACCTATAATATAACGGTACAGTACCTATATCATGAGGGAAGTGGGCTAGTAGCACAGCGGTAGATCCAAGCCAGATGACGTTTCAGTGTGCACATGATTTTACTTCTTTTTATCAGGGGTGACCACATACCTTTAAAATGACCCTGGCAGGCAGTCGGATGCATGATCTATTAAGATCAGTTACATCCAGCAGAGCATTTCAAACAGTGCCTAAATGCGAGTTGCATCCAAATCAGTACAGATCAGTGATGCACCTGTAGGGGTTTACAGAGGTGCAGCTGATATGTTAGGTGGGTCCTTGCATACATGCACATGTTATTAATATTCTGCTGCTAAAGTCATTGTCATAAGGTCGGTGGGTGGTTTGATAGATAGTGTCCTTTATTAAAAAAAATGCTCTTCATACAAATAGAGCATTTCACATTATAAAATCTCCAAGCATCCGGGATGTAATCCATCCAATAGCAGTAAAAACTATGAAAGATATCCTCACTAACTGCGTTGACTCCTGAATTATAAGTTAACAATTGTGTAAATCAACTGTATACTTCAGGTATTTATACTAACCAGGTTTTGCAACCATTATTCAAAATACCATGTAATAGTATGAGAGGAACACTGCACAGACACCTTTTTGGTTTGTCTGAAAGAATGTGTATTGCATCTCAACAAAAACACATATTTTTTTAGTCAATTTTTTGAAAGCAAACAACCATCATGTTGGGATGAAACAACCAATAAAAGAACTGAAAAGCTGAAAAACGCCAACACGTGATTCAACCCTCTTGGGTCGTCCTTAGGGCGTATAAATGATTGGGTCACTGAAGTCCAGACATAAATGTTGGTGGCAACGTAATTACATGAATAATTTAGAATAAATGCGTGTTCGCATTTAAAATGAAAAAAATGGCTCATCCAGTAAGTGTCATGCAAAAGCCTTGACTAGTAGTGTGTATTTTCATTAATGGAATAGATTAGATGTGGGCAAAGAAAAAAGCACCCCCACTATGGAATTATCCAATTAGCCTTTGACTGTCTGCATTCAAATGTTGAGTCTTTAGTCCTCTGTTTTCAATATGGTTTTTAAATTCAATAACTAATATCAGTTTTTTTCTTTTCCCTCCTTCCCTTAGCCCGCCCTATCCCTACTCCCCTTTCTTGCTCTCTCTGAAACTGGATGCATTTCATTTTTCCATTACTCATATCTAAACTTTCATTTTTGTTTACTCTAAATTATTCATGTAATTACGTTGTCACCAACATTTATGTCTAGACTTCAGTGACCCAATAATTTATACGCCCTGAGGACGACCCAAGAGGGTTGAAACACGTGTTGGCGTTTTTCAGCTTTTTAGTTCTTTTATTGGTTGTTTCATCCCAACATAATGGTTGTTTGCTTTCAAAAAATTGACTAACAAAATATGTGTTTTTGTTGAGATGCAATACAGATTCTTTCAGACAAACCAAAAAGGTGTCTGCTCTGTGCAGTGTTCTTTCCTTTCATCCTATTACATGGTATTTTGAATAATGGTTGTAAAACCTGGTTTGTATAAATACCTGAAGTATACAGTTGATTTACACAATTGTTAACTTACAATTCAGGAGTCAGCGCAGTTAGTGAGGATATCTTTCATAGTTTTTCCAATTTTCTTTAGGGGACATTGAGAATGTACCCCTTCATTCTCACTTCTGCTGCACACCTCACAGTAAAGTTTAATTTCTGTATCTACCATTACAATTCAGGTTTGCGCACACCCAGTACAAGGATATTGTCTCACTCCTTAATCTACTACATCCAATAGCAGTACATCAGAGGTAAAAGTACAGAACAAAAACATGATGCAACTGGGTCAGAAAGCCTTACCAATTAGAGAGCCTTTATGCCCAGTAGTGATGCCACTAGTGGTGCCAGCAACCCACCAAAAGTGTGACAGACTCAAACGATTTTTTATTTTTTATAACCAAACTCAGAGAGACCATTGAATCAACCTCTCACAGAATTAGCTAGCGCCCCCTAAACTCCGGTACACACACTGCCCCTCTAGACCGAATTCTCTCTTTTCTCTCAACCGGATCTTGTAAAAACTATTGCCTCCCTCAAACCTATGTGGGATATACTTTGAGCTCCCAAGATACAAATGAACTGTGTCTGGCTGAATGAGGCCTACAAGTGCAGAACATTGAAGGCTACTGTTGGCTAACAGAAAAAAGGCATAGGTATTTCACTTGCAACTGTCAAACATCAAAATGCTATTTTCAGAGAAAGAAAAATACAAACACTAAATGGGCCCGGTATAATGTTACTAGGCCAAAGGCTTGATAATACTTTCCATTACATGTAACAGATGCCTAACTTTGCTAACACAGAAAACTACCATAGAAATATGTGCATTCTGTAGCTTGGAAACAATGAACATTTAAAATAAGAACCTCCATTGACAGGAGTAATTCGAGGACCCACTTTAATGAAAGTGGTGAATTTTTTACCCATGAAGAAATACTGACACAAGCAGCATAAGGAAAAAAGAAGAAACATGTCTTATATTTACTGCAAGATGTAAAGCAGATTTAATGTATGAAAATGCACAATGTAAAAGTGTCATGTATTTTGCTGTTCCTAGGAATTGCGGAACACGCTGTGCTTAACCGAAAAGACCTTTCCTCATGAGATTCAAAGGACAAGAACTGTTGCCCTTCCCCTTACATTCATGAGGCCCTTCCTTCACCCTATCTGGAAAATCTCTTTTAAGCATCTGTCTGCCAGGAAATGAACAGGGCTTGTGCCTGACCAAAGTGTATTGGGGTGATGGAATAAACAATGATCCCCCTAACGGAAGTGAACCCTGAATAATAGTCAGAATTCAAATAGCGTGTCCGAGCTGGCAATAGACCGCTAAAAGCACACAATTACGAATTTGCAGGCACAAGCTTTGCGCCATGCCGGTAATGAACGTAGCGGCATGCCGCAAAAATGCCCGAAAAAACCCCTACCGGCATGAACCACACCGTAGCGAACACTACCGCCATAGAGTAACGCGGCATTAGCGGTGACCGTAAATAGCGGTCACCGTTATTTACAGTCACCGTTAAAATGCAGAACCCGAAATAGCATCATTGCACAGGAACTGGAAGGAGCACGGTGGCCATCTTTAAAAACACAATCCATTGCCATCCTCACCAGACAGGACCCCTGGCACACTGTTGACCTACCGGAAAGTTACCACCACTACAGAGGAATGCCGAAAGCTCCAAAGAAGGGAGCTGCCCGCCTCCGAAAGGAGCGGTTCAGCCCAGATGAGCTGCAAATGCTTGTGGATTCCCTCTACGAGCATGCTGAGACTGTCTTCAGCAACAACATGCGGAGGGTGGCGGTGCTTAAAAAAAAAGACATCTGGGCACTAGTGGCCCAGAAGGTGAGCGCTGTGGGCAACACCCTCCACACCACAAAGGACTGCCGCAAAAGGTGGGACGACCTGCGGCTGAGGGTGCGGAGCATCCTCTCTGCAAATAGAAACCAGGCCTTGGAGACTGGAGGAGGCCCAAGTTCGCCCATGAAACTCATGCCGTGGGAGGAGACATGTACGGCCATGATAGGCTCCGAATTCATTGAAGGGGTCCGAGAAATGTAGTGTGGTGCAACGTCATCCGCTGATGGAGGTGAGTGTCCAAAGTCAATACTGCCAACGCAAATGTTATGAAAGTCACTGCAAAGGTCTGGCCAAGGAGTCTCGGCATGGTCGGCCACACCCCCCCTGTAAATCATGCCTAAGCAAGTGAGACCCAAGCTAGTGCCAGATGCAAGGCTGTAATGTATATGACACATACCACACAAAGTGGCCCATTCCATGAGGCACACAGGGCAGTTGATGTAAACAGTGTGCATGTTAGACAGCACAGCACAAGATGAGTGACACCGACATATGCATGCATTTACCACCTAAATATTGAATGATGTGCCGTTACCTACCCAAATGCCGATAACCCACAAATATCTGAATGTGCTATTGTAGCCATGTATGAATGCTGGCTCTCAAATCATCACTCATGCCGTCCCTCTCTTCCACCCCCACAAGCAGTGAGCATGACAGTGAGGAGCAGGAGAGCAACCGTCCCAGCACTTCCAGGGGCCAAGGCAGGGGCCGCCGTCTCCCAGCGAGGAAGACAACACCTGGACGTACACCACCAACTCCAGCAAGGCCTGTGGAGGGGGTGGGGCTGGTGCACCCTCCACAGGCCTTGCTGGAGCTGGTGGTGTACGTCCAGGTGTTGTCTTCCTCGCTGGGAGACGGCGGCCCCTGCCTGTGCAAGCAAGGCCTGAGGAGGGTGCACCACCGCCACCCCCACCCATCCCTGCACTGGCTGCAGACACATGCCCAACGCCACGGTATGAGGAGTCAAGTGTGGCTGGGGAGGTGGCAGCCACGGCCCCCCTCGAAGTAGCGGACAGACCCAATTCCATCTGTGGAGCGACAGAGGACGACAGTTGAAGTCGTGCACACCCCTGAAGCCTACTCTAACCCCCAGGTCTCCTTTAGTGACTCGGGTGAGACCGACACACTTGAGCAATCTGACCAAGGACCAACACAGGGACATGCCAGTCCTGTGCCCAGTTCCCTTGAGGAAGCACCGGCAGGACATGTCAGCCCGATCCCCAGCAGGGCCACAACCTCATCCGCAGATGCACAGCGGGCTGAGCAGCTCACAGCCCTGATCACAGATTTTGTGCAGGACAATTGGCAGGCCAGGGAGGAGTGGCGTGATGAATTGAGGGCATTGGGCCAGGTAATAACGGACAGCACCAACCGGCTCTGGGAGGTGCTCGGCCACATAGCCGATGCTCTGGAGGCTGCTCATCCTGCCCAACAGCCTCAGCATGAGGACACCCCATCAACGAGCAACTCCACCCAGACCAGCCCACTACGTTGGTCGCTCTGTGCCCAGCACCACCGGGACATGCCTCCCCCTGGCTCCGGGAGCGCAGAGTGACTTTACTGCCAGCCACATGTGGGCTACGTGGACCCTATGGGACTAGTGTTGGGGAGTTGTGGGGTGAGGGGGAGGGGTTGAGGGTGGGTGAGAGAGTTGGGTGTTGAGGGGGCGGGGGGTGAAGGTGTGTGGGGGAGTTGAGGGGTGAGGGGGAGGAGGGGGAGGGTGTGTGGGGGAGTTGGGGGATAATTGGGGGTGAGGGTGTGTGTGGGAGTTGGGGGGTCAGGAGGAGGGGGGTGAGGGTGGTGGAGGGTTTGTTTTTCACTTAGACATTTTGGGCCTCATTACGAGTAGTCCGGCAAAAATTGGTTCATTACCGGCATGCCGGTAAGAGCGGGTCCGTGCTCGTATGAACACGCCAATAGCGGGCGATTACGAGTGCGCGAGCACGCGCGAACCCCCATGCCGGTAATGGCAATACCGGCATGCTGTAAAGGCCCTCCAACCCCCCCTATGGCGGCATCGCGGGACCCACCGATACCAGCACCGCCTCCGAGCAACCCCTAAATACCGGCACAGTAATACCACCATGCTAATACCGGGTTCGCAAAACCGGACCCGGAAATAACGTCATCGCGCAGAAACTGGAAATGGGCCGGCGGCCATCTTTAAAAACACAATCCATTGCCATCCTCCCCAACCACCAGTCTTTTCGTGTCGTGCTGCGTCAGAATACCCTGAGGATGTCCAAGGCCACCCGGAAGATGACTCCCCAGAAGCGGAAACCTGCGTTTCTCTGACACTGAGCTCAACATGCTGGCGGACACTCTGGCTGCACATGCAGCCATAATCAAGTCAAATTACATGAAGCATGCTGCCCAGATGAAGAAAAAGCAAATCTGGCAGGAGGTTGCCCAGAGGGTGTCGGCCGTGGGGGCCACCCCATGTACTGTGCGTGACTGCGCAAGAGGTGGGATGACCTCCGCTTGAGGGTGGGGAACATCCTGGCAGTCAACAGGAGGGCGGCCATGGCGACAGGCGGGGGGTCACATTCACCAGCAAAGCTGATATCCTGGGAGGAGACTGCCAGCTCATTCATTGATCCTGAGTCAATAGAGGGATTTGGAGAGATGGAGATGGGCGCCGGATCATCCCCAGAAGGAGGTGAGTGACCCTGCACATCCCTGTAGGGGAAACCATGACGTAGCACAAGTGACGTGGAAGTGAGACTAGGCAAGCCAATGCATGTCCCAGACCCACATCAACATATGCAGTCAAGAATGCGTGCCACACCCTGCCACACACAAATGCATGCTGAGTGCCAATCCCAATACCAACACACGGGCAACATAACACGACCGTGCCCATGTAACCCAACACACAGACCCCATATCAATGGCATGCCACCTGCCATGCATTGATAGCCTAAATGCCCCCTCAGACCACCAATTGCCACACCCCTGTAATAAATGGATGCATGAATATATCACAGCGCAATAGTATGTCGCCGGCATGTGACACCATCACTGATGACCTGAATCTCTTCTAACCCCCAGGCACTGATCAGGAAGATGCCAGTCAGGAGAGGGGTGCAAGGGCATCAACATCACGCCATGGGACAAGGGGGCACGGGTTGAACCCAGCAAAAAACACCTGCTGCCAGTGTGGGCCACACACATCAAGACCAGCAGCAGCCACCCACAACAGTGGGAGGGGTTTCCGTTCCTGCACCACCAACCACTGCGGACGTGGTGGATGCAAATGTGGACACCGAGGGTGTCACAGACGTGTCCACTACACCCACCACAAGCCCCCTGACCACCCTCCCACCCCATATGGTGGCCGACAGCAGTGACGATCCCTGCCTCCACGACTCCGACCTCAGAGATTCCGACATGTGCCTCTTCGAGGACAGCACCCTGGATGTGGGCCCCATGCATGCACCATCCACCACCCCTTCTACCACCACCCCGGCTACCACCACTCCAGCCACCACCACTCCAGCCACCAGCACTCCAGCTACCACCAACACCTTTGAGGCTCGCCTGTCGAGGGTGGAGGCACGACAGGAGTCAATGCTTGATCTCATGCGGCAGTATATTGCCGATGGGGAGGACACTAGGAGGGCCATTGCTACTGCCATTGGGGAGACCACAGCGGCCATCGCTGCGAACACTGCTGCCGTTAACGCGTCTGCAATCCTCATGAGGGACTGTCTGGGGGCAGTAACGCAAGTCCTAATGTCCATTCTGCTCCATATGCAGCTGCCACGCCTTGGAGCAGATGTGAAACCTGCCTCTGACATGTCCTCTGCTACAACGCCTGCAACCTCAGCCCCCACAAGCCCTGTGCAGATGACCCGGAGGAGTGCACGGCACTCTGAGATGCCACCCCCGGATAACAAAAAGGCCAAGAAGTAGAGTGGCCAGACAATGGGAGTGGGACACATGGTTGTTGGTGAAGGGAACAATCATTTGAGTACATTTGGGGACATTTGGGGCTTATAGGGTGGGTTAGGGAGTTCACTGGGGGTTATTGGGGTTTGTAGGTTGGGTTAGGGAGTTCACTGGGGGTTATTGGGGTTTGTAGGGTGGGTTAGGGAGTTCACTGGGGGTTGGAGGGGGAATGTTCACATTGTTGCCTGTTTGAAAAATACACCCGTTGGGTGCCAAAAATTCAATGGCTGGAGATTCTTCATTTTGTGCATGTTCATTTAATGTGTGATGGTGTTCAGTGGCCAACTCCCAACAATACAAGTGTGCATGTCCACATGGAGCCAGTGTGTCACTGACACATGTCTATCATAGTCCCTGTGTTTCAGAAGTATTTGTGAATTAGTGCTTGGCGTACAGCATGGCCATCCTGTGCATCACGTACTGGCAGGGGGGCTACTTCACCTCCATCTCCATCCTCATCATCCTCACCCGGGCCATGCTTGTCAATGTCAGGTGGCAGTGGTACATTTCTCCGGGCGCACATGTTGTGCAGCATGACACAGGCCATGGTTATCTTTGCCACCTTCTCAGGCCTATATAGGAGTGCCCCACCAGACCTGCTGAGGCAGCGGAACCGCGCCTTCAACAGGCCAAAGGTCTGCTCAATCACAACACGGGTACGGGTGTGCACATGATTGTACTCCTCTTCATGGCTGTTCTGCGGGTTCCGCACAGGGGTAAGTAGCCACGGCCTCAAGGGATATCCTCCATCACCTGCAAGCAGATACAAATAGGTGTGTGTCCCTCTCAACTGCCACCTTCAGGGAGCACAGTCATGGCGGCAGCTATTTGGTGTGGGCATGCACATGTCCCTGTACGCATGCAAAAATTTCACTTAGATGCAATCTATACTGTCATGGGGTGTGGTAGTCTGGATGGCATTCAATAGATGATGCAGGATGTAATCGTGCATGCTGAGGCAGATGTGCTGTGGTAGTGCAACAATGTTTAGCACCAATTCATGCTGTTCATTCTTCACTATGCATGGTCACACTGACCACATTGCCACAGTTGCCATCCTGTTTACTCATGCATTGCTTGCCATCACCATGGTGGCCTGCTTGTGCCTCTTACTTGTTGTCATCGATATGCATAATTTGTGAAATGTGGCCCAGTGATGTGTCATGTTCCGTTTGGCCGGTTCAGGTCAGGAGTGTTTAGCTCTGCATGCATTCTCCAAACACCAGCAATTGCCACCGAGGTGGAGTATGCCCCCCCTTCCCACCCAGGTGGAGTATGCCCCCCTTATGCATCCCTACACATCAGTACCCCAAAGCACTGTCATGGGACAGTTGTGCAACTCACCAAGCAGCCAGGCACGTGGTCCAGCATGTCGCTCCATGTGACGGGGTAGCGTGGAGTTGCGCAGTACCATGGCATCATGTGTTGATCTGGGAAATCGGGCGCAGCAATGTGTGATGTTCTTGCTGGAGTCACATACCATTTGCACATTGATGGAGTGGTATTGCTTGCGATTGCAGTACACCGCCTCTATGGCATGGGGGGCTACCAATTCCACATGGGTGCAGTCGAGGGCACCAACACAATTGGGCATGCCTGCCAGTGCATGGAAGCCTACTTTGGTGTCGGCTATCTCATGGGCAGTCCGTGGTATGGATATGTGGCTGCTTGTGTGCTTCAGGAGGGCATCCAGCACTTGGTTCAACATGCGTGAAAATAGTGGCTGTGAAATGACATGCAGCTGGCCCACTGTGTGTTGGTAGGTGCCTGTGGCCAGGAAGTGGAGCACAGACACCACCTTTAGTAGCGGGGGGATGGCAGTGCGTATTTCTATGAGGCTGGCAATGTCGTTCTGTATCATGTCCACTATGGTGGTGATGGTGTCACAGTCCAACTGGTACAGGGTGGGGATCTGCTCAGGGGTTAGGTTAAAAGGGCTGGGTCTGGTGCGAGGGATTGGTGGTTGCCTACGAGTCACTGCTGGCTGCACTGGTGGTAATTGCTGGCCCTTCTCACCCTCCTTCTCCTCCTGCGTCTCCTCTGTGCTGCCTGGTGTTGCTGCTGTAGTTGCTGTAGTTGTAGCAGTATGGGCATGTCCTCCAGCGCCATAATTGCAACAGCTAGTGGTAGCATTTTGGTGTTGGAAGGGGTGTGGTGTATGGGTGTGCTCATGTTATACTGCCTGTATGGGCGGCATCGTGCAGCCCGTGGATACCGGCTTCGTGATGCCGGTATTTGCATGTCCGCGTGGGTTGGGATTACCTCCTATTACCGGCATGCCGGTATTTGCTCCCTGGAGGGGGCGCGTGTACGCGGGCCATGCCGCTATTAGTGGCACCGTTATTTAGGGTGCCGCTAATAGCGGGTTGACGGGTCGTGATACACTGGAGCGGTAAGCGATGTCGGTGACCATTAGCGGCTTCTTTTTTCGCTTACCGGCAACCTCGTAATGAGGCTCTTTCACTTTTAATACACCGGTTGTGTTGGAAAGTAAAACCAGAGTGGACATTCAAGAGTTAAAGTTCGAACATTTTCGCGTAACCTGGTTTATACCCGGGATAACTGCAATTATAACCATGGCTACAACGGAAGACGCATTGGGAATGCAAGTGCGTCACACAATCGAAGTTTGATAGGGGTTAATGGTAGAGGGCTAGGGTGGAAAATAGCACCTTAGGGGAGTGTGTGATCATCGGAAGTGTAGGGGGCAATTGGTGAGTGTAGGTAAGAGCTTTGGATTTTTCAAGCATTTTCATATAACCACAGTTATACCGGGGGATAACCGCGGGCATCAGAAAAGAGAGATTTAAAATCAGTTTGTGCAGTGGCGAGATAGTCACACTCAGTGCTGCTCAACTTTGATAAAATAAAGTCCAACCTTGTCCCATTTGTCATGCGGTGAAAGTGAAAATCATATCCTGTGTTAGATCCAGGTTAGGGACTGTCAAAAATGAACTGTGCATAATGAGAGCAGGTTATAAGAAATTAATTTCTTCCAAAAAAAGGGAGTTCCTTTGTGACAAATGGGTAACCATGTGTAATGCTTTTAAACAGGGGGTAATACCCTTTTCTGGAGGATGATGTCAGGTAAAGAGTTTAATGGAGCACAAGTGCTACAATGTTGCGTCATGTCTAACACATGGGAGTGTCATTTTTTCAGGCTTTATAAGCCCCATTCAGGAGATGAATCAGATGGGAGCAGTGAGGTATTGTTAAATGATGTGGATGTTCCACATTTAAGGTTGAGTATGTCAGAAATTAGTATAGCCCTGAGATCTATGAAGAACGGTAAGGCTGCTTCTGGTTCTGATCAGATCCCCATTGATCTTTATAAAGAAGGGGAAACTGTGTGGGTTGCGGTTTTTTGCAGAGTGTTTAATGCTATACTTTCAAAAGGCTTCATTCCTTTTACATGGGGCCAGGTAGAGATTATTCCTTTATATAAAAAGGGTCGCAGCGATCTACCCCTCAACTATTGTCCAATTTCACTCTTGGATGGGGTTGGGGAAAAATCTTCGCCAAAACTATTCTCGGTCATTTACACTCTTGATCGGACTCCAACCAAGTAGTAAGCACCCATCAGGTGGGTTCTACGCAAAACAGAGGCACTATATACCAAAGCTTTCTTTCATCCCTCCTAATTCAAAAATATGTTTCATTATCTGGGATGAAATTATATGTTGCATTCTTGGACCTCAAGACTGCACTTGATTCAGTGTCGAGGACTATACTCTGGCGCTTTCAAGAGGCTTGCAAAGCTCCCCCAAAGCTAATTTCCATTATTTCCTCACTGAACTCTCAAAATCAGGCAAAGGCTCTATTTGGCTTGGGGAGGAATGTAGGAAAGGATTGACCGTATGCAGGGGAGTGAGGCAGGGATGCGTTCTGGCACCCCTGCTTTTTAACATATATGTCCAAGAGATCATTAACGCCTTGTTAAAAGAGTGCCAGGATTGCCTTCAAATGGGCTTAGTAAATATCTGTCCCTTTGTAGACCGATGATGCAGCATATCGATAATGCTCAGCTCAAACACGTAAATCATTTTGATTACCTAGGAATCAGATTCCAGGAATTTGGGAACTGGGCACACCAGATAGCAAAGTCGAGCATTCTCATGGATAAATAAAATGGCGCTATTAATTCTTTCTTTGTGTGACATGGCAGTGGAGCAGTCTCACCAGCTCTCAATTTATTCCAGAAACAATAATTACAAGCCACTTCTGATGGCGCAGAGATATTGGGTTTCTCGGCTTTAAACTAGCTACAACTTATTGGGAGAAAATTGTTTAAAAAGCTCCTATTGTTACCACCAAGTACTCCGTCCTCTTTGTTATACCTCAAACTAGCTATTTTACCTGTGGCAACCAAGATGAGGTTTGACCCAGTCAGATACTGGATGAGACTGTGGAGCCAGGAAGGCCTAACACCTTATCGGGAGGCATTATCACATCATATTAGCCTGGAGGGAGACAGAAGTACGAAATGGCTTGCTCATGTAAAAAATTGTTTATTCAAACTTAAATTGAGTATTCTGGGGGATAAACCAACGTTTTGCCAGGCTGTAGGAAAAGTGAATTTAAAATCAGCTATTAATAGCTAGTTAAGCAATGAGGTCATTTCATTTGTGATACCATGAAATGTTCTGTTGGACCTGCCAATGTTAACAATAGATGGCCTAATGCTGGCATAGTATACATTGATTCAATCAGCCACGCTTTTGAAAAGTCCCTATATTTTCGTTTCAGATTGGGGGCGCTTGCAGTTGTAAGCGTCACTACTCTTTGGAAATCTCAAGAATCCGCCATGTGTCCATTATGCAAGAACTCCATAGAAGACGTAATGCATTTTATGCTGCTCTGCCAAAATACTTTGTGGTTGCGTCCCAGATATTTGAGACCAGTTTTAATGTCTTCTGGGATTCATAACACAAGAGAGACGTTGATATTCTTAAGTAACCACCACAGTGTTTGTGTGGTATTCGCCACAGCTCGTTATATTCACAGAGCTTGGTTAATGCAGAGCTTGGTTAATGAGGGCAAGAGTGTTGAATAAATAGGGCGCTAACACCCTTAGATGGAATAGTATGAGGAGATAATACCCTGTGATGGAATATTCCCTCCTTTAAGGCTGTGAGCAGTGCTCTCCTTATGGTTACTCTGCATATATCCATTGCAATGTTTTTATAATAATTTTAGGATATCGAGATGGATTTATTAGGTTTTACATGTTGTGTAAATGAGTTATCATGTAATATTATGTATTGTTCTGTGTTGCTTTTATGGTTTTATGACCGAAATAAAGTTTTAGAATGAATGAATGAGTTACTATGTAAAGATTTCACGATCCAGAACTGCCTCAATTCTTTTTTCTTCTCCTATTTCGGCATTGCTGGCTGCACATTTCTGTTCCAGCTTGCTGTTCCCTGCAAACTCAAGGCTAAAGCAGGCAGCAGGGTAGACAGTAGTGGTGAGACCGGGAGATCACAAATGTTTGCGATACATTGCAAAGAGACGCTGCACTGATTCTCAGGAACCTTGAGCCGCAATGACAGCTGCCAATGAAAAAGGTGAAACAATCGTCCTTTTCAGATACATTTTGCTTGAAAGGTGTCACTAGCGTTAAAAAAGCATATTTTTGCTTTTTAAATAAACTCACGCTAGCTAGAAAATACCACAACTCCCCCAGTTCGTCTCAAGCCAATATCATGGAATCAGTACATGAAAGGGTGCATGGAGTGTATTACTAATTATGGGAAATGCCTTTTCATTGCAGTTCCTTAAGCCATTTATTACAGTATGGGTCATTAATAAGCAGACCGCTTTCAGCTGTGCACTTCAGACCTTGGGCGAGAGAAGTGTAAGGAGCCTGTCATCAACAAACTACAAAATCAATATGAAATTGCTTAAGTCATTCAAGTAGCCTTTTAATTTACCATTACAGCTCTAATTTGCTAATTTATTCTTCCCTAACCACAAAATGAATAGTGATTGCGACCTTTGCTGGAGGTTTATTGAACGTTCCATCTTAAATAAAACAGAGGGCAAGTCAGACATCAGTTCTAATAAAGATCTATTTACAGTCCCTGTAAACCACATCAGGAGTCCTAGTGCAACACCACCGTTGCTGTCGGAAGTAAAATGTCAGCCTCAGCGGCGAGGCCGAGTACTGAATGCAAATCCAAAACAAAAGCCTACTGAGCGCTACAAAGCCAGACTTCTTACTTTACGAGTTATTGCTATTTTCCTTTCCCACGAATTAAGCCACAACTACAGGGAGGGCCAGCACAGACAGCATCTAAAATGAGAATGGACCTCATGGGACAGTGGTGCAGGCAGGGTGTGGTATAAAAGTCAAGGCACACCCTCATTGCCTGAGGACTAAAACTAGCATTCTGGCCACACTTCAACTGTGTTCAGAGCAATTGCTCTCAGCTGATAAGGGCGCGTATGTGCATGTCTGATGCAAAAAAAAGCATCACACCTTTGTTGTGGAATTGAAAATAATAGTCATATTATGCATAATGGCAAGTTGCAAGCCTGCGTTTAAAAAGTACAGCAAGCATGTGACTTTCACACATGCTCTTGTCTGGTTTGTCTAAGTGTTAAAATGATCACAAAACATTGGGCAAAATCTCACGTTGGCCCATGCCAGGTCAGAACAAAATCAACCCGTTTTTAGGCACACATTTTATTGCTTTCTGGTATGTATCAGCGTAAAATTAATAACTGTACAGGAGCACTATATGAATGTGCTAACAAGAAGCTAGAGAACATGATTTGAGAGATCTGTTTTAGCCTATCATTATTAGTCAAGAGTGAAAGGTGAAAGGAGTACTTGGGTGAGAAAAGTAACGCTGTTTGTCGGCATTCCTAGCTTCAGATTTTTCACATGCGCTATTTAATTTACATGCAGATTGTTGTTGTGTGGCAGAAAAGAAAACATTTACCTATGCATATAGATATAATATATATTCTGTGAAGAAAAAAAAAACTTGAATTAAGAGAAAGTGAAAGTGAGTGAGAAAAAAACATTGCAGCAAAACATTTGAAATTCTGTGAAAAAGCCTTTATTAAGAGAGAGTCAATATGCGTCTGGCTATTTAGGCAGAACATCATATAGATTGCTCTGCAGGAATTTGAGAGTATGCAATATGCTTTGAATGGATGAATGTTGGGATGGTGGAATATGTGGGTCATGAGGGTGACTGGACACTATACAATGATCAGTCATGATAGGTACAGAAGTAATAATACCACTTAGAGGGTCAACATCCAACAAACAGAGGCACAAAAAAGATGTGGTGTCAGAACACAGTTTAGTTGATGTATGGATAATAGATCATCCTTCAGCGAGAGAATACAGCTTTTATTCCAGTGCACATGACACCTATTCAAGAATCGATCTAGTACTGACAGCTGGTCTTGTTGTGACAAATTATTTACAGAGCAGTATAAAATGCATTCACATATCGAATAATTCCCCAATTGAGGTAATCATCTCCTTACATTCAAGATTCAATGGAGCACCTTCTGGAAGCTGAAAACCTCTATACTGGAGGACGAGGAGGTGGCCAAGAAGGTTGCACCATTTGTTTTATAGATATCAACATGACGGGAGAAGTGGTAATGAGAATAGTATGGGAAGCCTTTAAATGCAGCATGAGAGGACTTCTGATTGGTCTCTCAAGCAAGACACCATAAGAATAAGATGCAACCATGAGGAAATTGGAACTGGAAATCAAGGATCTGGACAGTTTGGTTATGATAGCTCCAAACGAGGAAAAGAAGAGAACTCTGAGAGAGGTAAAATATGAATTTAATGAATTGATTTCAGAAAAGGCAAATACATCTTGTTTCGTACTACAGGCTGCTAGCACATTGGAAATGTTTGTTACAGAAGGACAGAGTGATCTCAGTGATTGAGAAGACCCCTGAATCCTGACATTTCATCCAAAGGAAATTAATGATGTATATCATACTTTCAATGAAAACATTTTTATGCATTGTATAGGGAGAAGCTATCCAGTGCTCCAGGTTTCTTGCAGGATTTTCAGTTTGATTCACTGTCTAACCAGGAGAAAACAAGCCTGGATAAGGACCTTTTAGGTGAAGAGTTGAAGAAATCGGCATATAGTTTGAACACAGGGAAACGTTGAGAGCCTGACAGCCTTCCAATGGAGTTCAATAAAATAATGCCCGACTCTATGTCCCAGTTTATGGGTGATGTGTACAAGGCGTTGAATAATAGTGGCGTTCTCCCTGAATCTACATGTCACCCACTGTAGCAGGGAGCTATAGGCCTATTAGACTGATAAACACTGGAGAAATGGTTGGAGGATATTTTACCCAGACTTGTGCACCCGGACCAGTCGGGATTTGTGAAAGGAAGCCATGCTACTACTAAATTTAGAAAACTACTTCAACCGACATGGTTTGGATCAAGATGTAGTGGTCCTGTCCCTTGAGGCAGAAACAGCTTTTGACCAGCTCAAGTGGAATTGCCTATTTGAGGTCCTGAGAATGATGTCATTTGGTGATGAATTTGTAGGATGTATTCAGTTGCTATATTCAGATCCAACAGCTGCAGTGTCGGCTAATATTCTATGCTCAAAAGCAATTAGTCTGGAGAAGGGACCTCAGCAATGATGCCCCTTTCGCCCTTACTGGTTGTGTTGGCGATGGAACTATTAGCTTTGGCAATCAGAGGCAACGACAGAATTGTTAGTGTCAGCTATGGGAGTGTGTGCCAAAAATGGTGGCTGTACACTGATCGTCTGCTGTTGGCCCTGAGTGATCTGGATAGTTCTTTCCCAGCACTTAAGGTCCAGATAGATGACTTTGAGGGTTTGTTGGGATATAAGAATAATTGTACCAAATCAGAGGCTTTGCCAATGTGAAAGTACTGTTTGAAGGTTGATTTGATCAGGTTGGGTTATCGTTGGTGCTCTTACAGAATTAAATATTGGCAATATTGCTTACTTGTGAAGTGGACAAAATGATGTTGGAAAATATGAAGATGGTGATATCTAACCTGAAGTGGCATTTCGAGAGGTGGAAGCTACTCCACCTATCGTTGTGGGGGAAAGTTAACACCTTGAAGTTCAATAGTGTGCCAAAAAATAACAATGTCCTCAGTATGAGCCCCTTGATTCCACCATAAACTGTAATGCGTAGTAGTGACAGGCTCACGCAGGGTTTCCTTTGGGATGATCATCATGCATCAAACATTTGAAGCTTCAATTGCAAACAGACAAAGGTGGCATGGTATTAACTGATTTCCAAGTTTATCAGCTGGTGTAAGCTGTCAGGCACATCTTAGATTTCTTAAAGACTGAAGCGGATAGGTGGGTCAGTGAAGAGACTACCTTGAATGGCCGACTGATGCCAAAGGCTATACTGTCTACAAAAGCAACTCGGTCTCCACATCCTCCCCACTGAGTATTTGAAGTAGGTATGGAGGAATCTATGTATTTCACTAGGAGTGGATCCTTACAGACATGTGTGCTCTTTCATTTGGCTAAACCCAGCCCTGCCAGATGGGAGTAAAATGCTGTTTTGGCCATATTGGTTTCTAAGTGATAACAGGTGGATTTGGGACCTAATGGATAATGGGAGTTTGTTTACTTTGTGCCAATTAAGACATGAAAACACATGACTAATTGGAGCAGCCGGGAACACAGAACACTTAAAAGAATAGTCTCTGAAGTGGGGGACTTAAGTTATAACAGTATTTAGGGGATTGTCCTAGGAGTAAGAGTAGAAAAGGGGGGGGATCAAGCCTCAAAGATATATGTTGACAGCCAAAAGAAAGTATGGCCAGCCCCACGTTTGGCTAAATAAGAATAATACCAGCGCTTTCATGGAAAACTGTCTGAAAGTATACAATTTTAGAAGTGAACAAATTTGACTTCTCTTCATAAATAATCTCTCTGTGTCCTGAGGAAGGCCTTTTTATAAACCTAGGGGGCACCACAGTTGAGTGGACTCCAGTATATAGGGCCAAGTGTCGACAACCATAGATATTTAGACATCGGGTTTATGTCTAGAAGAAGTCATGCGATTAGGGACAATAAAATTCTAGGCAGGTTAACATGGTTATCAACATTATGAAAAATAATGTGTTGATGTTGACAAAGCATTGCATGGTCAATGGCTACGTTTGTACCCATGTGGTGTGATGAGTTTCAGGGTATTGTAAAACGTGGGTATGTTCTATCCATGTTCCCCACACAAGACGAGGCTGTTGAAGTTGGTTTTCTGAGAGCACTTTTGCACTTGCACTTTTTAGTGGTTTCTCACAACATTTTGCACATCTTTTGTATTGTATATAGAGACAAATTAATGGATGTAAAGCAGAGATTGAGGCAGCTTGTGGCAGTAGTACATGTTTGAAGTCCAGTTCTACAAACACCGTCAATGGGTGTTTGCAGCCATGGTTTTTTGTTATGTGGGCAATCCCGTCATGGTGCATGGATTGATGACGCTGCAATCATTGTTTGGAGTTCTCATCTGGCGAATGTAGGCTTCCGTTCTTTGCATCCCTAACCTGCATTAAGTAGATGCCCACCAAACAGGTGTCAGCAACTATGGTCCTTGTTTGGTGAATTGACGCTGCAAACATTGTTGCCCGATTCTTGTATCTTCAAGCCTTGCTTAGTGAAAAGGGCATGTAAATGCAGTTCACACGCTAGTTAATCATCAGTACAGGCAAAACATGAGATAAAGATGCCTGGCATTTGTAGCATATTAAATATCAACATGTATTTGATTTACTGGCAGTCAGAACTCCTAAGACACATTAAGGGGCTGCATTCCAAACAAATCCTCTAGGGGGACTATTTGATTCATAAAGAAGCTACTATTAATGCCCATGGGAGATGACCCAACTAACTGGATAGTCATGAACGAGGCTCAATCTGGCAATGACCACTTCTGCTACATTCTGACCACTTCGCACCTCTGTCACAGCTCTGCCAATCTTTCTGCCAGTGGTGAGGCCCTATATTACTCCTTCATCTAACCCCATCCATGTTGCTTGCCCCCAGCCTGCCAACTCTCCTCTCCTTGAACTTTGCACCATCTCCCCAATGCTTACTTTCCTGTTGTATGCTTGGATCGTATATCTCAACCGGCCTGGCCATGGAAACAGTGAGGGTACTCGCATCACAGTCTCTTCACTGCTTATAGTAGCCATATTGGTTTATAGTTTTCTTAAAAGGAAATATTGTTAAGTACTGCAGGCACCATATCGAGTTCTCTTTAAAAAATGGCTATTAGTACCCAGGATGTTTTCTGGGGTGATAATAACATCGATGGACGGGGGGTAGGGCTTACAGTGAATACAACCACACTAATCATTCATCATGGCCCTCGCTATTCTAGAACATCTCATCTCGGGCTAGCAGGCCATTACCGGCCGAGCAAGCCCTTCTCTTCACCCATTAAGGCTAGATGAGTGACTCCGAAATGTTTCTGAATGTACTCAGAGTCAGGAGTAAGTAAGTAACGGCAACTTCTTTGTGAATCATCTACTTAATGTTTAAAGGATGTATGTAATTTGGTGAAGCTGGTTGATCAATTGTTTGTGTCTGCCATTTGCAAAGTCGACAGGCCAACATTTTTTATGAAAGTGCTTTTTAGTTTGGGCTACTAGGGCTTTGGGCTTCAGTACTACCTATACACCGAAACTGTGGCATTACAGTACAGATAGGGAGAAATGCCATATGAGGAGGACATAAAGCTTGTAGGTGTTGTTTTTTTATTTGCCCACCCATTGACAGCCCATGGCCATGCTAAACCATATGGCCATTCTAACCTAGTTCCTGCCCCTCTGCGCCCAAAACACTTCCTCGTGGGAACTCTTTGAGCTCACTTTAATGAAGCCTTACCCTCAAACTGTGCACGCCAAGTGCCTGTCATTGTTTTTCCAAAGCAGTTTTCTGAGAGTGTATTACTTAACTGGTGCTGTAAACAAGCCACTGATGTAATAACAAGGTCTTAACCAGGTCTGCCTCCGGCCACTTGATTGGTAAGCACTATGCGTGTCCGTCACTGAAGTCCTGTTAAAAGCAAGCATTGGTAAAGCCAACAGTCTTAGCTCGTGTATATGTATTAGGCATTTGCCAGGAACTGCTTTTGAATGCCCAGGTACTCACATCATTTTTGCACCTTCCATCAATGGCCATTGTAGGGCATTGGCATATTTGCTAAATTCATTTTTATGCATCCACGCCTAATTCAGGAGTTTACTGAGCATAATTAATCACTTTAACAGTGGCAATGTACCCTTAATATGAGGAATGTGCCACTGCATTTTGTTAAGGCTAATCCTTGCCAATGAAGTTGGTGGATTTCCATGACAAGAAAAATATGACTTCACGATGTTGAGTGCAACAGTCCCAGAATCTGCCAATGAGGTCTGCCAGAACATGTGAATAGTGTGCCAGCCATTGTGAAACTTGCAACTCTAAGATTTTTCATTCCTCAATACTCTGCCAACATTTCTTAGTTACGTGGGCCCGTTCGTTTGCAGAAACATTTTGTGACCGCCACCTGCAAAGTCCTGGGACCAGATGCTTAATTCTGTGGGTTTCCAAGAATGGACAAACAGGACTGGCTTCACAGGGCTGTGAATGGATTTCAGATGCTTTGGCAGACCCTATAGGATCAGTAACTGAAATGCTGGTTATTGGACGGTGTAATGTTTTTTTTGGGCATTGGAAATCCCTGGCCCACCATTTCTGGTTCAGGAAACCAGCGGTGTAAACCCGCCAACCTTCCTCTTGTGCCAACTCCTTTACTGCCATAGATAACATTAAGTATTTCTTTGACCTTTTCTTTACACTTCTGATGTTTTCCTGTTACCAGTCATTGCTTCTACCATTATATTGAGGACGGTAACCTCTGCTCAACTTGAGTCTCGGCGCCGTTGTAGTTGAACAGTGGCTCCAATAGAGGAAGTCCAGCCAAGACTCCGACTTTTCTGAGAGCATTACTCGTTAGCTGCCAGACCGGGAGCCTGCTTAATTTGCAGTGGCTCATGCACTAAACATATGACATAGATTCGGTGCACCTCCTAAAGCATCTGCTAGTGCGTGGGAGGTCCATGCAACTTCTCTACTTTGGCAGATCTGCATGAGTCGTGAGCCTGTACTATTTTGTGCCGGTTTCCACTGGCTGGAAAGGTGACAGTGCCCATATCCAGCACACACTGTGTGATGGTAACTCTGCAGATAGTATACTAATATGCAGCCCAAGAATGACACGCTGCTGTGTTGTCAGCATGACTCTTAAGTTTACTACCACCCTCACAAGACCATCTACTGCACAGTATAAAGAAGCATCATGCATCAACAAGACATTCTGGTACCAGCTAGCTTAGTCGCACCCCACAGGAGGCAGAACCACAGTGGTTTTCCACTTCATGAAACCGTATATTAGCATGGATCTGGTGGATATGTCTGACAACAGCTGTTCGTGGACACCTGAGGATGTTATTGTGCATTGTTGGACAGATATCGAAAAACGTGCAATTCAGCCGTCGGGGACCAGAATCTCTGAATCTCTCTCCACCCATGTCCTCATATTCCCACCACAGACAAGGCTCTGGAAACCACTGCTTGGGCATTATACGCAATATTTACTCCAGTGGAAAGTGACTATTATTACACATGGATTATGAATATCAGTCACTGTTTTTGGATACATTACTGTAGTGTCCTCTTTCTGTTATTGATTTTTGTAAAGGCAGACCCTGTCCCCTTTCAGTTGTTGTGTCGTCGGTTGTAGTCCACATGTTAGAAGAGGCGGAGCACCCGCCTTCATGCCAGTTCGCGCTTCATAATAAAGGAGATAACATCGTACCCCACTGTCTCTGTGCTTCATTGTTTCCAGCTGTTTTATTGGCATTGATTTAAACGTGTTGCATTAACATGTTTGCATTTAACAATGTAAACGAGGTAATGCAGCATACTCACGGCGTGCACCAATCTTTCAACATCCGCGCCATCCTGTATCCGCACGACGGGGGAAGCTCCAGCTGCTCTCCCAAAATGCTGTGCAGCAGGAGGCGCCCACACTCTACTCCGGCCCACTGCCATGTCGTAGGACAGGCCAACTCGCCTTCATTAAAAGCACGGTGAGACCACCGGGAGCGCACATTATTAACGCCTGCACTGCCACATAGGATACCTAAGACGCGCCAGCAGAAAAACGCACGTGCCACACTATGTGAGCTCCGTAAATGCAAACGGTCAACACCATGGAGGAACTTTAACAATTAAGAGTGCCTGAGCCACTGTAACAACAGCGGAACCAATCAACACGTGCTACAACACGCAAGCCCTGTGTACATGAATGCAGTCACAGCCACAGAGGAAACGTGGAATCTTCAGCATACCAGTGTACTTTCAACTGCCAAAGACTCATTTCCAAGAAGCCAGATCTGCAATGAAGTTGCACACAGTGCACCAAGCCACTCCTCCCATGCTAAGGGCACCATCCGGAAAAACACACAGTTGAAAAGGCCTCTCTGCATCCCCTGATGTCATCCAGCCTACAACAGGACATCGAGCTCACTGCACTACTCTAAGGTGAGCCATCACAAAACTCTTGTACCACAGCCACCAGGTCAGACACTGAAGTGGGAAGCAGCTCACAGAATCCTCAGTCTAATTCAACCCCTGTGCACAGGGAGGAAGGTGGCCAGGACTCATTGCAACCACAAGCCATGCAGCATTTTGAGACATCTGACACCAGCAGTTTAGCACCTAGATGGTCCAAGTGGCTAAAGAGAGGATAGCTCAGCGGCAACATGCTCACCTTGGAAGCAAGAGAAAGCAACACAGGTTCGATCCCCGGGTCCGCGCTTAGAAACCTCTGGGAATGTAAGTGTGTTATAAATACACAACTAAGACAAAAAAACAACTAAGACTAAGATATATACTGACAGAACAGGTGTTACTGACAGAACAGGTGTTAGAGAAGAATGCTGCCTTAGAGGTATATTAATGCACTCACTAGGACCGGTGATGAGGGACATTGTATTTGAAATGCCAGAAAACTCAACAGAAACATTCCAAGGCATAATTGATTCACTAAACAACTATTTTGCACCGATTACGAGCGAAACATCTTTCACAGGTCCATGCAGGAAAAAGGGGAAAACATGGACAACTTTGTGATGAGGCTGCGAAAAAGGGCAAAATACTGTGATTCCGATCGCTACTCCACGGAAGAGGCCCTAAAATCACAGGCCATTGCAGGGTGCTAATCACCTGAGTTGTAGAAAAAGCTGCTACAAAAAAGCAGAACTCTAGATGAAATTCTCCAACTTGCGAGAGAAGATGGTGCCCTATCTCTCCAAACTGGATGACTAAGCAACATTAAAATCACGCAATCAACTTCACCAGCAACTCTGTGCCCGACACACACGTCTACAAAAGAAGTGTTATAGATGTGGTTACAATTTTCTGCATGTTGGCCCATGCCCAGCAGTAGGACACCATTGTGACGAATGTGGAGGAGAAAATCACTTTTCATCAGTCTGTAAGAACATAACATTTTTCCAGTCGATAGAATCTAGCCGAGACACTAAGAGGCGGGAAAGTCATCACCCGAGGTGGGAAAGTCCTTGACCAAACACGTGGCAATCTCCCACAACCAGCAGACACAGCTCACATAGTAGAGCACGTGAGTCATCATGCAGAGACTGGCAGCGTGATGACAGAAAGGAAGACCCTGAGCAATAGAGGCGCAGAAAGAACTCACAGAGAAGGGCACAAAGACAGAAAATCAGATGTACAGAAGCGTCCACGCGACGAAGACATGAAACCAACTCCTCCTCGAGTGGAGACCGAAAAAGAGGGTATGTACATGCCATTGGGAACCGCACAGCTACTGAATACAGGCCAACCCTGCTACTGCAGATAAATGGACTAAACTGCAAATTCCTCATAGACACAGGGGCGACAGTGAACATCATTAAAGAAGAAACATATATGTCTCTAAGAGTTAAGCAAAGCGAACACTGACATATATCCATATGGCACCAATAAACACCTCAAATGCACAGGAACGTTCACAGCCATGTGCCAATACAAGGACAAGAGCGTAAAAGTCAAAATGTATGTGGTGTGAGGAGAAGTACCAGGGCGAATCCTCAGCTTGTGGTCAGCCATTCAAGTGGGACTAATGCAAGTCATGTACCAGATCATGTCTGCGTATACAACCGGCCCGAAAGAAATGATGAAGAAAATGCTCCCTGCACTGTTCAAAGGCATAGGGAAACTCAAAGGCAAACAAATAAAGTTACACATAAACATGCAGGTGCAGCCGACAGCCCAACACTACAGGGGCATACCCCTTAACATTCAAATGCATGTGGAGGACGAGTTACAGTCTTTATTAGAACAAGACATGATTGAGCCAGCAGTGGCACCCACACCTTGAGTTTCCCCCATCTTACCTGTGCCAAAGAAAGAGAACACCAGCATCCGTATCTGTGTAGATATGAGAGCCCCCAATGTGGCGATAGAAAGAGAAATACACCTGGCACACGAATGACGGACATGATGCACCTGCTGCACGGAGCGAAAGTATTCTCAAAACTTGATTTAAACAAAGAGTACCATCAGCTAGAGCTACATCCATCATCCAGATACATAACAACCTTCTCCACACACCTGGGGCTTTTCAGGTACAAGCGTCTCAGTTTTGGGGTATCATCAGCCTCAGAGATTTTTCAAAATGAAATTCATCAAATCATTAAGCACATTCCACGCTGTTTAAACTACAGAGATGACATTTTTATATTTGGAGCCACACAAGAGGCACACAACGACACGCTCAGAAGAGTGTGCATGGCACTAGAAGAGGCAAATTTAACACTAAATGCTGACCAGTGTGAGATCAGCAAATCGACACTAAAGTTGTTCGCGCACATATTCTCAAATAACGGAATAGAACCAGACCCAGAAAAAGTGCAAGCATTAGTGGAAGCCCCTATGCCCACATCAGTATCAGCAGTCAGATATTTTCTAGGGATGGCGAGCTACTTCACTAGATACATTCAGGATTTTGCCTCAGTGGGCACACCCCTCCGACTACTCACCGGAAAGGGACAAGAATTATCCTGGTCCAATGAGTGCAACGAGGCTTTTCAAGAAATAAAAAACAAAAAATGGTCTGCATCATGCATGGCATATTATGACCCAGAACTCAACACAGAAGTGACAGTCAATGCCAGTCCTGTCGGTCTAGGAGCAATGAGCAATCCTAGCACAAACAAAGCCAGGAGCCCTGCCCAACTTACCAAGACATATAGTAGCATATGCAAGTCGCAGCCTCTCCACAACAGAATGTGCCTACTCGCAACCGGAAAAAGAAAGCCTTGCAGTTGTGTGGGCATGTGAACACTACCATCTGTTCTTGTATGGATGTCCATTTACCATCATCACAGACCATCAAGCCCTTACCACCATCCATGGTAAAACAATGGCCAAGATGCCACCACGCATTGCAAGGTAGGGACTTCGACTACAAGAATATTCGTTCAATATCGTACACCGGCCGGTGAAGGAGAACAACCGGGCTGACTTCCTATCTTGCTATCCGCTACCAGATCAGGACGAGAGGCAATCCATCAAAGCCAACCAATACATACACTATCTAGAAAGCAATGCACTGCCCAAATCAATCATGAGTGCACAGCTGATAGAGGGTGTAAAAAATGACCAGCTGCTCCAGAAGATACAAAAATGCCTGAAGTCGGGCCAGTGGCACATCAAAAACAAACAAGATCAGCCACTGTCTGCAGTTGAATAGAGAAATGTTCAAACATTCAGACTCATACAACACACGTTGTCCAGGTCCCCGGAAGGGCTGCTACTAAAAGAAAATAGGATTGTCATACCAGCAAGCTTGCAGTACCAAATACTTGCGTTAGCGCACTCCGGGCATCGAGGGATTGTCTCCACAAAAAGACAACTCAGAACCAAAGTGTGGTTCCCACAGATGGATGAAAAGATAGAACAAGTACTCAGTAAATGCATAGCCTACAAGGCAGTCGCCCCACGCACTTTTCCGGAACACCTCAAGATGGCACCGACACCACTACAGGTTTGGGACGAGGTTGCCATCAACTTGTTCGGTCCACTAGCAAATGTCATATATGTACTGGTAATCATTGATGAGATGTCCAGGTTCCCGGGAGTTCATCTAATTCACTCCACCACTGCCCAGGCGGTGATACTGGCATTAGACAAAACCTTCGCTGACTATGGTATTCCGGCCATTGTGAAATCCAATAATGGACCCCCTTTCAGAGGACATGATTTCGCCATGTTTGCAGAACACCTTGGGTTTCAAAATCGCAAAGTCACACCTCTATGGCCGCAAGCAATCAGAACAGTGGAGAGATTTATGGCCAATTTAAAACGTACTCTACAAGTATGCTCAATCACCAAGGGATCCTTCGTGTAGGCAATATGCACCTTGTTACGGGACTACCAAACACTCCACACAGCTCTGCTGGAACGTGCCCCTCTGTGCTAATGTTTAGGCGAGTCATAAGAACCACATTGCCGCACAATCCAAATCTCTCTCTCTCTGATGAATGTGCTGAGATGGCCAGGACCAAAGACAAAGAAAGCAAACCAAAATGAAGGAGTATGCTGATCATAGAAGGGAAGCAAATCCCAGCAACTTCCAAATAGGAGATCAGGTGCTGGTTCAACAAACCCAACACTCCAAAGAGGTCCCCGCTTTCAAGGCAGAGCCAATGACTGTGACTCGCTTACACAGGTCCATGATAACAGCAGCCAGCCCCAATGGCACCGTCACCAGAAACTCTTCGTTCTTTCAGACATTTGATGGCAAAGAGCACCAGGAGTACAACAACACCCCAGACAGCAAGGACTCGTCTGACTTGGACTCTGAATACACAGAAGGTGACATGGATGCCGATGATAGCGAAAGTGACTGCAATGTAAACAACACTATCTGCCTGCGTAACACTTGTCTAAGGGTATGATATGATAGGTTATTTATAACGCGCTTAATACCCAGAGGTTTCTAAGCGCAGACCCGGTGAACAAACCCATGTTGCTCGTGTCGTCTTGCTTACCAGGCCGAGCACCTTGCCACTGAGCTATCCTCCCGAGGGTGATTCGGAAGCCCTCCCTTTGGATTGAAGAAATGAACTAAAACCCTTACGTTTCTTGTTAAGCAAGGGGGAGATGTAGTGTCCTCTTTCTGTTATTGATGTTTGTAAAGGGAGACCCTGTCCCCTTTCAGTTGTTGTGTCTTGGGTTGCAGCCCACGTGTTAGTAGAGACGGAGCACCCGCTTTCGCGCCAGTTCGCAAATGATAATAAAGGAGATAACATTATACCCCACTGTCTCCGTGCTTCATTGTTTCCCGTTGTTTTATTGGCATTGATTTAAACCTGTTGCATTAACACGTCTGAATTTAACAATTACTTAGGAGTATTCCATTTGTTTATTTTTGAAACTAGAGAAGTGATGACTAGTTAGCGCCTTCTTCAAGATCTCAACATTGAAGACAACAATAGGAGTTGCAAAAAGTTGTCTCTTATAGTAGACTTAGGGCTCACGATAAGCAGGAATCTTAGGGGTTATTGTTCTGTAATATGATCTGCGATATGTCTTTGTACTTTAGATTTACGTCACTCAATTAACAGAGGAATATTACGGGTCATCGTTCTATAATAGGAACAACAGTATGCAGTTACAATTTATATAAAACTAGCTGTCCCCGGCCAAAATTTGCTGTGGCTTAGTCAGGTTAATTGGAAAAGAAAGAAAAGAGAAAGCCATGTTTCTAATATGTTTAATTTCACAATGGCTCTGGCGGTTCTCCAAGTTGAAGCAGTTTAATTTTCCCGGCGGCGCAACACATTCCTTTCGTTTCTCCATTAAATTTCAGAGCTTTGCAATAAGGACACACTTCAGTCATGGTGCCGATGAGAACATGCCGGCTAAAACTATAATCATCAGCTGGGTTGTACCGGAATGCAAGGCGATTGTAATAGCATGATTGCTGAGCGCGGAGTCCTGTGTGACGCTGATGTGCTGTTTCTCGTTGACGTCTTTCAGCCACTCTTAGCCTGTCGCGTTCATTCTGTTGAGAACGAAGCAGATATGAAGCTGCAGAACACGATTGCCGTGCTCGCAACCGTGTATCCTGAAGTCTGGCCGCATGTCGTTCTGCTGCTTCCTCGGCACGTATTTGAGCCACGGAAACATTCAAATGGAATCGTAAAATATTTAGTATAGAGTGTGTTGCTTTACCTCGGGCAGCAGGCGGCGCTGTTTTGCAGTAAAATGTTTAGTATAGCGTGTGTTGCTTTATGTCCAGCAGATGGCGCTGTTTTGCAGTAAAATTTTTAGTACAGCGTGTTGCTTTTACGTTTAACAGATGGTGCTGTTTTTCAGAAAAAGCATGTTTTTACCTGTCACAGGTGTCACATCTATGTATAGTAGGTATATAAAAACACGCACCTATTCGAATGCAACGTTGTGTCAAAATTTCAAACCAATCAGTGAAGAACTTTTGGAGATTTAGGATTTTGAACAAACGAACATTTACATTTTTATTTGTATAGAAGATTGCACATTACATGAGGAAAGCACACAGCACTTTGTTCATTGATGATGTTCTGTTATTAATCTAGGATTGTATTTATGCATGTATGTGATGTTGCTGTTTGTATTTTTAATGTTTGTGGATGTTCTCTAAAATAAGTTATTTAAGCATGTCCTATTGGAATTAGAGATTATATGTGAAATATCAATACATGTAAGTTGCTAAATGCTATCTTCATGCACACCTTTTTTGGCTAATTAGCATGTTTGCTCCTGTGATGAAGGTATGTTGGGCATACCTACCTTGTTTTTGTTCTCTTGTGTTCAGTTGCTGCCACTGTCTCTTTGGCCAACCTGAGTGCAAAACACACACTGGAATTAGTGTGGCAAATAGGTTTGCAAAATATAGTCTACTCCATGGTTTGTGTCTTGTGGACCTGTCTGGTAAATGCAGGCCTCATTTGCTGATGTCACTTGGCCAGTTCTCACATAGTCCTTTGTGAGAAACCTCACGGTGGCTCACCCGTTAGTCCCTAGAGATCTGTCATCCAGGCGGCCAGGACACAGCCATCACTATTGGATCCATTGACAAGTGGGGGAGGACCACCTGGATGGGGGCTCTTGGGGGAGTGAAAGTGGGACACAGAAGGGTGAGATGCGGTCTCCCCTTCCCATTAACACCTGTTCCCCATCCTAACCCGTGGGATATTTAGATGCTCTATCCCCCCTTTTCCGACACAAAAACTTTCTTACACCATGAAAGACAACAGACGTACACCAGAGCCGTTTACCTGACATGTCCCAACACAGGGGTCAGGCAAAGTCTGGCAATTGACAATAACTACACACACCTGGCGGCGCTTTCCCTTCCCCACAGGGATAAAGAGCAGAGCATGAGAGCACACTTAGAGCAATGCCAAACGCCGACGGAAGCAGCTATTACAGGAGGGCAGTTCAAACAGAGGAGAAAGGTGGCAAAACCTGAAAGGGCAACAAAGAGGGAACTGCGCTTGCCCTTTTTAACCCAGGCCAGCAAAGCCTCCGTGAAAGGAATCATAAGACCGGGAACCACAGCTGGTGTGTGGTGTGGCATATGTCAACGGTGCACGGGACTCTCCCGCGCTGATAGCCAATGTGGGGAGACACGCTTGATACCGTGGTATCGTCCTTGACTCCAGAGACAGGAAACGCCAACAAGTTCAACACAGCCAGTGAGTCAGAGAGAGAGAGCTGATAGTACACGGGACTGTGTTGAGCCAAAGGTTGTGAACGGCAACATTATATGAGCAATGAACTTGTGAACAAAGGACTTGTGGGTGTTTGAACTATCAAAGAAAGGCAAGTGAAGGACCAGCTGCAGAGTGGCCAGGCGCCACGTGGGTGCTCATTCGAAGGACTCTGGCTGGTCCCCTTCGTTGAAAGTATAAATACCAGAAAGCCCAAGAGAGACCGGCGTGAGGTGTCAGAGTGGTCATACGAGGGTCATGTCAAACCCCTTGTACAATCGAAAGTCTCTTGCATGTTGTCAAGAGGAAAGCTATGAGAAGTGAGTCCCACATTGTGATATAGCAAAGTGAACTGTGTATTTGGCAAATGTGAACCCGAATGAGGGATGCCTGCGAATCGGGGTGAACCATAATACACCCATGAACATTGTGTCGACAAGAGTTAACCCGACCGAGAGATGTCCACAGTGAATGATTGTTTAAAAAGATATTGAGATTCTTGAATGTTACAAGCTGCTGATACTTAGAGGGAAAGGTTGCAGTGAACACAACTGAGGGAGACCAGCGTTGCAAGTGGGATCAGAGCCCAGCTGAGCAAGGATCCGAGGGGCGAAGAGTAATCACGCAAAGTAAAAGATTACCCTTTGTTTGTTTTTTGTTTATGGTCCATCAGGCCCTCAGGTCCATCAGGCCCTCTAAGGCAAAAGACTTTGCAAAAAAGAGACTTAGCCCGAGAAGATCCTGACATCGTTGAGAGGAACTGTGACGTTGTGCTGGAGAGGTCCAAGAGTGTGCTGTGTTCAAGAGTCCCGCCTTGTCCCGTGCTAAAAACGTGGGGAAGGGAGACCCCAGCTATACCATCCTGACTTATCATTTTGAGAACACTTCTTTCTTGTTTTGTAAAAGATTGGCAATAGGTGTTTTAGCATAGCTTCTTTTGACTTCACTAAGACACCACTATGACTGTATTATTATTATTTGATGATTGTTGCTTGCTCCAATCTTAGATTTAGGTTTAGATTAGGCATTTATCTCACACATTATACAGTTTAATAAACACCCTTGAACTGTGATCACTTGTGTCTTCCTTTACTTCGAGACCATGCCTTCCTTACACCATTTAGAATATGATATTACCCCACTCCTGGGTAAAACTGATCACTTTATTTGGTTATACTTTTGTTAGAAACAGAAAACAGCAGTAGCAGGACAGACCATGCTGTTCCTTCTGTCACATATCCAACCCCTGACATTGCTTGCTAAAGAAAATGGCATTAATGCCCACTTGGGAGGGCGGAAGGGCCCACTAATGGCCTGCTAGGCCGAGCTAAGCCTGTGGACCGTTACAGGCCATGTCCGCCCTCCTGAGCAGACATGAAAGCCATTTGCACACCAGGGTTCATCCCATGCTCACGTGCTGCCCCATGTCTTTATCACCAACCCAAAACTGCTCTCAATGCACCATTACACACATGAACACACAAACACATTTTTTCCTTTGATTTTATTTGTGCACAGTGCCCCAGCTTCATTCCACTTTCAGGCTCCACACTGACGCCTCATGCCATGGAAACAGGAAGCCGGGAAGGAAGTGAGTCCCACCCCTGTTCAGACCGGAGTAAACCATGAAAGCTATGAAGTCAGATGCCCTCATGGCCTCCTATGACACGGTCCACAGAAGCACCATCTTTTACCTAAAATATAGGGCTGTGCCTCATCAAACTAGTGGTCAGCAGGGCTGATGTCCCTGCTGGCCCAGCGAAGTGCAGCCATGATGACAGCAGTGACACTCTCACCTCAGAGAGAGAGCACCGCCCATCCTTCTTTAACAATGGGCTCACATAGTGCACCTTTGGTAGTAAAAGGCATGTGAAGTAGGGATACCACCCACGCCGGGTAGCACTTGGATTCCTCACAGTTATAATGCAATTTGAAAAACTATTGAATGTGGAAACTTTGCTTTAGTACCTATTAGGTATTTAAATTAAAATATGTCTGTCGAATGTGTTCAACAAAAGATGCCGGATCATGCTTCAACCACACCAAAGTGAATGCCATGTCAAATTTGAAAAAAATCTATCAATCAAAATAGTGCCCAAACTCGTTGAGATGATGCAAATCTTACCAAACCACATGTTGATCATTGGCTTTACCTTATACTCTATCTTGCACTTCGAGAGCCTCTGTGCTGGTGTTCAACAACATAATTCCCATGTCAGATATTGGGCAGAAGAGGGAACACCATAGAGTCAATTAGATATGGCTCTACAAACATCTCCTTATTAGTCCAGTATTTTTTTCATTTAAATTATTTTAAATATGTTTTAAAACGGGGACCTCTTGATTAGTACTGTGTTGGGTGTCCTGACCCACGTTTAAGCTATCATGCCACAACATTTGGTGCTGTGGGCTTAGAAAATTCAAGATGGCGGAAAACCCACATGTGCGCCGAAATCCAGGAAAGCTGCGCAGTTTGTGCGCACACCGAAATGGTTGCCTCACTTGCCACCCACCAGTGCGAGAATGAAAGGCCGGGTTGCCATGAGGGAAATGGGTTGCCAAAGGAAAAACAGTAGCGCCGGTTAGCTTCAAAGCGCTTTAAAACCACCATTGGACTACCCGCACAGTAGTCTGAAACCATTGGGAATGGCAATGCTGATTGCCAAATGCAACCTAGAATGGTGGGGAATTCATTTCTTAAATCTCAAAAATGGGTGCAGTACCAGTACTCACCACTATCCAAAAGCCGGCATTTTAAAACCACACCAGATTTTACTTTTTGTGTAAAACTGAATGAACCCAAAGCAGGCTCAAGAAAGACTTACTGAGAGGTGGATACAATGTAAAGTGATATTCTGAAGTGACTTGAAGGTTTATAACAAGACTGGCTGAGCTGTGGATTGCAGCAGTTTAAGTTGCACTGGATTTAAAGACACTAAAATCGAAAATGTTTAGATTAAATGAGTGACCTATGTTTGGTGTCACATGCCTTTGTAACTGTTGAAATGTCATAGTTTTGCACTTAGAATCAGCATTCTAGCTGCATGTGTAAAATTGCAAGTTAATTTAAAAAGCAACAAAAAAAACATGACAGTTAGCTGAAAGTCTGGTTTAAGGAACTTGATTTGCTTGACAGCTACCCCCATCAGGAGTGAAACTTGAGTCACAACTGTGTTCCCAGGCTATCTGCCTTTTGCTGGCAACACTAAGGATATGCCATCTATCTGACAATTGAATTACCTGTGCTCTACAGGAGCTCTGAACAAAGCCTGTTCTGACTCAGGCAAAGGTTTTATTACAGCAGTCGTAAAATGTAGCTTCCTCTTGGCAGAAGCTGGGAGGGGCACTGCCTGTGAGAGCAAGCTGGCTTGGCAGAACTGGATAAACCAGTATTTCTACCTTGTGCTGAGAGGAAACCACACCCCTTTGGAGCCAGAACATAACTTTAAAAAGATGGATCATTCATAGAGCGGCCATCAATCTTCAAAGAGCCAACACTTAGACTCCAAGATAAACAGAGACTTCAGAACCTTAACCAAAGAGGCCACTGCCAGCAAGAGTATTTGTCAGCAGGCCTCAAAATATTTTTGCAACTGAACTCTTCAGACAGCCGGGCGAGCCGTCTGAATTTTGCCAAGAACTTTTGCAAGAACCCAGTGACAGAAATATCCAAAGAGAAGGCAGGACCCGACCCAGAGAACCGGTGCCTAGCAGAGACCAGGCCATTGTATCCAGAGTGCTGACCCCGATGCTGTGAGCAGTTCCAGAGGCCAGGCGCTGTGAGCAGAACCCGGGAAGACCTGACCAGACTGAAGTCCATGACCAAGTCGCTTTCCGGTTCAAAATCTCTTGTGAGTACCCAGCAGAACTGTGTAGAACCAATCTCTTAGTTTAAATTCATCTAATTCAATCTATTTAACCTAAGTAGAACTGCCTGATAGCTCCAAATCGGTCACCTGTCATTCTAGCTGCAAAATCTGTCACTTGTCATTTTGAGCTTTTAAAATTTGCAAAACCAAAAACGACCTCTATTAAATCGGTCATAACTCTGCGACCGTTTGTGCTAGAGACTTGCAGAGACTTATAGTTTTACCGCAATCGCGGAAAACGCACGCGTGAATTTTGCCGCGATTTGCAAATTTCTTCACGTGTAAAAAGACAGCAGTTTTGCTTTTCCTTGCCAAAAACTTCGTTTACCTGCTAGTTACTACTAAAGCATTGTTAAGGTGATCCTGAATTCATAGAGAGTAGCTATCACTCACCCTGAACCTCTGAAAGGGAATTAAAAGCATTTTAGCATATTTTTTTAATTCATTGCCAGCACATATCAAAGCAATTTGGGCCTGTGTTTTAAACTTCTGTAGTGTAAGCTTGCTGGGGTGAACTGAATTACAGTTGATTGCATTTCTGAGAACTGTGTGTTTCCTTCCATTTCCTTGCATTGTCTCAAGGGGGGGAGGGGATTGCCAGAGAAAAGTGATTACATTGTTTTGTTGAAATCATATTGAGTATTTTCTATACTGCATTTCATGCATTCAACTTTGCATTTCCTTGAACCCTATAAAGCATTCTCTACCACATTATACTTCTGTACCTATTTACCACTGTGCTACCTTATCCATTTCATGTCAACTCCTTATTGATTATAGAGAAGCGTGCTAGTGCCAGATCCTCCGTTGTTAATCTTTATCATATCAGATTAAGTGTGCTATTCAATTATTAATTTATTATAAGGTGTGATATATACATCTCTTGTTTAAATTATCAAATAAACCTTTTAAACTTGCAAAACAGAACTACTTCTTGGCTCAGTGGGGTCAGGGGGATTCCAAGAGAGGGGCGTTATATAGGGGTAGTCATCCAGAACGCATGAACTGGACATAAAGATATATCAATAAGGGTTTTCATTCAGTATTATAGACTAGGCGGTGACTTAGCTGTAGTGTTGAATTGAATCCTCTTACACCTGACTTCCAGGAGAATTTAAATCTGGCAGCCAGCAGGAGGCGTATTTGAAGATCAGTATTTGGGAATGCAGCCAGATCATGATTATAATTGTTATTTTATATTTATAATGGTTCTTTTATAACGCGTTTAATACCAGGTACCAGTTTCTAGCGAGCCCGGGATTCGAACCCGTGTTGCTATGCGTTGTCTTGCTTCCAAGACAAACGCATTGCATCGTAGCTATGCCAAATCAAAGAAAGTCTGTCAATGGAACATCAGAGTAACTGTCAAACAATTTTCTTCCAATGGTCTAAATGGCAGCATCCTCAAAAACCTTCAGAGAGGGGTACACAATTGTATAAACTTGTTAGGCATTCAGCCCTACGAGGAAGAGAAGTGGGGGTGCCCTAAAATGACAGTTCCGAGCTTGCACTGTTAACAAGTCTACATCACCAGTGACAAATAGCCCTTAGTAAGCAGTATGTGCACAGTATTATTTTGATCACCTAGAGGAAACTGCTCAAAGATTAGTTAATCTGAGAGAACAAGAATTTAGGAAAGAAATACCTTATTTAAAATGACGCATATACCATTTTCTCCACCACACTGACATTAGTTATGCTCACAAGAAGAGTGACTTTATACAGCTTTCCAATTTCAAAGCAATACTAATTGGCAGAGCTTAAATGCTGCAACATTTCATTAGTTCTGATTAGTTATTTGCCTTGACACACTCCTAAAAGCATGCACTGCCAACATCAAATTAAGTAGCAACGATTAGATAGGTCCAGGGAAGGTGCAGGTATTTTGTCTGCTCCAAGTAAGCAGCCCTTTTGCTATATCCCCTTCTCACAGTGAGAGTTGATTTGTTTTTTCTTTAGGAATAAAATAATTTCCCCCGTCACCCGATTGCTAGTAGCACGCTGGGCAGCTGCATAACATTCACAGAATTAGGAGGCCAGCCTTCAATTGCCAGAACATTTCAGTGCACAACCCTCTACCAGATTGTAAGGAATGCTTTTTCCCTGTCAGGATGCAGGACTGTGCCCCAACCACCCCAGACAGAATGTCAATTCAAAACTAAGGTGTAAGTTACATTGCTGGGGCTTATACCGTGAACCTGTGCCATTTGCATGGTCAACACGCATTCTAGTGGATCTGAAACAGAGGGCGAGGGGTTAGGTTGGAAGGAGGAGAGGGAACATGCAAGATCGCTTTGCCTTTGAGTTGGTGTCTGCAGACCAGAAGTACCCTGAGCTCTGCATATGGGTCTGTTTCTAGTTGGTATTGATCTGGAAACACAGAGGCGTTTGGTATACAGGGGAGAGCCTTGCCCTTGTTGTTATGTATGCTATACGTCCCGCGAGTGCAGTTCCGGGCACAACTGACACCACACGTGTTGTGCTTTTGTTCGACTCCTCAGCCCGGCCCCCATGCAGGCCCTGACTCGCTCTCCATTCCGCCCAGCGCACTGGCAGGGTGAGAATTAACACTGGCAATGAGGGACGGATGATGTGGACAACAACTTCACAAGCTATAACTCAGCCCACAAGCCCACGGCAATGGCACATTTTTTGAGACACCTTGGGGGACCCATCCCCCATCCAAAAAAATATATATTTTTCTCCTCTTTTCCTACAATGCTCCAACATCCACAGAGCATAGAAAAACAAACCAATCGAGGTAGAGGGGATCTTTTGGCTTGCCTGCTCCTCAAGTTTCAAGCAAGGTGACGCAAGAAGGTCTACGGCACCGCCTGCGACAACGAAGAGGAGCTGTTTGGTTCCTCAGTGCCCCATTGACACAAAGGTGACGAAGGTGAGGAGAGACCCATCAGACACACACATCGACCGTGGTAACTCCAGCACCACAACACCATGGCCCCTGGCCTTTCCACACTCAGGCCTTGTACGCTGTCAAGAATTGCAGCGTCGTTGACACCTACGGCACCATCCCCTCGACCTCATGGTGGGACCACAGCTGGCTGGGGCCGTTTGACCCCTACACCGACCCATCATCAGTGGGCCCCCGCTGGATGCTGTGGATCCAGAAGTTTGAGATTGAGATGGCGATGGACTGCAAGGACATCACAACGCCCAGGAAGATGAAGTCACACCTTCTGCTCAACATGGGTGACGACATCCTGTGCATCTTCAACACGCTGGTCATCGGCGATGGTGCAGTCATCTACCAACTGGCCAAAGCCGCTCTCACAGCACATTTCATGCCACAGCTGAACCCAGACTACGGAACCTTCATCTTCTGCACCACCATTCAGATAGAGGAGGAAACACTCGACACCTACCACAAAAGACTCAGGAAATTCGCACTCTTGTGTGAATTCGACAATGTCGAGAAAGAGATAAGGCGCCAGATCATCAACAGCATGCACTCCGGAATACTGTGCAGAATGGTGTTGGGTGAGAAAGGCATTCCCCTGGCTAGGCTCCTCGAATATGGGGGTCAAAGAGAGCTGTTGCACGCAAGGGCAGCACACATGGGCACCACATTGCAGAAACTTCAACTGATGCCAACGACAGCAGCATTAGCTCAAATGGCCAACCTCCAACCACCAACCACCGAGGGAAGAATTCAATGAGACAAACTATTTGCCACGGTGGCAACCAAGGATTCCGGGGCATACCGAGTGTGGATTGTGCGGAGGTGCACGTCACGGAAGACGAAACTGTCCAGCACAAGGAACCACGTGCAGAGCATGTGGCCGGAAGGACCACTACGCGCATGTCTGCAGATCATCAGGGCAATCACAACGCTCCCTACCCTAACCGCAACAAGACAAAGGCCTCCCCAAGAAGAAGAAGCAAGCTAACACCAGCCGCATAGAAACTGCTAACTCGTCAACCGACGAATCCGGTGACGACGATGGTGACCCAGTGAAAGATGCTGGAAGTGGACAGACGAGAAGGAGAAGGAAAGTCTACTTGGTCTCAGCACTTGGACACAGAGTTTAGTCAATGAAGAGACAGAGACGCAAATGCTTAGTGTCCATACAGGGCCAGGAGATGCAAATAATCGACTCCGGAGCATCAGTAAATGTAATGCCGGCAACAAAGTTCCAAACGTTGCATCCCCGTCCCAGCTCCAAGACAACCGACACACTATTATTTGCCTACGGATGCAAGACCCCACTACCAGTGGAAGGACGCTTCAGAACAACACTAAGCAGGGGTGATCGAGTCCTCCAGTCAAAGGTATACGTTGTTAATGCAGGAATCGAATGCCTACTCAGTGGGGATGCAGCGGAAGACTTGGGATTAATCTGTTTCATCTGCAAAGCCACAGACTCAACGGACATCTGCAGCCTCCTGGGGAAGTACCCGGGCATCCTCAAGGGCATCGGATGCTTAAAAGGAAAACTCATAAAGCTCCACATTGACCAGACAGTACAGCACCAGGCAGTACGCCACAGAAGAACCCCATTCCATATGAGGGTCCTGGTTGAAAAAGAACTGCGAGAACTTGAAAAAGCAGGAATGATTTAAGAGGTCACAGGGCCAACGCCTTGGGTGTCACCCATGGTGGTGACAAAGAAGCCGAAGCAGCCAGGTAAAGTAAGAATCTGCATCGACATGCGCCTTCCAAATCCAGCAATCAAAAGAGTATGGCACATCACACCCGCGCTGGATGAAATCATTACGGACGTTACAGGGTCGAAAGTGTTTTAGAAAATTTGTCCTAAACGCCAGGTACCATCAGTTAAAACTACATTGCAACTCATCACTACCTTCTCCACGCACCTGGGCCTACGCTGATACAAGAGACTGAGTTTCGGCATCTCCTCAGCGGCAGAGGTTTTCCCGCAGGCCATTCAGGAGGTAATACAGGGCATCCCAGAAGCGCTGAGTGTCAGTGTTGACATCCTCATCCACGCCAGCGACAGGCACAAATGCATGCGTCGCCTCAAGATGGTGCCCAGCAGGTTAGAGACTGCAGGTTTGATCATCCACCGGGAAAAGTCGTGTTCCTGAAAGAGGAAATTACGTTCTTCGGGTACGTGTTCAACAGCGCGGGAGTGTCGGCTGACCCACAAAATGTTGCGGACATAAAGGAGGCCCCCCATACCAACAACACCCACAGAGATATGCAGCTTTTTGGGAATGGCAACATACTGCGGGAGGTTCATCCCCAACCTGGCAACCATGTCTGAACCACTCAGGGAACTCACCAGATCGAACACCAAATGGGACTGCAGCCCTGACTGCCAGGTGGCGCTCAAGTGGATCAAAACATCCATCTCAGCGAGACAACAATGGCATACTATGACCCAGCACTAACAACGGAACTGTATGTTGACGCCAGCACAGCCGGCCTTGGGCCCATCCTCATTTAAGTATCTCGAACAGGGGAAACAAAGCCCCTCGCCTATGCATCCCGTAACCTCACACCGATGGAACAACAGTTCTCGCACATCAAGAAGGAGGCCATAGCAGTGTTGTGGGGATGCCGCCACTTCCACATCTACCTCTATGGATGAAAGTTTAGGTCTTACACAGATCACAAGCCTCTCATCCTGATATTCACTGGGTCATCATCACACCACCCAGCCAGAATAGGGAAGTGGCTACTCCACCTGCAACAATACGAGTTTGAGTTGGTCTACCAAGTGGGCACGGACATTCCCGGAGGACTTCCTATCCATGCAACCGAAGGCAGCCACCCTAGGAGAAGTGAGTGAGGCAGAGGAAACAGAACAGCGCATATGCCAGTTCATTCACACTATGAAGCCCAGGGCAGTCAGCATTGATGACATTGTGGAAGCAACACAGACTGACCCCTGTTGCGACCTGATCAAGAACACCATCATATCAGGCGAGTGGAAGTCCTTCCTTCGCAATGTACGCAACTGCACGCCGGCGGCCAGAGACTTCCTCACGGTTATGTTCTCAGTACGACAGGATCTGTCAGTCACTAGCAAAGGGTTAATCCTGAGAGGGGTATGCATTGTGATCCCCAGCAGTCTGCAGGAAGAATCGTGGTGCTGGCACACGAAGGCCATCAAGGAATGGTCAGGACAAAAGTCAGGATCCGACACTGAGTGTGGTTCCCGCACATTGACACCAAGGTGGAGCAACTCATAGCAGCCTGCCTCCCTTGCCAGATAACAGGAGCACCGCCAAACCCTGAACCCATACAGTCGGCAGAGCATGGGTCGTCAAAATGGGACGCAATCAGCATCAATTTTTGCACGGTTCAGGAAGGGACATATCTACTGGTGGCCATCGACGACCATTCAAGATACCCGGAGGAGGAGATTGTATCCTTGACAGCACCAGAAATGGTGATACCGGCACTCGAGAAGATGTTTGCCACCCATGCCTGCAACGACGCATCGAGAGTGACAACTGACCGCCATTCCATGGTACGGAGATCAAGAAATACCTGGATGACCTGCACATCCAATACCACCACATCACGCTGAGGTGGCCACAAGCAAACAGTGATGTGGAGAGGTTCATGCGGACCATCAACAAGGTGCTACGAATATCAAGGGCCCATTCCAGCCCCCGGGAGAGTGGATCTGTACAGATTCCTACGGAACCATCGAGTGACGCCCCACAACTCCATAGGTCTACCACTGGCAGACCTCATGTATGGGACATTGGTAAACTCATCAATTCCACATCACCCAAGCAGGGGCATAGATACCTATGACAGCGATCATACCCAACAAAGAAGAGTGGCAGCGAATGAACACATGAGCGGCAGGAGGCATGCAAGGAAGTCGAGACACCAAGTAGGAGACCATGTGTTGGTGGTGCGAAACCCCAAAAAGAACAAGCTCAAAACACTGTACGATCATGTACCCTGGACCGTGACCCGAATGGAAGGGACAATGGTGACGGCAGAACGAGGGCACCAAGTGATCACCTGGAACGACTCGTGGTTCAAGAGGGTGCCCCGACAAATGTGGACTGATGGGGACCACGGCGGAAGCGGAGCCGCCGCCGGATGGTTCAAGCCATCAAAACGAGGGAGCGGCGACCCTGAGGTATGAGTCTGACGAACTACCCGAAGGACCTGATGAGGCGTCTCCAGATGATGAAGGTGAGCCTGAAGGGGGAACTGGCCCGGGCACGGCCCCCTCAGCTGAGGCCTGGGCATTATGCCTTAAGGACAGTACTAAGGACTCCGGAGAAGTTAAGAGACTATGGGCCTCATTCCGAGTTTGGTGGTAAGTAACCGTCCTTACCGGCATGGAGCAAATACCGTATCCGTGTAGTAAAGAGCCCAGTAATAGAGGGCTATTACGTGTTCGCGTGCACACGATTGGCGCCATGCTGGTAATGACATTAATGCCATGCCGTTAAAGTCCTAAAAATGGCGCTTAGCGGCATCATGTAAAGTGCAGACAGCACTTTAACGTGCAGACCTGAAACAGCACCCATTACATGAGCAACCGGAGTGCGGGCTGAGCAAGGGGAAGATAAATCTGCGGTGTGACAGGGATGACCATATTATGCTCCTGATGGCCCTGATCGCAGAGAGATAAGAAGCCAGAGGCAAAGCGAGGTGGAGGGGCGGCCGGCACTAGGACCGCATCAGTAACGCGGCTGGAGCTGCTGGACCTTGCTGACCGGGCGGTGTAGCGCTCCGGACATCCCAGGGCTGGAGGGAGCGTGTAACAGATCCCATCCCAACAGCTGATCGCCTGGATAGTCGGCGATGGCGGAGCTGAAACAAGGGGCGCCCACTAAGAAACACTGTTGCTCTTAAGGACACGTACGGTGTGCGTGGAGCCCGGCGGTAACACAAAGAAGCGCCCGGGTAGCGCTGCATACCTGGGCACATAGATGCTGGGAGCGCACATGAAGTAGGGCATGGGCAGCTGGACCCCACGCCCCGAGCGGCGGAGCGGCCCTGGCATCCTGCAGCAGGAGAAGGCGGGTGTAGCAACCCGACCTCACAGCTGATCGTCTGGAGCTGCAGAGGCATCAGCCAGCTGTGGAGCGCTTGAATAGATACACTGTGGCGCCGGCAGATATGATCATTGCAAGGCGAAATGAAGGGGGCAGACTGGCGAACATTCAAAACTAGATCCCAGGAGGTCGGTAGCGCTCCGGACATCCCAGGGCTGGAGGGAGCGTGTAACAGATCCCATCCCAACAGCTGATCGCCTGGATAGTCGGCGATGGCGGAGCTGAAACAAGGGGCGCCCACTAAGAAACACTGTTGCTCTTAAGGACACGTACGGTGTGCGTGGAGCCCGGCGGTAACACAAAGAAGCGCCCGGGTAGCGCTGCATACCTGGGCACATAGATGCTGGGAGCGCACATGAAGTAGGGCATGGGCAGCTGGACCCCACGCCCCGAGCGGCGGAGCGGCCCTGGCATCCTGCAGCAGGAGAAGGCGGGTGTAGCAACCCGACCTCACAGCTGATCGTCTGGAGCTGCAGAGGCATCAGCCAGCTGTGGAGCGCTTGAATAGATACACTGTGGCGCCGGCAGATATGATCATTGCAAGGCGAAATGAAGGGGGCAGACTGGCGAACATTCAAAACTAGATCCCAGGAGGTCGGTGAGGAGTTTTGAGAAAACTGCAACCCGCTAGTGTTCCCCTTGCTCGTGCCAGACTTTTGGAACCAGAATAAAGAGCTTTAAACATTTCCCCACCTTATGGCGAAAGTGAGAGTACAATGGCCGGCTGATAGGCCCCAAAATGGTGGCATGTCCAGAACAAAGAGGGGTGTTGCAGGGACTATAGACACTGACTGATCTTGGGAGACGAGTATCCTGAATAGCCGCAACCACCCAGCGGGCACAAAGTGAAAAGAGCGTGTGTAGGGAGCGGGATACAGGAGGAGAGCTGGAGGACCTGCTCGGGCCTGCAGCGAGCCTGGACACACAGTGCCTAAATCTGCTGACCCACAGTACCTGCGGGTGCTGGCAGGATCGAAGTGAAGATCCACATTATTACGTGGGAGGGAACAATCCACTCCTGTAGCTAATAGGTAGTTTCAAGACACCCCTTTGGTGGCCTGTCTGGGCCCAGGCGATAATAGCAGTCTGACCCCGCTGGGGCTGTTAACCATAAGTGGTGAGGCTCGCCCACGAGTTCCTGTCACAACGCCATGTCCAGCAAATCTCTAAGAACGAAGGGCAAGCAACCCACGGTGGACGAATACGCCAGAACTTCACTGGGCCCGGAAGGAGCCAGGAGTAAAGACAAAACCCCCGCCGGGAGCGCATTCACCATGGGCACGAACCAGGAGATCCTTGCTGCGATCGCTGACCTGAAAGTGGCCTGGGAGACCAAACTGGGACTGGCTATGAGCGAATTGAAAGCAGCACTGGAGCTCAAAGTTGTGGCAGTACAAGAGGAAGTGAATCTTCTCCGGCAAGATGTCAGGTTGCTGGCAGAACGCACAGATAACCTAGAAAAAGAGGTGTGCCCCAACACAGCGGACTGTGAATCACATAAATCGTAACTTCACGCCCTAGTGCAACACGTGGGCAACCTAGAAAGCAGGGCGGAGGAGGCAGAGGGACGTGTCGGGAGGAATAACATCCGTATTGTTGGTTTGCCGGAGGGAGCGGAGGGACCCAACCCTACGGAGTTCATTGAATCTATGCTGCTGCAGGAGATAACCGGAGGAGTGTTGTCCCAGGGGTTCGCGGTGGAAAGAGCGCATAAGGCCCTAATGAGGAGGCCACCACCAGGAACCACCCCTAGGCCAGTGATTGCCAAGATCCTGAACTATCGAGATCGGCAAAGAATCCTTGAACACTTCTGGGAGGGCGGAACAATACAAAGGGGGACAGCAAACATAACCGCATACTCAGATTACACCCTGCTGGTACAGCATAGCCGCATGAACTTTGGGACTGTGAAGAGAAGATTGCGTGAAGCAGGCCATAAGTATATGTTGCTCTATCCGGCAAAGCTGAAGGTGTTCCACAAAAATAGAACCTTATTTTGCGAATCCCCGGAAGAAGCTATCGGGTGGCTCGACATGCAGAGTGCCCCAGGAGTCGGGCATCCAGATGGGAGAAGGAGAAGGACAAGATAAGTAATCTGTGTCTGGGGCACCAAGGGGTGTCGCAGCCTAAGACAATGGGACTTGATTATTGTATAAGATGTATTCTATGGGCGTGCATGATCAGGGATATAAGTGGATATGATCCGTGAGCACTGAGACTTTTGATGCGAGCACGGGAGCCTTGCAGAGCTGGTCCTCCCTCATACCCCCATATAAGGAGTAGTTAGTTAGGTCACCGGTAGTCTGGGGACAACCTGCCGGGTTCCTGCCCTCGGCATTCCGAGGCAGGACCAAACGCGGGGTCGCCTGACATCCAGGGATGGAGCTGGGCTTTTGTTGGGGCTGGGAAGGGTGGGGGGAGGGAAAGGGCGGTGTGTTGGGGTTTGTTGTTGGGAAAGAGGGGGAGGGGGAGTTTGCTGGGAGTGGGTGGGTAACGAGCCAAACTGAGAATCTTATTAGGCGGGATGGGAAGCGGAGAGGGAAGGTGGGATATTGTATCTATGGCGTCAGGGTGCCTTAGAGTGGTTACCTGGAATGTCAGGGGCCTCAATAGTTACTTGAAGCGTAATAAAGTAATGATGTACCTGAGAAGGATGAGGATTGACATAGCATTACTGCAGGAGACCCACCTCACCAGGGAGAAATTTGAGGTAGTCAAGAGGAAGTGGAGGGGGTGCATTGCGGGGGGCCACATACTCGGCCTACGCAAGAGGAGTTATCACATGGGTAGCACCTCATGTACCATTTCAATTGGTTCAGTCTACGGGAGACCCAGAAGGCAGAAAGATAGTAGTGCGGGGGATGTTGGAAAACCGGGAAGTGAGTATTATAAACTTATACGCCCCTGACCAGGATACAGCAGCTTACATTCGGACTCTGTGTGGCATAATTAGCCCCCTATTAGTTGGCGTGATCCTATGGGGCGGAGACTTTAATTGTGTACTGAATCCTAAATGAACAGATCTGATGGTAAACCAGACAAACCTACCCCGGCTGCAAAGGTGCTACAGGCCCTCCTGAGAGATTTTGACCTAGTAGATGTCTGGTTGCACCCAGCAGAAAGGCAATACTCACACTATGCGGCACCACATGACTTGCACACGAGGCTGGACTACGTGTTTGTCGCTGCCGAGCTGGTAGGTGAGATGAGAGGCGCGGAATATAAGGCCAGGGTGCTCTCAGACCACTCTCCCCTGGTCCTAGAGTGGCGACACCAACCCCCCAGAGCGCGGATTCTGACATGGAAACTCAGAGCTGAGGCTCTGCAGGACTCGGGATTCCGGGAGGATCTGAGGGAGGTGATCACAGAGTACTTCGAGATTAACACTGGTAGTGTTCGAACTATGGGAACTGTGTGGGAGGCGTTTAACGTAGTAGTGCAGGGGGTGGCTATACAAAATCCAGAGGGCTCCAGGGGGGGCATAGAATGAGAGCTGCAGGAGACAGAGAAGGAGTTGGAAGACATTATGCGTGGGGGTGGCACCTCTCGGGAAGACGGGGTCAGGATGAGACAGCTACAACAAGCTAGCGGTGAACACTGGGACAGGCTATGTAAATTAAGCTATAAGAAATATGTGGAGAGACAGCATGCGGGGGGAGACAAGCCGGGCAGATTGCTGGCCTGGCTATACAAGAGCGAGGTATCACAGTCGGTGATCAGGGAAATTAGAGGGGTGGGAGGCCAAATCCTGGATACCCAAGAGCGAGTGAATGAAGAGTTCCTTGGACATTACAAGCGTCTCTATGAGGACCCAGGCGAAGAGAGGGACCAGGAAAACCAGGAAACGCTAGAAGATATAGGCTTGGCCACCTTAGACGATTTAGAATGGGCAGACCTGGAGGCCCCAATCACATTAGAAGAACTTGAGTTAGCGATACAGCACCTTCCCACTTGTAAAGTTCTGGGGTCAGACGGGCTCCCAAGCAAATTCTACAAAACCTATAAACAAGAGCTGCTTCCCCCATTGCTGGCTATGCTTAATGAGGCGTTTGAGCATGGCAGGTTGCCAGAGTCCCTACGGGAGGCGGTGATCATTCCGCTTTTAAAGCCGGGTAAGCCTAGCACAGACTGTGGGTCATACAGACCCCTATCAATGCTTAACCAGGACAGCAAAATCCTCACTGCAGTGCTAGCAAACAGGCTTAAGCGAGTCATTGGCAAACTGATACACACCGACCAAACAGGCTACGTCCCTGGTAGGAACATAACTGATAACCACAGAAGATTGCACCATATTATTGATCAGACACAGAAGGACGCGGGTAAACTGGCGATTGACTCGCTTGATGCGGTTAAGGCTTTCGATTCAGTAAGATGGCCCTGGCTGTTAGCGACTTTGAGAGCCTACGGAATGGGGGCGGGGTATCTTAGGAGGGTTAAAACGGTTGCCATTATCTCAGACAAATGGCAACTTAGCAGGGGCACTAGACATGGCTGCCCCTGGTCGCCCATGTTGTATAAACTAGCGTTGGAACCGTTGGCTGTCTGTCTTAGACAACAATATGAGGAGATAGGGAGCCACACTGAAGTGTTCTGCATCTTATTTCATTATATGCTGACAATGTACTCTTGTATCTGCGCTCCCAGAAGAGAACATACAATATATCCTGGAGGTGATGGAACGATACGTTACCCTCTCCGGCATAGCGGTAAACCCCAAAAAATCTAGCTTGTTCCCCCTGGGGAGATATAGACTTGCCTTACCAAGGAGCTTGCCGGTATTGCCAATACCCTGGTGATCCGAGTCGTTCCGATATCTTGGAATTGACACATACCACATGACAGGAGAAGAACATAAACACAACATGGAAAAGGCAGTCGAAAGCATTAAAAATAGTATGGGAATTTGGTCCAGACTACCCCTGGCCATGATGGGGAGAGCTGCTCTGATTAAGATGGTAGTCCTGCCCAGACTGTTACACTTCTTTGTAAATATCCCGTATGTGATCCCTAGGCATTTCTTTGCCAGTCTCCACAGCTTGTGCAGGGGCTTTATTTGGCATAACTCCACGAACAGGGTGGCCCTCTGGAAATTACAGAATTCATGCGATAGGGGGGAATAAAGCTGCCGAATTTTGAGTTATATTACTTGGCGGGAAAACTGCAATATGTGGCCAGGTGGCTGTCTGAAGAAAAAACAGCCAAAACCAGGCTGTTGTGCATGGAACCCGCTCCCTACTTCCTTAGAGAGGTAGTGTGGTTACCCAAGCCAAAGGTACTAGAGATGAGGAGGCTGCTGGCGCTGGGCTGGGAGGTGTAGCACTGGACATGGCAGATGGTGGGACACCCGGCTCCGTTCTCTGTGCAGGTGCAGCTGGTGGCGCTATGCAGGGAGGACCCCGAATTGATAAAAGGGATCCGTAGATACTGGGAACCGATGGGTCTGGCCACCCTGGGAGACACATGGCAGGAGGGGGAGGCACTGGAATTCCAGAAACTAATAGAGGACACCGGGTTGCATAAAGGGCAACACATTACCTACTCCAGAATTGTTAAACGAGCGCAAGAAAAGTGACCGGCGGCGGTGCTTGCAGAACAGCCGGATGCCAACATGGAGACGATATATGACATCTCGGAGGGTGGGCATGAGATATCCCGCATATATGAGCTACTGGGGTCCAAGGTGGGGAAGGAATTGCTCCAGCTGAGACAACTCTGGGAAGAGGAGGTGGGGGAACCCATGTCGGACGGGCTATGGGACAGAGCCCAAAGATATCATAAGAAAGTGTCCCGGAACGCTAGGCTCCAACAGATCCAACTATATGTCACACATAGAGCATATCTGACCCCCAGTAAGATTGCCAGGTTTGGTGGCCAGTCGACTCAGAGATGCCCCAGGTGCGGGGAGGAGGAAGCTGGGATGTTACACATGTTCTGGGCTTGACCGGAGGTGGTAAGGTTTTGGTCAGAATTGAAGATACGCTTGGCAGGAAAAGGCATTACGCTGGAGGTGGAGTCGACCTGGGCATGCATTCTTGGGGGCTTTCCTAGACCACGTAATCTGAAGCACATTAGTAAAATGAAGGACCTGGCCTACATCCTGGCCAAACGGAGGATTGCAATGTGCTGGAAGGCAGCCCATAGGCCTACGATAGAGTTGTGGTGGGCTGGCCTTATGAAGTGGGCAGAGGCAGAAACGGCTGCTTGGTTTGAAGCGGTCAGCAGGGGAGGAGAGGGAGAGTTAGGACCCCTAATCGAATGGAGGCAACTGGTGGCCACTATGGCGTGCCCCTCCCAGTCCGATCACAGTGATGATGACAGGGAAAAGACAATGACAATAGACCCGCCTGAAGAAGAACAAGCTGATGACATGGATACCGTGGCTCCAGTTAATGGGGAGGGAGGGAGTGGGACAGAAGAGCATATTCTGTAATGTTATGCTGTTAAACTTAAACATGAAAGTCCTAATTATTGTAATGTTTGGTGTGTTGTTCTAAAATAATAAAAAATGTTTACAAAAAAAAAAAAACTATATAATGCCCAAGGGAGTGCAAAAAGGCGCCTCCCGCCAGCGCAAGGAGCGCTTTAATGAAGATGAGCTGATCATGCCGGCTGAGACCCTGGCTGAGAATGTCGATGTTGTATTCGCTCACAGCCTCAAGAGGGAGGCAGTCATCAAGAAGAAGGAAATCTTGGCACTAGTCGCACAAAGAGTCAGCGCGGTAGGCAACACCCCCCGCACAACTAAGGATGTCTGGAAGAGGTGGGATGACCTGCGCCTGCGAGTCAGGAATATCCTGTCTGCAAACAAGAACCAGGCCATAGCAACTGGTGGAGGAGCAAGCTCACCGATAAAGCTGAGCCGGGGGGAGGAGATATGTGCCAGCACGATCGGCATAGAGGCCATCGAAGGCGTGGGTGACATGGAGTGTGGCGCCACCTCATCGGCGGAAGGAGGTGAGTGTCCTAAGAAAACACTGTAATGCAAAGTCTGATGATAGTCCACCAATTTGTCTGTCTAAAGAGGCAAGCCATGCCCCCAATACACACACATTCCCAGCCTAGTTGTCGTCCGCAGCACAGACACATGCAGATGCCTGCAGCAAGACAATGCCATACCCGACACACACCACACTAAAGTGTTAATGGCATAAGTCACACTGCTCGCAGGCCACAACAGATATGCATGTCACATAGCATACGCCCGCCCCAACATGAGTGACCCCGACAAATGCCTGCATTACCCACCCATATAGCAAGCAACGTGATCATCCAAACTCCACTGCCTATTCCCCTCTTTTGTGTAGATGAGCAATTATACAAATGTATGCATGATGCTTGTCAAACCATCACTCATGCCGTCCCTCTCTTTGACCCACATAGGCTTAGATCCTGACAGCGAGGCCCGGGTCTCAACCCCACAGCCAACTACACCCCGGAAGAGGGCCAGGGATGAAAGCAACAGGCTTTCAACCTGAAAAGCCCCACACAAGCCACGACAGGCACCAAAGAACAAACCACCCCAGGATGCCACTGCCGCCAAGGCCCATCACCACAGTACCCACAACTCCTGTGACACTGCACAGGAGACAGTTGAAGGGGCACTCTCTGCAGAGAACAGCTCTGTCGGGGAGGTGGCAGCTACAGCACCCCTGACTGATGACGACGTGCAGGGACAGGTGTGTGTGCCCGTCGAGGATGACTCCTCCGACCTACCTGCTACACCAAGTCCGGCACCATCCCCCCAGCTCATATCTGTCGACTCCAACCACGGCACCACCCCAGAGCAGTCTAGGAGGGAGTACAACCAAGGGAGCATGAGTCCCATAGAGGACCCAAATGCATTTGAGCATGACACACAAGCACCCTCCACCTCCACTGGTGTACCGGCGGAGGTGCAGCAGGCAGGGTACGCTTCGCAGCGGCAGGAGGAGCTAACTGCGCTGGTGAGACAGTTCGTCACAGACAGTGCCCAAGCAAGGCAGGAGGGGCGCGAGAACACCGCCTCCCTGAGGCAGATCATCGTGGATAGCACCAGTAGATTGCACAAGGAGGTGTCTGCCCTGAGGCAGGTCCTCAGCCGCATTGCAGATTCAATGGAGGCTGAGCGTCAAGCCCTCCGAATGGAGCAGGCGGCCACCCCATCTTCCTCAAGCTCCACACAAACCAGCCCCCTACACAGGTCGGCGCGCACCCTGCGCCGCTCGGACATGCCGCCACCAGGTGCAGGGAATGGCAGGATGTAGACTGGCCAGCCTGATGAAGGCAATAGACAATTGCTTGGACACCATGTGTGGGGGAGATGTGGGGGGACATTCCTCATTGCGCATGTGTCATTTATTCATATAAAGTGCATAGTGTACATGTACTCCCACACCCAGTGCCCCCTGTCCAACTATCATGTCAGCCTCTGCACCCATGTGTGTTAGAAATATTGTGCAATCACTGATGGATGCACAGCACGTCCCTCCTGTGCATCGGCACTGTGATGATGTGCAGCCACATCTTCTTCAACCCCTTCATAATCACCAGGTGGTAGCAGTTCAATGTCAGGGGCACGTTCTGTCGGATACACATGTTGTGCAGCATGACACATGCCATGATGATCTTGGCCACCTTCTCATGCCTGTAGAGGAGTGCCCCACCCGACCGGATAAGGCAGTGAAACCGTGCCTTCAACAGGCCAAAGGTTTGCTCAATGACCACACAGGTACGGGTGTGGGAACGATTGTAGTCCTCCTCGTGCCTGTTCTTTGGGTTTCGGACAGGGGATGTGTCGGCAGTGCAAAGTCACTTTGAACCGTGCAAAGAATTTCACGAATCGGGGCCCAAGTCTATCGAAGAAGACACAGACACGTAAAGGGAGCAAGGGTGTATACAAGAGGTTAAATTCCAACTGAACAGAGGTAAGCATATTTATGCAACATGCCTTTTTTTAAGCACAAAATAACTTTTTGTGTTTCCATATAGCTCCCAGGTTTATGCTCCAACTGCAGTAAACCTGGCATCTACCATTATACCACAGGCAACTTTGAAAATTGAGCAAATCACATCGAGCCGGCTCACATCTACAGAGGTTAAAGAAGTTCTTATTCAAAGAAGAACATGGCTTGCTCCCTGCCAAGCGGCAGATGATGTGACTTTTTACACTAGCAATGCAGCTGGCAGGGGCGATGAAATGAGTATGCTCTCACAGCTTGCCGCAGCATCTGCAGGATACAAACAATGGAATTAAAAAAGGTTCTGTTTTTTTGGTGCCAGGATTTTGTAATATGCTCTGCATGCTTACAGTTTCATGTAAACCAGCTGTCTCTTTGCGCGTGGAAAGTTCAAGCACTGGAACGAGCCCGAGACCAGGCCCGGGAAGGTAGGAAAGTCGAGCTTCTCCAGAGCAAGGGATGGATCAGCGCATCTAACTGCAGCTTTATCTAACTGCAGCTTTGTAGCTGTGTAAACAAATGAGCCCGCGTGAAGCAGCAGCCTTCCCACAGCTGCCAAAGAATGCCACATATGTGATTTGTTTTTTGATAAAGTTTAAAGTGAAAGTTAGCTATACTAGAAGGAGTGTGTAGTACTCTAAATGAAACTAAGATTTTCAGCTACCACTTGTTGAAAACTAAGTAATTGCATTGACGTGAATTACCAAAAAGCACAATAATATCATGTTTTTAAATAGCAATCTGTTCCAGATTCCTTCTGCTTTTAAACATTATAACAATAAGTTTTATCAATGATATGATAGGTTATTTGTAACACACTTAATAACCAGAGGTTTCTAAACGCGGGGATCGAACCTGTGGTGCTCTGTGTCGTCTTGCTTTCAAGGCGGGCACTGAGCTATCCTCCTGAGACAATCTGTTAACAATTTTAAACTTGTTGACCCCCCGAAAGGAAAATATATGATTCTTTCGATTGCAACACATGAATTGTCATCACATAACCTTTAACCTTCCAGGGCATTACTGGAAAGGATGTCATATGCATTTTTTGCTTGATGCTGCCATAGCCATAATATGCAGAGTTCATACCTCTAATGCCAGGGTATAGACAGTGTATGGCAGTTATATCACAATATGCCAGGTAGTCATCATATGCATTGTGCTGCCTCACATGCTCAGGTGCTAAAATCAAATGTCAAGTGCAGCTTCAAATGCTCATCACTCTTTCACACCTCGCCTGCTAGGGTTCCAATTTATGGTGGATCTATGGAGGAGACCACCAGAGAGCTGCATGCAACAGTGTGCAGACTCTCTCTGCAACAAAGAGTGAGAACGTGCACCTTTGCCTCATCCATAGGGAAGTCTGAAATGAGGCACCATGGGTTCAGCCATCTGGCATGGGTCCAGGGCAGGGTGACTGAGAAGGGCTGCTGCTCTTCTCCTATGGTTTCCTCTTCTGCCTGCACCCCAACCAAAGCTTCCCTCCGGACTTTTCCAGAGAGGGAAGAGACACTCCTACCCATGTCCCTCTTTTTTCCCTTTGGCAGAAAATAAGAGCATACAAAGGGCTTAGGTGATGGAAAAAGTTAAGAAAGTGCAGAAAGAAAATATAAAAGTTACTTCCCCTGGCAACCCCAATGAGTACCACTGCTGAGTCTGCCCTGCTGGGATTCGAATCCCTGTGACTGCAACTTGGACTTAGATCTTTTAAGGGATCACTTCTTTTTCTGAGCTATTTTACCACTGCCCTATGTACGTGGGGCCGGAGTATGAAACACTTGCACCAGCATTTTGCACAAGCACAAATGGCATTCATACCTACACAATTGCATTAGCACTAAAGAAAAGCAATGTGCAAATTGTATTTGCACTGGCATATGTGTACCATAATAGCAATATGGATATATCAATCTGTCAGATAGACGGAAGTTAAGATGACAAGCTGCACCATGGCAGAGAAGCACAGCTGTCCAAGACATGCACACACGATGCCCTGAAAAACTGTCACGGGATGATATCCCTGAGATGTCTCAAAATGAATTGCAGAACCAAAGTTCACAGTTCACTACAGGGAATAGTTGTGGTGTATACAAGGACATTTGCAGGCCCAGCATGCTCCACCTTGTCAACAGAAATGTGTGAGTGAATGCAAGATGAAGACCCAGTTTTTGTCCGCTGGAATCTGCAAACAATGCATACACAACTCACGGCGGCAGCTTACTGAAAAGCATGTGTGATTTTATCAGGCTGTAGGATTCCTCTTGAATTTTCCCATCATTCGCCCAGAATTAGGACCACTGTTGCTAAACCACAATTGAACATAAGAACACACAAATTAACTGCCAAGCCATTCTAACTGGAAGCTTTCAGTTACATGTGTCGGAGTATGAATGCGACTTAGACAACCTATCAACCAACTTCCTACTTGTCTGTAAGACTCTCTTGGTTTCACCTGTAAGATGTGTGGTCACATTATTGTGTCTCCAAAGTTAAGGAAAGCAATGTCACAGAACCCAGTAACATTTTCTATTGATCCACTATGTAAATCGCTGTTTTACTAGGTGTTCGTTTTAAGTGCCTTAAACATAGGATGTGTAAACAGTGGGTCTGTATTAGACTCTTGGTCTTATTACACATCTGGTTGTGTCTTTTTAAGAGACGTGTGTCTCTTTGAGGAATATACATGATCATTGACATTCCGAGTCATTAAATGAGATTTGCAATAGCATTGATAGAAACATCACTCCACTTTTTGTCAGCATTAGTAAAGCCTTTTGTATCGGCGTGTGGTGGTCACCCGTTGAGGCAAAGGTGCCTCAATATTTCTTTCTTTACAACAAGGGTGCATTTGACCCTCTTCCTAGGGTAACATTCTTGTTCTGATTATAATTGCCTCAGATTCCAGTGCTGTTTTGTGGGCAGGATCAAACTAAAATGCAACCCCATCCCTGCCACCCCCCACTCCCCACTACCGATGGGGCGTGCTCCCTCTTAACAGGTGAGGTCTAGTACAGAGGCTCTCCTCCCACTCTAGACAGTTATTGGGATTTGAAGGCGTGGTGCAGTTCTGTTGCAGATGTGAAAAACCAGGTGCAGTCAGTTCTTATTATTCCCACAGTTTGAAGCCTCTGCTTCATTTTTTTTCACAGTAGAATAGTTCCCCCAAGTGCATTGTGTGTGTAAAATAATTTAGGGGATAGGTATATGAAATTAAGATCAGCAGGTTTTTGGCTAAACCACAATTTTAGTGTGGTCTGGTTTGACTGCATAAATGGGTATATGCTTCTGCAACTTTTACAAATAGCAATGGTATTTCATTATAACCTTTTGCTCTTCATTTTATGTCGCTTCCCAAAAACCTGAAGAATGTATTAACAGGCATTCTGGCGGCCGACCATAGCAGCGGGGAGAACACAATCTATCATGTTACGTGCACACCCATACAGTGGCCCTATCCACTGCCTGTTCCCTTTAAACGCTCGAGAATCCGCTGTTTCCTTATTCCAACTCCAAGAGATCGGCTACTCCTAACGTCACTGCCGTGGGCCCAACTACATTAGCTTCAGGCCCCACTAGTTAGACAATCCTGCTTTGCCTCTGGACAGAGCCTCCCCGACCTAATGTGTCGCTATTTAAAAATAATGGCATTCACTGAGGAAAATGGAGATATGGCAGGGTTTGAAATCGCTGGGAGCTCCTTAGCTCCTGGATATAGCCAAGGAGAGCCTAGTTGGGATGACACCAACTGCTACCAGGAGCTACTTATGATTCCACTGGCAAATTAGTGTCATACAAACATGCCAATGTGACTTTGACATTGTGAATACCTATGAATAAGCATTAGGTGACATTTAGAATATATTAAAAGTATAAGGGGTTATATATATATAATTGACGTGTTTGCGTCACAAGTATTAGTCACATTTGCGGTCTGCCATACACTAGCTTCTTGTTCCCCTGGGGCAGCCACACTCCTTTTGTAATGCTGAATTCCCAAGAACTGATTTTAGCTCTTTCTCACCAAATCCTTATTTTGATTCCTGTATTCTATATATATTAAACAATAGAGAATGTACAAAGTAAAACAGGTTTGCCTAGTGGCCCTGCCAATTGTTGTAACATATTTTTAACGCAAGGGTTTCAGTATAAACGCTTATACATTAGTTTAGGTAGGCGTTTACAGCACTGCTCAGCTGAGAGAGGCATTTGCATTTCTCCCTGGTTAATTACTCTTTACAACATGATTGCCCATTTTGGAAGTTCTTTGATGTCCTTCAAATTGTAGAAGAAGCAATCCGCCCTTTGCATTCCTTTGCCCCCTTCCACCACGAAACGCCACCTCTGAACTTTGACTTTTTCCTTAATAACAGTTCTGATTGAAAAAAGAGCTGCAGCTGGATGTCTGACTTCTTCTGGAAACCCATCTGAAGCACAGTCATCTTCAAAGTAAACCGCTACGCAGCAAGGAAACAACATTTACTTCATGCGTGTGTGTATGCCGCCAGATGTCGCACATGACATTTCCAGAGATGATGGAAAAATCTGCGAGCCATTTTAATTCACATATGATCATTCATGGCATAATTGTGCATACTTGGATGGTCAGACATTATACCCCTATTAATGACGTTATTAATGGCAATAAAACAGAGCGCTGGTCCTATTGAAATGCGTTTAGCAACATTATGAGCCACACACATTTATTTCAGAACACAGGACTGTAACAGACACCCGGTACCCCGTGTGGTGCATGGGGTGAGGGGTGGACTTTTTAATAGACCTTAGCTTTCCTCAAATTCTGCAAAAATGTGACTGGCAGAAATATTATGGGCCCTCCCCACATTTTGCAGGAGGATGTGGGCAGCTCGTTCTGTGTCACGCCACTTTCGGAACACATTTGGATATGTTGGAGCATAACAGACAACTATGAGACGCTCATGTGCCAATTGTATTAACACATATTAACTCAAATGACTATTGAACGTTGCCCAGGTATCTCCGGATTTCCTCCAGCTCATACTTTTGTGAATTGGGGTCCAAGAGTCTTTTACCCTTTTCTTGCTTCCTGAATGATGGTTTTCTTAAAATCCATTCTCGGTGATTCCTCGTGTCATTTTGTTATCACATGTGTAAGGTGCAGGCTGATTTTTGAGCACATGGGTCCACAAAACTGACATATATAGTGAATGTATTGGAGGTAACGGTGAATTGAGTAAACATTCTAGTGAGGCACCACTCTTCCAGTCCAGTGACGTCTTTTACAAATTGTTGGTATGAAATCCCTATTTGTATTGTTTTACACACCTTTTAAGTGATGAAGACTGCTTTTCAGCTAGCCAGTAAGCACTGGGAGAGGTAAATAGAGGGATCAAAAGAAAGGGGTCAAACAACTGTAGCAGGCATGTGAAGAATGGCAAAGTAGACGCAGGATTTTCTGTTTCGTGGCAATGACTTAGTATGTGTAAGGGAGGATGTTCGTGTGTGAGAAATAGTGAGATTCAAACAGGTAGCTTATTTTCGTTTTTTGTGGAAAAGCTGCCTGAGATTTTGTAATATTGTGGTGCGCGGGGACCACCTTCAATTAATGTATTTAAATACATTTGAGTTTGATGAAACCACATGCTTTCAACCAAGAAGGGTTGGGTGGGACTGTATAGTAGGGGGCATTAGATCAGGGTTAACCCCCTTAGTGAAGTAGCCATGCATTAACCAAAATATATCTTACGCTTTACAAAGGATAGATATGACACTATGAAGCAGCCATTCTGAAAGCATAGAAACTCCACTGTACAGACTGCATCAGACTGGTCACACCCCCACTGTAAGAGATGTTGAAAATCATCAAAGAATGTAGGGTCCCAAATGCCAGACACCATAATAACAACTATGCAACATCATAACCCATCACCAAGTAAGAGTGATTCATCAGACTATCGACAAGTCGCGAGCAGAGGTGAACCACAACCCACAGGCCTCATTACGACCCAGGCGGTAACTTACCGCCTGGGCCGTGACTTTACCACCATGGCGTAAACTACGTTTACGCCATGGTGGTTGGCGGACTTACCGCCCCATTCCGAGGTCGGCGGGGCGGTAAGTCCCCAATCCCCATTTACCCTTCCCCATTCCCATTTTTGCCCCATAGGGCATAATGGGAGTGGGGAAGGCGTTAATTACGCCACCGTAAATTACGGTGGCGTAATTAACTCCATGGTCCCTTAGCGCCATGGATTTTAACACCTGCTAAAAGCAGGTGTTAAAAGCGCCATGGCGCTAAGGGACCTCGTAATTGGCGGTAAGGGGTCGGCGCAGCTAACGCTGGCGTTAACCCCTTACCGCCAGGGTCGTAATGAGGCCCAATACCCTCACAGCAGCGCCACCTTCACTCAAGACCTTTAAACCCATAACACAACTCGTATTCACCAAAACTAGTAGTAACAAGTGGCAAGGTACACTCCTCAACAGGCCCGTGCTCTCTGAGCATCTTCATGGAAATCCTCACCAAGGAAACCCCATTCAGCCTCAACCAAGCAATACGGATTTCATCAGTGGCACAGGGATTTGTACCTCAAAGTTTCTCAGCCCACTCCCAATGAGCACAACAGGAATTGAAATTAGGTTGTTATGGTCCCAGGTGCCCCCTTTTCACTCTGACCCAAGTTGTATCTCTTTAGCTGTGTTTTTCTGTGTTGATGGCTTAAATGATAATTGAAGCCAAGTTACATGCTTCAGCAATAAGATATAAAATGATGACTTGTGTAGATAATGTGTTTTTCTAATGCGTATGACAAACGTGATTGATGAACTGTAATCTTTCCATTCTGTAAATGGTCAAGTATATCCTAGTGGGAAACAAGATCTGTTAATGCATGGAAACAATACAAATAACTGCATAAAGAATAAAATTCATTTACTGTCACATCCTGGACCATGTTAAGTAAAACAGCATTCTGGACAAAACTGAAGTAGAGTTCAAGGATACAGTAAGTGCCCTTTGTGCGCATCCCCAGATATATAGCGCAGCTTCATTGCTGGGAAAGAGAGCGCAACGAGAATGGTGGTGAGAGAACCTGACGGGCCCCAACTGGCAGCCCCGGAAGAATCATGGCTGCGGATAGCAAAGGCCATGGTTCTGAATAAAGTGAAAGACTAACTAAGGAAAGACGAAGACTATAAGTAATTTAGTTTGGGTTCCTAGAACACACAAGGAACACACAAGGATTCAAACATATGTTCGCGAGAGGGGATTTTCCCTTTGAGGCATATGATATATTGTGTTTCCAGGAGACTTGTCTACGTTCTGTTCCTGCCCTCAATGGTTACTCTGTCCACATAAACCCGGAAAAGAAGGAATATATGGGGAGGCCTTTTCCGGCCTACTGACTCCACTGAAGACTGGGCTGGGACTGGAAGTGCTGGCAGTGCATTATCCAAACTCCTTTATTAAGGTTCTGGTGATGTATGCTCGTATTAACGAAACTAATAACAGATCATTTTTCATAATCGGGATCAGGCCTTAGGGACAGCCTGACAGACACTCTAGACACTTGTTCTGAAATATTGTGTGATCCTATTATTATAATTTGTGGAGACTTTAACATGACTTGTGTGAGTGGAAAAGATGGGCCAGGAGTGGCGAGAAGTTACATCGAGTGAATGTGGCACAAGGGGGCCATGTGGTTGCAAGAGGTAGGGCTCAGGGACTTTCATCTTTTGAATGGGCATGTGCGAGGGGACATTCTAGGTAGGCCAACCTAGATGAGTTGAAACCTGGGGGGCGTGGCTTGGAGTCATGGCGATCGGAGCGGCTCTGTAAGAGCTCCCGGCTGGTGCCATGCGTCATTCAACAATGCACCAGTAAGAATCAGTTTGTGGCACCGGTTTACCGTGGACCGTGAGGCTGAATCCCTATGGCTGAAGCCGGTTGTCTCTGAGCCCACTTTTCGGGGTGCGAGCCGTGAAGCAGCGGGTGAGGCTGCGGAGGACAAGATGGCAGACCGCTCCAATACGGGGAGAAGACGGACACAATAACCTGAGGTGACCGAGGCCTGAGGAGATGCAACGGACTATCAGCACCCGCCGCAGGCATATCAACGCTGATCTCCCCTGGGCCCCACAGCAGCACTGCAGTGAGGCTACGGAGCCTTACGCGGCCTGAGACACGAGGTGGACACCTTGGCTGGCAGATATCAGGTGGAGCAGCATACACGCTCTGGGTTGGTAACCAGGTGAACAAAAGGTACGCCGCTGGGGGAGACAGCTGTAGCGGAGCGGAGCAGTGGCACAACCCAGCTGCAGCGGCGCGGCCCACCGGAACACAGGGCCCGCACCCTCCCCCCTTCATCTGAGAAGACAGAGCCTGGCTGGAACAGAGGCGGCATCCCGGGGGCCTAGGGAGCCCGGTAACCGAAGTAAGGCAGCCATGTTCCGCTCCCATCCTCCCCCACCTGGGCCAGCAGAGCAAGCCGTGGCACAGCAACAGACGCCAGCAGAGGCCATCCGGCAACAGAAACCCCACAAAGTCCGTACCTCCCTGGGGGCACATACAGCCCAAGCCCGGATTCGGGTGTCTGAAGCGGAGCGGAGCAGTGGCACAACCCAGCACCAGTGGGGCGGAGACCCAGGGGTACTGAGAGCTCAGCCCGGAGGCCGGCACAACATATCTCCACCCGGGGTGGCAAGCCAAAGACTACATGCGGCTCTATATGCAGCAGGGTTAACCCCAGGCTGAAGAGCTACCCAACGCTAGACGGGTGTGACAGCCCCCAGGAAAAGTTAAAAGCCAGATCACTTTGAGCCCACGCCGCAGCGCACATTGGGGCCCAACAGGCGCATCATCTAGAGGCGGCCCCATCTCACTCAGTGGCAGATGGGGAAGCAACAACCCCCCCCCATCGGGGGTAACAGCGTATCTGGTCAGCAACAGACCTCAGAGAGCGGCCCCTGCGCACCCCACCTTCAACAGCTGAGGCATCTACCCTTCCATCAGGAGCTGGGGGCCCGCAGGAGTGTACTCCCCCCTCCATTGTCCTGCAATTCCAGGCCGGCAGAGCGCCAAGCCCCTGGCAGGCACACAACCAAAACCACCATGGCTAAAAAGTGCAGTAAACAAACTGATATTATCCACCCCAGCCACGGACAGATGCAGGAGAGTGGAACGCCTGGAGACGGGGGAAATGTGCGCCGAGAACATACACGGGACACAACCCCAGATGGAGCAGTCTACAGCGGTCACGAAGTCAGACCTCCAGGATCTGCTTTCGGCATTAACCAAAGAGTTCCACAGAGGTACGGAGGAGGTTAAAGGAACAATCACTGTGCTGGACACAAGAGCGGGGGAACTGGAAACTAGGACGGCAGAAGTGGAGACCACCCTATGCGAACACAACTATGAGATCGAGACGGGGTCAGACAGACTGGCTGTGGTGGAGGCCAGATACGAGGCCCTCGAACTGAAGCAAGAGGATGAAGAGAACCGCTCCCCCCGCAATAATATACGTTTGAGGGGCATACCCACATCAGTCCCAGACACCGACCTGAAGAGCTACGTGCATGACCTCTTTCACTTCATCCTGACTCTGCCAGATGACGACCCCCTGGTGATCGACAGGGTACACAGAACCAGGGCTAGACCCAACCCCTCGGTCCCACCATATGTCCTTGCGAGACTGCATTACTACAAATTAAAGGAGGAAATCATGTTGGAAGCTAGAAACTGCCCCCGAATCCTGTTCAGAGATGCCACTATTTCCCTGTATCAGGATCTCGCGGCGGCGACATTAATGAAGAGAAAGGCGCTGAAGCCAGTCACAGAATGGCTGAGGGAGAAAGGGGTCTCAAACCACTGGGGGTTCCCCACTGCTCTGATCTTCACCTGGAACGGGAGCACCCGCCACATACGCAATGCACACGAGGCAGAGAGTTACTGTTCCCAGATGGTGGGGAGGGAAATAACAACGAAGATGCGACCTCCGAACAGGAGGAACTGAAAGACCCCCGCCAATCCTGGGCACGAGTCAAGAGGTGACGTCGGAGGATCAGAGGCCCCCCACACAAAAGCAAACGGCCCAGCAAGGATGGCTAAGACGTCTCACAGAGTCATGGAGCCGAAAAGCATAACCTAAAGGCTCAGATGTCTACTGCAGACCGGATCACAGAGCGAAACCCATGCATGTAAACCAATGAACGTTATACATATTCAGCTCTCACCATTCAGCAGCAAAGGCCAGAGGGCCTCAACCTTAGAAGGTAGCGTTGGCCCAGCCGGACCCCCCGTTGCTCAAAGGCTGGCCCAGAGAACCACGTTTTGTTGTTTTATGGAGGCTAGAGGGGGTACAGCTGAAGGGGGACTCATATCAGCAATACAGGGGAAAGCCACATCAACAGCCACCCAAACAAAGTGGCGGAGAAGGGAGGAAGGCAGCAACAAGGGCCAGCAACCTTAACCCTCAGAAAACACACTATAAACTTAACCATGATCACATGGAACATCCAGGGCCTGAATTCCCCTAGAAAAAGAGAAGGTACTTTGCATCCTGTGGACAATGGGTGGCAATTCTGCTCAGCCAAGGGGCAGCTCTCTCCAAGGTCACGGTCAAACGAGACCCCCGAGGGTAGATTCCTGTTGATCAAGGGACTTCTGGTCGAACTTCTGATCACGATTGCGGCCATCTGCTGTTCGAATGAGGCCCAGGAGCGCTTCTTAAGCAGGGTGCTCCCAGTGATAATCACCTTTGTCGAAGGGAAACTACTGATTGGGGGGACTTTAACCTCACCCCGGACCTCACTATCGATAAGACCCTGCCGCCTAACGGATCAGACTTCTCGAAGGCACTGGGACTGGCGGAATTCCTGAGAGAGACGGGGTCGATCGACGCAGGAAGATCATGCTAAGAAGCCCCGGTTCCGGAGGACTGGGGGCACCTGAGGTTGAGAGATACTGCCTGGTCGACCAGCTCTAGGCAGCATTCACGTGGCAATCGAACACCAACAAACCCTTTTGGCTGACGTTGGAGGAGGATTGGAGCCGCTACCCATTGGATTCCCTGCCACACATCACAGGGCCTAAGAACCCTCCAAACACTGGACCTCTCATGTTGACCAGGAGCACAGTGAGCAGCTGGATGAAGGCAGCCAGGAAGTGGAACTGCCAGAGCACAGTGGGCCCTCTTTCCCCTATCTGGGATAACCCAGACTTCACTCCTGGGATGGGGCAGGGAGTCTTCGTCAGATGGAAGGCAGGTGGCTTGAGGCGGGTGGCAGACTTTTTTGACGGGGACACTGCTTACCTTCGAGGACTGCAAAAGAAAATTCCAGGTCCCGGAAGGTGAAAGGTTCTGATACGCCCAACTGCGACACTGGTTATCGTACAACCCAATGAGAACACAAGGACACAGAGAACTCACGGCACTGGAACAAACACTAACAACTAATCCACCCAGGGGGAAGATCTCAACCCTATACAACTTACTAGACAGGGTAGCCCCGGACTCAAAGGAACCCTGCATGGAAAGGTGGGAGTGAGACATTGGCAGAGAACTAGACATGGCCAGCTGGGGCCGTATCTAGGCGAGAACCCATAAAACCTCGAAGTGTGTCACAAACAAAGAGGGGGCCATCAAGGTTTGTTACAGGTGGTACATCACACTGGAAACCCTGCATAAATGTGACCCCATCATGCCGCCACACTGCTGGAGAGGCTGCAAGGACACAGGCACGCTGTTCCACCTGCTCTGGTCATGCCCGAAGGCGGAAAGGTTTTGGAAGGAAGTCCTGGAACAGATCCGTCTAATTACGTCCCTGACAATCCCAGGGGATCCGGCAATCGTCCTAGTGGGCGACACAGGGGAGGGCCAATTACCGATGTCAGGCAATCTGGCGGGCCTCTGCACGCACTTACTCACTGCGGCCAAAATCTCCATTGCCAGGCTGTGGAAACTCCAGGAGGGCCCGGCGATCCCTGTGTGGTGGGTAAAGTGCTGGGACATTGCAGCCGTAGAGAAAATCACCGCCCTCCGCTTCGGCAACAGAAGTAAGTTCTACAACATCTGGTCCCCATTCCTAGATTACGTAGAGAAATTTCCCAGAGTGGCCAGACAACCACCGTCTCTCCGTTGGCTGTTGAAAACAGACTACACCCCCTCAGCTGGTAACATTTGCTCCCCAACTCTCCGTCGTTATCGAACACATACCCTGTACCAATGATCTGAGACTGCAGCGACCCCCCCGTCCTGGTGTAACTCCTCGAACCTCTCCCGCCCCTGTTTGCACTATATCTTCGGATCGGGCAATTTTTTCCCAAGAGTGGAAAGCTTTGAAGACATTCCTGCACTAAGCAGTGATCATAATATTCTAAATATGACCTGGTTTCAGTCTCTTACATACCACCAAGGTTGAGGCGACGCAAGGGTCAAATCGCCTCAGGATGAATTCTGCCAAAATGCACACGCTTAAGGGTAAATTCATTGCGCCCATGGAAGCCACAAAAAAAGGATTCAATGCCCCCACTCACACTGCATATTTACCATTTCGGTCTGAGTTTGTGGAGAAGGTCAGCATAGGCAGAAGGAATGATTTTACCCACAAGCTTTCCTACGATATAGCCTTGGTTGCAGCTAAACATGAGTTAAGAGCAGACATTACAACATTTTTAAAAAATCATGCATGTGTCTAGTGCAGAAATTGCTAGATGCATAGAAACTCGACGTCAGACCTACAAGAACTCAGTCAGGTTAAATAGGGCGAAGATGTTGCATTTCGACGTGGAGAACATGTCGCAAACCATTTCCCAAAACAATACTGGAGAGATTTGGAAGTTGATTAATTCCATAGGCCCCTTGCAATATGCGCTACAACTAAATGCTATCTCAGAGAAGAGGTGGGTGGGGCCTTTCACCACGCTCGAGGGAAGATGAACATTGGGGAGTGGGTATTTGATCAGGGCAAAGATGACATTTTGCCTGGATTAAGAGAACTAGTATCTCGAGGGCCCAGTGCTGGACGGGATCACTAACATAATGCTAAAAGAGAATCCGGTTGTGTGGGCAGAATTCCTTATGCTATTGTTTAGATGGCGAGGAACGTCCCCTCATCATGGGAAACCTCATTTGTGGTACTGATCTTAAACAAGGGGGATAGGGAGGACCCTAAGAACTACCTCATTGCTCTTGGAAAGACTCTTACATTGGGCGCTGAGCACCAGTCAGTTTGGCCAGTTACAATCTGGTTTTGTGAAAGAAGTGGGCACGAGCCTCAATGTATTCTTACTGAACAGCGGGAAGACCTACATTGCGTTTATTGACCTGGCGCAGGCATTCGACTCAGTCGATAGAGCCATCCTATGGGGAAAACTGGGTCGATAGGGTTGTCCGCCAGACTTGGTGCAAGCAATTTGAGCCTTGTACTCAGATACACCCGAGGATCAGGTTGGATGGGGCAGGACTTCTATCGAGATCCATAAAGACCACATTGGGTCTGATAAAGGGGTGTCCATTGGCTCCTGTGATATTTAACTAGTCTATTTCAGATGTTGATGACACTTTGAGGGAGGCCTGCGGTTTCCCAACGAGAATAAATGGAAGGGTGATGGGACATCTCTTCGCAGAGGACCTTGTCCTCCTCGACCAAACACTGATAGGGCTGCAACAGAAACGAAACACCCAACAGACATATGTGGATGCCAACAAGCTCAGAATAAACATGTCAAAATCACAAGTCTTGATATTTGACTCGGTAGTAGGCAGACGTATAAAGACCAGAACCTGGTATTTAAACATGGAACAGTTGGAAAAGGTGCAGACGTTTTTATATTTAGGCATTACTGAACTCAAGTTTAAATGACCCCCCGAGGGTGGCACAATTGAGGCAGAAGGTTAAAAGCCTGGTCATCCAAGGTGTAATTTTGCTGAAAAAGTTCAGAAGATTCAAATTCTCTGCAGTGCTGTTCTTGTATCGCAAAAAGGTGTCAATTCTTCATATGGAGCTGAAAACATCTTTGGCATATCTTACAACTGGTGGCCTATTTTGGAGTCCCTCTTCTGGAGGAAAGCTCTGAGGTTACCTAACTAGACTTCTATTCAGGTAATACGACATGAACTGGGCCTCATTTCTCTAGCATCCATGGAAAACACTCTCACTCTACTGAAAACACATAACAGAGAATGCATTAAGAGGCTTCCATTTACTAAAAGGAGCATTGATCACTCATAGTGAGCCGGTCTTGGAAGAGTGGAGAATGGCCCAGTGGCTATCAAGATAAAATTGTGGAGGAAGGATTGGCAGGAAAAAGGGGAACAAAAACTGTAATTCAAGCTATACCAAACACCCTCACTTGAGAGTGCCCTTATAATGTCCGTCCTAAATATCTATTAAATTTCACCTGTAGCTTTTACCGCCTCCAATTCCTTTGGTTTTGCCTTAGTTTATACCCCACTAAAGAAATCCTAATATCTAGGAAGCAGTGGAAAAGCGACAATCTATCATGCAGTTGTGTAGAATAATTGGAATCAAAGAAACACTACAGCACTTGTTCTTGAGCTGCAAGGGCTTGCATGATAAAAGAATACATCACATGTGGAGAATTTTTGAGGAACTGGTTACACTTATAATCATTGGATTTTGGACGATCCTTATGTGTGGTGAAAGGGTATCAATGGTGATCTGCTTGATTAGGTTCCTTGAGGTGGTTTTCTCAGGTTTAAAACTAACAACCTATCATTGAAACCATAAGTGTTGACAATGAAAGGTAACTAGCACCCATTTTATTTTAGAATTGAACAGGGAAACCCCTGTTTATGAGATTTTTTACCTCCATTATGGGAAGCTTTTTATCCTCAGTTTTAGTGTTAATTATGATGTTTAGATTCGGAAACATGTATGATTATGTAATTACTTTTTTTGTTTTCTTCAAATCGTGTTTAATCTCAACCTTGTAGCATGTGTTTTTGTAAAGGTGAAAGGTTTGCATTAAGCCAACCATCTAAATAAATAAAATAAAAGGTAGACTTCGATCCTATTCTTGGAGATAAGGATGGGATTGTATCCCCTTGTCAAGAATTTATTTTGTAAGGAAGTTGAATGTCTCTTATACTCTTCTATCTCTGAGATGTTCTGTTTGTATCTGAGGAATTGTCTCAAGGCCACACTATCAATAGTTTTGCTGTGGGTGGAAACTGGTGGCGAGCAATAAGATGTTCCTATCTGTGGGTTTTATGAAAATCCTTGTAGCCAAGTTGTGACCATCGCTGTAAATCTCGACATCCAGGAAATTGATGACTATTTTTGGGTTGTGAACTTAATTCTCGGGTGCATCCCGTTCATCATTACAAAGAATTCCTGTATTTTCTCTGTGGGGCCCGTCCATATGCCAAACACATCATCTATGTAACGTACAAAGATGGCGAGATGTCGCATCCATTTCGGAGAGTTAAGCACAGTAGGTGTTGGCATAAGTGGAATTTTAAAAAGTTATTCATCAGGACCAATTCAAGTAGTGTGAGCACAGAAAGTCTCTTGCCCTCGCAATTATCTGATCGTAGCAATAGCCATTTGACTGCTTCTAACCCTGCTTCGTGCACTATGTTGGTATAAAGTGAGGTCAAATATTCGTATGTCCTAGCGCACACCTTATGTATTAAATCACTCAGGAGTTTGCAAAGGATTAATGGGGTGCCGGGGAGAATGACAACCTTGACACTGGGTTGTGTTAACTTATGTAAAACCATCAGATGCCACACGTTTGTGGAACTCTCCCATCCCCTGCACACCCTTTCAATTGTAAAAACAATCAATAATTTGTAAATGGTAACAATTTGCTTTTGAGAAATGTTTGTACATTTTTAATTTTACAATTGAAAGGGTGTGCAGGGGACGGAAGAGTTCCACAAACATGTGGACATCTGTTGGTTTTACATAAGTATAAAGTGAGGTCACATCCATAGTGAATAATGTGTCTCTGCCTTTCACAAACTGTATTTCTTTAAGCCTTAACAGGAAATGCATGGTATCCTTTATGTAAGTTGCAGTGTCTTGGATAAATGGTTGTAAAATCTTATGCAGGTACTTGGCCAGTGGCTCGAGAAGGCTATCCGTCGCAGCTATGATAGGGCACCATGGAGGTTTCTCCCTCTTAGGGAGGATGTAGAAGACCGGGATGATAGTATGTGTATTTTCCAGAAATGTGTGGGTCTTCTCCGAAATGACCCCTCTACTCTCACCTTCATCCAACACTTCTCGGATAAGGGTCCGTACTTTCTCTGTAGGGTCAAATTGAATTTCTTTATATATTTCTGCATCCATAAGTTGTCTCTCTACTTCCTCTAGATAGTCCAATTTATTCATAAGGACAAGAGTCCCACCCTTGTCAGCAGGCTTAAAAATGATATTGGGATTGTCAAGCAGGTTTTTCAGAGTCTGCCGTTCTCTAGTGGTCAAATTCCCATGCTTTTTAGAATTGAAGGAGATTTTTTTAAAATCTTCCAACACAGTTTTCTCAAAAACTGTAAGGACATGGTTTTGAACGGGCGAGTTGAAGATACTTTTTGGATTAAGTTCAAGAAACTCAGATGGTTCTTCCAGTTTAGTCTTGTTCGAGGGAGTCGGAAAAGACCTTCAATTTTAGTTTCCTCGTGAGCTTAAAAAAGTCACTCTTCTCTCTCAAACTAAACAAATGCAACATAATACTCCAACAAACAACAGTTGGCAAAACCAGCCAGTTCCTTCTTTGAGACTTCCAGTTCTCAGTTAGTCACAGTCCTTTGAGTTTCAAGTGCACCATGCACTTGTCCCTTGCCTCCTTTGTTGGTAGCTTCAGGTGACCTGCTTCTTGCCCTCTGTTCCAAATAATCCCTTCTCTGGGTCTTGTTGTGAGAGGTTAGGGGTTGGGGAGAAGTAGTGTAATGGACTGTGACCCTACTTTGGTAAGAGGTTTCACTTCAACTATCTTGCCTGTCTTTATGGCTATGTTCCAAAAATCCCATTCTAGCTCTACTAGATTAGTTGCTTTGAATGTGTGCTTTAGAATGCCTCCTCTGTGTTCCGTGTACTGTTTTGTTCACACTGTTTCCTTATCTGCCTGCACATCCTCAATGCTTTTCAAATGCTTCTACCGCCAAGCTTTCCATGGCTCACCCTTGTCAAGTGTTAGGTATGCCTCTTTCGGATTTTCTACAAACTCTACCTGATTTAATCCTCTTTGTCTTCAGCTCCTAACTCCTCTATGGGCCCTTCTCCACAATACCCATTTAAAGAGTGCTGCGAACCTTCCCCTGATCCTTCCTATCACCCTCTTAACTATCCTCTCTGCCAACCTTATCTGCTGCCTTCTATCCTCTTGAATAGCCACTGATTCTTTCTTTAGTCTCTTTTCTCCATGCTCCTTCTCATCCTTTCATCCTATCTCCTTTTTGTCTTTCATTTTTGTCTCCTGCATATTTTCCCTCTTTTCCTTTCATTCTAATATATTCTCTAACCCTGTACTTGTGTCTCCTTCCTTCCTTTCTCAAAGATCGCTCTCCTTCCCACTCTACAGTTTCCACCAACTGCCTCTCTTTCCCCCTCCTTTCTGAATATTTGCCTCACTAAGCATTGTCTCCTCCTTATACCTCCACTAGTATGCTTACTACACTTCCCTTGCCTACCTGTGCAACCTCTGTCCCAATGTCTCTCTCCACCACCTTGTTCTCCCAACCTACTTCTTCAAACTCGCTCAACAACCTCTATATTTCCAGCCTCCCTTCATTCTCCTCTCACCCTCCTTGCCACACGTCCTTTCTACTTCTCTCTTCAGCCTTTTCTTTCCACATTTTACTACCATTCTTCTGCCACCTCTCACCCTCTCTCTAAAGCTCTCAAACCTTGTCACGCATTCTTTCTGTTTCTCTCCATCTCAAATAACCACAACAACCACATCTTTGACTTCTTACACCATGCCAATTCAAACGGTCTGCTCTCTTTCTATGGCTTCACCCCTCCAACCGGCATCATGTTTCAGCAGCCATCTTGGCTGTAAAGCATTTGCTCCAAAGTTCATGAAGCAGAATTAATTGGGGATTCTCCTCCTGGTCTGACTGTGGCAGCACTGACTTGTGCTCCCTCTCCTTGTCTGACCGAGGCCATGCTGACACAGACGCTCTTCTCTCTCTTAGTGTGACCAGTCATGCTGACTCTTTATCAGATGCTACTATTGTCATCGCAGAGTTTCTCAGTTCCAGTCACACGTCTGTGTCTTTTACTTGTGCCAGGACACCTCAAAGAGAGAGAGCACATCTTAAAAGTTTCTCAGTGTATACGCTCTTATTAAGCATTTAATAATTCCTCAAAGGGGCAGGAGCACGGAAGATGTGTTACCTGTGACAGGCCATGCATTTAGTCCTGCAGTCATGTAGGAGGGCTACAGGTGATCGATCATGTACCACTACCAGGACTAGCATCACATGGAGAGTGGTGGCATCCCGTCTCTGAATTGCCTCAGGACACTTCAGGGTTTTGGTTAGGGAAGCAATATTATCAGATCAGAATGCACAGGATTTTGCTAAATGGTATAAGTGGCCCCACCCTTTCACCTAAGTAAGTGCAACGGTGGAGTTTCAGGATTGATGGGTGCATGGGACTTACATTTGCATCCTTTTCTATGGGAATACACATGACACAGTTAAACTTGTGCTCATTTCCTATTCTTTATTAAATAGCTATGACCTTCACAGAATTATAAGCATATCCTCGTAGTTTATTGTTTAGATGTCTTCATATCAGCTTAATGTTAACTATTTCTGCGAACATACTGGGTATAATTTAATGAGATTATAATTTACAAATACTTGCACACAGACTGCATAAAGTACTATCTGTTCCACTGCACACGGAGCTCAAAATGTATTTCGGGGTGGATGGAAATTATATCTCACTTGATCTTTAAATGCAGTGACAGAGCAGTTTACATTTTGTATTTAAGCAATGTATTTTGCAGTCACATTCCCAAACTACCCCACTTTCTGGGACTTCACAAGAAAAAACAGAATGGTGGCTACAGAACAGAAATCATCTCATTTAGGGAATTCACATATTCACATTGAATTAATCTTTAATGGTGTGAAGCCAGCAGAAACTTTCAACTGTTCCCAGGGAAGTATCAATAAGCAGGCCCCTACTGGTCCTCCCTACCTCCTTTTCTTAAGGAACAAAATGGGACTGCATCACGTTAAATTGGTTCAGGATCCCTTATGGACAAGACCTTCATCTGCAGATAATATCTATATTCATCACTCACCCATTGGGGACAGGTTCTGTTCTTCCTGTAGTTTTTCCCAAAGTCAGAATAATACTTGCTTAAGTCATAATTATGTCACAGATTTTGATTGTCCTGACCTTTCCATTGGCCTGCTTCATAGACAAAACACCTATTGAACACACACCCCTAATTCACATTGGATGTTCATAATTCTATATTTGTGACCAGAAAAAAAGATGGGGGCCCAATCGGCTCCTATCACAAGCTATGTTGGAACACACGTAGTGAATGTCTTATGACGCAAACTTACACTAAGCGGAGAGATACAGCCAAATTCATTGTTTTACAAAGCAATAAATGTTGAATTTGTATATTCAATCAGTGACTTTCGCCTTCAAGGCAATGAAACAACAATGGGGGAAATTGAAAAGCTTTACAGGAACATTGCAGCTAACAATGGTTTAGAAGAAGGACAGATGGAAACAAGAAAACAAATCAAAAGTTTCATAGAAGAAGAGCTTGAGGGCCCATTACATGAAAATGCGTGCAGAAATCCTGCAAGGGGCGTGTGCCAAGAAGGACACTGCGTGAGCCTGTGCGCAGAATATAAAATGTGCGCCCCGGCTATTTTTGGAATTTACTGCGCAAAGTAACCGTAATCGCAAGCCGGAACGCCCATGATACACGTAAAGCATAAACAGCAAGAACAGCTACCTTTGCGTGCTCATTTGGGCGTGGATACACGCACCCTTCAAAAAGTGCGTGGGCTTCAAAGTGTGTGGGGTCCCCTGCAAGCAGTCCTGCATCTCGGGGTCCCTGCACCCCCAGAATTCAACATGCAAACCACCTCTGTGCTGTGATTCCTATTCGCAAGTGTACTTACGCCTGCCTTCGGGTGGTGGATATTATGAAGGACCTGCGCGGCCATTTCCCAGCCAATTGAATCCATGAATACAACTCATGCTGCAAAATTGTGGGAGTGCGAGGTACTGCTTGCAGGCCGTCCTCCGGAACATCCACTTTAATGCAAGTTCTTCCCCATTTTTGGTGTTCCGCCCGCTTCGCAGCCCACTGCACAAGGCACGTCCACGATCTGCGTGGTGTCTCACGCAAGGCACTCAACAGCTAGCAGAGACGTGCTGCTCCTGCGTGAACTCCACGCAAGTCCAGGAGAAGTCCAGCGCATTTGATTCCATGAATTGCCGAACAGGGATTTGCAGGCGGTTTGGCATGCAAGTCCCAGATTTTCCCTGCAAATAATTCCATGAATGTGTTGCCATTATTTTTAGTAATCCCAAAAGGGTGAATGAACCACAAGTCTCACTGAAAGTAAGAACAGATGGCGCACTATCTCATGCAGAAGAAGAATTTGAGGATATTGAGAAAAATATGAGCGCCCTTCTTAAAGCAGAAGTGGTGCTGTCAAGGACAGATGGATATGAAAAGTAATTTTACCACTGTAATGAACAGGCTCATAAATGGTCACAAGATTCTGACGTGAGCACTTCTACCACACGGCATACCCGTGAAATGCCCTTGCAAGTGGCAGTTGGGCTCACAATACAAACAGCTACCTACAGCAAATTTATCATTTAATTTCTGCATTACATGGGAGCTTCTATATATTATGCCAGAGTCCTTTGGTTTGAGACACAGATAGCCACAGTGGTAATAAAACACATGGATGAGTGTAGAGGATCTTACATTCCGTCAGAGTTGGTCAGAGGCATGTGCGCCTATTATACTGCTGACAACATTGACTCCCTCGAAGATACTCTGTATTGTAAAGGAACTTTGCACGAGACAATTATGGTGGTCTATCAGGAGACAGAGGTGTCAGATGGCCTAAGTTCAATTGAAATATCAGGACCATCATCACTTCGATCACTGAAGAAGATTCCTCATTCACTGTCTGATGTCATGTTTTGCAGACCACAGAATCCTGCAAGCAGTCAAATCACTGATTATACAGAGCGGAAAACGGTTGTTTTAGATTGCAGCAGGCTTGAGAACCTACCTTGGATGATGGCAGAAATCTTGCCGTTGAGTGACTTTCAAGAATGTTTCGATAAAGAGTTGCTGGATACACATTGTAATCTCACTGAAGAAACCGATACTGATGAATGTGAGACAGAGTAAGAACCATTCACTACAGTTCCAACTTGGTCAGCTTACAATGTCATAATAAGTGATATTCCAACTAAAACAACTAGTCAGTGTACTCCCACTCATAGATGCTAGCCCAACAAGCACACAAACACAGCTCACATTCATGAAGAAGTTGGAGAAAATAGCATCTGTTGTCACCCCAGAATCACAACATTTGTAACATTGGATCTTGGCCTATAAAAGCCTATTAGCTATGGCTAAGAAAGACTTGTCAATTAACTGGATGCTCAGACCACGTGTGCTACATACAATAATGGTGATGCTTCAAGCTTTTGGTTCTTTCTTGGATGGTGCAGGCATTGAGGACCCCTTAACTGTACTTTATGATGCAAATGTTGTATCAGGGAAGTGTGTAAGAAGAGCAGCTGAAGCACACACGTCACTAAGGCTTGCACTTTAAAATGCATCATTGATGAATTCTACAAAGAGCATGTTGACATCAAGGAAAGGATGGACCCTGAGCTTAAGAAGTTACTTAAAAGTTGACAAGTGGATGATTCCCAAGAAACAAAATCAGTACATAAGCATGTGATTGTCAAAATGGAAAATTTGAGGCTAAAGAATCTCAAGAAAAAGAAAAACACTCAGCGTTGCTTTTCGGTACATTCATATGCTGGAAAGAATGCTTTTATTTATCAGATCTGTCAGAACTGCAAACTGAGATTTACACATTGCATCATTTGAAAATGTTAAGTACTTTTTCACCCTCGCTTTGATAAACTACACAAGTATGATAGCATGGTACTTAGCAGAAATCAAACAACTTGGAAGCAAACACCCAGAGTTATGGAGTGAGTTTCAGAAAGGCGAAAGGCAATTTGATAATAAACAAGACAAAAGTATCCATTTGTGCTTTGGGTTCAGATGAAGCTCTGGAACATCAAATGAAATGAAAGGAGTTAGTGGTGTGGTTAATGTTACTCAAAAGAAACAGGCTTTTGCACAATTCGTTTTAGCCTGACTGTCAAAGCTGTCTACAGAAGCAAAACACATTTTAGGAATCACAGATTACGAACTGTCAAAACATCACCACCCAACAGCATCCAAAGCAACACGCCAAAAGGAAGATGTTCTTCAACTCGATCATGACAATGACTAATCCTGTGAATTATGATGGAAAAGAACTCATTAGCATCACGACAGAGCCAGTTTTTAATGGAAAAATTGAGGACACATCAGTAATGACAGAAAAAAGTTGCCAAATGTACAACAGCTTTAAAGAAGACCGGATTGAATCCGACAGTTGTAGCCTGTGGGCACCAATGAAGAAAGAGAACCTTCAGCTGTATAAAGGTGAACGCAAAGTTGTTAAAACAAAAGTATCAGAAACCATAGTGATGTTGAAGGCAGATCGTTCTTTGGTCACACGTTTACTGATGTTTCACGAAGTCGAACTGACATTGATCTACAGCAACACATTAAGCTGCAAACAAAAGCAAGCTGATGAAGATACTGGACGAGGAACAACATACATAGGTTTCTAACAACATGACAGAGGTATCTTCATTTGTTACTGAGGACTGATTATCTATACCAGAGGCAGCAATCAGCAACTGTCTTTGACGGAATGACAGAATTGTAAGCACTGCAGAAACCATCATTTGTGAGGGCATGCCATGACCTTGCAATTGAATTCAAAAAGAAAATAGAACCTTATCTGTTCAAGTATGATGAAACTCATTTAGTATTTGATACCTACCTAGAAAATTCACTCAAGAACTCCATGAGAAGGAAAAGAGCAGGAAATGCAACACCTGTTGAGTACAAAATCACTGATTCTACAAATATTGAAAATGTTTCCATGAAAAGCCTCCTATTGCATCCTCGAACTAAAAATGAGTTAACAGCTTACCTCTCACATAAACCAATTCTGCATGCACAGAGGATAAAAAGAAGCCTGGTAGCCAGTTGGAGAAATTAAGTCAAGTCATCAGATGTGAAAAATGTTGGCAACATTGAGAGCACACAAGAGAAGGCAGACACACAAATAATTCTTCACTCCCTTCATGTATCACGTTGTCATGCTACTACCCTCCACATATTTCCACTTGATACTAATGTTTTTGTCCTTTCACTGTGGTGGTCGCTGTTTTTCCCATCTGACAGCATGTTTCTCAAAGGAGTTTGAACTAATAGAAGATTTAGAGATCTCAAACAAATGTACGCCTGCTTAGGGCCTACAAACGATCAGTCGTTACTAGGCCTATAATGCACTTTCAGGGTGTGATGTTACCGGGTGCTTTACAAAGAAAGGAAAACTATCTTTCTGGAAAGTTTTCAAGACTTCAGAAAAAGAAATCCTTGAAGCTTTAGTAGGACTTGGATGTCTAGAAAAATTTAAGAAGGAAGATGAACGATTGATAGAGCAATTCATTTGTCAAGTCTACTCACCAGGAACAAACGTTTTCGAAATTGGTCAACTGCGTTGGTGGATGTTCACAAAAAAAGAGATGCAAAGTGAAAATCTGCCGCCAGCAGGATCCTCTCTAATACCATACATCTTAAGTCTCATTACCAGGTGATGATCTCCCAGAGCCATCCCAATTCAGGTGGGAAAAGGCAGATAATCAATATTCTCCTACTATGTACATGCTTCCATGTGCACCACAATCAATCATTCAGCGAGTACGGTGTGCATGCATCAAAGGATTGTGTGATGTGCATTGCAAATGCTGAGCTCAGTCGCTAAGGTGCACAGAACTTTATATGTGTGGTGGCGAGGAAGCTCTCTGTCATAACAACAATTTTGTAGATGAAGAAAATTAACTCTGGGATTTAGAAGATGACCTGTAGAACCCTAATTTCTCTCCTCAAATGTAAATAGCTATAGTATATTACAATGATAAAGTTGCAAATTATTTCAAACTTTCTAATTTAGTGAGCATACAGTCGTAGGTTTGCAATGTCCTTTGCGACATCACTGTAATCAATATTGAAAACGGACTTCCAGCACACCAACACTGTGCGGTGCTGTGCCGATCTGTAAAGGTATGGTTCCTTTTTCAAAGAAAAAAGACACGATTAGCACCCGTGTAGGAAACTATATGGGTGCTAAGGTGAGGGGGAAGGGAGAGCGGAGAAGGGAAGTAGGCACTGGCTAACCATGGTGCTCTGAACATGAGCTTGTACCTTAGAATACAGCCTGTGTTCCAAGCATCTTGATTGGTCAGCACCGCCCACCCAGGGTGCTAATGAACAGTATATGAGCTCACTGCCTTACACTTTGTCACTATAATAGACGTGAAACGGCTGGACAGGCATACAGAAAAATAAAATACTATGAGTTTCTTAGGGGCAATGCTGAGGCGATTTGCACTCAGGTGCTGGGCCAACCTTGTAGGTAACGGCCCGCCACCCTGCTTTGGAATGTATCATGTAATCTCAGAGCACTCAACTGTCCTTCAGAACAATAGCTTTCCAACTCCCTCTGCTCGCTTCACCTTTTAAGTGCATCATTCCTACAACAGCTGGCAGAGACCACAATACAAGTTTCATTCCCACTCTAGTAATAACTAATTTACTGACACAGTCATACACATAGTACTTCCCACCTAACACATAACAATTGTTAAATGTAATATTGAAGTCCTATTCATATATGCCAAACAATTTTAATGTGCCTACAATGTATTTGTACAGTGTTATCATCTAAAGTTCAGACTATGATCTACCGAATTCCCATTGAACTACAGGAGGTTATGTCCATAGCAATGGTATTTAGGCACTATGTAATGCCACATACATAAACGTAACAGACTAAAAATCCCATGTGAATTCCTACGATTGATTTGGCTACACGTATGCTCATTTTATTTCTTTGGCAGCTGCCATACTCAGTGATTGCATAACAGGCCCAAAACTGTACCTCAGTCGGTGATCTGTAAATGGGTTCTTGACCCAACCAGTGAGATGTCAAGTGGTTCAGTATCTTGTTCTCGTGAATCGGGAGCTGCCTTTTGAGCGAGTCTATTGTGCTAATTTTAGCTTATCCTCGCAGGGGTGAGTTTGAACGTGTTAAATATAGTTCCCCTATCCAATGGAAAATCTTGCTGATTAGCCTAATGCCTGAAGTGTGCGAGGTGAGCACATGCCAGCTGGCTCTGCAGCTCGACCACAGCAGAGAGAGTTTTCACATCAATACGGGCCTTTTTAACTCCAGCTCCCTGCTTACCCCAGCCAGGGTTTAAGTTGACAGGTTGACCTTTGATAGTATTCAATGACAAACATTTCTCATATTCCAAAGCACCAAGTGTGTTTTCAGTAGTGGCAATGCTCAGAGCCGGAGCCAGCCTCAAACTTTTTGGCAGGGGAGGGGGGATACATGGCAGTTTTGAAAACTGTTAGTGAGACAGGACATTAAACCTACTGCGCTACTGATTCCCCCCGTCCTATCGCCCCCTGCCCAAGTCCAGGAGTCTGAGTAGATATTACGCTTTCCTTTGGCCCATTAGATCCATCTTTCACGTCAACTCACCAGAGGCGTGTGGCCATGATTCTGTAACAGGTGGGGCCAGGAGCTAATGTAGTAGGGCCCACACTAAGAAGAGCCCGCAGAAGGAAGAGCACTTGTTCTGGCCCCAGCCAAATGCACAGGACTGACAGAGAGTAGTGAGGGAGGGCGAACCAATCAAAGCGGGGGAGGGTTGTCCCCCATTGAGAAAGGTTTTTAAATAATGGGTTAAAATAGTGCTTTTTACAGTATACTTTCTGTGAGAAATTAGGTAAAAAGCCAAACAGTTTACAATCGGTTTTGTAGGGTAAGACATAAAAAGTCCACCAACTACGCACATGAACATTTTCAAACACATTTTCATAATGCCTTTGCCCACTATATGCCAGTACTCTGCAAGTGTAAAAAAGCATTTTCACATCGATTCTGCTCACACATGTCCATTCTGGTACACCTATATATGCCACTATTCCCACATAGGAAAATACCTGTTTGCTTTGTCCATAATGCCAGCAACAATACTATAACAAAGCATGTTTATACTAGCTCTGCCAATACTTGCCAGTATACCCATGTAAGAACATTCTCCTGTTGCCTTTACCTTAATGCCAGTGAAAAAAGCCATGACCCAGTAAGAAAACATATCCTTGCTGACTACACAAATCCCCCACTTCCTATATAAGAACTCTCATCATGTTGTATTTGCTCCCTAACAGCAGTAAATAATTTCAAGCCACAGTAAAGAAACATTGCCTTGTAGGCTTCACGAATGCCCCCACCCCAATGTAAGAACACTTATGTTGCCTTTGGCCTTAACACCAGTAATAAACTGCAAAGCCACAGTAAGAAGTGATACTAGTCAACACTTATTGTCCCAATGTGGACTCCCCAGAATTTGTTGAGGCGTTGGAGAGGCTACTATCTGCATATGTTGGGGTGGCTGTGATCTGGGGAGGTGACATGAATTTGATATTAAACTGTGCACTTGATAGAACTAATCCCACCCCTAGACCCCAACCAAGAGCCACCCGCCAGCTGCAGTCTATCATGCAATCACTGGACCTTTGTGACCCCTGGTGCATCATGTACCCACACACAAAGGACTATACCTTTTAATGCTCTGTGCATGATATGTCTTCCCAAATCGATATGTTCCTGGTTTACGGTCCACTGATGGGAAGAGTTACAGACACAGACATCAGACCCTGCACATTATCCGACCGTTCCCCGATATCCCTGACGCTGGAGGGTAGACATGGGGGCAGTTTCTGGAGGTTCAAGTCGGCAGCACTAGACAATATAGTTTTTCACGCAGACATTAAAGCAGACATCGATATCTTTTTCGGTAGCAATGGGGCAGCCGATACATCCCACAGAACTAGATGGCAGGCCTTTAAGGTGTTCATTAGGGGGATTGTGATATCCAGGGACGCCGGGGTACTCAAATCCAAAATGTCCCTTGAGAAACTCGAGAATACGCCCTCTCCCCCCGCCCCCAAATACTGCTACAAATCAGGTCGGAGCTGGAAACATTTGATTCCCACGCCACACGCGAAGTCAACCTGCCCCGTGGTGGCCAGAAAGTATGGGGAAGGTGACAGACCTGGTAGGACTCTGGCCAGACTGACACAGGCACAAAAAGGGTGTTCCCATGTAGACTCCATTCTTAATGTGAAAGGGGAACTTGTGTGGGCAAATGCAGAGGTGATGGGAGTGTTCTGAGATTTCTACAAGGACTTATACACTGCGGAACCTCCCCAATACATGCTCTACTGGAGGGCATACAGATTTCCCGCCTCAATGTCCAAAGCAGAGAGGCACTAGACATGCCCATCACACTGGAAGAAATCATGGGGGTAATATCCAACTTGCCCAAGGGGAAGGCTCCAGGTCCGGATGGCATAACTGCTGAATTCTATCAGGAATATGCAGCGGTATTAGCCCACATCCTAGACAATCTATGGGAGGAATCTTTACGGGCAGGGCTGCTCCCTGCCTCGATGCGGGAGGCTGTGATTACAATAATCCTTAAACAGGACAAGTCCAGTAATCTATGTGGTTCGTACACACCCCTATCGCTCATGAACTGCGACACCAAAATATTCACCAATTGCCTTCTTCCCCTGATGCCACATTTGATTCATCCCGACAAAGCAAGTTTCATCCCTGGGAGGTCCATATCACTTAACATCAGGAGACAGTTCAATGTCATGGCAAGAATAGACCCCCATGCACAGGCAGTGGCAGTAACCATTGATGCGCAAAAAGCCTTCAACATGGTGTCCTGGGAATACTTATGGGTGGTCCCTGGGGAAAATGGGGACAGGCCCGAACATGATACGCTATATTCAATTACTATATACACAACCAGTATTTAGAGTGTTGGTTAACTCCTTCTTGTCTGAGCAGTTCCAGCTGGGCAGAGGCACCCGTCAGGGTTGCCCCTTCTCCCCCATTTTGCTTTCCCTGGCTATCGAGCCCATAGCAGACTTTATCAGAGAAAGCCATTGCCAGCGCAGTATCCGCCTACTCGGCTGACAGGAGATGGTGTCTCTGTACGCGCCCCACATTGTTAAAGGACAACTACGACGCAGCTGCCTCAGTAGTCGAGAACAAAATGGACAAGTGGCAAGCTCTCCCATTGTCCACGCCAGCTAAGCTCTCTAAACTAATCTGTGGGCCTCATTACGGGTCTGGCGGTAGCCGTGCCTGTAACAAAGGTACGGCTGCCGCTGAACCTGTGATTTTACCAGCACCCGCAAATGGGAAATTAACGGGTCATGCCGAGGTCGGCGTAATTGCCCATTCAGGGGTGCCGGCAATAAGGGACTCCCCATCCCGATACGGCCCCGTAGGGCTGAATGGGAATGGGGAACTCGGATGCACTGGCACCATTCATAACGGTGCCAGTGCATCCACGAGTTGTGCTCACGGGTGCTGCACTGCCCGCCAGGGTGGGCAGAGCGAGACCCGCAAGCACAACTCGTAGTATGGCGGTACGGTAGCAGTGGTGCCAGTAGCGATACCAGCGCCGTTGTTGCCTTACCGCCATACTTGTAATGAGGCCCTATGTCTTTTCCAACATCCCAATCTGAGCCAGGAAATCTTACTTCACCAATCTGCACTCACTGTTCGCTCAATTTCTGTGGCACTCCGGGGCAGTTCATAAGAAATCGGTCGAATTATCGCCCCCTTACGAGGAAGGGGGTTTTCTGCACCGCACACTGAACTATACTGGGTGGCCTCCCAGGTGCAATTCACCTCATACTGGTACATAGTGGAGCACCCTCCCCCTCATGTCAAATTTGAGACACTTGCTGCTGGGCGCACTGATCTTAAGACCCTCATACTAGACCGTTGGTACAAAGACGACTCCCTGTTGGACCTGGTCATCTCCACACTGAGAGCAGGGCAGTTGATCTCCTCCCACGTAGGGGCGGAACACCCATTCTATTGTTGGCTTCCAATCTGGAACTTCCCAGGGCTACAACCAATGCGGGACAAGGCAACCCGATATCGGTGGGAGGCACTGGGATACAGAGCACTAGCCGACTTATTCCTGTTTCAATACTATAAATCCACTGTGCGAGGGCGACTAGATGGCCAGACTATCCTAGCGAACCGCCCGAAACACCTATACTTGCTTACATAGCTAATTCAGGCGATAACAGGCACATCTTATCCACATTAGATAAAATGCTATTAGACAAGATGGTCATCGCAGCCCCCCACCGAAAGCACGGGCCCGCTGGTCCGAGGTTATGGCAATGGAACTCACAGACTCCAAATGGGAACACGTGTGCACACACCAAGAAGGTCTCCCTTAACTTTTGGTTTAAATTCATGCAATTTAAAATACTACATTGATTATATTACACCCCTGCCAGGCTTTCAAAGATGCCCCCACCTTCAGAGCACCCCTGTCCCTGATGCTACAGTGCAGCAGCAGACCACCTACACATGTTTTGGGGTGCCCGCAACTTGAAACCTTTTGTAATAGAATCATAGATGTGTTGTCAGACATAATTGACAACCCTCTGGAGAAACACCCGCTTGGGGCACTATTCGGGATGTGGCCCAACACACTGAGTAGAGGTAATAGGGCCTTTGTCAACGTGGGATGCATGATTGCTAAAAGAGCTATACTCCTTCAATGGAAAAATAAAAATCCCCCCACAGAGAATGAATGGCTGAAAAAACTGACTTGGGCACAGGAGAACGAGGGACAATGTGCCCATACACTCCCTGCTGCAGCCAGACCCCGAGACATTTGGGTCAAATTTCGCTCTTATCTGGCTCGAGTGGAGGTGTGAGAGTGAAAATACTAAATGTATGATTCCCCGCCTGACAAATGACTGTAGCTGTTGTAGCCTTCATGTGATGTAAATTGCACAGATGCAAATATTATTGTTGTACACTGCCGTTGTTGATGCGATGCCTCTCTCTCTGATGTACCTGTGAATTGCCAACTTAAATAAAAAGTTAAAAAAAAGAAAAAGCCACAATAAGAAAACATGCTCTTGCTGGCTAGTCGGTAAGATAGCTCAGCGGGCGGAGCGCATGCTGTTGTGATCTGAGTGTGATTGGCAGGTTCAAATCCTGGCAAAGCCAACTCTGCCTTTCATACTTCAAAGAGACCTCCCTGATTTCTACCCTCCTCTACGGACCTTGTACTATTATGTTGCTTTTGCACCATGTTACCTCTCTCATACTCTGTACTGTACTGTTTTTTCCCTGCTCACTAAGTTGTACCAGCTCTGTGATACATATAGGTTTGGGCACTGTCAATAAATGCAATAAATAAATAAATAAAGCTCATTAAATGAGTGCACACTTCAGCTGGGTGATACATTTTATGTAGATATGTTATCTGAACAGCGCTTTGGCAAAAGCGCTATATAAATAGCATATCATTACAGAAATCCCCCATATAAGAACACTTATGTTGCACTCATCATGTCATATTCCCCATTTAAGAATATTTATGTTGTCTTTGACCTTAACAACAGTAAAATAAAAAGGCAATTCAAAATAAGGAAACATGCCCTGCCCATGTAAGAACACTTATCTTGTTGCCTTTGACCTTAATACGAGTACAACATTCCATGCGACCCAGCCCGGCCAGCCCCACTGCAGTATTCCCACCATCACATAAAAGCACTCTAGTTGGCTTTCCTTTGCCCAAAAACAGCAGTAAAACATGCCATGCTCTGGTCAAAAAATGTTCATGCTCCAATCCCCCTCCCCAGGCCCCAGCTTGCATACACACAGATACACACAGAGATATAGACACATTGGGCCTCATTACGGGGTGGGCGGTAAGGGATTACCGGCACCGGTAAGGGCACCGGTGCGGTAATCTCTTACCGCCCTACTACGAGTTCCCTTTGCGGGTCCTCCCTTTACCAGGCGTTAAGGACGGGACCCACAAAGGAACTTTGGAGCTAATAACGGTACCGCAATTTGCGGTATCGTTTTTAGCGCCTTCCCCTTCCCATTGAGCCCTATGGGGGCTCAAATGGGAATGGGGAAGGGCCCTGGTGAATGGGGAATTACCGCCCAGCCAACCTTGGAAAGGGGCGGTAATAGCTCCATTCGCCAGGGCAGAGTCGGTAAGGATTTGGAGGCAGCCATGGCGCTAGTAGCGCCATGGTTACCTCCAGACTTGTAATGAGGCCCATTCAGCCACATTCAGCCACCAGTCACGCAGCCACACTGCTGATCTGTCATTCACACAAGCACACAGAACATTTAGACTGTGCGCTCATTAACACGTGCAGTCACACCGATGTGCACCATTCACACTGCATTCATTCATCGGTGTGCACTTGCAGATACCTCCTAGCATACAAACATACAACCACTTACACACTCCGTCACATGCATATACGCATTCATTCATACATGCATGGATACATACAATCCTCGTATGCACACAAATATACTTTTTTTTGTTAATGGTAATTATTGAAAGGCCATGCAAAGGCTGAGCCATCAGTTACGCCTTTCTCACCTCGGAGAGCAGTGTATTTGCTTGAGTAAATACTCTGCTCGCCGAGATGAGAAATTTGACATGTTCTAGTGGTCTGAGCACGGGGCTGGGCGTAACAGCAGAGTGATGCCTGCTGCCCATGCCTGGCGCGGCCCCTGGCAATGCTGCTTCACACTGCCAAATGTCACCTGAACCCGCTGGCTTAAATCTGATTGGCTTGCACTCTGTCTCTGGTTCGTGGGTATTTAAGCCACACATTTCAATGGAAAAGTGAAAATAGCCACATTGTTCAACAAAAAAACATGCCAGTGTCACGAAAATAAACCCTCCCCCGTATAAAGTCTCCCCCAGAGATTTTACCTCAGAATGAAATCTCCCCGAGAGACTTTATTCTGAAATAGAATCTGAGGGGAGGAATACTTTTGCGCCCCCTGCTAAATGGATTCTCCCTGTGCAAAGGCGCATTCTCTTTCCTTTTCTGTTTTGTTTGCGCCCTTCTTTCTTTGCGCGTGAGGGTATATTTCGTGACACCAGTTTTTCCTGTGCTAGAGGCAAGTGCCTAACGTGTGAATGATTGATTTTAAGCAGTGACTTTGTAGGTTTGCAGAGCACATAGATTGCACATTTTGATCATCCCTGTGTAATTGTGAGTGTATGTTTTCTTGTTTTTACATGTTTGCAAGTGCTTAACGTGTGAACGATTAATTTTGAGCAGTGAATTTGCAGGTCTGCAGAGCACATACATTCCACATTGTGATCATCCCTGTAATGCTTAACATGTGAACAATTGATTTTGAGCAGTGATTTTGCAGGCCTGCAGAGCACATATTCCACATTGTGATCATCGCAGTGTCATTGTGCGTGCATTTCTTCCTGTTTTTACGTGTCTGCTTCCACGTATCATGGTAACTGTGTGCCACCTACAGAACAGGCATTGGCAAAGCCAATAGTTTTAGCTTTTATGTGGTCCAGGGAAAACATTTTCCAGGTACTGCCATAATGGTACCATTTGGCTATAAGATGGTAACATGAAAGTGCCAGACAAATGCCTACAACTGTTGGTTTTATTAAAATGACTTTGGTGCAAAGAACAAATGCAAGAACACACATATTTATTATGAATCAAGAGCCTGAATGCACACTTGGTTGAGACATTTTTTCATTAAAGCAGCTAATAATTGCAAATATGTCATTACCTTTGAGGAGACTGTTTAGGAATAACATAGGCTTTATCTTAAAAGCACAAGCTAGATCAAAGAGATCCTGGGAGAAGCGTGTTTTAGATGCAGGGACAGGTTGTGGTGAGAATAGTCATACTGACTAGCATGGCCATGGGTGGTCAGCAGGTGGATACAAATCCAAACAATACCTTCTGCATGCGCCCATCACAACCCCCACACTGCACGGTAAAAAACTGTGTGCCACTGTGTTCATTGCAGGGCTGTGTTTCACCCGGTTCACAAGTGCTTAACGTGTGAACGATTGGTTTTGAGCAGTGATTTTGCAGATCTGCTGAGCTCTTACATTTCTCATTGTGATCATCCCAGTGTAATTGTGCATGCATTTTTTCTTGTTTTTACCTGTTTGCTGCCACGTATCACTGTAACTGTGTGCCACTAGCAGAACAATTTTGGCTTTTATTTGGTCCAGGGAAAGCATTTTCCAGGTACTGACATAATGGTACCATTTGGCGATAAGATGACATCTGGCAAATGGCGGTAGCACTTCGGCATATTATGAAAGTGCCAGGCAAATGCCTACATGTGTTGGTTTTGCCAATGCTTGTTATTAAAAGGACCTCAGTGCAAAGAACAAATATGAATCAAGAGCCTGAAGGCACACTTGGTTGAGACATTTTTATTTAACCAGTTTATAATTGCAAATATGTCATTACCTCACAGGAGACTGCTTAGGAATAACAAAGGCTTCATCTTAAAGGCACAAGCTAGATCAAATAGACCCTGTGGAAAGTGTGTTTTAGATGTGGGGGACAGCTTGTGGGTGAGAATAGTCATATGGACTAGCATGGCCATGGGTGGACAGTGGGTGGATACAAATCCAAACAATACCTTCTGCATGTGCCCACCACACCACCCACACTGCATCTCTCTCCTAGCTTCACTTCCTATGCCAATATTTGTGGCTAAAAGGGAACAATTAAAGCACCACCTAATTGCAGAAATGTAAAAGAAAGTATAAAGAATCATACCCTAAGTGCTTTACCTTGTTACTGTGCTACTTTTTAAACTTTTGATCCCAGAGCTCTCAAGTGTCAAGTGGCCATGTGTGTGAATGCCACAGAAGTCCTATGGATTTTGGAAGTGCATAAAGGAAATAAAGGAAAACTAGAAGTAACAGACTTTCAAGCAAAACCAGGACTGGGTGGCCATCTCACACACAGAAATAGGAAACCTGACAGCTCTGCGATTCCTGCCTCCCTGTCGCGTCAAGAAAGTTAAATGTTTGAGCTTCGACTACAATGTATTCAGTGAGCTCAAAAGTATTTTGAGAAAGCATTTTCATTTGCCTCTGTTTGCAAACCCAATGGTTAGGGTTCTATATTGTTATTAGCCTCTAGCCACTCTTCCCCTCGAGCCCCATCTCTGTCCCTGAACCAGGGCAAACCTAAAATAAAAGGAGTTACTGTAAATAGTTTACGAAAGCCACTCAAAAAGCAGTTAGAGACCGAAAAAACTAGGACTGAAGTGCACAACACACAGAAAAAACATTTGCATTAAACTATGAAAAAATCAGGATGTAAAGAATGTACCTCTTGAAAGCTGTACAGTAAATAAAAATGGTAAAAAAATCAATAATTATCTTTCGGAAAATCAATATAATGCATTTTCGTTCTCATCGGTCACAAAAAGTTTGAACAAATAATTGCCAATTGTATTCATGTAACGTAGGTGATGCATGAATATGACATTTTGATATTTCATTTGATGAAGCTTATTTGTTGAGAAACAAATTGATGGCCTCTTAAGAAATGGTTAAGTGTAAAGAATAAATTCACTCAACACAATATAATGATCATGCCCAGTGGGCACAGCCGGTTTAAAGGTACGCAAACCCAATAACATATCATAACATGTTCTTGTCTCCGGACGACACGTCTGGATGAACACATTTTAAGATGGGGAATCTGCATTACATAAAAGTGAAATAAAATTGCATTATATATGTCATACTGGCCCACGTAGGGAGTGAGTAGTCTGAGAATGCCAGATACAACTGTTGGCTTTATCAATGCATGTTATTAACAACACGTCAGCTGAAGGAACAGATATAAATCAAGGGGTGTAAAGCACAAATGGTAAGACATTTTCATAGCATCAGTAGCACATTGTAAAGCTGTAATTAAGCAATTAATTCTGAGCAGACAACTCAGAAAAATAGTGGCAGGCCAAAGTTTGATGTTACTGCATGATAATAATAGTTCAAAGAGATCCCAAGAAGGTGTGTTTTGGGCAGGGAGGAGCAGGAACTGGGTGGAAATAGCCATACGAATTAGCATGGCCCTGGGCAGCCGATGGGTGAGTAAATAACCACACAACACTAGCATGGCCCTCGGCAGCCCATGGGTGAGTAAATAACCACACAACATGTACAAGCTGTGTGTCCCTCCTCAAGTGCCATCTGCCTCCTAGCTGTACTCCCAATTGAATAGTGTTGGATTAGAGGTAGCATTGAAGCACCACTGAATAGTCAAACTTAAACCTGGCTGTTTCTCATGTTTCAAACTGCCAGCTATAAACTGGCAGCTTCTTTGATCACATGGCTGCAGAGAAGTGTGCAGTTTATTGACTACTCAATCAGGAGCAGCTTATCAATTAGGGGCATTGGGGCTTTTCCCTGCTATTATCTAGCATGCAGAGCAGGAAGGCAGTTCTAGTATTGGTGTATGCTGCTGTTACTGTTGAGGATTTATTTCTTACAACAATAGATTTTTTTTCATGTGTGAGGTGCACTGATTTGTTTCTTTTTTATATATATTGTTAGAAACCTGAAGGTGTCTCACCCACTAGTTCCCAGGGATCTGTAATCCAGGAGGCCAGGACACGGATGTCGCGTTTGGATCCAGTTCCTGGGGTAGATCAGTGCGGTAGGATCACCTGGATGAGGGGTCTTTGGGAGTGGGACGCCGGATTGTGAGACGCGGTCTTCCCTTCCCTTTTCCCCATTTTACCAGGTAGGATACTTAGGAACTCAACCCTCCACCCCCTTGTCGACAAAAACACTTTCTCACGGACAGCTCACCGTGAGCAAAAACGGACTAACATCAGAGCCGTATACCTGACATGTCCCAATACAATGGTCAGGCAAGGTCAGGCAATTACTGATCATTACCAACACCTGACTTCCATCACACTTCCCCACACAGATAAAAGGCGGAGCACGAAAGCAGGCTCTAGCCAAGGCAAAGCACATGAGGAAGCAGCAGTTCCAAGATGGCAGTTTAATACGAGGAGAAAGACGGCGAGACCAGAGAGCACACTCTAAGCAAAGTAAAGCACACGAGGAAGCAGCAGTTCCAAAATGGCAGTTTAATACGAGGAGAAAGACTGCAGGACCAGAGAGGGTTGCAAGGAAGTAAGTGCCCTTGACAGTTTCAGACCGTTACTTTGATGAACCTTGGAAAATAAGAAACTTAAGACCGGGGACTAAAGCTGAATAAACCTGCATTGTGTGTCGGAGGTACCCCAGGCTCTCCCGCGTTGATAACCAAGGCGGGGAGAGCATTTGCTGCTGGGGTACTGTCCTTGGCTCCTACAACAAAGCAGCGCCAGTAAAGACAGCACAGCCGGTGAGTCAGAGAGACTGACACCAGACCTGCCTGTGTTAGAACCAAGGTTGCAACCAGCAACATTGTATGAAGAAATCTAAAGAGAACAGTGTGGGAAACATATGTGATGAGCAGAGCAAATATAATTGAAAACCAGAAGAGTGACTGAACTTCGGAGGCCAAGGAAGATACTGTAGACAAAGTAGTCCAGCGCCATGTGGGTGCACATTCGAATATCTCTGTTAGGTATCCAACTAGTTGGCAACTGTCAAAAGGGAATTTTGAGATCGAAGTGGTCGTGCAATGGGTCAAGCTACACCCTGTGCACATTCGAATGTCTTCGATAGTTTAATGCAAAATGAAATTGGTCTGAGCCCGGCTAAGGGCGAATAATTGTGTAAGAAGAAGGATCTGAGCCCAGCTGATGGGGATCTGGGGTGAACCGTGAATCACCTGAGAAAGAATATTCTCTGAACATTGTAAAACGACAGATCTGAGCCTGGAAGAAAGGGATCCACAGTAACAATTGTGATATAAAAGGGATCTGAGCGCAACTGTGAAAAGGGAATTTTGAGATCGAAGTGGTTGTGCAATGGGTCAAGCTAAACCCTGTGCACATTCGAACGTCTTCGATAGTTTAATGCAAAATGAAATTGGTCTGAGCCCGGCTAAGGGAGAATAATTGTGTTAACGACAGATCTGAGCCTGGAAGAGAGGGATCCACAGTAACGATTCTGAGCCTGGCTGTGGGGGATGCAGGGTGAATCACCTGAATTGAGTACTTATAAGAGGAAAGGAACTTTGTGTTTTGTTTTGGTACATCAGGCCCTCTGAATCAAGAGACTTTGGGCCTCATTCCGAGGCTGGCGGTAAGGGTTAACGGTCACCGTTAATGGCAACGGTGACCGTTAACACTTGCCACCATATTCCGAGTTCCCTTTTGCGGGTTGGCATTTAATGCCTGCTTTTAGCAGGCGTTAAAAATCCAACCCGCAAAGGGACCTTGGAGTAAATTACGGTGCCGTAATTTACGGTGCCGTAATTTACTCCTTCCCCATTCCCATTGAGCCCTATGGGGGCAGGAATGGGGATGGGGAACCGGTATGGTTAATGGGGAATTACCGGTCCCTCCAACCTTGGAATGGACCGGTAATTACTCCATTCACCATGCCGGATTTCCATGGAGTAAATAGCTCCATGGTTGCTTACCATGGTGCTATTTACTCCATGGATAGCGCCAGCCTCGGAATGAGGCCCTTTGATACGTAAAAAGACTTGGGCACAGAAGGCCCTGATGCTGGTAATGGAACTGTATCCTCATGCTGAGGAAACCAGAGTGTGTGCTTTGCTTGAGGGAACCCGGCTTGTCCCATGCTGAAAACGTAGGGAAGGGAGCCCAATGGCCTGAATATCCTGGCATATCATTTTGTGAACACTTCTTTCTGTTTCATGCACACTACCCCAAACTATTTGTATTTAGCGGTAAGGATGGGCAATAGGTTTTTTTAGTATAGGCCCTTTTACTTTTACGACACTCCACTAGGACTGCATTATTATTATTTGATGGTCATAGGATGCTCCCATCTATAGATTTAGGATTATATAGACGTTTATCACACCATTGTTGAAGTTCAATAAAAACTCCCTTGAACTGTGGTCACTTGTGTCTGTCTTACTGTTGATACCATGCCTTCCTTACAATATGCACAGTTTGTTTTTAAGTAGTGTGTGGCTAGTCAGACAAGGTGAAAGACATTGCAAATGCATTTGGGGAGCTGATTTGCAGTGGCAGCTGGTGCATTTATTGATTGGAGGAGCCTAAACCGTCTGCAGGAATGTCCACAAATGACTCTGCAGAGCTAAGGGGCATCAGCAGACCACCAGGGGCATGTTGCGCCCTGTTGGTGAGATTTGTGTAAAATAATCTGTTAAAATTATGCATTTTGCAGACCATTTTCTATGAAAAAGTGGGTAAAAAGCCACACTATTTACAATTGTTTTTGTGTGGTAACACATGAACAAAAATCCAATAGATGCCAGGCCGCCAACAGAGCTCAGTGACATTTGTCACACATTTTCAAGATGCCTTTGGCCACAATATATGTCAGTATTCTGCAATTGTGTAAAAAAAGAAAAAATCATCCTCAGTGTGCGCTGACCATAATTCCGATGATGATGCATGCATCTCTTTTTGTGGACCTTCACGTAAACCAGTTGTCGAAAAACTGCTTCTACTACCTCCAACTGCTGAGGAAGACCCATCCCTTCCTACCTGAGCAAAGCTGCGGCTCTATTGCCCGGGCCATAATCTTGTCTCAACTAGATTATTTTAACTCACTTTTGATTGGAGCTAATAAGAAATGCCTGTCTAAACTTCACATTTTCCAGAACGACGCATTTAGAATTGTCAAAAGCAAATCGAAACGGGACCACATCTCTAAGAGTAGGCAAGAACTCCACTGGCGATATTGGTACAGAATTGTGTTCATGGCACCTTCGGTGCTTATCTTAAATCCATGATTCTTTCCCAAGTCCCTATTAGATCTCTGGGCTCCTCCGAGATGTGGTTAGAAAGATCTTTATGTTTCAATCAGACCAATGGCCTAAGTAAATACTATCCAGTTGTGACAGCTAAAAATATGGAACTCACTTCTAATCTGAGACTTGAGGAAAACAATCTCAGTTTTTGCCATAAACTGAAAACTTTCCTCTTTTAATCCCACTGGAGCTCTTGGTGTCTCCTCTGCTTTGTGTCTGTCTCACTTGTGCCTATGTTTGTGCACCCTGATGCCTGCAGGCTTCGGCACCTTAAAAATAAATAAATAAATAAATAAATAAATAAATCGCATGGCAAACATTCATGAGCTGTATACTTCCAGTTGACTACAGCTATGATATGGATATGGCCGTTTTGACGTATACATTGCAATGTTATTGTGCATTCATGTTTTGTGAGGAATGAATGTGCTCTGGCAAGGAAGACAACCAAACAACGTGAACATGATTTAAAGAACTTGTACTATTACAATTTACGACACTTTCTGAAACTGAAAAATTATGTTTTCTGCTATTCACAATGACATTTAGAGATGTATATAGTATACTGGAGGACGCTGAATTACATTAGTTTACAGTAGTATACAGCACGAATGTACACCTTTTAGGTGATCTTTTGGGACAGGGACATATGTTACGTGTAACCAGCTTAGGCATTCCAGTGGACCCTTCTTAGCTAAAAAGGACAAGTTAGCCCTTGCGTCTTTAGGAAAGATTTCTGGCATGCAAAGCAATCATCAATGAACCGTTGTATCATTTTCTTGTACAGGAAGCTGAAGGATGGGAGCGTTGCTGTCATACACTTTAGACACAACATATCTAGGTTCAAGGCTTTCCTGCTGAGAGCAAGTGGCCAAGGGTATGGGGGAGTCATTAGGTTCAAAGGTGCACCAATTTGCATGCAGCAGTGTAACTGTATAAAAAGTCTGGGACCCTCTTTCCTTTAACCTCATGTAAAGATATGTGGTCATGAATCATTTGTTAAAGATAATCCCTCTGGACGGGTGATCATGCAGGGTGGGGCTGTGACACTGTAGCAATTGGTGCCACATTGAATTTCTAATTAGGTCCTCCCTGTCATGCTAATAATTATAATCTGACAATCTATTGATTCTTTGGGCTTCAATTATTTACTGAAGGGTTCACTCGTTATGCTTCATCCTGCAATCGATTGGGAACTGAATACACGTGAACGGTTTCCAAGCGCAGGATAGGACCAGACAGACGACTGTGTAACACAGGAAGATTAATGGGTGCAGTCTAACAGTATAGTGCATCTTTCTCTATATCTTTCTCTATAGGCATACCTTTTACAGGCCATCCACTAAAGAACATGAATGCAAAAGGAGCTAATTAGAAATGTACAGTACAGTACACAAGATTGTTCCCTTCAGTGTGAAAGTGGGGTAGGAACATTCATGTCTGTGGCAGAATAGCCTCTTGTGTCTCTGTTACTTACCATTATACTTCATTAATCCAAGTCTTCCTTTACCTAGTGCCGTACTAATGAGAGGGCTGCTGGCACTTGGAAGCCCTTTACAAGTCAACACTTTCTTTGCCTAACTTTATGTCATATAGTGCCTGCTGCCCCAGCATTTCCTGAACATACCAATCCTGATTTTAGTTCAGTCAAGATGCCTGGGAGGGAGTGGAGAAGGTGACTGCGACAAGGAAGAGTTGGACTTGGAGTAATACAGGGTACTTGTAAGTAATCAAGGCACTGCCTCACATCTAATTTAAGAGTCAGCACAACTTAGAATAGCTGTACAAAAAAAACCTTCAGATTCTTCTCTGAGCGACATTGTGTAAAGACGACCAAAGGTTGAGGGAGACACCCAAGTAGCAGCTTGACAGATCTCCTTCAGGGACACACCCTTGGATTCAAGCCACAAATTAGCTACCCCTCCAGTGGATCTGCCATGAGGCACCAGGAGAAAAAGTAACCCCTTCAACATCATGCACCATACTAACACCCTCACTGACCTATCAGGTAATTAGTGACCGCTGAAGGTTTAGTCCCTTTATTCCCTGGGCCGAACAGCACCAGTAAGGAATCGCATGAGTGAAAACTAGCGGACCTTTCCAGATATATCTTTACTGCCTGTCCTGCATCCAGTGGGTTAAGGAAGAACCATGAGACTCAAATAGGGAAGGAACAAGTCGTTTCTGTGATGCATGGAACACTGAGTCAATCTGAGAGCGAAAAGGAGGAAGCTTGAGGACCAACCAGAAGCCTACAATTCAAATTATGGAGCATTACATGGAGCCCCTAGTTCCCCCAATCTGTTTGCTGATGCAAATGCCAAAATGAATGCCACCTTTAAGATAATCATCTTAAGGGAAACCGGGAACAGCGCTTCATCAAGGCCTCCAGTAATGTGGGGAGATCCGAAAGTGGAAGTCTGGGGTTCACTGGGATGGTAATTCGGTAGGGACTGATACAACCTGGAGGCATAAAGTTATACTGACACAATCCCATCCCAGGTTTTCCCGACTAGCCTGATTGTGACTAGCTGAGCTCTCAAGAATGATACAACCAACCCAAAGGAAAACCCATCCCATAAAAGATCCAGGATTCACAATGAGTCATAAGACAGTGGAGCAAGTTTACACCACTCACACCACTTGGAAAACGATGCCCATTGTCTGTTATAAAACTTAAGGGTAGAAAGCATGAGGGCCCCTTATTAGATATCTACTAGTGCTGGAAAACCATACTAAGCAAGTATCCTTTCCTGTTCAGTTTCCAAATTTACATGTGCAGCCTTTTGATGGTCCTCTGAAAGGCTGGGCCACCTTAGTGGTGGTGGTGTTGAGAGAACCCAGTGGGAACGGGTGGCAAGGTTCATCACAAGAGGGAACCATGACTTCCTCTTCCACAGGGGAATCACCAGCAGAACTTGAGCCTCTTCCCTTTAGACCTTAGTTAGGAACAGACGGATTAAGTGAATTGAGGAAATGATTTATAACACTGTCTTCAGCCATGGAATCGAAAGAGCATCTAACCCCCAAGCTGAAGGGTTCCTCAGATGGGAAAATAATCTGGCCGTCTGATAATTGATCGCCAATGCCTATCCAGGATGTCTATCGGGGGTTGCCAGGGAGTCGCAAGTGTGACCCCAGGCAACTCCTGTGCAACCCCTAACTCTGCCTCTGTGACCCCTGGTTAAGGGTTACTTCTTTGCGTGCATGGAGCACGGGAAGCAGAGTCCTGGCCTGCCTACAGTGGAGTTCCTTGGAGCAGCAATGGATTTTGGAAATGGTAGGAAAGTGTTTTTTGGTTGTAAATGTGTATGCATGTGTGCATGTGTGCAAGAAAGGGTGTGTGTATATGTATATTATGTAATGTGTGTGAGTGAGTACATTACGTATGGGTAGTTGGGTGCGTGAGTGAATGAATCAATGGATTTTGAAAAAGGTAAAAACATTTATTTTGTTTGTAAATGTATGTAAGTGTGTGCGTGTGTGCGTGCATGAAAGGGTGTCTGTGTATGTATATTATGTAATGTGTGTGAGTGAGTTTATGATGTGTGGGTAGCTGGGTGTGTGAGTGAATGATGACTGGCTGCAGTGTAAATGAGCATCTGAATGTGTGCTTGTGTTCAATACCTATATTAATTCCCTGTAATCTTCATTACTTTTAGTCCTACTCTTCCTCGTCCAGTACTTGCCTATGAAGCACCTTGCCTCATATGTAAGTACTGGACTGAGGAAGAGGGACGTGGAGTTAATTATGGACCAAAAGGCTGATTTCGGAGTTGGAGGAGGAGAGTGGGAGGGAGAGGGGATATCTACGGAGGATGGGGCAGTAGGGGGGTGTGCTATCATGTAATGGGCATCCATGATAAAGCAGGTATGACGTGTTACTAGTGGCTAGACTCGCATTTGGGTACAGCGAGTTTAGTCATTTTTTTAATGTTCATGACTTTTATACAGGGCATCTATAATAAAGTAAGCATGATAAGTGTTATTACCTGTCTAGACTGGCATTTGGGTGCAGACAGTCTAGTAATTTTTTACTGCATCCTGGCATATTTTTCTGGGCATCTATAAAGAACTAAGCATTATAAGTGTTACTAGCATCTGGGGCAGGGGAAGCAACCAATCAGGTTGCTTGGATCATGGGCTGAATCCCACGATCCAATCCCACATTCCAAGCAACCTGACAGCTGCTTCTCCCACCCCGCCATCTCAGAATTAAGCATGAACTCATGCATCTAGTAACTACAGAAGCTTGGGGTATTTATGGACCGTATTTCAGGGCTGTACTAACCACAGTATTATCAAACAATAGGCACACAAGCAAAAACTTAATGGTTAGAGACTAGGGCCTACTTGAATTCCTTACCTATATATGAAACACATCTAGATTATATGTGCCCGGGGTTATTTATCTTTTACTTTTAAGAGCAGCTGTGACTGCCCAGATGATGAATGCAAGGTACATATCTCACGAACAGATATCAGTAGAAATCCTCAGAAAATACATTTTTTGAGAAATAAAGCATGCTAATGTAAGCTCATGTTAATTTAGTTTGTGTATGTTTGTTTGTTTGTTTATTTTACTTGGATAGCACACCTGACCCTGGGGTATTTGGGCACTAGTAAGTAAGAAGACGGTTACATGTTACAGTTCAGATGCATAGTACATATGACACATTGTACAGTGCAAGAATTCAGATAATACATCGTACAGGCATGAATTCAGTCATGAACACAGAGTGGTTACAAGCATACATGGAGGGAGAATACATTCGCAGAGTAGACAGGGATGCAAAAATAAAAGGGAGAATTGGGCTAATTCTTATTAAGTAGCCAGGTGATGACAGTACTCCTGAATTTTGCAAATACTTGGATGGATTTGATGTCCGGTGGGAGTGTGTTCCAAAGTTGGGAGGCCATGACCGGGAAGCTAGAACCACCTGCTAGTTTTAGGCTGTATCTGGGTACCACTAGGCAGGCGGTGTTGGTAGATCTTGTGGTACGGGTGGGTGTTCTCTGTGTGAATTTGACAGTGAGATATGGAGGGGCTGAGTGGTTTAGCGCTTTGTAAGTAAGGCAAAGGGTGTTTAAGTTGATCTTTTCTTGTATGGAGAGCCATTTGCAGAGTTGTCTAGTTGCTGAGATGTGCTCTCTTCTAGGTATGTTTAGGGCAGCTCTAAGTGCATTGTTCTGCAATATCTGCAGTTTTTTTAGTATGGCCTTATTAGCGCCTAGGTAGAGAACATTGCAATAGTCCAGTTTGGACTGTACGAGAGCTCTGGCTAGTATAAGGAAGCTGTTGGTTGACAACAGAGGTCTACATGCCCTGATCAGCTTGCCTGTGTTGTGTAGGCAGTGGCTGAGGCAGTCATGTTCACTTGTTTAGATAGATTGGAGTTAGCGTTGAAGTAAAAACCTAAGGTTTTTACATCTTTGGCAGTGGGTATGATCTTCCCGTCTATACTAATGCTGGTGTAGCTTGGGCTGAGTTTGTTTAGCTTGGTAGGTGAGCCAACCAGGAGGATTTCAGTCTTATCATCATTCAGGCAGCGGCCGTGGATGGCCATCCATCCCTGAATGATGGTGTAGATTTTTTTTATCTGGGATACATCTGTGTCATAGTTGCCTGATAGAGGTAGGAGTATTCGGGTGTCATCTGGGTAGTTTGTGTGGGTGACAACCAGATGGTCCAGTTTATCAAACAGTGGCTTTGTAAAGATATTATACAAAGTAGGGGAGACACATGAGCCTTGGGGCACGCCGCAGGTGATGGGTATTGGGTCAGCCACTGCCGAGAGTGAGAAGACCTGCATAGTCCTGTTATTGAGGAACAACTGAATCCAGGTCATGGCGGTGCTTGAGAAGGGAGCTGCTGTGGCGAGGTGATCGCAGAGTACCTTGTGGTCGACCAGGTCGAAGGCCGTCGACAGGTCTAAAAGGAGTAGGATGGCCACCTTACCTTTATCTTTAAGTTCGTCAATCTGGCTTTTAAGGTCAACAAAGGCCTTTTTAGTTCCATGTTGAGGTCTGAAGCGAGAATGTCATGTTCCTTATAGTTTGTTTGTTTCTAGACGATTTTGTATTTGCAGATATGCAACCCTATCTAGGATTTTTAATAGGAAGGGGATCGTTGGGATCAGTCTGTAATTTGTGGTTATTGAGGGGTCTAGCATTTGTTTTTTGAGTAAGGGGAGTACCCATGATTCCTTCAGGTTGCAAGGTACGGAGGTACGGAGAATTAATTTGGTAATGAATGGAGCCAAGTCTCTGGCTGCATCTTTTATTAACTGCGCTGGACAGCTGCCACCCTGGCAGTTTGATGGTTTCCGTGAGGCTATCATTTTTTGTACCTCTGGTACTGATACGTTGGTGAATTAAAAGCCTGAGTATTGATGTGGGGAGGTGGTAGGTATCGGCGTAGTTGAACCATGGGCGGTTAGTTGATGCCGTTTGTCTGCTATTTTAGACTGAAGGCCTACGATTTTGTTAGAAAGAGCGCTTTGGATGCTGGTGCACCACGGTTTATCTTTTAGACAGGTGTCCTCGGGTGGGTTGGGGTTTTCCAATTCTTTTCAAGATGTTGAACAATTCTTTGGTGCTAGACCCTGCTTGGTTTATTCTATCATTAAAGGTCTCTCTTTTGATGCGTTTGATCTCACTTTTGTATTTGGCAGTAATGTTGATTAGGTTAGTTTCCTCTTTTCTGTGCGTAGTAATTTTAGTTCTGTGGTGAACCAGGGGTTCAGATGTGCTCTTGGTTTCCCACTACGTAATTTGAGTGGAGCGACTGTATCTATGGCTTTGGCCATGGATTCATTATAAGTGTTATAGGTGTTAATGTTAATGTGTCTTGTACCGCGCACTGTTGCCACTTGGGTGGTCTCTTGGCGTTCTGGCAGATCCGCCATGGAAAGAGTGTTGCAGCGTTGTTTAGTGGGATTTAGAGGGAGAAGCGCAAGAGAGCTTTGATGTGCTGTTGGCAGCTTTAGTTCAGAGAAACCCGTCACTGAGCATTGGTGTGTTTGCAGTTGATAGCCGTCATGTGATGTTGAGGTGTGATTGTGTATGGTTTGTTTGCAAGTTGGGTGTTGTGATGTCTGTGTGGTCTGTAGTGTGGTAAGAGGTATGGTTTTGTTAAATTCAGAGTTTGAGGGTGCGTATACAGAAAGGTGGGTTTTTAGTATGGTTAAATAGTGGCAATACATTTCCTACATCCAACATTCCATCTAAATGTGATACATTTCCCACACCCAACCGTTCATTCTAGTGCGATGCATTTACCATCCCCAGCAATTCATCCAGGTGAGACACATTCCCTGTCCACAACATTCCTTACTAGTGCAGCACCGTTTCTGACCACCACCAATCCCTCTTAGTGACATGCATTTCTCACCCCCTGGTGGTCCATCTCAGTGCGATACATCTCCCACCCCTAACCGTCCATCCAAGTGAGATACAATTCCCACCCTCAACACTCTATTCAAGTGCAATATTTGTATCATCTCCAACAGCCCATTCATGTGTGATGCATCTCCCATCCCCACAATCCATCCCAGTGCGACACACCGTTAAACAATCCATCTGGGTAAATGTGATGCATTTCCCACCTTATATAATCCGTCCCAATCAACCTAGCATGATAAAGAAGGTATATAGTGCTTGTCTCAGGGCGCAGCAGGGAACATTCGGTTTATCTATACTCTTAATTTAGATGCAGAACGTGGCTAACCTACACATACAGGCAAGTGTGAAAGTGGCTAATTTACACAGTTAGGTGACATGCCTATGTGATTAAGAGTAAGATAAATGCAGGTAGGTATATGATATTATACAATTAGAGTAGAGGGTTCTTCTGGAGTACATAAGTGGTTGTACTCCCCACTTTTCTGGTAGGTTTCTCTTTGTGGATTTAGCATGGTGTAGCGTGTTGGATTGTGTTAATGGGGGTAGGTCCCTTTTCTCGGTCTCGGTTCATTTCACTTGTATTTGGTTAGTCCCTGGTGTTGTGTGGTTCCTGACCGTGTATTTGTTTATTTTGTGGTAAGTAGATGTTGTTCTGCCATTTTCATCCCCTTCAGAGCTGAAGTCAGGTTTTTAGAAGTTTACTGAATTTTAGATGGTCTGCCGTACTTGTATTTGTTTTGGGGGGAAGTTCCAGAGTTTTCCAGATATACACGACAAGGCTGATCCTCCAAGTTGTTTTCTCACATAGAGTTTAGGTTCTAGGTGGATGTTGCTGCTGGATCCAAGTGTTCTTGCTATTTTGTAGATAGGGATTTTCTTTTGTATCAATTCCACTCCCAGGATGCAGATTGCTCTGTGTGTTATGCACATTGTTTTGAACGTGATTCTTTTTTCGACTGTGAGCCAATGTTGTAGCCTTAGAATTTGTCCTTTTAGCCTTTATTCAATATAGATCTTTAGGCACAAGAATACAAAACAACTCAATTATACATCATGAATTGAAAAATGAAATGAAATAGAATAAAAGAACTTGACACCCATATAACATACATTCAGAAAAATAGTAAATCTGGTTAAAATTGATAACATGTACCTATCTTAGCAATTCCTTAGAACTGATTTATAAAACATGTGCAACATTTCCTGCAGATTGCCTTCCCAAATGTAAGGAAAATTCCCGTTGTTAACAATAATCTTTTATCCTTAGCGCAGGTGTGATGTGGTCTCTTTTGGAGAGTTTGAGGAGAAGTCTGGCACCTGCATTCTTTATTCATAGTAGTTTTCTCTGCAAGTATTTTGGCATTCCAAGGTATATGCTGCTGGCGTAGTCTATCCTTGCCATGATGAGGGAGATGATGACAAGGGTTCTGTGCATGAAGGAAAAGAAGGGTAGTATCTTTTTGATAGTGTGCAGATGGAAGAAGCATTTTGTAGTTGGCCCAATGACTTGTGATTCTAGTGTTTGCTCGTTGTCCGTTAGGATTCCAAGGTTTTTGAATACTTTGTATGGTTGTTTCCTTGGGTGTTGGGTCAAATCATGATTTCCATTTTGTCAGGGTTAATTTTTAGGTTATTAGTGTTCATCCATTGCTAGAGTTCTTTGAGACAGTCTGTTAGTGTGGGGGTCTCCTCTTCTTTGCCATTGATTTTGTAGATGTATTGGGTATCATCTGCGTAATTGTAGCATTGGAGGGTGTGTCATTTGATGAGGGTGATTTAGAGGCATCATGTAGAAGTTGAACAATAGGTGGGCATAGCAAGGAGCCTTGTGGTAGTCCACAAGTAGTGTCCTGCAGTCTGGATTTGAAAGGTTTTAGTCATATTGTTTCGGTTCTTCCAGACATGAAAGATTTAATCCAAAGGAGCACCGTGTTGTCGCTCCCTATGTCTTCAAGTCTCTTGATGAGGGTGTTATGGCTGACTGTATCAAATGCTGCAGAGAGGTTGAGTAGTATCAGTACTGAGTTTGTTTTGGAGTCTGCATTGGTCTTTAGGTCGTCGCATATAGAGAGTTGATCCATCTCCATTCCTCTCATGGGTCTGATGCCTACTTTACCTTTTCTTCTTAGGTAATATACTTCCTCCCTGTCTTGGGTTTAAAGCACCTGGAATGCTTATTTGATCTTTCAGGGGTAAAGAGCCCAGATCAGATGCCCAGCTCACTTGCAGAGATAAAGTTTCCTTCCCACTATGTATTTAGCGATATATAGCTCCCTCCTCTGAGTACTAGCCAGGTCTTGCGATTATCTCTGCAGTCACATCCTGTAAGCAATTTTTTATTTAGTCACTAATCAAGTTTATACATTTTTAAAATGGTGCCCTATCATCCAGACTCTACATGGTGAGATTTAGTCCATAGAAGAAATAGTGTCAAAATATGTGTCAAAAATCCTAACCCTCTTGATATTTTTATGTACAGGTTGGAGATAAAGTTTAATGAGTGAACAAAAGAAAAGACACGCAAATGGGAGACAAACTCTCAAACCATTTCATAGGTTCATATACCATTGCCAAAGTACTTGGAAAGGGTGTGTATTGTCTTAGAGAGAAAAATGGAAACATTCTGCACCAGAAGTGTAATGCTTGTAACTTGAAAAGATGGATTCCAGAAGAAAGTGAAACGGAGGAGGATAACAAGATAACTGTGCATGTGGAAAAGGCAGTAATTTCTAGCTCTACTGATAATGAAGACGACAGTGAGCTACATCTTTTAAAGTCTGATTCAGAGACACGTTTGTCAGGGGACTGGCTCGATGATTGATTCATCGATGCAGTGAACAAAATTGTCAGCTTGCATATAGGTAATTCACGCTGTCAATCGACACTCCCCTCCCAATCATCCAAAGGTTTCAGCCCAGTGACAGCCCACACTGTACAGATTCTTCATGATTCTAACCGGTGGATAACAACAGCATTTCTCATTGGTAAAGTTATTTATGTAGACAGCCTTCGACGGCCTATTTCAGAATATGTTCAAGCACAAATGAAACAGTTGTAGGCTACCCAATTAGATTCAAAGGGAGAGTTAAATGTGACTACCATCCCTTGCCAGCGACAATATAAAGGGCATGACTGTGGAATTGTTTCTGCTGCAAAGGCATTTGAACAAGCTGACCACCTTGATACAGATGCTTGTTCTCACATTTGCTCTGACATTCTTAAAAGTAGGCAACATGTGTTCAAATGTCTTGAAGAGCAAAAAGTTATTCCAATTCCAAAATCACAAAAATTGAAAAGAGGGCGAAAAGGGAAAATTGTAACAGTGAAGTTTTGATCTGGATCTAGTTTGAAGATTTCTATCCAAATATCCAGGCTACAAAAATGCTTCATTGTTTAGCCTTTAGTGTTAAAAAATAAAAATAGAAATAGAATCTAAATGTAAATTGTTTTATTTGTTTATATAGTTCTCATGCAATTAATTCAAGCCACATCACGTTGCTTTAAATCACAACAGAGTGGTGAGTGTACATTAAAACATTAGCAAAATCCACCTGGTTGCTCCAAATGTGGACTTTACCTGCATGTATAAGCCACATCTGGGGCAAGCTGTTGGATGCCTGCACCCACTTCCACAACCACCTGTTCCTTCTGCGCTATCGCCTGCCTGCACACCTGACTCTCACATCAAACTCCACCTGCACCTAAAACAATTGTAATCCTGTATCTTCGGGGAAACTGTCTCGTCCTCAACAGACCCCTTAATTCAGACTTTCAGCTCCACATTGCTCCTTGGCAACATCATTAAAATGAATGAGGGGTACATCTTAGTATTGGATTTTTCTATAAAAGCAAAACATACGTTTATAAAGATAATATTTTGAATATTTTTATACAGTGTTGGTCAATGTTAACTTTTGAATTCAAATGGGTATTAACAAATGAACCAGTGACATATACTGTATGGTGGACTCTTAATGTTAGAAGAGTCTAAAACACAAATCTAACGGGTTTGTGTTGTTTTGTCCATACAAATTGGTATTGATAAAGTTTTTCTATAAAATGTCATGAAAGCCTGTTAGATCAATACCCAATCATGCACCCCTATTTATAATGGTTGCATAAAGCTTTTGCCACACTCTGTATACTCCTACAGTCTTTCTTAAATATGAATCTTCTCATGTTTGTATGGAAAGGATTTCACTGCAAAACATTTTCCACATACATTGCACTGGAATGGCCTCTCTCTAGTATGTAACCTCTCATGTGTGTCTAGGTTGGCTTTCTGAGTGAAGCTTTTCGTATTTAGACTCTTCTAACGTTAAGAGTTCACCATACAGTAAATGTCACTGGTTCATTTGTTAAAGGATAGTTCCGGGACTTTTTTTTTATTGTCCCTACGGGTCGGCCATGTGTTTGTAAGCATAAATCGGTAGATCATAGGAAACTTTCCTATGGACCTTACCCGACTTTTCGCCCATTATCGCACTCGAAATCAGCCTCCATTTTGTGATAATCCTATCATTTCGCCCCATCGACCTGGCTCACCTGCCTTTGCGGCACTAAATCAAATCCCCCGCCCCTGAGCCTGACATCAGCAGACGCGTACTGCCCATTTCAAGCACGTCTCGTGTCAACAATCGCTGCGCCTCAGCTATTGACGTGTTGCCATGGAAATGGCAGGACGCCTCTTTCCCCAATAAGTATAAACAGACCGTTTCACAACATACAGCAGCAGATTTTCGATTCCATTCCTCTCTCTGTGTTACTTTGAGTATTCTGTGACTCGTTTCAGTGCTCTGGTCAGCTACCTTCGCCGCTTGTAGCCCGTGTGAACACCTGTACCATCTCTGTAAATTATTTTACTATCTTTACCGCACAATGGCCACAATAATGCCGTATATGTACGAGCCCGAGTACACCGAGGAGGAACTACTGGAAAGGCAAGCACGCGAAAACGATGGGGATTCGGACGGCAGTTGGGAGGACCAGTCAACGGATGAAGAGCCTGGACCATGTCGCATGGACGGCGTCTCCACCTGGTGCACGTGCAATCGGTGCGAGCTAATGCCAACTGAGGAGGAGAACTGCTGCTGCCGTGAAAATTCCGGGTGCTTGGCCTACATTTCGGAAAGCGAGCAAAGTCTGCAGGAAGGCGAGCAAAGTCCGCAATGCATCACCGAGCTGTCAGAGTTCAGGGAAGCCTGCCTCTCACGGACAGTGTTGAGGATGATGATGGTGCTTATGCACGAACTTCGTGGCACTGTTCGTCCGCGTAATCCGAGTAACGAGTAAGTATACTCTGTTTGTGATGTCAGTGATGCCACCACTATTTCATGGTCGTCTCCCACATATAAAATTACATTTACATATCATTCGAACGCATGTAAATTGGTTCCATATAGTGCATTTTCTAGATATAATTTTTTTCTAAGAAAAATGACATGTGTTACCTGAATCGACATTGATAAGAAAGTTTGGTCAGTTTAATACAGTTTGCATCTTTTTTTTTCACAGGTGGTACAGGCTGGTGGCCTATCGTTGCTTCACTTGGTGGCTTCACGGGAGGCTCGGACACCGCGTTCGGAGAGTAATACCTGCCTGTGCGGTACTTGCCATTAGACAACATTTCCCCAGTGACAGTGGACAATACCGCGGATTTTCCCTCGATGTGCTGCAACCTCAACTTTACAATGTGTAATGTTTATTATTTATGTTTAACTAAAATCTAAAATAAAGCCCAACATATATTTTAACAATGGTTGTTTTGATTTTTTAAATGAATCTAGTGTATATTCTCCTGGGAGGGTGAGGTATTTATAAACTCACCCCCCTGCCTTCCATGTAGTAGATCCTGCCGCCATCCTCTTACATTCAGTTAGATGGCCTCTCCTTGGTGAGGCCCTGCGGCAAACGGGTCTTGTCTGCACGACCACCGCCCCGATCCACCCCCCCCCGCCCTATCAAAGGCAGTTCGCACCAGGGTACTTGCGCTGCTGGCAAGTGGAGCTGTCAGGGAGCGATAAAGGCCAAGAGGTGCCAAAGACCATGTACACTTCAAAGTGGTCTATAGAGCATGGGTTGTTGTTCCCATGTCTACCTCCAGACCCCGTGTCTCCTGCCAAGCATCCCCCCTCACGCTGGACGCCCCCCTGCAATCCACATAAGTGTGTCTCCATTCACGAGTCTTCCTGTGTCTTGTCTGCACGACCACCGCCCCGATCCACCCCCCCCCGCCCTATCAAAGGCAGTTCGCACCAGGGTACTTGCGCTGCTGGCAAGTGGAGCTGTCAGGGAGCGATAAAGGCCAAGAGGTGCCAAAGACCATGTACACTTCAAAGTGGTCTATAGAGCATGGGTTGTTGTTCCCATGTCTACCTCCAGACCCCGTGTCTCCTGCCAAGCATCCCCCCTCACGCTGGACGCCCCCCTGCAATCCGCATAATGCCATGACATATACACGTCATTCATTCACAAACACACCCCTGTTTCGAATTCTTTATAACCCACTTCATATTTCTAATGAGAACTTCTTTGCGCTTTGCTAGTCAACCCGTGAAGGTGCTGGTTATCTGCTCTTCGTCTCTGTGAACTTCCGTGACCACTTTGAGCAAACTCGTCAGTTTGCAACCTGTGAACTGCTCCCTGTTCTACGACAAGAAACTACTCTGATCCCTGCATCTAACTGTTTGTTCGTCAAGGTAAGTCCATGTACCATAATCATTTTGCGTCCAATTTTTTAATTTATATCTATTTGCTAGTAGTCATCAAATTGCATCCATGTTTTCTTTTCGTTCACGACAGTACATGCAAGGAACTAGTCACATGTTCTGAGTTTAGTCAAATTACTTTTTCTATTTTTTGAAAGTTATTGAAATACTTATCCGCATGTGAATAACGTGTATAGTTCCAAGAACCAAAACGGACCTTGCATTGAACCTTTTATGTGTCATTTAATGTTTTAACACATTGGTATTCATAGAGAATTGTTGATCTTTACTTTTCAGAACTTTCCATAATGCCTGCCTGTTCCATTGGCGGTTGCCCTTCGAAGACTCATAACAAATCTGAAGGTACTATAATGCATGTTTTCCCTAAGACAATAGATCAGATAAGAGAATGGGTCCGATATTGCGGATATCCAGCCTCTGAGCTAGAAAGTAGAGTCCTAGAAGTCTTTGCGGACAAGAGGGGTGATCGATACCGCATCTGCAGCAGGCACTTTAGCCCAGACATGTACTCCACATCATTGCTAATAAAGAAGAAAACACCGCGAGCGAGGCGAAAATTGCTCTCAACCGCTATTCCCACTCTATTCGTCCACATCCCTCCACTGGTGAGTCAAGTTTACGTATTTGTCTCTCGGCCTTGCGGTAGTGTGTAGCATTAGCTAACAATAATTTCCCCATTTATGTATCCACTCAATATGAAGGCGGAAGATTCTCCATCCGTGTCGTTATTGCAGTCATCAGCCACTTCAAGCGCCTATCGGGTAATCTTACTTAGCTATTCTGACACTGACTTGTTTTAGGCATGTAAATCAATAGTTTTAATTGATCGTGTAATTATTTTACCTAATGGTACACCACAGTACTCGTCCTCTAGTCTTTGTTTTCAGTTATAATTATTGTTATCCAAAATAATGCAAGTACTGTCTTTCAGGGAGATGCTGAGGAGTCCAACGCATTGACGACAACCGTAGATGTCACTCAGATGCTCGAGGTACGTTTCCGGACAGTTCCATCGATGGAGATCATCAGATCTTGCATTCTTGTAGCGTGATTGTTACACACAATGTTTCTTTCGTTTTTAGCCATTGGTATGTCCTTCTGTCGTCGCCCTCCTATGTGTCTTCTTTTTTCAATATTGTGTTCATTACTATTGAAAGTCCTATGTTTCAGGGAGTCGATGGAGCATTAGTCCAAGAAGAAGGGGGAGCATGCAGTTACGGGTCGGCGCAACAGCTTGCAGAAGTGTGCACCGCAGTTACAGCGTCCCTTGATGTTCTTATGCATTTCGAGGTATGGATACTGACAGATCAATCATGCGAGATCAAATGACGTGATTACATCCGCTATACTTCCTTCTTTATTAACGCAAGTACTATGTTTCAGGGAGCTGACGGAGCTTCTTCAACAAGAACATCACCCCTAGTAGTTGATGCAGATCTCTGGGTGGTGACACTTCCAACGATGGAGCAAATCGAATCATATTTAGATATCCATTATTTATTTTAGACAACTGATCATTTGTGCAGGTCTATTTAGATGAGCCGTTGACGCCTGCAGAAAGTTTATGTTCTTTTAAACAAAATAGAAAACCATACTAATGCAATTACTGTGTTTCAGGGAGTTGCTGAAGCGTCATCTTCAATAATATAATCAATGGAAGTCTATGCGGAGCCCGAGGTATGGATCTTGACAGTTCAATCTAACTAGATCAACAATGCGTGAACTATTGTCGTTTGAATGTTCTACACAATGCGTTCATTCGTGTTTTGCTATTGAGATGTACGTATGGGTATTGGTCCCCAAGTACATTTTGTGTTTTCAATATTATTATACATACTAATGAAAGTTCTATGTTTCAGGGAGTCGATGGAGCCTCAGTGAGTGATGGATGTGCTTATCATGAAAATATAGTCGTTGCAGCGCGAGAGGAAGTGGAGACATGCACACACGAGTCGGAGCAACAGCGTCCAGATGTTGAAGTTCGAGGCAAGAAAGTTTCAAAGAAAAGAAAGCAAAAGAAGGTTAGTGTCCTGTTCACTATATTATGTTGTCTTTCACTGTCAATAGTTCAATACTGTAAGTTGTGTTTAAACTGAACATCCCTTTTCTAATCTGTCCTCTAGTTGCGAGTGGGTGTAAGAACTAGATCTACACAGACAGTGAAGCGAACGAGAGATGTTGCTTGTCAAACCTTTTGGCAGGGACTTGAGACTGGAGATGCATCGTGCCAATGGGAAGAATATGAAGTGATTGACAACGGAGCTATACCACCACCAGCCATTGATAGTGAATGTCCTCCTGGTAGTTTGGATGCAGTCGGAGATCAATTCACAGAATCCACACCCGCAAAAAATAAGAGCGCGCGAAAGTTGAAGACATTGTTTTTTTCTCCCATCTCCGGACAAGGAACAGATGTTGCAATGGAAGAGAATGAAGTGGACGACAATGAAACACCATCAATATCACTCAGCATAGCGGAAGACGATATCAGAGATTGTACCTTTCATGCGAGTGACATGTCCTCAACGTTACAGGCCGAACCAGCTGGGATGCAGAGTGACAGTATAAGGAAAGAGGCCAAATTCATTGTATTCGATAGCTGTTTGATGGATATTATTATGATGATGAAATGTGGGCATTGGGTTGGTGGGGAAGTATGTGGGGAGCCATTGATTAATGTGACTCGTGCAATTCGAGGCACTAACCTTAAAATACATGCCACCTGTACACAATATCATCCGTTCGCATGGTCTGCACAACCCATGCTGGGGCAACTGCCAGCAGGCAATCTACTTTGTGCAGCGGCCGCACTTTTTAGTGGTTCAAGTTTTAAAAAGTTACAGTATTTCTTTCAGTTTGTGGGAATCCATTTCATTGCGAAAAGTCAGTTCTACAAATACCAAACCGATTATCTATTTCCAGCCATCAGCGAAGCTTGGAGAATGGAAAAAATGTCAATGGAAAGTACATTCGCGGGCAAACGCTTCAGGCTAGCCGGTGATGGACAGTGCGACAGCCCAGGATTTTCAGCCAAGTACTGCACCTACCACTTTCAGGACATGGAAAGTAAGAAAATTGTGAGTTCGGTGGTCGTGCAGGTGTCACAAAGTACATCCTCAGTGGCCATGGAGAAAGTTGGCTTTGTAGCATCATTGCAAGAACTACAATCGCGGGGAATGGTGATCGACCTGATAGCCACGTACAGACACGTTTCAATTGCCAAGACAATGAGAGAAGAGTACAAAAATATAAATCACCAATTTGACGTATGGCATCTTGCAAAAACAATCAATAAAAAATTGTCGGCTGCAGGAAAAAAAAAAGATATGCAAGGTATTTCACAGTGGTCCAAGTCAATCAGCAACCATCTTTGGTGGAGCTCAAAAACATGTGAAGGGTCGTTGGAAATTCTACTGGAAAAATGGCGGTCAGTAATGTTGCACTGTAGCAACGTACATCGATGGTCGACAAATGAGCATTTCCACAAATGTGAACATGGCCATTTGTCCACAGAGGAGGCACGGAAGAAGAAGTGGTTGATTCCTTCATCACCCACTCACAAGGCCATTGAAAAGATTGTATTTGATAAAACTATAACAAGAGATTTGAGGGGACTCACGGAATTCTGCCACACAGGAGATTTGGAGGTGTTCCACAATATGTGCCTAAAGTACAGGCCCAAAAGATTGCATTTTGGCATGGAAGGCATGATAAATCGGACTCTTCTAGCGGTCTTGGCACATAACCATAATGTTGGCCGTCAACAAAGTAGGACGACCGGAACTTTAGGGACGCTTCGCTACAATAAGGCCTTCACTAAAAGAAGTAAACAATGGGTGATCAAACCAGTGTTTGAGGATATGCAATATGAGTTTATTGAGAGACTTATCGTAGATGTCCTCGATAGGCACATACATGGAGTGGTGAACGAACCTATGCAGGGGACAACTGCATTGCCACCCAACATTGCCTCTGTTCCATGTCCACCTAAAGCAGAGCTCATTGAGAAATACACATCACGGTTTAAATGATTGTAATTTGATTGTCTGTTCTCTCGAGTCTCCTCATGTTGCAGGCCCATTGCAATTAAACCAAACAGTAATATAAATCATTTTTACAAAAATTATAGAATGTTTCCGTATTACAAACACATGGCCGACCCATAGGGACAATAAAAAAAAAGGCACGCAGACAAGATGCCCTTACACTAACTGCAGCTAACTAGAAATGTGTGCTCGCTCAAAGTGAAGGTCAGCTGCTTTGATGTTTTGCTCGGGTGGCGGAACGGCCCACGACCCAGTATAAGGTTCTATTGTGATTTGACCTTGACAGGCCGGGACCATCCTGAAAGACTAAGAAAAGATAATGAATAAAATTTCAGAAACGAAACGATGAGCCACGTTCATTAGAAGAAGTAACGTCGGCAAAGAAGGAGTGGTGTTTCGGGTCTGCCCTACACAGAGACACAATGGAAAATGCAAATATAATGTAAGTAACTTTTGATGAGTTTATACCGCAATTTCATTACTATACAGTGGCTTTAAAGACGGGTTCAGTTGTACTTGTTCGTTCTATGTGGCATATTGTTTTCTACCGCGCACTATCTTGAGGAGAAACATCTGCTTTTACTGAAGCACCTCAAAACCTTCCTCTTTGCTTCTGCTTTCTCTCTCCCTCTCCCCTGCTACAACTGGTCCACTGTCTGCGACCTCGGTCCTGGGCCCTTCCACTCTCCACCTGCACTGCCTCCCTGTCAACCCCTGCACTGGGGGACTGTCTCAGTATCCTACAGCCCCCCCTTCCCAGCACTTGTTCTGCACTTACCTTGCACTTGCCACCAGCTGGCCCTATTTATTTATTATTTTATGCTACTTACCTTGTACTCCACTCCCCCCCCCCTCCCTGCCTCGCCACGCCTTTAAACACTTGTGTACACCCAGTAGCTCTGTCCTCGCTATGATTTTAATAAGGATCTGATGGTGAGACTAATTTCATTTTTTATGTTTTTAGGTACATCATTCACTACTGTCTGTGTCACGAGTACCGGACACCGGCGGACGGCTTCTACAGCCGCCAGTTGCTTCTCCGCGTGAACAACGTTACCACCCTGACCATTTTATGGGACGATCGCCAAGTACAAGTATGCCCTTACGCGGTACTAACGGTTAGATGCAACATACCTACCGTTGTGGTGGCCTAGTGCCTCGTTGTTGGAACAGCCATGCGATTATCAGTGCGACCGAAGAGCTTATTTTTATCGTAAACCAACACCCTGTGTACTGCACACGAACATCGCTTCCCTCAAGACGAACTAATTTGGATCGAGAGCAAAGAAAAATGCAAATCGCTGAATATTCTCTAAACATTTGATGTCCAATAAACGTACTTTGCCAAATGTACAATCTTGCCGTTTGCTTTTAAACCACGGTTTCACATTCCGAATTGTGGCGCTGTATTGTGAGATGCTCTAAGACCCTGTGTACAGCAAAGGACCATCGCGTTCCTCAATACGAACTTTTTGGAACATGAGCAAATAAAAATGCAAATCGCTGAATATTCTCTAAACATTTGATGTCAAATAAATGTACTTTACCACATTTACAATCTTGCGGTTTGATTTCAAAGTACAGTTTCATATTCCGAATTGTGGTGCGCTGTATTGTGAGCTGATCTGTGTTGATTTCCGGGGTCTGTGTGGAGTCGCGTAGAAGACGCCTGGGCGCGTTTGCCTACGCAGCACAGTAACGTCACGGAGAGAGGCGGGGAATATGAATGTTTTGATAATGTCTGTTTCAGGGGCGGGGGATTTGATTTAGTGCCGCAAAGGCAGGTGAGCCAGGTCGATGCGGCATGATAGGATTATCACAAAATGGAGGCTGATTTCGAGTGCGATAATGGGCGAAAAGTCGGGTAAGGTCCATAGGAAAGTTTCCTACGATCTACCGATTTATGCTTACAAACACATGGCCGACCCGTAGGGACAATAAAAAAAAAGTCCCGGAACTATCCTTTAATACCAATTTTAATTCAAAAGTTAACATTTAACAACACTGTATTAAAAAAAAATTAAAACATATCTTTATAAAAATATTCTTTTGCTTTTTCTCCTTGAGATCATTCAAGTAAATACATATATATCTCACATTCATACTCATTCATAAGAACTATATCAGCTGCCATACCTGCTCTACTCTTCCACGTGCTAATAGTCACTTAAGTTTTTGACAAAAGTTGGATATTTTTCTATTGAAACGTGTTTCGAGTGGAGCTCATTGAGAACATGTTAGTGCCAACATCGTGCTTCCACCGTCATCAGGACAAGAGGTGGTATGTGAGTGCCCTGCCCTCCTTCTAAAGATCCGGTGTTCAGAAATGTCTACAAAGACGTTGCATACTATTAGAAGAAATGTCTGTACAACTTTATTTTGAAATGACTCAATCATGTAAATTCAGAGTTAAATTAATTGTAGTTCAATATTGCATACACCTTGCCGTTGTTTGCATGCACTTTTCTCTATTTTGTTTTGGCCCATCTAGACTGTACGGGATATCAATCATCTCAAAGTCTAGGAATGAAAGGCACAGGGGGATCAATCAATTGAATGGCCCTGTAAACTGCCAGTCCGTTTACATCCATCAAACCCAATCATGCACCCCTATTTATAATTTTTCATATGTACAGCCCGTGGCTGAAGGGTTAATTGTAGAATATATACAATTTAAGTACTTGGGAAATATCAATATGGAAAAAGTCAACATCTATTCGTTTTCTATTCTGAAGTTAATAAATGCACCACCAATGTTTGTCACAAATCGCGGCCATGAATCAAATGTAGGCACGCAAGACAAATGGAAAAAATAAATCAAAAATAGAAAAATCTTATTAGAACTGATTTACACGGTAAATTTAAGCTGGAATATCTGATGGCCTGGAGTCATCTCAGAGGGGTTCCAGGTCAGAAATAGTCACGCATGTTCATTGACACTCCTCGCTTTAAAAAAAAACTTCAGTGGAGTGGGGAATAAATGCTCACGAGATTGGATCATCTTGACCATTGAGACAGCAGAAGAAGAGTCAAAGATACAGGGTGAAGCACTGGCGGCCCTGAAAAAACAGTTTTTGTACAATCAAGCAGTACAAGATGCTAAAAAACAGCTAGTAAAGTTAGATGAAGAGATAGCCAAGTTCAAACAATTGAATTTAGATAGAAAGATGCAGAAATTGAAAAAAGATTTGACAAACTACAAAAGAGGAAAAAACATGTCTGTTTTTGAGGGATGGGTTCTATACAGAACAGAACATCAGAAATACTAAAAATCAACACAATCAATATGTAACTTTATCCAACACACCAGGATCTTTAAGCGACTCAGATCCAACAACATTCAGTGGAGGGTCGGCTCCTAGTACATCAGCAAATTCAGGGCAAAAACAGGTTTTTTTAAGAGGGTGAAAAAGAGGGCGATACAGACAAAGACCACCACAGTCCCACCAGAGAATGAGTACAAGGCAGTGGTATTCAAACCAATGATGACAGATCATATACCCATCGTCAAAGTAGCCTTAGTGAACCAGAACAACACCTTTTGGCTAAAGGACTGTCCTTTGTCCCTATGAAAAAGGCTGATCCGTTTAGCTGTGAGACTGAACTGCAGAAACGTTTCAGAAACATAAGATTAAAACACTTTTTTGAAGTTTATCTGCCTCAACAACAGAAAGACGGGAGACCCCTTGACATTTTAGACACTGAAATTGAAAATGTTACCGGTCTAAAGAAAGGATGACTGTTCATTCCCCCTAATCACACCTGTCCTACTGAGCTGGCAGCTTTTGAGAATATAGTGATCAGACAAGTACTTGAAGAAGCTAAGAAACACAATTTTAAAAGAGACAATCTAACTGTAGGAGAACGAAGCAGCTTAAGAAACTTTGACAACAAACTAGATATAACTATAAAACCGGCTGATAAAGGTGGGGGTGTAGTCATTCTCAACACCGTAGATTACGATGAAGAATATAAACGTTTGTTAGAATACACCACCTTGTAAAACGACAGTGAGACCCCATGATACGACTAAAAGATGAAATCGCCAGCCTTACTAACCACGCTGAGAAAGAGGGCTGGACATCCAATGAAGAATCACAGTTTCTACAAAAACAACATCCCAGAATAGCTGCTTTCTACACCATCCCAAAAATTCATAAAAGCTTGACACATACCCCAGGACAATCAATCATTTCAGCTATCAATTCTGTCCTGGAACCTCTTTCGGTCTTTGTAGAATTTTTTTTTAAATCATTCGCAGTGAAGACTCCCTCCTATGTGAAAGACTCCACCAATATGATTAATATCTTAGACACTATAGCCATTCAAGCATCGGATATACTTGTCAACATCGATGTAGAGGCACTCTACACCTCCATTCCTCAATTAGACAGCCTTAAAATAGTGTTAGACACACGTGAGGAACCGGACAAACCACCTACCAACTTCATCTTAGAATGTGCTAGACTAGCCATGATGGAAAATGTCTTTCTTTTTAGAAAACAGATGTATATTCAGACAAAAGGGGTTAGCATGGGGGCAACTTTTGCCCCGGATGAAGCCAATTTGTATATGGCTAATTTTGAGACTAGGTGTTTGTCCCCCAAAACCAGCCAGCTCACTGACCACATCCACGTATGGGAAAGATAAATTGATGATGTATTTCTCATATGGAGCGGTTCGGTTGAGGATTTGAAAGAGTTCCATCTTTGGCTAAATGACTGTGACAGAAACATCAAGTTCACAATGGAACATAATACAAATTCAGTGAATTTCTTAGATCTTAAAATTCACAAAAGAGGGGTGAGCCTGTTTACCACCCTGTTTAGGAAACCTACAGACAAAAACAGTCTCCTCCACTATACGAGCTTCCACCCAGAAGGGCAAAAACGAATCTACCATACAGATAGTTGCTGAGGATTCACAGGAACTATACAGAAAAGAGAGATTCTGAGACACATGCGATTTAACTCAAAGATAGACTTATGATAAAAGGTTATCCACCAAAGCTAGTGAAGAATAAATACAAGAGGGCAGCAAACACAGAGTTATCTGCCCAGACCCAACAAAAAGACCGCCACAGACAGACTCATTGTGTAACTACTTTTAGTCTCATCAGCAATGCCATCAAGAACATCATACATAAAAACCGGCATTTGGTGAAACACAGTGGGACTCGAGCCAAGAAATCCATGTTTGCTTTAAAAAAAAAAATTCAATCTGAAACAGAAGTTAGTGCACACCTACAGGTGTCCAGGTGATGGACCAACAATACGGAATGTATGGAGATTAGCTCCTATCACTGGCCACTACAAGTGTGGTAAATGTGTGGCCTGTCAGTTTACCAAGCCGAAACATACTTTTGAGCAGAGACACATTAAGTGGGAACTTCGCACACACACAAATTTGAAAAACATAAAATTTCATATACATCATAAAATGCCTGTGTGGTGTACTTTGCGTGGGGTAAAAAAAATCAGAACAATATAACAACGGATATCGGAGAACCAGTCTTGCATTCGGAATAAAAACCTCTTGTCGAACATTACATCCACAAAGGAAACATAGACCGAGACAATTTTAGGTTTGTTTTACAGACTATTAAACCACATCCACGGGGTGGCAATGTATCAAAACAGCAACACAGATTGAAAGAAAGTTGGATTTATGGTTTGGATACGGTCCATGAGGGACTCAACATTTCAGTCAAGTAGAATAATCTAATTTGTACATGATTTAATTGGCATATCTTAGATGATGCACAGACAAATTGAACTTAATAGCTACACAAACTACTGATAAATGATCATGCAAACTCTTAGACACGTGATTGTCCCCTCTGTGTCTTTCACTCCTAGACATATTGATATGATCGATATCCCGTACAGTCCAGATGGGCCAAACCAAAATTGAGAAAAGTGCATGCAAACAACGGCAAGATATGCACTATTGAACTACAATTAATTTAACTCTGAATTTACATTACATGATTGAGTCATTTAGAAACAAAGTTGTACAGAAATGTTTTCTAATAGGCTGTAATGTCTTAACTGTAGACGTTTCTGAACACCAGATCTTTAGAAGGAGGTTAGGTCACTCACACACCACCTCTTATCCTGATGATGGATTTTGCCACTAACATGTTCTCAACAAGCTCCGCTTGAATCAAGTGTCGACAGAAAAATATCCACCTTTTGTCGAACACTGATCAACTTAAGTGAATATTACCCAGTAGAAGAGTGGAGAACATATAGCAGCTGATATAGTTGTTATGAATGAGTATGAATGTGAGACATATATCTATTTACTTGAATGATCTCAAGGAGAAAAAGCTAAAAATATTTTTATAAAGGTAGTATTTTTCAATATTTATATACAGTGTTGTTAAATGTTAACATTTGAATTAAAATTGGTATTAACAAATGAACCAGTGACATATACTGTATGGTGGACTCTTAATGTTAGAAGAGTCTAAAACACAAATCTAAATGGTTGGTGTGTTGTTTTGTCCATATAAATTGGTATTGATCAATTTTTCTATAAAAAACTTTATGCAGACATATCTATGGAATGATCAAACAATATATTCTGCTGAGGTGAAGTCTTACAAGTTGAAAGAGCATGTTCAAACCTTTATACATTTGTCATGTGTTATAGAATGGAAGAAACCCCACACTGGGGTTACTGAGGAAGAGGAGGGGTTTGGTCAGAGATGATTATGATAATGTTTCATTTTTATCCATCAAAACGTACCATCTCTGATGTTAGTCCACTGTCCACCTTAGTCATTGTTCCCCAATTGAAGCAGGGGCCAGAGTTGAAAATGTTACCAGTCTAAAGGAAGGATGACTGTTCATTCCCCCTAATCACACCTGTCCACCTGAGCTGGAAGCTTTTGAGAATATGGTGATCAGACAAGTACTTGAAGCAGATAAGAAACACAATTTTAAAATAGACAATCTAGCTGTAGGGGAATGGAGTAGCTTAAGAAACATTGACAAGAAACTACATATAACTATAAAACCAGCTGATAAAGGTGGGGGTGTAGTTATTCTCAACACCGTAGATTACGATGAAGAATGTAAATGTTTGTTAGCAGACACCAACCTCGTAAAAAAAACTACAGTGAGACCCCACGATACGACTAAAAGATGAATTCACCAGCATTACTAACCATGCTGAGAAAGATTGCTGGATATCCAATGAAGAATCTCAGTTTCTACAAAAACAACATTCCAGAATAGTTGCTTTCTAAACCATCCCAAAAATGTATAAAAGCTTGACACATCCCCCAGGTCGACCAATAATTTAAGCTATCATTTCTGTCCTAAAACCTCTATCAGTCTATGTGGAACATTTTTTAAATCATTCGTAGTGAAGACTCCCCCCTACGTGAAAGACTCCACCGATATGATTAATATCTTAGAAACTATAGCCATTCAAGCATCAGATATACTTGTCACCATGGACGTAGAAGCACTGTATACCTCCATTCCTCAATTAGAGAGCCTTAAAATAGTGTTAGACACAAGTGAGGAACCGGACAAACCACCTACCAACTTCATCTTAGAATTTGCTAGAATAGAGATGATGGAAAATGTCTTTCTTTTTAGAAAACAGATGTACATTCAGACGAAAGGGGTGAGCATGGCGGCAACTTTTGCGCCAGACATGGCCAATTTGTATATGGCTAATTCTGAGACTATGGGCTTCATTACGCGTAGCGCAGTAAAAACAGGGTCATTACCGGCATGGCGGAACGAGAGGGTCCGCGCTAGTATGACGCTGCTAATAGCGGGTGATTGCGAGTGCGCGAGCACGCACGAACCCCCATGCTGGTAATGGCCATAGCGGCATGCCGCAAAAGGCCCTCCAACCCCCCGATAGCGCCATCACGGGACCCGGCGATACCGCCACCGCCTAGGAGGAACCCCTAATTACCGACCCAGTAATACCAACATGCTAATACCGGGCTCATAAAACCGGATCCGGAAATAACGTCATCGCGTCAGAACGGGAAATGGGCCGGCGGCCATCTTTAAAAACACAATCCATTGCAATCCTCCCAAACCACCAGTTGATTCCTGGAGAGCTCTGTGGCAATACTTTGAGGATGTCAAAGGCTACCCAGAAGACCACCCCCCGGCTGCAGAAACAGTGAATTGAATATGTTAGCGGACACTCTTGCTGCACATGCAGACATCATTAAATCCCATGACATGAAGCGTGAGGTCCAGCAGAAGAAGGACATCTGGCAGGAGGTAGCCCGCAAGGTGTCGGCTGTAGCGACCACCCCACGTACTGTCAGGGACTGCCAGAGGAGGTGGGACGACCTCCGCTTGAGGGTCCGCGACATCATGGCAAGCAACAGGAGGGCAGCCATGGCCACAGGCGGCGGTCCCCACTCTCCTGCAAAAATGATGCCCTGGGAGGAGACCGCAAGCAGCTTCATAGATCCAGAGTCCATCGAGGGATTCGGGGAGCTGGAGATGGGTGCGGCATCATCCCCAGAAGGAGGTGAGTGACCCTGCAGATCCCTGTAGGGGAAACCATGACGTAGCACAAGTGATGTGGAAGAGAGTCTAGGCAAGGCAATGCATGTCCCAACACCCACATTAATATATCCAAGTCCAGATTGCAGGCCAAACCCTGCCAGACGGAAATGCATGCTGAGTGCCAATCCCATTACCAACACACCTGGACCGTGCCCATGTAACACATCACACAAAACCCAAATCAACGGCATGCCACCTGCCATGCAGTGAATGCCAAAATGCCCCCTCAGAACACCCTTTGTGACACACCTGTAAGACATGAATGCATGATTGAATGAATATTGAACAGCACAATTGTATGCTTCAGGCATGTAACACCATCACTGATGCCCTGCATCTCTTCTACCCCCCAGGCACCGATGAGGAAGATGCCAGGCAAGACAACACCGCAAGGGCATCCACGTCCCACCCAAAGAAAAGGGCTACCGCCACCACCACCTCCGTGGCAGCCAAGCAGGCCACACCCACAGCCAGTGTGCCTGACCGAGCCGACACACAGCTAACAACACCTGCTGCCAGTGTGCCTGACACACTTCAGACCCAGCAGCCCACACCCACACCAGTTGAAGGGGAGTCCCTACATGCACCGGCCACCACTGAGGATGACTTGGATGGCAATGTGGACAACGATGGAGGCACAGAAGTGACATGTCCACCCAGCCCAAGCCCCATGTTCCCCCCCGCCCCATATCGATTCCTCACCCACCTACAGCAGTGCTGATCCCTGCCTCCATGACTCGGACCTGAGCACCATCGAGGAGGACAGCCCCCAAAATGCAGGCCCGTGAGTGCAGCACCCACCACTCCAGCTCACACCAACACCCTCGAGTCACGTCTGTCGAGGGTGGAGGCCGACAGGAGGCCATGTTGGAGCTCCTGCGGCAGTAAATTGCCGATGGAGAAGACACCAGGCGGGGAATTGCCACTGCCATTGTGGGGAACACAGTGGCCATTGCAGCAAACACAGCTGCTGGGAATGCGTCGGCTGTGCTGATGAGGGACTGTCTGGGGGCAGTAACACAAGTACTTACTTCAATCCTGCTCCACTTGCAGCAGCTACGCCTTGGAGCAGGCATGGAACCTGCCACCGACTGATCATCAGCCACCACACCTGCTTCCTCAGTCCCCACCAGCCCTGTGCGCCAGTCCCAAAGGAGGGCACGGCACTCCGAAATGCCGCCCCCGGACAGCAAATAGTCCAGCAAGTAGTGTGGGCGGACAATGGGAGTGGGACACATGGGTGGGGGTGAAGGGGAGCATTTTGTGGAGTATATTGGGGGGTTTGGAGTTTGTTGGGTGGATTTGGGAGTTCACTGGGGTTTTTTGGAGTTGGTTGGGTGGGTTTGGGAGTTCACTGGGGGTTGGGGGGACGAGTGGTCACATTTTTGCTGTTTGAACTAATACAAGCGTTGTGTGAAAAAAACATTCAATGGCTGGACATTGTTAATTTTGTGAGTATCCATTTAATGTGTGACGGTGTTCAGTGGCCAACTCCCAACAATCCCTGTGTGCATGTCCACATGGACCCAGTATGTCACTGACACATGTCTATCATAGTCCCTGTGGTTCAGAAGTATTCGTGAATCAGTGCTTGGCGTACTGCATGGCCATTCCGTGCATCACGTACTGGCAGGGGGCTACTTCACCTCCGTCTCCATCCTCATCATCCTCACCCGGTGCATGCATGTCAATGTCAGGTGGCAGTGGTACATTTCTCCGGACGCACACATTGTGCAGCATGACACAGGCCATGGTGATCTTTGCCACCTTCTCAGGCCTATAAAGGAGTGCCCCACCAGACCTGCTTAGGCAGCAGAAACAGGCCTATAAAGGAGTGCCCCACCAGACCTGCTTAGGCAGCAGAAACGCGCCTTCAACAGGCCAAAGGTCTGCTCAATCACAACACGGGTACGGGTGTGAACACGATTGTACTCCTCTTCATGGCTGTTCTGCGGGTTCCGCACAGGGGTAAGTAGCCACGGCCTCAAGGGATATCCTCCATCACCTGCAAGCGAATACAGATAGGTGTGTGTCACTCTGAGCTGCCACCTTCAGGAGGCACAGTCATGGCCGCAGATATTTGGTGTGGACATGCACATGTCCCTGTACGTATGCAAGAATGTTAACTAGATGCATACTACCTGAAAAAAACATCACTCGACCCTCTACTCCCTGGGAACTATAGGCCTATTACCACTGTGCCGTTCCTACAAAAAATTCTGGACAAAGCATCTTATCTGCAAGTCCAAGAATTCATCGAGAACAACCACCTCCTCGGTCTACGCCAATCCGGCTTCCATCCGAGACATGGCACGGAAACTGCCTTGCTCGATATAAAAAACCAAATGAACGGTCTCAGAGACGTCGGCAAACCCGCGCTCCTTCTCCTACTGAATCTCTCTGCTGCCTTCGATCTGGTGGATCATCAGAGCCTATGTCACCACCTCTCCACCGCAGCTAATTTCTCTCCAAGCGCCTGTACCTGGATAACCTCCTTTCTACAGGATAGAGTCATGAAGGTTTTTTCGGACTCTTTATGTGCCGACTCAAGTCACATCAAATGCGGCGTACCACAGGGATCCTGTATTGCCCCCACATTATACAATCTCTTTACTGGGCCACTCTTAATTCTGGACGCCCTAGGCATCTCTTACATCAACTAGGTGGATGATACTCAGGTATTAATCTCACTCTCAGGTGACTACCAGTCTGACCTTAACACCCTCAATACCATCTACTCTACCATCCAATCTTGGATGGCAGAGAACTGGCTCTGTCTCAATAGTGAGAAGACAGATCTTCTACTAATTGGATCCTCAGGCACCCTAGGAAAACTGGATGAGCAATACTCATCCTTCATTATCGACAATATCCCCATTCCAGTCTCCAAAGTTATTAAGACTCTGGGAGTGTACATCGAACCTGACCTATCCATGAACAGGCAAGTTAATGCCGTCGCCTCTGCATCAGCATACCACTCCAAACTGCTCAACGCAGCTAGACCCTTCCTCTCCCAAGAAAACTGTCTCACTATTGCCAGGGCGATTATCGGCTCCAAGATCGATTACTGCAATGCACTCTTTGTAGGGACCTCTCGCAAAAACCTGGCTAAACTCCAATTAGCTCAAAACAACGCTCTTAAAGCCACCACAGGCACCTCAAGACGCGACCACATCTTGGAAATCAGGAGGATGGTTCACTGGCTCCCCGTCAGGGAGAGGATTGTGTTCAAAACACTGGCCTTGACGCACAAATGCCTCCATGGGCTGGCGCCACTCTACCTACCCCACAGAATCATCCCCCACACCACTTCCAGACCATCTAGAACGGCCTACGCCAACAAAATAATTGCACCCATCACACACAAAGTGCGCGCTGGCGGCTCAAGCTTCCCCAACATGGCTGCCACCCACTGGAACGCTCTCCCACCAGAACTGCGGCAGATTGACTCTCACGCTGCCTTCAGGAAAATCATCAAGACTAGGCTCTTTGTCTAAACAGAGGCCTGAATAGCCTTAAGCAGATGCACTCACTGTTTGCCTCCCTGGAATGCCGATTGTAACTGTTCACCATGTATTTTATCATTCTGCACCAAGTATTTTTGTGGGGCCGCATTCTTGTAACCCTGAATCATGCCTTCTTACATGTCCTTCATAGCGCCTCAATGCCCGAGGGCTGCAGTGCGCTCTATAAATATAAAAATAAATAAATAAATAAAACTGCTATGAGGTGTGGTAGTCTGAATGTCGTTCAATAGATGATGCAGGGTGAAATAATACATGCTGAGGCGGATGTACTGTGGTTGTACGACAATGTTTAGCCTCCCATTTATGCTGTGTATTATACACTGTGCATGGTCACACCAGCCACATTGCCACAGTTGCAATCCTGTTCAGTCATGCATTGCTTGACATACCCATGGTGGCGTGGTTGTGCCTCTTACTTGTTGTCATCAATATGCATAATTGGTAAAATGTTTGCCCGTGATGTGTCATTTTGGGTTTGGGAGATTCAGGTCAGGAGTGTCTATCTCTGCATGCATTCTCCAATCACCGTCAATTGCCACCCAGGTGGAGTATGCACCCCCCCTTTCCCACCCAGGTGGAGTATGCATTCCCCCCTTTCCTACCCAGGTGGAGTATGCATCCCTACACATCAGTAGCCCATTGCACTGCCATGGCCCACTGAGGCAACTCACCAAGCAGCCAGGCACGAGGTCCAGCATGTCGCTCCATGTGATGGGGTAACGTGGAGTTACGCAGCACCATGGCATCATGTGTTGATCCGGGAAATCGGGCGCAGCAATGTGTGATGATCTTGCCGGAGTCAAATACCATTTGCACATTGATGGAACGGTATTGCTTGTGATTATTGCGGTACACCGCCTCTATGGCATGAGGGACTACCAATTCCACATGGGTGCACTCCAGGGCACCAACACATTTGGGCATGCCTGCCAGCGCATGGAAAGCTACTTTGGTGTCGGCTATCTGCTGGGCAGTCCGTGGTAGGGTATGTGGGTGCTTGCGTGCTTCAGGAGGGCATCCAGCACTTGGTTCAGCATTCGTGAAAATAGTGGTTGTGAAATGCCATGCAGCTGCCCCACTGTGTGTTGATAGGTGCCTGTGGCCAGGAAGTGGAGCAGAGACACCACTTTTAGTAGTGGGGAGATGGCAGTGCGTATTTCTATGAGGCTGGCAATGTTGTTGTGTATCATGTCTACTATGGTGGTGGTGATGGTGTCCCGGTCCAACCGGTACAGGGTGTGGATCTGCTCAAGGGCTCAAGGGTTAGGTTGAATGGCCTGGGTATGATGCAAGGGATTGGTGGCTGCCTACGAGGCACTGCTGGCTGCGCTGGTGGTAATTGCTGGCCCTGTCTCGCCTTCCTTCTCCTCCTGCGTCTCCTCTGTGCTGCCTGTTGTTGCTGCTGTAGTTGTTGTTGTAGTTGGTGTTGTTGCTGTAGTTGTAGCAGTACAGGCATGTCCTCCAGCGCCATGATTGCAACAGCTAGTGGTAGCATTTTGGTGTAGGAAGGGGGGTGGTGTGTGGGTGTACTCATTTCATACTGGCCCAGCCTCCATTGACTCCACCTATGGTGATTGTGTGCACCTGTGGCAGTTGCCTTGATTGCTGATTGCTGTTTGCGGGTGGTCCGCGATGCCTGTATGGCCGGGCTCGTGCAGCCCCTGATTACCACCTTCGGGGTGCCGGTATTTGCATGTCCGCGTGGGTTGTGATGTCCTCCTATTACCGAATGCCGGTATTTGCTCCCCGAAGGGGCGCGTGTACGCGCCCATGCCGGCATGAGGCGGCACGGTACGGGCGGTGCCGGTATTGGCGGGTTGTCGGATCGGAATTCCCCGGACCCGTTAACGATGCCGCTATTACCATTCTGCCTTCATTTTTCCATTACCTCCATTCTCGTAATGAGCCGTATGTGTTTGTCCTCGAACACCAGCGAGCTCACTGACCACATCCGCATATGGAAAAGATACCTTGATGATGTATTTCTCATATGGAGCGGTTCGGTTGAGGATTTGAAAGAGTTCCATCTTTGGCTAAATGACTGTGACAGAAACATCAAGTTCACAAAGGAATATAATACACATTCAGTGAATTTCTTAGATCTTAACATTCACAAAAAAGGGGTAAGCATGTGTACCACCCTTTTTAGGAAACCTACAGACAAAAACAGTCTCCTCCACTATACGAGCTTCCACCCAGAAAGGCTAAAAAGAAATCTACCATACGGACAGTTCCTGAGGATTCGCAGGAACTATGCAGAAAAGAGAGATTTTGAGACACATGCGATTCAACTCATAGATAGACTTATGACAAGAGGTTATCCACTGAATCTAGTGAGGAATAACTACAAAGCAAACACAGACAGAGTTATCTGCCTTAGACCCAACAAAAAGACCGCCACAGACAGACTAATTTGTGTAACTACTTTTACCCCCATCAGCAATGCCATCAAGAACATCATACATAAAAACTGATATTTGGTTGATCCTTTCTCTTTCGAGTTATGTGTGCAATCCTTTCATCAAATATGGATTCTTGGCCACTGCTTGGGTACTCTCTGACTGAAGTGTGGAGGAACAGATGTAAGGAATAGAAGTGGAGAGGGTGTATTCTGAGCCAGTGCTGCTGACCACAAGGATTAGATATTCACTGATGTGGGGCATTTTCCATGTTGCACCTTTATATGATTAAGGTTGCAGCCGAGAGGGATAAATGTATCTTTGTTGCTTCTAAATGCAAATAAAATATTAATAAAGAAATTGCTATGAATAAACATCAAGTGGGGAAAAAATATATGCCAGTATAAAAAAACATGTTCATGCTGGCTGCACCCGTACATGTGCATTCAGGTGATATGCAGGCAGACGGCAGTATTATCCTATAGCATTTTACACCTGTTGGATTTGACAGTAAAAATTGCCAAGTCACTGAAAGAAAGCAAGTTGGAAAAAGCTTCACTCAGAAAGCCAACCTAGACACACATCAGATGATCCACACCGGAGAGAGGCAGTTCCAATGCAAAGCATGTGAGAAAAGCTTCACTCAGAAAGTCAACCTAGACACACATGAGACGATGCATACTGGAGAGGCCATTCCAGTGCAATGTATGTGGACACAGTTTTGCAGTGAAATCCTGTACATACAAACATCAGAGGATTCATAGTTAAGACTGTAGGAGCATACAGAGTGTCTCAACAGCTATATGAAAAAATTATAAATAGGGGTACCTGATTGGGTCTTGATCTTACAGGCTTTCGTGACACTTTGGGCCTCATTACGAGGGAGGCGGAATGGGTTTAACGGCGCTGGTAAAGGTGCCAGTGCCGTTAATCCCATTCCGCCCTATTAAGAGGATCCCTTGCGGGACCCGCTCTGGATGTCTGGTCAAACCAGATGTCCTTTGCGTGTCCCGCGAGGGGACCAGGGAGCTAACAACGGGCCCGTTATTAACGAGCCAGTTGTTAGCTGCCTTTCAATTCCCATTGAGCCCTATAGGGGCTGAAATGGTAATAGGGATGTGTTCCCTGAATGGGGAAATACCGGGTCCTCCAAGTTTGAATGGCCCAGTATTTCCCCAATCAGGGACCACGGACCAGGACCTGAGTTTGGAGGCAGCCATGCCCTTATTAAGGGCATGGCTACCTCCAAACTCGCAATGAGGACCTTTACAGAAAAAATTGACCAATACCAATTTGTTAGGACAAAACAACACAAAACCCCTTTAGATTTGTGTTTTAGACTCTTCTAACATTACAAGTCCACCATACAGTATATGTCACTGTTTCATGTATTCATACTGATTGTAATTCAAAAATAACATTTAAGGAAACTGTATAAAAAATATTGAAAAAAATATCTTTATAAAAATATTTTTTGGCTTTTTCTCCTTGATATCATTCAAGTAAATACATATTTATGTCTCACATTCATACTCATTCATGAGAACTATATCAGCTGCCATACCTTCTCCACTCTTCTACGTGCTAATATTCACTTAAGTTGATCAGTGTTTGACAAAAGTTGGATATTTTTCTGTCCACACGTGTTTCAAGCGTAGCTCGTTGAGAACATGTTAGTGCCAAAAACCTGCTTTCACTGTTATCAGGACAAAAGGTGGTATGTGAGTGATCTGCCCTCCTTCTAAAGATCTGGTGTTCAGAAATGTCTACAATAAAGACATTGCAGCCTATTTGAAAAAATGTCTGTACAACTTTGTTTCGAAATGACTCACTATTTAATGCAAATTCAGAGTTAGAATAATTATAGTTCAATATTGCATACACCTTGCCGTTGTTTGCATGCACTTTTCTCTATTTTGTTTTGGCCCGTCTATACTGTACGGGATATCGATCATCTCAATATGTATAGGAGTGAAAGACACAGGGGGAACAATCAGTTGAATGGCCCTGGAAACTGCCAGTCTGTTTACATCTATGAGACCCAATCATGCACCCCTATTTATCATTTTTGATATGTACAGCCCGTGGCTGAAGGGTTAATTGTAGAATATATACAATTTAAGTACTAGGGAAATATCAATATGGAAAATATCAACATCTATTTGTTCTCTGATGAACATTATCAGAAGTTAATAAATGCACCACCAATGTTTGTCACAAATCGTGGCCATGAATGAAATGTAGGCATGCAAGACAAATGGAAAAAAATAAATCAAAAATAGAAACATCTTATTAGAACTGATTTACAGTGCAAGTTTATGCTGGAATATCTGATGGCCTGGAGTCATCTCAGAGGGGTTCCAGGTCATAAATATTCACACATATTCATTGACACTCCGCGCGTTAAAAAAACTTCAGTGGAGTGGGGAATAACTGCTCACGAGATTGGATCATCTTGATCATTGAGACAGCAGAAGAAGAGTCAAAGATACAGGGTGAAGAACTGGCGGCCCTGAAAAAACAGGTTTTGTACAATCAAGCAGTACAAGATGCTAAAAAACAGCTAGACAAGTTAGATGAAGAGATAGCCAAGTTCAAACAAATGAATTTAGATAGAAAGTTGCAGACATTGAAAAAAGATGTGACAAACTGCAAAAGAGGAAAAAACATATCTGTTTTTAAGGGATGGGTTCTATACAGAACAGAACATCAGAAATACTAAAAATCAACACAATCAATGTGTAACTTTCTCCAGCACACCAGGATCGTTAAGTGATTCAGATCCAACAACATTCAGTGGAGGGTCGGCGCCTAGTACATCAGCAAATGCAGGGCAAAAACAGGTTTCTAAGAGGGTGAAGAAGAGGGCGATACAGACAAAGACCACCACAGTCCAACCAGAGAATGAGAACAAGGCAGTGGTATTCAAACCAATGACGACAGATCATATACCTATCGTCAATGTATCCACCTATATCCTTGGTGAACCAGAACAACAATTTTTGGCTAAAGGACTGTCCTTTGTCTGTATGACAAAGGCTGATCCGTTTAGCCGTGAGATTGAAATGCAGAAACTTTTCAGAAACATAAGAATAAAACACTTTTTGAAGTCTATCTACCTCGACAACGGAAAGACAGGAGTTTTTAGACACTGAAATTGAAAATGTTACCAGTCTAAAGAAAGGATGATGTTTCATTCCCCCTAAACACACCTGTCGACCTTAGCTGGAAGCTTTTGAGAATATAGTGATCAGACAAGTACTTGAAGCAGCTAAGAAACACAATTTTAAAATAGACAATCTAGCTTTAGGGGAATGGAGAAGCTTAAGAAACATTGACAACAAACTAGATATAACTATAAAACCAGCTGATAAAGGTGGGGGTGTAGTTATTCTCAACACCGTAGATTACGATGAAGAATGTAAACATTTGTTAGCAGACACCACCTCGTAAAAAAAACTACAGTGAGATCCCACGATACATCTAAAAGATGAATTAGCCAGCCTTACTAACCATGCTGAGAAAGATTGCTGGATATCCAATGTAGAATCTCAGTTTCTACAAAAACAACATTCCAGAATAGATGCTTTCTACACCATCCCAAAAATGTATAAAAGCTTGACACATCCACAAGGTCGACCAATAATTTCAGGCATCATTTCTGTCCTGGAACCTCTATCGGTCTATGTGGAACATTTTTTAAATAATTCGTAGTGAAGACTCCCCCCTATGTGAAAGGCTCCACCGATATGATTAATATCTTAGAAACTATAGCCATTCAAACATCGGATATACTTGTCACCATGGACATAGAGGCACTGTATACCTCCATTCCTCAATTAGAGAGCCTTAAAATAGTGTTAGATACAAGTGAGGAACCGGACAAACCACCTACCAACTTCATCTTAGAATGTGCTAGACTATAATGGAAAATGTCTTTCTTTTTAGAAAACAGATGTACATTCAGACGAAAGGGGTGAGCATGGCAGCAACTTTTGTGCCAGACATGGCCAATTTGTATATGGCTAATTTTGAGACTATGTATTTGTCCTCGAACACCAGCAAACTCACTGACCACATCCGCATATGGAAAAGATACATTGATGATCTATTTCTCATATGGAGCGGTTCGGTTGAGGATTTGAAAGAGTTCCATCTTTGGCTAAATGACTGTGACAGAAACATCAAGTTCACAAAGGAACATAATACAAATTCAGTGAATTTCTTAGATCTTAAAATTCACAAAAGAGGGGTAAGCCTGTGTACCACTCTGTTTAGGAAACCTACAGACAAAAACAGTCTCCTCCACTATACGAGCTTCCACCCAGAAGAGCTAAAAAGAAATCTATCATATGGACAGTTCCTGAGGATTCGCAGTGTGTAATCCTTTCATCAAATATGGATTCTTGGCCACTGCTTGGGTACTCTCTGACTGAAGTGTGGAGGACCGGCTGTAAGGAATAGAAGTGGAGAGGGTGTATTCTGAGCCAGTGCTGCTGACCACAAGGATTAGATATTCACTGGTGTAGGGCATTTTCCATGTTACACCTTTATATGATTAAGGTTGCAGCCGAGAGGGATACATTCATCTTTGTTTCTTCAAAATGCAAATAGAATATTAATAAAGAAATTGGTATGTATAAATACCAAGTGGGGAAAAAATATATGCCAGTATAAAAAAACATGTTCATGCTGGCTGCACCCGTACATGTGCATCCAGGTGATATGCAGGCAGACGGCAGTATTATCCTATAGGATTTTACACCTGTTGGATTTGACAGTAAAAATTGCCAAGTCACTGAAAGAAAGCAAGTTGGAAAAAGCTTCACTCAGAAAGCCAACCTAGACACACATCAGATGATCCATACCGGAGAGAGGCAGTTCCAATGCAAAGCATGTGAGAAAAGCTTCACTCAGAAAGCCAACCTAGACACACATGAGACGATGCATACTGGAGAGGCCATTCCAGTGCAATGTATGTGGAACCAGTTTTGCAGTGAAATCCTGTACATACAAACATCAGAGGATTCATAGTTAAGACTGTAGGAGCATACAGAGTGTCTCAACAGCTTTATGAAAAAATTATAAATAGGGGTACCTGATTGGGTCTTGATCTTACAGGCTTTCATGACACTTTTGGCCTCATTACGAGGCAGGCGGAATGGGTTTAACGGCGCTGGTAAAGGTGCCAGTGCCATTAATCCCATTCCACCCTATTAAGAGGATCCCTTGCGGGACCCGCTCTGGATGTCTGGTCAGACCAGATGTCCTTTGCGTGTCCCGCGAGGAGACCAGGGAGCTAACAACGGGCCCGTTATTAACGAGCCCGTTGTTAGCTGCCTTTCAATTCCCATTGAGCCCTATGGGGGCTGAAATGGTAATAGGGATGTGTTCCCTGAATGGGGAAATACCGGGTCCTCCAAGTTTGAATGGCCCAGTATTTCCCCATTCAGGGACCACGGACCAGGACCTGAGTTTGGAGGCAGCCATGCCCCTATTAAGGGCATGGCTACCTCCAAACTCGCAATGAGGACCTTTACAGAAAAAATTGACCAAGACCAATTTGTTAGGACAAAACAACACAAAAACCCTTTAGATTTGTGTTTTAGACTCTTCTAACATTACGAGTCCACCATACAGTATATGTCACTGTTTCATTTATTCATACTGATTGTAATTCAAAAATAACATTTAAAGACACTGTATAAAAAATATTGAAAAAAATATCTTTATAAAAATATTTTTTGGCTTTTTCTCCTTGATATCATTCAAGTAAATACATATTTATGTCTCACATTCATACTCATTCATGAGAACTATATCAGCTGCCATACCTTCCCCACTCTTCTACGTGCTAATATTCACTTAAGTTGATCAGTGTTTGACAAAAGTTGGATATTTTTCTGTCCACACGTGTTTCAAGCGTAGCTCGTTGAGAACATGTTAGTGCCAAAAACCTGCTTTCACTGTTATCAGGACAAAAGGTGGTATGTGAGTGATCTGCCCTCCTTCTAAAGATCTGGTGTTCAGAAATGTCTACAATAAATACATTGCCGCCTATTAGAAAAAATGTCTCTACAACTTTGTTTCGAAATGACTCACTATTGTAATGCAAATTCAGAGTTTGATTAATTATAGTTCAATATTGCATACACCTTGCCGTTGTTTGCATGCACTTTTCTCTATTTTGTTTTGGCCCGTCTATACTGTACGGGATATCGATCATCTCAATATGTATAGGAGTGAAAGACACAGGGGGAACAATCAATTGAATGGCCCTGGAAACTGCCAGTCCGTTTACATCTATCAGACCCAATCATGCACCCCTATTTATAATTTTTGATATGTACAGCCCATGGCTGAAGGGTTAATTGTAGAATATATACAATTTAAGTACTAGGGAAATATCAATATGGAAAATGTCAACATCTATTTGTTCTCTGATGAACATTATCAGAAGTTAATAAATGCACTACCAATGTTTGTCACAAATCGTGGCCATGAATGAAATGTAGGCACGCAAGACAAATGGAAAAAAATAAATCAAAAATAGAAACATCTTATTAGAACTGATTTACAGAGCAAGTTTATGCTGGAATATCTGATGGCCTGGAGTCATCTCAGAGGGGTTCCAGGTCATAAATATTCACACATATTCATTGACACTCCTCGCGTTAAAAAACTTCAGTGGAGTGGGGAATAACTGCTCACGAGATTGGATCATCTTGATCATTGAGACAGCAGAAGAAGAGTCAAAGATACAGGGTGAAGAACTGGCGGCCCTGAAAAAACAGGTTTTGTACAATCAAGCAGTACAAGATGCTAAAAAACAGCTAGACAAGTTAGATGAAGAGATAGCCAAGTTCAAACAAATGAATTTAGATAGAAAGTTGCAGACATTGAAAAAAGATGTGACAAGCTGCAAAAGAGGAAAAAACATATCTGTTTTTAAGGGATGGGTTCTATACAGAACAGAACATCAGAAATACTAAAAATCAACACAATCAATGTGTAACTTTCTCCAACACACCAGGATCGTTAAGTGATTCAGATCCAACAACATTCAGTGGAGGGTCGGCGCCTAGTACATCAGCAAATGCAGGGCAAAAACAGGTTTTTAAGAGGGTGAAGAAGAGGGCGATACAGACAAAGACCACCACAGTCCAACCAGAGAATGAGAACAAGGCAGTGGTATTCAAACCAATGACTACAGATCATATACCTATCGTCAATGTATCCACCTATATCCTTGGTGAACCAGAACAACAATTTTTGGCTAAAGGACTGTCCTTTGTCTGTATGACAAAGGCTGATCCGTTTAGCCGTGAGATTGAAATGCAGAAACTTTTCAGAAACATAAGAATAAAACACTTTTTGAAGTCTATCTACCTCGACAACGGAAAGACAGGAGTTTTTAGACACTGAAATTGAAAATGTTACCAGTCTAAAGAAAGGATGATGTTTCATTCCCCCTAAACACACCTGTCGACCTTAGCTGGAAGCTTTTGAGAATATAGTGATCAGACAAGTACTTGAAGCAGCTAAGAAACACAATTTTAAAATAGACAATCTAGCTGTAGGGGAATGGAGTAGCTTAAGAAACATTGACAACAAACTAGATAGAACTATAAAACCAGCAGATAAAGGTGGGGGTGTAGTTATTCTCAACACCGTAGATTACGATGAAGAATGTAAACATTTGTTAGCAGACACCACCTCGTAAAAAAAACTACAGTGAGATCCCACGATACATCTAAAAGATGAATTAGCCAGCCTTACTAACCATGCTGAGAAAGATTGCTGGATATCCAATGTAGAATCTCAGTTTCTACAAAAACAACATTCCAGAATAGTTGCTTTCTACACCATCCCAAAAATGTATAAAAGCTTGACACATCCACAAGGTCGACCAATAATTTCAGGTATCATTTCTGTCCTGGAACCTCTATCGGTCTATGTGGAACATTTTTTAAATAATTTGTAGTGAAGACTCCCCCCTATGTGAAAGGCTCCACCGATATGATTAATATCTTAGAAACTATAGCCATTCAAACATCGGATATACTTGTCACCATGGACATAGAGGCACTGTATACCTCGATTCCTCAATTAGAGAGCCTTAAAATAGTGTTAGATACAAGTGAGGAACCGGACAAACCACCTACCAACTTCATCTTAGAATGTGCTAGACTATAATGGAAAATGTCTTTCTTTTTAGAAAACAGATGTACATTCAGACGAAAGGGGTGAGCATGGCAGCAACTTTTGTGCCAGACATGGCCAATTTGTATATGGCTAATTTTGAGACTATGTATTTGTCCTCGAACACCAGCAAACTCACTGACCACATCCGCATATGGAAAAGATACATTGATGATCTATTTCTCATATGGAGCGGTTCGGTTGAGGATTTGAAAGAGTTCCATCTTTGGCTAAATGACTGTGACAGAAACATCAAGTTCACAAAGGAACATAATACAAATTCAGTGAATTTCTTAGATCTTAAAATTCACAAAAGAGGGGTAAGCCTGTGTACCACTCTGTTTAGGAAACCTACAGACAAAAACAGTCTCCTCCACTATACGAGCTTCCACCCAGAAGGGCTAAAAAGAAATCTACCATATGGACAGTTCCTGAGGATTCGCTGTGTGCAATCCTTTCATCAAATATGGATTCTTGGCCACTGCTTGGGTACTCTCTGACTGAAGTGTGGAGGACCGGCTGTAAGGAATAGAAGTGGAGAGGGTGTATTCTGAGCCAGTGCTGCTGACCACAAGGATTAGATATTCACTGGTGTGGGGCATTTTCCATGTTGCACCTTTATATGATTAAGGTTGCAGCCGAGAGGGATAAATGTATCTTTGTTGCTTCTAAATGCAAATAAAATATTAATAAAGAAATTGCTATGAATAAACATCAAGTGGGGAAAAAATATATGCCAGTATAAAAAAACATGTTCATGCTGGCTGCACCCGTACATGTGCATCCAGGTGATATGCAGGCAGACGGCAGTATTATCCTATAGGATTTTACACCTGTTGGATTTGACAGTAAAAATTGCCAAGTCACTGAAAGAAAGCAAGTTGGAAAAAGCTTCACTCAGAAAGCCAACCTAGACACACATCAGATGATCCATACCGGAGAGAGGCAGTTCCAATGCAAAGCATGTGAGAAAAGCTTCACTCAGAAAGCCAACCTAGACACACATGAGACGATGCATACTGGAGAGGCCATTCCAGTGCAATGTATGTGGACACAGTTTTGCAGTGAAATCCTGTACATACAAACATCAGAGGATTCATAGTTAAGACTGTAGGAGCATACAGAGTGTCTCAACAGCTTTATGAAAAAATTATAAATAGGGGTACCTGATTGGGTCTTGATCTTACAGGCTTTCATGACACTTTGGGCCTCATTACGAGGCAGGCGGAATGGGTTTAACGGCGCTGGTAAAGGTGCCAGTGCCGTTAATCCCATTCCGCCCTATTTAGAGGATCCCTTGCGGGACCCGCTCTGGATGTCTGGTCACACCAGATGTCCTTTGCGTGTCCCGCGAGGGGACCAGGGAGCTAACAACGGGCCTGTTATTAACGAGCCCGTTGTTAGCTGCCTTTCAATTCCCATTGAGCCCTATGGGGGCTGAAATGGTAATAGGGATGTGTTCCCTGAATGGGGAAATACCGGGTCCTCCAAGTTTGAATGGCCCAGTATTTCCTCATTCAGGGACCACGGACCAGGACCTGAGTTTGGAGGCAGCCATGCCCTTATTAAGGGCCTGGCTACCTCCAAACTCGCAATGAGGACCTTTACAGAAAACATTGACCAAGACCAATTCGTTAGGACAAAACAACACAAAAACCCTTTAGATTTGTGTTTTAGACTCTTCTAACATTACGAGTCCACCATACAGTATATGTCACTGTTTCATTTATTCATACTGGTTGTAATTCAAAAATAACATTTAAGGACACTGTATAAAAAAATATTGAAAAAAATATCTTTATAAAAATATTTTTTGGCTTTTTCTCCTTGATATCATTCAAGTAAATACATATTTATGTCTCACATTCATACTCATTCATGAGAACTATATCAGCTGCCATACCTTCTCCACTCTTCTACGTGCTAATATTCACTTAAGTTGATCAGTGTTTGACAAAAGTTGGATATTTTTCTGTCCACACGTGTTTCAAGCGTAGCTCGTTGAGAACATGTTAGTGCCAAAAACCTGCTTTCACTGTTATCAGGACAAAAGGTGGTATGTGAGTGATCTGCCCTCCTTCTAAAGATCTGGTGTTCAGAAATGTCTACAATAAATACATTGCAGCCTATTAGAAAAAATGTCTGTACAACTTTGTTTCGAAATGACTCACTATTGTAATGCAAATTCAGGGTTAGATTAATTATAGTTCAATATTGCATACACCTTGCCATTGTTTGCATGCACTTTTTTCTATTTTGTTTTGGCCCGTCTATACTGTACGGGATATCGATCATCTCAATATGTATAGGAGTGAAAGACACAGGGGGAACAATCAATTGAATGGCCCTGGAAACTGCCAGTCCGTTTACATCTATCAGACCCAATCATGCACCCCTATTTATAATTTTTGATATGTACAGCCCATGGCTGAAGGGTTAATTGTAGAATATATACAATTTAAGTACTAGGGAAATATCAATATGGAAAATGTCAACATCTATTTGTTCTCTTATGAACATTATCAGAAGTTAATAAATGCACTACCAATGTTTGCCACAAATCGTGGCCATGAATGAAATGTAGGCACGCAAGACAAATGGAAAAAAATAAATCAAAAATAGAAACATCTTATTAGAACTGATTTACAGAGCAAGTTTATGCTGGAATATCTGATGGCCTGGAGTCATCTCAGAGGGGTTCCAGGTCATAAATATTCACACATATTCATTGACACTCCTCGCGTTAAAAAACTTCAGTGGAGTGGGGAATAATTGCTCACGAGATTGGATAATCTTGATCATTGAGGCAGCAGAAGAAGAGTCAAAGATACAGGGTGAAGAACTGGCAGCCCTGAAAAAACAGGTTTTGTACAATCAAGCAGTACAAGATGCTAAAAACAGCTAGACAAGTTAGATGAAGAGATAGCCAAGTTCAAACAAATGAATTTAGATAGAAAGTTGCAGACATTGAAAAAAGATGTGACAAGCTGCAAAAGAGGAAAAAACATATCTGTTTTTAAGGGATGGGTTCTATACAGAACAGAACATCAGAAATACTAAAAATCAACACAATCAATGTGTAACTTTCTCCAACACACCAGGATCGTTAAGTGATTCAGATCCAACAACATTCAGTGGAGGGTCGGCGCCTAGTACATCAGCAAATGCAGAGCAAAAACAGGTTTTTAAGAGGGTGAAGAAGAGGGCGATACAGACAAAGACCACCACAGTCCAACCAGAGAATGAGAACAAGGCAGTGGTATTCAAACCAATGACGACAGATCATATACCTATCGTCAATGTATCCACCTATATCCTTGGTGAACCAGAACAACAATTTTTGGCTAAAGGACTGTCCTTTGTCTGTATGACAAAGGCCGATCCGTTTAGCCGTGAGATTGAAATGCAGAAACCTTTCAGAAACATAAGAATAAAACACTTTTTGAAGTCTATCTACCTCGACAACGGAAAGACAGGAGTTTTTAGACACTGAAATTGAAAATGTTACCAGTCTAAAGAAAGGATGATGTTTCATTCCCCCTAAACACACCTGTCGACCTTAGCTGAAAGCTTTTGAGAATATAGTGATCAGACAAGTACTTGAAGCAGCTAAGAAACACAATTTTAAAATAGACAATCTAGCTGTGGGGGAATGGAGTAGCTTAAGAAACATTGACAACAAACTAGATATAACTATAAAACCAGCTGATAAAGGTGGGGGTGTAGTTATTCTCAACACCGTAGATTACGATGAAGAATGTAAACATTTGTTAGCAGACACCACCTCGTAAAAAAAACTACAGTGAGATCCCACGATACATCTAAAAGATGAATTAGCCAGCCTTACTAACCATGCTGAGAAAGATTGCTGGATATCCAATGTAGAATCTCAGTTTCTACAAAAACAACATTCCATAATAGTTGCTTTCTACACCATCCCAAAAATGTATAAAAGCTTGACACATCCACAAGGTCGACCAATAATTTCAGGTATCATTTCTGTCCTGGAACCTCTATCGGTCTATGTGGAACATTTTTTAAATAATTCGTAGTGAAGACTCCCCCCTATGTGAAAGGCTCCACCGATATGATTAATATCTTAGAAACTATAGCCATTCAAACATCGGATATACTTGTCACCATGGACATAGAGGCACTGTATACCTCGATTCCTCAATTAGAGAGCCTTAAAATAGTGTTAGATACAAGTGAGGAACCGGACAAACCACCTACCAACTTCATCTTAGAATGTGCTAGACTATAATGGAAAATGTCTTTCTTTTTAGAAAACAGATGTACATTCAGACGAAAGGGGTGAGCATGGCAGCAACCTTTGTGCCAGACATGGCCAATTTGTAAATGGCTAATTTTGAGACTATGTATTTGTCCTCGAACACCAGCAAACTCACTGACCACATCCGCATATGGAAAAGATACATTGATGATCTATTTCTCATAAGGAGCGGTTCGGTTGAGGATTTGAAAGAGTTCCATCTTTGGCTAAATGACTGTGACAGAAACATCAAGTTCACAAAGGAACATAATACAAATTCAGTGAATTTCTTAGATCTTAAAATTCACAAAAGAGGGGTAAGCCTGTGTACCACTCTGTTTAGGAAACCTACAGACAAAAACAGTCTCCTCCACTATACGAGCTTCCACCCAGAAGGGCTAAAAAGAAATCTACCATATGGACAGTTCCTGAGGATTCGCTGTGTGCAATCCTTTCATCAAATATGGATTCTTGGCCACTGCTAGGGGACTCTCTGACTGAAGTGTGGAGGACCGGCTGTAAGGAATAGAAGTGGAGAGGGTGTATTCTGAGCCAGTGCTGCTGACCACAAGGATTAGATATTCACTGGTGTGGGGCATTTTCCATGTTGCACCTTTATATGATTAAGGTTGCAGCCGAGAGGGATAAATGTATCTTTGTTGCTTCTAAATGCAAATAAAATATTAATAAAGAAATTGCTATGAATAAACATCAAGTGGGGAAAAAATATATGCCAGTATAAAAAAACATGTTCATGCTGGCTGCACCCGTACATGTGCATCCAGGTGATATGCAGGCAGACGGCAGTATTATCCTATAGGATTTTACACCTGTTGCATTTGACAGTAAAAAATGCCAAGTCACTGAAAGAAAGCAAGTTGGAAAAAGCTTCACTCAGAAAGCCAACCTAGACACACATCAGATGATCCACACCGGAGAGAGGCAGTTCCAATGCAAAGCATCTGAGAAAAGCTTCACTCAGAAAGCCAACCTAGACACACATGAGACGATGCATACTGGAGAGGCCATTCCAGTGCAATGTATGTGGACACAGTTTTGCAGTGAAATCCTGTACATACAAACATCAGAGGATTCATAGTTAAGACTGTAGGAGCATACAGAGTGTCTCAACAGCTTTATGAAAAAATTATAAATAGGGGTACCTGATTGGGTCTTGATCTTACAGGCTTTCATGACACTTTGGGCCTCATTACGAGGCAGGCGGAATGGGTTTAACGGCGCTGGTAAAGGTGCCAGTGCCGTTAATCCCATTCCGCCCTATTAAGAGGATCCCTTGCGGGACCCGCTCTGGATGTCTGGTCAGACCAGATGTCCTTTGCGTGTCCCGCGAGGGGACCAGGGAGCTAACAACGGGCCTGTTATTAACGAGCCCGTTGTTAGCTGCCTTTCAATTCCCATTGAGCCCTATGGGGGCTGAAATGGTAATAGGGATGTGTTCCCTGAATGGGGAAATACAAGGTCCTCCAAGTTTGAATGGCCCAGTATTTCCCCATTCAGGGACCACGGACCAGGACCTGAGTTTGGAGGCAGCCATGCCCTTATTAAGGGCCTGGCTACCTCCAAACTCGCAATGAGGACCTTTACAGAAAACATTGACCAAGACCAATTTGTTAGGACAAAACAACACAAAAACCCTTTAGATTTGTGTTTTAGACTCTTCTAACATTACGAGTCCACCATACAGTATATGTCACTGTTTCATTTATTCATACTGATTGTAATTCAAAAATAACATTTAAGGACACTGTATAAAAAAATATTGAAAAAAATATCTTTATAAAAATATTTTTTGGCTTTTTCTCCTTGATATCATTCAAGTAAATACATATTTATGTCTCACATTCATACTCATTCATGAGAACTATATCAGCTGCCATACCTTCTCCACTCTTCTACGTGCTAATATTCACTTAAGTTGATCAGTGTTTGACAAAAGTTGGATATTTTTCTGTCCACACGTGTTTCAAGCGTAGCTCCTTGAGAACATGTTAGTGCCAAAAACCTGCTTTCACTGTTATCAGGACAAAAGGTGGTATGTGAGTGATCTGCCCTCCTTCTAAAGATCTGGTGTTCAGAAATGTCTACAATAAAGACATTGCAGCCTATTAGAAAAAATGTCTGTACAACTTTGTTTCGAAATGACTCACTATTGTAATGCAAATTCAGAGTTAGATTAATTATAGTTCAATATTGCATACACCTTGCCGTTGTTTGCATGCACTTTTTTCTATTTTGTTTTGGCCCGTCTATACTGTACGGGATATCGATCATCTCAATATGTATAGGAGTGAAAGACACAGGGGGAACAATCAATTGAATGGCCCTGGAAACTGCCAGTCCGTTTACATCTATCAGACCCAATCATGCACCCCTATTTATAATTTTTGATATGTACAGCCCGTGGCTGAAGGGTTAATTGTAGAATATATACAATTTAAGTACTAGGGAAATACCAATATGGAAAATGTCAACATCTATTTGTTCTCTGATGAACATTATCAGAAGTTAATAAATGCACCAGCAATGTTTGTCACAAATCATGGCCATGAATGAAAAGTAGGCACGCAAGACAAATGGAAAAAAATAAATCAAAAATAGAAACATCTTATTAGAACTGATTTACAGAGCAAGTTTATGCTGGAATATCTGATGGCCTGGAGTCATCTCAGAGGTGTTCCAGGTCATAAATATTCACACATATTCATTGACACTCCTCGCATTAAAAAACTTCAGTGGAGTGGGGAATAACTGCTCACGAGATTGGATCATCTTGATCATTGAGACAGCAGAAGAAGAGTCAAAGATACAGGGTGAAGAACGGCGGCCCTGAAAAAACAGGTTTTGTACAATCAAGCAGTACAAGATGCTAAAAAACAGCTAGACAAGTTAGATGAAGAGATAGCCAAGTTCAAACAAATGAATTTAGATAGAAAGTTGCAGACATTGTAAAAAGATGTGACAAACTGCAAAAGAGGAAAAAACATATCTGTTTTTAAGGGATGGGTTCTATACAGAACAGAACATCAGAAATACTAAAAATCAACACAATCAATGTGTAACTTTCTCCAGCACACCAGGATCGTTAAGTGATTCAGATCCAACAACATTCAGTGGAGGGTCGGCGCCTAGTACATCAGCAAATGCAGGGCAAAAACAGGTTTCTAAGAGGGTGAAGAAGAGGGCGATACAGACAAAGACCACCACAGTCCAACCAGAGAATGAGAACAAGGCAGTGGTATTCAAACCAATGACGACAGATCATATACCTATCGTCAATGTATCCACCTATATCCTTGGTGAACCAGAACAACAATTTTTGGCTAAAGGACTGTCCTTTGTCTGTATGACAAAGGCTGATCTGTTTAGCTGTGAGATTGAAATGCAGAAACTTCTCAGAAACATAAGAATAAAACACTTTTTGAAGTCTATCTACCTCGACAACGGATAGACAGGAGTTTTTAGACACTGAAATTGAAAATGTTACCAGTCTAAAGAAAGGATGATGTTTCATTCCCCCTAAACACACCTGTCGACCTTAGCTGGAAGCTTTTGAGAATATAGTGATCAGACAAGTACTTGAAGCAGCTAAGAAACACAATTTTAAAATAGACAATCTAGCTGTAGGGGAATGGAGAAGCTTAAGAAACATTGACAACAAACTAGATATAACTATAAAACCAGCTGATAAAGGTGGGGGTGTAGTTATTCTCAACACCGTAGATTACGATGAAGAATGTAAACATTTGTTAGCAGACACCACCTCGTAAAAAAAACTACAGTGAGATCCCACGATACATCTAAAAGATGAATTAGCCAGCCTTACTAACCATGCTGAGAAAGATTGCTGGATATCCAATGTAGAATCTCAGTTTCTACAAAAACAACATTCCAGAATAGATGCTTTCTACACCATCCCAAAAATGTATAAAAGCTTGACACATCCACAAGGTCGACCAATAATTTCAGGTATCATTTCTGTCCTGGAACCTCTATCGGTCGATGTGGAACATTTTCTAAATAATTCGTAGTGAAGACTCCCCCCTATGTGAAAGGCTCCACCGATATGATTAATATCTTAGAAACTATAGCCATTCAAACATCGGATATACTTGTCACCATGGACATAGAGGCACTGTATACCTCCATTCCTCAATTAGAGAGCCTTAAAATAGTGTTAGATACAAGTGAGGAACCGGACAAACCACCTACCAACTTCATCTTAGAATGTGCTAGACTATAATGGAAAATGTCTTTCTTTTTAGAAAACAGATGTACATTCAGACGAAAGGGGTGAGCATGGCAGCAACATTTGTGCCAGACATGGCCAATTTGTATATGGCTAATTTTGAGACTATGTATTTGTCCTCGAACACCAGCAAACTCACTGACCACATCCGCATATGGAAAAGATACATTGATGATCTATTTCTCATATGGAGCGGTTCGGTTGAGGATTTGAAAGAGTTCCATCTTTGGCTAAATGACTGTGACAGAAACATCAAGTTCACAAAGGAACATAATACAAATTCAGTGAATTTCTTAGATCTTAAAATTCACAAAAGAGGGGTAAGCCTGTGTACCACTCTGTTTAGGAAACCTACAGACAAAAACAGTCTCCTCCACTATACGAGCTTCCACCCAGAAGGGCTAAAAAGAAATCTACCATATGGACAGTTCCTGAGGATTCGCTGTGTGCAATCCTTTCATCAAATATGGATTCTTGGCCACTGCTTGAGTACTCTCTGACTGAAGTGTGGAGGACCGGCTGTAAGGAATAGAAGTGGAGAGGGTGTATTCTGAGCCAGTGCTGCTGACCACAAGGATTAGATATTCACTTGTGTGGGGCATTTTCCATGTTGCACCTTTATATGATTAAGGTTGCAGCCGAGAGGGATACATTCATCTTTGTTGCTTCTAAATGCAAATAGAATATTAATAAAGAAATTGGTATGTATAAATACCAAGTGGGGAAAAAATATATGCCAGTATAAAAAAACATGTTCATGCTGGCTGCACCCGTACATGTGCATCCAGGTGATATGCAGGCAGACGGCAGTATTATCCTATAGGATTTTACACCTGTTGGATTTGACAGTAAAAATTGCCAAGTCACTGAAAGAAAGCAAGTTGGAAAAAGCTTCACTCAGAAAGTCAACCTAGACACACATCAGATGATCCATACCGGAGAGAGGCAGTTCCAATGCAAAGCATGTGAGAAAAGCTTCACTCAGAAAGCCAACCTAGACACACATGAGACGATGCATACTGGAGAGGCCATTCCAGTGCAATGTATGTGGAACCAGTTTTGCAGTGAAATCCTGTACATACAAACATCAGAGGATTCATAGTTAAGACTGTAGGAGCATACAGAGTGTCTCAACAGCTTTATGAAAAAATTATAAATAGGGGTACCTGATTGGGTCTTGATCTTACAGGCTTTCATGACACTTTGGGCCTCATTACGAGGCAGGCGGAATGGGTTTAACGGCGCTGGTAAAGGTGCCAGTGCCGTTAATCCCATTCCGCCCTATTAAGAGGATCCCTTGCGGGACCCGCTCTGGATGTCTGGTCAGACCAGATGTCCTTTGCGTGTCCCGCGAGGGGACCAGGGAGCTAACAACGGGCCTGTTATTAACGAGCCCGTTGTTAGCTGCCTTTCAATTCCCATTGAGCCCTATGGGGGCTGAAATGGTAATAGGGATGTGTTCCCTGAATGGGGAAATACCGGGTCCTCCAGGTTTGAATGGCCCAGTATTTCCCCATTCAGGGACCACGGACCAGGACCTGAGTTTGGAGGCAGCCATGCCCTTATTAAGGGCCTGGCTACCTCCAAACTCGCAATGAGGACCTTTACAGAAAACATTGACCAAGTCCAATTTGTTAGGACAAAACAACACAAAAACCCTTTAGATTTGTGTTTTAGACTCTTCTAACATTACGAGTCCACCATACAGTATATGTCACTGTTTCATTTAGTCATACTGATTGTAATTCAAAAATAACATTTAAGGACACTGTATAAAAAAATATTGAAAAAAATATCTTTATAAAAATATTTTTTGGCTTTTTCTCCTTGATATCATTCAAGTAAATACATATTTATGTCTCACATTCATACCCATTCATGAGAACTATATCAGCTGCCATACCTTCTCCACTCTTCTACGTGCTAATATTCACTTAAGTTGATCAGTGTTTGACAAAAGTTGGATATTTTTCTGTCCACACGTGTTTCAAGCGTAGCTCGTTGAGAACATGTTAGTGCCAAAAACCTGCTTTCACTGTTATCAGGACAAAAGGTGGTATGTGAGTGATCTGCCCTCCTTCTAAAGATCTGGTGTTCAGAAATGTCTACAATAAAGACATTGCAGCCTATTAGAAAAAATGTCTGTACAACTTTGTTTCGAAATGACTCACTATTGTAATGCAAATACAGAGTTAGATTAATTACAGTTCAATATTGCATACACCTTGCCGTTGTTTGCATGCACTTTTCTCTATTTTGTTTTGGCCCGTCTATACTGTACGGGATATCGATCATCTCAATATGTATAGGAGTGAAAGACACAGGGGGAACAATCAATTGAATGGCCCTGGAAACTGCCAGTCCGTTTACATCTATCAGACCCAATCATGCACCCCTATTTATAATTTTTGATATGTACAGCCCGTGGCTGAAGGGTTAATTGTAGAATATATACAATTTAAGTACTAGGGAAATATCAATATGGAAAATGTCAACATCTATTTGTTCTCTGATGAACATTATCAGAAGTTAATAAATGCACCACCAATGTTTGTCACAAATCGTGGCCATGAATGAAATGTAGGCACGCAAGACAAATGGAAAAAAATAAATCAAAAATAGAAACATCTTATTAGAACTGATTTACAGAGCAAGTTTATGCTGGAATATCTGATGGCCTGGAGTCATCTCAGAGGGGTTCCAGGTCATAAATATTCACACATATTCATTGACACTCCTCGCGTTAAAAAACTTCAGTGGAGTGGGGAATAACTGCTCACGAGATTGTATCATCTTGATCATTGAGGCAGCAGAAGAAGAGTCAAAGATACAGGGTGAAGAACTGGCGGCCCTGAAAAAACAGGTTTTGTACAATCAAGCAGTACAAGATGCTAAAAAACAGCTAGACAAGTTAGATGAAGAGATAGCCAAGTTCAAACAAATGAATTTAGATAGAAAGTTGCAGACATTGAAAAAAGATGTGACAAACTGCAAAAGAGGAAAAAACATATCTGTTTTTAAGGGATGGGTTCTATACAGAACAGAACATCAGAAATACTAAAAATCAACACAATCAATGTGTAACTTTCTCCAACACACCAGGATCGTTAAGTGATTCAGATCCAACAACATTCAGTGGAGGGTCGGCGCCTAGTACATCAGCAAATGCAGGGCAAAAACAGGTTTTTAAGAGGGTGAAGAAGAGGGCGATACAGACAAAGACCACCACAGTCCAACCAGAGAATGAGAACAAGGCAGTGGTATTCAAACCAATGACGACAGATCAAATACCTATCGTCAATGTATCCACCTATATCCTTGGTGAACCAGAACAACAATTTTTGGCTAAAGGACTGTCCTTTGTCTGTATGACAAAGGCTGATCCGTTTAGCCGTGAGATTGAAATGCAGAAACTTTTCAGAAACATAAGAATAAAACACTTTTTGAAGTCTATCTACCTCGACAACGGAAAGACAGGAGTTTTTAGACACTGAAATTGAAAATGTTACCAGTCTAAAGAAAGGATGATGTTTCATTCCCCCTAAACACACCTGTCGACCTTAGCTGGAAGCTTTTGAGAATATAGTGATCAGACAAGTACTTGAAGCAGCTAAGAAACACAATTTTAAAATAGACAATCTAGCTTTAGGGGAATGGAGTAGCTTAAGAAACATTGACAACAAACTAGATATAACTATAAAACCAGCTGATAAAGGTGGGGTTGTAGTTATTCTCAACACCGTAGATTACGATGAAGAATGTAAACATTTGTTAGCAGACACCACCTCGTAAAAAAAACTACAGTGAGATCCCACGATACATCTAAAAGATGAATTAGCCAGCCTTACTAACCATGCTGAGAAAGATTGCTGGATATCCAATGTAGAATCTCAGTTTCTACAAAAACAACATTCCAGAATAGTTGCTTTCTACACCATCCCAAAAATGTATAAAAGCTTGACACATCCACAAGGTCGACCAATAATTTCAGGTATCATTTCTGTCCTGGAACCTCTATCGGTCTATGTGGAACATTTTTTAAATAATTCGTAGTGAAGACTCCCCCCTATGTGAAAGGCTCCACCGATATGATTAATATCTTAGAAACTATAGCCATTCAAACATCGGATATACTTGTCACCATGGACATAGAGGCACTGTATACCTCCATTCCTCAATTAGAGAGCCTTAAAATAGTGTTAGATACAAGTGAGGAACCGGACAAACCACCTACCAACTTCATCTTAGAATGTGCTAGACTATAATGGAAAATGTCTTTCTTTTTAGAAAACAGATGTACATTCAGACGAAAGGGGTGAGCATGGCAGCAACTTTTGTGCCAGACATGGCCAATTTGTATATGGCTAATTTTGAGACTATGTATTTGTCCTCGAACACCAGCAAACTCACTGACCACATCCGCATATGGAAAAGATACATTGATGATCTATTTCTCATATGGAGCGGTTCGGTTGAGGATTTGAAAGAGTTCCATCTTTGGCTAAATGACTGTGACAGAAACATCAAGTTCACAAAGGAACATAATACAAATTCAGTGAATTTCTTAGATCTTAAAATTCACAAAAGAGGGGTAAGCCTGTGTACCACTCTGTTTAGGAAACCTACAGACAAAAACAGTCTCCTCCACTATACGAGCTTCCACCCAGAAGAGCTAAAAAGAAATCTATCATATGGACAGTTCCTGAGGATTCGCTGTGTGCAATCCTTTCATCAAATATGGATTCTTGGCCACTGCTTGGGTACTCTCTGACTGAAGTGTGGAGGACCGGCTGTAAGGAATAGAAGTGGAGAGGGTGTATTCTGAGCCAGTGCTGCTGACCACAAGGATTAGATATTCACTGGTGTAGGGCATTTTCCATGTTACACCTTTATATGATTAAGGTTGCAGCCGAGAGGGATACATTCATCTTTGTTTCTTCAAAATGCAAATAGAATATTAATAAAGAAATCGGTATGTATAAATACCAAGTGGGGAAAAAATATATGCCAGTATAAAAAAACAAGTTCATGCTGGCTGCACCCGTACATGTGCATCCAGGTGATATGCAGGCAGACGGCAGTATTATCCTATAGGATTTTACACCTGTTGGATTTGACAGTAAAAATTGCCAAGTCACTGAAAGAAAGCAAGTTGGAAAAAGCTTCACTCAGAAAGCCAACCTAGACACACATCAGATGATCCATACCGGAGAGAGGCAGTTCCAATGCAAAGCATGTGAGAAAAGCTTCACTCAGAAAGCCAACCTAGACACACATGAGACGATGCATACTGGAGAGGCCATTCCAGTGCAATGTATGTGGAACCAGTTTTGCAGTGAAATCCTGTACATACAAACATCAGAGGATTCATAGTTAAGACTGTAGGAGCATACAGAGTGTCTCAACAGCTTTATGAAAAAATTATAAATAGGGGTACCTGATTGGGTCTTGATCTTACAGGCTTTCATGACACTTTTGGCCTCATTACGAGGCAGGCGGAATGGGTTTAACGGCGCTGGTAAAGGTGCCAGTGCCATTAATCCCATTCCACCCTATTAAGAGGATCCCTTGCGGGACCCGCTCTGGATGTCTGGTCAGACCAGATGTCCTTTGCGTGTCCCGCGAGGAGACCAGGGAGCTAACAACGGGCCCGTTATTAACGAGCCCGTTGTTAGCTGCCTTTCAATTCCCATTGAGCCCTATGGGGGCTGAAATGGTAATAGGGATGTGTTCCCTGAATGGGGAAATACCGGGTCCTCCAAGTTTGAATGGCCCAGTATTTCCCCATTCAGGGACCACGGACCAGGACCTGAGTTTGGAGGCAGCCATGCCCCTATTAAGGGCATGGCTACCTCCAAACTCGCAATGAGGACCTTTACAGAAAAAATTGACCAAGACCAATTTGTTAGGACAAAACAACACAAAAACCCTTTAGATTTGTGTTTTAGACTCTTCTAACATTACGAGTCCACCATACAGTATATGTCACTGTTTCATTTATTCATACTGATTGTAATTCAAAAATAACATTTAAAGACACTGTATAAAAAATATTGAAAAAAATATCTTTATAAAAATATTTTTTGGCTTTTTCTCCTTGATATCATTCAAGTAAATACATATTTATGTCTCACATTCATACTCATTCATGAGAACTATATCAGCTGCCATACCTTCCCCACTCTTCTACGTGCTAATATTCACTTAAGTTGATCAGTGTTTGACAAAAGTTGGATATTTTTCTGTCCACACGTGTTTCAAGCGTAGCTCGTTGAGAACATGTTAGTGCCAAAAACCTGCTTTCACTGTTATCAGGACAAAAGGTGGTATGTGAGTGATCTGCCCTCCTTCTAAAGATCTGGTGTTCAGAAATGTCTACAATAAATACATTGCCGCCTATTAGAAAAAATGTCTCTACAACTTTGTTTCGAAATGACTCACTATTGTAATGCAAATTCAGAGTTTGATTAATTATAGTTCAATATTGCATACACCTTGCCGTTGTTTGCATGCACTTTTCTCTATTTTGTTTTGGCCCGTCTATACTGTACGGGATATCGATCATCTCAATATGTATAGGAGTGAAAGACACAGGGGGAACAATCAATTGAATGGCCCTGGAAACTGCCAGTCCGTTTACATCTATCAGACCCAATCATGCACCCCTATTTATAATTTTTGATATGTACAGCCCATGGCTGAAGGGTTAATTGTAGAATATATACAATTTAAGTACTAGGGAAATATCAATATGGAAAATGTCAACATCTATTTGTTCTCTGATGAACATTATCAGAAGTTAATAAATGCACTACCAATGTTTGTCACAAATCGTGGCCATGAATGAAATGTAGGCACGCAAGACAAATGGAAAAAAATAAATCAAAAATAGAAACATCTTATTAGAACTGATTTACAGAGCAAGTTTATGCTGGAATATCTGATGGCCTGGAGTCATCTCAGAGGGGTTCCAGGTCATAAATATTCACACATATTCATTGACACTCCTCGCGTTAAAAAACTTCAGTGGAGTGGGGAATAACTGCTCATGAGATTGGATCATCTTGATCATTGAGACAGCAGAAGAAGAGTCAAAGATACAGGGTGAAGAACTGGCGGCCCTGAAAAAACAGGTTTTGTACAATCAAGCAGTACAAGATGCTAAAAAACAGCTAGACAAGTTAGATGAAGAGATAGCCAAGTTCAAACAAATGAATTTAGATAGAAAGTTGCAGACATTGAAAAAAGATGTGACAAGCTGCAAAAGAGGAAAAAACATATCTGTTTTTAAGGGATGGGTTCTATACAGAACAGAACATCAGAAATACTAAAAATCAACACAATCAATGTGTAACTTTCTCCAACACACCAGGATCGTTAAGTGATTCAGATCCAACAACATTCAGTGGAGGGTCGGCGCCTAGTACATCAGCAAATGCAGAGCAAAAACAGGTTTTTAAGAGGGTGAAGAAGAGGGCGATACAGACAAAGACCACCACAGTCCAACCAGAGAATGAGAACAAGGCAGTGGTATTCAAACCAATGACGACAGATCATATACCTATCGTCAATGTATCCACCTATATCCTTGGTGAACCAGAACAACAATTTTTGGCTAAAGGACTGTCCTTTGTCTGTATGACAAAGGCTGATCCGTTTAGCCGTGAGATTGAAATGCAGAAACCTTTCAGAAACATAAGAATAAAACACTTTTTGAAGTCTATCTACCTCGACAACGGAAAGACAGGAGTTTTTAGACACTGAAATTGAAAATGTTACCAGTCTAAAGAAAGGATGATGTTTCATTCCCCCTAAACACACCTGTCGACCTTAGCTGAAAGCTTTTGAGAATATAGTGATCAGACAAGTACTTGAAGCAGCTAAGAAACACAATTTTAAAATAGACAATCTAGCTGTGGGGGAATGGAGTAGCTTAAGAAACATTGACAACAAACTAGATATAACTATAAAACCAGCTGATAAAGGTGGGGGTGTAGTTATTCTCAACACCGTAGATTACGATGAAGAATGTAAACATTTGTTAGCAGACACCACCTCGTAAAAAAAACTACAGTGAGATCCCACGATACATCTAAAAGATGAATTAGCCAGCCTTACTAACCATGCTGAGAAAGATTGCTGGATATCCAATGTAGAATCTCAGTTTCTACAAAAACAACATTCCATAATAGTTGCTTTCTACACCATCCCAAAAATGTATAAAAGCTTGACACATCCACAAGGTCGACCAATAATTTCAGGTATCATTTCTGTCCTGGAACCTCTATCGGTCTATGTGGAACATTTTTTAAATAATTCGTAGTGAAGACTCCCCCCTATGTGAAAGGCTCCACCGATATGATTAATATCTTAGAAACTATAGCCATTCAAACATCGGATATACTTGTCACCATGGACATAGAGGCACTGTATACCTCGATTCCTCAATTAGAGAGCCTTAAAATAGTGTTAGATACAAGTGAGGAACCGGACAAACCACCTACCAACTTCATCTTAGAATGTGCTAGACTATAATGGAAAATGTCTTTCTTTTTAGAAAACAGATGTACATTCAGACGAAAGGGGTGAGCATGGCAGCAACCTTTGTGCCAGACATGGCCAATTTGTAAATGGCTAATTTTGAGACTATGTATTTGTCCTCGAACACCAGCAAACTCACTGACCACATCCGCATATGGAAAAGATACATTGATGATCTATTTCTCATAAGGAGCGGTTCGGTTGAGGATTTGAAAGAGTTCCATCTTTGGCTAAATGACTGTGACAGAAACATCAAGTTCACAAAGGAACATAATACAAATTCAGTGAATTTCTTAGATCTTAAAATTCACAAAAGAGGGGTAAGCCTGTGTACCACTCTGTTTAGGAAACCTACAGACAAAAACAGTCTCCTCCACTATACGAGCTTCCACCCAGAAGGGCTAAAAAGAAATCTACCATATGGACAGTTCCTGAGGATTCGCTGTGTGCAATCCTTTCATCAAATATGGATTCTTGGCCACTGCTTGGGTACTCTCTGACTGAAGTGTGGAGGACCGGCTGTAAGGAATAGAAGTGGAGAGGGTGTATTCTGAGCCAGTGCTGCTGACCACAAGGATTAGATATTCACTGGTGTGGGGCATTTTCCATGTTGCACCTTTATATGATTAAGGTTGCAGCCGAGAGGGATAAATGTATCTTTGTTGCTTCTAAATGCAAATAAAATATTAATAAAGAAATTGCTATGAATAAACATCAAGTGGGGAAAAAATATATGCCAGTATAAAAAAACATGTTCATGCTGGCTGCACCCGTACATGTGCATCCAGGTGATATGCAGGCAGACGGCAGTATTATCCTATAGGATTTTACACCTGTTGGATTTGACAGTAAAAAATGCCAAGTCACTGAAAGAAAGCAAGTTGGAAAAAGCTTCACTCAGAAAGCCAACCTAGACACACATCAGATGATCCACACCGGAGAGAGGCAGTTCCAATGCAAAGCATCTGAGAAAAGCTTCACTCAGAAAGCCAACCTAGACACACATGAGACGATGCATACTGGAGAGGCCATTCCAGTGCAATGTATGTGGACACAGTTTTGCAGTGAAATCCTGTACATACAAACATCAGAGGATTCATAGTTAAGACTGTAGGAGCATACAGAGTGTCTCAACAGCTTTATGAAAAAATTATCAATAGGGGTACCTGATTGGGTCTTGATCTTACAGGCTTTCATGACACTTTGGGCCTCATTACGAGGCAGGCGGAATGGGTTTAACGGCGCTGGTAAAGGTGCCAGTGCCGTTAATCCAATTCCTCCCTATTAAGAGGATCCCTTGCGGGACCCGCTCTGGATGTCTGGTCACACCAGATGTCCTTTGCGTGTCCCGCGAGGGGACCAGGGAGCTAACAACGGGCCTGTTATTAACAAGCCCGTTGTTAGCTGCCTTTCAATTCCCATTGAGCCCTATGGGGGCTGAAATGGTAATAGGGATGTGTTCCCTGAATGGGGAAATACAAGGTCCTCCAAGTTTGAATGGCCCGGTATTTCCCCATTAAGGGACCACGGACCAGGACCTGAGTTTGGAGGCAGCCATTGCCCTTATTAAGGGCCTGGCTACCTCCAAACTCGCAATGAGGACCTTTACAGAAAACATTGACCAAGACCAATTTGTTAGGACAAAACAACACAAAAACCCTTTAGATTTGTGTTTTAGACTCTTCTAACATTACGAGTCCACCATACAGTATATGTCACTGTTTCATTTATTCATACTGGTTGTAATTCAAAAATAACATTTAAGGACACTGTATAAAAAAATATTGAAAAAAATATCTTTATAAAAATATTTTTTGGCTTTTTCTCCTTGATATCATTCAAGTAAATACATATTTATGTCTCACATTCATACTCATTCATGAGAACTATATCAGCTGCCATACCTTCTCCACTCTTCTACGTGCTAATATTCACTTAAGTTGATCAGTGTTTGACAAAAGTTGGATATTTTTCTGTCCACACGTGTTTCAAGCGTAGCTCCTTGAGAACATGTTAGTGCCAAAAACCTGCTTTCACTGTTATCAGGACAAAAGGTGGTATGTGAGTGATCTGCCCTCCTTCTAAAGATCTGGTGTTCAGAAATGTCTACAATAGGGGGGCGTGGCCAACTGCGCGATGCAGTAGACGTGTGCTCCCGGAGCTCCCGTAACCGCGGCCCAACATCCTGCTACATTCGACCATTTGCAGTGCTTGGAAGACCCCCAAGATAACCCCCCCGGTGCCCGACACCCTGGAGCGCATCTGGGGCAAATTCCAGCCCGAAACGCTCGGGAACCGTGGGGACAGCGGCGAATGTGGGGAACACCGGTGCGGCCCTGCGAGGGAAACAAGATGGCCGCCGGGGTGCGCTCTGGGTGAGGAGCGGCTCATCTCTGCATCTCCGTAGCCGACGGGGACGAGGAACCAGACTGCCGGTGCGAGCTGGAAGCGCAGGAGAAGCCTCCCCCGAGGGAACCTGTGAGGGGAGCCGCCCGCCCGGCCGGGTAGGGCGCGGACAGCGGAACGCAGCGAGGGAATCCCATCCACTGCCGAGGAAAGCTGCGAGGGGAGCCGCCCGCCCGCCCGGTCGAGGAAAGGCGCGGACAACTGAACGCTGCGAGGGAGTCCCGTGCACTGCCGAGGCGGCCCCGCCGGTGAGTGCCTGTCGCTGTTGCTGGGGGGTCCCTGCGCGAGACTCGCTGGGAATCTGGGAATCCCGAACCCGACCTCATCCTGAGAGGCCGGCACGACACCCTGGGACCTGCTGGCCCGCTTGCTCGCTCGGCGGGCTGAACCATCCGGCAAGGCCCACGCTCTGCTCTTCTAGGAGATACTGGGTGTCGGCGTTGAGGGGGGAGGCGCCTGGAGAGACGGCTGGGGGAATCTGCTGCAGCCGAGGGGGCCATTCGGATCTCTTCTGCCCCCCCCGGAAATACAAGCACCGAGGATCCAATAACGGAAGGTGGGGATACGCCGATACGCGGCCTCCATCCCAGCGTGATACGACAACCCCCTAGCGCCGGTGGTCAAGCCAACACATCCACCAACACGTATTCGCCACCCGGCTCTCTGCGCCCTTCCTCTCCCCCCGACCGAGGTGCGGGCAGCGCTTATAACCCAGTGCGACTGTCCTGTGGGGCTGCGCCAGTGTGTAAAAGGGCGGCCTTGAGGCAGTGACAATGGGGAAAGACAAGATTAGAAGACCGGCCACGCAAAACAGAATCGACCAATATACGGTTCCCCCATCGCAATCTCCTGATACTCCACTGCTGCCGTCGGTTGAAGAGGACTCTACATCTGGGCTCTCCCTAAGGGATGTCATGGCAGCTATAGCGGACTCCCGCTCATCGATGGAGCAAAAGATGGACGGAATCAGTCTTGACGTGTCCCTCCTCCGACATGACCTGCAGAAGCTATCGGCACGCACTGGGGAGGCGGAGCAGCGCATCTCCAACACGGAGGACGGGTTGCAAGCAGTACAACAACAGCTCCAAGGAGTCACCGCCAAACTTAAAACTCTGGAAGCCAAAGTCGAAGAAGGGGAGGGCAGATCCAGGCGCAATAACATTCGTATTCTCGGTATTCCCGAGAAAGCTGAAGGCCCCTGTATGGAGCTTTTCTTGGAGCAATGGCTGATGGACCTGTTCGACCAACGATCCTTTTCCAAATTCTTCTCCGTAGAGAGGGCACACCGAATACCCACTGGCAGACCGGTGCCTGGTGCTCCACCGCGAACGGTGATAGCAAAATTATTGAACTACCGAGACCGAGACGCGCTGCTACACCTCGCACGAACCAAAGGCACAACCACATTCAATGGGTCCAAGATAGCCTTCTTTCCGGACTATACCCGAGAGGTCCAGAAGGCGAGGCAATCCTTTGAGAAGCTGAAACGACAGCTGCAAGCGATGGGAGTCAAGTACGGCCTGCTCTTCCCGGCCCAGCTGAAAATATATCACAGGGGTACAACAGTCCATTTCAACGACCCAAGGGAGGCCTGGCGCTGGGCAGAACAGCATATAGAAGGGGACTGGTCGGCACCCCGGCCCAGCAGGGACAGAAATCCTAGACCACCACCGGCACATCCTCCGGACCCGGGTCATCCACCCTCACCGAACCAACCGGCAGAGGCCGGAGAATGAACATGATTGCTCCTTACGGAAGGGCCTGCCCCCAAAAGCGGGAGCACGCCCAAATTGAGGTTGGAGAAAGTGTGGGAGAGTACCATACCACAGCACTGCTATAGGTTGTCTAGGTCATTAAAAATGCGGCCTGCGGGGGCACTTCTTCCGCTGCAAGTGGGAAAGCAACGGGGGCCCCCCCCCCCATTCGTTAACTTCTTCTAGTGTTAATTTGTACAAGGGTTTGTAAGGCTGTCACCTTACAGTTGTTGAGGGTCAGCGATGATGGGGCGACAGGTACTTCGTGTTGGGGAGGAGTATGGGGTGGGGGCGGGAAAGGAAAGTTTCAATGGGTTAATTGTTACCCCGGGAGCAACGCGTCATCGCAAGCTCCGAGGTTTGTTGAAGTTGAAGTTCATGGTAACACGAGGCTACAAATGGTTCAGGCAGCACATCACTCGACATTCACGGCACATACTGCGATACACCACAGCTGACGGGGATGCCCTCCTCGGAATACACCTGGTCAATCTCTTGTGTGGGTCCTTAGATGGCACCCTTGCAACCCCGGTTGAGTCCGACTGAACGTCCCAAGTCTCTCAAGGTGCTCACCTGGAACGTAAATGGGATGGGCTCGGCGATTAAGAGGCGCTTGATTAAGCAACTTCTCAGTAGACACTCCCCAGACGTGGCCCTACTATCCGAAACCCACTTGGCGGGCTCTAAATGTTTGCATTTCCAACGCACAAACTACAGGGCTGCCTTCCATGCGGGATATACAATGGGATCCAGGGGCACTCTCATCCTCATACATAAACGTGTCCCTTTTGCCCTCCAGAGCTTAGAGCAAGACCCACGGGGCCGCTATGTGATGATCCTTGGTACGCTTGGGAACGTAAGGGTCGCCTTCGTCTCGGTGTACTCCCCGCCCGGACTGGGGCAGGAGCTACTGGACGAATTGACTGCCCTCATAGGTAAACATCAACCTGATGAGCTGTTTCTGGGTGGAGACTTTAACGATGTCATGTGCAATTCTACTGATCATACACATCTTAGACATCGCAACCCGGACACCCCCACAAGGCTCTCTAACTTTGCTTCTGCCTTGGGCCTGGGTGATGTATGGCGGGAACTACACCCGGACATCAGGGGATACTCCTTCCACTCTGGTGCCCACGGTTCCCTCTCCAGAATTGATTATCTCTTTGTTCCGCAGACAGATCTCTATAAGGCAATGGCAGCGGAATTCCTTCCCCGGGGCATCTCAGACCACTCGCCTCTGCTAGTGGAGATCCGCACGCGGGGCGTTTCCCCCCCTAGGACATGGAGGCTGAATACCTATTATCTGGGTTCCCCTGAACTTGTTGACCACCTTACTGAAGTCTCTACCGAGTACTTTGAAGTTAATGACAACGGAGGACAAGATCCAGTAGTGATTTGGGAGGCCTATAAGACCGTTTTGCGGGGTGCCTTGATCTCCTGGGTGGCAAATAAAAGGCGAGAGAGGCTCCGGGAGGTAACAGAGGCGGAGGGTGAACTGGCCCAATGTGAGAATAAACACACCCTTGACCCATCCCCGCAGACCCAGCTCTCCCTTAAACGAGCCACCGAGCGGCTCCGAAACCTCCTATTAGATAATGCTAAACAAGCCCATTGGGACTCCAGAGCCAGAATTTATGAGCACGGAGACAAAGCTGGCCAAATGCTGGCCTGGTTGGAGAGGAGGGATGAGGGACAACGATGTGTTCGTGAGATTGTCAATTCTCGGGGTGAAAGGTTTCGGTCGGATGCAGAGATAGCTGAGGCTTTCGCCCAATTTTATGAAACACTTTATCGGGCTCCGACTTTGCGGCTGGACCCGTCCCTCCTAAATGACATACCATTCCCGGCTCTCTCAGTACAACAAAGGGCGAGGCTGGAGTCCGATCTCTCAGAGACCGAGGTGGCTGACGCACTAGCCCAGCTGCAGACCGGGAAGACGCCGGGCCCGAACGGGTTTCCGGTGGAGACATGGCAGAAACTGGGAGGGGTCAACATAGCGTCATCTCTCCATAAAATGTTATTGTCAGCCCGGGAACAAGGCGCTCTCCCGCAGGATCTGTGTAAGGCCACCATCGTGGTCATACCCAAACCGAGCAAGCCCCAGGAACACTGTGCCTCCTATAGGCCGATCTCGTTAATCAATGGTGAGGCTAAGGTCCTTGCCAAGCTCCTGGCCAATAGGTTACAATCAGTGGCTGATACCCTAATACACCCGGACCAATGTGGCTTCATGCCACACAAATCGACCCGAATGAATCTGCGTCGACTCCATTTAGCGCTAGAGAGGGCTCCCGCCATTGACACTCCGCTCGCCCTTCTGGCGATCGACTTTGAGAAGGCTTTCGACTCGGTCCGATGGGACGGCCTCTGGGAGATCATGGCACGTATGGGCTTTGGGGAGGAGTTCATGGGATGGGTGAAATTACTGTATACAAACATATGGGCGGAGGTCAAGGTGAATGGGTGGACCTCTCGCTCCTTTCGACTGGGTCGTGGTACACGGCAGGGGTGTCCCCTCTCCCCCCTTCTCTTCGCCCTGGCGATAGAACCTTTAGCTATATGGCTTCGTCATAGCACATCCTGGACGGGATTCAGATGGCCAGAGGGACATGAGGACCGGATATCTTTATATGCGGACGACCTCCTGCTATACCTGGGAGACCCTGCCCGAGCTTGCCCCATAGTGACCCAGATCCTTGTCCGATATGGGAGATTTAGCGGTCTAATAATCAACTGGAAGAAATCTGTTTTCTTCCCAGTGAAGGGAGGGGAACAGCCCGACCCACAGGAATGCCCTTATCAAATAGAACAGCTTGGTTTCCGATACCTTGGGATTTGGATCGCATTGGACCTAACTGGCTACTGCAGGCATAACCTCAGGCCAATCCTGGATCGATTCTCTAATGATGTACAGCACTGGAAGCTTCTCCCCCTGACCCTCATGGGTAGAGCCGCTCTCTTTAAAATGCTGGCTCTTCCGCGATTTCTTTACGTCCTTCAGAACGCCCCTTTGCAGATCTCGGGGGCTGAATTTGGCCGGGTGGAGACTCTCCTTAGGGAGCTCTTGTGGGGTGGTGGACAAGCGCGCATAGCTCTGGCTACACTTCAGAGGTCGATCTGGGAGGGTGGGATCGGAGTGCCCCGCCTCCAGACCTATTATTGGGCCTCACAATTGGTGGTGGTCAATGACCTACTGCATGGGGACCGGGAACTACCCCACATTAAGGCCGATGTGGCAACCATGCACGACACTGATCCACTACAGCTGCTGTATGACACCCCCCCTAGATCCTCCCCACTAACGATGAGGGCACAGATCACTACCACTTGGAGGCAAGTGCATAACTTTGTGGGATGGGGGAACAAGATATCAGCGGCGCAACCCCTATGGAGAAATGCTAATTTGAAGGAAATGGCGAGGCTCGGACCCTGGCCGTGCTGGGTGAGAGCTGGGATACAGAAAGTGGGAGATGTTCTTAGCGGTAAGAATCTTGCCCCGTTTGCGGACCTGCAACACAGGTTTCGACTCCCTGACACCGAAAGATACCACCATATGCAAATGTCCCATGCTCTAAGAGTCCACATACCGTTGGACGACAGCATACCGGAGTACTCACCTATAGAACGCAACATTCTACCTGAATACATCCCCTCCAAATGCACATCCATCCTTTATAATGCCATTACATCCTTTGCGACTCCTGAATTGATCAGCCTAAAGGCCAAGTGGGAAACAGATGTAGGGAACATTGATCCGGAGGACTGGATACGGGTACTAATGCACCCCAAGGAAATTGCCATCTCCTCGAGACTCAGGCTAGTGCAACTTAAAATATTACATAGAGTGTATTATCCTAGAACTGCACTGTTTGGGTGGAAGAGGGCAACGAACCCGAACTGTCTTCGATGTGGTAACGAGGAAGGGACCTTCTTTCACATTCTGTGGTCCTGTCCCCGCATCCGAACTTTCTGGGGGGCCTGTTGTCGTGAACTGACCCGGATACTCTCTACTTCAATAGAACTTGACCCGAAGGTCTTAATCCTGGGAGCACCAGGGGAGTATGAACTGAATAAATGGGGAGAACTCTTATTGCATACGGCGACAGCCCTGATAAAGCGGAATATTGCACAAAAATGGGGAGTCCCCGAATCTCCGACGATGGAGCAATGGGCGCTAGACATGGACACATGTGCTATGTTTGAAAGACGGGTCTATAAGGCAAGAGGCTGTCCCAACAAAGCCTCTAAAATATGGGCGCCATGGGAGGAGGGAGGGCCCTGAGGCATGAGGTCTTGAGAGATGCCCTTTTGAATACTTACACTGTTAACTGCAGATGTGTCCTATGTGAATGGTAAAGATACATTACTACTGCTGAACGGGTCATGTTGCCCTCATCTGATGTAGCTGCCTCTTTTCTTTCTTCTTTCTTCTTTCTCCTTTCTCTTTTCTTTCTTTTACGCCTCCCTTTTGGCTTTGGCCTATTATGTCTATGTTATGAATACATGAAAATAAAAAATGTTTTATAAAAAAAAGAAATGTCTACAATAAAGACATTGCAGCCTATTAGAAAAAATGTCTGTACAACTTTGTTTCGAAATGACTCACTATTGTAATGCAAATTCAGAGTTAGATTAATTATAGTTCAATATTGCATACACCTTGCCGTTGTTTGCATGCACTTTTTTCTATTTTGTTTTGGCCCGTCTATACTGTACGGGATATCGATCATCTCAATATGTATAGGAGTGAAAGACACAGGGGGAACAATCAATTGAATGGCCCTGGAAACTGCCAGTCCGTTTACATCTATCAGACCCAATCATGCACCCCTATTTATAATTTTTGATATGTACAGCCCGTGGCTGAAGGGTTAATTGTAGAATATATACAATTTAAGTACTAGGGAAATATCAATATGGAAAATGTCAACATCTATTTGTTCTCTGATGAACATTATCAGAAGTTAATAAATGCACCAGCAATGTTTGTCACAAATCGTGGCCATGAATGAAATGTAGGCACGCAAGACAAATGGAAAAAAATAAATCAAAAATAGAAACATCTTATTAGAACTGATTTACAGAGCAAGTTTATGCTGGAATATCTGATGGCCTGGAGTCATCTCAGAGGGATTCCAGGTCATAAATATTCACACATATTCATTGACCCTCCTTGCGTTAAAAAACTTCAGTGGAGTGGGGAATAACTGCTCACGAGATTGTATCATCTTGATCATTGAGACAGCAGAAGAAGAGTCAAAGATACAGGGTGAAGAACTGGCGGCCCTGAAAAAACAGGTTTTGTACAATCAAGCAGTACAAGATGCTAAAAAACAGCTAGACAAGTTAGATGAAGAGATAACCAAGTTCAAACAAATGAATTTAGATAGAAAGTTGCAGACATTGAAAAAAGATGTGACAAACTGCAAAAGAGGAAAAAACATATCTGTTTTTAAGGGATGGGTTCTATACAGAACAGAACATCAGAAATACTAAAAATCAACACAATCAATGTGTAACTTTCTCCAACACACCAGGATCGTTAAGTGATTCAGATCCAACCACATTCAGTGGAGGGTCGGCGCCTAGTACATCAGCAAATGCAGGGCAAAAACAGGTTTTTAAGAGGGTGAAGAAGAGGGCGATACAGACAAAGACCACCACAGTCCAACCAGAGAATGAGAACAAGGCAGTGGTATTCAAACCAATGACGACAGATCATATACCTATCGTCAATGTATCCACCTATATCCTTGGTGAACCAGAACAACAATTTTTGGCTAAAGGACTGTCCTTTGTCTGTATGACAAAGGCTGATCCGTTTAGCCGTGAGATTGAAATGCAGAAACCTTTCAGAAACATAAGAATAAAACACTTTTTGAAGTCTATCTACCTCGACAACGGAAAGACAGGAGTTTTTAGACACTGAAATTGAAAATGTTACCAGTCTAAAGAAAGGATGATGTTTCATTCCCCCTAAACACACCTGTCGACCTTAGCTGGAAGCTTTTGAGAATATAGTGATCAGACAAGTACTTGAAGCAGCTAAGAAACACAATTTTAAAATAGACAATCTAGCTTTAAGGGAATGGAGTAGCTTAAGAAACATTGACAACAAACTAGATATAACTATAAAACCAGCTGATAAAGGTGGGGGTGTAGTTATTCTCAACACCGTAGATTACGATGAAGAATGTAAACATTTGTTAGCAGACACCACCTCGTAAAAAAAACTACAGTGAGATCCCACGATACATCTAAAAGATGAATTAGCCAGCCTTACTAACCATGCTGAGAAAGATTGCTGGATATCCAATGTAGAATCTCAGTTTCTACAAAAACAACATTCCAGAATAGTTGCTTTCTACACCATACCAAAAATGTATAAAAGCTTGACACATCCACAAGGTCGACCAATAATTTCAGGTATCATTTCTGTCCTGGAACCTCTATCGGTCTATGTGGAACATTTTTTAAATAATTCGTAGTGAAGACTCCCCCCTATGTGAAAGGCTCCACCGATATGATTAATATCTTAGAAACTATAGCCATTCAAACATCGGATATACTTGTCACCATGGACATAGAGGCACTGTATACCTCCATTCCTCAATTAGAGAGCCTTAAAATAGTGTTAGATACAAGTGAGGAACCGGACAAACCACCTACCAACTTCATCTTAGAATGTGCTAGACTATAATGGAAAATGTCTTTCTTTTTAGAAAACAGATGTACATTCAGACGAAAGGGGTGAGCATGGCAGCAACTTTTGTGCCAGACATGGCCAATTTGTATATGGCTAATTTTGAGACTATGTATTTGTCCTCGAACACCAGCAAACTCACTGACCACATCCGCATATGGAAAAGATACATTGATGATCTATTTCTCATATGGAGCGGTTCGGTTGAGGATTTGAAAGAGTTCCATCTTTGGCTAAATGACTGTGACAGAAACATCAAGTTCACAAAGGAACATAATACAAATTCAGTGAATTTCTTAGATCTTAAAATTCACAAAAGAGGGGTAAGCCTGTGTACCACTCTGTTTAGGAAACCTACAGACAAAAACAGTCTCCTCCACTATACGAGCTTCCACCCAGAAGAGCTAAAAAGAAATCTACCATATGGACAGTTCCTGAGGATTCGCTGTGTGCAATCCTTTCATCAAATATGGATTCTTGGCCACTGCTTGGGTGCTCTCTGACTGAAGTGTGGAGGACCGGCTGTAAGGAATAGAAGTGGAGAGGGTGTATTCTGAGCCAGTGCTGCTGACCACAAGGATTAGATATTCACTGGTGTGGGGCATTTTCCATGTTGCACCTTTATATGATTAAGGTTGCAGCCGAGAGGGATACATTCATCTTTGTTGCTTCTAAATGCATATAGAATATTAATAAAGAAATTGGTATGTATAAATACCAAGTGGGGAAAAAATATATGCCAGTATAAAAAAACATGTTCATGCTGGCTGCACCCGTACATGTGCATCCAGGTGATATGCAGGCAGACGGCAGTATTATCCTATAGGATTTTACACCTGTTGGATTTGACAGTAAAAATTGCCAAGTCACTGAAAGAAAGCAAGTTGGAAAAAGCTTCACTCAGAAAGCCAACCTAGACACACATCAGATGATCCATACCGGAGAGAGGCAGTTCCAATGCAAAGCATGTGAGAAAAGCTTCACTCAGAAAGCCAACCTAGACACACATGAGACGATGCATACTGGAGAGGCCATTCCAGTGCAATGTATGTGGAACCAGTTTTGCAGTGAAATCCTGTACATACAAACATCAGAGGATTCATAGTTAAGACTGTAGGAGCATACAGAGTGTCTCAACAGCTTTATGAAAAAATTATAAATAGGGGTACCTGATTGGGTCTTGATCTTACAGGCTTTCATGACACTTTGGGCCTCATTACGAGGCAGGCGGAATGGGTTTAACGGCGCTGGTAAAGGTGCCAGTGCCATTAATCCCATTCCACCCTATTAAGAGGATCCCTTGCGGGACCCGCTCTGGATGTCTGGTCAGACCAGATGTCCTTTGCGTGTCCCGCGAGGGGACCAGGGAGCTAACAACGGGCCCGTTATTAACGAGCCCGTTGTTAGCTGCCTTTCAATTCCCATTGAGCCCTATGGGGGCTGAAATGGTAATAGGGATGTGTTCCCTGAATGAGGAAATACCAGGTCCTCCAAGTTTGAATGGCCCAGTATTTCCCCATTCAGGGACCACGGACCAGGACCTGAGTTTGGAGGCAGCCTTGCCCCTATTAAGGGCATGGCTACCTCCAAACTCGCAATGAGGACCTTTACAGAAAAAATTGACCAAGACCGATTTGTTAGGACAAAACAACACAAAAACCCTTTAGATTTGTGTTTTAGACTCTTCTAACATTACGAGTCCACCATACAGTATATGTCACTGTTTCATTTATTCATACTGATTGTAATTCAAAAATAACATTTAAAGACACTGTATAAAAAATATTGAAAAAAATATCTTTATAAAAATATTTTTTGGCTTTTTCTCCTTGATATCATTCAAGTAAATACATATTTATGTCTCACATTCATACTCATTCATGAGAACTATATCAGCTGCCATACCTTCTCCACTCTTCTACGTGCTAATATTCACTTAAGTTGATCAGTGTTTGACAAAAGTTGGATATTTTTCTGTCCACACGTGTTTCAAGCGTAGCTCGTTGAGAACATGTTAGTGCCAAAAACCTGCTTTCACTGTTATCAGGACAAAAGGTGGTATGTGAGTGATCTGCCCTCCTTCTAAAGATCTGGTGTTCAGAAATGTCTACAATAAATACATTGCCGCCTATTAGAAAAAATGTCTCTACAACTTTGTTTCGAAATGACTCACTATTGTAATGCAAATTCAGAGTTTGATTAATTATAGTTCAATATTGCATACACCTTGCCGTTGTTTGCATGCACTTTTCTCTATTTTGTTTTGGCCCGTCTATACTGTACGGGATATCGATCATCTCAATATGTATAGGAGTGAAAGACACAGGGGGAACAATCAATTGAATGGCCCTGGAAACTGCCAGTCCGTTTACATCTATCAGACCCAATCATGCACCCCTATTTATAATTTTTGATATGTACAGCCTATGGCTGAAGGGTTAATTGTAGAATATATACAATTTAAGTACTAGGGAAATATCAATATGGAAAATGTCAACATCTATTTGTTCTCTGATGAACATTATCAGAAGTTAATAAATGCACTACCAATGTTTGTCACAAATCGTGGCCATGAATGAAATGTAGGCACGCAAGACAAATGGAAAAAAATAAATCAAAAATAGAAACATCTTATTAGAACTGATTTACAGAGCAAGTTTATGCTGGAATATCTGATGGCCTGGAGTCATCTCAGAGGTGTTCCAGGTCATAAATATTCACACATATTCATTGACACTCCTCGCGTTAAAAAACTTCAGTGGAGTGGGGAATAACTGCTCACGAGATTGGATCATCTTGATCATTGAGACAGCAGAAGAAGAGTCAAAGATACAGGGTGAAGAACGGCGGCCCTGAAAAAACAGGTTTTTTACAATCAAGCAGTACAAGATGCTAAAAAACAGCTAGACAAGTTAGATGAAGAGATAGCCAAGTTCAAACAAATGAATTTAGATAGAAAGTTGCAGACATTGTAAAAAGATGTGACAAACTGCAAAAGAGGAAAAAACATATCTGTTTTTAAGGGATGGGTTCTATACAGAACAGAACATCAGAAATACTAAAAATCAACACAATCAATGTGTAACTTTGTCCAACACACCAGGATCGTTAAGTGATTCAGATCCAACAACATTCAGTGGAGGGTCGGCGCCTAGTACATCAGCAAATGCAGGGCAAAAACAGGTTTTTAAGAGGGTGAAGAAGAGGGCGATACAGACAAAGACCACCACAGTCCAACCAGAGAATGAGAACAAGGCAGTGGTATTCAAACCAATGACGACAGATCATATACCTATCGTCAATGTATCCACCTATATCCTTGGTGAACCAGAACAACAATTTTTGGCTAAAGGACTGTCCTTTGTCTGTATGACAAAGGCTGATCCGTTTAGCTGTGAGATTGAAATGCAGAAACTTTTCAGAAACATAAGAATAAAACACTTTTTGAAGTCTATCTACCTCGACAACGGAAAGACAGGAGTTTTTAGACACTGAAATTGAAAATGTTACCAGTCTAAAGAAAGGATGATGTTTCATTCCCCCTAAACACACCTGTCGACCTTAGCTGGAAGCTTTTGAGAATATAGTGATCAGACAAGTACTTGAAGCAGCTAAGAAACACAATTTTAAAATAGACAATCTAGCTGTAGGGGAATGGAGTAGCTTAAGAAACATTGACAACAAACTAGATATAACTATAAAACCAGCTGATAAAGGTGGGGGTGTAGTTATTCTCAACACCGTAGATTACGATGAAGAATGTAAACATTTGTTAGCAGACACCACCTCGTAAAAAAAACTACAGTGAGATCCCACGATACATCTAAAAGATGAATTAGCCAGCCTTACTAACCATGCTGAGAAACATTGCTGGATATCCAATGTAGAATCTCAGTTTCTACAAAAACAACATTCCAGAATAGTTGCTTTCTACACCATCCCAAAAATGTATAAAAGCTTGACACATCCACAAGGTCGACCAATAATTTCAAGTATCCTTTCTGTCCTGGAACCTCTATCGGTCTATGTGGAACATTTTTTAAATAATTCGTAGTAAAGACTCCCCCCTATGTGAAAGGCTCCACCGATATGATTAATATCTTAGAAACTATAGCCATTCAAACATCGGATATACTTGTCACCATGGACATAGAGGCACTGTATACCTCGATTCCTCAATTAGAGAGCCTTAAAATAGTGTTAGATACAAGTGAGGAACCGGACAAACCACCTACCAACTTCATCTTAGAATGTGCTAGACTATAATGGAAAATGTCTTTCTTTTTAGAAAACAGATGTACATTCAGACGAAAGGGGTGAGCATGGCAGCAACTTTTGTGCCAGACATGGCCAATTTGTATATGGCTAATTTTGAGACTATGTATTTGTCCTCGAACACCAGCAAACTCACTGACCACATCCGCATATGGAAAAGATACATTGATGATCTATTTCTCATATGGAGCGGTTCGGTTGAGGATTTGAAAGAGTTCCATCTTTGGCTAAATGACTGTGACAGAAACATCAAGTTCACAAAGGAACATAATACAAATTCAGTGAATTTCTTAGATCTTAAAATTCACAAAAGAGGGGTAAGCCTGTGTACCACTCTGTTTAGGAAACCTACAGACAAAAACAGTCTCCTCCACTATACGAGCTTCCACCCAGAAGGGCTAAAAAGAAATCTACCATATGGACAGTTCCTGAGGATTCGCTGTGTGCAATCCTTTCATCAAATATGGATTCTTGGCCAATGCTAGGGGACTCTCTGACTGAAGTGTGGAGGACCGGCTGTAAGGAATAGAAGTGGAGAGGGTGTATTCTGAGCCAGTGCTGCTGACCACAAGGATTAGATATTCACTGGTGTGGGGCATTTTCCATGTTGCACCTTTATATGATTAAGGTTGCAGCCGAGAGGGATAAATGTATCTTTGTTGCTTCTAAATGCAAATAAAATATTAATAAAGAAATTGCTATGAATAAACATCAAGTGGGGAAAAAATATATGCCAGTATAAAAAAACATGTTCATGCTGGCTGCACCCGTACATGTGCATCCAGGTGATATGCAGGCAGACGGCAGTATTATCCTATAGGATTTTACACCTGTTGGATTTGACAGTAAAAAATGCCAAGTCACTGAAAGAAAGCAAGTTGGAAAAAGCTTCACTCAGAAAGCCAACCTAGACACACATCAGATGATCCACACCGGAGAGAGGCAGTTCCAATGCAAAGCATGTGAGAAAAGCTTCACTCAGAAAGCCAACCTAGACACACATGAGACGATGCATACTGGAGAGGCCATTCCAGTGCAATGTATGTGGACACAGTTTTGCAGTGAAATCCTGTACATACAAACATCAGAGGATTCATAGTTAAGACTGTAGGAGCATACAGAGTGTCTCAACAGCTTTATGAAAAAATTATAAATAGGGGTACCTGATTGGGTCTTGATCTTACAGGCTTTCATGACACTTTGGGCCTCATTACGAGGCAGGCGGAATGGGTTTAACGGCGCTGGTAAAGGTGCCAGTGCCGTTAATCCCATTCCGCCCTATTAAGAGGATCCCTTGCGGGACCCGCTCTGGATGTCTGGTCAGACCAGATGTCCTTTGCGTGTCCCGCGAGGGGACCAGGGAGCTAACAACGGGCCTGTTATTAACGAGCCCGTTGTTAGCTGCCTTTCAATTCCCATTGAGCCCTATGGGGGCTGAAATGGTAATAGGGATGTGTTCCCTGAATGGGGAAATACCGGGTCCTCCAAGTTTGAATGGCCCAGTATTTCCCCATTCAGGGACCACGGACCAGGACCTGAGTTTGGAGGCAGCCATGCCCTTATTAAGGGCCTGGCTACCTCCAAACTCGCAATGAGGACCTTTACAGAAAACATTGACCAAGACCAATTTGTTAGGACAAAACAACACAAAAACCCTTTAGATTTGTGTTTTAGACTCTTCTAACATTACGAGTCCACCATACAGTATATGTCACTGTTTCATTTATTCATACTGATTGTAATTCAAAAATAACATTTAAGGACACTGTATAAAAAAATATTGAAAAAAATATCTTTATAAAAATATTTTTTGGCTTTTTCTCCTTGATATCATTCAAGTAAATACATATTTATGTCTCACATTCATACTCATTCATGAGAACTATATCAGCTGCCATACCTTCTCCACTCTTCTACGTCCTAATATTCACTTAAGTTGATCAGTGTTTGACAAAAGTTGGATATTTTTCTGTCCACACGTGTTTCAAGCGTAGCTCCTTGAGAACATGTTAGTGCCAAAAACCTGCTTTCACTGTTATCAGGACAAAAGGTGGTATGTGAGTGATCTGCCCTCCTTTTAAAGATCTGGTGTTCAGAAATGTCTACAATAAAGACATTGCAGCCTATTAGAAAAAATGTCTGTACAACTTTGTTTCGAAATGACTCACTATTGTAATGCAAATACAGAGTTAGATTAATTATAGTTCAATATTGCATACACCTTGCCGTTGTTTGCATGCACTTTTCTCTATTTTGTTTTGGCCCGTCTATACTGTACGGGATATCGATCATCTCAATATGTATAGGAGTGAAAGACACAGGGGGAACAATCAATTGAATGGCCCTGGAAACTGCCAGTCCGTTTACATCTATCAGACCCAATCATGCACCCCTATTTATAATTTTTGATATGTACAGCCCGTGGCTGAAGGGTTAATTGTAGAATATATACAATTTAAGTACTAGGGAAATATCAATATGGAAAATGTCAACATCTATTTGTTCTCTGATGAACATTATCAGAAGTTAATAAATGCACCACCAATGTTTGTCACAAATCGTGGCCATGAATGAAATGTAGGCACGCAAGACAAATGGAAAAAAATAAATCAAAAATAGAAACATCTTATTAGAACTGATTTACAGAGCAAGTTTATGCTGGAATATCTGATGGCCTGGAGTCATCTCAGAGGGGTTCCAGGTCATAAATATTCACACATATTCATTGACCCTCCTCGCGTTAAAAAACTTCAGTGGAGTGGGGAATAACTGCTCACGAGATTGTATCATCTTGATCATTGAGACAGCAGAAGAAGAGTCAAAGATACAGGGTGAAGAACTGGCGGCCCTGAAAAAACAGGTTTTGTACAATCAAGCAGTACAAGATGCTAAAAAACAGCTAGACAAGTTAGATGAAGAGATAACCAAGTTCAAACAAATGAATTTAGATAGAAAGTTGCAGACATTGAAAAAAGATGTGACAAACTGCAAAAGAGGAAAAAACATATCTGTTTTTAAGGGATGGGTTCTATACAGAACAGAACATCAGAAATACTAAAAATCAACACAATCAATGTGTAACTTTCTCCAACACACCAGGATCGTTAAGTGATTCAGATCCAACAACATTCAGTGGAGGGTCGGCGCCTAGTACATCAGCAAATGCAGGGCAAAAACAGGTTTTTAAGAGGGTGAAGAAGAGGGCGATACAGACAAAGACCACCACAGTCCAACCAGAGAATGAGAACAAGGCAGTGGTATTCAAACCAATGACGACAGATCATATACCTATCGTCAATGTATCCACCTATATCCTTGGTGAACCAGAACAACAATTTTTGGCTAAAGGACTGTCCTTTGTCTGTATGACAAAGGCTGATCCGTTTAGCCGTGAGATTGAAATGCAGAAACTTTTCAGAAACATAAGAATAAAACACTTTTTGAAGTCTATCTACCTCGACAACGGAAAGACAGGAGTTTTTAGACACTGAAATTGAAAATGTTACCAGTCTAAAGAAAGGATGATGTTTCATTCCCCCTAAACACACCTGTCAACCTTAGCTGGAAGCTTTTGAGAATATAGTGATCAGACAAGTACTTGAAGCAGCTAAGAAACACAATTTTAAAATAGACAATCTAGCTTTAGGGGAATGGAGTAGCTTAAGAAACATTGACAACAAACTAGATATAACTATAAAACCAGCTGATAAAGGTGGGGGTGTAGTTATTCTCAACACCGTAGATTACGATAAAGAATGTAAACATTTGTTAGCAGACACCACCTCGTAAAAAAAACTACAGTGAGATCCCACGATACATCTAAAAGATGAATTAGCCAGCCTTACTAACCATGCTGAGAAAGATTGCTGGACATCCAATGTAGAATCTCAGTTTCTACAAAAACAACATTCCAGAATAGTTGCTTTCTACACCATACCAAAAATGTATAAAAGCTTGACACATCCACAAGGTCGACCAATAATTTCAGGTATCATTTCTGTCCTGGAACCTCTATCGGTCTATGTGGAACATTTTTTAAATAATTCGTAGTGAAGACTCCCCCCTATGTGAAAGGCTCCACCGATATGATTAATATCTTAGAAACTATAGCCATTCAAACATCGGATATACTTGTCACCATGGACATAGAGGCACTGTATACCTCCATTCCTCAATTAGAGAGCCTTAAAATAGTGTTAGATACAAGTGAGGAACCGGACAAACCACCTACCAACTTCATCTTAGAATGTGCTAGACTATAATGGAAAATGTCTTTCTTTTTAGAAAACAGATGTACATTCAGACGAAAGGGGTGAGCATGGCAGCAACTTTTGTGCCAGACATGGCCAATTTGTATAAGGCTAATTTTGAGACTATGTATTTGTCCTCGAACACCAGCAAACTCACTGACCACATCCGCATATGGAAAAGATACATTGATGATCTATTTCTCATATGGAGCGGTTCGGTTGAGGATTTGAAAGAGTTCCATCTTTGGCTAAATGACTGTGACAGAAACATCAAGTTCACAAAGGAACATAATACAAATTCAGTGAATTTCTTAGATCTTAAAATTCACAAAAGAGGGGTAAGCCTGTGTACCACTCTGTTTAGGAAACCTACAGACAAAAACAGTCTCCTCCACTATACGAGCTTCCACCCAGAAGAGCTAAAAAGAAATCTACCATATGGACAGTTCCTGAGGATTCGCTGTGTGCAATCCTTTCATCAAATATGGATTCTTGGCCACTGCTTGGGTACTCTCTGACTGAAGTGTGGAGGACCGGCTGTAAGGAATAGAAGTGGAGAGGGTGTATTCTGAGCCAGTGCTGCTGACCACAAGGATTAGATATTCACTGGTGTGGGGCATTTTCCATGTTGCACCTTTATATGATTAAGGTTGCAGCCGAGAGGGATACATTCATCTTTGTTGCTTCTAAATGCATATAGAATATTAATAAAGAAATTGGTATGTATAAATACCAAGTGGGGAAAAAATATATGCCAGTATAAAAAAACATGTTCATGCTGGCTGCACCCGTACATGTGCATCCAGGTGATATGCAGGCAGACGGCAGTATTATCCTATAGGATTTTACACCTGTTGGATTTGACAGTAAAAATTGCCAAGTCACTGAAAGAAAGCAAGTTGGAAAAAGCTTCACTCAGAAAGCCAACCTAGACACACATCAGATGATCCATACCGGAGAGAGGCAGTTCCAATGCAAAGCATGTGAGAAAAGCTTCACTCAGAAAGCCAACCTAGACACACATGAGACGATGCATACTGGAGAGGCCATTCCAGTGCAATGTATGTGGAACCAGTTTTGCAGTGAAATCCTGTACATACAAACATCAGAGGATTCATAGTTAAGACTGTAGGAGCATACAGAGTGTCTCAACAGCTTTATGAAAAAATTATAAATAGGGGTACCTGATTGGGTCTTGATCTTACAGGCTTTCATGACACTTTGGGCCTCATTACGAGGCAGGCGGAATGGGTTTAACGGCGCTGGTAAAGGTGCCAGTGCCATTAATCCCATTCCACCCTATTAAGAGGATCCCTTGCGGGACCCGCTCTGGATGTCTGGTCAGACCAGATGTCCTTTGCGTGTCCCGCGAGGGGACCAGGGAGCTAACAACGGGCCCGTTATTAACGAGCCCGTTGTTAGCTGCCTTTCAATTCCCATTGAGTCCTATGGGGGCTGAAATGGTAATAGGGATGTGTTCCCTGAATGAGGAAATACCAGGTCCTCCAAGTTTGAATGGCCCAGTATTTCCCCATTCAGGGACCACGGACCAGGACCTGAGTTTGGAGGCAGCCATGCCCCTATTAAGGGCATGGCTACCTCCAAACTCGCAATGAGGACCTTCACAGAAAAAATTGACCAAGACCAATTTGTTAGGACAAAACAACACAAAAACCCTTTAGATTTGTGTTTTAGACTCTTCTAACATTACGAGTCCACCATACAGTATATGTCACTGTTTAATTTATTCATACTGATTGTAATTCAAAAATAACATTTAAAGACACTGTATAAAAAATATTGAAAAAAATATCTTTATAAAAATATTTTTTGGCTTTTTCTCCTTGATATCATTCAAGTAAATACATATTTATGTCTCACATTCATACTCATTCATGAGAACTATATCAGCTGCCATACCTTCTCCACTCTTCTACGTGCTAATATTCACTTAAGTTGATCAGTGTTTGACAAAAGTTGGATATTTTTCTGTCCACACGTGTTTCAAGCGTAGCTCGTTGAGAACATGTTAGTGCCAAAAACCTGCTTTCACTGTTATCAGGACAAAAGGTGGTATGTGAGTGATCTGCCCTCCTTCTAAAGATCTGGTGTTCAGAAATGTCTACAATAAATACATTGCCGCCTATTAGAAAAAATGTCTCTACAACTTTGTTTCGAAATGACTCACTATTGTAATGCAAATTCAGAGTTTGATTAATTATAGTTCAATATTGCATACACCTTGCCGTTGTTTGCATGCACTTTTCTCTATTTTGTTTTGGCCCGTCTATACTGTACGGGATATCGATCATCTCAATATGTATAGGAGTGAAAGACACAGGGGGAACAATCAATTGAATGGCCCTGGAAACTGCCAGTCCGTTTACATCTATCAGACCCAATCATGCACCCCTATTTATAATTTTTGATATGTACAGCCTATGGCTGAAGGGTTAATTGTAGAATATATACAATTTAAGTACTAGGGAAATATCAATATGGAAAATGTCAACATCTATTTGTTCTCTGATGAACATTATCAGAAGTTAATAAATGCACTACCAATGTTTGTCACAAATCGTGGCCATGAATGAAATGTAGGCACGCAAGACAAATGGAAAAAAATAAATCAAAAATAAAAACATCTTATTAGAACTGATTTACAGAGCAAGTTTATGCTGGAATATCTGATGGCCTGGAGTCATCTCAGAGGTGTTCCAGGTCATAAATATTCACACATATTCATTGACACTCCTCGCGTTAAAAAACTTCAGTGGAGTGGGGAATAACTGCTCACGAGATTGGATCATCTTGATCATTGAGACAGCAGAAGAAGAGTCAAAGATACAGGGTGAAGAACGGCGGCCCTGAAAAAACAGGTTTTGTACAATCAAGCAGTACAAGATGCTAAAAAACAGCTAGACAAGTTAGATGAAGAGATAGCCAAGTTCAAACAAATGAATTTAGATAGAAAGTTGCAGACATTGTAAAAAGATGTGACAAACTGCAAAAGAGGAAAAAACATATCTGTTTTTAAGGGATGGGTTCTATACAGAACAGAACATCAGAAATACTAAAAATCAACACAATCAATGTGTAACTTTGTCCAACACACCAGGATCGTTAAGTGATTCAGATCCAACAACATTCAGTGGAGGGTCGGCGCCTAGTACATCAGCAAATGCAGGGCAAAAACAGGTTTTTAAGAGGGTGAAGAAGAGGGCGATACAGACAAAGACCACCACAGTCCAACCAGAGAATGAGAACAAGGCAGTGGTATTCAAACCAATGACGACAGATCATATACCTATCGTCAATGTATCCACCTATATCCTTGGTGAACCAGAACAACAATTTTTGGCTAAAGGACTGTTCTTTGTCTGTATGACAAAGGCTGATCTGTTTAGCTGTGAGATTGAAATGCAGAAACTTTTCAGAAACATAAGAATAAAACACTTTTTGAAGTCTATCTACCTCGACAACGGAAAGACAGGAGTTTTTAGACACTGAAATTGAAAATGTTACCAGTCTAAAGAAAGGATGATGTTTCATTCCCCCTAAACATACCTGTCGACCTTAGCTGGAAGCTTTTGAGAATATAGTGATCAGACAAGTACTTGAAGCAGCTAAGAAACACAATTTTAAAATAGACAATCTAGCTGTAGGGGAATGGAGTAGCTTAAGAAACATTGACAACAAACTAGATATAACTATAAAACCAGCTGATAAAGGTGGGGGTGTAGTTATTCTCAACACCGTAGATTACGATGAAGAATGTAAACATTTGTTAGCAGACACCACCTCGTAAAAAAAACTACAGTGAGATCCCACGATACATCTAAAAGATGAATTAGCCAGCCTTACTAACCATGCTGAGAAACATTGCTGGATATCCAATGTAGAATCTCAGTTTCTACAAAAACAACATTCCAGAATAGTTGCTTTCTACACCATCCGAAAAATGTATAAAAGCTTGACACATCCACAAGGTCGACCAATAATTTCAAGTATCCTTTCTGTCCTGGAACCTCTATCGGTCTATGTGGAACATTTTTTAAATAATTCGTAGTGAAGACTCCCCCCTATGTGAAAGGCTCCACCGATATGATTAATATCTTAGAAACTATAGCCATTCAAACATCGGATATACTTGTCACCATGGACATAGAGGCACTGTATACCTCCATTCCTCAATTAGAGAGCCTTAAAATAGTGTTAGATACAAGTGAGGAACCGGACGAACCACCTACCAACTTCATCTTAGAATGTGCTAGACTATAATGGAAAATGTCTTTCTTTTTAGAAAACAGATGTACATTCAGACGAAAGGGGTGAGCATGGCAGCAACTTTTGTGCCAGACATGGCCAATTTGTATATGGCTAATTTTGAGACTATGTATTTGTCCTCGAACACCAGCAAACTCACTGACCACATCCGCATATGGAAAAGATACATTGATGATCTATTTCTCATATGGAGCGGTTCGGTTGAGGATTTGAAAGAGTTCCATCTTTGGCTAAATGACTGTGACAGAAACATCAAGTTCACAAAGGAACATAATACAAATTCAGTGAATTTCTTAGATCTTAAAATTCACAAAAGAGGGGTAAGCCTGTGTACCACTCTGTTTAGGAAACCTACAGACAAAAACAGTCTCCTCCACTATACGAGCTTCCACCCAGAAGGGCTAAAAAGAAATCTACCATATGGACAGTTCCTGAGGATTCGCTGTGTGCAATCCTTTCATCAAATATGGATTCTTGGCCAATGCTAGGGGACTCTCTGACTGAAGTGTGGAGGACCGGCTGTAAGGAATAGAAGTGGAGAGGGTGTATTCTGAGCCAGTGCTGCTGACCACAAGGATTAGATATTCACTGGTGTGGGGCATTTTCCATGTTGCACCTTTATATGATTAAGGTTGCAGCCGAGAGGGATAAATGTATCTTTGTTGCTTCTAAATGCAAATAAAATATTAATAAAGAAATTGCTATGAATAAACATCAAGTGGGGAAAAAATATATGCCAGTATAAAAAAACATGTTCATGCTGGCTGCACCCGTACATGTGCATCCAGGTGATATGCAGGCAGACGGCAGTATTATCCTATAGGATTTTACACCTGTTGGATTTGACAGTAAAAATTGCCAAGTCACTGAAAGAAAGCAAGTTGGAAAAAGCTTCACTCAGAAAGCCAACCTAGACACACATCAGATGATCCATACCGGAGAGAGGCAGTTCCAATGCAAAGCATGTGAGAAAAGCTTCACTCAGAAAGCCAACCTAGACACACATGAGACGATGCATACTGGAGAGGCCATTCCAGTGCAATGTATGTGGAACCAGTTTTGCAGTGAAATCCTGTACATACAAACATCAGAGGATTCATAGTTAAGACTGTAGGAGCATACAGAGTGTCTCAACAGCTTTATGAAAAAATTATAAATAGGGGTACCTGATTGGGTCTTGATCTTACAGGCTTTCATGACACTTTGGGCCTCATTACGAGGCAGGCGGAATGGGTTTAACGGCGCTGGTAAAGGTGCCAGTGCCATTAATCCCATTCCACCCTATTAAGAGGATCCCTTGCGGGACCCGCTCTGGATGTCTGGTCAGACCAGATGTCCTTTGCGTGTCCCGCGAGGGGACCAGGGAGCGAACAACGGGCCCGTTATTAACGAGCCCGTTGTTAGCTGCCTTTCAATTCCCATTGAGCCCTATGGGGGCTGAAATGGTAATAGGGATGTGTTCCCTGAATGAGGAAATACCAGGTCCTCCAAGTTTGAATGGCCCAGTATTTCCCCATTCAGGGACCACGGACCAGGACCTGAGTTTGGAGGCAGCCATGCCCCTATTAAGGGCATGGCTGCCTCCAAACTCGCAATGAGGACCTTTACAGAAAAAATTGACCAAGACCAATTTGTTAGGACAAAACAACACAAAAACCCTTTAGATTTGTGTTTTAGACTCTTCTAACATTACGAGTCCACCATACAGTATATGTCACTGTTTCATTTATTCATACTGATTGTAATTCAAAAATAACATTTAAAGACACTGTATAAAAAATATTGAAAAAAATATCTTTATAAAAATATTTTTTGGCTTTTTCTCCTTGATATCATTCAAGTAAATACATATTTATGTCTCACATTCATACTCATTCATGAGAACTATATCAGCTGCCATACCTTCTCCACTCTTCTACGTGCTAATATTCACTTAAGTTGATCAGTGTTTGACAAAAGTTGGATATTTTTCTGTCCACACGTGTTTCAAGCGTAGCTCGTTGAGAACATGTTAGTGCCAAAAACCTGCTTTCACTGTTATCAGGACAAAAGGTGGTATGTGAGTGATCTGCCCTCCTTCTAAAGATCTGGTGTTCAGAAATGTCTACAATAAATACATTGCCGCCTATTAGAAAAAATGTCTCTACAACTTTGTTTCGAAATGACTCACTATTGTAATGCAAATTCAGAGTTTGATTAATTATAGTTCAATATTGCATACACCTTGCCGTTGTTTGCATGCACTTTTCTCTATTTTGTTTTGGCCCGTCTATACTGTACGGGATATCGATCATCTCAATATGTATAGGAGTGAAAGACACAGGGGGAACAATCAATTGAATGGCCCTGGAAACTGCCAGTCCGTTTACATCTATCAGACCCAATCATGCACCCCTATTTATAATTTTTGATATGTACAGCCTATGGCTGAAGGGTTAATTGTAGAATATATACAATTTAAGTACTAGGGAAATATCAATATGGAAAATGTCAACATCTATTTGTTCTCTGATGAACATTATCAGAAGTTAATAAATGCACTACCAATGTTTGTCACAAATCGTGGCCATGAATGAAATGTAGGCACGCAAGACAAATGGAAAAAAATAAATCAAAAATAAAAACATCTTATTAGAACTGATTTACAGAGCAAGTTTATGCTGGAATATCTGATGGCCTGGAGTCATCTCAGAGGTGTTCCAGGTCATAAATATTCACACATATTCATTGACACTCCTCGCGTTAAAAAACTTCAGTGGAGTGGGGAATAACTGCTCACGAGATTGGATCATCTTGATCATTGAGACAGCAGAAGAAGAGTCAAAAGATACAGGGTGAAGAACGGCGGCCCTGAAAAAACAGGTTTTGTACAATCAAGCAGTACAAGATGCTAAAAAACAGCTAGACAAGTTAGATGAAGAGATAGCCAAGTTCAAACAAATGAATTTAGATAGAAAGTTGCAGACATTGTAAAAAGATGTGACAAACTGCAAAAGAGGAAAAAACATATCTGTTTTTAAGGGATGGGTTCTATACAGAACAGAACATCAGAAATACTAAAAATCAACACAATCAATGTGTAACTTTGTCCAACACACCAGGATCGTTAAGTGATTCAGATCCAACAACATTCAGTGGAGGGTCGGCGCCTAGTACATCAGCAAATGCAGGGCAAAAACAGGTTTTTAAGAGGGTGAAGAAGAGGGCGATACAGACAAAGACCACCACAGTCCAACCAGAGAATGAGAACAAGGCAGTGGTATTCAAACCAATGACGACAGATCATATACCTATCGTCAATGTATCCACCTATATCCTTGGTGAACCAGAACAACAATTTTTGGCTAAAGGACTGTTCTTTGTCTGTATGACAAAGGCTGATCTGTTTAGCTGTGAGATTGAAATGCAGAAACTTTTCAGAAACATAAGAATAAAACACTTTTTGAAGTCTATCTACCTCGACAACGGAAAGACAGGAGTTTTTAGACACTGAAATTGAAAATGTTACCAGTCTAAAGAAAGGATGATGTTTCATTCCCCCTAAACACACCTGTCGACCTTAGCTGGAAGCTTTTGAGAATATAGTGATCAGACAAGTACTTGAAGCAGCTAAGAAACACAATTTTAAAATAGACAATCTAGCTGTAGGGGAATGGAGTAGCTTAAGAAACATTGACAACAAACTAGATATAACTATAAAACCAGCTGATAAAGGTGGGGGTGTAGTTATTCTCAACACCGTAGATTACGATGAAGAATGTAAACATTTGTTAGCAGACACCACCTCGTAAAAAAAACTACAGTGAGATCCCACGATACATCTAAAAGATGAATTAGCCAGCCTTACTAACCATGCTGAGAAACATTGCTGGATATCCAATGTAGAATCTCAGTTTCTACAAAAACAACATTCCAGAATAGTTGCTTTCTACACCATCCGAAAAATGTATAAAAGCTTGACACATCCACAAGGTCGACCAATAATTTCAAGTATCCTTTCTGTCCTGGAACCTCTATCGGTCTATGTGGAACATTTTTTAAATAATTCGTAGTGAAGACTCCCCCCTATGTGAAAGGCTCCACCGATATGATTAATATCTTAGAAACTATAGCCATTCAAACATCGGATATACTTGTCACCATGGACATAGAGGCACTGTATACCTCCATTCCTCAATTAGAGAGCCTTAAAATAGTGTTAGATACAAGTGAGGAACCGGACGAACCACCTACCAACTTCATCTTAGAATGTGCTAGACTATAATGGAAAATGTCTTTCTTTTTAGAAAACAGATGTACATTCAGACGAAAGGGGTGAGCATGGCAGCAACTTTTGTGCCAGACATGGCCAATTTGTATATGGCTAATTTTGAGACTATGTATTTGTCCTCGAACACCAGCAAACTCACTGACCACATCCGCATATGGAAAAGATACATTGATGATCTATTTCTCATATGGAGCGGTTCGGTTGAGGATTTGAAAGAGTTCCATCTTTGGCTAAATGACTGTGACAGAAACATCAAGTTCACAAAGGAACATAATACAAATTCAGTGAATTTCTTAGATCTTAAAATTCACAAAAGAGGGGTAAGCCTGTGTACCACTCTGTTTAGGAAACCTACAGACAAAAACAGTCTCCTCCACTATACGAGCTTCCACCCAGAAGGGCTAAAAAGAAATCTACCATATGGACAGTTCCTGAGGATTCGCTGTGTGCAATCCTTTCATCAAATATGGATTCTTGGCCAATGCTAGGGGACTCTCTGACTGAAGTGTGGAGGACCGGCTGTAAGGAATAGAAGTGGAGAGGGTGTATTCTGAGCCAGTGCTGCTGACCACAAGGATTAGATATTCACTGGTGTGGGGCATTTTCCCTGTTGCACCTTTATATGATTAAGGTTGCAGCCGAGAGGGATAAATGTATCTTTGTTGCTTCTAAATGCAAATAAAATATTAATAAAGAAATTGCTATGAATAAACATCAAGTGGGGAAAAAATATATGCCAGTATAAAAAAACATGTTCATGCTGGCTGCTCCCGTACATGTGCATCCAGGTGATATGCAGGCAGACGGCAGTATTATCCTATAGGATTTTACACCTGTTGGATTTGACAGTAAAAAATGCCAAGTCACTGAAAGAAAGCAAGTTGGAAAAAGCTTCACTCAGAAAGCCAACCTAGACACACATCAGATGATCCACACCGGAGAGAGGCAGTTCCAATGCAAAGCATGTGAGAAAAGCTTCACTCAGAAAGCCAACCTAGACACACATGAGACGATGCATACTGGAGAGGCCATTCCAGTGCAATGTATGTGGACACAGTTTTGCAGTGAAATCCTGTACATTCAAACATCAGAGGATTCATAGTTAAGACTGTAGGAGCATACAGAGTGTCTCAACAGCTTTATGAAAAAATTATAAATAGGGGTACCTGATTGGGTCTTGATCTTACAGGCTTTCATGACACTTTGGGCCTCATTACGAGGCAGGCGGAATGGGTTTAACGGCGCAGGTAAAGGTGCCAGTGCCGTTAATCCCATTCCGCCCTATTAAGAGGATCCCTTGCGGGACCCGCTCTGGATGTCTGGTCAGACCAGATGTCCTTTGCGTGTCCCGCGAGGGGACCAGGGAGCTAACAACGGGCCTGTTATTAACGAGCCCGTTGTTAGCTGCCTTTCAATTCCCATTGAGCCCTATGGGGGCTGAAATGGTAATAGGGATGTGTTCCCTGAATGGGGAAATACCGGGTCCTCCAAGTTTGAATGGCCCAGTATTTCCCCATTCAGGGACCACGGACCAGGACCTGAGTTTGGAGGCAGCCATGCCCTTATTAAGGGCCTGGCTACCTCCAAACTCGCAATGAGGACCTTTACAGAAAACATTGACCAAGACCAATTTGTTAGGACAAAACAACACAAAAACCCTTTAGATTTGTGTTTTAGACTCTTCTAACATTACGAGTCCACCATACAGTATATGTCACTGTTTCATTTATTCATACTGATTGTAATTCAAAAATAACATTTAAGGACACTGTATAAAAAAATATTGAAAAAAATATCTTTATAAAAATATTTTTTGGCTTTTTCTCCTTGATATCATTCAAGTAAATACATATTTATGTCTCACATTCATACTCATTCATGAGAACTATATCAGCTGCCATACCTTCTCCACTCTTCTACGTCCTAATATTCACTTAAGTTGATCAGTGTTTGACAAAAGTTGGATATTTTTCTGTCCACACGTGTTTCAAGCGTAGCTCCTTGAGAACATGTTAGTGCCAAAAACCTGCTTTCACTGTTATCAGGACAAAAGGTGGTATGTGAGTGATCTGCCCTCCTTTTAAAGATCTGGTGTTCAGAAATGTCTACAATAAAGACATTGCAGCCTATTAGAAAAAATGTCTGTACAACTTTGTTTCGAAATGACTCACTATTGTAATGCAAATACAGAGTTAGATTAATTATAGTTCAATATTGCATACACCTTGCCGTTGTTTGCATGCACTTTTCTCTATTTTGTTTTGGCCCGTCTATACTGTACGGGATATCGATCATCTCAATATGTATAGGAGTGAAAGACACAGGGGGAACAATCAATTGAATGGCCCTGGAAACTGCCAGTCCGTTTACATCTATCAGACCCAATCATGCACCCCTATTTATAATTTTTGATATGTACAGCCCGTGGCTGAAGGGTTAATTGTAGAATATATACAATTTAAGTACTAGGGAAATATCAATATGGAAAATGTCAACATCTATTTGTTCTCTGATGAACATTATCAGAAGTTAATAAATGCACCACCAATGTTTGTCACAAATCGTGGCCATGAATGAAATGTAGGCACGCAAGACAAATGGAAAAAAATAAATCAAAAATAGAAACATCTTATTAGAACTGATTTACAGAGCAAGTTTATGCTGGAATATCTGATGGCCTGGAGTCATCTCAGAGGGGTTCCAGGTCATAAATATTCACACATATTCATTGACCCTCCTCGCGTTAAAAAACTTCAGTGGAGTGGGGAATAACTGCTCACGAGATTGTATCATCTTGATCATTGAGACAGCAGAAGAAGAGTCAAAGATACAGGGTGAAGAACTGGCGGCCCTGAAAAAACAGGTTTTGTACAATCAAGCAGTACAAGATGCTAAAAAACAGCTAGACAAGTTAGATGAAGAGATAACCAAGTTCAAACAAATGAATTTAGATAGAAAGTTGCAGACATTGAAAAAAGATGTGACAAACTGCAAAAGAGGAAAAAACATATCTGTTTTTAAGGGATGGGTTCTATACAGAACAGAACATCAGAAATACTAAAAATCAACACAATCAATGTGTAACTTTCTCCAACACACCAGGATCGTTAAGTGATTCAGATCCAACAACATTCAGTGGAGGGTCGGCGCCTAGTACATCAGCAAATGCAGGGCAAAAACAGGTTTTTAAGAGGGTGAAGAAGAGGGCGATACAGACAAAGACCACCACAGTCCAACCAGAGAATGAGAACAAGGCAGTGGTATTCAAACCAATGACGACAGATCATATACCTATCGTCAATGTATCCACCTATATCCTTGGTGAACCAGAACAACAATTTTTGGCTAAAGGACTGTCCTTTGTCTGTATGACAAAGGCTGATCCGTTTAGCCGTGAGATTGAAATGCAGAAACTTTTCAGAAACATAAGAATAAAACACTTTTTGAAGTCTATCTACCTCGACAACGGAAAGACAGGAGTTTTTAGACACTGAAATTGAAAATGTTACCAGTCTAAAGAAAGGATGATGTTTCATTCCCCCTAAACACACCTGTCAACCTTAGCTGGAAGCTTTTGAGAATATAGTGATCAGACAAGTACTTGAAGCAGCTAAGAAACACAATTTTAAAATAGACAATCTAGCTTTAGGGGAATGGAGTAGCTTAAGAAACATTGACAACAAACTAGATATAACTATAAAACCAGCTGATAAAGGTGGGGGTGTAGTTATTCTCAACACCGTAGATTACGATAAAGAATGTAAACATTTGTTAGCAGACACCACCTCGTAAAAAAAACTACAGTGAGATCCCACGATACATCTAAAAGATGAATTAGCCAGCCTTACTAACCATGCTGAGAAAGATTGCTGGACATCCAATGTAGAATCTCAGTTTCTACAAAAACAACATTCCAGAATAGTTGCTTTCTACACCATACCAAAAATGTATAAAAGCTTGACACATCCACAAGGTCGACCAATAATTTCAGGTATCATTTCTGTCCTGGAACCTCTATCGGTCTATGTGGAACATTTTTTAAATAATTCGTAGTGAAGACTCCCCCCTATGTGAAAGGCTCCACCGATATGATTAATATCTTAGAAACTATAGCCATTCAAACATCGGATATACTTGTCACCATGGACATAGAGGCACTGTATACCTCCATTCCTCAATTAGAGAGCCTTAAAATAGTGTTAGATACAAGTGAGGAACCGGACAAACCACCTACCAACTTCATCTTAGAATGTGCTAGACTATAATGGAAAATGTCTTTCTTTTTAGAAAACAGATGTACATTCAGACGAAAGGGGTGAGCATGGCAGCAACTTTTGTGCCAGACATGGCCAATTTGTATAAGGCTAATTTTGAGACTATGTATTTGTCCTCGAACACCAGCAAACTCACTGACCACATCCGCATATGGAAAAGATACATTGATGATCTATTTCTCATATGGAGCGGTTCGGTTGAGGATTTGAAAGAGTTCCATCTTTGGCTAAATGACTGTGACAGAAACATCAAGTTCACAAAGGAACATAATACAAATTCAGTGAATTTCTTAGATCTTAAAATTCACAAAAGAGGGGTAAGCCTGTGTACCACTCTGTTTAGGAAACCTACAGACAAAAACAGTCTCCTCCACTATACGAGCTTCCACCCAGAAGAGCTAAAAAGAAATCTACCATATGGACAGTTCCTGAGGATTCGCTGTGTGCAATCCTTTCATCAAATATGGATTCTTGGCCACTGCTTGGGTACTCTCTGACTGAAGTGTGGAGGACCGGCTGTAAGGAATAGAAGTGGAGAGGGTGTATTCTGAGCCAGTGCTGCTGACCACAAGGATTAGATATTCACTGGTGTGGGGCATTTTCCATGTTGCACCTTTATATGATTAAGGTTGCAGCCGAGAGGGATACATTCATCTTTGTTGCTTCTAAATGCATATAGAATATTAATAAAGAAATTGGTATGTATAAATACCAAGTGGGGAAAAAATATATGCCAGTATAAAAAAACATGTTCATGCTGGCTGCACCCGTACATGTGCATCCAGGTGATATGCAGGCAGACGGCAGTATTATCCTATAGGATTTTACACCTGTTGGATTTGACAGTAAAAATTGCCAAGTCACTGAAAGAAAGCAAGTTGGAAAAAGCTTCACTCAGAAAGCCAACCTAGACACACATCAGATGATCCATACCGGAGAGAGGCAGTTCCAATGCAAAGCATGTGAGAAAAGCTTCACTCAGAAAGCCAACCTAGACACACATGAGACGATGCATACTGGAGAGGCCATTCCAGTGCAATGTATGTGGAACCAGTTTTGCAGTGAAATCCTGTACATACAAACATCAGAGGATTCATAGTTAAGACTGTAGGAGCATACAGAGTGTCTCAACAGCTTTATGAAAAAATTATAAATAGGGGTACCTGATTGGGTCTTGATCTTACAGGCTTTCATGACACTTTGGGCCTCATTACGAGGCAGGCGGAATGGGTTTAACGGCGCTGGTAAAGGTGCCAGTGCCATTAATCCCATTCCACCCTATTAAGAGGATCCCTTGCGGGACCCGCTCTGGATGTCTGGTCAGACCAGATGTCCTTTGCGTGTCCCGCGAGGGGACCAGGGAGCTAACAACGGGCCCGTTATTAACGAGCCCGTTGTTAGCTGCCTTTCAATTCCCATTGAGTCCTATGGGGGCTGAAATGGTAATAGGGATGTGTTCCCTGAATGAGGAAATACCAGGTCCTCCAAGTTTGAATGGCCCAGTATTTCCCCATTCAGGGACCACGGACCAGGACCTGAGTTTGGAGGCAGCCATGCCCCTATTAAGGGCATGGCTACCTCCAAACTCGCAATGAGGACCTTTACAGAAAAAATTGACCAAGACCAATTTGTTAGGACAAAACAACACAAAAACCCTTTAGATTTGTGTTTTAGACTCTTCTAACATTACGAGTCCACCATACAGTATATGTCACTGTTTCATTTATTCATACTGATTGTAATTCAAAAATAACATTTAAAGACACTGTATAAAAAATATTGAAAAAAATATCTTTATAAAAATATTTTTTGGCTTTTTCTCCTTGATATCATTCAAGTAAATACATATTTATGTCTCACATTCATACTCATTCATGAGAACTATATCAGCTGCCATACCTTCTCCACTCTTCTACGTGCTAATATTCACTTAAGTTGATCAGTGTTTGACAAAAGTTGGATATTTTTCTGTCCACACGTGTTTCAAGCGTAGCTCCTTGAGAACATGTTAGTGCCAAAAACCTGCTTTCACTGTTATCAGGACAAAAGGTGGTATGTGAGTGATCTGCCCTCCTTCTAAAGATCTGGTGTTCAGAAATGTCTACAATAAATACATTGCCGCCTATTAGAAAAAATGTCTCTACAACTTTGTTTCGAAATGACTCACTATTGTAATGCAAATTCAGAGTTTGATTAATTATAGTTCAATATTGCATACACCTTGCCGTTGTTTGCATGCACTTTTCTCTATTTTGTTTTGGCCCGTCTATACTGTACGGGATATCGATCATCTCAATATGTATAGGAGTGAAAGACACAGGGGGAACAATCAATTGAATGGCCCTGGAAACTGCCAGTCCGTTTACATCTATCAGACCCAATCATGCACCCCTATTTATAATTTTTGATATGTACAGCCTATGGCTGAAGGGTTAATTGTAGAATATATACAATTTAAGTACTAGGGAAATATCAATATGGAAAATGTCAACATCTATTTGTTCTCTGATGAACATTATCAGAAGTTAATAAATGCACTACCAATGTTTGTCACAAATCGTGGCCATGAATGAAATGTAGGCACGCAAGACAAATGGAAAAAAATAAATCAAAAATAAAAACATCTTATTAGAACTGATTTACAGAGCAAGTTTATGCTGGAATATCTGATGGCCTGGAGTCATCTCAGAGGTGTTCCAGGTCATAAATATTCACACATATTCATTGACACTCCTCGCGTTAAAAAACTTCAGTGGAGTGGGGAATAACTGCTCACGAGATTGGATCATCTTGATCATTGAGACAGCAGAAGAAGAGTCAAAGATACAGGGTGAAGAACGGCGGCCCTGAAAAAACAGGTTTTGTACAATCAAGCAGTACAAGATGCTAAAAAACAGCTAGACAAGTTAGATGAAGAGATAGCCAAGTTCAAACAAATGAATTTAGATAGAAAGTTGCAGACATTGTAAAAAGATGTGACAAACTGCAAAAGAGGAAAAAACATATCTGTTTTTAAGGGATGGGTTCTATACAGAACAGAACATCAGAAATACTAAAAATCAACACAATCAATGTGTAACTTTGTCCAACACACCAGGATCGTTAAGTGATTCAGATCCAACAACATTCAGTGGAGGGTCGGCGCCTAGTACATCAGCAAATGCAGGGCAAAAACAGGTTTTTAAGAGGGTGAAGAAGAGGGCGATACAGACAAAGACCACCACAGTCCAACCAGAGAATGAGAACAAGGCAGTGGTATTCAAACCAATGACGACAGATCATATACCTATCGTCAATGTATCCACCTATATCCTTGGTGAACCAGAACAACAATTTTTGGCTAAAGGACTGTTCTTTGTCTGTATGACAAAGGCTGATCTGTTTAGCTGTGAGATTGAAATGCAGAAACTTTTCAGAAACATAAGAATAAAACACTTTTTGAAGTCTATCTACCTCGACAACGGAAAGACAGGAGTTTTTAGACACTGAAATTGAAAATGTTACCAGTCTAAAGAAAGGATGATGTTTCATTCCCCCTAAACATACCTGTCGACCTTAGCTGGAAGCTTTTGAGAATATAGTGATCAGACAAGTACTTGAAGCAGCTAAGAAACACAATTTTAAAATAGACAATCTAGCTGTAGGGGAATGGAGTAGCTTAAGAAACATTGACAACAAACTAGATATAACTATAAAACCAGCTGATAAAGGTGGGGGTGTAGTTATTCTCAACACCGTAGATTACGATGAAGAATGTAAACATTTGTTAGCAGACACCACCTCGTAAAAAAAACTACAGTGAGATCCCACGATACATCTAAAAGATGAATTAGCCAGCCTTACTAACCATGCTGAGAAACATTGCTGGATATCCAATGTAGAATCTCAGTTTCTACAAAAACAACATTCCAGAATAGTTGCTTTCTACACCATCCGAAAAATGTATAAAAGCTTGACACATCCACAAGGTCGACCAATAATTTCAAGTATCCTTTCTGTCCTGGAACCTCTATCGGTCTATGTGGAACATTTTTTAAATAATTCGTAGTGAAGACTCCCCCCTATGTGAAAGGCTCCACCGATATGATTAATATCTTAGAAACTATAGCCATTCAAACATCGGATATACTTGTCACCATGGACATAGAGGCACTGTATACCTCCATTCCTCAATTAGAGAGCCTTAAAATAGTGTTAGATACAAGTGAGGAACCGGACGAACCACCTACCAACTTCATCTTAGAATGTGCTAGACTATAATGGAAAATGTCTTTCTTTTTAGAAAACAGATGTACATTCAGACGAAAGGGGTGAGCATGGCAGCAACTTTTGTGCCAGACATGGCCAATTTGTATATGGCTAATTTTGAGACTATGTATTTGTCCTCGAACACCAGCAAACTCACTGACCACATCCGCATATGGAAAAGATACATTGATGATCTATTTCTCATATGGAGCGGTTCGGTTGAGGATTTGAAAGAGTTCCATCTTTGGCTAAATGACTGTGACAGAAACATCAAGTTCACAAAGGAACATAATACAAATTCAGTGAATTTCTTAGATCTTAAAATTCACAAAAGAGGGGTAAGCCTGTGTACCACTCTGTTTAGGAAACCTACAGACAAAAACAGTCTCCTCCACTATACGAGCTTCCACCCAGAAGGGCTAAAAAGAAATCTACCATATGGACAGTTCCTGAGGATTCGCTGTGTGCAATCCTTTCATCAAATATGGATTCTTGGCCAATGCTAGGGGACTCTCTGACTGAAGTGTGGAGGACCGGCTGTAAGGAATAGAAGTGGAGAGGGTGTATTCTGAGCCAGTGCTGCTGACCACAAGGATTAGATATTCACTGGTGTGGGGCATTTTCCATGTTGCACCTTTATATGATTAAGGTTGCAGCCGAGAGGGATAAATGTATCTTTGTTGCTTCTAAATGCAAATAAAATATTAATAAAGAAATTGCTATGAATAAACATCAAGTGGGGAAAAAATATATGCCAGTATAAAAAAACATGTTCATGCTGGCTGCACCCGTACATGTGCATCCAGGTGATATGCAGGCAGACGGCAGTATTATCCTATAGGATTTTACACCTGTTGGATTTGACAGTAAAAATTGCCAAGTCACTGAAAGAAAGCAAGTTGGAAAAAGCTTCACTCAGAAAGCCAACCTAGACACACATCAGATGATCCATACCGGAGAGAGGCAGTTCCAATGCAAAGCATGTGAGAAAAGCTTCACTCAGAAAGCCAACCTAGACACACATGAGACGATGCATACTGGAGAGGCCATTCCAGTGCAATGTATGTGGAACCAGTTTTGCAGTGAAATCCTGTACATACAAACATCAGAGGATTCATAGTTAAGACTGTAGGAGCATACAGAGTGTCTCAACAGCTTTATGAAAAAATTATAAATAGGGGTACCTGATTGGGTCTTGATCTTACAGGCTTTCATGACACTTTGGGCCTCATTACGAGGCAGGCGGAATGGGTTTAACGGCGCTGGTAAAGGTGCCAGTGCCATTAATCCCATTCCACCCTATTAAGAGGATCCCTTGCGGGACCCGCTCTGGATGTCTGGTCAGACCAGATGTCCTTTGCGTGTCCCGCGAGGGGACCAGGGAGCGAACAACGGGCCCGTTATTAACGAGCCCGTTGTTAGCTGCCTTTCAATTCCCATTGAGCCCTATGGGGGCTGAAATGGTAATAGGGATGTGTTCCCTGAATGAGGAAATACCAGGTCCTCCAAGTTTGAATGGCCCAGTATTTCCCCATTCAGGGACCACGGACCAGGACCTGAGTTTGGAGGCAGCCATGCCCCTATTAAGGGCATGGCTGCCTCCAAACTCGCAATGAGGACCTTTACAGAAAAAATTGACCAAGACCAATTTGTTAGGACAAAACAACACAAAAACCCTTTAGATTTGTGTTTTAGACTCTTCTAACATTACGAGTCCACCATACAGTATATGTCACTGTTTCATTTATTCATACTGATTGTAATTCAAAAATAACATTTAAAGACACTGTATAAAAAATATTGAAAAAAATATCTTTATAAAAATATTTTTTGGCTTTTTCTCCTTGATATCATTCAAGTAAATACATATTTATGTCTCACATTCATACTCATTCATGAGAACTATATCAGCTGCCATACCTTCTCCACTCTTCTACGTGCTAATATTCACTTAAGTTGATCAGTGTTTGACAAAAGTTGGATATTTTTCTGTCCACACGTGTTTCAAGCGTAGCTCGTTGAGAACATGTTAGTGCCAAAAACCTGCTTTCACTGTTATCAGGACAAAAGGTGGTATGTGAGTGATCTGCCCTCCTTCTAAAGATCTGGTGTTCAGAAATGTCTACAATAAATACATTGCCGCCTATTAGAAAAAATGTCTCTACAACTTTGTTTCGAAATGACTCACTATTGTAATGCAAATTCAGAGTTTGATTAATTATAGTTCAATATTGCATACACCTTGCCGTTGTTTGCATGCACTTTTCTCTATTTTGTTTTGGCCCGTCTATACTGTACGGGATATCGATCATCTCAATATGTATAGGAGTGAAAGACACAGGGGGAACAATCAATTGAATGGCCCTGGAAACTGCCAGTCCGTTTACATCTATCAGACCCAATCATGCACCCCTATTTATAATTTTTGATATGTACAGCCTATGGCTGAAGGGTTAATTGTAGAATATATACAATTTAAGTACTAGGGAAATATCAATATGGAAAATGTCAACATCTATTTGTTCTCTGATGAACATTATCAGAAGTTAATAAATGCACTACCAATGTTTGTCACAAATCGTGGCCATGAATGAAATGTAGGCACGCAAGACAAATGGAAAAAAATAAATCAAAAATAAAAACATCTTATTAGAACTGATTTACAGAGCAAGTTTATGCTGGAATATCTGATGGCCTGGAGTCATCTCAGAGGTGTTCCAGGTCATAAATATTCACACATATTCATTGACACTCCTCGCGTTAAAAAACTTCAGTGGAGTGGGGAATAACTGCTCACGAGATTGGATCATCTTGATCATTGAGACAGCAGAAGAAGAGTCAAAAGATACAGGGTGAAGAACGGCGGCCCTGAAAAAACAGGTTTTGTACAATCAAGCAGTACAAGATGCTAAAAAACAGCTAGACAAGTTAGATGAAGAGATAGCCAAGTTCAAACAAATGAATTTAGATAGAAAGTTGCAGACATTGTAAAAAGATGTGACAAACTGCAAAAGAGGAAAAAACATATCTGTTTTTAAGGGATGGGTTCTATACAGAACAGAACATCAGAAATACTAAAAATCAACACAATCAATGTGTAACTTTGTCCAACACACCAGGATCGTTAAGTGATTCAGATCCAACAACATTCAGTGGAGGGTCGGCGCCTAGTACATCAGCAAATGCAGGGCAAAAACAGGTTTTTAAGAGGGTGAAGAAGAGGGCGATACAGACAAAGACCACCACAGTCCAACCAGAGAATGAGAACAAGGCAGTGGTATTCAAACCAATGACGACAGATCATATACCTATCGTCAATGTATCCACCTATATCCTTGGTGAACCAGAACAACAATTTTTGGCTAAAGGACTGTTCTTTGTCTGTATGACAAAGGCTGATCTGTTTAGCTGTGAGATTGAAATGCAGAAACTTTTCAGAAACATAAGAATAAAACACTTTTTGAAGTCTATCTACCTCGACAACGGAAAGACAGGAGTTTTTAGACACTGAAATTGAAAATGTTACCAGTCTAAAGAAAGGATGATGTTTCATTCCCCCTAAACACACCTGTCGACCTTAGCTGGAAGCTTTTGAGAATATAGTGATCAGACAAGTACTTGAAGCAGCTAAGAAACACAATTTTAAAATAGACAATCTAGCTGTAGGGGAATGGAGTAGCTTAAGAAACATTGACAACAAACTAGATATAACTATAAAACCAGCTGATAAAGGTGGGGGTGTAGTTATTCTCAACACCGTAGATTACGATGAAGAATGTAAACATTTGTTAGCAGACACCACCTCGTAAAAAAAACTACAGTGAGATCCCACGATACATCTAAAAGATGAATTAGCCAGCCTTACTAACCATGCTGAGAAACATTGCTGGATATCCAATGTAGAATCTCAGTTTCTACAAAAACAACATTCCAGAATAGTTGCTTTCTACACCATCCGAAAAATGTATAAAAGCTTGACACATCCACAAGGTCGACCAATAATTTCAAGTATCCTTTCTGTCCTGGAACCTCTATCGGTCTATGTGGAACATTTTTTAAATAATTCGTAGTGAAGACTCCCCCCTATGTGAAAGGCTCCACCGATATGATTAATATCTTAGAAACTATAGCCATTCAAACATCGGATATACTTGTCACCATGGACATAGAGGCACTGTATACCTCGATTCCTCAATTAGAGAGCCTTAAAATAGTGTTAGATACAAGTGAGGAACCGGACGAACCACCTACCAACTTCATCTTAGAATGTGCTAGACTATAATGGAAAATGTCTTTCTTTTTAGAAAACAGATGTACATTCAGACGAAAGGGGTGAGCATGGCAGCAACTTTTGTGCCAGACATGGCCAATTTGTATATGGCTAATTTTGAGACTATGTATTTGTCCTCGAACACCAGCAAACTCACTGACCACATCCGCATATGGAAAAGATACATTGATGATCTATTTCTCATATGGAGCGGTTCGGTTGAGGATTTGAAAGAGTTCCATCTTTGGCTAAATGACTGTGACAGAAACATCAAGTTCACAAAGGAACATAATACAAATTCAGTGAATTTCTTAGATCTTAAAATTCACAAAAGAGGGGTAAGCCTGTGTACCACTCTGTTTAGGAAACCTACACACAAAAACAGTCTCCTCCACTATACGAGCTTCCACCCAGAAGGGCTAAAAAGAAATCTACCATATGGACAGTTCCTGAGGATTCGCTGTGTGCAATCCTTTCATCAAATATGGATTCTTGGCGCTGCTTGGGTACTCTCTGACTGAAGTGTGGAGGACCGGCTGTAAGGAATAGAAGTGGAGAGGGTGTATTCTGAGCCAGTGCTGCTGACCACAAGGATTAGATATTCACTGGTGTGGGGCATTTTCCATGTTGCACCTTTATATGATTAAGGTTGCAGCCGAGAGGGATACATTCATCTTTGTTGCTTCTAAATGCATATAGAATATTAATAAAGAAATTGCTATGAATAAACATCAAGTGGGGAAAAAATATATGCCAGTATAAAAAAACATGTTCATGCTGGCTGCACCCGTACATGTGCATCCAGGTGATATGCAGGCAGACGGCAGTATTATCCATAGGATTTTACACCTGTTGGATTTGACAGTAAAAATTGCCAAGTCACTGAAAGAAAGCAAGTTGGAAAAAGCTTCACTCAGAAAGCCAACCTAGACACACATCAGATGATCCATACCGGAGAGAGGCAGTTCCAATGCAAAGCATGTGAGAAAAGCTTCACTCAGAAAGCCAACCTAGACACACATGAGACGATGCATACTGGAGAGGCCATTCCAGTGCAATGTATGTGGACACAGTTTTGCAGTGAAATCCTGTACATACAAACATCAGAGGATTCATAGTTAAGACTGTCGGAGCATACAGAGTGTCTCAACAGCTTTATGAAAAAATTATAAATAGGGGTACCTGATTGGGTCTTGATCTTACAGGCTTTCATGACACTTTGGGCCTCATTACGAGGCAGGCGGAATGGGTTTAACGGCGCTGGTAAAGGTGCCAGTGCCGTTAATCCCATTCCGCCCTATTAAGAGGATCCCTTGCGGGACCCGCTCTGGATGTCTGGTCAGACCAGATGTCCTTTGCGTGTCCCGCGAGGGGACCAGGGAGCTAACAACGGGCCTGTTATTAACGAGCCCGTTGTTAGCTGCCTTTCAATTCCCATTGAGCCCTATGGGGGCTGAAATGGTAATAGGGATGTGTTCCCTGAATGGGGAAATACCGGGTCCTCCAAGTTTGAATGGCCCAGTATTTCCCCATTCAGGGACCACGGACCAGGACCTGAGTTTGGAGGCAGCCATGCCCTTATTAAGGGCCTGGCTACCTCCAAACTCGCAATGAGGACCTTTACAGAAAACATTGACCAAGACCAATTTGTTAGGACAAAACAACACAAAAACCCTTTAGATTTGTGTTTTAGACTCTTCTAACATTACGAGTCCACCATACAGTATATGTCACTGTTTCATTTATTCATACTGATTGTAATTCAAAAATAACATTTAAGGACACTGTATAAAAAAATATTGAAAAAAATATCTTTATAAAAATATTTTTTGGCTTTTTCTCCTTGATATCATTCAAGTAAATACATATGTCTCACATTCATACTCATTCATGAGAACTATATCAGCTGCCATACCTTCTCCACTCTTCTACGTGCTAATATTCACTTAAGTTGATCAGTGTTTGACAAAAGTTGGATATTTTTCTGTCCACACGTGTTTCAAGCGTAGCTCGTTGAGAACATGTTAGTGCCAAAAACCTGCTTTCACTGTTATCAGGACAAAAGGTGGTATGTGAGTGATCTGCCCTCCTTCTAAAGATCTGGTGTTCAGAAATGTCTACAATAAAGACATTGCAGCCTATTGGAAAAAATGTCTGTACAACTTTGTTTCGAAATGACTCACTATTGTAATGCAAATACAGAGTTAGATTAATTATAGTTCAATATTGCATACACCTTGCCGTTGTTTGCATGCACTTTTCTCTATTTTGTTTTGGCCCGTCTATACTGTACGGGATATCGATCATCTCAATATGTATAGGAGTGAAAGACACAGGGGGAACAATCAATTGAATGGCCCTGGAAACTGCCAGTCCGTTTACATCAATCAGACCCAATCATGCACCCCTATTTATAATTTTTGATATGTACAGCCCGTGGCTGAAGGGTTAATTGTAGAATATATACAATTTAAGTACTAGGGAAATATCAATATGGAAAATGTCAACATCTATTTGTTCTCTGATGAACATTATCAGAAGTTAATAAATGCACCACCAATGTTTGTCACAAATCGTGGCCATGAATGAAATGTAGGCACGCAAGACAAATGGAGAAATATAAATCAAAAATAGAAACATCTTATTAGAACTGATTTACAGAGCAAGTTTATGCTGGAATATCTGATGGCCTGGAGTCATCTCAGAGGGGTTCCAGGTCATAAATATTCACACATATTCATTGACACTCCTCGCGTTAAAAAACTTCAGTGGAGTGGGGAATAACTGCTCACGAGATTGTATCATCTTGATCATTGAGACAGCAGAAGAAGAGTCAAAGATACAGGGTGAAGAACTGGCGGCCCTGAAAAAACAGGTTTTGTACAATCAAGCAGTACAAGATGCTAAAAAACAGCTAGACAAGTTAGATGAAGAGATAGTCCAGTTCAAACAAATGAATTTAGATAGAAAGTTGCAGACATTGAAAAAAGATGTGACAAACTGCAAAAGAGGAAAAAACATATCTGTTTTTAAGGGATGGGTTCTATACAGAACAGAACATCAGAAATACTACAAATCAACACAATCAATGTGTAACTTTCTCCAACACACCAGGATCGTTAAGTGATTCAGATCCAACAACATTCAGTGGAGGGTCGGCGCCTAGTACATCAGCAAATGCAGGGCAAAAACAGGTTTTTAAGAGGGTGAAGAAGAGGGCGATACAGACAAAGACCACCACAGTCCAACCAGAGAATGAGAACAAGGCAGTGGTATTCAAACCAATGACGACAGATCATATACCTATCGTCAATGTATCCACCTATATCCTTGGTGAACCAGAACAACAATTTTTGGCTAAAGGACTGTCCTTTGTCTGTATGACAAGGACTGATCCGTTTAGCTGTGAGATTGAAATGCAGAAACTTTTCAGAAACATAAGAATAAAACACTTTTTGAAGTCTATCTACCTCGACAACGGAAAGACAGGAGTTTTTAGACACTGAAATTGAAAATGTTACCAGTCTAAAGATAGGATGATATTTCATTCCCCCTAAACACACCTGTCGACCTTAGCTGGAAGCTTTTGAGAATATAGTGATCAGACAAGTACTTGAAGCAGCTAAGAAACACAATTTTAAAATAGACAATCTAGCTTTAGGGGAATGGAGTAGCTTAAGAAACATTGACAACAAACTAGATATAACTATAAAACCAGCTGATAAAGGTGGGGGTGTAGTTATTCTCAACACCGTAGATTACGATGAAGAATGTAAACATTTGTTAGCAGACACCACCTCGTAAAAAAAACTACAGTGAGATCCCACGATACATCTAAAAGATGAATTAGCCAGCCTTACTAACCATGCTGAGAAAGATTGCTGGATATCCAATGTAGAATCTCAGTTTCTACAAAAACAACATTCCAGAATAGTTGCTTTCTACACCATCCCAAAAATGTATAAAAGCTTGACACATCCACAAGGTCGATCAATAATTTCAGGTATCATTTCTGTCCTGGAACCTCTATCGGTCTATGTGGAACATTTTTTAAATAATTCGTAGTGAAGACTCCCCCCTATGTGAAAGGCTCCACCGATATGATTAATATCGTAGAAACTATAGCCATTCAAACATCGGATATACTTGTCATCATGGACATAGAGGCACTGTATACCTCCATTCCTCAATTAGAGAGCCTTAAAATAGTGTTAGATACAAGTGAGGAACCGGACAAACCACCTACCAACTTCATCTTAGAATGTGCTAGACTATAATGGAAAATGTCTTTCTTTTTAGAAAACAGATGTACATTCAGACGAAAGGGGTGAGCATGGCAGCAACTTTTGTGCCAGACATGGCCAATTTGTATATGGCTAATTCTGAGACTATGTATTTGTCCTCGAACACCAGCAAACTCACTGACCACATCCGCATATGGAAAAGATACATTGATGATCTATTTCTCATATGGAGCGGTTTGGTTGAGGATTTGAAAGAGTTCCATCTTTGGCTAAATGACTGTGACAGAAACATCAAGTTCACAAAGGAACATAATACAAATTCAGTGAATTTCTTAGATCTTAAAATTCACAAAAGAGGGGTAAGCCTGTGTACCACTCTGTTTAGGAAACCTACAGACAAAAACAGTCTCCTCCACTATACGAGCTTCCACCCAGAAGGGCTAAAAAGAAATCTACCATATGGACAGTTCCTGAGGATTCGCTGTGTGCAATCCTTTCATCAAATATGGATTCTTGGCCACTGCTTGGGTACTCTCTGACTGAAGTGTGGAGGACCGGCTGTAAGGAATAGAAGTGGAGAGGGTGTATTCTGAGCCAGTGCTGCTGACCACAAGGATTAGATATTCACTGGTGTGGGGCATTTTCCATGTTGCACCTTTGTATGATTAAGGTTGCAGCCGAGAGGGATACATTCATCTTTGTTGCTTCTAAATGCAAATAGAATATTAATAAAGAAATTGGTATGTATAAACACCAAGTGGGGAAAAAATATATGCCAGTATAAAAAACATGTTCATGCTGGCTGCGCCCGTACATGTGCATTCAGGTGATATGCAGGCAGATGGCAGTATTATCTTATAAGATTTTACGCCTGTTGGATTTGACAGTAAAAAATGCCAAGCCACTGAAAGAAAGCATGTCCAGGTTGGCTGCACCAAGCTAGTCTAGTAACTTGCCCTAGCAATGCTGTGACCACCTGAAGTATTCTGCCCAGACATGTGACTACCAGCAGCACCCGGACACAAGCAGTGAGTACATGCAACATGGTACCCAGGCATTGTGAAACTCATGCCTACTCCTCTACTGGCGGCAGGTATTCAAAAACTGCTGACAGTTGCAGGAAAAAGATGCCCTGGAAAAAGATCTCAGTGCTGACCACGTGGCACAGAAAAGTGAGGAGGAATGGTTCTTCAACAAGCTTATTATAGCACAAGGCACTCTGTTGAAATTAGTAATAAGGGTGTAAGGAGGACCTTTGTGTCCTGGTAGAGCTGGATACTATGGACGGCTGCTGATACAGCCCACATACTTCAAATAGGCCACATTCAACCATCAGAGGGTTAAGACCTTTCACCAGGCTCCCTGCAACAGGTTAGGCTCACAGCTGCAGTGACTCAGCATGGTGATGTTCTAAGTCAATGGCCAAGTTGGGAAACAAATTATAATAGCATAATAATATGAGGGTATAAAGGTAAGTAATATTATTTCTAATCATGGTTGCATATTCCTGTTTGCTCAGCTGGCTATTAAGTTAAAAAGAACTATTCAGAGCGTGTGATATGGGAACATATCTTTTTTTAGTTTTTTCTAAGGAAAGAATTGGCAAGCTGTATCAAGGCTCAGTAAGCCTACGAGTTATGGAACAATAATTATAGGTAACAGTGACAATAAATGTGCTTTGCAGTTATGGAATATTAGGTGACCTAACAAGATATGTGTATGCTGAAGGAAAGCACACAAATCTAACATCTCTCACTCGCATAATAACATACGTTACAAGAGAGGAGACACAAAGGGCATAGAGAAGTTTTGCTTTGAGCCTTAGTGCCCATTGAAATGTGTGCCTAATACATAACTAAACCTAAAGATAGTCACTCCCACACTTACCACAGCAATGATAAGGAAATTCACCCAATATGATGCCACATAGCAAAAGGTTTGACACCTCATTACTGTGCCCCCCCTTTGAAAGACCATGCTGCAGATCAGTGAGGATGACTGTGCACACTGCTCAGGCAGAGCCATTTATCTTGTTGGCTCCAAAAGAACGTACACAGAGGAGACATACGTGCTACAGAGAGAACGTCCCATCAACATTTTGGAGCTCCAGCACTCTAATGCATAAAGCCTGCATACTATAGACTGCGTTGCAAAAATGCAATCCTCCCACCTTCATCTCAGTTGAAAAATCACACATTCATACAATGCTGGTTAAGTGGGTGACTGTTGCCTGTCTTGTCGAGGGCCTTGCAACATGCCACCAACATGTCCTTGGACCTACTGTGATAGCAACCTCGCCTGTCGCTCCCCTATCCCCTTACTGTTCCCCCTCCCTTCAGCACTATCTGAAATGGTGTCAGGCCTAGTACGATGGTCACTTGTTTTCTTCCTCCCCTCCCTTTCTGCACACCTCTCCCTCACCTTTTGTTTCTCTCTGGCTCTACCAGAAATGTCATCAGGCCGAGTACGATAGTTAATTTCACATCCTTACTGTTCATGGCCTGTAAGAATGTCGTTGTACTTTATGCTTGTTGACAGGAAAAGAGATGGATTTGCTACAGTCAGTGTCTGTGTCACTCAGTTTCTGCTTTCCTAGGCTGTTATTGAATAGGAAAGCAGTATTGGCAGCTAGGTACAATGCACGCAGTTCTAACATCGGCCCTGGTTGCTGCCTTGGGCCATGCCCCTCTCCCTGCTGACCTGTGAGCTGGGAAATGGTCCAACGAACCTCAGCTAATTCACGGCCCACAGCCACAGGAGTCACAATGACACACAAAAAAATGTAAACACTAATTCTACCTTCTGCTTCCATACATCTACTTTCTATCCCCCCAGTTCGGCTATTGCTACCCCCGAGAGGAAGAACAATTACAATAGGGCACCTCTCACTTACCTGTGCTGTGCATGCTTCTGAGTTTCTCTCAGCAGGATGGGCCGCCACCCACGGTGGCAGGCTGCAGCTAGTGTCGAGGGGGGCCACGGATGGTCAAGACCAGCTGACAGTCCAGAAGAGAAGAACATACGTACGAGCCTCAGTCACAAGGTCACGTGCAGTGCTAATATGCAGGTCCTGCTTGAGGCTCTGCACACAGCGTGCCATGCCCACGCTCACACCCAAGTCGTGACCCGAACCTCACAGTGCCTGCTGCTCTAGACAATGCTGAGAGTGCTGCCCACCTCACGACTCGAGAAAGAGAATAATAAATATATGTAAACAAAAAATGTATAAGTGGTTACTGCCTTCAGCAGCATTTTCACGTTATAAGCAAGCACCTAACCTTGCCCAGTGGTAGCACCAGCCCTGCTGAGGCTGAGCAATAGAGACATTGGTATTACAGTCGCAAAATGAAATGAACATTGCATACCATCGATGTTCCACACTCTGTTGATTGGAAACGCTTTCTCATGGTTCGTCATAAACCACAACTTCTAAAAACGTACAAGTCAATTCAGGTAAAAGTAATTACTCTGTAGGTATTTCACACAAAAAGTGCTTACAAATGGAGCCGATTGAATCAGCAGTCACATAGTGCCAATTCGCTAGCATCTGTCTCATTTACTGATGCCAGGCAGCCACAAAGATTCATTTACGTTCTTCTGGCCACTAAACCAGAAAAATACTTCATCTTTAAAAGTCTATTGGCACACAAGTGATACCCACAAGCTTTAAATAACCAACAATAGGCCGGGCTTCAGTTCATCAAATCATTTAATGTGCCTACAGTAAAAATAAAATAATAATAACCATTGCAATTAAAGGACAGCTGTCAAATATGAACAGTGCAGTGCAGGGCCGACATAGTTCCTCGAGAGGGTACCAAAATGAAACCTGTCTCGTGCACCGAAAAAACAATCATTCAATGAAGGACAAGAAGCCTAGGGTGACCAGATTTTAAAAATAAAAACCGGGACAGGGCATCAACATAAAAATACGACTTCAATTTGAAAGACATTACCTTGAATACTCATCAGTAGTGGAATAATGAAGAGGTGGGGAAGGTGGTTTGGGTCCAGTCACTACCCTGGAAATAAACTTTAAAGATTTAGTTGTGACTGTAAGCATGCTGAAAACAAAGCAAATTTTGCTCTGATTACTATTTTAGGTGTTGCTAATGAAGCCCTTACATATGCTGTCTTTATGGCACGATCACTCAATGCACGTTACTGCTAACCAAAAGGTTATGAGTTCGAGGCTGTCTCTGGACAGCTTAATGTAAAATAGAAAAACTATTGGTTTATGTTCGATAAATGGGCTTTTACAGTTACAACCATGATTCTGCCAAGGGTCACCCTGCCTTTTCACAATACCAGGACAGGGGGGTTTAAATTAAAAAAGGGGGACACAGGTTCTTATTCCAGAACAGTCCCAGCAAAACCGGGACATCTGGTCACCCTAAAGAAGCCGGCGAGCTGCATGTGCTACAACCTTTATTCAGGCCATGATCTTCAAAAAAGTAAGTTTAGGAGGATTACGCAAGTCCTTCAAAACTGGCTTTCTCAAAGTGGAGAAGTTGGTTTAAAGTTTTTGCATGTGGTGTAGGTGTCTTTGCTTTTTCATAGTAAGGCTGTTTTTAGTGTGGGGAACATCATTTAAAATCCCAAAGGGTAGAACAGGAAAGCCTTTTGAATCTCTCACCAAGGAGAGGTGAGACAAACAGGCAGTACCAATGGACAGTGGCAAAAGACAGAAACCTGCCACGCTCATGTCAATCTAAGTCCCATTGGGCATGTAAGTCTCAACTGCACTGCTGAACTTTTTTAGATGGCTCACACCGCCCAACAATGTAACAGGTCTTTGGCACGGGTCTGCCAGGATGAAGGGTTGGGACTGAGGAAAGGCTCAAAAGGAATTTGGTTGTTGGTGTTGCAATCAAGCCAGAGACTGAAAGTAGAAGGAGAGAGTTTCAAGGGTTGGGAGGCTGGTGAGGAGGGGTTTGACAGGGGTGGAAGACAGGAGTAATAGACCAAGCTAAGGAACGAAACACGAGGAAAAGCTGAATTAGCATTAATGTATGTTCTTGCAGCAGGTGACTTGGCACATTGGATTATGTTCGCTGATTTAGGGCAATTGTTTTTTTCTTACTAACCACTCTACAAAAACTTGAATCTCCACTGTTGTGCTCAGCAAACTAGATTACTGCTTAAGCCTATTCCTTGGCCTTTCTTCTAGTTCTTCGACTTTGCTGCCCGTACTCTCTACAGCCAACCCAGATAATTCCCCATTTCTGCCGATCAACAAAATGCTGGTTGGTTCTCCATGCATGACTACTCTCTCCTAGTGTACAAATGTTAACAATGGTCTTACTCATCAGTGCTTGCCTGATTCTATCTCAGTTATCTCAGAATCTTGTTCCCTCCGATCATGTACCCTACCTCACCGCCCCATACCATACCTATGCCTCCTCTCGGTTCCGCTCTTTCTCTCTACTCACTGAGCTTCACTGGAACCCACCGCCCATAACAATCAACGCCAGCCCAACTGTGGATCTCTTCAAAGCTCAGCTCAAAATTCAGCTACTTGCTAAAGAGGGAGCTCATACAGCCCTTTCCCCCACCCTCCCTACCTTCACTCTGCCCCATCCTGTCTACCCCACCACTGCTCCTCTTCAATTTCAATCACTTGCCCACTTAGGTTAATGTTACCTTTATAAGTCACCTGTTTTCTTATATGCATTTAGTTCTGGTTTATTTTGTTTTGTACTTGTCCTAATTTTCTTTTTACACTCTTGTAATCTTAACTCACTACTTGTTTGCATCTTTACGCTATTGTACAGACACCCTTTGAGGGAATGATTCTGCCATCTGTAAATGTGTATATTTCTGACTGAAATTGATATCCCTGTTCTTTAAATAAATACAAATACAAAGGAATGAGTCAATCATTGAGACACTACTTCTTCAAACCTGGGGTTTCTTTAGAAAATTATTTCTGGTACTTTTATCCTATTGAAACCAAAACGACTACACCCTGTGAATGCAATGAGCTGCTAAATGAAAGCCCATGTCTCCAAAACAGGTGACTGGTGACACGGAGAAACAGCTATCCTATGCTGTTCTACGAGACACAGGAAACAAACACAATTGCACAAGTAGGGAAAGCATATTGTATTCATAATCGTTATTGCTGCTCTCCAGGTTTTAGGCAAAGGGGACAGAAGTCAGAAGCATTGGAGGTTTATGGGTTATAGCATATTAAGTCTCGAAGAGTGCAGGTGTTGTGTTTAAGAGGATAACTACAATTGTTTGGAGCAATATCCTATGTTACAAAAACAAGTATTAACACGTTTTGGCTTATATATGAAAATGTCTTCTTAATCGTTATGTATTGATATGTAGGGTGTAAATTCAGCCCCAGAGTGACAGAGACTGAGGGGTCATTCAAGGCCCCATTGTGAGAATGAAGCTTGCTGATGTTGAGACCCATTGGGGTATGCTGGCCAGTCCAAAACTCTTACTTTCCAACATGAGGCCTAGTGAATGCGAAAAGTGGGCCACACTCAACATTACCAAAATGGGAAGGCGAAGGAAAGCGCGACTTAAAACATTAATACAGCACAATGTGCCCAATGCACTCCAAAAGACCTGTGTGGCTGAAAATGCTGTTTTCATAAAATATGAAAAGCTACAATTTCACTTAAAGAGACAGATATCAGCATGTTACATTGACTTCGATGCAGCACAAGACTGTGATCCAGAAATCTAAAGTGAAGCCAAGCACTTTGCATTTTTCACAAATAAAGCAATTACTTTCAACATTCAAAATGACATAATTTAAAAGGAGAGGCCTACTTGTTGTAGAAGTGAACACTAGTTTCCTATGTTAACTGTGGCCTATGTATGAATAATACTTAAACGTGAGACCCGTTTCTTTTTATAATTGTATTAAAGAAAGATTTCATTTATGGACAACAGGCCCAGAGGTGATATAAAATGTCATGTGTAAAACACATCTTTTCAATTTAAAATGCTATTATTTTAGAATTATGTATGTAGTTTGTTTTCCCCACTGAACTGAAAGGTCTGTGCCTCTGAAACCTGGACCTCAAGGCCTTTGTCTGGGCCCACCAGGAGAAGCAGGTCTGGTTTTTAGGTGAAAATGTAAAGAAATACCAAGAGTTAGATCAAAATTGTGGGCGGTCTGTGCTTGGAAACCTCTGGGTATTAAGCGCAATATAAATAGCCTATCATATCATATCATACTGATAAGCCGATTTTCAGGTCACATGTTTCTGAGGAAAACAGAAATGGTTGGAATATTAAACTACGACCCTCCATATTATATCTTGCCATTTGATTAACATTGGACTCATTTTTCCTTAATAACAGGAGAACCGTGCGTCGCAATGATACAATACACACATTTAAAAAATACACTGTCCATACTGGTTGGACCACAATGTCCAGAGCATAAAAAAAAACAGGCAGCTGCGTAGCTGCTGGCATCTAAATAGGAAGGAGAACAAGAATCATATTAAAGATCACAAAAACGTGTCAGTTCTATGTATCTCTTAATTGTATGTGATGTATAGAATTTGAGTTGGGAAGAAAAATATGATCCTGGCCTTCTCATACCGTATATTCCGGCGTATAAGATGACCTTTTAACCTGGGAAAATCTTCTCAAAAGTCGGGGGTCATCTTAAACACCGGGTGCTGAAACTTCCGAGCCGGACTGGAGAATCTGCGGTCGCCGCGTGTGGTGGGAGGAGCTCAAAAAGGCCCGCGGCCGCATCCCCGCCATATGCGGCGACCGTATGAAAGCAGCCGGGTGCTGTAAACTTCCGAGCCGGACTGGAGAATCTGCGGTCACCGCATATGGTGGGGGAGCTCAAAAGGGGCCACGGCCGCATCCCCGTCATATGCGGCCACGGCATGAAAGCAGCACGGGTGGCGCTGTACAAGTACGCTGGAGTACTCACCAGGGTTCTCTGCCTCTCAGATCTTGCTCCTGACAGTCTTGGAGACAGGGAGGGCTGAGCAGGCAGGGAGAGCTGAACAATCCAAGCAGGCTTTGTATACAACAACCAGCCAATCGCCGGTAAGGTACGTACATTTCTTGCCGTGATTGGCTGGTTGTTGTATACTGGGTACCACATACAGTACTCCACCAGTATCTGCACCAGTTCATACAGTATAGCACCAGTATCTGTACCTGTTCATACAGTACAGCACAAGTACATACAGTATACAAATGTCCAACAGTCAAAACCCCATCATGGCTCCAGCAAGAAGAAAGAAATATGAAACCAGTTTCAAACTTAAAGTTGTAAACTTTGCCATGGAACATAATAACTGCGCTGCTGCAAGACAATATGGAGTAACAGAAAAGATGGTTCGGGACTGGAAAGCAAACGAAAAAGCATTAAAGAGTGTGCCAAGGGGTAAGTGTGCATTAAGAAGAGGCAAAGAGTATGCCAAGGGGTAAGTGTGCATTAAGAAGAGGCATCCCACATTGGCCAGAACTCGAAAAGCATGTAGCAGACATGGTGAATGAGCATCGCCAAAACTGTTATGTAGTGACACGAAATAAAATACGTTTGTTTGCACTTCAGTGGGCCAAATCTAACCGAGATCACAGCAACAGATTTAAGGCTGGTGTAGTAGATTTATGGAAAGGCATAATATTGTACTGAGGCAAAAGACGAAAATTGCCCAAAAATTACCTGCAGATCTTGATAGCAAACTAAATAGTTTCCATCGATACGTAATACAACAGCACACTAAACATGGCTATGCGTTAAGTAGTATTGGAAATATGGATGAAACTCTAAAGAATTTTGATATGGTTGGAAATAAAACTGTCCATCAAAAAGGTGAAAAAACTATTTTAATTAAAACAACAGGACATGAGAAGTCCAGTTTTACAGTGGTACTAGGATGCACAGCTGATGGCGCCAAACTGAGACCAATGATTATTTTTAAAAGAAAATCAATGCCGAAATTCAAGTTCCCTGTTGGTTGTTTTGTACATGTGAATGAAAAAGGCTGGATGGATGAAGAAGGGGTAAAGTTATGGCTTGATAATGTGTGGAGCAGGCGACCAGGTGGACTTATTAAAAAATGTAGTCTACTGGTGTGGGATATGTTCAGGCTCATTTATCTCCCAGCACCAAGCAAAGGCTTGCAAGACTAAACACAGATGCAGCCGTTATTCCTGGAGGATTGACATTGTTGGTACAGCCACTGGATGTGTCCCTAAACAAGCCATTTAAAGATTGCATTGGAGAACAGTGGAATGAATGGATGGTTAGCGGCGAAAAGTCATTCACAAAAGGAGGAAACATGTGTGCTCCACAGTTGGATGTTTTGTGCAAGTTTGTCATAAAAGCCTGGAATTATATTAATGCAGAAACAGTAATCAAGTCTTTCAGGAAGTGTGGCATATCAAATTCATTAGATGGTATGGAGGACGACTACTTGTGGCAAGATGAAGAGGAAGCCGAAGCTGAGACCACACCATCTGATACTGAATTCGATCCATACGATGACTGCCTTACAAATGTATCACAAGATCTCATTGACCTACTTATGATATCAGATGACGAACAAGAGGATTTTGAAGGCTTTTAATGATGGGTGCTGATAGCTCACCAGGGACTTGCTCTCTCTCTCTGTTGTTTGTTATCTTCCTCCTATCATCATCAGTTCCAGTTTGGTTGACAGCTTAGAAAACAAACAGCATGGCAGCTCCCATGGGTTTATTGCCTTATCCTTCCTTTCAGCTTTAGAGTGAATCAGGAAAAGTTGAATCCACTTGCACTGTTTTATGTTTACATGTTTGATGACAAACAGCCTTATGTTTATAAGTGACAGTTTTCCTGCTAAGTACCTGCATTTCATAAGCATTTGAATTAAAATTACCATATTGAAATCAAATCTGATGTTTTTTAAATTTTTACCGTATTTGGTGTGCGTTGGAAGAGGGGGTAGTCTTATACGGCGAGTATATCCCAAACTCTATATTTTAACTGGAAAAGTTGGGGTCGTCTTATACGTCCAGTCGCCTTATACGCCGGAATATATGGTAATTCAGAGGAACTCAAAAGTTGGTGAACTGATAGAATGCAAAATGAATGCTTGGATTGTGAAGTGTCATCTTTGTAACTATTTCTGCTCAGGAACAAATCGCGAAAAAAAACAGCTCCTTCCAGGAAAGTTGAGTCAAAATATAAGTAGTATTCCCTGATTCACCATAAAATGTAGAATTCAAATATATCTATGTTTATGCAGTTATCTGAAAGGAGAAAATAGTTTCCTTGTAGTGAGATTTTTAGGAAAAAACTAAATGTAATAACATGTCATTTTGAAATGATGCATTTTCCTCCTTCCCCATTATCCATAATACATACCTCTAAAATCCTTGCCCTATCAGCTGGAACTGGGCGGATTAGTCGGAGGGGGAGAAAGAGAGAAGTCCAATCCATAGCATGGGAATATTCATAATATGTGTCATCAGCACTACAGAGTATCAGTTTTCAATCTAAAGGGATGGAAGGGAAAAGGAGGAGAGCAGACCGACAACAACAGAGAGCTGATAAAAGGAAGGCTGACACCCATGAAAGCAGATAGACAGGAGACCCTGGGACACTTGCTGGAGACTTTTGCCAGGTAGCTGGGAGCCCTATCTGAGAGAGAGGCCTAAAATCTGGCTGGAGGAACGTTGCTATGTATAAAGACCAAAGGTGTGACCTGCCTACCTATTCCTGAAAGAGGGTCTGTAATCTGGCTGGCCTCCTGTGCTAAGAACAGAGATATCCCATGTAGGTAGAGATCTCCCATGTAGGTAGATATATCCCAAACCTATCAATTATGTGGGGAACTACCTGCATCAATCACTTTCCATTAGTGGGTGGGGGGCAAAACTGTGTAGACTCTGGCCATATTTGACTAAAAGTATCACTTAATTAATTCCCTTAGTGAAAAACACCATATCTGGGGGGGGGGGGGGCGTGGCTTAGAGCGCCATCGATGCGGCTGCTCCCTGGAGGCCACCCGTGAGAGGCCGCTGTGTTTCCATAAATATGCGGCTTCTCGACCTTCGAGCGGGGCCATGCTGACACCCTGGGTGAGCGTAGCATCTGGGGCACCCACAGCTCAATTTTGAGAGCTTAACGCTACCGCTGGACCCAGCAATCTACTTTGTGGCGGCGTGACTCGGCCCGGTCCCGACATCCAAGATGGCGGACGTCCGTGGGGTCTGCTGTGCGCGCCGCCTGCCCTGGGCGGTGGGGGCCGGGGGCTCCCTCACGACGAACATCCAGGCGAGGGCCCCGAGTTGAGGGGATGGAGCCCCAACACCATCCCTGCGTAGAACGGCCTCCCATAGGTGGCCGTCCCGTCATCTCGCGGCAGAGCCGGCAGAGCCACTTGAGACCGGAGGCAACCCTTGTGCTGCTTCGACCGCCCCGACTTGGGCCCATCACGGATCCAGGATCCCTCTCACTGGGAGAGGCAACAGCAACTGCAGCGGGGACATAGCGGGCCCCGCGCCCACAGGTGAGGCCTGCTGGGGGGCTCATAGGGGGAGCTGGGACACTCTTGGCCCATTGAGACTGCGGCACACACCTTGGCCGCCCCCCCTGCACCCCTGGGCGCCCCTTGGGTCTTCCCCCGTCCTCCTCTCGGATCCCGGTTGGGGGGTGCCGGCGGCCCGTGCGCCCTGCCCTCCCCAACCTCTTTGGGCGCCCAAGCCCTCTACACCCATACGGCCTGCCCCCCACCTCTTGGGGCGCCCAGGCTCTCAACACCACCTCAACACCGCCTAGCACAGCCAGCCAGTTCCGCGCTCCCCAGACGAAGGAGCGGAGGCCCTGCCTCCCCTTGCCTCCGTTGAAAAGCGGGGCCCTACCCCGACCTCCACCAGCAATGCAGTGGGCCCTGGTCACCACCTCGCACCATCGGCATACCGGGCCACCGGATACCCGCATAGACCTGCGGACAGGTGGAGGAGCCTGCGCCCCACGGCCAAGCTCACCCCCGAATTTGAAGTTAACACTTTCCCCCTATTTCCTGGGGCGCCCCGGCCCACCTCCTCATCTAAGGCTTGCCCTCCTCCCCCGTGAATACCACGCCAGCAGCCTCCGGATCCTACGTGCCGAGCCCCAAGCGGCACCCTTGCGGAGGCACGCACAGCGGCCTCCCCGTCTCACCTGCAGCCTCAAGACCGGCCACCATGTCCAAGCAATTAAACACCAGCAAACACGGCGACATAGCCACCATGCTTACTGCTGCAGACAAAGGGAAGAAATCTGACCCTCCTGGCCCCTCAGCACAGGTCCACCAGGAGGGGTGCGATCCCCCAGCCACCAGGAAGGATCTGCTAGCTTTCGTGGCAGATATCAAAGCTGAATTTAGATCCTGCATGACAGAACTCTCCTCCAAACTGGATCAAACCGACCACATAGTAATGGAGGTGGAGCAGAGGCTGGGGGAGGTCGAAGACCGTTCCCAAGATCAGGCATCCACGCTGGGCGAGATCCAACAAGCAGTGAGAGCCCTGCAAGACAAGTGGGAAATCTTGGAGTATAAACAAGAATAGGGCCCGCCGCAACAACCTCCGAATCTGGGGGATCCCATCCTCAGTGCCGGACAAAAAACTAGCAGGAAATGTGAGGGACCTCTTCCAAGCCCTTCTCCCAGACCTGGACAAATCCCTATTACTCCTTGACCACACCCACAGGCTGCGCCCGTGTCGGAGGTTGCCTCGGACCTCCCTCCAGATGTTATCACCAGGGTCCACTTCTTCTCCACGAAAGAGGCCATCTCAGCCATCAGTCGCTCCCAAGACGAGATCTCTTTTCAGGGCGAGCCTCTCCAGATCTACCAAGACCTCTTGCTGCTAACCCTCCAGAGGAGAAAAGCACTCCGACCCCTGGCCATCTTCCTCCAAGAGTGACAGGTTCGATATAGGTGGCTCTTCCCAACAGCCCTGCAATTCTCATATAACGGCACCCTGCGAAGGATTAGCCACCTGGAAGACGCCAGCAAGATCATGCACCCAACTGGCCCCGAGGAGGCCGCCCCAGCGAGCTCGGACGCGTCCGGGACCCTGGAGGCTGCCTCAGCCCCGCGGCCTAGACGCTCCTCATGGTCGAGAGCTTCATGTAACAACAAGAGGCGATGAACACCCCCGGGGCTCCTCCACGGATCACAGGGACACATCCACGGACTAAGCGCCCAGCACCCCGATGCACCAACCCATCATGACCGACTTAACCGCCAACCATGCTTTCTTAACAAGGTGGGCCTCACCCATGGCCCATGCCCATTCCAAGGTTCGTTCTATCTCCACGTCCTTGGAAACCCAAGTTACCTGATTGACTCAACTGGCCCTGTTGGCCAGGGGCCTGGCCGCATACACAATGCTGCCTACCCCGCCAGTTAGAAAGTTGGCCCCCCGTTGGGGGCCCCTGTTAAAACCCCAAGAGCAGGACTACTCGTACTTAGCCCTCACCTATGGCGGCGAATGACAGCTTAGCACCCGGCCCCCTCCCACCGGCACAACCCACAGAGGGGACGCAAGCTCTCTAGCATCAGACATTTCAATGCCTTTCCCTGAGCGTTAACAGGCTGAATTCCCCCTCGAAACGCAAATCGATACTACAAATGTTGCCAGACGATGGGGCCGGAGTGGCCTTGCTCCAGGAAACCCACCTCCTTCCAGCAGACCTTGGGCACCTTCGCTCACGACTATTTCCTCACCAATTCTTTGCTTAAGGAGGATCCAAGAGGGGGGGCACAGCGATTCTTTTTAGGAAAGACCTAAACCCCCAGATCTTAGATTCTATCTCATGCCCTGAAGGCCGCTTTGTGGTGGTTAAATGCGGAATCTCTTCACCTTTGTTTCAGTTTACGCCCCCAACTTGGGCCAAGCAGACTTCTACGACTCTCTGGGCGCCTCCCTCTCGGGATTCACGGAGGGCCAAACAGTGATGGGGGGACTTCAACGGGGTGCCAGACCCCACCAAAGACAAATCCCACCCCCCCCCACCGTGGGAGACTTCACACTAGCCCTCAGCCTCCTGCGACTGTTCAGAACCCTGGATGTGGTGGACGCGTGGCAGGTGCTCCATCCTACCGAAAGGGATTTTTCCTTTTTCACCCATGTCCACCAAACGTTTTCAAGGATCGACCTCCTCTTAACTTCGCCCCAGACACTCACATAGGCCAATGAGGTCTCCATCGGCCTAAGAATCTTATCAGACCATGCACCAATAATCATGGAACTCTGAACCCAAAACCCCAGAGCCAACCCCACACGCAGATGGTCACTTTACGATCCGATCCTTAACGACATGCTGGTCAGGGACAGAATCGCAACCACTATCAAAAACTTCCTTGAGGAAAACCCGGTCACAGATACTTTTCCCGCAAACAACTGGGATGCCATGAAAGCTGTGATCAGGGGAGCCCTGATAGCACAAGAGGCGGCTTTCCACCGGAATTGCCGACAAACCCGACTAGCCCTTGAGGAGGAACTGCAAGTAGCAGAGGAGGCGCAGAAGAGGAAGGGGTGGTCCCCCAAGTCGCAACGTGCTATCCGAACAGCCAGTAAGAAACTTGAAGCCCACTACGTGGAACATACTGCACAACTAATGGCCAAGACCCAACAATTCTATTACGCCAAGAATAATAAAGCTAACAAATTCCTCGTAGCCAAATTGGCCAAAGCAGGGCATTCCAATACGATTGCGGGGCTACGCGACCCACAAGGGAGGATGCACTATTCCGAGCAGGAGAAACAACAGCTGGCCACAGACCACATCACCCAAGTAATGACTGCACCCCCACGAGACCGGGCTGTACAGAGGGAATACCTGCGGGGAGCGGCCCTGCCTCAGCTGACCGCCGCAATGAGAGAGAGCCTAGAGGCCCCAATCACAGCTGAGGAGGTCGACGAAGTCAACAAGTCTCTTAAAGCGTGGACCCCGGGCCTGGACGGCTTCTCCCCAAGATTTTACAAGATCTTCAAACTCCAATTAATCCCCACCATGGTGACGCTCTTCAACTCATTCAAAGAGACAGGCGCAGTGACCCCCTCAATGCAGGAATCCACAACAATCCTCCTCCCCAAGCCAGGGAAAGACCCAAGAGACCCAGCTTCTTACAGGCCAATTGCTCTGATGAATATAGACGCTAACCTCTACTCTAAGATCCTGGCCAATCGCCTATCACACATTCTCCCGACCATAATTCACCCTGACCAAACGGGCTTCATCCTGAACAGAGCGGCGGGGGACAACATCAGGCGAACTCTGAACCTGGTCGAAATAGCCCACCGGCGCTCCCAAGGCCTTGCGCTGATGGCCCTGGACGCTACTAAAGCATTCGACAGAGTAGACTGGTCATTCATGGAGCTTACCTTGGAAGCCTTCGACTTCAGACCAACTCCTGAGGATCAATGGTGCCTTATCTACCCCGATTCCTATGACCTGTGGGACGAGGCAAGGCTGCCCACTGTCAACCCTTCTCTTTGCGCTAACAATGGAACCCTTCACCCAGAGAGTCAGACGGAATGAGCTCATTAGAGGCCCTCAAGTTATACGCTGATGACATCCTACTGTCGCTCTCAGAACCCACCGTCTCGGCGAAGCACGCCCTGGGTGAATTATTGAACTTTGGGAAGGTCACCGGCTTTGTGGTTAACTTCGCTAAATCGGTGGCCCTAGGCGTCGGACAGCGAGAAGAACAAGAAGCCCTGTCCAAGCTGTGCCCAATCTCTTGGAAGAAATGATCCATTCCCTACCTGCGAGTCCACATCACAGCGGTCCCGCGAGAGACATACCAGGGCAATTTCCCCAGATTGTTCCGGGAACTGGAGGGGGACCTAAAACTCTGGGCCACTCAGGGAAACTCGCTAATAGGTCGGTTCACGGCTGCCAAGATGAACCTACTCCCAAGATTCCTATAAGCGTGCTCCTCCCTTGCAGTGGTTATCCCGAACTCAGCACTCCAGGATCTGCAGAGGAAAATGCTGAAGTTTATATGGAAAGGCAAAAAGGCCAGAATCCCCCATAAAACGCTTACTGGCAGCTCCAGACTAGGGGGGATTGGGGTCCCCGACCTGCGCGTTTATAGGGCGGCAGCACAGCTGGCACACGTTCGGGCCTGGCAAATAAACTCAGACCGCCCTAGATGGGTAGAACTTGAGCAAGCGAAACTTCCCCTCCCCCTCCGATTCCTCCCACACATTCAGCCCGCCCGGAGAGAGCACTGGGGCAACCTCCTACTGACCATCAAGCACACCCTAATCTCATGGGACTGGGCTCTGAAACAAAAGGGAATCCCGAGAGGCCAAAGCCCCTCTCCCCAATCTTCCTCAATCCAAACTTCGCGCCAGGGATGTATCCACGTAATTTCCAGAACTGGATAGATGGCGGCCTCGAAATCCTGGAGCAACTGTACGTGGGAAACACTTCCCGCACCTTTGAACAATGCAAGGCTGAGTTCTGGCTCCAGCAAAAAGACAGGTTCACCTACTGCCAGCTCCGTCACTGGTGCTCACATTCCCAGACCCTCCAGGCTGCCACACGTCCGCTCACCGCCCTGGAACTGACGCTTAAGGATCTTCCAGCCCGGGGCAGGATCTCCTCCCTATATAGACGCTTCATGGGGGACTTCCTAATCTCCAGAACGCGATGCATGGCCCAATGGGAGGCCGACCTGGGCCACCCGACTGACGACCAGACCTGGGTGGCCATCTGGATACGCACCCACTCCTCATCGACCTGCATCACCAATAAAGACTGCGCATACAACCTCATGTTACGCTGGTACTTCGCCCCCCTCAGATTACACCACATGAACCCATGAGTGAACGCCACCTGCTGGAGGGGATGCTCTCAGCCTGGTTTCTTCTTCCACATGTGGTGGTCATGTCCGAAGATCCGGCAATTCCGGGAACGTTGCTTGGCGATGATTGAGCAAATTACCGGGCGGACACTCCCCCTGGAGCCCGAAACGGTTCTCTTGGGGGTCCCAACCCATGGGACCTACGCCCGCTCGGGGAACAGAGCAAAACTGACAACGCAATGCCTGTTCGAGGGTAAAACTGTTCTAGCCCGCTTCTGGAAGACCCGGACGGCCCTTGTATAGCCCACTGGTGGGTCAAGCTATGGGACATCCTGATAGCGGAAAAAGTGACCGCGGCTAGGGCGGGGTGCTGCACCGCTTCCAGAATGTCTGGGCCCCGGTGTTGGATTTCGAACAGCGCTTCCCCGCTTTGACATTCAAACCACTTAACGCACGATGGACCCTGAAGGATGGGGAACCTACCTGAGTTGCAGGGGCCTCGGTTGTACCCATGGAATGTAGGAACTGGGGGAGGACTGCAGGAGGTTGAGGGGGTATGTGGGGGGATGAGGGGGGCGGTGGGGTATGATCTATAAGTGAACTGTCATAGGTGTGTTCTTTAAGCAATGTCATTGATAATTTGTCCTGCCTTGGTTTAAAATAAACATATTAAAAAAAAAAACACACCATATCTGTTTTAACCGGAAGTGTGAGGGGAAGCTGTCTGTTTTAACCCCTTCCTTTTCATCACTGGGCTCTTTCCATTAGTGGGAGGGGGGATACAAGCGTGTATATCCTTAGCTTATTTAACTAAAATATAATGTTATTCATTCCCATTGGGTCAGTTACCAAGAGATGATGTTTTTGACAAAATTCGAAATTGACAAAGATTATCCCAGTGCACAGTAATTGACTCTAGTCTTTAATGTAATGGGGTAACCATGCTGTTCATTTGAATGTGCTAGTGTCCCCAAAACGAAAACCCCAACACCCTGCATTCCCTGAAATTGTCCCAAACAAATTTTCCCATTCATTCCAAATTCCCAAAACACTGCATTTCATTTGAATGTGTGTTTCCCAAACGGTCTTCCCAATGAATTAATTTCCTAGACCTTACATTTCAAATAAAAAGCCCAAACGAAATTCCCATTATATTCTCATTCCCTGTACTTTGCCTTCAAACTAAGGGGTCATATATAACTGTTGCCTGGGGGTGGGGGATTGCTCTGAGAGGAGCAAGCCATCACAGGGTGTTTTTTAAATGTCCTTTCTGTTAGTGTGCAAAGGAATCCTATGTGTATTTTGATTTAAAACTTCAAATTCAACCTGTTTGTCAATTGATGCACGTAGTTTGCGTTTGTGTTCATTGTGTTGTGCCACGGAATTTGTGGCTGGTGTGCTGGTGCTTTGTTTCTGATTCATTGTAGAAATGTAAATAAATATACACTGTTATTTCTTTACACTGGCCTGGTTTCTAGCTTATTGGTGCTACAGAGGGTATCTGCTGAATAGTGTTATACAGGTTGGAAGCCTAAACAAACTTGAATCTGCTACGAGCTTTGTTGTGCTACACCTTGATTGGGGGAAAGGAACTCCCTGAGTTGAGAGTGACCCTCCGATAAACCGTGACATATATCACATTGTCAGGTGCCAACACAATTTGCCCCGTGCCCGGTGTTACAATTGCAGGTCCAGGTTACCTTCCTTTGCCAGGTTTAGTCAAATGGTCATATTCTCACGTCATATTACCAATGTTCCCACCATATACAAAGGTACTGACGTCATTGCCTGGTACTTGTACAAACTGCCAACTGTTCACATGGGACAGTGGCAATTCACACTATGTTCTAAGTATTTTGATAATCTGCCCATTTAATTGCATTGATTGCCAGCAAGTGCTACTTTTTGGCATTATATGTTCAGGCACTTACTCTATTAGATAAGTATTGCCATCATATACCCAGGTACTCAAGCCATTTTCCAGATATAGGAATCATATACTCTCACCATATGCCAGGTTTTGCCCTTATGTACTCACATCGTAAAATAATATGACTGGATCACCTCATAACTCACCTATTCTCTCCCACCCTTACTCTATAGTGCCTTCATGTAGTTTCAAGGTTCTCTTGGGCACCAACCTTGTAACCTACCCTCACGGCTTGGAAACCACCTAATTTCCTCACCTCTGAACTCTTGTTTTCTTTCACAACCTCTTCCATTCACTCCCTGGAGCATTTGGAACAGCATCTGAGCAGTATGGTAAGCACTATATTGGTATTTCTCAGCTTGCTTATATTTACTATTGTGGCGTTTATCTCCTGTTGCAAGGACTGTAACGGGGGTTAACAGCCCAGCAGCCCAATTTATCAGTCCAAGCTAAGTGATTGAGGATAAGAGGGCTATGGGTTGTTAAACCCCATCACAGCCCTTGGAACGGGGGCTTAACGCCATTAGCATCCCAGGTTACCGATTTGGTCCCGTTCAATTAATGAAAATTCTTTACCAAAATGGCCACCATGGAAAGAGAAGGCGGAGGAAAGGGGAAGAAACGGATACTGTGGTGGCACTCACTGCCGAAATAAGGTAAGTGGGGGAGAGGGAAACAAAACAAAAAACAGGGAAGGCGGGTGGGGGGAAGATGGTGGCAGAGGAGCTGGCAGTCAGGCATCCGCCGTTCCTAGATATATAATTGGCTGGCTCCCCCCCGCCCGGCTGCTAATGCTGTTTCTAATGGTTGGACCACAGCAATAGATGCTTCTGTGGCAGCAACATCTAGGAAGGTGTCCTTCATAGAGACAATTATATAAACATGAGTTATTAAAACTGAATTACTTTTTGCAATATTGTGATCTATGCTGTTGTCTATTTAATATCTCTTACGTGCGAGTCAATAGAACTTCACTTGAATCACAATCATGGAATGGGATTGGGGAGGGATTGAGTGTGCGGGTTGCACTTACTTGCAAACATAACTCATTACATTTAGGAATTAGTAGGACTTTTTCTGTTGTAGACCACATTTTCACCATTATAAATGCATAACTGCAAGTCCCAGAATGCAAAGAAAAACAACAGCTTTGGAAAAGTAACTTCTGAATAATGGATCATGTTGGCATGCAAGTTTTTGGGATGAATAGTGAATTCTCGCGTTTCGCTCTATAGACATTTTTGTCTAGAAACTGCCCAGTAGCATAGTCATGACATCATGGGTTACTACCGGTGACCTCGTAGAATTGAGGCTCATATTCAACCCATAGAGATAGAGGAGAGATTTTTCTATCTTTTTCCACAATGTGGGTCTGTCTTTTCAGCAGCAAAGAGAAAGCCTTGCATGTCATCGGTTATGGTAAAATTAAGAATAGGAATTTGTTCATTAAATATGTATTTATTTATTTACTGTGCTACAGCTTGTACAAACTTTTCACAGATCGAATAAAATATTGCATGGCAATAATTCCCACATCCATGCCCATTATGACACACATTCCTCATAGAACCATGCGTAGCAAACAAATTACATAGTTATAGGACCCACTCTGTCTTCAAGCAGGCACATCCATGCCCATTATGACTCATTCCTTGTAAAAGAATTAGTAGCAAACACATTGCATAGTGATGTGTCCCACTCTGTCTTCAGGCAGGCACACTCCACTAAATAAAATCATACGATAGAACAGAGATGCCATACAATCTAAAAGCAGGAATAGACGCTCCTGCCTAAGCATTACACAACCAAGAGATGCCTCTCAACAGTCCTCGCCACAAGTATAGTTGCGAAAGATTAGGTCAGGGGATATAGAACCTCATGAACCTTCTGCCATGTGATGGTCAACTATGTGCTTGGCAAGATGATGCAGCCATCTTTTTGTAGTTGCAAAACGCAGTTTTTCCGTGAGGCAGTGGTGCTCAAAGGAGCCAGCGCAGCCATCTTGCTTTTTCTGCTGAAGTGCAGCTTTGTTATAGATGGGAGTACTGCTGAGTGCGTAAATATATCCCACAAGGTCTAATGGTCAGATGGGAATGCATTCAGTGTCTGCTCAACATTAAGCTGCATCACATGTAAGTTATATATTTTTGCCATGTACTTGCATATTAATTCAAAGGGAAACAATGTACAAGAGGAACAGTAGTAAGGAAAGTAATCCCATTTCCAGGTGATTTACTGCAGAAGTGAACTACAAACAACACATCTACCTGCTTCTGAGGGGGAAGCCAGAACCTGAAAATAGTGGACAGGATATAGTCCAAATGGATAAATACACCACAAATGCTTTAATGACTGACAGCTGGATAATATGTACAGTTGAGCACAGGAAAGATGACAGATGAGGGGAGACAATAAGGGGTGCCAGTGCAGGTGTATCGCCAAGGGGGGCACATCTGAAAGCTTGAATGATGGTGACGTTCTTGGTCTTGAGAGGGAGGCAGGGTATTCCAGTGTGAGAGGGCAAGACTGGGAAGGAGCAGAAGCAAAGGGCGGTGCAGGGTGGATTGTGGGCAGGGAAGTTATGCAGTGCATTACAGCCAACGGTGTGAGGTGGTGAGTACCTAGAAATACAGTTAAGCAGATTTGTGGTCAAGCCCAGGTAGAGATTTGATGACTAGTAAGTGGAGGAATTTAAAGAGGGATCGATCTTACATCAACAGCCATCTGGCCTGAATCAGCAGAGGTGGGGAGGTTCCGAGGAAGTTCTACAGTGGTTTCAGTTGAAAAGTTCAGAACTTTATTTAGGAGCATAAACAAATAGAGAGGATTGCCCAGGAGAAGGTGGCAAGTGTAATCAAGTCTGCTGAGAACTGCTAAGTTTAAACGGTGCCGAGGGCCACCTCACTGCCAAGGTAAAACACAAAGGTGTGGAAGGTTTCCCAGAGCAATGCCAGTGACTGTGATTAATTGAAAATCTTCCATCCATCTCTTTTACTCTAAGGTTATTTATCTGAGTCAGAGAGGGTATGTACTTAGTAAAACTTCTGTTCAGGCACGTTATAAATGCCATATCATATCACGCACAGACATGGAACACTTTCCCGCTGATCTATAAGAATCCGAGCTGTACCTATCTAACAAGGTTGAAACATGTCTGGAGTTGTATGTGTGACTTTGCAGAGGAGACGTGGCTTGAGACGAAGTTGGATAAAGACTGGTTTACATATTGCTGGTCCCCATTCTCAAATGGCAAAAATGGGCAAGGATTCCCAGGGAATGCTTGTGCTTATTAATAATACAAAACATTTCATCCAAGCATCAGTTATGCAAAGAAAAGAGCTGATTGTAGCAAAAGAAACAGGCAAAGGAAAACACAGTCCCGATTATGGCAGACAGGCAGGCAGGCACATGCAGTAGCAGATTTAAATACAGCAGAAACAAACCTGTTTCACAAAAAGAGAATGTTAGGCATCAAGTGTACTACTACACGTTCTGCTCATAGGTATAAATTGTGCCTCAGTGGAGGAAACTTCACACCCTAGCACAGTTTACACGTGTTTCGGCCCTTGACCTTTCTCAAAACAGGACATGCGCTGAATAATTATATAAATTGCAGTGATTGTGCGTGAATGACAGGGAAAAAGGGGTTGCAGAAGGGTCGGATTAAAGAGTAAAAGAAAAAGAGAAACAAAAAAGAAAATATAAAAAAACAAATTTATTAAAAGGTAATGCACATCAATTGCAAAATAATACAATTTGTTACATCAGCCACCACCACATGAGTGGGTCCTTCAGAGATAATACTCTGAAGGTTGTACTCAACCCAATGACTTCTAGCTTTGTTTCTGGGTAATTTATGGAGTAATTCTAAAGCATGACTTGAATTCACTTATCTACAATATAAACATCATGCACTGAACTTCATCATTAATTAATTAAAGGTGAGATTCCCAATTGATTCCTAATGTGGTTGTTAAGTTCATTAACTATTCTAATTTGTCATTCCAATGGCTCATATGGCATCAAAATTCTGTGGACTAAGGTTGTATATTTCCTGAGAGATTGTTAATTGAAATTAACCCTGTTTACCATTAATATACATCAAAAAGTATGTTGTACTTAATTTCCCCACCCACAAGCAAGCGGCTCCTTAGCCCAGAAAAGCTTTGGAACATAATTCTCTTTGCGCGCACCCGGAAGTGACATTGAAGTGACTGTTTACTGTTGTGCTCGGCTGTGGGATCGGCTGTGCAAGACTCTGCTCTCCGCTCGCCAGTCCGCTCATTGATTTTACAAATCTGCAGCAGAAGGAAGTCTTAAAAGGCAACACCACTCGTGCCTGACGCTCATCTCCTCTGAGATTGAACAGCAAGTTATTGTACCGCCTCCAGCCCCGCCCTCCCCTGCCTTCAAAAGCCGAGTGCATAGCGCACCACGCGCGCGCACCCGGAAGTGACATTGAAGTGACTGTTTACTGATGTGCTCGGCTGTGGGATCGGCTGTGCAAGACTCTGCTCTCTGCTCGTCAGTCCGCTCATTGATTTCGCAAATCTGCAGCAGGAGGAAGTCTTAAAAGGCCACACCACTCGTGCCTGATGCTCAAGTAATTTGGACTTGATTTGCTTAATGAGTGTTAATTGTTCTGCCGCCAACAGCAGCTAGCAGCTGCTGCTTTCAGCCATTTCTTGAGCGGCTGTATTTGATCCTCCCCCATTTTAATTTTTTCCTTTTTGTTGTTTTGTGTCTCCCCATTGCTGCTCCTCTGTGATTGAACAGCAAGTTATTGCACCGCCTCCAGCCCCGCCCTCCCCTGCCTTCAAAAGTCGAGTGCGTACTGCACCACGCGCGCGCACCCGGAAGTGACATTGAAGTGACTGTTTACTGTTGGGATCGGCTGTGCAAGACTCTGCTCTCCGCTCGCCAGTCCGCTCACTGATTTTGCAAATCTGCAGCAGGAGGAAGTCTTAAAATGCAACACCACTCGTGCCTGACGCTCAAGTAATTTCGACTTGATTTGCTTAATGAGTGTTAATTGTTCTGCCGCCAACAGCAGCTAGCGGCTGCTACTTTCAGCCATTTCTTGAGCGGCTGTATTTGATCCTCCCCCATTTTTATTTTTTCCTTTTTGTTGTTTTGTGTCTCCCCATTGCAGCTCCTCTGTGATTGAACAGCAAGTTATTGTACCGCCTCCAGCCCCACCCTCCCCTGCCTTCAAAAGCCGAGTGCATAGCGCACCACGCGCGCGCAGCCGGAAGTGACATTGAAGTGACTGTTTACTGTTCACTGCGAACAGTGAGCGGTGAGGGCGTGGGCTTTCTTAGACTTAGGTTCTAAACGTTCTGCTAACTTGCTGGTCGGGTTTTCTGTTCACTTGTTACTCCCCAAGTGGCTTCCACTATGTTTGCTCATCTGCACTCATTGAAACAAGGTATGCCAGATGATTCTGTTATTGTTAACAACCTAGATAACGCTGTTGTAAACAACTTCAGCACGATGCGCAGGGCTCATTCCTTGCGCTATTTACCTTTAAAATCACGACGCAGAACTATGGCTATCATGCCTTCGCTAAACCTTGACTGTACTAACTTTAGCAGTTTTGAGCAAACTTCGCTCCCAGAACCCAACATGTCGGCCCCTCACTCCCGCATGTCACATGCCCCCGGCCATGTTGCTAGACATTGTCCATGGGCAGGAGGCCCTCTGGCAGCCCTGACGCAGAAATCAATTTCGGATTCTACTTTACTTGCGGTGGATGGCTATCGTTTAAAAAAATATGCTTCTTTGTCAGTCTCTCTTCCAGAGACGATTTTTGAATGTCATACTCCTTCAAATAACGACGCCATTTCCCTGCATTCTGATACGGCTGACCCTCCAATATCAGCCTCTAGAATTCATGATGATGTTGTACCACACAAACTCTGTTCTATTAGCAATCCTCCGAGTGATTCTTCTATGTATGCTCATCTGACACCGCATGCTCCTCCGCAACCCCCTTCTCCGAATTCGGAGACCATTAATTTACCTACTATGCTGGAAATTACTCTTTCAGCTTTAAACACCACAGTCCTAAGTCTTTATAAATTATTTGAACGCCTGGATGAAAAAATGTACAAGCAGACGCACCAGATTGACGCGATGTATGATTGGATTTTGTCTTCAAACAAGGCATCTATTGCTCAGGTTCCTACTTCCCAATCATCTTCTCATCCAGCTCTTTCTCAGACGACTCTTTTTCCTACACTTTCCTCTATTCCTGACATCATTCGCCCCATTGAGGCAGAGCCCCAAATTGTTGCTCCCATGGCAGCTGATTGCTCTTGGGAGAATATCTCTAGTGCTCAAGAAGTGCCCCATGGGATTCCCATACCGGTGAATACTCTTCCATTGGTCTGTAGCACGGCACCGGTCATACCTCAAGCTCTAGGTCCGATGCCTTTCACCCATGATCTGACTGCACCTTGTCTTGTCCCCGCACTAGCGCCGGCACAAGGCAAAAGTTTAAAAAAAAAAAAGCTACCAGCTCGACAAACATTAATTAAAAAATCTAAAAATATGCTTGCTCCAAAGCTTCCAAAAAACTCTATTGCTTCTTTTTTCAAAAGTGTTTCTGCAGCCCCTTTACAGTTATCTAATAAGACTTTACCTAAGTTACCAACGTCCGATACCAGTACTGACCTGGCTGATCGCCCAACAGCACCTATTGGTCTTCGCTATTCTCCCCTACACAACTTGGTCAAGGCTTTGGAAACATCTGTGACTCTTCCAAGCTCGAAGGTCCCTAGCTCTGTCACACATAGTCTTCCTCCAGTGACTATCTCTGTACCAACGAGCTCTCATGAGTCTTCTTCCCTTTCAACTGCAAATATATCTCTTATCAAATCTGCCCTTGACCAGTTTCTTAGTCTGCAAAGTCAGCCTACCCCCTCTCCAGCTGTCTCTGTCACTGCCAATGCTCCCACCCGTTTGACCTCACTAAACAATCCGTTTAGAAAAGATCTAACATGCACTACGATGCATCCTGTTCAAGAAAATATTCAAAATAATACTGTGCCCCACAATTCTTCAAATCACTCTGACCTGATGACTTCACAGCTTAAAATATCCTTAGTGGACGCTTTTTTGGAAAATCAACTAACCTCGTTTTTGCCAATTCTTGACAATAGTGGTACAGCCAGTACAAGCGCTCAAAGTGCTGTCAATTCATCAGGTCACTCTCTACCTCCTCAAGCTCCTCAGTGGATTACGTATACTGGTCCCAAGAGGCCCATTACCACCCCCGCATTCCCTAGGTCAAATAACCATTCTGCCTCGGGCCCCTTGACTTCCATTTCTGCTCAAAACATGAAATCAAGCAAACCGTCTACAAAAACATCTCCCCAATTTTCTAATACTCGTCCTCCAATGGGACTCTCACTCATTATGAAATGCAGAGGTGGCAAACATCAACTTTACGACCTCAATAGACAGTGTGTGTTAAATATACTAAACAATGTTGATTCTCTCGAACATGTTTCATCAACCGACATCGATTTGGTAGAGTTTATTGCGGACGCCGATTTTACCATTGTGCGCCTATGGATACCATCAGCCACAGTTGCAAAGATGCTATGGAATGCTAAACTCATACTGTTTGACATGGGTTTTCTTATTACTCAGGACCTTGATCAAATACAATCCCTATTTACTCCGACAAATGTAGCAGCTGGTACTACTAGCCAATCCTTCCCCACCATACGAGTTTACCAACCTAACAAAACTATGTGCCACAATTTATAACCATCAGACTGTCAAGATCGTCAATTGTTTTTGTTAGGCTGTTGGAATACTCGAGGACATGCACATTTGCAACACTCCATTAACGTATTTACTCATTCATATGACATCTTAGCTCTTCAAGAAACATGGCTTTTAACACCACCAGTCTGGGACAATTACTCTACTGCCTTGATTCCTGCTATAAGAGGCGAAAAAGGTCGCCCAATGTCCGGACTCCTGGTAGCAGCCCGTCAGTCAGCGCATTTACAAATTCAACCGTGGTGCGCCTTTGACATTTTCATACAACTAGTTAAGATAATCGGCTGTGGTGGCAACATGGCCATTTTCAATGTATATCGGAACCCAGTAAAACTCCCTATGAACATCTTTCTTAGAGAATTATCTTACTTGTTTGAAATAGTATCAAAATCGTCCGATATCACTGCCACTCTTCTAGTTGGTGACATTAACCTTGACTGTCTCCATCCAAAATCTGAGGTTGCTTTACAGGAAGCCACCATGTGGTCCACTTTCATGTCTGATAATAATTTTAATATGGTTAACGGTGCGGTACCGGGTGACTTGCCCGCCACCACTACCTGGCGACGTGACTCAAGTGTCAGTACAATTGACTACATTTATGCGGATTTACTTTTATTTCAGAACATCACCGCTTTGGCAATCACTCCTCAGGCATATAGTGATCACAAGTTTCTAACTCTACATTTTTCAAGACCACACGTCAATGCTCCTCTCAACACTAACAGGTTGCATTCTCAACTGACCATTAACTGTAGCATGGTGACATCTGCTGCACTGATGTCATGGAATCTACAGGGATTCTAGAAGGGAAGGTTGAGGAGGAAAGAGAGAACATTGAAGAGGTGGTTGGAGTGACTGAAGCATCTCTCTTCAGAGACTCCTTATATTTATCCCCTTCTAACATATACATACCTATATTTAATTACATCAATAAATCCCAGTTATATTTATACAACTACGTCTCCTCATTGATGCTACAATTGGCGACGAGGAAGTTCATCTATTGCCGGTTTGTACAGCAACTGTCTGGTCAGCTGAACGGAATAAAAGACTGAAGGTGAGCGGCAATCAATTCTGCCAAATCGCATGATTAATGAGGACTTTCATTTAGCGGCAGTTGTGTGTACATGCATCGAGTAGTAATGACTCACGCCTGCAGTTACTCATCCGCGTGAGTCCCTTGAGCCACGCATCGAAAATAAACACTGCCTCGAGCTGGCCGCGGGCTCGCAGTGCTGTGGAGAGTGCAACGCTTTAGAGTAAAGCACCCGCAACGCCGTGACGTTTTGCGCGTTGCGTGCATGCGGCCATTTTGAGCTGGTAATTGTGACTGTGGCAACAGTATAACAAAGCCACCGCAGTCACGCTGTTACAACAGCCGCTATGTCAGCGTCTGAACGCTGCATCTGATAACGTGTTTTCGGTTATAAAGGAAAAAAAAAAACAAAGCGGATTACATTTATTACGGCAGCGTTTGTGGAAAGGGTTATATCTTGTTCTAAAAAAAAAAAGAGGAAATGCAAATGAGGATCTAGCAATCCGCTCCTGCTTCTACTCCTCCCAGTACCTGTACACAGCAATAACAGTCAATGATAACTCTGTGGCATACATGGTGTTATTGAAGAAGTGGTGCACCAAGCATACAGGGAATTGCATTAGATGTGAGAATAAAGAGAGCCTTACAGTGAAATTGCAGAGAAGTCTGTAGCAATCATAGACAACAGATGAGCATGTGACCAGTCTGCAGCTGGCAATATGTCAATGCACACAGTCCCACCACCAGCTATGTTTCTGCTGGAAGCTGGAGAACCAAATTTACCATGGAAGAGATGGTTGAAGTCATTCGAGCACTATGCTTCAGTGGTTTGTGGAACAAATTACAGTGTAGAGAGAAAGAAATTGCTGTTACTTCACTGTTTAGGACCAGCAGGACAAGAAAAGTATGAGGACTTGCCGAACTTGCCTGATGATTAAGGGGATATGAATGAATACGAAAAATGTATTGCCAAATTGAATAGACACTATGAGAAGAAACTGAGTACAATATTGGAAAGGTATAAGTTTGGCAAGAGGTCGCAAGAAAGTGGAGAGAGTGTGGAACAATTTATAACTGTCCTGAGAAAGCTAGCAAAGAACTGCAAATTTGGGCCACAATTGGATGAAAGGCTCAGAGATCAATTCATGTTGGAATGTAATATTGCTAAAATTAGAGAGAGACTATGGGCAGAAGATGATCTGGATTTGGATGTGGTACTACGCATAGCCAAAGAGGTTGAACATATGGAGAATTGTGTCAAGACGCTAGAGGATAGGGTGAAGAGTACCACTTTAAAGCCAGAAAACCCTATTAATGCGATTCAAATGACAAAAGTTGATAATGCAAATAATCAAAATCCTGTGGTGAAACGGAAAGAGGAACCTAGGATACAAAATACGTACAGATAAAGTAATGATATGAGAGGTAGAGGATTTGTACATGGATATGGAGGGTATAACAGAGGACGTTTCATAAATAGTAGACGGACTCAAATGAATCAGAGAGGCAGAGGAAGGATTAGGACATGCTTCAGGTGTGACAGTTCCATCCACTTGGCTAATAGTCCTGAGTGTCCAGCTATCCATATCATATGCAAAAATTGCAATGGAAAGGGCCACATGGCCAGATGTTGTAGGGTTGATAAAGGAAGCATGAATTGTATTGGAGGTCTAGAAGAATATGAAGAAGAGGAATGTGGCTTTGCTGTCAGCGACAGTGTTAATGGCATGGAATTGGAAAGTCCGAAGACCATCATTTCGATAAATGATACTCCAGTGAGAATGATGACTGATTCAGGAGCAAAGTATACGTTGTTGCCTGAGAAGATATGGAGAAGAATTGTCCCAAGATGGCTTAATGAGTCAGACATTAATCCAAGTGCTTATGGTGGTGTGTAAATAGATATTATGGGATGGTTTGAGGCGAAATTAGGCTTCAAGGACAGAATTGCCAAAGGAAAGATCTACGTGTCTAGAAAGGGAACAATACCATTACTTAGCTGGACGCATCAGGCATGGCTGAAGGTCAGATTGGACGCCAATGCTGAGGAGTCCATATACATGATTGAATCCAAAGAGATGGTTACAGAGACAGTGAAGAAACCGGTGTTCAAAGATGAAATAGGATGTGTGAAAGGAATTACGCACAGGATACAGCTCAGAGAGAATTGTAAACCAGTTGCACAGAAACTGAGGAATGTGCCCTTAGCCATGAGAGATGAGGTCAAAAGTGAATTGAAGAAACTGGAGGAACAAGGCATAATTGAAAGGATTGATGCTTCAGAATGGTTGTCACCATTGGTAGTGGTGAGGAAGAGTTCTGGAAAGGTTTGAGTGTGTATTGATCTCAGAGAACTGAATAAGTGCATCATCCCTGAAAGACATCCACTCCCCAATATTCAAGAATTGCTATCAACAATGGGGTCAGCAAAAGTGTTTTCGACCTTAGACCTTACTTCTGCATACCACCAAATCAGGTTGCACAAAGACTCAAGACATCTGACAGCGTTTATAACCCCAGAGGGTTTATATCAGTATAGAAGGATGCCATTTGGTCTCATTTCGGCAGTTTCAGTGTTTCAGAAGACCATGCATCGTATTTTTGATGGTGATGAGGGCATTATTTTTTTCCAAGACGATATTCTTGTATTTGCTAAAGACCAAGTGGAGCATGATAGAATTTTGGATGGAGCATTGAGAAAATTGCATAAGATGGGCATGACGTTGAGCAGAGAGAAGTCGAAGATTCATAGGAAGGAAATTGAATATCTAGGTCATGTTATATCGGAGCAAGGGATTACACCCAAACCAGACCTGATGTTTGCAATCAACAATATGGCTACACCGGGCAATAAAGAACAATTGAGGACATTTCTAGGAATGGCCGAGTATTATTCCAAATATGTTAGAAGATTTGCTGATCACACAGCTGTATTGAGGGATCTCACTAGGATGAATGATAAATATGAATGGAATGAAAATTGCGAGAAGGAATTCAACTATATAAAGGATGCCCTGACAAATGCGCCTGCACTGAAGAACTTTGTAAGAGGACAGCGTACGGTGATCACAACGGATGCCAGTAATGTAGGTCTGGGTGCAGTATTGGCGCAAATACATGATGGAGAGGAAAAAGTAATTGCGTTTGCTTCACGGCTGTTAAAGGGAGCAGAGAAGGCGTATGCAACTATCGAAAAGGAAGCTTTGGCTATTGTATGGGCAGTGGACAAATTCAGAAGTTTTGTCTGGGGGACACAATTCGAGATAAACACAGATCACAAACCACTGGTGGAACTATTTATGAACAAAGGTTTGGACAAAGTGTCATCTAGGATACGAAGATGGGTTCACAGAATGCAGGAGTTCAATGTAGTGGTTAAGTATATTCCAGGAGTGAGGAATTATGCTGCAGACTGTTTATCTAGGCTTACGAATGTCCAAGAGGAGAGTGGAAATGGAGGTGAGGAGCATCAACAAGAAATTATATGTATGTTACAGGACACAGCTATTGCTAAGGAAGAATGGTTGGGAGCCATGAATAAAGACGTAAAACTGCAGTTTATTATGGAAAACATAAACAAGAGACATGTTCCGGTCAATAAAATCAAGGAAGCAGATGTGCAAGGATTATGGAGTGTCAGAGATGAGGTAATTGTGCAAGATGGATATTTATTTAGAGGAGACAGACTAATTCCACCAGAGGATGTCAGGATGAAAATAATTGAGCTGGGACATGAAGGCCACCAAGGCATTTCCAAAACCAAGTGCCGGATAAGAAATACATACTGGTGGCCGGGATGTGATGCAGAAATCGAGAGCATCATAAGAAACTGTATCCTTTGCAATAAGTCGGATAAGAGTTGTGTGAGTAGTGTGTATCCGATGGTTATGACTGATGTGCCAAGTAGACCATGGATGAAAGTAGGGATCGATGTAATGGGTCCCATATGGAGTGAAGGAAGCCAAACGTTTTGTGTGGTTATGATTGATATATTAACAAGATGGGCAGAAGTGAAATTGATGTCGAGTGTTACAACTAAAAACATTATCAATTTCATAGAAGTATGTGGTCGGGAAGGATATCCCGGAGTTATCCTATCTGATAATGGCCCTCAGTTTGTCTCGAGAGAGATGGAAGATTATTTAGAAAAGAAATCGATTAAGCATGTGACTAGTGCGGTTTATCACCCACATACCAATGGTGTAGTGGAAAGATATAATAGGATTTTGAAAGATGCCATTAGATGGGCATGGGCCAATGGAATGAGCTGGAAAGAAGCAGTTAGAAATGTTATTATGGCACACAGGTTTACCCCACACAGTTCCACAGGTGTGTCACCATTTGAATTGAGCAGAGGTAGAAAAGCTATAACCAAATTATGTCCAGGATGGATGGGAGAAGTGGTAAATATGGGAGTGGTAACCAGTAATGCTGCTGATATGATTAGACAGAGACAAAGTAGAAATAAAGCATGTCATGACAAGAAAAGATTCAGGGGTAATGGGGCATTGGAAGTAGGCTGTTTTGTGAGAGTGAAGTTGCCAGAAACATTGAGAGTGAAAGGTATTAAGTGGTCTGATCCTATTCAAGTTATTGAAGTGTTTAAACATGCTGTACGAACAAGTGATGGAAGGGTTTGGAATAATGGAAGAGTGATGGGAGTGAATAGTCAAGTTAAGGGTGAAAGTATGAATAAAAGTGATGCAAGTGAAAATAGAGAGAAATAGAAAATGTCCTTACCAGCAAATTCCATATATGTACCAACTGTGATGAAGACGTATGTATCAAGGTTTGGAAGAAGGTACCAGAGACCGATGTACTTAACGGACTATGGAGAATAAGGACTTGTCTAGAAAGAAGAGGGATGTGTAGCATGGTGACATCTGCTGCACTGATGTCATGGAATCTACAGGGATTCTAGAAGGGAAGGTTGAGGAGTGTAGGGGGATTCAATTCAACACTACAGCTAAGTCAACGCCTAGTCTATAATACTGAACGAAAACCCTTATTGATATATCTTTAGGTCCAGTTCATGCGTTCTGGATGACTACCCCTATATAACACCCCTCTCTTGGAATCCTCCTGACCCCACTGAGCCAAGAAGTAGTTCTGTTTTGCAAGTTAAAAGGTTTATTTGATAATTTAAACAATATATATTATATCACGCTTTATAATAAATTAATAATTGACTAGCACACTTAATCTGATATGATAAAGATTAATAACGGAGAATCTGGCACTAACACGCTTCTCTATAGTCAATAAGGAGTTGACATGACATGGATAAGGTAGCACACTGGTAAATAGGTACAGAAGTATAATGTGGTAGAGAATGCTTTATAAGGTTCAAGGAAATGCAAGGTTGAATGAATGAAATGCAGTATAGAAAACAACTTGATATGATTTCAGCAAAACAATGTAATCACTTTTCTCTGGCAATCCCCTCCCCCCCTTGATGCAAGGCAAGGAAATGGAAGGAAAACACACAGTTCTCAGAAATGCAATCAAATGTGATTCAGTTCACCCCAGCAAGCTTAGACTACAGAAGTTTGAAAACACAGGCCCAAATTGCTTTGATATGTGCTGGCAATGAATTAAAAAATATGCTAAAATGCTTTTAATTCCCTTTTCAGAGGTTCAGGGTGAGTGGTATCTAGTTAATGTTAGTCCAGGCTCACACTAGCAATGATGCAGGGATAGTTAGCAGGTTAAACGAATTTCTGGCAAATGGAAGGCAAGCAGCAGCTGATTTTACATGTGGAGAAATTTGCAAATCGCGGCAAAATTCGCGGATGCGCCGAGCGCTATTACAGAGGAACCACAAGGACTATCTCTATCGTTTTGGGGTCTTAGGAAAGCCTAGGATCTCAGCTTCCAAATAAAAGTTACTGCAAGTCTCTAGCACACACGGTTGCGGAGATATGAGCGATTGAATAGAGGTCGTTTTTGGGTTTGCAAATTTCAAAAGCTCAAAATGACAAGTGCAGCTTGCAACTAGAAATGACAGGTGACAGCTAGGAGGCAGTTCTACTTAGATTAAATAGATTGAATTATATTATTTTAACTAAGAGATGGGTTCTGCACAGTTTTCTAGGTACTCACACTATATTCTTGAGTGAAATGGGCCTCGCCATGGATCTGGTCAGGGTTTTGGACTGGGCTCGGGTCTCTCTCTGGGCACAGCACTGCTTTCTCTCTGGGTACAGCACTGCTTTCTCCCTCTGGTCTGGTCTCTAGTTCTGGATAAATTGAAGTCTCTAGTTTGGCTTTCTGGAGGTTGATGGAGGTAAGTATGGATTTTTCCGGCAGAGCGTCCCGCTGCAGATGGATTTGGAAAGGTCCCTATCTGTCCTTATGTGTCTGCTTTTATGTGTTTAGAATGTGGGTGTGTTCTAGCATCACTGACCCTACCTCTCTCTCAGCTTCTAATTGGTCAAACTTCCATTTATCATTTGATTGGGGAATGAACTGTGAGTCAGAGTGATGTCATTTTACAGCCTGCAGAAAGTCCACTCCTCCTGTCAACTTACACACAAATCTAGATTTGAAACAAATACATATTTGCAGAGGTACATATTGTTTTAAAATCATATGCACCCATCATGCATTACAGGAGGTATCCCCTGTTCAAACTCTGCTCTTCCTGGGAGCTTGCATTCAGAAATGGCACATATTTCACTTTTTAACTGATTTTGCAATTTCTGACATTGACCCAACTTTACATACATGTGTGCAGGGAGTAGGGACATTAACTGATGAAGTTTCAGATTTTTAACATGCATACATTTAGAGTAATATCCATTTTTCCGCTAAAACCCCCCTGAACATGCCACCGGTTCTAAAAACCTCTTAAACTGTGGGCAGAAAAATCACAAGAATTATGGTATCATTTATAAAATTTTCACATGTCCGCTCTATGAGTTATTCATCTTTTTAGAGTTATGTTCTGGCTCCAAAGGGGTGTGGTTTCCCAGGTCACATGGTATAGAAACCAGTCTTTCCAGTTTCTGCCAAGCCAGCTTGCTCTCACAGGCAGTGCTCCTCCCAGCTCCTGCCAAGAGGAAGCTAAATTTTTTACGACTGCGGTAATAAAAACCTTTGCCTGAGTGAAGAGGGCTTTGTCCACTCTCTTGCAGAGCCCAGGTAATTCAGTTATCAGATAGATGGCATATCCTTAGTGGGGGCAGCAAAAGGAAGGTTGGCCTGGGAACACAGTGGTGACTCAAGTTTCACTGCTGATGGGGGTAGTTGCCAGGCAGAATCAAGTTCCTTAAGCCAGACTTTCAGCTACTGTCATGTTATTTGTTGCTTTTTAAATTAACTTGCAATTTTACACATGCAGCTAGAATGCTGATTCTAAGTGCAAAACTATGACATTTAAACAATTTCAACCTATGTGACACTCAAAAGTAGGTCACTCAGTCAATTTGAACATTTAGATTTGTAGTGTCTTTCAGTCCAATGCAACTTAAACTGCTGAAATCCACAGCGCAGCCAGTCTTGTTATAAGCATTTTTCTGGGCTCTTCATTTCCCAGATTTTGTAGGCACACAAAACTCCATTCTACCAAATGTCTGCTGGTGTTCAGTGAATATTTTGCACATATTGCAATGTTTGAAATAGGCACTTTGGCTTGCCTTCAGAGAAACACAGGGTGGTTTTAAACTGCCGGCTTTTGGATAGTGGTGAGTACTGGTACTGCACCCATTTTTGGGATTTAAGAAAATGAATTCCCAACAATTCTAGGTTGCATTTGGCAATCAGCATTGCCATTCCCAATGGTTTCAGACTACTGTGTGGGTAGTCCAATGGTGGTTTTAGGCAGTGTCCTTCTGTGCCCATAACATCGGCAAAAATGAGTGGCAGCCTATTCTTCATGCATTTCCCTGTGCATTTTCTGGGAAGCTCTGGCCATCATGATGTTTTCATGTCAGTACTGCACAGTTTTGAGGTAGGGCTAGGATGCATGGGTAAATACATCCCACAAGCCCCCCTCTTGCGATGGCCATTCGGTTTCACTGATGGGACTCGCAAGATCTGGGATGTTTCCTCATCTTCTTCCAATAGATGGCACAGTTCAGCATCTTTTCCTCCATCCGGTACTGATCGATCAGTTCTCCTCGCCGGTCCTGATGGGAATATTGGGCGGTCCACTGGGCCCATTGGATCTTCGTTCCCGGTCTCCGTATCATCCTCCTTGGCCCGTCTTCAGGTTTTCTTTCTCCTAGGACGACAAAGGAAGAGCGGCAATACCTATTCATAGACGTTTTTCCACCACCGTTGAGATAGTGGGGCAGCATATGCATTTCATCATCACGAAACATTACATTCTTATTTTGAAAAAAAAAAAACAGTATAACTAAGAGACAGTTTCATGCAAATCACAATATTTTAGAGACTAGATGTGGTATGTTTTATGATTGGAACTGAATTAGTCTGAGACAGTACCCGCTAGGATTCCAGAGGATTCCTCCAGTTGTTGCAGAGTGTGCCTGGGATGGCAACATTTCAACTGGTTTATGTGGACCCACTTGTCTTCCCCCTCTGCCGAACCGCCTTTGGGGATGCGGATCTTGTAGGCCACAGGGGAGATCTTATCGACGATCTCAAAGGGTCCCTTCCATGTAGGCAAAAATTTGCGCTGCTTGGCCTGGTTCCTTTGGAAGTTGTATAGATAGACCCGGTCTCCCACCTGATATTCCTTCCTGGAAGTTTTCAGGTCATAATGGGTCTTCATGCTATCAGCTGATCTTTCTAGATTCCGCTGAGCGTAAGCAAAAGCATGTTGAAGGTGTTTCCTTAAATTCTCCACATACTCATGAGTAGTGGAGGCATTTATTAGTGTCTGCTCTTGGGTCCTGTAGAGCAAATGCTGAGGAAGCACCATCTTGCGCCCAGTCATCAACTCAAATGGTGACATTTTGGTTGCAGATGAAGGGGTAGATCTGATGGCCATTAGGACCAGAGGTAATCGGATATCCCAACTTGGCCCAGAATCTGCCACAAACTTCTTTAATATGCTCACAATTGTCCGGTTATATCTCTCTACTGCCCCAGAAGAAGCTGGTCTATAAGCAATATGCAGCTTTCTCTTGACCCCCAGTATCTCCCACATCTTTGTCATTACTTCACTGGTGAAGTGGCTACCTCTGTCTGACTCAATCCTTTGAGGTAGACCAAAACGGGAAAAGATGTGGTTAATCATCAAGGCAGCTGCAGTTTCTGCCTTGCAATTTGGGGCTGGGAGACATTCCACCCACTTGGTAAACAAGCATGTCACAGTCAACATGTACTTATTCCCCCTAGCCGAGCGAATCACAGGGCCTACAAAGTCGATTTGTAAATCTGACCATGGCAGTGTCATTCCCCTCTTTTGTAAAGGCGCCCGGTGTGTGAGGGATGTTGGCTGAAATTGTGCACACACAAGACAACCCTTCAAATATTGGTTGAGGTCCTGGCCCATGTGTGGCCAGTATGCAACCTCTCTTAAGATTTCCAATGTTGTGTGAAACCCCCTATGACCGGCGGTGGCCGCATCATGGGCGTGACTTAACATCAGGCTTCGGAATGAGGTAGGAACCACCCACTGATCGTGGCCAGCTTTGGATTTCCTTACCAGCAAACCGTCTTGGATTCGGAACATTTTTGGACATTTCATCAACACTCTTAGGTCCTCTTTCCCAATGTAATCGGTATCCGTCAGGGGAAAGTTCTCAGGGTCCTCAAGGTGCTGGTAAAATTTACCAATAATTGGATCCCCCTTCTGAGCAGTAATCAAATCAGCATCAGGGGTCTCCTTACTCCATTGTAGAATTGAAAGGTCGTTGTGAGCATTCGTCTGGGACCTAGTGATGGCAGTGACCTGGATTTCCCCCAACAGGGACTCAATCTCAATTAGATCCCCTTGGATGGCCCCGGTTTTGGCCAGCTGATCAGCTAAGTCATTTCCAGTTTTGTCTGGTCCCTCTACTTTGGAATGACCCTTGATCTTTTTCCAGTAGATGGTCATCCCATTCGATGTGACCAGATCATCAATGTTTTGGATCAACTTCCCATGTTTCAAGGGTTTGTTGTTAGCACATAACATGCCTCTGGTTTTCCAATTAACCAGGTGCTCCACGAACCCGTTCCGTACATAATCCGAATCTGTGATTATGACCAGTTCGTGGAGTTGATGCTGGACAGCAGTGAGGATGGCTTGATGCACAGCCATCAATTCTGCCACCTGACTACTTCGGGGACCAATTTTGTATCCGGCGGAGGGTTCTGGGGACTCATTCACCCATGCATTCCCTACGCCGGCCACTAGTTCTTTCTCCCCGTTGTTGTCAACATGGTAAGAGCATCCATCCACATACACAGTGGGCATTCCCTCACACTTGTCCTCTTCAAAGACTTTGTGTGGGGAATTAAGGTATGCCTCCATGTTGTCCTTTATTTTTAGACTTTCGTCCTCGAGACAGTTTTCTCTGGCACAATCATGCAAGTCAGCCAGACCTTGCGCGAGGGGACTCTTCTTGTTTTGGCCATATCGGACCTCCACAGGAAAGCCTTGCATTGACAGAATCCAGGAAGTAATTCGGGAATTACTCACATTTCCGGCCCGGATTCTGTCACTTTGGAGATATTGCAGAGGCTGGTGTGGAGTCTCCACTATGATGTGTTCCCCCTGGATAAACGGGCGGTAATTCTTCAATGCCCACACCGTTGCCAGGAGTGCCTTCTCACAATCGTTGAATTTTTCCTCCACAGAGGATAAAGTTTTGCTCGCATAGGAGATTACTTTATTGACCTTGTCATGCTTTTGGTATAATACTGCCGTCAAGCACGTATTAGAGAACCCCGTCTCCAGGAAGAACTCCTTGTTTCTGACAGGGTAAGCTAGGCAAGGCGCTTGTGAGAGGCTTCTCTTGAGTTGTTTTACTGCCTCGGCTTGTTCTGGACCCCATTCCCACTTGACCCCCCCCCTTCAGGAGATGAATCAGGGGTCTGGTGATCTCTGCGTAGCCCTCAATGAACTTTCTGCTGTAATTAGTCAGTCCAAGGAGGCTCCTTAGTCTTTCAGTTTCTGAAGTGCTTCCACTTTCTTTTCCTGGGGACAGAGACCCTGAGGAGTAATCTCATGCCCCAAGAAATTAACACGGGTTCTACACCACTGTGCTTTCTGAAAGGAAAGTTTTGCTCCGGCAGCCCTCAACTGTGTCAGCACATAACGGATCTCCGCTATGTGTTCCTCCACAGATGAACTTTTGATGAGGACATCATCTACATAAGCCAGGTTACCCCTTGCACCCAAGTCAGGCATGGCCTTGTGTAGAAAAATGTTGAATTCATTGCCGGAGTTGAGGTATCCGAAGGGAGTCCGGGTCCATGTGTACTGCTGGCCCCCAAAGGTAAAAGCCAGCTTGTATTGGTCCTCCCTACTGACAGGCACAGTCCAGTATCCATTGGTCAGGTCTATTGCAGTGAATACCTGTGACCCCTGGATCTGGGCCAGCCCTTGGTCAATGTAGGGCAGAGGCCATCGGGAAGTATGGACCCGTTTGTTGAGCTCCCTGAGGTCGGCACAGAGTCTCCACTGGCCGTTTGGCTTCAATATTCCCAGCACCGGATTATTGAAGGTGCTGTGGACTGGACGGATTATTCCCCGGGACTCAAGGTTCTTAATTATTTCAGTAAGGGACTCCATTGATGCGAGAGGCAAGCGGTATTGCTTCACAAACACAGGAGTCATGCCAGGGTCCGTGGGGATTGTTGTTGTGTGGATGTCAGTGCGACCACAGTCATATGAGTCTACCGCAAAGAGATCTTGGAAATCCAAGAAAACTTGTTTCAACTTTTGCTTTTGTTCCAGAGTCACACAGGCATCAGCTAGGTTGACTCTCTCTTCCACCATCTGCCTGAAGCCTGGGAAGACTTCTGGTTTGGCTATCTCCGCGGCCTCCTCCAGCTGGGTGGAGAAGTCCCTGGTCAGAGTGCTGATTTGGACCGGAGGCTTCAGGTGGGCAAGGCAGCCCTCATGGACCTGGAAAATCACCTCATCCCTCCTGAAGTCTAAAGTCACATCTTCCTTACCATAGGGGCAAGAAGTGTACACCAGGAAGTTCCCCCCATGCCGGGTAAAAATCCTGTCTGGTGTTGTATTGTCATCACTGTCACTGTCAAAACAGTCCTTGGGGATTGGTCCTAACAGTTCATTTACTAAGTCGATGGAAAAATGTCGGTCATCAACCGCCATTCCAATAATGGTGCCTGCGGCTAGAGTAATACTCTTTAAGTCGCTGTTATCCACCTCTATTGGAATGGTGTCATGTTCTATGTTGACTAATGGAGTTGGGTTTACCCCCAACCCTTGCTGTTGGAGAGAAGCATTTAGATGTATGTAAGCATCAGGGTTTTTCAACTCTTGTCCCCTTTTAACTTTCACTTCCAGGGAGAATTGTCGGGTCCTTTCTGGGATGGTGACTTCCTCTTTTCCCTCAATTTCAACTGCATAAGGTAGCAATTGAGCTGACCTAAATGCTTTTTCTGGATCATCAAAGCCCATGGGATTATCCGCTAATCGGGACCAAGCTTTGAAGTTTATTAGGTCCAAACTAATGGCAAAGCGATTGAGAATGTCACTGCCTAAGTAAAAGGCGGCAGGGACGTCTCGCACGACCCAACAATTGTGGACTATGCTCTTGTTGCCAATGGAGATTTTGAGCATACACCTGCTTGGCAGGAGATGTTTGGAATTAGGTGCTTCCAGGTCCATTTCCCATTTGTCTATCAGTTTGAAGGTGGGAATGGCTGGATCTTTTGGGAGTTGGCGGAACATGGCTTCGCTGATGAAGCTCTTACCGTTGTTCACACACACTCGAGCGAGAACAGAGTCCTTCCCATCATTTAACTGAACAGGGATGAACAACTGCTCTCCAATTTGCTGAATCTCAGCCAGGCTCTGAGCTGATTTCACATCTTTCTGGACTATAGGAGTGGGAGTTTCTGATTGTGGATTAGTATAGAATTTCAGAGTGTTTCCTTCCAGCGTGGAATACCACTTTAGACTGGAAGGAAGGTTGATTTTCAGAAATAGAGAGGACCCCCCATCACCAGTCTGTTGTCCTACTGCTATTACTGTCACGTCTGGAATTTGGTTGTTCTGGAAGTGAAATTCTACTTGGTCAGATTTTTGTTCAACCATGTGGCATGTGCCGTTTAAACTAACATGGTTGACACTCTGTTTTAATTTTATTGGTCGGCTAGTCTGGGTCCAGAGGACCTTGTTTACGCAATCTATTAGGGGTGACAACCTTCTCAGGAGGTCATTCCCTAGTAAACAAGGGGTGCCCTCTGGGGTCACAACTATGACCGGGTGTTTCAACTTGTGTCGCCCGATCTTAATGTCCAAGTCTGCCGTCCCCTCGACGGGAATTTCCTTCCCGTCAAAGTTCTGCAGTTGTCCAGGAAGAGAGGTGAGAGGAATTTGGTAATTCTCTCCCCTTCCTGCATTCAGTTCGTCAAAGGCCCTTCTGGACAGAAGGGTAGCTTGAGATCCAGTGTCCACCAGCGCTGAGATTGTACCCTGCCCCTGTACTTGTACCGGGGCATAATATCTTCCCTCCTTCTCCTCAAGGGGGCACAGATAATGTACATTTTTGGACAACTGGTGGGCTAACTTTCTGGTTTTGGACATCGATAGCGAAGAGATTTGGGCAGAATTCTGTGGAGAGTCTTGGGAATCTGAAAGAAAAAGTTGGCAACTGGAGATCAGAGCCATTGTGGGTTCCCCTGGTTCCGGTTCTGGGCTGCCCCCCCCTTTTTGGAGGCAGTCCCCAGGATGGGTTTGAACCAGGGGATTTTCTTGCTGTTGGTTCTGGGATGAGATGGTGGGCGGCGGTAGCTCAGTCTCCACATCTCCCCAGTCTGGATTTGCATCCCTAGGGACCCATTTTTCTTTGGGGGGAGTTCCCCCCTCTCTGAAGGAGAAGATCCTTTTCCCAGGATCCTCTGAGGATCCCTCTCCCTCAAATTGGAAGATCTGTACCTCCTCCTCAAACTGAGTCTGTTTGGGTCTTTTGTTTCTCCCACCCCCCCTCTGCTCCTTAGGGGGCAGACTTTCAGGGGCAAGAGATTTCGTTTCCGGTTCCTGGGTTTCCAGGGGCTGTTTACAAGTGAGGAAGGAAGCTTCCTCCAAGGCTTTACACCCCCCTTCCCTTTGTGCCTCCTCCCTGGGAACCGGTGTGTTATCGGGGTGCTGCCCCCGTCATTGTTCTGGAGCACCAGGTCCAGAGTTGGGTGCGTTCTGCGCCGGCACGCCCATCTGAGGGTTCTGCTGAGCCCTCAGTATGTGACCCAGATCCCGCGCCATGTTTTGAACCTGGCGCTCTAATTGGGAAACTCGCTCAGGCTGATACGGGGCCCTGTTTTCTCCCCTGGGCTGATCCCGGGAAGGGTAGCTGTCCCTTCTTTGGTAGTACCCCTGGTTGGGAAGATTTGGGTACCCCTCCACCCTTGGCCTCCCCTCTCCCGGATTCAGTGGTCTGGGCTCAGGGAATTGGGGAAAGAAGGATGGATGATTTTGGGGTTGGAAGTCGGGTGGATATCTGGGGAAAAAGTTCTGCCCAGGGTTTGGTAAATTTCTGCCCTCCTGTGGGAAGTTTGGAGGGAAGTTCCCTGGGTTAGGTGCTTGGCTGGATCCCCCCCCCTGGGCTGGAGGAGTCCACACATAACCCAGGATGGGTCGATTTCCCTTGTAGCGAGGACTTACATAGTCAGGAGAGCGAGGGACCCCATTTGTGGGGCTGCCTCCCTGGCTCCCTGTCTGTGACTGGCCCGAGGACCTTCTGGGCCTAGCATTATTAGGTGCAGGTAGGTTTTTAGGCCCCCCCATCTCCAAATCCAAAACGGGGGTGACCTTTACCTCTGCCACCTTGGCAGCAGCAGGGGTGCTGTTGGCTTTGGGGTTTTTCTGGGCATTGCTTTTATTTTCTATGGGCTTCTGCACCTCATAGATCCGGGTAGCCTGTTCAATGACCCAGTCTAAAGATCTTTTCTCATGAAAATCCCTCACGAGCTGGGTCATGATATATTTGGGCAAGGCATGAAAAAATGTATTAACGAATTCTCGACTGTCTGTGCGCACCCTTCTTGTGGTCTGTGCAAAAGCACGCTTTAACTCCTGCACAAATTCTTGTGGGGCCTGATCCTCCCCACATTGCAAATTGTAGGCTGCCTTGCGAGCCTCTTGAGGATTTCTGTGAACAGAAAAATGTTTCAGGATGGCCGCCTTATATGTGGACCATCTTAAATGATTTTGATCCTCCAGCCCCGCAAAGAAACTGGAGTATTCCGGGGAGAATGTCCACTTTACATATTGAATACAGCTTTGGCTGTCCTTCAAATGGAAAGTCTCCATCATTTGTTCAAACAACTCTAAGTGCTCCCAAACAGAATACTTAGCGTTCTTATGTTAAGGCGTGATGACGCTCCTGATCGCCTTAATCTGCTTTAAGGGGTCCTTAAGCAAGGCCCTTTTTGCCTTATTGGCCTTTTTGGTTCGGGTAACCCTTGTCCATTCTTCCTCGGACTCAGAGGCACTGCTCCCCGAGTTTCCCATCTGTTCTTCCAGGTTTTCCCGGATTCTGCGAGCCTGGGAATGGCTGGCAGAATGTGGGGACCTGGTCTCCTGTGTCCTGCGCAGTTCAGAGGAGTCTTCAGATTCCTCCTTGCTGCCAGGATTTGATGGGTACCCCCTCCACTGACCTAACTGGGCAGAGGTTTTCAGGATGCCCTTAATGGGCCTACTCTCCTGGGGTTCCCCATTGAACTGTACTGTACTTGGGTGCCCATACCCGGATGCCCACCCCTCCATTCCTGAGTGGTACTGGCCTATGAGCCCCATACTTTTAGCTGGATAGTAATCTGCCATCCCTGTGGCCCTGTGCTCATGTGCACCAGGGGACATGGGGGTGGCAGAGTCCAGGGACTGAGAGGTATGAGGGCCTCTGGTACTAGGGCTCCTGAGGTTATGCTCCGGAGTTTCCATTTCCCAGCGAACCTCATCTCTATCCGCCCCTGCTCCCTGTTGCAATGCAAGAGCCTGCATTTGTGCCTTCAGTTCCTCTGTTAAGGCCTTACTCGACTCTATCAGTTTCTCCTGCATCGCTACCTGTTGCTGGAGCCTATCATTGTGTTGACAGAGGGCCTCATTCTCCCTCTGTGCTTCCTGGTTGGTCCTGGAGAACTGGGCCAGTCTTTGCTGCAGGAGGTTTACCTCCTGGGCAATGTCCCTATTGGCCTGCTCCTTTCTTGCTAGAGCATCTTCCACCCTTCTGGTGTGCTCTACCAAGTTCTGGTTTTCTTTTTGGAGATCACCCAGCCCCTGGAGGGCCAGGTGATTTTCTTCCATTTTTCTTTTTAAATGGCAGACTTCCTGGCCTAAGGCGTCTCTTTCCTGACTAAGAGCCTGCATTTGTGCCGCCAGGTCGTCCCTTTGCCTTTGGAAGGCACCAGCTTTCTGGCGCTCCTGATCAAACTCTGCCTGGGTATCCAGGTCTTTCAAAATTAGTTTGTTGCTCTCCTCTTTCTCTCTGTCTAGTTGGATTTGCAGGGTGGCTACCTGCTCTGTGCATGCCCTGTTGAAATTGATCTGTTGCTCCAGCTTTTTCTGGTTCTGCAGTAAGGAGTCCAAACTGTCTTGGTGCTCCTTCTGCAGGGCCAGAAATCGGGTATCCTGGTCTGTCTTTTCCTGTTGTAGGATGCCCATATCCTCTTTTATTTTAATGATATATTGCCTACTATCATTTTCTGCCTCCTGGCTCCTCTGCAGCCTCTGCTCAGAAGAGTCCAGATCAGATTGGGCCTTCTGTAATGCCATCTGTTGCCTATTTGCCAGATTTTGGCTTTCAGCACATCTATCCTGCATGTCTCCCATATATAGGTACAGGTATGCCGCTATCCTAACAATCTTGTCGTGTTCATCTTTGGCCTTAGGGGCCATGTATAGTTCACTCAGGGCCACATGTAATGGACCCTGATCTCTATATATATCTGACCCTGTTTCAGTGACCTGTTGCGTGATGGCCTGCAACCAGACTGTTTGGTCCTGGTGAGTCCACTCACCTCTCACAAATAACTTATGTAAAAAGTGCTCTCTGGCTATTTTCATGTCTACTAAGGTCGTCATTCTAGAGATTGGTCTCTGTCCTGACTTACAGAAGTTTGTATTTTATTTTTGCAGAACAGAACTTTTCTTGGAGTGTCCCTTTTGAGGAATGCTTCACAGCGTAATGCAGCGTGGTGATCCGACCGGATGTATGTATCCCGTCAGTTAGCACCCTGTATTAAGCTGCACAAGTGGTAAATCTAACCCAACGTCTCGGCTCGAGCCCCCAATTTGTAAGGGGATTCAATTCAACACTACAGCTAAGTCAACGCCTAGTCTATAATACTGAATGAAAACCCTTATTGATATATCTTTAGGTCCAGTTCATGCGTTCTGGATGACTACCCCTATATAACACCCCTCTCTTGGAATCCTCCTGACCCCACTGAGCCAAGAAGTAGTTCTGTTTTGCAAGTTAAAAGGTTTATTTGATAATTTAAACAATATATATTATATCACGCTTTATAATAAATTAATAATTGACTAGCACACTTAATCTGATATGATAAAGATTAATAATGGAGAATCTGGCACTAACACGCTTCTCTATAGTCAATAAGGAGTTGACATGACATGGATAAGGTAGCACACTGGTAAATAGGTACAGAAGTATAATGTGGTAGAGAATGCTTTATAAGGTTCAAGGAAATGCAAGGTTGAATGAATGAAATGCAGTATAGAAAACAACTTGATATGATTTCAGCAAAACAATGTAATCACTTTTCTCTGGCAATCCCCTCCCCCCCTTGATGCAAGGCAAGGAAATGGAAGGAAAACACACAGTTCTCAGAAATGCAATCAAATGTGATTCAGTTCACCCCAGCAAGCTTAGACTACAGAAGTTTGAAAACACAGGCCCAAATTGCTTTGATATGTGCTGGCAATGAATTAAAAAATATGCTAAAATGCTTTTAATTCCCTTTTCAGAGGTTCAGGGTGAGTGGTATCTAGTTAATGTTAGTCCAGGCTCACACTAGCAATGATGCAGGGATAGTTAGCAGGTTAAACGAATTTCTGGCAAATGGAAGGCAAGCAGCAGCTGATTTTACATGTGGAGAAATTTGCAAATCGCGGCAAAATTCGCGGATGCGCCGAGCGCTATTACAGAGGAACCACAAGGACTATCTCTATCGTTTTGGGGTCTTAGGAAAGCCTAGGATCTCAGCTTCCAAATAAAAGTTACTGCAAGTCTCTAGCACAAACGGTTGCGGAGATATGAGCGATTGAATAGAGGTCGTTTTTGGGTTTGCAAATTTCAAAAGCTCAAAATGACAAGTGCAGCTTGCAACTAGAAATGACAGGTGACAGCTAGGAGGCAGTTCTACTTAGATTAAATAGATTGAATTATATTATTTTAACTAAGAGATGGGTTCTGCACAGTTTTCTAGGTACTCACACTATATTCTTGAGTGAAATGGGCCTCGCCATGGATCTGGTCAGGGTTTTGGACTGGGCTCGGGTCTCTCTCTGGGCACAGCACTGCTTTCTCTCTGGGTACAGCACTGCTTTCTCCCTCTGGTCTGGTCTCTAGTTCTGGATAGATTGAAGTCTCTAGTTTGGCTTTCTGGAGGTTGATGGAGGTAAGTATGGATTTTTCCGGCAGAGCGTCCCGCTGCAGATGGATTTGGAAAGGTCCCTATCTGTCCTTATGTGTCTGCTTTTATGTGTTTAGAATGTGGGTGTGTTCTAGCATCACTGACCCTACCTCTCTCTCAGCTTCTAATTGGTCAAACTTCCATTTATCATTTGATTGGGGAATGAACTGTGAGTCAGAGTGATGTCATTTTACAGCCTGCAGAAAGTCCACTCCTCCTGTCAACTTACACACAAATCTAGATTTGAAACAAATACATATTTGCAGAGGTACATATTGTTTTAAAATCATATGCACCCATCATGCATTACAGGAGGTATCCCCTGTTCAAACTCTGCTCTTCCTGGGAGCTTGCATTCAGAAATGGCACATATTTCACTTTTTAACTGATTTTGCAATTTCTGACATTGACCCAACTTTACATACATGTGTGCAGGGAGTAGGGACATTAACTGATCAAGTTTCAGATTTTTAACATGCATACATTTAGAGTAATATCCATTTTTCCGCTAAAACCCCCCTGAACATGCCACCGGTTCTAAAAACCTCTTAAACTGTGGGCAGAAAAATCACAAGAATTATGGTATCATTTATAAAATTTTCACATGTCCGCTCTATGAGTTATTCATCTTTTTAGAGTTATGTTCTGGCTCCAAAGGGGTGTGGTTTCCCAGGTCACATGGTATAGAAACCAGTCTTTCCAGTTTCTGCCAAGCCAGCTTGCTCTCACAGGCAGTGCTCCTCCCATCTCCTGCCAAGAGGAAGCTACATTTTACGACTGCGGTAATAAAAACCTTTGCCTGAGTGAAGAGGGCTTTGTCCACTCTCTTGCAGAGCCCAGGTAATTCAGTTATCAGATAGATGGCATATCCTTAGTGGGGGCAGCAAAAGGAAGGTTGGCCTGGGAACACAGTGGTGACTCAAGTTTCACTGCTGATGGGGGTAGTTGCCAGGCAGAATCAAGTTCCTTAAGCCAGACTTTCAGCTACTGTCATGTTATTTGTTGCTTTTTAAATTAACTTGCAATTTTACACATGCAGCTAGAATGCTGATTCTAAGTGCAAAACTATGACATTTAAACAATTTCAACCTATGTGACACTCAAAAGTAGGTCACTCAGTCAATTTGAACATTTAGATTTGTAGTGTCTTTCAGTCCAATGCAACTTAAACTGCTGAAATCCACAGCGCAGCCAGTCTTGTTATAAGCATTTTTCTGGGCTCTTCATTTCCCAGATTTTGTAGGCACACAAAACTCCATTCTACCAAATGTCTGCTGGTGTTCAGTGAATATTTTGCACATATTGCAATGTTTGAAATAGGCACTTTGGCTTGCCTTCAGAGAAACACAGGGTGGTTTTAAACTGCCGGCTTTTGGATAGTGGTGAGTACTGGTACTGCACCCATTTTTGGGATTTAAGAAAATGAATTCCCAACAATTCTAGGTTGCATTTGGCAATCAGCATTGCCATTCCCAATGGTTTCAGACTACTGTGTGGGTAGTCCAATGGTGGTTTTAGGCAGTGTCCTTCTGTGCCCATAACATCGGCAAAAATGAGTGGCAGCCTATTCTTCATGCATTTCCCTGTGCATTTTCTGGGAAGCTCTGGCCATCATGATGTTTTCATGTCAGTACTGCACAGTTTTGAGGTAGGGCTAGGATGCATGGGTAAATACATCCCACAGGAGGAAAGAGAGAACATTGAAGAGGCGGTTGGAGAGACTGAAGCATCTCTCTTCAGAGACTCCTTATATTTATCCCTTCTAATATATATATACCTATATTTAATTACATCAATAAATCCCAGTTATATTTATACAACTACGTCTCCTCATTGATGCTACACGTCAATGCTCCTCTCAACACTAACAGGTTGCATTCTCAACTGACCATTAACCAATATGGTAACCGTATTTCATGGTCTTTAAGTAAGCTCTGGTTACTAGAACACTCACTTATCCCTTCCTATTTGAACAATACCAATATTTAATACACGGATATGTTACAACTGTTCCATAACAACATCATAATTGCCAAACAGAAGCCTCTGACTCACCTACATTCCTCTGACAAAGAGTTACATCATAGAAGGATTTGTTACAGAAAAGAGCGAAAATCCTTAATTGATTCATCTTCATCGTCACGGTTTGATGCAGCCAAATTAGCAAAAACTTGCTATAGTAACTGGATACGTGCCCATCGAGCACATCTTTTTCAGAAAGATAGCGAGCTCATGCTTAATACTTTGGCTACCAAAAATTCAGCGAGTATTTGGAAACTGCTAAAACATAAAAACTGCAATTACCAATTGGATGTACAAGCTAACGGTGTACAAGAAGCGCAATGGATTCGCAACTTCTCTAATTTATATAATGATTCAGACTTTGTCCAGTTTGAATATCAAACGCAATCAGTTTCTAAGTGGTCCCTTAACTGTGACCTGGATTCGATTATCAACTATATCAAATTGGCTAAAAATTCTAGAGCGGCGGGACCCGACGGTATCAGCAATATTATGCTAAAGCATAACCTACACCATTGGGCCCGCATTTTATTTCATTTGTTTCAAAATATCTTACATACGAAAAAGTTACCACTGTCTTGGCACTCGTCCATCTTGGTCCCCATTTATAAAAAAGGGGATTGTGCTTTACCTGAGAACTACCGACCCATAGCGCTTCTTGATTCACCAAGTAAAATATTTGCAAAATTCTTACTGCTTGAATTTTCAGCATGGACGCTCACTCATTTTCATCGCAATCCGTTTCAAACAGGGTTTGCTGCTGGAATGGCCACTGTTGTCAATATGTTTTTGTTAAATGCCATCAAAACACAGTGTCACGTGCAAAAACAGAAGGTTTACTTTGCATTTATGGACCTGCACTCTGCGTTTGACTCAATTTCAAGAGTCAAACTAATGCATAAACTCATAAATGACCATTGTCCACCTACAATTAGCGACCTTATTTATCATTTTCATTCTTCAACATCTGTTCAAGTCAGATTAACTTTGAATGGTTTACTTTTGCAGCCTATTTCAACTACACGTGGCCTCAAACAAGGCTGTTTACTGGCTTCTGTCATCTTTAACTATTATATACACGCCATCAAATTTGCTTTTGAACCTATTCACTCTGATTCACCGAACATTAATGGTTCTCCCAAAAAGCGTTGTTTTACGCTGATGATATAGTTTTAATTTCAAAAACTCCTAATGGTCTCCAGAAATTACTTGCTGCCCTTGACTGTTATGTGGCAGAGAATGAACTAAGAATTAATACTACTAAGACTCAAGTGTTAATGTTCAATCCCCATCAAGGTGTTCACACGCTACAACATTGACATAATGTCAAACTGTCTATGGTATCTTCGTACACTTATTTGGGTGTCATCTTCGAACCTTCCTTAAAGTCAATGAAACATATGGCCCTGATTGACGTTAAACACTTCACTGCCATCTCTCAGGCACGCATCCTCCTCACTAAATTTGGTAAATTTTCCATAGTCCCGGCCAGTCATTCCTACCATCCTTTACGGGCTGGAAGCAGCTCCTCCTTTGTCCTCAATCACTCTCGATAAATGGGAGGGCAAATTCTGGAGGAGTGTGCTGCACTTACCGATGTGTATACCCTTTTCGTGGCTACGCTACGAATTGGGTCTCACATCATTGGCCTCGTCCCTTGCTTGGAAGCAATGTTCATTTCTCAGAAAGTGCCCGATTTCTTCGCAGTCTGATAATTTACTCAAGATAATTTCGACCTACATATTCACCACAGATCACTCATTTGTCCGAAGTTGGCTGTTGTCAGTTTATAAGATCTTGGCACAGGCCGAAATTACTATTGAAGTTTTAATACACGATCCATGGATTTTGAATCACCAGAAATGTTTGACATATAAACATGCTACTAGTCATCGCTTTCCTCCTCATAAAAGAGGTTTTCCACAAAGATATCTTTCGAAAGCGCCCTCATTGAAATACAGAAACTCAATTCTGCGCTTTCGCTTGCATATCTGGGAAACCAGAGACCTTCAATGCACGCGCAAACTAATCCCTTGCACTTACAATATTTGTCGGTTTTGTCAATCTATCGAGTGTCCTGAAACCTTGGCTCATTTAATTACACAATGTACTAATTTAAATTGGCTAAGACAATTACATTTCCACAAGTATTGCTCGGGCTTTGCTATGTTTGAACCAAATGTTTGTTGGAATCACATTTTTGGTTCGACTACCTTGGGAGTCCAAGTAGCTACTATAAATTTCTTAACTTCACTAAAATTAGATCAAGCAGACAATGCTTAAGCCTCAGTTTTTAAGCTTATAGGTCATTGAACCATGTGAATGTACCAACAATGTACTGGTTTCATGATTAATGCTCATTGTGATTCTATTTGTTTTAATTTGAAAGTTTCCGCATCTGTTTTTATGAATGTTAATTTGTGGCTGTCCTTATGTTTTAAGTCTTATTAATGTTATGAATTGCTTTGTTTATTGAAAAGTTGTAAAAATCAACTAAATCAATAAAATAAAATTTAAAAAAAGAAGGACCCACTCATGTGGTGGTGACTGATGTAACAAATTGTATTCTTTTGCAATTGATGTGCATTACCTTTTAACTAAGTTAGTTTTTTATCATATTTTCTTTTTTGTTTCTCTTTTTCTTTTTCCCTTTAATCCGACCCTTGTCGAACCCCTTTTCTCTGTCATTCAAACACAATCACTAAACAATAAATGTACCTGGTGCACGTTTGTGAAGTGGCAATTGATTCTTATTACTAGTACCAGGAGTAGGGGGCTTCACTCCTTGGCCACTTCCAAGGCAAACAGGGGACTAATTAGGTTAACTAATGCTATAAATTAATCAATCCAAGTCACAGAGGGACTCTCCGTAATACCCCAAGCTTTACTCTCTACACCCTAGCACAGTCTTTACGTGAGTGGTGGCTGTGTAGCTTTCATACTCACACATATATCAGGTACAGCATGTGACCCAGCACTGAAACCTCTCCACAAGCACAAAGCACAAAGCACAAGCACAGAAAACATGTGCTTGCAGAACAGGTACAGAGTGTGCAGTATTAGAAAATGTTCTCCCAAACACACCGAACACGTACAGCATAGGAACACATACGGCATAGGAGGATGTGCTGCAAAGTTCAGTGGTATCACACACACAAAATCATTACTACCCTGGAAACAGCAACGCTCTAGCCCAACCATAACAAAACAAATGCGGTGCCCACCTCCTTGTGGCACCAGAAGTTAGCCATTTAGCTTCCGAGCTACTAATATAAGTGAAAGACAAAAAGTGCACCATGATGTTCACTTCTCAATCACACGTACAGAAAAAGCGTAGAGCAGATACAACCTCATTATTTTATTTAGTGTTTAAAGAGTGGACCTAGTTTGAGAGCAGCAGAGCGCTGTGAAAGGTTTGGGGAGCCAGTGTTTGGGCTGGCATTTTTTAACAGTAACTCAGTGAGTTGCGTTCTGTGCGTCCATTGGGATTATGCTACAGTCAGATGCTGTTAAAAAGGCACATTTTGAGAGATTTCTGAATTTGGAGAATTGTGGGGGCATTCTGAGTCGATACTGGGATCTAGTTCCAGAGGATGGGTGCTTGGCAACCTCACCCCCATCCCAGAGAGTTCCAACCTCCCACTTGTTTTAAGAGGCATTGGTGTGAGGACACAGGCCTGCTGCAGTACTGCATTACATAGCCACCACTTTTAATTGATAAAGGTGGGTTGGATTATTTGAAGTTATAAATATGCTCATTTCTGCTGGGAATGAGCTCAACGGAAATGTTTAAAGGTGCAGTGGCAAGTGCATGATGCACTTGATATGACTCCCAGTACAAAGTACATATGCAGAACAGAAGCAACATGTTTTAAAGTTGCAGTCACATGGATGCAAAATATTGTTGCAAAATATACAAGGTACTAGTGAAGGGAATGACCGTTTATGATGAAACGTATACTGCAGTGAGATTTGTAAACCTGGAGTGAAATAAGTCAAAGCATTGTAAAAAGAGTTAATGTTGTTTAGTACATTTCAACAGTAAGAAACATTAGTTGGACTACCCGGCTCCACTCTTAAGCCACGATAGGCCATTTTGTGTACGGCTTGCAGACTGTTGACGGGCTGCGGATAGTTTGATTGTGTGCCCTTAGCTGAAGCACCTACAATCGCTACCCCTTAAGTAGCAACTGCAGTGTAAACATGTTGCCCAACGCTTGTGCCTTTGCATCTGGGTCTTTGTGGGGACTCTTACTCGCCAGATCTCATGAGACTAGCAGCCGGAAGTCCAAGGAAAGCCTCGCCAGAACCGCAGCCGAGGCATGAGAGTGCACACAAGCCTCAGCGCTCCTCCTGTTGACTCAGCCCTCTGACAGTCTGTCTCACACAGGCCCTTTTCAGCAGAGCATAATTCGATGGCTGAGGACGGCCTCCTGGGAGCTCTAGCTGGTGAGGGATATCTATACCCTGGGACTGAGGCTATGCAGTGAAGATAAATGTATCTGACAGAATAGAACTGTGAGTACTGGCACAATTCCCTGCCCAGGACTAAATATCCCTATTACTCATTTGCATTAGGTTTCTCAATAAATGCCTCACTAAACACCATCAGTGTCCTGTGACCCTTCCAGGCCACCACAGTCTTCGTTTCATTCTGACAGCTCTGGATTTCTGGGGTGATGGTGGACTTCGAAGCAGGTATATTTTTCACCTGGAGGCGGCCAGGTGAAGTAAATCATTGCCATAAACAGGGCCTTGCTCTCTAGTTCTCTGTCTGTCTGGAACAGGCTCCCACCTCGGCCACGTTCTGTGTCTGCTTTACAGAGCTTTTTTCAATGGGATTGCACCATTGTAAAAACACTTTTGTAAATGAGGCCCTCAGTATTTGGGGCCAGTAATTCTCTAAACACAAGCAAACTTTAGGCTTTGTCATGCTTTCTTCTGTCCTAGTGTGCAATTTAGTGTTGCTTTATCCCTTTCTCTACAGTTGTACAATCTGATCTGTGTTTTGTTGGCACCCGCATAAAAATGTAACAGTAAATAGTGACAGTTACTTAAACAAAAAACAATTGTCCCCTTGGGAATACAGCTAAATGTTCAGTTGGAAGGAAAGGAATGATGTTGGTGTGAGATCAAAATAAATGACAAGCATACACAAACATACAATTATGAATGACATACGAATAGAAGCGTGTCTGTCTCCCTGAAGACTGACAAAACGCTAGGTGAATTCTTGAATGACATCTCCCCTGGCACTGTCTGCCAAGGCACGAAATTATAACATATTGATGTGCGGCCTTATTTTGCATAGCAAAGCATCGATGGTTGCGTGAACAAATTCTGAGTCCAAACGAACAAGATAATGCCTCTGTGGTGCTCTCTTTTTTCAGGGGGCTCGGGGGCCATTGCGCCAGATACACATCAATATCCGATTATCCTAAATTACAGCAGTTTCATGGAAACTAAGCAAAAGATCTGTCGGGTCTCACACTCATACCAATAATACACGTCCACAAAATTCGAGTACTATCTGTCGGGTCTGGCCGCAGGGCCCACGCTCACACACTCATACCAATAACACACGTTCACACACCTCGGGTACTATCTGTCGGGTCTAGCCGCAGGCCACGCTCACACACTCAAACCAATAACACGCGTCCACACATTTCGAGTACTATCTGTCGGGTCTCGCCGCAGGGCCACGCTCACACACTCATACCAATAACACACGTTCACACACTTCGAGTTCTATTGTGGTCTGCTTTCATTTCGCATATTCATTTACTTCGTTAACTTTGGTCACATGACCATCCTGGCAGCTCGTGCCGGTGTCACATGATTCCTCTGATGAAACTCTACAAGCTCTAAAAGACGCAGCAGTAAAATGTTATTGACAGTAAAGGCGGAAGCTCTCCGCTACGGGTGGCTACGGAGGGTAGTGCATCCTACTGCTGCTGCTCCATTCTTATTTGAAACACAGCCATGCTTCTCATTTCCGAGCCGTCGTCTATTAATGTGTTAGGCAAATTAACCATACTTGCCAACATTCTTTGACCAAAAAGATGTCGGATTTTTCAAGTTTCAAAAAAATTACTTAGCCTGACAATGACATCACATGAAATTACAAAACTTACATTGTTGGCACAACTGGAGCATTCTAAAATGCACAGCACAACCCATCAAACAGCACAACGTGGAAAGATGCATAGCTCTCAACCATTTATGTCGCAAAAGCGGGTGAAACCACCCGATTTTACTTTTGGCGGGTGAGAGGCCCATTGAAATGAATGGGCGTGCATGAGGTTTGGCGGGTGAGTCCACTGTTTACAAGGCGAGTGACACCCGCCAAAAGCGTGTGAGTTGGGAGCTATGAAGATGCTCAAATGTTTATTGCGAATGGCAAGTTAACCCCAAATTCGCTTACCTACCTTCACAGAATATAATCACAGAACTGCATACATGCCAACATTCTGATGCGCTGTGCAGGGAGATTTCTACAGAGAAATCGGGAGACAACAATTTCCCCATAGCATAGCTCTCAACTCACACACTTTTGGCGGGTGTCACCCGCATTGTAAAGTGCTGATTCACCCGCCAAGCCTCCTGCACGCCCATGCATTCCAATGGGCGTCTCACCCGCCAAAAACAAAATCGGGTGGTTTCACCAGCCTTTGCAACACAAATGGTTGAGAGCTATGCCATAGGAATGCATTAGGGAAATCTTTATTTTAAGCAGGAGAACGTAAAAAACAGCAGTATTTTTCATACAAAAATCGGGAGTCTCCCGCCTAAATCGGGAGGGTTGGAATGTATGGAACTGGTAGGCAACGTTTGCCACTGCTCTGTAGCAGCAGCCTAGGCATTACATATTTATTCCTGCAGTGCAGGTTGAACAATGAAAAACATGGAGACTGATACCCTCCTCAGTCTAATAGGCAGATGCGTGATTGTGGTACGCTCTGCCACTTGCCTTAACTGGGGCCTGCCCCGGCCAGAGTGCAGGGCAGAGTCATGTAGCTGTCAGGTCAGTGGATTGATCAGAGCCCATCACTCAAATGTATCACTTACCCACCCACTGCACAGACAGATTAATTAATGTGTTGCATGCTTTGTCCTATGCCTGCTCTCAAGCAGCCTGCCTTAGAGTCACATAAATTGCCTGGCACTGTAAAAAGCAGTAGGATCTGTCACCAAAATCTGTAGGCGGTAGGACTGCTTAAAAAGCAGTAGCCTACCGCCTAAATCAGTAGGGTTGGCAAGTGTGAAGAACACCTTCCACAACTTGACTGGGCTGCATGGTTCTGTGGTGTTCTTTGAGCCCACTGCTCTTCACATATGCAAGCATAGTGCATTGGTGCTCACAGAGCCCTTGATATGCATTACACTATACACCTTGGGGAGTAATCGAGCACACGCGTTTGGTTCCCAATCGGCTGACATTGAGGTTAAAAGGATAAACAGCCTGACTGTCCGCAAAGGGAGACAGGTTTATTTCTCAGGCAGTAATGGAATGTGCTTTTCCAATCTGCACTTGGATTACATTTTGGTTTTAGGTTCTCTGGATTTCCACTGCAGAAAGGCACCCACATGTAATGGGTCACCCCTCCTGGGAGCACGGTATCTCCCAGCTGCTCGTGGCAGTAACCACGTGACTATTCTCAATAAAAAGTAATGAGCGGCTTCCCGCTCGGCAATCTTCAGAGTAACTGAACATGGTGTCCTGTGTCATCATTCTGCAGCACCATGCAGGTGCTGCATAGTTGGCTGAGGGCCTGCCCTGCCAGGCCCTCGACCGTGACAGTGCCCCTTCCGGGCAAAAAAATGAATGGTATATGGGAAAAAAGGTACTCAAATGAGCCAGTTCTTTAAGAAATAGCAGGTTTCTGTTAGGTGAGTCAAATAGAGTTTATTGACACGATCTTCAATTCATGGTTGTTATGCAGAAATCAATTCTCAATGTTATCTTCACACTGGTTCCACATGTCATATTATCCAAAATTAAATCCCATTAATCAATTCTCCACATTGATTCCACATGTCATATTATCCAAAGTCAAATCTCATGAATCAATTCTCAACACGTGTTTCCGCATTGATAGTTACAATGGTTCATCAGGAGAAAAATGAGATAATACTGGTCTCCATTTGGTGTGCCCGATTGTTTGTTTAATAATTGTGCTTGGTATCATAGGTCAGGAGTTCATATATTGGTCCCATATAGTAAGTTAGGTTTCATTAGTAATTTTCATTTTTCAATTTTTCATTTTTCAAAAAATGCTAGTTAACCAGAAAAGTAGCTGAGGGAGGCTATGGTCCAGGCAACGCTGTCCCTCATGGCTTCCTGCCATGTTAGTAGAACCTTTTAGGAAAGATTTCGTAATTGTAGGTAATTTTCCTTCCATGTGGCAACCCCTAAACTTTTTGCTGTTGTTTTTCACCTTGTTCTTGACTTTGCCAGAGAAGTGCAGCCTTCTGCCGCACTCCTCTGGGCTTTCGCTCCTTTCTAATGGGGAAACTGACATGCCCTTAAGACAGTCAGTACCGGGGAACGCTGGTTCCCGTAGTTTCTTTTATCATGTTGCGGCTTTCGTGCAACATGACACAAGAGGGCACTGTAAGCTAAGTTACAGCTCTCTTGGGTCTCTAGCCTTCTACAGGCCCTAGATACTCGTTTAGGATTGTATCTGATCGGTGCAAGTGATTCAGGGACGGGAATGGTGGCAGCGATCGTTTCTTGTGTTTTGAGCTCCTTTTGGCGTTCTAAGCGCGTTTCTCGCGCTTAACCCAAAATGGTGGCCTGGCTCCCAAAATGGCCAGACCACGAGGCTCCTTTGTCCTGTCCGCTGACCGTCTTGCTCCCTTCACCTTCCCCAGGTCGAGCCGACCCGGGGCCTTCCTTATTTGGGCATGTACTTTCCCGCGAAACACAGATGCTTTTGCGGGCTTCTACATGTCTTGTGTGTGCCTCCAGGATGTGGGCTGGGATGTCTGGTCCCAATACACATCCTGGGTGCCAGAGAGTCTAGGGTGGTGTGAATGCCTGGGACCACCGTGGTCCGTGATTGGTCCACGAATGGTGTGAGTGTTGATGAGCGGATCTCCCATTGGGTCCCCTCCGTTTTGGCGCGAAGGGAACCGTGGATAAGAGGGGGCTGGAAACACCACTACCATGTCGATCTCCTGAGTTCTCACGAACGAAGGAATACAGGAGCCAAGTATCCTGCAACCAAGAGGCTGGACCGAGGAATCGCTGGTGACCCGCTGAAGGACTTCTCCTCTGCACTGCTGTCGCCTTGTGAAACCCTTTCCACCTTTGATCGAACCAGAAGGCCTGTACTGGTACTTCGACCCTTGGAATAGCGGGAACAGCTATTCTCGGCATCTTCACCATCTCCTGCAAATAAGCCTTCGGAAGCGTCTCTGGGCCATCTAGCTGACTGACCAGCTTACACGGGAGTCTTGCTCTGTAACCGCCGCCAGGTTGTGTAGTATTTCGAGTCCTTGTCACTCTCACACGCTTCGTACACTTGGCGTTCCCAGGTCTGAAGTGAGTAGTGTACATTTGGCTCAGATACACACGGCCGCTCCGTTGCCCTGCTGTGGCAACAAACTGTGCAGGTTTCTTCGATTGGGACGTCTTTTTACTCAACACGACAACGAGGCGTTCTCTGCTCTTCTGAACCTGCCAGCTACTGAAACGAACGCGGAGAAGCCTGGGTCTGCTTGCATCGGGGACCGGTGAGTAGCATAGCTAGGATCTGGTCGCCCTCCTGCAGGAGCCCATTGCTTTTCCCCGCTGTGTCAAACAGCACCCTTTTCCATACTCGCGCTCTGCTTCTGCCGACTGTGGAGGCTGCAGAGTCGCGGAACTTGTTCTTCTTCTTTTGTGCACTAAACTGAACTGCCTGATTTCCCTCGAAGAGCTTCTCCTTTTGCCCGTTGGCACCAGCGCGTGCAGGTAGTTTTGAGCACAAGGCTCCACTCTTCGCAGGGCACGGACTTCCATCTAGTTAGGTGCCTCTGAAGGCGAACTGGGTCTAAGCATTATTGCGCACTGCCTGTTTTCCCTCCCTTTTAGGTGGACTACCCATTTCGTGCATCTAACGCTTGAGACTGTCGTATTTGTATATATATTGTGTTGATATGGTATGTGTTGGTTTACTAGCGTTATATTGTGATTTTCTCGCTACGGTCATTGTTTTAAAGGCCTTGAAATAAATGTGTATATATTTTTAATATAACAACTGTTTGGAGTAGTTGTTAAGTGTTCTTGCTTTGTGTGCTCATTGCGGGCTTTCAGTCACCCTCACCCCTCTTGAGACCTAGTCTTGACCGCCGCGATCGCTACCTTGATTGGTCTGGCTCGTCCAGAGGTTACCCTGTTCCAAGTAATTAGGTTGGCCTTCTGAACTTCTGCGCCACCAGGACAGAGTTCAGAAATCCGTCTTAACAAATTGGTGTACAGCGGTGGAATACGACTGAAGGTATCCAGTGTTGCGCACGAACTAAGGCATTTCAGGTTACTCCAACCAGGACACGTAGTGAATTGTTGTAGTATAACTTTAAAAAGGCCATAGTCCTATCTAACAGTATGGAAACAAATACCTTGTTAACTTTAAATGCTTCCAAATCAGAAACATTGAAAAAGATGTGTGCGGAGAGAGGTGTTTCCTCTCAAGGCACAAAATTGGAAATGATCCAAAGAATCGTGGCGTGGCAAGAAGCGCAGCTTGACGCTATAACTTCTGAGGACAGTGCGGAAGGAGGTGGGGCTGCTCTCACTGGTAGAACCGACGGTTCTGCCGCTGCACTGATCCATCGCGACCACGAGGACAGGGAGGACGAGATGTCTAATGTTTCCTCTGCCAGTGCTGATGCGGAGGCTATGCTTGAATTCAAGAAGCAAGAGCTGCGGTTTAGGCAGCAGGAGCTTGAATTCAGCATAGCCAAACTAAAAATCGAACAGGCAGAAAAACAAAAAGACAGGGATCACCAGTTGGAACTGGCCAAGCTTCAGTTTGCAAATGGGTCCAAGGGTCCTGGACATGGGTCTGGGGCTTCCTCTCATCCACGGTTTCCGAAAGATCTGCTCAGTGTGTATGAAGAAAGGAATGACATTATGGACTGGCTGAATGCGTTTGAGTATGCATGCGAAGTTCAACAAGTTGACAATGCTGATAAGATTGCCTGGTTACTCAGCAGACTGCCCCATTCTGGCTGTAGTGCCATTATGGAAATGTCGAAGGCTGAGCGAGCTGATTTCGCAATGTTAAAGCAAACTCTCATTTTAAAGTTTGGGAAGACTCCGGCCCAATATTTGAAACGTTTCAGAGAGTATAAGAAAAAGGAAGGTTGTACTTGGGTATCTTATGTCACTGAGTCCTTGAAAAACTTAACTGGCTGGGTCGAAGGTTATAAGGTTTCTACCGTCGAAGGCATGATAAATCTTGTCATGCTGGAACACATTTTTGCATCTTCTTCCCCGGAGCTTAAGCAGCATTTGGCCGATTCGAAGGAGATAGATCCTAAGAAGCTGGCCATTGCAGCAGACTTATGGGTGTCACATCGAGTGTCCCATAAGGACAAAACTCATCCTGGTAAGCAGGAGGAAGGGAAAAAGTCCAAAGATAAGGAGGGTGGAGAATCTGATAAATCCTCTTCTCATAAGGGCCACAAAAAGAAAAATAAGGGTAAGACACAAGAGAACTCACAGGGTAGTGGAGGTCAGCCTCCGAAACAGAACTCTGGTTACAATAAGCCTCCCTATGTAAACAGACCCAATGGACCTTGTTTTGTTGTGGAGCAACTGACCACGTGAAGGGGGATCCCCGGTGTAAGGTTAGACCTTTGGGGGTCCACTCCGCTAATCTGGCCTTCTCCACCTACGAGGAAGAAGAGATTACAGGAGCATCCTTCTCCTCAGACTCATTTCCCAGCGGGATAGAGGCTGAGGTAGTTTTAGTGTCCCTGGGTTCCTGGGAGCCTAAAGTCGCAGAGGCTTATGCTAGGATTCTGGATAATACCAAGCACTACTTTAAAGACAGTGTGCTGATCAATGGAGTGGATACTCCAGCTCTTAGGGATAGTGGGTGCAGTCGAACTGTAGTGGATTCTACCTTGGTAGACTCAGAGGAAGTTGCCAGAGCTACTCTGATACCCACTAAGTTGGCTGACGGCCCACTCCGTATGTTCCCAGTAATACCTTTAAATCTTACTTTAAATGGTACAGCAGTCAGGATTCCAGTGAGCATTCAGAGAAACGTCCCGGGAAAGGTCTTGTAAGGTAATGATCTCAGAGCTTTAGGGCTCGTAGGAGACACTGCCGAAAGACCCTACACACTGTCTCAAGCACGGACAGCATTAGCCAAGACCAATACGCCGCCCCAGCCGAAGGGGAAACCCAAGGCGAAAGGAGTCGACAAGTCAAGACGAGGGAAAGAGAATATTCCCCCGAGCTCGCCTACCGCTGCGGTGGAGGAAGTTGGTCAATCGCGCGGGCCTGACGAGGAGGTGGCGATGCCTGAAGTATTTGACTCCAACGATCATCCTGAACTAAAAGACTTGTTAGTTGAAGGAGGTCCTGATAGGGACGAATTCAGTAAAGGCCAACGTGAGTGCCCATCTCTGGAAGGCCTATGGAGACAGGCCTGCTCCCAGCTTGAGGGTGAACCTCTTGGGACGCATAGGATTTATTGGGAAGGTGGACTCCTGTATAGTGAGCCCACAGAGTCTACAGAAGGAGACCATAGGAGGTTGGTGGTTCCCCTTGCTGTTAGGCCCTTCCTCCTGCAGTTGGTGCATGAAGTTCCCCTTGCTGGTCACCTTGGTATGAAGAGGACCAAGCAAAGGTTATCCATGCACTTCTACTGGCCCAAGATGGGGGTGCAAGTAGAAAGTCACTGCAGGAGTTGTGCCTCCTGCCAGTTGTCTGGTAAGGTTGGCGCGACAATCCAAGCTCCTTTGGTACCGCTCCCAGTTGTGGGGGTACCATTTGAAAGGGTAGGGATCGACATTGTTGGTCCCCTTGACCCGCAAACATCCTCGGGCAATAGGTTTATCCTGGTGCTGGTCGACCATGCAACCAGATATCCTGAGGTCATCCCATTGAAAACTGTAACTGCCAAGTCAGTTGCAAAAGCTTTACTTGGCATATTTACTAGGGTTGGCTTCCCTAAAGAAGTTGTGTCGGATCGTGGCAGCAACTTTATGTCGAAGTATATGCAGGCTATGTGGAAAGAATGTGGGGTCACCTACAAGTTCTCTTCTGCATACCACCCCCAGACCAATGGTCTGGTGGAACGTTTCAACAGAACGTTAAAAAGCATGATTGGGGCTCTGGAGGAACCTCAGAGAAGAAAATGGGATCTTCTTTTACCATGCTTACTGTTTGCCTACCGAGAGGTACCACAGGAGTGTGTTGGCTTCAGCCCCTTCGAACTTCTGTTCGGTCATCCCGTACGGGGACCCTTCGCCATCGTCAAAGAGGGATGGGAGATGCCCACTCCCCCTGTTACTACCAACGTAGTTGATTATGTGCTAGGGCTCAGAAAACGGATGGTACTTCTGATGGGCTTGGCTAGTGATAAATTGAAGGCAGGACAAGCGCTGGTGAAACATTGGTACGACCAGAAAGCTTCCCTCATCAACTTTACACCTGGTCAGCAAGTCCTGATCATGAATCCCATAAGGCCTCGAGCTTTACAGGACAAATGGTCAGGCCCTTACACAGTGGTGGAGCCCCTGGGTGAGGTTAACTATTTAGTGGACCTTGGAAGGCCTGGACAGGCTCCAAAAGTGTTTCACGTGAATAGGCTGAAGGCTTTTGTCCCAAGAGTCGAAATCGCAACACTGCTACTGGCTTCAGATGTTGAGGAAGAGGAGTCTGAACCTCTCCCCGACCTGTTCCAAAGCGGTCCTTCAGATAGCTCCTTTGAGGGTGTCCGAGTGGCCCCTCACCTGACATCTGATCAGCAGGCTGAGGTGTAAAGTTTGCTTAGGCAGTTTTCCCCCCTGTTTTCACAGTCGCCTGGTTTGACACCTTGGTGCAAACATAACATAGACACGGGAGACAGTGTACCTACCAAAAGTAGGGGATACAGGATGTCAGACAAAGTACGGTCTTATATTAAGACCGAGGTCAACAAGATGTTAGACCTTGGGGTGATTGAACCCTCTAGTAGTCCTTGGTCCAGCCCTGTGGTTTTGGTTCCAAGGGCAGGCACTTCTGAATTGAGGTTTTGCGTGGGTTACAGGGCTCTGAATGCTGTCACCAAGACAGATGCACACCCCTTGCCTCGAACAGATGAGCTGGTGGATACTTTGGGTGCCTCCAAGTACCTCAGCACTTTTGACCTCACTGCTGGCTATTGGCAAATAGCTTTAGCAGAACATGCCAAGGAGAAGACAGCATTTTCTACTCCAGACGGCCTTTACCAATTCCGGGTAATGCCGTTCGGGTTGAAGAATGCACCTGCCACTTTCCAGAGGCTTGTGAATCATGTGTTGAATGGGTTGGACGAATTCTGTCTTGCATATCTGGACGATATAGCAGTTTTCAGTGCCACCTGGGAAGACCATGTGAAACACCTCGGGATTGTGCTCCAGGCTCTTCAGAAAGCACACCTGAGCATAAAGGCTAGTAAATGACAGATTGGACAAGGCTCAGTGGTTTACCTTGGACATGAAGTAGGTGGAGGGAGGATACAGCCTCTTCCCAGTAAAGTACAAGCAGTACAAGACTGGCCTACCCCCACTACGCAAACCCAAGTGAGAGCCTTCTTAGGACTCACGGGGTATTACCGCAATTTTGTGGCAGACTATGGCACCATAGCTGCCCCTCTGACTGCCTTCACAACTCCGAAGAAACCCAAGAAGTTAACTTGGACCGACGAGTGTGAGAAGGCCTTCAATGGCTTAAAAGACTCCTTGTGCCAGGCCCCTGTCCTCAGGGCCCCTGATTATCAAAGGCCTTTTATCGTGCAGACGGACGCCTCTGACACTGGGATAGGAGCTGTACTATCACAAGTAGATGAGAAGGGTAAGGAACACCCTATTGGTTTTATTAGCCGCCAGCTTAAGGACAGAGAGCTCAGATGGTCCACGGTAGAGAAAGAATGTTTCTCTGTTGTGTGGGCCCTAAGGAAGCTGAGGCCCTACCTCTATGGGACCCACTTCATTGTGCAAACTGACCATAAGCCCTTAAAGTGGCTAATTAACATGAAGGGGGAGAATCCAAAGTTGCTTAGGTGGTCCATATGTCTACAAGGCTTCGACTTCACTATTGAGCATAGGCCAGGTGTCCAACATAGCAATGCTGATGGGTTGTCCAGAATGTTTAACCGACCTGAACAAGAGACTCATCCAGGGGTGGATTAGTTCCCCCTGTCCATAGTCTGGGAGGTGCGAGTGTTAGGAAAGATTTCGTAATTGTAGGTAATTTTCCTTCCATGTGGCAACCCCTAAATTTTTTGCTGTTGTTTTTCACCTTGTTCTTGACTTTGCCAGAGAAGTGCAGCCTTCTGCCGCACTCCTCTGGGCTTTCGCTCCTTTCTTATGGGGAAACTGACATGCCCTTAAGACAGTCAGTACCGGGGAACGCTGGTTCCCGTAGTTTCTTTTATCATGTTGCGGCTTTCGTGCAACATGACACAAGAGGGCACTGTAAGCTAGGTTACAGCTCTCTTGGGTCTCTAGCCTTCTACAGGCCCTAGATACTCGTTTAGGATTGTATCTGATCGGTGCAAGTGATTCAGGGACGGGAATGGTGTCAGCGATCGTTTCTTGTGTTTTGAGCTCCTTTTGGCGTTCTAAGCGCGTTTCTCGCGCTTAACCCAAAATGGTGGCCTGGCTCCCAAAATGGCCAGACCACGAGGCTCCTTTTTCCTGTCCGCTGACCGTCTTGCTCCCTTCACCTTCCCCAGGTCGAGCCGACCCGGGGCCTTCCTTATTTGGGCATGTACTTTCCCGCGAAACACGGATGCTTTCGTGGGCTTCTACATGTCTTGTGTGTGCCTCCAGGATGTGGGCTGGGATGTCTGGTCCCAATACACATCCTGGGTGCCAGAGAGTCTAGGGTGGTGTGAATGCCTGGGACCACCGTGGTCCGTGATTGGTCCACGAATGGTGTGAGTGTTGATGAGCGGATCTCCCATTGGGTCCCCTCTGTTTTGGCGCGAAGGGAACCGTGGATAAGAGGGGGCTGGAAACACCACTACCATGTCGATCTCCTGAGTTCTCACGAACGAAGGAATACAGGAGCCAAGTATCCTGCAACCAAGAGGCTAGACCGAGGAATCGCTGGTGACCCGCTGAAGGACTTCTCCTCTGCACTGCTGTCGCCTTGTGAAACCCTTTTCACCTTTGATCGAACCAGAAGGCCTGTACTGGTACTTCGACCCTTGGAATAGTGGGAACAACTATTCTCGGCATCTTCACCATCTCCTGCCAGTAAGCCTTCGGAAGCGTCTCTGGGCCATCCAGCTGACTGACCAGCTTACACGGGAGTCTTGCTCTGTAACCGCCGCCAGGTTGTGTAGTATTTCGAGGTGACCATGTGAAGGGGACCCCAGATGTAAGGTCAAAACCTTGGGGGTCCACTATGTGAGTCTGGCCTTCCTCTCCTATGAGGAGGGAGACATTATCACAGGGGCATCCATCTACTAAGATTCCTTTCCCAGTGGGATAGAATCTGAGGTGGTTTTAGTTCCCCTGGTTTCCTGGGAGCCAAGAGTTTCAGAAGCTTATGCTAGGATACCTGGCACCACCAAGCACTACTTTAAAGACAGTGTGCCGATCAATGGAGTAGAGACTCCTGCCCTTAGGGATAGTGGAGCCACAGACTGTGGTGGATGCCACACTGGTCAGCCAGGAATAGTTTGCTAGAGCTCCCCTGATGCCCACCAAGTTAGCTGATGGCCCCCCTCTCAGGCTCCTAGTAATGCCTGTAAATCTAACTATCAATGAAACAGTAGTGAGGATTCCTGTAAGCATACAGATGGAAGTCCCTGGAAAGGTTCTGCTGGGAAATGACCTCACAGACTTAAGTCTTGTGGGTTGGGGACACAGCAGAGAGAGCCTACACAAGGTCACAAACAAGAGCTGTCCTGGCAAAGTCCAAGGCTGAGCCAAAGCCAAAGGGGAAAGCCAAGACTAAGTGAGTCAGAAAATCAAAATGAAGAAAAGAAAATATTCCCCCAACCTCACCTACCACTGGGGTGGGGGTAGTTGGCCAAGGACATGAACCTGATGAGGAAGAGGTGCTGCATGACATATTCAACTCCCATGACCATCCTCAACTCCAAAGTTTATTGGTTAAAGGTGGTCCTGTCAGGGAAGAGTTCACATGAGGGCCCATCTTTGGAAAGCCTAAAGAGACAGGCCTGCTCCCAGCTTGGGGGTGAACCTCCTGGGAAGCATGGGATTTATTGGGAAGGTGGGCTCCTGTACAGTGAGTCCTCAGAGTCTACTGAATGAGACGATAGGAGGTTGGTGGTTCCCCTTCCAGTCAGACCCTTCCTCCTGCAACTGAAGTCCCCCTTGCTGGTCTCCTTGGGATCAAGAGAACCAAGCAAAGGTTATCCATGCATTTCTACTGGCCCAAGATGGGGATTCAAGTAGAAGGCCATTGCAGAAGTTGTGCCACTTTGCCAGATCTCTGGGAAGAGTGGCTCAACAATCCAGGCTCCATTAGTACCTGTTGTGGGAGTGCACTTTGAGAGGGTAGGGGTCGACATTGTTGGTCCCCTTGACCCTCAGACATCCTGTGACAATAGGTTTATCTTGTTTCTGGTCGACCAAGCCACCAGGTATCCAGAAGCCATCCCATTGAAAACAGTGAATGCCAAGTCGGTTGCTAAAGCTTTACATGGCATATTTGCTAAGGTTGGCTTCGCTAAAGAAGTTGTGTCTGAGACAGGCAGCAACTTTATGTCTAAGTGTATGCAATCCACGTGGAAGGAGTGTGGGGTCACGTTTTCATCAGCTTATCATCTACAAACAAATGGCTTAGTTTAGATGTTTAATATAACTCTGTGAGCTTCTTTTTGGTCATTCTGTAAGGGGACCACTGGCCATAGTCAAGGAGGTGTGGGAGCTCCCCACTCCTCCTGCAACTACCAATGTAGCAGACTATGTGCTGGGGTTAAGGAAGAGAATCGTCTTCCTGATGCTCAGGCCAATGACAACTTGAAGGCTGGTCAGGCATTGGTCAAACATTGGTATGACCAGAAAGCTTCACTTGTTCACTTTACCGCAGGACAAGGAGTCCTGTTCATGAACCCTGTAAGGCCTCAAGCCCTCCAGGATAAATGGTCAGAACCTTACACAGTGGTGGAGCAGCTGGGTGAAGACAACTATTTGGTGGACCTTAGAAGACCAGGACATTCCCCAAAAATGTTTTACATAAATAGGCTGAAGGCTTTCATCCCTAGGGTTGAAATAGCTGCACTGCTACTGGCATCAGATATGGAAGAGGAGGAATCAGAACCTATGTCTGACTTATTCCAGAATGGTCCTTCAAATGGCTCCATTGCGGGTGTCCAAGTGGCCCCTCACCTGACTTCTGATCAACAAAGGAAAGTAAAAACTTTGCTAAGGCAGTTCTCCTCCTTGTTCTCACTAATTCCAGGTTTGCCACCTTGTTGCAAACATTAGATAGACACTGGGAATAGTTTGCCTACCAAAGGTATGGGTTACAGAATGTCGAATGAAGTGAGATCCTACATCAAGGCTGAGGTCAACAAGATGTTGGATCTAGGGTTATTTGGCCAAAGGCTGGTAACTCTGAACTCCATTCTGTGTGGTTTACAGGGCTATGAATGCTGTCACCATAACAGATGCTTACCCCTACCAAGAATTGATGAGCTCGTAGATACCTCGGGTACTTCCAAGTACCTCAGTGCATTTGATCTCACTGCAGGCTATTGGCAAATAGCCCTAGCAGAGCATGCCAAGGAGAAGTCAGAATTATCAACTCCAGTAGGCCTTTGCCAGTTCATGGTAATGCCCTTTGGGTAGAAAAATGCACCTGACACTTTTCAGAGGCTTGTAATCATGTTCTAACCTAGATGGACGAATTCTGCTTAGCATATCTGGATAATATAGCAATCTTCAGTGCCATCTGGGAGGAACATGTGGAGCACCTTAGAAATGTGTTATATGGGGGCACTGTTGAGCAACAAGGAGGAATGGCATGCTAGGCATTGCTCCAGCCCCGGTAACATCTGAAACGCATTAACAAATCCTGCTATGTGCTGTTAAGATATGCCCAGAAAGTGAGCACTGCAAGCGGAAAGCACAGAAACTACTGTGGCTGAAAACCATTTGATTTTGTGGGGAAACAGTGAGAGAAAACAACGCCGGAGAGTCCAGCGGTGCCTGGGAGAGGTGGATACCCAGCCAAAACTCCACTGACGTGGCAGCCTGCTCGATGCCACCCCACGGTGCACTGCGCCCAAAAGACATTGCGGGCCCTGTAATCCCCAAACCTGCGAGGACCGACCCGACACGCCACACTACCTGGTGGGCAGTGTTGTGCCTCCAGTGCAGCTGTGGCTTCGGCGCCTCAATGGCCCAACAACGGCCAAGCAAGTGTGGGACGAATAGCCAGCTACATAATGGGATTGTTGTGCTCACTGTGGGGAGGCTGGGAGGCTGCAATAATGCTGACCTGACCGGATCAGCTCTGAGAGGTCCTGAAAACACATCCACTGTGTTTAAAACCCCTATCCTGTCCCAGTCATTGGCCTTGGCCCCCTCCGACGGTCGCCATAAGAGAAGTACCGATGCTGCGGCCAGCATGCGGTAGCAGCGGAGGCCCCCCTCCAATCATACAGAGGTAAACGCAAGCAATACTACTGCCGGTAGGGAGCATACGGCTACTGGGTGTGGGCGCAGAGAGCGTTGGGGAAAGCTCTTCACTGACGCCATTAAGGTTGACAACACATAGTGAAAGGGCCGCAATAAAAATACAAGTTGAACCTGCCACCGTTTCATTCCATGCTTCGCCATGTCACCCAGATCTCTCTTGCATGAAACATGCAGTTGACAGCAGAAGTAACAAAGCCACAATATATCTAGCGACTCAGCAAGTGGCTCATATACCCCAACATTGACCAACATAAACTCAGATATCTGGGGCAGGGTCAGGTCTGAATATTGAGAAGAGATAATGTGGCACTGTGTTTTCAACTGGTAAGATAGACATTGAGGACACGCTGGAGATACTATAACAACACAACCCGCTAGTAGGCGGATTGACATAGGAAGTGGTCCCACAGTGCTGACACTTAGACCAAACTGCCTAAGCAGCACCCTCATCTCTTGAACTCCCACTGGGCGTCTCTACTATAGGAGTGACACACAGAGTATACACCCTATGGCGGTGCTGGGGAGAGGGAACACGACAGCCACTGAGCCGGATCCGTGTAAACAAATGAAGTCCTGCTACAACCTCTGCCCTTCAAGGACCCCCCTCATTAGCAGAAGATCTACCATGTGTCCTGAAGGCGGCTAACTTTGTGGTTCAACTGACCATAACTGCTGTACACCAAGCTAGGTAGTGTACCATATCACAAATCTCCAGACTATACTGGACAGTGTGCACAATCTCCCAACTCGCGCAGTACACTGCAGCAACACTGCTGGCAACAAAAGGGAACTTTGACTACTGGAACCCTCCTGGCTACTAACAAAAAGGGTGTTACCGATACAACTGTAGCATTTGGACATTAGGCACGGTCCCGCTAGAACAGCGGAAGATATCAGAGACACGATATGATGAAGGGCGCCAACAAGAAACGAGGCCCAATGGGCTCGTACACGAATGCCACGCCAATTGCCACTGCACCAACTGACCAGGTAGCAAGTGGAAGCACAGATACAATGCCAAGGGAAACCTGAGACTTCCAGCTTATGCTGGCAATGCAGAGCGGATTTATGTCAGTGAATGTCAAGTTAGACGGCATTGTGGCAACCATCAGCTCACTGAAGGCTAAAGTAGAAAATGAGAGTGGGTGTATAACCGAGGCTGAAACCAGAATTGGAGCAGTGGAAGATAGAATGGGCCAACATGACCATGGCATTGCCGAATTGAAAACAGAATTACTCAAGACCCGTGGCAAGTATGAGGACCTGGAGTCACGATCGCGGCGCAACAACATCCGCATTGTGAGCATCCCAGGGTGACATTCAAGGGTCTGATGGAGCCATTCATAGAGAACCTCATCAAAACCCTGTTTGAAGCTGCATCATTTTCTTCATACTTCCTGGTGTCATGGGCGCACCGCACCCTCGCTCCATTCCTCATTCCTCAAGCCTTACGCCCTGCCGCGTACCATTATTGCAAGGCTGCTCAATTACAGAGATAGAGACCTTATTCTTAAATTGTCCAAAGAGAAGGGGCACTGCACTACGAATCCAGTACCGTTCATATATATCCAGGCTTCTCGGTTGGGGTCCAGACACAATGGCGATTGTACGACCAAGTGAAAAGAGTGATGTGGGCAAGACACATTCCATATGCTCTGAGATTCCTGGCTGAACTTAGAATACAGCATAGCGGTCAAGCACATTTTTTTGAGAATCCGGCGGATGCCATGGCATACATGGAGGCGTCTATCCCTCTTCCGCCATGGGATCGCAGAAACAACCTAAGCCCCAGTCGTCAGATTGGCAACGTGCACGACAACGAAATAGGGTGACCTGAGAATCCTGACACCGAACATATGGATAATTGGTGAAGCAGTAGATGGAAATATTGGGACACAGCACAAATGTTGGATCTTTGAAAACCGGGGTGCGTGAGCGCTGTACACGCTGAAGGAAGTTCTGTCTGTTCACAGAACTCCCAAGGAATATTCCACAGTTATGCAAGGGGTAAAACATCGAGTTGGGGCAGATGGTAAGGGAGGGGGGATGCAAATAAGGGAATTTGGTTGGGTAGGGAAAGGGGAGTTGTTAAATGTTTTAAGTTTAAAAATGCAGGCTGGCGGGTGGACAGAACGAAACGGGATCACACAGGAAAAATTGATAATTTGTTATGCACACCAACATTTTTGTTAATTGGTGGTGCAACCCCATTAAAGCCAGGAGAATACTGGCATATGTCAATCGCCACTCACCCAAGATATTGATGTTACAAGAGACGCACGCCATAGGAGTATTAAATGAGGCATTTGCCTCTAAATGGGGGTGACAGAGATTTTTCACCTCCTATTCGTCACAGGCTATGGGGTGATGATACTGGTACACTGCACATTGCCCTTTCATTCCCAAAAGGTTCAAATAGACCATGAAGGAGGATACTTAATAGTGGGAGGAGAATTAGCAGGGAGAAAAATTGTATTAGAAAATTCAAATGGGCCCAATATAGATGACCCAAGTTTCTACAGTGGGATAGCTGAGAAGCTGTCTAGGGAAAGTGAGATCCCTATCATATGGGTTAGTGACTTCAATATGGTTTTAGATGTGGGTAGGGACAGAACAAGCACCACCCAACGGAAACTTTCTTATGCGGCAGAGATGGTTAAACAAATAATGGGTCAGCTGGGGATAATTGATGTATGGAGGAATGAGCACCCAAACACTGCTGAATACTTATACTACTCCCCGGTGCAGGATGCAATGTCCCAAATTGATTTGTGGCTAATCTCCGCTGAATGGGCGTCCAGATTACCGGGTAGTAAGAGCTTACTGTGCACTCTTTCAGACCATTTACCAGTAGTGATGAATATGTTACTGAGGTAAATGCCGAGACATCGTCCCATGTTGAAAATGCTATTTTACAAGATCATTCACAGGCCACATCCTTACAGGAAAAGAGAGAGGGGTTTTTAGAGATGGACGAGGGCACAGTACCTAAATATGCCATGGTATGGGAGGTGTTTAAAGCGTGGCTACATGGCATGATAATCTCCACTACCACTGGGGTATTGAAAAAAAACAGACAAGAACCGGGAGTACTTGAGGAGGAACTACGACACCTAGAGAATCAATACGGTATCACCACCGATAGGGCTCTCCTGGGATTGATTAAAGGGAACTTGATGAAGTTCCATGACCTGGCGGACTGAGAGGTACGGCATATGGCGTGAGCAGCCCAGGCTCATAAGTACAGAGAAGGGGACCGACCTGGGAAATTGCTGGCAGGGGTGGTTAGGGGCGAGCGAGGGTTACAAATTATCACTGGTATTGCTGGGTCTTCGGGCCAGTTGCTAAATGCCACCAAAGCAATTAACGTAGAATTACGGAGATACTATAAGGCATTATATGCCAATGAGGACACAAGTACTTGTGAAGAAATAGAACAATATTTAGCTGAGAGATCCCCCATTGGTCTCCCTGCGAGTGTGAGAGTGAAAATCAGTAGACCAATTGAGTTAGAGGAAATTAAAGGAATCATAAGACCCCGAACAATCACCAGCATGGGTTGCAGAAGATGTCAAAGGTACACAGAGCCCTCCTACACTGATAATCAGGACAGGCAGAGATGCTTCTATCGTGGGACCGTCCTTGACTTCAATGACAAGAAAAGCCAAGTGGTTCATCACAGCTGGTGAGTCGAAAGAAGAAACGATAAGAAACTGCAATGTGTTGAACGAAAGTTGGGAAAGGGCAAATTAAGGGAAAATCAAAGAGCTGTTAACACCTCAGGGGAAAACAAGCTACAGAGGGGTACGGCCCCACATGGGTGCTCACTCAAGGGACTCTGGTTGATTCCTCTATTGTTGAAACTACCGATACCAGAAGGCCTTAGGAGAGCCGTAAGGAAAAGGTCAAAGTGGTAATACAGGGGTCTAGCAAAACCCCCTGTACAGTCGAAAGCCTTTGACCGACAAATAATTGGAAGACCAAGGGAAGTGAATCCTGCATAGTGAGAAAATAGAAAGAGCTGTGTAACTGGCAAACGTGAACCAGACTGAGGGATGTCCACAGTGGATTGTCTAAAAGGTCATTAAGACTTGTGAATGCAACAGGTGAAATTGTTTAGGAAAACTGATGTCATATAATTTGTTACCAATATCTGTTCTTGGCTATGCAACATCAGGTTTATCAAGCATTTCATCTTTTTTTGTCCACTAAATAAGAAGGGATTAATAATGGTGTACCGTAATGAGGAAGAGTGATGTGGGGCTCGTAGGGGGGCTGTTAAGAGGAAGAGTGAGGTGGCGCAGTTGGCAATTGTGATGTGGAAGAGTGAGGTGTGGTAGTTGGGGACTGTGACGTGGATGAGTGAGTTGCTGTTAGTGGTGTACTGTCACAGGGAAGAGTGATTTGGTGATGGTGGGGTATTGTGACAAGAAAGAGTGATGCGGTGGCAGTGGTGGATTGTGATGAGGAAGAGTGAGATCATGGTAGTGGGGGACTGTGACGAAGAAGAGTGACTTGGTGGTAGTGGGGGACTGTGACCAGAAAGAGCTGGTTGGTGGTAGTGGGGGACTGGGACCAGAAAGAGTTAGGAGGTGGTAGGGGGGGACTCTGATGCGGAAGAGTGAGGTGGTGGAGTGCAGGGGGGTGACGAGAAGAGGGACGTGATGGTAGTGGGGGATTGTGAAGAGGAAGAGCGATGTGCTGGTAATGGTGACTGTGAGGAGGGAGAGTGACATGGTGCTACTGGAGTACCGTGACAAGGAAGAGTGAGTTTGTAGTTATGGGGAACTGTGTCGAGGAAGTGAGATGAGGTAGTTTGGAACTGTGTTGAGCAAGGGTGAGGTACACTAGTTGGGGTCGGTGATGAGGAAGAGCGAGTTGGTGGTAGTGGGGTACTGTAATCAGAAAGAGTGATGTGGTGTTAGTGGGGTACCGTGACAAGGAAGAGAGACATGGTGGTAGTGTGGGGATGTGAAGAAGAAGACTGAGTTGGTGGTAGTAGGGCATTGCGATAAGGAAGAGTGATGTCGTAGTAATGAAGGGCTGTTGTGGGGTAAAATATAGCCAGAAATAAGGATGCCAGATCCGTGGGCCTCTTTCAACTTTTAGCTATTTGTGCCCGACTTGTTTCTTTTTTGGAGCGGTTTGGCCTGTGTAATGGAGCAATAATTTGACATTTTCTGTATGGGAAAATGAATGGAAAAGTGAAAAATACACCCTTTATTTCACCATTTGTATCTTTCGCATCATAACATGGATTTGCACGTAATTGTACAGTTCTGGCGGGCCCCTAACTCAAATTAGGAATTTCAAATGTGCTGAGCCGTCCATGGCTTGAAATGGATTAGATATGGAATTTCCACGTTTCTTACGGATGATAGGTTTTACCTTAAATACACATATACATATATTATATGATAACCTCCTAAATGGACACGTAGTACGTTGCTCATCTTTATGGGTCCGCAAGATGTGGCTGTAAGATTAAGGTGGGGAGGATTTGACGCTCTTCCCCCTTCTGTATTCCTGCTACGAGATTGCTCGGAAGAAGGGTGTGCAACCTCTTTAGGCGGCCAATCCGAGAAGTGGCTGTGGGGAGGTTCATTAATGTTGCAATTAGACTTTGTCCTCTGCAGGAGGGGGCTTGGAGCAAGAAAGCTTTTAATATTTGTTTTATTTTGTGTGCCTACTGGGGTAAGTCATTTGTGGTCCATTAAATATACGATTTGCTATGAGCTAATGTGAATTTTACAACGCCTAATGGTGGAAACCGAAAGAAAGACGAGGAATTCAGTGGAGTGTCGTCCGCGCATGCTTGGCACGTGTGGAGGTGTCGGTGAGGAACAAGGCCCTTCGATCATGGCTTTCGAACATGTTGTGGTAGAGATCACATGCTATCCAATTCACGGCCCGTAACCACTACTTACCCCTCCCCCCCCATGCCGCAAGTGTGTCTTTGTCAGACAGTCAGTGAAATGTGTTTGACTCTTCATGGGGGAGCTGTCCTGACAGCGAGACCGTCCTGACTGGAAGCCCCAGTGTGAGAGAGCGTTCTGACTGGAGGCCCAGTGTGACGGCTTCGGCGGGCAGGTGGAGTGGGGGCCGCGTTCTCACTGATATTGAGTTACAGTGTGCTAAAATGAACCCCTCAGAGGACAAGCGGTGAGGCCTAGGAGAGGCGCAGGGGCAGCAAGGTTCAGAGTGTAAATTCCCGCCCAAATGCTTGCGCATGGGGCTGGTAATACCTTTCCCTGCTGGTCTCCCAGACCCCCGTTGCTGCGTGCTTCACACATTCTCCTGTCACACTTACCATGCACATAGTTGCCGACATGATCCATTCCAATCTGTAGCTGCTTATCCAGTCCTGTTTTTTTCTTTCTTTATTCAGGGACATACAGTTCTGCTTTTCCCCATTAGAAACCTCATGCTATACATCCCAGAGGGCAAATAAATAAATAAAAAACAGCACTAAACACCTCCATATTGGAATGGATCGTGCCCGCGCGCAGCATTGCCGGGCATTGCATCTATCAGGGCACAAGTCCTAAAAAAAGTAAGTGGGGAACAATTAGCATACTGAATGTGGGACAACCCAGGACTGGACATCAGTACATATGACGTCACAACAAGGAAATCGCACACCCTTTAAGAAATTAGGGGCAAACTTTGCCGAATGTGTTTGACTGGCTTCATTGACAGTAAGCCACGCAATCGCCTTTGCTGCTCAGTGGTAATCTGCATGGAGAGTAAGTGCTGGGAAGTAAGTGCTGAATTCCAATAAATCGAGCAGTGTTGACATACCCCCCACTGAATAGCCATTCCTTCCACTTAACTTCACTCCTTGATCATTGCCACTATTTTACAAGCATTCTAGGAGCCAGTGAGCGATGATGTTCGGGTCTTGGATTTCACCCCATGTCATTTGGAATTCTTTGTCGTCACTTGCATTGTTATTTTCCCTTTATGAGAGTGGGACTGCGAGTAGCACAATGGGAATGGGTGTGAGCTTAGTGGCAGGCACTATCTGAACGAAGGACAACTTTACATCTCTCTAAACTGCCTCCTTCTACTACTTTAAAGGTGTAAAGAAGCACCCCAGGGCAGCCTGTGTGGAAGCCCCTGCTTTTAGTCATTCTTTGTCCTAGGTTAGGGTGACCAGATTTCCAAAACGAAAAACTGGGACGACCAACAACATAAAAGAGGGACTGCCCCATCACAGCCCACCAATTACCGCCCCCCACACGCCCCCACAACCACCACCCAATCATATTTACAGCACTTCTTCTTTCCATAAAGTGTATATGATCTCATTTGTGCAGTTTTGTCTGTGAATCTTGGCCGGGATGGAGGGTCTTTTCCCCGGACTGTCCCGGAAAAACTGGGACATTTGGTCACTCTATCCTAGGTATGCAGTTGTCTTTACACATGAGACTAAGGGCCTGATACGTGGAACTTTTAGTGCGTTGCAGCATTGCCAGACTGCAAAAGTGCACTTTGCACCAAGAGGCATAGACAGGTTAGGCCTGTGAGGGCAAGGCCGGTCCAAAATCTGCCAATGCCCACTCAGCAGGGATGTGTGGGCATTTACAGATGTTAATGTCACTACAGTGGGCCCAACTGCATTATCTTGATCCACCACTTGTTAGACAATCCTGGCTACGCCTGATTTGCGGTATAAAGAGTACTTTTGCAGTGCAAAGTGACTTTGCACTGCCAATGAACACGCTTGACGTTCCATGAACCAGGCCCAAAGTAGGCCGTGCACCCGAATAAATAGCATTTTTTCACAGCCTAACATGACACATGTTGATATACTCGCACTAAAAGCTCCCACTTAATGGAACGCAACTAATCTAAGGGGACCGGGTCCCCATCTAAAATGCAGTCGGTCTGTCAACTTGCATGTACCATCAGCTTGTGACCACTTATTAGAGAGGGCGCCTATGCAACACGGCAAGGTAGAGCCCAACAGAGGATATCTGCATGTGACCTGCTGCAGGTCACTGTATGGAATCCTGGAAGGTCCACTCAGCCTCTCATCCCCGTGGGGTCCGTACAATGGGCAACGCTGAGCTGAGTAACAGCAACCGCTGCTTTCTGCTGCTAGTGATGGGCGCGTATGTGATATAAGCGGACATTGTGATGTCATTTCTCCCTCAGATAACCACATCTAATCAAAAGTGCGGCTTCCGGCAAATGGCGGAAGCGCGGGCTGTCACTGGTGAGGAACATGCGCCCCCCCACCCCCCACCCCTCAAGTGCCCTGACAGCACCTCCGCGTGAAGGCTCTCTCGCAGCTTTCAAAACGGTGCCCTTCGCCCATCACTGGCACACACGTACGAACGGTGCTCTCAGTCCTTTCGTCGCTGTCCTCTCCGTGCATACCGCCGGTGAGTGTGCGGGGGAAGGCACCAACGAGAGGTGCCAAGGGGACGCGCGTCTGACGCGAACGGATCATTTTCACAGGGGTTGGCGATTAGGCTTAAAGTGGTGCGGGACATGGGACGTCTAACCAGGAGTGTTGCTAGGTCTGGAAAAGACTCGGGGCTACGCTGATGTCGGAACTGTCAGGACTGGGGGCTAGCTAGCCTTTTGGTTGCAGCTCCAGAGATTCTATCCGGGGCTCCAACCAAAAGACCAGGGGCTATAGCCCCCTTAGCCCCCCCCCCTAGCTACGCCTCTGCGTGTAACATGTCCACAAAGATCAGAATCATAACTGCATTCTTCCAGATAGCACTCGCCCGTGTATAGATTAACACATTGGGCCTGATTTACAAAAGTATTTTTCAATGCAAAAAACATCTCTTTTTAACCAGACGTGCAATTACGTTAAACATTCCAAACAAATGGATGTGTGGGATGAGGGGTGTGAGGGGCTCTGAATGAATGGGTGAGTTGTGACTTGGAGGGCAAACCGTCGGTTGGGAAACCAGAAAACCTGAATTCAAAAGTGGGATTATGAATCTGACAAAACGGTGTAACCCTGGGCAAATTATGTGAACTCTCTGTGCACAACACTCCTCCATTACACCAAAATATTGTGGCGCGAGGGGTGTGTGGGGCTCTGAATGGATGGATTGGATGTGACCTGGAGGGCCAAACGTTAGTTGGGAAACCAGAAAACCTGAATTCAAAAGTGGGATCGGGAATCTGACAAAACCGTGTGATCCTGGACACATTATTCAAACTCTCTGTAGACAATATTCCGCTATGAGACCCACATATTGTGTGCTTTCAAATAGGTGCTTCAAAACACACGCTTGCACAAACCGCGCTGTTGGCACAGTTGGGGGCAAGGGGCACAGCAAGCAGTTTACTGGGAGTTTATTGGAATCAACTACATGGCACACTACACTGACCCGGGACATGGACAGAGAAGGGGATAAAGGCGTGCCCAACCCATATCTATCTACCCCCCTTGAGGCAGCCAATGGCTTAATACTCTGCGCAGAGGATTTTTAAGAAATCACCACCTGCCACATTAGTATCTCTTTATGGAAGCAATTATAAACAGTGTGAGCATTTCTGCATGGCAGTGTCGTGCCAAAATGGAGGCTTGGGCTCATATGGTGGACTGAAAGGGCGCATTTTGTTTTTGTTAGCTTAATCAAAAGGGCTAAAGATAGCCTGCAGGACTAGATAGGCAGTCTATCTCTGGGGCCAAAGTGGGGGGGGGGGCAAAGTAAATGACCAAAGGAAGGCGTAATATGAGGAGGGAAGGAATTGTCATTCATTTGTGGTCTTTTAGCATATGATTAGGCCCTTTTTCTTGTTTGTGGGACGTTTTAGAGCAATCAAATGAGTGACTCAAAGTCATCAGAGCACCACTGTTTTAAAAATATATATATTTTTTGTGGTTTGTCAATCCAGTTGAAACAAAAGACTACAGCTCCCAGAATGCATTTCGAGTCACATTTCCAAGCTATGCTGTTGACTGGGAAGAGAAAACAGTTTGAGAAAGTATGGAAACATTCCATATTCATACGCATTGTTTGTTGCAGCCCTTTAAGTTTTAGCAAAGGGGTCAGCAGTTGGAAAAACAGAAGGGTGAAGGCTGAGGGGATGGCACTTAAGGGGTTCATTCCTGTGTTTGGTGTGTTTGGTTGTGTGTGTATTTACTATGAAAAGAAATATGCACAAAGGCAGAAAACTATTATTATAGCAACAAATAATGACAACGCCAACAGTTTTGACTTGTCTAGTAAAACGCTTTTTGTTCATGCTACTGTAGGAATTGGGATCACATGCTCAGAAACATTTAGACGTCTAAGTTACCATCATTTTATAGGTTTCAACAGGATATGTTAATAAACACCCTATTACAGCTATTGTCATCATACAGAAAGAAACTCATATCATTGCCAGGTTCACACACATAACCAGCTTTTGCCATCAGCCAAATGCAACTAGCACGATTTACTAGGCATTTCAATATGTTTGCACCATATAATTTGGTGATTTTTATAGAGCTTAATGTAGATGTACCACTTCTAAGCTCTGTACTAATCACTGTTATTATCACCTATGGTTAACAGGATAAGGATGGGCACGCTCTTTGGCACCATCAATTATGCTCAGTCTTATCCCTATTTGAGACTAGAGATAAACACAGTGTCTGATTATAGACACATAATCAGCATTAAAGCAGAAGAGCAAAACAACTAACTCTTCAGGCATGCAAGTTGGCTGAAAACCATGCTGGATACTTAATAGCTGGCACCATTACGCTATACAGGCAGTGCTTTGTACCGGCCGTACTTTATGGCCTTGAGGCCCTCGCCATGGCGGACTACTCTTGGTTAAATAAACTAGAGGGTTTCTCCTGGCGTGCAGTCTTGGGAAGGAGCCCCTCGTGTTCAATCGAATATTTACGCCTGGAACTTGGGCTGACTTCATTGAGGGGAATGGCTCTTCGTGCCAGAGGCTGCTTGTACATAAAAGCTCGATCTTCCACGGCCTGTTCGCTCCTGTCAAATATGGGCGTAATTTTTGATGGGGAAGCTGTATTTAGGGGTAGCAATTACAAGATATTGAATGAAGCAACCTTCTCTGAAATCAATTGGTCTCCAGCTTTGAGCAAAGGCAATCCCCACATACACATGAAAAAGGCCCTTGAGAGGCGATTTAACAAATGGGATCGGTGCAACAACTATTCCCAGCGCTCTAGGGGAAAGGGTTATGAGGCTGTGTCCCATGTGGTTCATTGCTACAGGAGGACTCAGCCCTATCTGCCATTGGGCCCAGACCCAGCAACAAGGCGATTTATATTAGAGCTGCCGTGTAACCAGCTACCAATATTGCCCATAGCAGCTCAGGACCGTTTCGGTCGCATTTGCAAATTGCCAGAAAAGACAGAAACTGCTAGGCATGTGCTGACTCGGTGTGTGGGTTTGGGACCTAGATACATGTGTGACCTTGGGAGTCTGGTCCCCAGTTATGGGGCTATTTTATCTGAGTCCTTCTTGGGACTATTGTCTGAACATGGACTCTACTTCATCACAGATTGCCCTATACGGTGTCCGGCTTCAGCTGAAGAAAGGGTTGCCTGCCAAGGCAGGCACACCAGGCCAAGGTGCCCGCTGGGGACGTCACTGTAGCCTATTCAAGAGCTTAAACGCAAACCATGTAGGAACCGTCTGCCTTGCTACAATCGAAAGTCTTAAATGAACTGCAATGTTTTATATCATTTTTGATAACTTTTGATAACCCAATTTCTGAACAATGAGATAAAATCCAAAGTTGAAATGAGTAGCTATAAAGGAATAGGTTGTAGCATGTTGATTTTATGAATTTAAACTGTATAAATGAATTGATTGATTGTATGTTTTTTGGAGATGAATTGTTTGAACTGAATTGTTTGATTGACAAAAGTATTTGTGTAAAGTTCAATTTGAACTAATCACAATAAAGATGATTATTATTATTATTATCATCACCCATGTATGGTAGGTACTCTGTTCATAGCCCTTAGAATGAAGACGGGCAGTGTTGGTAGTGCCCCCAGGGGTATTACCCAAATTGTTCGTTTACAATTGTTCGAATTAACAATTGACCTTTTCACAATTGACCGTGTATATATATATATATATATATATATATATATATATATATATATATATATATATATATATATATGGGTTTTGGGGGGGTTTGGCGTTGGGTGGGAGGTTGTGGGGGGTTTCCCCCCACATATATGTTACAATTGACCTTCACAATTCGGTCAATTGTGAAAATGTCAATTGTAATTTGAACGGTTGTAAAACGAACAATTCGTATACAACCATGCCAGGGGTTCTGGTGTGTCGCATGCAAGTGTCCCATTCCCAAAACCAGCAAGTTGCACATGAGCTATCCAGCCGGCGTGCAACTATTTGCCAAAATTTAACATTATATGCCCAGGAACTCAGACCATAAGGTAGCTGTTGCCACAACATGCTTAAGTACTCAGGCCATTAGATAGCTGTTGCCACCCTATACTCAGGTACTCTACCATATACCAGGTGTTCGCTCCCATTAGGTGATCATGCACACACACCATTTGGCAAGTATTGTTATACTTTCTCTAGTTACAAGAGCATATGGCAACATGGCTGCATAACCTCATAGCCTACCTACTTATCTGGTGTTCCACTATAGCGCTTTGAAGTAGTTGCAAGCCATTGTGTATAGTAAAACCTTACTTAATATAGCTAGGAACTGCCTACTGTTTTGCTACCGCCTAACTCTTTCCCTTTATTTCACACCCATCTTCCATTCTTCTGCCGAGCATTTGGCACAGCCTCTGAGCGCTATGCTCGCCAAGTGAAGAGCGCCTTTGGGTCTCGTTACACTTTCAATCGAGAGAGAAATAGACCACTCAGCAGCAATAGATGCTTTTGAGGCAGCATCATCTAGGAGAGTGCCCTTCATTTAGAAAATGTTATATTATATGGCATTTGTATAGCGCCTAATGCCATTGATATGGCTTCAAAGCACTGTGGGGTGAACGACCTTGGAGGACAGAAGTCCGAGGTATGAGAATTGAAAGGAGAATGTTTCGACTGCGTGTGCGCATTTTAGCCAGCATGAAGGTAGGGGGGAGGGGTGGCTACGTCCCTGCGAGCGACCCATGGAGATACCTGGAGATCTGGCTAGTGGATGGGTTCTGGGATAGACTGTCAGGAGGGGAAGCGAGTCAAGGAGACTGGCTCATGAGCATGGGGTATTACGCGAATTCCTGTTTAAAATACTGTTGCATACGCTGGGTTATTACTTTTAAATACACGCCAATGAAACGATATTTCAAATGCAATGATGACATTATTTTGGAGAGGGAGTGCAGTGCGAGACACGAGTAAAGGAACACTGTGGAGGGGGGAGGGGGGGGGCTTTATTTGGTGTTTCGCCCTGGGCGCAATTTTGTCTAGAAACTTCCCAGCACATTGCAATCGGAATCTCCCCCACAAGAGTTTGCCTGCCGCCTTGAGCGCAGGGGGGCGCTAGGTCATAAAGCCCAGTGGGGGGCATTGGTGACTGACAGCTGGAATTACATGTTGAGGCCATCAGCAACAAACCATACTTTGCGCGGGGCACTTTAAGGGTGCAAACGAGAACAATTTGCGGCAAATTGTGAGGGACTAGCTTTAATTCAAGTACAATGGGATTTAAAGAGGGACACAGCGATGTATCCGATTCCCGTTACAGACCATTTCCCTTGCCACAGAGATCCATATGGGGGAAGGCTAGGAGTTGATAAGAGTGAAATACGCGTGAGCACGTAGGGGCATGCACAGACAGCTGTTACATGCTGGCGCGCACTGAAAGGACACAACCGCGCGTTCACTGCGGGGCTTCCACACCTTTTACTAATGGGCTTTGCCGTTCTTTGTTATAAGAGTGTCAGTCATCTCTGCTTAACAAGAAGGCCATTGTCAGAATCGTGAAAGCCCCCATCTCCTGGCACCCCTTTTGGGCCACCCATCCTAACGGATGTCTCATGTTCCATTTGTCCACGGAGACCCCGGAGAATCCCGAACTCGTTTTGTGTATGGGACCCCTGAGCTGCTGGGACCCTCGCAGCCAGATGGACACTCTCTCTTAGCGCCACCTGGCGGCCGCTAGACGTGTGTGCGCACTGTCCATAGAAAGCTTCTACGACCCCGACCCTGCCTGCAGCACCCTGCGGACGGTGATATAAGGGGGCGCGCTGCAGAGGCAGCAGCACCGCTGGGTGGCCAGTGCGTGCACGTTGCTATCACTGGGGCAGGCAGACGGACTCCGCTGCCTTCTCTGACACACTCAGCTCCTCGTCTTCACCCAACACCTTCCCATACCACACAGTGCCATACGCTGGCGGCTTCTGGCACAGTTGCTGCCTCACACCCAAGCATCGTGCACCCAAAGGAGGCAGCGAAACAGGTAGCGCTTTCCCCCGGAGATGGTGTACAGTCCCCAGTCATCCAGATGGGAGAAATGATGTATTCGCTTGGGTCCAAGTGACACACCTCACGGGGGAAATGGGGGGGAGGGGGGTCGATCGCCGCGTCTAGCACCCCCCCCCCTCCGCCTTCTACTGGTGGCCAGGGCAGTAGCATGAGGAGACTTTGCCTGCGCGAGCCCGGCGCGGGACCGAGGCGGGTGTAACCATTCCAGCGCTGTCATTATCTCTGCGCAGAGGGAACTCTGCGAAAACTTTGTCTAATGTGCAGTTCTGCAACTTAACTCCCGAGTTGTCTTTCGCCCGCTCCGACCAAGAAGTTATATTAAGTTCAGCACCCCCGGTTTCAAACCACGGATTGCATGCATGCCACTGGAGAAAAGGGGGGGGGCTTACCTGATGCCGGGGGTCCCTGCTCCTGGGTACTGAGATGAGTCTCCAGAGATTCCAGCTATGAGGGACTGGGTGCGCTGTGAGTCCAGGGGTCCCACTCAGAAGCACCGGTGTTAGGCTCAGGTGGGTCGTGGTTCTGGGTCACTCTGCGGCGCCAGGTCCCAGTTCAGCAGAAGGCTCCGCGCCTCGGGCTGCTGGCAGCAAGGCGGCCGACCCCAAAACCGCCCCCGTCTCGGAAAGTGCCGCTCCTCCAAAAGTTGGCTCTATCCAGGCTACTCAGAGACTCGGAAAAACGTCAGGTAGAACAACATTGTGTAAATCCCAACATTCCGAACAGCAGACCAAAAGGCACGTCCCTCCTCCCGCCGCCTCCTCGTCCACTCTCTTGCTGTCTGTCACACAGCATCCATTCTGTCGTTTTGCCACTCACTCCTGATGCCCGTTAGTTGCTTATGAAAATCCCGGCACTGGCATCGGAGGGCGCATTGGCAGCATTAGCCGTGTCAGTGTATGAGGCTGCGAGCAGAGCAAGAGCCGCGCAGTGTGCCCGCCTCCCAGGCTCTCGCTCTCTCTCTCACTGGCGCCCTCTGCTGGACTCCGAGGGAACAGCAGGATAGGATCCCTCATTCTGCACGCCCCGCTCAGCCAGCTCTCCGTGTATTTTCCATTTGAATCTCCCCCTCTCACTTTCCTGCTAGCCCACCGCTTCCCCAATATGTATCTGCATACCCACAATGTTTAGCAAGCCAACACGCTCCCTCCACACCCCGGTTTCTCCCAGTCTCCCACTCTCTCTGGCATTCTCTCTCCTCCTTTACTTTATACGTGCAAACCCATGTTTAGCCACAGTGTTCTCTTTTCCATTATCTGTTCACTGTCTCTTTTACCTCACCATCTCCAACGTCCCGCCAATTAACGAGCATCTATTTTCACTGCACCCCCCTGATAAGACTTGATGAACGCCCATTCCGTATTTATTAAAACTGATAAATGCGGATAGCTCTGCGAGTTAAGTGTCTGCTGTGGAGAGCTCACTTTTCTGCATGTAGGCGGATAGCCCGCGGGAGAGAGTTCTAAGTTAAGGTTTAATTAGCGGTGCAATGAACTGTATGACGATAATGGTTGTCTGAACCGATGGTTGCACCTTAACAATGGTATAACGTCCTCTTTTCAACTTCACCTTTTTGTTGTTTTGCACCGTGGGTCATAACCTTGACATTCACACACAGTTTGGTCTATGGCTCAGTGAACTAAGCAGCCAATAACAGCACGTGTACTTGGCCTCCCAGGTCACCGGTACGAATAGTGCAGATCATTTTATTCCTTCCTCCTTCCAAGGTTGATAAACACGAGTGCCATTTTACTCTAGTCATGTGTTTTCTGTATGAGTATCATTGATTTGGGTATCAACACCCCTGTTATCAGCGATGAGTGTGCTCAATAAATGCACTTGTTATGTTTATAGGTAGTAACCGCAACTCTTTACAAATGTGTGTTACCCCCACTGATTTGTGCTTTGTGTGTGTGTGTATTGTGTATCGCAATGTTGTAGTACGTGCTTGTGGGCCTGATTTACAAAAGCGTTATACAATGGCTTAATCATTGAAAAAACGCTATGTAAAATAGGTCCTGTGTGTTTTCCAATGCTATCGCCAAGGGTGTATGTAGAAATGTTTTAACGTGTGTGTGTGTGTGTGTGTGTGTGACCAGTGGAAAATGTGTGGAGCTAATCCACATACATATTCCTATGCTTACTGCATGACATACGCAAAGTCCTGTGAACTCAGGGTGGACACAGCCTACAGGTGCAGCCCCCTGCCATATTTAGTTGGGATCTGGCAGGTGGAGTACCCCGTGCATCTCCACAAGGGGGAAGACCAAAGCTCCCCCTGCCATGGCCAGCCTAATTAACTAACAAAGGCTCAATGGATCTGCCCTGTCCTTTTGTTGAGCCCTGTAACTGGTGGCAGCATGTTCATACTAATCAGAGTTTAATTCTAACAGGCCCATATAGGGTCTGGCTGCAGAGGCTAACAAAGGAGACAGGAAACCCCAACATCCTTTCATATGCACTGTGTCAACCCGAAGCCAGCTCCCACACTCAGTATCGATTTACAGTGAAATGTCATGTCTGAGACTGCATGCATTACAGTAGTCATCTCCGCATGGGGACCCCACACAGAAAGTATATGAATGTGGTTTGGGGGACCCAGAGAGTCTGGTTTTGCCTCCGGTTCAAGGGAAACCTGCTGTTTTAATCAGGACCCACAGAGAGCTCTTATAACCAGAGAGACCCTTTAAACCACAACAGACAGGAAGATGAGTGGGACTTAGTAGTACATGTTTTCACTCCTTTTTTCTGCTGTAAAGCACTCTGGTTATGACCTTACGCATACAGGAGATTGTTGGTGGGGACCCAGGATTGGTTCATTAAGGTAGGCTTAGCCTATACCAATCCCTATAGTCCACTTGGTTTTAAAGGAGGACCAAGCCCCTCTTTTGGCAGATCATCTGATCACTTGGCAAGGAGTAACAATAATAACTCAGCCTGGACAATGGCTGACGGTACAGTCTGTCTTACATATTCCGCCAGTGAAGGAAGGCCAGGACCTCCAAGAGGGAAACAATATCCCTCCCCTAAAAAGCTCCCAAGGAACAGAGGGAGATACCAGACCCAAAGGACCCTCCAGCAGCTCCAGAAAAGGAACCCAGCCAGCACATAGCATGCCCTGCTAGGTTCCGCAGCAAGCTTCCTAGGTGGGAAGTGCCAGACAGTCTCTGAACCAAACCAAGGACAAGACAGCTGCCTTCCACACTCTCCTCAACTTTGGGCCATCCACCTTAAAGGACGACACAAGCCCAGTGAAGAAGCTATGAGGAGTGCTTCGACAAGCATCTACCAGCGTTTGCCTTACAGGACATTTTTGAGCGAGTCGAGTCCCTTGAACTGCAACCGACTGCACTGCTGGCTGTTGTTTCGTTGCAGTCCGTAAAGCCATCCGAGACGCCCCGACCAGTGCTTCAGCACTAACGACCAGCACTGGGGTAACGATTCCTGACCTCGAGCTGCCGTCCATTCAGCTTTGCTCGCCGAACTGCCTGCCGCCTGATACCTGCAGCTGTCGCCCGTCCTCATCTCTGTCACAGAAGTTGCAAAGCACCCTGAAACCGACTCGACCCTGTCGAGCACCAAGAAAGCCTACAGCACAAGGTACAATGTGGTTCTGTCCCGCTGGTCCTTCTTTTTTATTTTTTATTTTTATTGATTTAGCTGAATTCAATCAACTTTTCAAAAACATTAACATTTAAGTCCGACAATCAATTTCTGAAATATTGATTAAAAGAAAGAAAGAATAACACAAAAAATAACACCTTTAAAATGCATCAAAATACATCATGATCATAAAACAATTATTTTACTAGATGATAAAAGTTATTCTAAAAGTTGGCCAAAGAAAACCAAAGAAAGACAAAGAATAATTTTAAAAAAAAACAATAGTTGCCTCAACAATTAATTAATTCTTCTGCTTTTTACAAGTATGGTAACATTCAAGGGTCTCAATAGTTCAGAATTTCAGTATTTCAGTATTTCAGTCCGTCAAATCATTATGGGTCATTTACAGATGGAGTTCTTTCACAAACCATACCCAGAATGTTCACAATTCTCAACAATCTTTGGTCAGTGCATCAGTATTGGATACATACATGATTATGCTTGTCTTACTTTGATCAATTTAACCACATTTGATAGCAACATATCAGGGCTGTTACCAATACTGTACCGCTCATCATATCACCTTTTAGGATCAAACTAAACCTAGTTTCTTATACCTCATCACAACTGTAAGGACTCTAGAAACCTAATTGTTGCAATCCCTATGTCAGTGCGATGAGGGCAGAAGATGGTCTGCCAACATATGTCTTAATCTACCATTCTCAAGTGCTCAAAGTGTCTTTTTGTGTAGATTGTTTGTTTCTCTCTTAACATTGGGCACACTACAAGGAGATGACAAAGAGTGTTTCTGCCTGATTTAGAGCGTCACAAAATTGACATTTATTTTCTACTATGTCAATTCCTTTTCGTTAGAACATCATGTGTGAGCCATAAGTTGAAACTTAGGCGCATGAAAGCACATCTAAACAGTGGAGAGGGAGATTTCAACAAGTATGGCTCCATAAAGCGATATTCCAACATGTGGGCTAACTGGCCGGTTTATGACGTTTCCATGACGCCCAGGTGGATTTTGATGTGAGGCTTTGCGTTCTGTAACGCTCACCTGGTATCCACAGGGACGTCACTCAGCCTGTTCTGACCTCTTACGACCTCAAACCCTTCCCTGGAGTCTACTTGACTGGAGACTGTGCCTTGTTTTCTTGGAAAGTGTGCTCTCCGTCCTGCTTTCAGTGCAGGGGCGCGTTGATTGATGTGGGCTCGTTGCTGCCTAGTTACTTCACTGGCAAGAGTCCGACAGGTAAGTATAATGAGTCTTTTGAACAGTTCTCTAACTTCGTTCCTTTCCTTCCTTCAATGCTGGCCGGCATCCGGGGATGGCGACGTGCTGCTGAGATGAGTAGCGCTGAAGGTGAGTGAGAGCGCGATGCGCGATGCAACCCTTTCGTATTTGTATTGAACTGAGTTCTTGAACTGCTGAATGCTTACTAATGCCTTTTTTCTGTTCTTTTCCCTTGTCCTTAGGAAGCGACGTGCCGGGATGGGAATGACACCAAAGATGCCCACAGAACTGAAGGAGCGATGAATGATGGGCAGAAGCGCTGCATGGTAAGGCTGTTCCTAACAGTGTTCTTGTTCTTGCAGGAGCTGAGAGCAGACGGAAGATGCAGGCCTACTGGAGACTGATCCGAACACGGTGAGTGTCATGCCGCAGGTGCAGAAAACGCAAAGCATGCTTCTCAGCCTGGGCGTGGCTTAAATAGTCTCTGGGTATCCCAGGCATCCCTGGGCTGAACCACACCCAAAAGACTAGACTGCACATGCAGTTCTGGGAACCGAAATATGTGGGGGTATCCATCTTGTCCCCATCAATGCACTACAAGTCCAATGCCCAATGTTATCCTAGGGGAGTGAGTGAGTCTGGTGCCACAAGCGCCAAGTCTGACTCCAAGTGGGTCTTTGGAGGGATGGAGAGGCCCTTGAGGGCCATGTAGGTGATCGTGGCCTGGCTCCAGCCTGACATCTTGGAGGGCTGGGGACATGAGGGGCAGGAATCATGACACTACTGGATGTTCCAAGCCGTCTTCCTTTTTCTGTAATTTTGCTTCCCCAATAGCCCCTCTCGAGGTATCAGTTTCCACTATGAATGGCTGTGCTTGGTCCAGTTGTCTGAGGACAGGCGCTGTTACAAATGCCCTCTTTAGTCTTTGGAAGGCTTGGTTAGTGCGGTAATCCCAAACAAACTTCACTCCTTTCTTAAGAAGGTTGGTGATGGGTAGAATGATGTTGGAGAAATTAGGGATGAACTTTCGATAGAAATTTGAGAGTCCTAAAAACCTCTCTATGTCCTTGATAGTGGAAGGTACAGGCCAATTAGTGATAGCATCAGTCTTAGCTGGATCCATCTGTATCTTGTCAGTGGATAGGATGAACCCCAAGTATGGTACTGTGGATGCTTCAAAGACGCATTTTTCTGGTTTAGCCAATAGACTATTTCATTTCAGTCGATGTAACACTTCTTTGAACAGACTGCGGTGTTCAGCTAGAATGGTGGAATATATGAGTATATCATCCAAGTACACTACCACAGAGGAGAAGAGCATGTAGGCAAAGATATTGTCCATGAACCGTTGAAACTGTGTGGGTGCATTGACTAACTCAAAGGGAATAACCCTGTATTCTTAGTGTCCCAGGGGTGTCCGGAATGCAGTTTTCCACTCATCCCCTTCGCGGATTCTTAGGAGATGGTAAGCCCCTCTTAGGTCCAGTTTGGTGAAAACTCGGGCCCCCTGGACAGCTTCAATAATGTCCTTCATCAATGGCATTGGATATCTGTCCCGCACTGTTAGACTGTTTAGACCCCTGTAATCGATACATGGTCTTAGTTCAGTCGTACCTTTCTTGGAAATTAAAAAGAGGGAGGCACCTGCTGATGAGGAGGATTCCCTAATGAGACTGTTCTTTAGATTGGTAGCGAGATACTCCCTCAGGGCTTCCTTTTCAGGTAGAGACAATGGAAACATTCTACCGAATGGAATAACTGCATCAGGAATCAGGTCTATCCTACAATCTTCTTTGCGATGAGGCGGCAGATTACGGGCTTGCGTGTCCATGAACAGATCTGTGATCTCTTGATAAGGGACAGGCACCATGTTGACACTAAGGGAAGGATACTGTGTTCCTTGTACAACTGATGAGATCTCCTTGACCAAACAGTGCTGACTGCCAAATTGAGATCTGAAGTCCACTGTGTTAAGACTCCAATCCATGTGGGGATTGTGCTTTCTCAACCAGGGTATTCCCATTATCACAGGAAAATGAGCCGCCATAATAAGATCAAAGGTGAAATATTCCTGATGGTTAGCCATCTTGATCCTCACTTCTTGTGTTTTTCGTGGCTAATGGGGCCTGAAGTTAGTGGGGTTTCGTCTACCCCTTCCACCAGTATGGATCGTATTTTAGGGCATCTAGGAATCTGTTGGTCTCTGGCCCACTTGTCATCCGCTAAGTTGCCCGCTGCTCCACAGTCTAACATAGCCAGACATTCTACTGAATCGTCTTGATTCCATTCTATCTGGATCTTGATCACCATTAAACAGCAACTATCTAGGACTGAGGGCTCAGCTAGACGGGAGGGATTTATGATGCTCACCCCTTCACTTTCCCTGTTTAAGGTTGGGGTCTTTTGTTTCCCTGCTTTCTGGGAGGGACTTCAGGACAGTCAAGTAGCAGATGGGCATTCAAACCACAGTACATACATAACCCGAGGTCCTTGCGTCTCTTGCGTTCGCTGGATGAGAGAGGGCCTCTTGCTGTACCTATTTGCATTGGCTCTTCTACCGGTCCTCTTTCAGGTACTGCGGGAAGGTTGGGAACGGGTATGAAGGTGCAGGGCCTCTTCTTTTCAGCCTTCCTTTCCGCCATGCGGAACTCTATTTGAATAACCAAGGATACCAAGTCTTGGAAAGAATTCGGCCTGGCTTCCCTTGCCAGCTCATCCTTGATATCTTCATGGAGCCCTCTTCGGAAGATAGCCTTTTGAGCGGTCTCGGGCCATCCAGCTTCCGCGGCTATCCTTTGGAACCCTGTGACGAAGGTCTGGACATCAGATGAACCTTGTCGGATGTCGAGGAGATTCTCAAAGGTAGAATACAACACCTCTGGTCTCTCAAATCTCTCCCGGAATCTTTGAACAAAGGTGGCATAATTGGTGAGAACTGGATCCGAATTCATCATCAGAGGGGTGGCCCATGCAAGAGCATTTCCTATTAAGTTTGATATCAAGAACCCCACCTTGGTTTCATCCTGGTCATAGGTACTTGGACGAAAAGTGAAATGGACAGTACATGCATTCATGAATTCTTTCATCTTTTTAAGATTAACCTTGTATTTTCCACATGACAGTGAGATGGGTGGTAATTCCCCTCTGTTCTCATCCCGCTGTTGGGCCTGTTGTCCAACTTGTTGGACCTGTTGTCGTAGAGCAGTATTGTCTGTTCTTAGGGACTGTACCTCCGCTGTTAGAGCCTGTATGGCATTTACCATTTCATGGTATTGTTCCAAAGTGGCCATTTCCTTTTGGCGTTGCAATCTCTCAGATTCTGTTTGCTCAGTTGTGTCTAGTTCACCAACCCACTCCTCACCTGTATCTGTGTGGAAATCCGATGAGTCGTCTGATGTAATCTCCTTTCTTCTCTGCCTCCAAGTATTGCTAGGTTTCTGCTTCACTGCCTGCCCCCTTGGTTTGGAGAGAGGAGGGTGAGCTCCACCGGAGGCCACTTTGCCAACAAGGCTATTTGCCTGGCAACGGGGACCCCAGGGAGCCCACCCCAGACCAGGGAAAAGCCTCACCAAAAAACCCTGGTCGGTTGTAGAGGTTTTCTTGCAGTGGACTTCTGATCCCAGCATGCAATGCAGTGAAGATGGAGATGCAGGTCTTTCCAAAAGCGGGTGTTCAAGTATTGGCCCACGAGGCAGTGAAGCATCCAGTTACGTACGAAGAAAGGAACTATAGCTGAGTAGAAGGATTTCTCATTCAGGAACTGGAAGTAGCACAAAGACTGCAGAGCTCCGCGCACAGAGAAGAAACAGGGGCGTGGCCGAGGAGAGAGAGCGTAGGACCGGAGTAGCACGAAGAGGGACAGAAGGCAAGCGGGAAGGCAACGAGAGAAGAGGAGCGGGTAAGGTTGAAAGCGGGAAAAAAAGGAAGCACCATCTGAAAGCGGAGATTATACAGACCAGAGCGTTGGTAGTCTCTTCCTGAAACACTGGAAGTTGCAACGCACGTGCGTTAGTAACTTCCGGGTTAATAAAGGCAGAGAGGGCTAGAACGTGCCTAGCGTTGCTGAGGGGAGATTTTAGTCCTTCCTCCATTTCTTCCACCCATGCCATAGCTTCCGTTGTCGACGAACCATGACAATAGCTGTACCCAAACCTGCCACAAATCCGGTTTGACACGGGTCCCGATTTTGAGTTTTTGATGTCCAATCATTGAAATCCCTTAATATAAAGCGTGCAACATTTTTTCCATTTGCATCCAATAAAGCAATGGATCTATAATGATTTGGTTGGGAACGGTCACCTTTTTAAAATATTGGTACTATTATTGATTGTCGCCACGAATCTGGGATGGAGTTGTTGTTTATCACAATAACAAAAATATTGTGCAGAATAGCAGTCCATTCCTTCGGATGGGCCTTGAACTTGTCGTTGTTTAAGCCCTCAGGACCAGACGCTCTCGAGCCACTTGATTTTTGTATGAAGTACTCAATATCTTCTTTGGTGATCTGCAATCTGAGCTTCTTCTTAGTCGTTTTAGGAGGTCATAAAGAGAGGGGAGATGTGGAAGCATATACCGTTGTAAAATGGGATCGCCATTGCGCTTCTGACACCCCATTTATCTGGGCTGGCACTTGTAAAACATGATTTGCTCGATTAAGGAGAGCCCATGTTTCTGCTGAATTTTTAGAGGCTACAGCCTTTATCGTGTGTTCTGCATCTCGTTGGAACAATCATGCTTTCCTAGCTCTGACCCAGTTTCTGTAATTGCATTTTAGGGCTCTTAAGACCCCAGCTCTTTCGTCCGGGGAACGGTAAAATGCATGTTTTCTTTCTTGACGAAAAGTCGCCTTCTTGGCTTTACGTTCAGCGTCGAATTAATGTTTATTCTTTTGATAGGCTCTTGTGTCTGTTTTCAAATGAAGTTTAAAAAATGCAGTGCAGCTGTATATGGTTCACCTGTGTGGCAATTGATTTCAGCAAAGGGATTTTATCCTTGACTGATCTTTACATTAAGTTGTTGTAGTGTAATATCATTCCAACGAAAACGGGTTCTTGCTGTATTCACAGTGAGTGGTGGGTTATACTTCTGGCGCAAGGAGCTCCTTCATTGGCTTTGCCAAGTCCACTGAAGCGTCAACATATCGTGGTCACTGTGGGTTTGCTTCATGACCTCACAACCTAGTTGCTTGTGAAAATATATCTTTATCAACATGGATGTAATCAATAATTCCAGCTTGATTACCCCTGCGGCCAAGTGCTCTGTGCTGGTAAGTCGTCTGGCATTGCTCCATTGGTCATCACTAACTGATTTGCCCATTTTAAGCATGTTATATTTTTGAATGTCGATGGTTGAGAGAGGCATTGGAGATTTAAATCTTCTACTAGAATAATGTTAGTGATGTCTGTAGACTGGGCTCCAAGATCAAGAGAGCTCTGGAGATCGGCGAATAATTTTTATCCGTAATGGCGGCTGGATTCCTGTATACATTGAAAAGTGCAATCACTCTTTCAGCAGATCGTATTTTCACAAATGATAAAAAGTGGCTTGGGTCCGCCCACAGCTGGAAGGTCAATGCCGAGATAGGCTTAACTGCTACCATTAGGCCAGATGTAGATCTGCCCATGAGGGCACGCTTGGCAGGTTGGAGAATGATGTCATGGTCGTCCCATAGCAGAGCTTCTAACAGCCAAGTTTCCTGCAAGGCTTATGATATCATAAGTATTTATTACCTTATTAGAGCCATCCATAAGATGGATAAAACTACGTGTGTTCCAACTTTCCAAGCTAATATTGTCTTCATGACTATACTTGCATTGTTATGTTTGTGCTCCAGCCCAGATTTGCTGAGGGCGTGTATTTTCAAATTGCGATTCTGAGTATCGCCTTATACAACGTTGTGTTTGCGAACATGTAATTTGAAGCGGGAGTCTCGACTCTACATCCAAAGCTTTTTCTTTCATTTGTGGATGATTAATGGTGGTAGGATCCTGGGTAATTATAAAGCCCAGAGCAAAGAGATCAATTTTTTCTTTCCATATTGTATTCAGGACAACACCTGATTGGATCCACAACCTCACAATGGATGAATCTGCATCATTTATGAATTCCACCTGTTGGATATCGGAAGACGCTATATCCTCCAGATTAGGGATGTCTCTAAAGATACTGAGGATACTAGCTCTACTGAGATCATACGTTGGATACGGTGGTGACCGGCATTTCATGATGGAGCAGTGACAGTGATGTTGCATTAATCTGTTCTTGACATCAGAAGTAGCAGTACAGTTCATTTTCTAATGTGGTGTGACCCTCTTAATATTTGTATTCCTGCCAGAGCAAGCAGCAAATGTTAGTTGCTTCTGGCAAGGCTTGAAAAGGCACTCTGAGTCCATTTGTTCGTCCTGGCATACCCATGATAGTACAGTGTGCTCTTCGGATTTATGAGGCCGTTGCTTTTAAAGGGAAGCTACATATAAATCAACAGATTTCTGAATTTCTGTACGTCTCTGCTCAAGTGTTAGCAGATTTTTGCTGGGAGACAGTACTTACTACGGAAATGCCAGTACTCAATGTTTTTTTGTTTGACAGTTTTGTGTGTGTTGTTCGTATTTTGTTGAGCTGTCATAGCCATGGCAAGTTCTTCTAAAGGTTCATGAATAGGAGTAGGCTGGTGGTTTTCCGTCGCGTGCATCTTCTTAATTCGTGAGATATTTAGAGCTGGCATTGACTGTTTACTTTTTAGGTAAAGAAAGAGCTCCTCTAAATTGATAAATTGAGTGTGTCAGGCCAGAGAGTAGAATAGAAAGAATAGAAAGAGAGAGAGAGTTGCAGAGATTGCAAAAGAGCCCAGAGGAGGGTTAGAAGCATCCTGATTGATGTTGAGGTCTCCAAGGAGGAAAGGTTGAGAGGAAGAGGCAAGGAGAGAGGAGGAGAGGTCTGCCTACTCAGATAGGAAGAAGGCAACCTGGCCCAGTGGCCTGTAATTAGGAGAGATAGAGTTCCTGCAGACCAGGCATTCAAAGGAGGAACAGGCCTGCGTAGGAATACAGAAACAAGGATCCACTCCAGAAAGGTCAGAGCTACTCCACCTCCTGGACAGTTAGTTCTGGGGTCGGAGAGGATCTTGTAACCATTGGGGAAAAGAGTGTCGAGACCCGTGACAGAGCTGGCCGTGAACCATGTCTCGGTGAGACCGAGGACATCCAGATCAAGTTCTTCGAGGAGTCAGCAGATGTCGAAGGAGTGTTTGACAGCGGAGAGGGAGTTCAGAGGAGTGATGTGGAGCAGATTTCGACATTTGAAGGACTTGCGTGGAGGGGTACAGGCAAGAGGTACACCCTGCAGAGGAGGTATAGGGGCCAGAGAGTGGGTAGTGGAGGAAGAAGGAGATTCCAGAGTAGACAGAGAGGATGGAGAGTGTGCCAGAGAGGTGGCGGAAGAGGCGGGTGGTGGAGGAGCCAGAGGGGAGTATGTAGGAGTAGCAGGAGAAGGAAGGAAGTTGATAAGATGCAGGAAACGCCTATTGAAAAGGAGGAGATTGGACTGAGGGCCCTGGACTAAGACTGTGCCATTCAGATAGACAAAAATGATGGTCTTGGGGGAGTGGAAGGGGGCCAGGAGGACCTCCCATCGAGTGCCACAATTAATAGGAGAGGAGAAAAGTGGGGAGATCACAGAGACCATATGGGGGGGGTCTATAGGCCTGGAGAGGAAACAACAAAGTGGATGTCGTTAAGGGTCTGTCTTGAAGACACACTGGTGTAGGTATCAGCGATAGGGATGCCTGGGTTGGAGATCAGGTTGTCCCTTTTGAACCTCTTCTTACCAGACCTAGTGAGAGGGATAGAATAGGAGATAGATTAGCAGTTGGAGAAGATGGGAGGAACTCTTAGCACCATAGAGGATGCAAAGGAGGTAGTAGGGAGGAGACAGGCCTGGGGGAATAGATTGAGATGCACAGCCCTGTGGCACACAACCTGGGATGTAAAGTTGGGGGGAGGCAGGGGTCACATCAAAGAAAGACACAGGTGGGGGGGAGTAACACACAGTGAACGGCATGCCTTGCGAGGGGATTTAGTGTGGAGGGAGCCTAAGGGACTCAGTGACAATGCCACAGATACTAGAATGAAACACACCCAGATTCAACTTTCCTAGAAGGGGGAAAATGCTCAGTATTTTAAACACAACACAATACAAAATACCCAGATTCAACTTTCCCAGAAGGGGGAAAATGCTCAGTATTTTAAAAACAAGGCAACGCACAACACCCAGATTCAGCTTTCCAAGAAGGGGGAAAAATGTTGAGTATTTTAAACACAACACAATGCAAAACACCCAGATTCAACCTTCCTAGAAGGGGGAAAAATGCTCAATATTTTCAACACAACACAGTGCAAAACACCCAGATTCAACCTTCCTAAAAGGGGGAAAAATGCTCAATATTTTCAAAACAACACAGTGCAAAACACCCAGATTCAACCTTCCTAGAAGGGGGAAAAATGCTCAATATTTTCAACACAACACAGTGCAAAACACCCAGATTCAACTTTCCTACAAGGGTGGAAAATGTTCAGTATTTTAAACAACGCAATGCAAAACACCCAGATTCCACTTTCCATGGACAAGGGGTCCAGGGGAGGGGGAGCGAGAGAGCAGGCGCTGCAGTGCAATGGCACTAAATAATGATAACGTTAACAGCACAGCAATGTGCCTTAAGCCTGGGCGATGAGGCGTTAGAATGCCACCTAAGAAATTAATCAAGTTGGAGCCCAGTGGCTCTGCCACGCTATACCGTGGGGTGAAATATAGCCCCTGAATGCTAGAAAGCAGGATGTCAGAATAATGCCCACTGAAGCATACGGCCAACACAGAAATGGTGATGTCAGACCTAAGGCCTATTGAACCAAACACAGGCCTAAAAACTAAAGGAAAGAAGCAGGCCTAAATCAAAAGTGTGAAGATATGCGCAATGCATTTCAGCAAGGAAAAGAAAGACATGTGGCTTACAATCCATGGGGAGCTGCACTTTTACTTAAGGGGACAGCACTGCGTACATTATCTTCAATGTAATACCAGATGGTGCTCCAGTCATTGAAATTGAAATTAAGCCCTTGCATTTACCAGAAATAAAAGAGTTTCCTGTTTCTTTTTCCCTCATCCAAATGACAGTATGCAGAGAACATGCGCACTAGACTTTCAAAATTTGAACATGGTTTTCTCATATAACTGCCATATACATATGGACAATCCTGAAGTGATACTCATGTATTTTGAAACTGTGAAAGCCTTATAAAATGTCATGGAAAATGCATTTATGTGTGAGTTTAAAGGGCCATAGCTTGCAGGGTACATGAGCCGGTCATTTTCCAAACATAAAACTTAACCTCCAAGACCATTCCTCTGCTGAACTGAAGAGAGGTGCCTGGGTGTCATCATCAATCAGTCTGTTCTTTCAGCAGAAATGACCCTGAGGTCACAATTCCCATAAAAGTGTCAATTACGAGTTGCTATCAGGGCCTTGCATGCCTGGATTGGGTAAGGAAACATAAACATGAGCCAGGCTCTGGCTAGTCACATGCTTAAGGGAAAATGGAACTGAAAGCGAATAAAGAAAAAAACTGCAGTTTAAGTGAGTGGAAAAACACATATTGTTGCATAAAAAGGGCAGTGTATATGCCACAACAGTCATTCCAGACTTTTATTAAAGGTGACAGTAACCCCCTTTGAACCATGCTATAACGATTTTTCTGTGATAAACATAAATAAAGTTATTAATGACATTTTGATTTGGGCCTTCCCTTGATTCTGAGCAATTTGAAAATTGGTGCGAGGGTAAAGGACCTAAGCGACACGAGAACTATAAAGTGGCATATTGTTCACTGATACAGCTTCTGAGTAAATGAAGAAAAGACGTATCTATGCATAGGAAGGGTGTGCTGACTTCAGAGTAGCATAATCTGATTTGCCTTAAAATGTAGTTCTTAAAAATATATTCACACATGTAAAGATTTGAAAAATTAGGCTACTTTCCATGTTGAGAGATGTTTGCGTTTTAAAACATGCTGAGCCCCACCTGTCAAAGTGGGATGACAAAGCTTTCTCCTCCCACAGCTGTAATAACTCACTCCCCTCATCTCCTTGTCCTATTAGCACACAGGTGGGAGGTGAGTAGAGAAAATCAGCCAATTCCTTTCGCGAGAATCATGACAGGTTGTGATGTCATTTGCCTTGTAAGTAAAACAGTTTGCATTAGAACTGGACTTTTCCACTTATTCTAGGAGGAAACCTGCTGCTGAAATCTGGCGAGAAACATCCCAGCAGAGAGGCCCAAATCTTGCATTGGACACAGGAACCAGGAGACATAGAGCTGACTGGGTCCCCTTGGAGGACTCAGAGGAGATCCTTGACTGACCCCCTTGCTACCCCAGTGGTGCCCTGCTGTTTCCTGATGCCCATTCCACTGTCTCTCCTGTAAATAAACTATCCCCAAATCCATAGATTGTGTAGGCCCTGTATTTTTCAAGCATTGTTGTAGTTATTTCCCCGTAGCAAAATATCCTGTTTGTGTAGATCCTTAGCATATTTAATTAAATTAAATCAATTAAATCACCTATAGCAATCACGGGGTGGGTCTTGTTGGCATTCGAAACCAACCAGCCCTTCCCAGTGTGTTTTGAGATGGTATAGACATAAACATTTGCCAAAAGAATTAACCCCAAAACCCTGTTTTCACGTGAGTGTGCAGGGTGCAAAATGAAATTCCCTGTTGATCCCCTTCATTTTAAATCAGAAGTGTGAAGCCTGGTAGTGCCTTTTCATGTGCAGGGTGCAAAAAAAACGAAATTGTCCCATTGCCCCCATTGTGCTCTGACCAAAACCACAAAGCCCTGCCTGTTCTTTTTAGGTGTGGTAAAACAAATTTCCCATTGGTTTTCTTCCCCTCCTATTGCATCTGTGATTAGAATCCCAAAACCGATTTTCCTATTGTGTTCCCACTCTCTGCCACTGGCCTTCCATTCAGAGGGGTCAAGCCTAATTGATGTTTGGAGGGTGGGGGTTAATGGGAGAAAAGTATTATAATCAGATCAGCAATCACTGTGTGTCTTGAATTGTTCTTTTTCTGTATTGGTGGGTGATTTGAAAAGACATTGTGACAGAATTGTTATTTTTCTGTATTGGTGGATGATTTGAAAAGACACTGTGACAGCATATCTCTGTGTTGGTGCCTTTACTGAAGTAATTTTTGTTCTTGTGTTGCCACAGCACTGGTGGCTGATGTTAGCCTATTCGTCAAATTTGGTTTGAATAAATTAATAAATATGTATTCTGACTGCACACCGGCCTGGTTCTTTGGCCATTGTGGCACCGGGTACTTGTTGGGGTTGGGTGAGAGACGTGTTGGAGGCCTTACCAAATTGAACCTTAACAAACATAATAGTGATTTATTGTGCGCCACATTCATTGGGGGAAAAGAACTCCCTGACTTGAGTGTGACCTCGTAATAAACCACGACACAACTGGGGGCTCATCCGGGATTGACAGATAGTTTTCACTTGTGACAGTGCAGTAGCAGCAGACTATTCATTTAGGTGTAATTGCATTTCAGTGGGTGGAACGTTGTGTTGCATTGTGAAGGTGCCAATCAGACCTGTACCTTGGGTTTCAGGGCGGTGTGTAGATAAAAGTATTCATTGATTGACATTGTAAGTACAAACTAAGCAGAAACAGGGTTGAGATTTTGCCCTTGCATAGATAGCATATTAAGTGCAGAACACATTTCAGAATGAGCACCATAGAAATCAATATGGCTAGGAAGCACCTTCTATCCAAATTGTTTATTAAAGGTGAATGGGTAGAACAGGAGAATGAAATGTGGCAAGCTAGAATGTTGCAGGCAGTTACCTCTGCAAATATTGATATGTGGTAGGATAATGGGCTGTTACATCAGGCCCTGACAGATTTTATATCACGCGGATCCGAAGAGATGAGCAAATGAAAATCGCTTAGAGGAAATTTTTGCATTTCAAATGCAGATTAAACAAATGAAAGATGAGAATAGCCAGTTGATCATTAGGAATGTCAATTCCCAGCAGGAATTCACTCAGATGCGCAAAAGTCTGAGCACTCTGAAACAACAGAGGGAACGCCTCATGGAAGCGAATAGAAAATTGTGTCAGGAGAAAAGTGCTCTGTGTCAGGAAGTGTGTCAGTTAAGGAAGGATATGGAGAAAAGTGACTTATGTTCTCAGGAACTCACTGACATGAGGATAGAAAATGAAAAATGAATGGGACATGTGGGGCAAGCAGAGTTTGACATAGAGCAGGCAACACAGGCTAAAAGTACACAAAGGGAGGAGATTAGTCTACTGCAAAAGATGAGGGCTGAATATGCCCAGACAATACAAGGCTCACAGAAAGAAAATGACTCCCTTTGTGAGGAGAACAAGGGACTCAGTGACCGAGTAGTGGCACAAAATAAAATTCTCAAAGCTAATCAAGCACTGGTATCAGTGTTGAAAGCTCAGGCCTCTATATATCACAAAGAGATACGGTCTGAGAAAAACAAATCTGAGAGATTGGAGAAGGAAATAGTCAAATACAAACAGGCTTTGAGGCACCCCCACCAGTTAGAGTATGGAAAGACACCCTCCGATCACAGAGTGATGCCCTCCTTACCAGGGTCCTCAAGCCAACTCACCACATTATATACACGGGATGCTGCTAACTTCATGCCTGCAAGTTTGCAAGAACAGGGAAAGATAAGGCAGCTGGACTCAATCAGGCCTAGTCCAACTGAGCTGGAAGGCCAGTCCTTATCAGACATTGACAGGTATTCATCCCTACCCAGATTTAGAAATACCCTGGCATGTACCTCTGACCAGGAGTGTTCCTATGATGAGAAGATCTGGGAGTTAGACTGGCCGAAACTAAAGTTACAAAGGGACCACCTTTTCCGCTTTGCAGACAGAGAACAACCAGTGTCCAGGCCTCCAAAGAGTATTTTAAAAACCTTCACACATTCAGGGATGTGGGGGGAATTCTCCACCATAGCCGGAAGAAGGGATGAGAAAGATGAGTACTCCCCTATGCGAAAAGGGGACTCCAAGGGAAGTGACCCTGATAACCCACAGTACCACAGAGGAGAAGAGACCAAACACAGTCATTCTGGGAGGGATTCCCAGTCTCATAGAGGTAGGGAGTGCCTAGAGGACAGGGAGTGGACCACCAATACGTGCAGCCCTGGGTCAGAGGGTGAGTGGACTCAGGTGCAGTGGAAAAGGAAGGCTGCCAACAGAAGAGGGGTCTTGTGAAAGACCCAATTCAGCAAATGAAGGCCATGAAGCGCTTTATGACACCCTACCACCAGAATGCTAAATACTCGGTACGGGAGCATCTAGAACTGTATGACCAAATGATGACATCATTTGGTATCAAGAATGATCAAAATGCCACGGAGTTCGTCAAATGGACATTCTCCCCGGAATACTCCAGCTTCTTTGCATGGCTGGAGGATCAAGATCACCAAAGATGGTCCACCTATAAGGTGGCTATCTTAAAGCATTTCGCCATCCACATGAACCCACAGGAGGCCCGCAAGGTGGGTTACAACTTGCAGTGTGGAGAAGACCAAGCACCTAGAGAGTTTGTGCAAGAGCTGAAGCAGGCATTTGTCCAGACCTCTAGACAGGTGAACACAAATAGACGGGAGTTCATTAATACTTATTTCCATGCACTCCCCAAATACATTATGACCCACTGGTAAGGGACTTCCATGAGCGTAGGACCCTGTACTGGGTGATAGAACATGCCACCTATATTTATGAAGTACAAAAGCCCTCTGAGAACAAAAATAACCCTAAAAACTCCAAAACGTCAAACATTCCCCCGCTGCTGCAAAGGTGGCGGAGGTGAAAAATACCCCCATGTTGGACTTGGAAATGGAGGGGGCCTAAAAACACTCCTCCCGCTAACACTAATAAGCTGAATGAGAGGCAAAGGAAACACTCTGATCCAACCCAATCGGATGGTAGCCAGGCAGGGTATCCGACCAACGCTTCATCTTACCCTGCCACCTATATCAGCCCTAGATACAAGGGTAACAGACCCAACTTGAGGTATGTATGGACTCCCCCGGGGAAAAGGGGGGTCCAATCAGGTAAGTGCTGCCCCAGGAAACCTTTCTCAAAACTTCCCTCAGGAGGGAAGAAATACTCCACCCCAACCTAAGTTTCTTTCCCAGAGACCCTTCAAACCCCAATTTCCAGAACAATCCTCCTCTCTCTACCCGCTTTCAGGACAATAGATTCCCTAATCAGGGAGAAGGGAGACCAAGGATGGATGGCTATCAGGGAATCTCTCAATAACTGAGCTCCTTTGGGAGAAGAGACAGGTACTCTTTCCGGGAGCAGCAAAGGTATGAATCCAGACCCCCCTACCAACCAGAAAGGATCTCTCAACAGGAGTGCCAGGTCCAACATTAGACACAAGACCTGTGTTTCTTGCTGAGGGCTCAGCAGAACCCTCAAATGCAAATTGCTGCCCAGAACAGCTCAACACCTGGGTCTGGTGCCCTGGTGACAGGAAGGTACCCTGACAACCAACAGGTTCCAAAGGAGGAGGCCCGGGTGGAAGGGAGATGCAAAGCCCCAGAGGAAGCTTCCTTTCTCCCCAGAGCAAAACTCCTTGAAACCTCTGAACCTGAACACAAATCTCCTACCCCTGAAAGGCTGGAACCTAGGGAACAGAGGGTAAGTAGGAGAAATCAAGAGCAAAAGAAAACCCACTTTGTGGAGGAAGTCTGCATCATCCTGTTCGAAGGGGAAGAATCCCTGGAGGATTCAAGATAGAAAACCATCTCTTTCAGGGATAGAGGGGTCCCTCCCAAGGAAAAATGGGTCCCAAAAGGCCCTGATTGAGACACGGTAAGTATGGAGACTGACCCAGAACAACACATTCTTAAAACCCAACAATGTTACCCAGATGACCCTGAAAGGAATGAAGGATCCTCCCCCCAAACAGGTTTGGGCAACTGTCTCCAGGAAAAGGGGGACTGCAAAGAATCAGAGGAAAAGGGGACTTCCCCAGCCCATTTGTTGCTGGGTGCAAAATGTTCTTTACAGATTCCTGGACTCTCTGTCCAAGATCACACAGTGTCGGAGTTAAAAAAAATATTAACTGCCAAGCTGGCTCAAAATGCACATTTTCTTTGTCCCCTTGAATTCAGAGAAGGGAGATGTTTTGCCTCTGTCAAGGTACAGGGTCAATGTGCATTCTTGGCGCTGGTGGATGCTGGATCCCAAACCACCCTCCTGTCCAAAAAGGCCTTCAGGAAGGGGGGAGAGTCTCCAAATTCCCCTCACACCTCTTCCTGGGCAACTCCAAACCTTTGATGGAAATTATATTTCTGTCAAAGGGACTGCGGACCTGGAGATCAAAATAGGGCAACATAGGGTGAAACACTCAGTCAAAGTCATAACTCCAGAGGGCACACCTTATCTACTGGACAATGACCTCCTTCAGCGGTTAGCATCCCTGATTGACTGCGTGAACAAGGTCCTCTGGACTCAGACTAACCAGCCAATCAAATTAAAACAAAGTATAAATGATGTGAGTTTAAATGGCACATGCCACTTGATTGAACACCGGTCCAACAAAATAGAATTCCACTTTAGGAACAATGACGTTCCAGACATCACTGTCATCTCTGCAGGAGAACAAGCTGGTGATGGGAAGGCTTCACCATTTTTGAAAATTAACCTTCCTCCCAGTTTTAAGTGGCATTTCACACTGGAAGGAAATACTCTGAAGTGTTATACTGATCCACAATCAGCAGAAAACTCAAATCCCATGACAAAAGGTGATGAAAAACCAGCTCAAAGTTTGACCGACACCCAGAGAAAGGGGGAACATCTGTTTCTCCCCAATCAGGTAAATTCAGAGTATGCCTGGATAATGGAAGAAGCTTCATCGGCGAAGCATTATTCAGGAAACTCCCAAAAGATCAGACCATTCCCACGTTTAAGTTGATTGATAAGTGGGAAATGGCCCTGGAAATTCCAAATTCCAAAAATCTCCTGCCTAGCAGGTGCATGTTAAGAATTTCCATTGGCGACAAAAGCATAGAACGTAATTGTTAGGTTGTGAGAGAGGTCCCCTCCACCTTTTACTTGGGCATTGACTGTCACGGTGCCTGCCCCCAGACATTAGGAGCAGCCCAGAGTACTGGCACCCATGGGGACCTTGAAGGCCCCAAAGGATTGCCTAAGGGCTTCCTGGACTCAGTCCTGGCGCTGTTGGCGCCAGGCTCATACTGCCTTTTCAGGCAAGACAGGTTATCAAGTAACAGAACCATGTACAGCCCAGCCTGAGGTTGGTTGAAGGGACTACTTTATCTGGGGACTATTTGATAAGGTGTGGTGCAGGGACTACTTTAGCTGGGAACTACTTCTGGGAAGCTATTTAAACCACGTCCGAAGAACAGAACACGCTTTGCGTTATTCTGCACTCCTGCAGCATAACGCTCACCGTGCCTGCAGCTCCAGTCCTGTCTTCAGCCACGCCCGTCCTAGTCATCGTGATCCGCACCTGCAAAGGAAGGAGAGATCACTGATTAGAACAAGAGCTTACCCTGATACTCCATCGCCATCACTAGGGAGTCTCCGCATCTGCAGAAAAAGGAACATCAGTTAACCGCGCTACATAAGAACCAGCTTAAAGACAATTAGCAAAGCGCAGTGTGATACTCACCTAAGCGCTGTATGTCCATGCGATCCAACGAGGCATTCTCACGCGATCGCCGTCCCGGTGCAGCTGCATCTGCAGAACAAGGAAAGAACCCAACAGGTGAGATGCGCTTCGCTAAAGGACATTCAAATCTCGCGCAGCATAATACTCACCAGAAGCAGTAGTGCCTTGCAGTTCCGCGAGTCACCATTACACGACCTTCTCTCCGGCAGCACCGTACCTGCAGAAATAAAAGGGGACAGCAAATTAATAGCACAAAAGAACAATATCACTTGTTAGACATTTTTCAATCGTGCGAGTATTGAAACTTACCTTGGCATACCTCATCTTATCCGGAAGGGAGTCGTCTTTCTTCGGGTGTACCTCCAAGGGGAATCTGCAAAGAAAGGTACAGGAGTGAACTTAACCATAAGGCTACATGATCAGTGAAGTTAACTGGATTCCTGAATCTCGACGCACCCCTGCATACAGTTCCAGGATGGAGAGCCCAATCTTCATAACATTAAGGTGAGATACAGTGAAGGGACATTGGGAGGTCACGAAAGTGGAAGTTGGCCCTTTTCCTTACGGCCAGTTAATTTATCACTTTCACCATTTTAGGCAAATCTTCCTTTGTGCCGGACAGATGAAACTAAAGGGGCAGGTGCAATCACTCATCACTTCACTACGAGTCACGCTGGTGGAGACCGCCGCAGTCCCGCTTCGTTCGGCGCCCCTGTGGAAACCAGGCAAGCGTAACAGTGACATTCTCAATCGATTTGCAATTAATTTGAACCTGATTAATTGCAAAGCCTGGTCCCGATTGGAGGGTATCCCCATGGGCTTTGACAACACAGAGAAAGCATTTCGGTCAGCTCAATTGCTGCTGTATGCATCTGAAGTTCAAATGGGGGAAGAGGTCACCATCCCTGGACAGGTACAACAATTTACAATTCCCCTAAAATTAAGCAAGGACAGAACCTCAAAAACAAGGACGCTTATATAAATTTGAATTATCACCTCCAACAGCAAGGTTTGTCTTTACATCCGTTACCCCTAGTTGACCTAGAACATGACAGCATTCAAATATTGGTAGATAACAGCAACCCTAGAAGTATCACTTTGGGCACAGACACCTTTGTTGGAATGGCGGTTGATGCCCAAAATTATTCTATTGACTTAGGTAATAAGATCATGGGACCAATTCCAAATGACTATTTCAATTGTGATGACAATATCCCTCCGGGAAAGATTTTCACCCTGCAAGGGGGGAATTTCTTGGTGTACTCCTCCTGCCCTTATGGTGGGGAAGAGGTAACCTGCAACATCAGCAATGATGAGGTGGTATTTCAAATCAACAGTGACTACCTCCCATCCTTGAAACCACATGTCCAGGCCAACACCATAACAAGAGATCTCTCCACCCAACTGGAGGATAACGCTGAAATTGCTGAACCCGAGGTCTTTCCAGGTTTTAAGCAGATGGTCGAAGAACTAATCAATCTCGCTGATGCCTGTGAGATCGAGGAGCAAAAGCATAAGCTGAAACAGGTGTTTTTGGATTTCCAGGCAATGTTTGCTGTGGATTCAAATGACTGTGAATGCACTGAGATACATTCAACCTCCATACCTATGGACCCCGAGATGGCTTCAGTGTTTGTGAAGCAATACCGGTTGCCTCTCATGTCTATGGAGTCACTCACTGAGATTATAAAAAATGTAGAACCCTGTGAGATAATTCGTCCAGTCCACAGTACCTTTATCAACCCGGTACTGGGGATACTCAAACCCAATGACCAATGGAGACTTTGGGCAGACCTTAGGGAGTTGAATAAATGGGTCCACATGTCAAGATGGCCCCTTCCCTAAATCAATCATGGACTGGCCCAGATCCAATGGTGAAAGGTGTATACCGCCATTAACCTGACCAATGTTTACTGGACAGTACCCGTGAGTAGGGAAGACCCGTACAAGCTTGCTTTTACCTTCGGGGGGCAGCAATAAACATGGACCCGAACCCCCTTTGGATACATAAACTCTGGCAATTAATTTAACATCTTTCTACATAAGGCCATGCCCGACTTGGGTGAAAGGAGAAACATAGCCTATGTAGATGATGTCTTAATCAAGAGCTCAACTGTGGAGGAACATATAGTTGAAATACGCTATGTTCTGACCCAGTTGCAGAAAGCCAGAGCAAAACTGTCCTTTCAGAAGGCACAGTGGTGTAAAACCTGTGTGAACTTCCTAGGGCATGAAATCACCCCTGAGGGTCTCAGTCCCCAGGCGAAAAAAGTGGACGCATTATGAAAATGAAAAGACCCTACTACTCTGCGAGAACTACAAAGCCGCCTTGGACTCACTAATTATAATAGGAAGTACATAGAGGACTATGCAGAGTTCATGCGACCCTTGGTCCATTTACTAAAGGCCGGGGTCAAGTGGGAGTGGGGTCTGGAACAATCTGAGGCAGTAAAACAACTAAATAGAATACTTTCCCAAGCGCCTTGTTTGGCTTACCCCATAAAGAACAAGGAATTCTTGGCGACAGGGTTCTCAAATACTTGCTTAACAGCAGTATCAAACCAAAAGCATGACAAGGTGAACAAAGTAATCTCGTACATGAGAAAGACTTTGTCCTCTGTGGAGGAAAAATTCAATGACTGCGAAAAGGAACTCCTGGCAACGGTATGGGTGTTGAAGAATTACTGCCCGTTCATCCAGGGGGAGCACATCATTGTCGAGACTCCTCAGCAGCCCTTGAAATATCTCCAAAGTGACCGAATCTGAACAGGGAATGTGAGTAATTCCAGAATTAGTCCTGGATTCTGTACATGCAAGGCTTTCCTGTGGAAGTCAGATATGGCCAAAACAAGAAGAGTCCCCTGGTGCAAGGTTTGTCTCTGACTTGCATGACTGTGCTCAAAAAATGTCTCAAGGATGAAAGTCTAAAGACCAAAGACAACATGGAGGCGTACCTTACTTCCCCGCACAATGTCTATGAGGAAGACACTTGCCAGGGGATACCCACAGTTTATGTGGATGGGTGCTCCTACGATGTTGATAATCACGGGGAAAAATAACTAGTGGCTGGCGATGGGAATGCCTGGCTGAATGAAGCCCCAGAGCCCTCTGCTGGGTACAAAATAGGTCCCCGAAGTAGTCAGGCGGCTGTGAGGATGGCGGTACATCAAGCCATCCTCACAGCCGTGCAACACCAACTCAAAGAACTGGTCATAATCACTGATTCAGGTTATGTCAGGACTGGGTTTGCAGAGCAGCTGATTAATTGGAAAAATCGAAGTATGCTGTGTGCAAATAACAAACCACTCAAGCATGGGAAATTAATCCAAGCAATTGCTGATCTGGTCACCTTGAATGAGATGACCACCTATTGGAAGAAAATCAGAGGTCACTCCAGAATAGAGGGCCCAGACAAAACTGGAAATGAATTGGCGGACCAGTTGGCCAAAACCAGAGACATCCATGGGGATTTCATAGAAACCGAATCCCTGTTGGGGGAAATCCATGTTGCTGCTGTCACCATGTCCCAAACATATGCCCAAAATTAACTCTCAACTGCCCAGTGGAGTAAAGGAACCCCAGATGCTGGTTTGATTAAAGCATAAAAAGAGGACCCAATTATTTGGAAAATGTTATTGACATATTGAAGACCCTGTGAAGTTTCCTCTGACGGAATCCAATTATATCGGGAAAGAGGATCTCTGGGTGTTGATGAAGTTTTCCAAAATTTTCTGAATCCAATACGGTTTGTTGGTACAGAGATCCATATCTGGATGTGCCCAATGGGTGGTACCTACCTCACTCCGAAGCCTGATGTTAAGTCATGCCCATGACATGGCCACTGCTGGTCATAAGGGGTTTCAAACAACTTCAAAAATGTTGCGAGAGGGGGCATACTGGCCACATATGGGTCTGGACCTCGACCTATACTTAAAGGGGTGTCTTGTGTGTGCTCAGTTTCAGCCAAGTTCCCTCACACACCAAGCTCCCCTACAGAAAAGGGGAATGACCCTGCCTTGGTCAGATCTGCAAGTTGAATTAATCGGGACTGTGATTCGCTCCTCTAGTGGAAACAAGTACATTTTGACCGTGACATGCTTGTTTACCAAGTGGGTGGAATGTCTTCCGGACCCAAATTGCAAGGTGGAAACAGCTGCTGCCCTAATGATTAATCACATCTTCTCTTGTTTCGGCCTTCCCCAAAGGATTGAGTTGGACTGAGGAAGTCATTTTACCAGTGAGGTGATGACAAAGATATGGGAGATAACCAGGGTAAAGAGAAAACTTCACTTTGCCTACCGCTTAGCCTTGAGCGAGGGAGTTGAGAGGTACAATAAAACGATTGTGGGCATCTTGAAGAAGTTTGTGGCAGACTCTGGACCTAGTTGGGACATCTGATTACCGTCTGTTCTGATGGCCATCAGGTCCACACCATCTTCTGTGACAAAAATTTCACCATTCAAGCTCATGACTGGACGGAAAATGGTGCTTCCTCAGCATCTGCTCTACAGAACTCAAGAGCAGACCCCGATCAATGCGTCCATGATCCATGAGTACATTGAGAATTTACAAAAACACCTTCAGCACGCTTTTACTTATGCTCAGCAAAATTTAGAAAAGTCGTCAGAGGGGATGAAAACCCACTACGAATGGAGGACCACCAAGAAAGAGTATAAAATAGGAGACAGATTCTATCTGTACAATTCCGAAAGGACCAGACCAAAAAGCAGAAGTTCCTCCTCTCCTGGTGCAGTGCTTTTGAAATTGTCGATAAAATCTCACTTGTTGCCTATAAGATCTGCATCCCTAAAGGAGAACAGACCGAAGAGAAATGGGTTCACATCAATCAGTTGAAAAGCTGTCATCCCAGACAGAACTTGTGACTGATTGAAGAACCCAGTGAGGGTAGAGCCCAGGAACAAATTTGAAGAATAAAGGTAAAGAATGGGAACCCGCAGAAGAAAATCACACATTTACAGGGAGTAGAACAACGTATACTTATTAGGAAGTTACCAAGAGTAATCGTCATTGTCCAAAATTGTGATGTCATGAAATGTGATATGTAACTCATTGTTTTGTTTTCTATTTGGACGTTGATCATACCAGGGCAATGAGTACGGTATGAAATACTTAACCTCTCTTTTATTCTCAGCAGATTAAATAACTCCTTGCCTCTACAGGCCGGAGGTGGAGCTACCGAAAAGGGAGGCGTCCAGGACCAAAACCCAAAATCCAAAAAGAGTGGAGTGCAGACCAGAGCGCCACCCCCTCAGGACAAGGAAAAGAGCGGACATGCTCCCACAGAGATCCCTGGAATGAACCCAGGCCACAAGGAAACAGACACCCCACTCTCTCCTTGCTCTTCTCTCTGTCTCATTGGAATCAAAGATCCAGGAGGGGGGGGTCTGTGGGGTGAGATATAGACCCTGAATGCTAGAAATAAGGAGGCCAGAGTCATTTGTAAATGCACACTGAAGCAAAAGGCCAGCACAGAAATGGTGATGTCAGACATAAGGCCTATTGAACCAAACACAGGCCTAAAATCTAAAGGAAAGAAAGTGGGCCTGAATCAAAAGTGCGAAGATATGCGCAATGCATTCCAGCAAGGAAAAGAAAGACATGTGGCTGACAATCCATGGGGAGCTGCACTTTTACTAAAGGAGACAGCAGTGCATACATTATCTTCAATGTAATACCAGATGGTGCTCCAGCCATTGAAATTCAAATCAAGCTCCTGGCGTTTACCAGAAATAAAAGAGTTTCCTGTTTGTTTTTCCCTCATCCAAATGACAGTATGCAGAGAAAATGCTTCCCAAACTTTCAAAGTTTGAACATGGTTTTCTCATATAACTGCCTTATACATTTGGACAATGCAGACGTGATACTCATGTATTTTAAAACTCTGAAATCGTTATAAGATGTAATAGAAAATGCATTTATGTGTGAGTTTAAAGGGCCATAGCTTGCAGGGTACATGAGCCGGTGAATTCTCCAGATATGAAACTTAACCTCCAAGACCTTTCCTCTGCTGCCCTGAAGGGAGGGTCCTGGGTGTCATCATCAATCAGGGCCATTACTTAAAAATATAAGAAAGAAATACACTGTTTAGATGTAAACCACGGTAAGGACTGATAAGCCCATGTCTGTTCTTTCAGCAGAAGTGACCTTGAGGTCACAATTCCCACATAAGTGTCTATTAAGAGTTGCTATCAGGGCCTCACAGGCCTGGAAGGGGGAAGCGAACATAAACATGTGCCAGGATCTGGCTGGTCACATGCTTAAGGGAAAATGGAACTGAAAGCGAATAAAGAATAAAACTGCAGTTTAAGTGAACTTTTATTAAAGGTGACAGTAACCCCCTTTGAACCATGTAAACCGATTTTTGTGTGATAAACATAACTAAAAGTTATTAATAAAAGTTTGATTTGGGCCTTCCCTTGATTCCGAGTTATTTCAAAGTTGGTGCGAGGGTGATGGACCTAAGCTACATGAGAACTATAAAGTGACATATTTTTCACTAATACAGCTCATGTGTAAATGAAGAAACCCATATATAGGAAGGGTGTTCCGACTTCAGACTAGCATCATCTGATTCGCATTAAAATGTAGTTCTTAAAAATGTATTCACACATGTAATGATTTGAAAAATGAGGGTACTTGCCATGTTGAGAGATTTTTTAGCTTTAAAACATGTCGAGCCCACCTGTCAAAGTGGGATAACAAGGCTTTCTCCTCCCACAGCTGTCATAACTCACTCCCCTCATCTCCTTGTCCTATTAGCACACAGGTGTGAGGTGGGTAGAGAAAACCAGCCATTCCCTTTCACGAGAATCATGACAAGTTTGTGATGTCATTTGCCCTGTAAGTAAACCAGTTTGCATTAGAACTGGACTTTTCCACTCTTTCTGGGAGGCAATCTGCTGCTAAAATCTGACAAGAAACATCCCAGCAGAGAGGCCCAAATCTTGCATTGGAGACAGGAACCAGGAGACATAGAAGCTGACTGGGACCCCTTGGAGGATTCAGAGGAGATCCTTGACTGACCCCCTTGCTGCCCCAGCGGTGCCCTGCTGTTACCTGATGCCCATTCCAAGGCCTCTCCGGTAAGTAAACTATCCCCAAAGCCATAGATTGTGTAGGCCCTGAATTTGTCAAGCATTGTTGTAGTTATTTCCCAATAGAAAATATCCTGTTTGTCTGTGTAGATCCTTAGCATATTTAAATTAAGTAAATCAATGAATTCCCCTTTAGCAATCACGGGCTGGGCCTTGTTGGCAATCGAAACCAACAAGCTCTTCCAAGTGTGTTTTTAGCTGTTATAGACATAACAATTCACCAAAAGAATTAACCCCAAAACCCTGTTTACAAGTGAGTGTGCAGGGTGCAAAATGAGATTCCCCATTGATCCCCTTCATTTTAAATCAGAAGTGTGAAGCCTGGTAGTGCCATTGCATGTGCAGGGTGCAAAACGAAATTGCCCCCTTGACCCCATTATGCTCTGACCAAAACCACAAAGCCCTGCCTGTTCTTTTTAGGTGTGGTAAAAACGAATTTCCCATTGCTTTTCTTTCCCTCCTATTGCATCTGTGATTAGAATCCCAAAACCGATGTTCCCATTGTGTTACCACTCTCTGCAACTGGTCTTCCATTCAGAGGGGTAAAGCCTATTGATGTTTGGAGGGTGGGGGTTACTGGGAGAAAAGTATTATAACCAAATCAGCAATCACTGTGTGTCTTCAATTGTTCTTTTTCTGTATTGGTGGGTGATTTGAAAAGACATTGTGAAGGCATATCTCTGTGTTGGTGCCTTTACTGAAGTCATTTTTGTTCTTGTGTTGCAACAGCACTGATGGCTGATGTTAGTCTTTTGGTCAAATTTGGTTTGAATACATTAATAAATATATATATTCTGACTATTACACCAGCCTGGTTCTTAGTCCATTGTGGCACCGGGTACTTGTTGGGGTTGGGTGTGAGAGTTGTTGGAGGCCTTAACAAATTGGACATTAAAAAAACTAATAATACTTTATTGTATGCCACATTCATTGGGGGGAAAGGAACTCCATGAGTTTAGTGTGACCGCGTAATAAACTATGACAAAGAGAAGCGTGGATAAGGGGTGGAGGGGGGGCGGAGCAAGAGAGAAGGCGCTGCGGTGAAACAGCTCTAAATATTTATAAAGTTAAAGCAAAGCAATGTGCCTTAAGCCTGGGCGATGTGGCCCTAGGGTGTCGCCTGAGATATTAATCAAGTTGGAGCCCAGTGGCTCTGCAGTGCTATGCTTACCCCAGCCAAAAGTGGAATAGAAATTAGATGATCGGAGCCCGGAGGGTTAAGACCCACGATGACAACTGGCCCGTTCAACTCTGGGAGAGAGGGGGAGAGAGAGGAGGGAGGAAGAGAATCGTGGACTAGCTGTGGGGGGAGGTGGAGTGAGAGAGCAGGCGCTGTGTGCGCAATGGCCTTTAATAATGATAATCATGGATCTTGACATAGAGACTGTGAAAGGCATGTGCAAGGATGTCCTGCGTGTCCTATGTCAAGAGAGGGGACTTCCACACAGCGCTAAGGTTAATAAAACTGAGTCGCTGACCAACCTCAAGCTTGGGTGGAAGCGAGGGCAATTGGAGAGAAGACCCGAGGGGACAGGTAAGACCTTGTGCACCCAAATGAAGAAGACCTTCGGGAGGGAGAGTGGAAGATGACGAGGAAGACAGCATGAGTAGTGTTTCTCACAAACCATCCCACTGGGGGGCAAACATGATTTCTCAACACTCTAGGGTATCACAGAGGTCAGGGGCTAGTGCAGCATCCCGCAGATACCAGGCCTCCACATAGTCTCTAAGTGGCCCAATAATAGTCCCAGGTGTTAGAAATGTAGCCTGTTGGAGGAGAGGAAACTAGCACTGGAAGACCAAAAACAACAGAACAAGGTCGCAATGGAGCGGGATAGGTCCACAATAGAGCTCCGCAGACTGGCACTCGATGAGAAGGAGGCCAATAGATCCACCTCTAGTGAAAGCAGCGGTAGTGGCTCAAACCAGAATTCCCGGGATAAACACCAGTGCCACATCCCCAAAGACTTATGAAGTGGGCAAGGATATTTGTTGACTGGTTTGAAGTGCTCAAGCTTGCTTTTCAGTTACAGGAGGTGGATGAGGTACTGTGGGGTACAGCCATGATGAGTCGCTTACCGACGCCAGGAACGTCAGTTAATTCATGAGGAAAGGCTTGTTCATGGGAACATGAAGGTGGTCCTCCTCAGGAAGTTCTGTAAAACCACTGAACAGGATCTCAAGAGCATCAGAGAGCTCAGAAAGAAAAGTGGGCAGACATTTGAAGCATTCACACACTTGTTGAAATACCTGAGCGGGTGAAAAAGGGATGTACAATTCAATTGCATGAAGCATGTATTGAAGAATGGTAAGGTTAACCCACAACAGCATCTTGTGGACAAGACTATCACCGACCCTAGGGAGCTTGCAAAGGCTGCTGACAGGTATGTGAACACTCAAGTCCAGAGAAAGGCTCAGGCGAGCACACATAAACCAGAAGAGAAATCTTCAGACAGAAAAGTTAACAAGGATGGGAAGGACAAACATCCAAACCAATCCTCTTTGAAGTCAGGTCCCCAAAATAATGAAGGGACATCCCACAACTTTAGTTCTGCCATACACACCAAGAAGGAGAGCGCTGGCACCCCTAACACTGGGACATCTATGTTCTCACCACCTAAAGGTTCTTTTTGTGTGTAAGGAGCTGGGCCATACCCAGGCATACCCAAGCAAGCCATAGTGAATGTTGGACTCGTGGAGGAGGCCATCATTAGTGTGGGCCTCCTAGAGGAGGACTTCCCACTAGGTCAGGGAGTGGCCGAATATGGGTTGGTTACACTGAGTGTGAACGGTACCAGGTCTCCAGAAGAGATCCCAGTTCCCAATAATACTCACCTCTATCTAGAACATGTGTATATGAATGGACACAAAACTTCTGCAGTCCATGACACCACAGCCATCCTCATTGCTGTCACCCAGCAGTGGGTACAGCCAGGTCAGTATATTGATGTGCCTGATTGTAGCGTCACTGGGTTTGATGGAAATAGTAAGTGCACCTTTGCGATAGTAGAGTTCAACTGGCGAGGTTAAATGACCCAGCGCCATGTAGCGGTGAAAGACTCCATCCCTGTCCCATTTCTGTTGGGTAATGATCTACCTGATCCCAAGATAGCCTGATCAAGGGCCAAAGATAGCACCAGATTGAACACCCTCAGAGCCTTAGGGCCTGGAGTGCTTTTGAAGGGCTTGTTGGAGAGACCGACATGGCCGGTAGTCCCCAGTCTAGTCAAACAGGCTACTGAATCGCCTACACCTGCGGGAGAGGGGCTGTTAGCCACTGAGGACCATACTTTGGTATCAGGGGCCTCAGTGACTTCAGAGTTGCTTGGCGCAGCGCAGGAACCTGAGTTGGAGGACCAGGTGAGCTCAGATCTGAAGGGCCTTCCCAAGCCGGATGAGTTTGCATCAGATGGGGGTCCAGATCAGACTGATTTCTTTAAAGCCCAGAAAGAGTGTCCCACTCTGGTGGGTCTGTGAAAGCAGGTGGAGGAGCAGGCTATGGGTGAGGCATCTAGCCTGTTCAAAGTTTATTGGGAGGATGGGCTCCTGTACAGTGGGCCAAAAGACTTTGATGGCAAGGGCACCAGAAGGTTGGTGATTCCCCAGTGCCACAGAAAGTTCATTTTGGATTTAGCGGGTCACTTGGGCGTGCTAAGACTGTAAGGGTGTCCTTAAATACGCTCACACCATAATAAACACACCCCCCTAGGGAAATATGGCAAAAATGCAATCTTGTAAGGGTAACAAGTTTAATTTTACAAAATGAGGACGGTAGCAAAGTACTCAGCTGCCTGAACGGTCTTCACCTGTCCATCTTCCATTCCTTCCTGCAAAAGTGGTCTCAAGCAGGGGTTTATATGAGGCCTAGTCCAAGGAAAAATGATTTTCATTCATTCTATCCATATTTTTTCTATTTATTTAAACAATTTCTATTAGTTTTTACAACAACCAATCAACAAAACAAACCCAACAGTGCATGTCATATAACTTCAAGCATTATGTACAATATCATAAAACGTCCCCTGCCTCCCCATTACCCCCCACTTTAACTCGAGCCTACTCCACTTCGTCCTCTGCCGTTGTTGCCTCTTGGAATACCACCCCCTCTATACTCCCGGAAGAATCATGTTCACTTAGGCAGGCCTGTGTGGAAACAGACAGTGTGGCCACTAAGTGTCTCCAGGCCATCAGAGTTCCTGTTTCCTCATCTCCCACCCTATTGACCGCTTTGTTCCATACCGCTGTTTCTGCCTTTGCCCATTTCAGGAGATCGTGCCACCAGACCTCTACTTTTGGCCTATGGTTTTCTTTCCAGCCCATGGCAATTCTGCACTTGGCAAGTATGTAGGCCAAGTCTTTGAGTTTACTCACGTGTTTCAGTTTGCGCGGTCTAGAAAAAAAACCTACTATGCATGCCAACATGGATTCCACATCTAGCGTGATCCCCTTTTCGGTTAAGTGGTGGGCTACTTCTCCCCAGAATTTCCCAATTTCCGTGCATGCCCAGAACATATCTATCATCCCTGCATTCACTTCCCTACACTTGGGACATGTTTGTATTTCTGTGCTCTTGAATCCTGCAATCCTTTGGGGGGTCATGTACGCTCTGTGGGTAACATATAGCTGGATCTGTTGTAGCCTCGCATTCCTAGACACTTTTTTATGGTATTTCTGGACCCTCTCCCAAAACCCATCATTCATGGGTTCCCCGGCTTCCTCTTCCCAATCCCGTCTCAGCTGGGTCACTTCCTTTGCCACCATAGACATCAGCAGTTCATAGATTTGAGAGACCTAACCCCCCCCCCCCCGAGATGTCATACATTTTTTCTATGGCCGTGTCGGGTTGGTCTTCCAGCACTATTTTGGACTATGTCTCTTTCACCCGCCGTACCAATCTGGTGTAGGTAATATACTGCCCTAAGTGTAGACACGTTTCTTCTACCAATACGTTGAATTCCATTATCTTCCCGTCATGCCATACATCCCCTAGCTTTGCAATGCCCACCGGTTACCAGTACGTACGTATTGTTTTCCTCAGTTGCTCGTCCACACCGGTCAATGCCACTAGCGGCACTTGCGGAGAACACAGGGTCGGGTTCTCAATGGCCTGGCAAGCCTTACGCCACATTTTCCATCCTAGTTCTAACATCCTCATGCACCCTTTTAGCTCTGGTTTTGGCAGCCATATCCATTCTTTCAAGAAGAATGGAACACATTCAGATCTCAACAATCTGGACTCGGATGTTGTGTCTTCCGTTAACCACTTAGTCACATATTGTAATTGGCTGGCCAGATAATAGACCTCAAAGTTGGGCAATTTTATGCCCCCTTTTTCATATATGTTCTGCAGTTTCCACAGGGCTATTCTATTCCTAGTATTGTGCCATATGAACCCTCTACATATGCTCTGAAGTTTAGCAAAGAATCGCTTGGGTATCATTTATGGTATATTCCCCAAAAAATCTAACAACCTTGGCAACACTACCTTCTTTAACAGTGCCACCCTCCCTACCATGGCCAGAGGGAGCTTAGCCCAGAACTTCATGCTGTTCTCAGTGTTTGTCACCGCTTTCTCTGTGTTATCTCGGGAGGATAGCTCAGTGGCAACGTGCTCGCCTTGGAAGAAAGACAACATGGAGCAACATGGGTTCGATCCCCGGGTCCGCGCTTAGAAACCTCAGGGTATTAAGCGCGTTATAAATAACCTATCATATCATATGTTTATATTCAGCCTCCACCGTGTGATAGATATCAATCCCCAGGTATCTAAAGGTTGTAGTCTCCCAGGGTATTTTTAATACTGGTAAATTTTCTCACGGAATCCCTTTATATCTCCCCAAGGGGAATATACACAACTTCTTTGGGTGAACCGTAATGCCAGAGAGCAACGCAAATCGCTCCATTATTTCGAAGATATATTGTAGGTTTTCCTCCGGATACCTCAAGTATAACAGCATATCGTCAGCATACATTGATATTAGATGTGCCCCCCCTTTTGTGTGGATTCCTACCTCCTCGTATTGTTGCCTCAGATATATCGCTAGGGGTTCTAGTGCAAGGATAAACAGCATCGGGTACCAAAGGCAACCCTGTCTGGTACCCCTACTGAGTTGCCACCTCTCTGAAATGATTGCTCCCGTCTTCACTCTGGCTAGTCGCGCACTGTACAGTAGTTTCACCCACTTCAGGTACCCAGGCTCTATTCCATATTCTTTGAGGGCTGCCATCAGCCAAGGCCATTTAACAGAATCGAAGGCCTTCACTGCATCTAATGAGACAATTGCAACTTCTTGCGAGTCACCTTCCATTTGCTCTATGACCCGGTGGAGCCTTCTGAGATTGTCAGATATGCTTCTGTGTGGAACATATCCGGTCTGGTCAGGATGTATGAGTTTGTTAATAACCTTTCTCAGTCTGTTTGCCAGCACAGCCGTGAGTGTCTTGCTATCCTGGTTCAGCATAGATAGCGGTCTATATGACCCGCAGACTGTGCTCGGCTTGTTAGGTTTGAGAAGCGGGATAATAGTTGCCTCTCTCAGGGATTTCGGCAGCGTCCCTATTTCCCACGCTTCATACAACATTTTCAGTAGTGGGGGGAGCTCCTCCATCTTATATATTTTGTAGAACTCACTGGGGAGTCCATCCGTTCCCAGGGCCTTACTAGTGGTAATAGCTTAATTACTGCCTCTAGTTCCTCTAATGTGATTGGGGCCTCTAGACTCTCTCTCTTCAGTACTCAGTTTAGGTAGGCCAATATCTTCTAATATTTCCATCATCTCGCTCTGTTCACTTCCTTCAACGTTTCTATACAGTTGTTGGTGGAACTCAAGGAACCCCCTGTTCACGCCCTCTTGGGTGTCTAGTATTTGTCCATTCTCCCCTTTATTGCTCTGATCGTTGGTCTCAGTGTCTAATTTTTATATAACCATGCTAGCAAACTCGCTGGCTTGTCACTCAAGGGAGTCATCTCCTCTCCGCATAATTGCCTCTAATTTCGCCTCTGCCTTTTGCAACTCCTGCGTTATGCCTCCTTGTAACCCCTTGGATTTGGATATAGCCGCTCCCCTCACCACCACCAAATGTCTCCTATAGAGTGCCAGCCGATTCTACACTTCCGGTGTTATTTTCGAAGTATTCTACAATTTCCTCTCTCAGGTCCTCCCTGAACACTGTGTCTTTCAGTGCTTCGGCTCTAAGCCACCACATTGGGATCATATCCCTAGGAGGCGAGTATTGCCATGTTAAGATCAATGGCAAGTAGTCTGAGAGGACCCCCGCTTTGTATTCCAACCGCACCAGCTCCACCATCAACTCCGGAGTAGCAAACATATAATCTAGCCGTGTGTACAGGTGTTGTGGGGCTGAGTAATGAGAATAATGTCTTTCATGTGGATGGTGTAGCCTCCATATATCTTCCAGATGAAAATCTCCCAACAGGGTACTCAAGGTTTTGGCTGCAGGGGTAGGTTTGTCTTTTTCCTGTCTGATCTGTCCACCCTGGGTTCTAGCGTGCAATTAAAGTCACCTCCTCATAGCAGCGCACTCCCAAGGTATGGGCTGACTTTACTATATAAGGTCTTGAAGTAGGCTACAATATCTTGGTTCGGGGCATATGTATTAATGACACAAAACTCTCTATTTTCTATCAATCCCTGTATCGCCACCATCCTCCCATCTAATTCCACGGTGGACTGTAATAGCTGAAAGGGGACATGCGGTGCTATCCAAGTGATCACCCCTCGAGCGTATGCAGAATACGTTGCCCGAATAGTAGTCCCCTTCCATTTCTTCTTTATCACATCCTGTTTTTCTTTTGTGAGGTGCGTTTCTTGTAATAGGGCACTATCTATCTTCTGCCTCTCTAGGTACATCATGATCTTGTTCCTCTTCAAGTAGCTATTGAACCCCCTGACATTCCAGGTTACTATCCTAAGGTCTCCCATCTCTCAACAATACCCAATCCCGCCTCTGTCCTTCCTTGTCTTCTGCACCATGCACAGTAGCGTGTGGGTGTAAGCTTGTTCCCTGCCCCCAACTACCTCCCCCACACACCCATCATACTCCCCCAACCCCCCCGAACTCCAACTGCTGCCTTCCCCCACCCTCCTTCCAACTTCCCCAAACTGTTGCCCAGCTCCATCCCTGGATCTCAGGCTACCCCGCATCTAGCCCTTCTCTCGGTATAACCGATACTCGGTACTCTGCAGGGGGATACCTCTGTAAATGTATCCCAACTAAACTACCTCTAGGAGGATTGGTAGTGTGTTTCCTGGTATTACCTCCTGCTTAGCGCTGACAGCATGTCGTAGTGTAGGCTCCATACTCTGAACCAACAATCCCATTTGCAATCCGCTATAATCTAGTCCCAATGTCGACATGTCTGACGTGCTTATCACTTTGTGTGGCCATCTAATGTCTCTGTGCAATGTCTACAAGGCTCCGGTTCACATCTCTGTCTCACTCCCCTTCTGATCTGCCGCTCCCATCGGAAAATTCCGCAAGTCCAGCCATGTCGTCAAATCCTCTGGCGAATCAAAGAATAGAGCTTTGTTCTTTAGGAGCACCTTCATTTTTGCCGGGTATAGCAGCATGTATCTATATCCTGCCTCACGCATCCTCCTCTTCACCGCCACATAATTCAGGTGTTGCCTCTGTGCCATGAGTGTATAGTCCGGGTATACGGTGACAGTTGCTGATGCTCTGCTTATTGTTCCTCCCTTACGGAATTGTTCCAGGACCTTCTCTCTGTCTTTATAATTCTGGATCTTTGCAATAATCTGCCGCGGTAGGGCTCCTGGTGGTGGTTTTCTTGTCAGGGCTCTGTGTGATCTTTCTACTGTGAACCCTTGGCTTAGTGCTCCGCCCGTTATTTCCTGCAGCAACATGTTTTTGATGTAGTTCGTCGGGTCCAATCCCTCTTCCCCTTCCGGAAGCCCCACAATGCACACATTATTTCTACGAGCCCTCCCTTCCGCTTCTTCAGCTTTATTTTCAAGGTTCTGCACCTGTTGCTGCAACACGTGGATGTCCGTTGTGTTGGTCTTGCATGAGCTTGTATTGTCTTTCACTTCTTTTTCCAGGGTGCCTGTGCGCTCGGCCAGTGCACGTACATCTTGCCGCAGTAAATTTACATCAATACTCACAGTGTCAATTTTAGATTCCAGAGGAGACCTCAGGTCTGAAATGGCTGTGTCCATCCTACTTCCCATCAATACTTTCAGTACCGATATGGCGTCCAGTATCTGTTGGCTGTTGAGCGCCATCCTATCATGTTCTTTAGAGCTTTGTTCCTTCCCACTGGCCCCTTTTGTGGCCTGCAGGGATTTAGCATACTCCTCAATGGTGGATTGTTTTCCCCTGACTTTGGGCAATTTGGACGTCATATCCCTTTTGTGAGGGGGCTACCAGCGAGAAAATGCCTTTGACCTCAGTTTGCTCTGTCATGTAGTTCCCTTGGGATGTATTCCTTGGTGTTTCTCCAGGCTTGTTCACTGCTTCTCATGTGGTGTGTCCACAACTGTTCAATTTCAGCCCTTGCACTGCGTTTGCTCGGTCGCTGCGAAGTGTCCCTTTGAGCTTCTGGGCCTTGCCGGCTCCCTTTTAGTTACAGCCTCCTGCAGCCGGCATGCCAGCATCTCACACGGGCCTCATGCGCCCAGCGCCAAGTGTTCTAAAAATTGTTATGGGCACTAAGCATACTTGTACCAGGAAGTCTATCCACTGCATATGCCCCTTAAATTACACATGGTACGTGTGCCAGCACTCCTCTTTGTGCTCCAAGGTCAATTCAATGCAGCCGCTCCACTCCGGGTAAACACTGTGAGATACTTATGTATCTCGTTACTGTGCATGCGTCAATTACAAAGCAGAGCGTTCAATCACTCGTCCACTCACACCGGCCCCCGAGACCAAGGCAACAATGTATCTTTGTTCAGGCACTGTCTCATCATCGCGCCTGCCGTGTCACAGCTTCGGTCCGCTTCCGCAGCTGTTCAGGCTCTCACTCTGAGTCCCAAGCAATTTGTTTCTCCTGCGGGTGGTACCTTCCTCGTGCTCAACACCAGCCTCAATCATGCACACCCAGCTTTCGCGGCCAACGCCGTACCTTGTTCACGGCACCCCTGTTAGAAGTTACATGGAGTTCCATGATGGAGCACTGAATTCGGCCGCACTCACAGTTACTCCTTTGTCTGCCAGGCGGTGGCCATCTTTTCCGCACGGCAACAGGGAACTCAGGGATCTTCTCCAGCTGTCTGCAACGAAGCCGCTCTCCAGATCAGCACCACATTTTATCTCAACATGCCCGAGGCTTCATGCACATGATCCTTTAATCTTGAAACGATTGCAGCAGTTTCCACACGGTTTTCTCGAGGATAATGTAAGGATCCGCAGGAGCTTCAGGGAAGACACGTCCTCCTACATGGCTCCTTAACCACGCCCCTCCATTCCATCCATATTTCACTCGTCCTGCTAACATTATCTGGGTCCTGTAGTTTCCTCCACACTTAATACTTATAATTGATTCCATTCTGCATTTTACCACCCAAAACATGTGAGTCCTATTTTAACATGCATGATGGACAGAGGACCCCTGGGGAGCCAGTTTGCACTGGCCATAGTGACAAACACCACACACTAAGCATGTGGTCTATTTTGAATCCCACAGGCCACATTCAGGTAATCTTTTCATGATCAGAACTTCATGTTCTCCCCCTTAACCACGCACCACTGCCGCCCCTGTGTGCCTCCGTCCAGTCTTATGGTCAATTATTGATGACCCATCAACATATAGCATATCTCCTTCCATCAATGCACTGTCTCTAGCTTTAGATTTACCCTCCTCTTAACCCTCATATATAGCACAATCATGTGTTTTCAGGTCATCATCAGTGGATGCCTCTGTCAAAAATGTGTCAGGATTCACCGCCCTACACCTTACTATATGAATATGAGGTTTCGATATTATAATCTCATATGCAGAGGATCTCTGAGTCATCAAGGTTCGATTTAAAACTTTACAAAATGGCGAATAGTGAATGTTCCACAAACAAGGTAACAGAGCACCCCATGACAAACATGGAACTTTTCTCTATCGCAAATGCAGCCACTGCGAGTTCTTGTTCACGTGCGAACTGTGCCTGCATGACTGAGTCGAGTGTCCCACTATAATAAGCCAATGGTTTGTGGCCCATTGTGCTCTTTTGAGTCAATACTGTGGTCATGGTATCCATCAGAGTGGGAAAATAAATAAAACTCCTGTATATAATCCAGAGTTGCTAAAACAGGGGAAGTGCAAATAGCTTATTTCAAGTCCTCAAATTGTCTATCATTTCTTCAGTCTATTCCAATGGACTGTTTTGTGTCTTCTGTCCTTCTCTTAGACTTTGTAACAGTCGCCTTGTGTAGGCTGCGTAGTCTAGGATCCATGCCCTACAATCCATATAAATAAAAATGTAAATGTTCATTTGTTCAAAATCTTAAATCTCTGAAAGTTCTTCACTGATTGCTTTGAAATTTTGACACAATGTTGTGTTCGAATAGGTGCGTGTTTTTATATACCTACTATACATAGATGTCACACCTGTGACAGCTAAAAACATGCTTTTTCTGAAAAACTGCACCATCTGTTGGACCTAGAAGCAACACAAGCTATTTTAAATATTTTACTGAAAAACAGCACCATCTGTTGGACGTAAAAGCAGCTTCAGATCTGCTTCGTTCTCAACAGAATGAACGCAACAGGCTGAGAGTGGCTGAAAGACGTCAACAAGAAACATCAGATCAGCGTCAAACACAACTCTGTGCTCAGCAATCACGTGATTACAATCGCCTTTCATTCCGGTAAAACCCAAAATCTTAAATCTCTGGAGGTTCTTCCCAGATTGCTTTGAAATTTTGACACAACGTTGCATTCGAATAGGCGCGTGTTTTTATATACCTACTATACAGAGATGTCACAACTGTTACAGGTAAAAACATGCTTTTTCTGAAAAACAGTGCCAACTGTTGGACGTAAAAGCAACACACGCTATACTAAATATTTTACTGAAAAACAGCGCCATCTGTTGGACATAAAAGCAGCTTCAGATCTGCTTTGTTCTCAACAGAATGAACGCGACAGGCTGAGAGTGGCTGAAAGACATCAACGAGAAACAGCAGATCAGCATCAAACACGATTCCATGCTCAGCAATCACGCGATTACAATCACCTTGCATTCTGGTACAACCCTGCTGATGATTATAGTTTGATCCGGCATGTTCTCATCGGCACCATGACTGAAGTGTGTCCTTATTGCAAGGCTCTGAAATTTAATGGAGAAACGAAAGGAATATGTTGCGCTGCCAGGAAAATTAAACTGCCTCAACTTGGAGAGCCGCCAGAGCCATTAAAAACTTTGCTTGCCGGATATACCGCTGAATCAAAGCATTTCCTATCTAACATCAGGAAATACAACTCATGCTTCCAAATGACGTTGTTCGATGCAGAAATTGTAACAGCTCAATTCATGCCAACTTGCTTTTGTAATCACCATCAACAAAGCTCAAGCCCAATCGTTAGAATTGTGCGGTTTAGTTCTAAACATGGATTGCTTTTCACATGGACAATTATATGTTGGGTGTTCTACAGTCGGCATATCTGCACAGACAATAGAACAACAAAAAATATTGTATACGCACAAGCATTGTGAAATTAAACATATTAGAAACGTGCGCTTTCTCTTTTCTTTCTTTTCCATTTAACCAGACTGAGCCACAGCAACGCGTGGCTGGGGACAGCTAGTAATTACATAAGCCCAAAAACTGATGCATTTTCTTGACAGTACTGGGCCTAGGGGTGGCGCGTACTGCTGCCACCCTATCTGGTAGTATTTGTTTCCTGTTTGCAGAGATACATTGCCCCAAATATGGTACCTCCTGTTGGCAATATTGTAGCTTCTTTTTATCTGCCTTGTACCCTTTGTGAGCCAGCATTTGCAATAATGCAATAGAATCCCTCCTTCACTGCTGTACATTTTCACTACATACCAGCAGATCATCCACATACTAGATGATCATGCTAGGCGCCTGAATATTTCCCAAGTTGCCATTCAGCACTCTATTGAAAATACTCAGACTTTCACAGTACCCTTGAGGCAATCTCATGTGCTTGAAGCGCTGTTGACCATGCGTAAATGCAGTGAGATACCATGAATCAGGGTGGAGTGGGATTGAGAAGAACGCATTCTTCAGATCCATCACTGTGAAGTACGTCACTGTCTTGGGAATGCTACATAGGATAATCGCAGGATTCGGAACTACTGGAAACTCTTCCTGCACCACGTCATTAAGAGGATGTAGATCCTGGATCATCCTCCATTTACCCCCTGTTGCTTTCTTGACTGGGTATATGGCCGTATTACACAGGGATATTAATGGCACGATGATCCCTTGCTCTAATAGATCCTGAATAGTGCCTTTTATCCATGGAACTCCATGGACTACTAACTCCCTTGCCATTGCATTGATTATTACCATTGCTCAAGCTGCACACATCGCCGGAGTGGAACACACTACCCAGTAATCTATGAATGATATAGTTACATTTAGTTTGCTCTACAGATCCCTACCCAACAAGTAAACAGGGGAACTCTCTGAATATAACAAGGGGGTTTGTACTACCTTTCCTCCCACTTATATATCTAGCTCCTCAGTGTATGGAACTGTAGAAATAGCACCAGAGAATCCCTGCATGCCAATAGTTCTACCTGATAATGGATAGTTCCCCTCCATACTGCATGATTTAGTTGTACCTGAATCTACATAAATATAATTTGCTTGTTTCCTATTTCCGCCTCCAACAAGGGCTCCTCTTTCAGGGTGTGCGGTTGTCAATAGGATTGGACACACGAGTGCTCTGTGTGGGCTGTCCTAATCAGAATATGTATTTGTCCTGTGGAATGAAAAAGGGGCACCCTCCACCATTGTAATTCCTTGGAACGGGGCACCCCTTCCCCTGCCATCATGTTAAACTGTGTTCCCTTACCCTGCTGCGATTGTTGCCCATGTTGCCCTTGCCTGTCAGCCCCATAAGGGAACTGATTATGACCGCTCTCCCAAATTACGGGTGTCCCATTCCTTGAGACCCTTGGAATACCTGCCCTCGAGGTGATGGCCCATAATCCCATCCCAGGCCTGTTCCTTTATTCCCTTGCAAAATGCCCCCATCTCCAGCAATACCAGCACTGTGATGTTCCCAATCCTCCTCCCCAGGCCCCTATCCCCCCAAAGCCTCCTGCCCTTGCTCCTCGAAATCCCCCTCTTCACCTTGGTGCTCCGCCATACTGCCACTGTGGGTTGGGGTACTGTCCACCCTCACCCCATTGTCCATGTCCCCCTTCGGCCCATAGTGCTGCAATTGTGGCATTCACAATCTGTTGAATATCTCCTGTCCTTTCCCCCTAATCTGGTGTCGTCACCGGTGCTTGGATGACAACCTGATTTAGTTTCTTTTCTGCTAGTTTTGCCTCGTACGTTTGCCACTTCTGGGCGGTCTCCCTGTCCTGATCCTTGATTCTCTTACAATGGTGGACTATTATACTTTGTATCTCTGCCCACCCTTTAGCGTCAACTCAATTTTATCTAGTGCCTTCTGGACCTCTTTTGGTAATCCCCTCTATATGATTAAGTAGATAAATGGTACTGAATGGTCCCTTTGTCCTCCTGTCTCAACTCTCCACATTTCCTGTAACTTAAGAATAAACCTAACTAGGTCCTTATTATCACCCATTGTGCACTGCATTAAATAATGTAAGTCAGGGGTATCTATCTGGGTACATCTTTCGTAGAGCATCCCATACCCTTGACCTTACTTCATTAAAGGCTGCTCCATCATGTTGGTTATTTGTAAGAATTATCCCAGGGTACCCAGTCCTTACCCAAATGTCCCCAGCCTGGTCTTCAACTATGGCGACCAATAAACTCTTAAGGTCTCCTAGTGCTAAGGCTATTCCTGCTGTTTGTTTCTCCAATTCATAGATTCATTTACTGGCTCCGGCTGTAAACTGGGGGAGAGCTTTAATCAAATTATTTTTGGCAGTTTGAGGCCATGGCACATACTGCGTTATTCCTACTCATTTATGTATAAGAGGCATCTGCATGTCTATTTTGTTTTCAACCCCTTTTTTAGTATTTTTCTGATCTTGTACTACCACCATTAAATCTGGCCGATTTCTCGGTCTATCCCTTCCTCCTACCTCTTGTGGCGGGCATGTGTTTCTCGCCTTCTCCTCTCCTCAATCTCTTTCTTTCCCTGCCTCTTTATTATTCCTGCCACCTTGATCGTCCCATTAATTTTCCCTCGCTGGTTCGACTTCTTGTCCCAGAACTGCCCATACCCTCTCCCCATCATCTTTTTCGAAACAAACATTTCTTCTTGCCCCAGGGTTGAATCTAACCAAAGAATCTCCTGACTTCCAATCCCCTATTTTCTGCACCGGTACCCTTATTTCTGGTGGTACTTCTCCTGGTTCTTTTAACCTGACCAACCTTTCCTGCAATGCTCTTAATTCGTTTATATCTGCTTGTGAACTCCCTGGGTACACTGACGCTACAGGCATGTCAGCGCTTCTGGATGGGTTAAATGGAGATGGAAGTGCAAAAGCTCTTGAGCGCCCCCCAATCGCTGATCCTGATGATACTGTTGTCAACAATTTCTCTACCACTGGATGCTTATAGACTGGATTTGTATACCCTACTGCAGGTTTAGGCGTTACAGGGATATCGCCTTACATTGGATCTTTTTTTTATCTTCCTGATCTTCCATATCCTCTAATAATAGCCAGAGATCTAAAATCTCTTTTCTTTTTTTAAACTTCTTTCCCTTATAGTCTGCTGATAAAAAGATTGTATTTTATTATAGCCTGTGTCTGTTATGGGAGCCCTGCTCTGGCCAGGAGCAGGCCACCCCCCCTTCCTTTGTTTCTAACACCCATTGCCTATGATATTTTCTATCCTGTCACAGTACAGTGGCAGGGCCCTATGCATGTGTCTTATTGGGATTTCTTCCCCATACTAATATTGCACGCCCCTTATGCTTCACTTAGACCTTACTGCTATGCTGCGCATGCTGCTGCTTGTTACACAAAAATACAGATCAACCTACTTTTTCACCCCACCCCTTTTTTTCCCATTCTTCAACACACTCATCCACCTTCCTTCCTTTTTTATCACAAAATACAGCAAGAGAAAATATACACAAATAATTGACTAAAATCCAGGCCCATTCCTTATACCAAGCCACTACTTATCTTTTCCTTATAGCCTCATAGTACCCCCTTCTCAGCTGTTTTACATTCTGAGGATCCCATTGCTTTTATCATTATAAAATAATTCTGTATGGAACTACCATCTCAACCTACTATAGCTGAGGATCCTTTACCTCCCAGTCTTTATACGCTCAGGCTCCCTTTCTTCCCAGTCTTTACACGCTGAGGCTCCATTATAAAAAGTAGAAAAACAGAAATACGTGACAATTTCAATACATAGCCTACCTCCTATCCAATCTATACCTTAACACATCACCTGCAATCCCCTCCAATCTATACCGTAACACATCACCAAAGGTCCTATTTAATCAATGTCATTGACCTCGCACTTCATCCATTCACACCTCACATACTGTCATACACACATCCCCTTCTTGTTATCTCTTGTCTACTAACTATGCAGATGTCACCCGGGTCCTCTTAAAACTCTCAGGCACATACTCCCAGGATTCACAGGCCATTAATACAATTTATTCCACCATTCAGTCTTGATGGTAGCGAACTCCATGGCCCTCAATGCAAAGAAAACTGAGCTTCATGTTAAAGAAACAGGCCCCAGATTATGCCAACTTCTCCATCGCTAATACTACCATCCCGTTCGCCAAGAGTGTGAAAACTTTAGGTTTTACGTTGGATACAGAACTTTCCATGAGACAGCATGTCACCAAGACGCGTGCATCCAGTGGTCTCGCTAACAAATTGCTCTGCCATATTCGCCCTTTTCTCTCACAGAAAAACATGTCCTTGCTAGCCTCAGCTTTCGTCAACTCACACATTGACTACTGCAATAGGTTGCTGGTCGGCACCGTTCAAGCAAACATTTCTGCCCTCCAAGTGACCCATAATGGGGCAGTAAGAGCAGTTCTGGGTCTCCCCAGATGGGATCATATCTCTGAGGCAAGAAGAGAACTGCACTGGCTGCCCATGAGGCAATGTCTTTCGCATAAGATCTTGACCTTAACCTACAAATGCCTGGCCCACGAAGCTCCCCTCTATCTTATAGAGCGTCTGAAGCCCTACTTGCCTTCACGCTCCCTTAGGTCTCAGGACCAGGCAAAACCTGTTCAGCTAAGTTTCAGGCTTGCTAGATCCATCTCCCCTGATCTCAAAAAAACCCAAACAATGCCTGCATTTAAAAAAAGGCTAAAGACCTACCTATTCAATGTGTCCTCATCTAAGCCTCCGCGACCCCCGCCACGCTGACTGCTACTGGCCTGTTGTCCTGTCTTGTTCATTTTTTGTGTGACCTGAGGCCCTTGGGCGAGCTGGCGCGTTCCCAAAAATTTAAACAAATTTGCGTTTTCACCCGAGTTTCCTCCGTTTCGGGGTCCAATGCCGGCCTGTCCTTCTCTCTGGAGCCACGCCCTGCTTCAGAGAGGATTTCTATTAAAATTGCTCCTTATAAAACCGCTCACGAAAGACGTGTTTTTTTATTTGGGGGGCCAGTCGCTGTAGGTGGACGTGGCTCTTTTTCCTGGAGAGGTGGCCTGGAGATTTTCCGCAAAGTAGGGGGGAACTGAGATCATGTCGTGATAGTAACCGCTTGTAGGGGTGTCCTTAATTACGCTCACACCAAAATGAATACACACCTATAGGGAAATATGGCAAACATGTGATCTTGTAAGGATAACAAGTTTAATTTTACAAAATGAGGACGGTAGCAAAGTACTCAGCTGTCTGAACGGTCTTCTCCTGTCCCTCTCCCCATTCCTTCCTGCCAAAGTGGTCTCAAGCAGGGCTTTATATAGGCCTGGCTTGCCATGTTGATGTCACTTCTAGTTGGATCATGACTTTGACCAAATCCGTCCTTCTTCCATAATAGGAATGCTCCAAAGCCTTCTTTCTTCATTGTCAGGAGTTTTGTCAGGGCATACTGTTTTACATTTTGCTAGCTATGAAAAAACACACTGTAGCTCATGCTTTCCTCCATTTTGCCAACTATGCAAAAACAAACTGCAGTACTGCAGACTTTTACAAACTTTGAAGCCTAGTCCAAGGAAAAACTAAACATTTGTATGTATAAACAATTGTCATTCATTCTATCCATATTTCACTCCTCCTGCTAACGTTATCTGGGTCCTGTAGTTTCCTCCACATTTAATACTTATAATTGATCCCATTCTGCATTTTACCACACAAAACATGTGAGTCCTATTTTTAAAGCGCATGGACCCTTGACGGACAGTGGACACCTGGTGAGTCAGTTCGCGCTGGCCAAAGTGACGAACACTGCACACTAAGCCTGTAGTCTATTTTCAATCCCAGAGGCCACATTCCATCTGGGGAGGAGGGGGAGCTTGACTCACTACAGCACTAGTTAAGCTTTTAAAAATGCCTGGGCCCTGACATTACAAATCTTTCCAACTAATAGTTAATTGTGCCTTATATTTAGACAATAGCTACCTTCTTCACTGCTTGCCTATGTCTGTGTATATGATTATTTTTGAAAGAGAGAGCCTTCCCAGTGCCCCTCCTCCCCCCTAGTCCATTATAGCACCTTAAAGAGGTCTTGCCTAACTCTAAAGAGCTTGGGGGTTCGGGAGGACCCTGGTTCTTTCCCAACAAGACATCAGACCAGTTGTCTGTGCACTTTTACTGGCCGCAGTTTGGCATAAACGTTAAGGAATGTTCCCCGTTGTGCCTGACTTATCAATCTTCTGGCAAGTCAGGTGGTGCCACACAGGCCACCTAATTCCACTACCAATTGTTTGACAGCCTTTTGAGAGAATATGCATGGATATTGTGGGTCCTTTCATCCTCAAACCAGCTCAGGGAACAGATACACTTTGCTGGTGGCAGAACATTCCACAAGGTAGCGTGATGCTGTCCCTCTGAGGACCATCAAAGTCCCTGTGGTTGCGAAGGCTCTGACTGGTATATTCTCCCCTGTTGGATTCCCAAAGGAAGTCCTTTCTGACAGTGGATAAAACTTCATATCAGCATATATAAAGGCTATGTGGGAAGAGTGTGGAGTCACCAACCAGTCCCCTACATCCTTGTACCCACAAACAAATGGGCATTGTAGAGGAGAGTTAGACACCTTCTCTCTGGTCTCCGCCCCCTTAGCACCATCCCATTGGAATGACAGATGAAGACCCACAAGTGGGAACCTGTGTACTAATCCCTGCAATATTCCAATATCACGTTGAGTATATGAGAGACGATATGCACTCAGGCAACCATTTAGAGTGTAACCACATGTTGATATAATGGAGGAATGTTACCAAGAAGGATGCCCTTTGCCGAGCTGTCGAAATGCAGCCATAAACATAATGGATGTACATTAAAACCAAGTTTAATGGCAACGAAATAACGTCATAAAGAAGATCTAAGAACCTTTGCTGAAACAATATGAAATACTTAAGGATGAAGATGTAACTGGAGTACTAAGAGAAACATGTACCCAATGATACAGTAATCATAAATGCAAAGAAGAATGAAGTGACTCACCGGTCAATAACTGTAAATACGCCATAATGCTAGGAAAAAAGAACATATAGAAGCTTGCTTATAGAGGTATTTATTCAATTTTCAGGATGACCATTAGAAGAAGATGGACGACGAGCAGATCATGTGCGAAGGACATATTTCTCAAAATTAGGAGGAACAGGAACATTTACAGATGCCAAGTATTGGACAATTAAAAGTGTATAAAGTTTATATGGGATAGAGTGAGCAAGTCTCTAAAGGCCAAGAGGAGCAACTGCACCCAGTATTATTGAATCAAATAGTGTTACATACACTGTTGAAATGGACAAATTCGTGGTCTCTTAACACGTGATGAAGAGCTTGCAAACACACGCTATTCATTCAGCTTGAAACTAAGATAATGGTGTGCCTATACTCCCTTGAATATTCCAAGACAGTGCAGACTGGCAAGGCCAATATTCAAACAGAGGACACTGGCATGAGGCCTGCCAATGAGAGAGGGTAGACTATTTGGAAAAACAAAGGGAGAGCTGAAGTATCTCAAAGCACCTGGGTTTTGTTTCTATGTACATGTTTCTATAGAGTGGAATAAGGAATAAGGTTGGATTTGGGTTGCCAACCAATCAGAAGAGCCTGCCATGCACTTTTAAATACAATGTTGCAAAGTACTATTCCGCTGCCATATTCTTGGCTTTAATCAGTGACTACATATATAGAAGTTGTTCAGGGCATTTCCTACAGACAAGGGGCCGCCAATGTGAGACTGACACCCATGCATTCTATATGTAGACATGTTCCCCTAATCCAATGCCACCCCTCAATATGGTTTTGTAATATGCCACATAGGATGGCATCATAGATGATGCACCAAGCATTATATAAACTAAGTATAATCAAGAAGTGTTGTGATCCTGGATACATTGATTTGATGAATAACGATTAACCTTGCTTTCCTTCATTGGGATAAAATAAGTATTTTACCATCTTCTTTGAGTCTGTCCGGTTATTTGGTCTGAGACATTTTAATGGTAATTGTATCTAGCTCAAAGACGCTTAAAGGTGCTAGAGCACAGCTTGTTGAGTGGTTCAACAAGATCCTGAAAGGCATGATAGGTGGCTTGGAAGAGCAACTGAGGAGACAATTGGATATTCTCCTCCCATGCTTTGTGTTCGCCTACAGGGAGGTGCCACAAAACGGAGTAGGGTTTAGCCCCTTTGAGCTTCTGTTTGGACACCCTGCATAAGGTCCCCTCAGTCTAATTAAAGAGGGATGGGAAGGCAACCCCTCAACCCTACACGAGATTTGGTAGTCTATGTACTTGGCCTTCGATCTAGAATGGCAAAGTACATCGAACAGTCGACCAAAGACCTAAAGGCCAGTCAGGAGCTGAGGAAGCACTAGCATGACCAGAAGGCCACAGTGACAGTCTATTCGCCAGGCCAGTGGGTGTGGATTATGGAGCCAGTCAAACCCAGTGCCTGTCAGGACAAGTGGACTGGGCCTCACTGTGTGCTGGAAAAAGTCAGTTAGGTGAATTATCTCATGATGTGAAAGGACCTAAACAGATTTGCTGCATCTTTCCGGTCAACCGTCTAAAACCTGATTATAGCTGGGATGTCTTGGTCATGGGACTGGTGACTGATAGAGAGACTGAGGATGTGACCCATCCCCTCCCAGACCTCCTGCACACTGAAGCCACAGTTGGGTTAGTTGAAGGAGTCAACCTTGCAATGAACCTGTCAGAACAGCAACTGACAGACTGTCGACGTTTCCTGGGAAAGTTTGCTTGTCTGTTTTTTTAGCTGACTCCAGGTCACGCAGATTGGTACACCCATAATGTGGACACTCGAAGCAGTAAGCCGGTGATGAGTAGGATTCCCCTGATGTCTGATAAGGTCAGGGACACCATCAAGGAGGACGTTTCCAAGATGCTGTCCCTAGGAGTGATAGAGCCATCCCACAGCCCATGGGTTAGCCGAGTGGTACTAGTGCCTACAAAGACTAGTGGTGGGAAGGCTGAAGTATGCTTTTGTATAGAATACAGGGGGCTCAATTCTGTCACAAAGACAGATGCTCACCGCATTCCTCTGGCAGATTAGCTCATTGACAAGCTCAGCGCTGCCAGTACTTTGACCTCACAGCAGGGTACTGGCAGGTCGGCTTGACAGGAGAGATCAACATTCTCAACCCCAGAAGGACATTATCAGTTTACTGTGATGCCCTTCGGATTCAAGAATGCCCCTACCACTTTTCAGCAGATGGCTAACCAGGCATTGTCTGGGCTGGAAAACCTCAGTGTCGCCTATTTAGACGACATTGCTGTGTTCAGCCACACCTGGGAGGATCACATATCCCACCTGAAACACATGCTTAAGGTGCTGCAGAATGCAGGCCTGACTGTCAAGGCTACAAAGTGCCAGATACCACAGGGCACAGTGACTTGCCTATGCCACCTGGCCTGTGGTTGTACAAAATAACCTCTCAAAGCAAAGGTACAGGCTGTGAAGGATTGGGAAATCCCCACACACAGAAGCAGGTGAGAGCCTTTCTAAGTCTCACCGGGTAGTACCAGTCATTCATCAAGGGATATGGGACCATTGCCATGACCCTGAATGGTGTAACGTCCATGAAAATGCCAAAGAAGGTAACTCAGACCCCAGACTGTCAAACCTTCTATCAGGATTTAAAGGATGGATTGTGCACGGCCTCAGTTCTGAAAATTCCAGATTATTGTCAGGAGTTCATTATCCGGACAGACGCCTGTTATTTTGGGAGTGGAGCAGTGTTAGCTCAGCTGAACTCTCATGGGGTAGAGCAAAATGTCGCCTACATTAGCAGGCAATTGACAAAAATGCAAAGGAACCGGGCTGTCATTTGAAAAGAGGCTTACGTGGATGTGTGGGCCCTAAGGAAGCTGAAACCCTACATCTTTGTGTCACACTTTAATATCCAGACAGACCACCGGACTCTTCAATAGTTAATGGTCATGCAAGGGGAGAACCCTAAGCTTTTGCATTGTGCCATATCCCTACAGGGATTAGATATGGACATCCAGCACAAGCCAAGCTCTCAGCATGGAACTGCAGATGGCCTTAGCTGGTACGTTCACCTTGATGATGAATCAGACCCTCAGTAGGGTGGTGGTTCACATGTTGAGGCTATGGGGCATGTGAGGAATTAGAACATCCCTACGGTGGGTGTGCACTCATCGGGACCTTTTGTCATTTTAAATGAAATTGAATGATGGTAGATCAACCTCTGAAAAAAGTGTGGGGCTAATCCGCACACAGTTTCCTATGCTCACTGCACAACAAACGCATAGAACTGTGTACTCTGGGTGGATAGAGCATACAACTGCAGTACCCCCTCCTGTCATATTTATTTGGTATCTGACAGGTGGAATACACAATGCATCTCCAGAAGGGGGAGGAGCAAACCTTCCTCTGCCGTGGCCAGCCTAATTAACTAACAAAGGATCCATGAATCTGCCCTGGCCTTTTGTTGAGCCATGTTGCTGGTTGCAGCATTCACATACTAATTTATTTATTTACTTATAGATTTATTGGATATTTGTAAGGCACCTGTACAAGTGGTGTTTTAAGGCACCACAAGAAAAAAAGGGGTGGGGGAACAAGGGAGGAAGATACAATAACGACACCACTAGGCCATGTGACATCCGTATCGTGCAAGTGCAGAACAAGAAGTGCGAGGGAGGTGGGGGGGAGAAGGGCCAGTCTGCGCAAAAACAAAATGCTAAGGTCGGCCAAGTACTGAGGGGAGGCCAGAGAGCAAGGGGCAGGTAATACAAGTAAGTGAAGGTAAGGGGGTTGGAGTGGGTGTAGGGGCCTGGGGCACTGTAGTACTCAGAGGAAACCAGGCAGTCAGTCACTGAGGCAGGATAAGGTATTAGCAGGGGAGGGGGAAAGTGAAGGAGGAGGAGAAAAGGAGTGTCTTGAGGAGCTTCCAGATCTTAAGGAGCTCTGGCTCAAGCCTAAGAGTGGCAGGGAGACCATTCCACAGGGAGGCTCCTGCGGAGCAAAGACAATTACTCCCCACTCTTTGCTTAGAGAAACATCTGATTCACAGAGAGTTGGAGGTAGCAGAATGAAGGGCTCTAGCAAGGAGGTATTTAGGGAGAGAGCGTTGGATGTAGCAGGGTCCCAAGCCCCAGAAAGCCTTGTGGATGATGTAGAGGGCCTTGAATTTGATCCGAGCGCAACCAGGGGACAGTTGAGAGAGATAGGGCTGGAGAGATGCAGACACTGGGCTTGAGGCCAAGAATAACTCTTGCAGTCCTATTCTGTATTAGTTGAAGGGGCCAAAGGGAGGATGAAGGAAGATTGAGGAGAAGGCTGGTACAGTAGTCATGCCTAGAGAGAACCAGAGGGCTAGAGACATTGAGTTTCTGGGGTTAGATGTGGAAAAGGAGAATATCTCTGAGGAGGTGCAGCTGATAGTGGGCTTTCTTGGCAAGGTCCATGATGTGATGAGATGAGAGAGAGGAATGACACCAAGGTTTTTTGCCTCACAAGAGCGTGAGGGGAGGGTACCCATAGATGATAGCCAGAGGCAGGGAGGGAAGGTGGGAGCTGGGGTCCCAATGAAAAGGATCTCAGTCTTACTGGCATTAAGGCAGAGGTCATTGGCAGCGCACCATTACTGAATAGCAGTCAGACAGTCAGGGATGAGAAAGGAGGAACCGGAGGAAGGCGAGGGAAGCTTGAAGGAGAGCTGTGTGTCATCTGCATAACACTGGAAGTGGGGAGAGAAGGAAGAGGTCAAGTGTGCCAAGGGGGCAAGGTACATGTTGAAAAATCGCAGTGAGAGGATAGAGCCTCGAGGTACGCCGCAGGTGGGCCCTGTCGTAGGGGAGAGAAAAGGGCCCAGTTGAACTTGGTCAGGTTGGTTGGAGATGAAGGCGGTCAACCAGTCTAGTGCCAGGCCCATGATGCTAAGGGTGTCATGGAGAGGATTTATCAGGGTGGCATGATTGACTGTGTTGAAGGCGGAGGAAAGATCCAGAAGGAAAAGAATGGAAGGAGTCAAGATTAGAGAGCAAGTCGTCACAGGTGTTCAGTAAAGCAGCAAAGCATTTTCAGTGCCTCTGGCTGGTAGTCGCGGAGACAGCCGACAGATTCTGTATGTTGGGTCAGTTGGGAGATGGCAAGCTTCTCCAGGAGTTTGCCTAGTATGGAGGTAATGGAGATATGGCGATTATTAGCAGGGCAGGAGGGGTCAGAAGAGGGCTTATTATGGAGGGGATGCACAAGGGACTGCTTTAGGGGTTGAGGGAAGGAGCTGGTGGCAAAGGAGTGGCTACAGAAATTAGCGAGGGAAGGCGCAAGGGAGGTAATGTTGTCCTTGATAGTTCTAGAGAAGCAGGGGATGAACCTGTTTACAGGAAACCTACATAAAGAGGACTAGTCTAGAGACCTCATCTGGTGCTATGGGAGAGAAGGAGGAGAGAAGGAGGGGAGGGGAGAGAAGAGTCAAGGGAGACATTACAGCTAGGGGGGGAGGGAGGGGTAGAACAGAGTGAGGACAGAAAGCCCTGGGTTTTGGAAAGGAAGTGGGAGGCCAGAGAGGTACAAAGGGTCAGGGATGGCAGTAGAGATGTGGAGACTGCAGAAGGATTGGCGAGTTCCTTGCCGATTATTAACAGTTTGCCAGAGTTGTTAGTGGCCCCAGAGATACAGGCTTGGATGTGAGCCCTCTTCTTCGAGCCAATGGAGAGTCTGTATTTCCTTTGGAGCAGGTAACAGGTCAAATTGTCAGAGGATGCGTCTGATGTCCGCTACTTCCGCTCAGCCACTCTACACTTGCGTTTCAGAGAGGCTAGGTCAAAATCATACCAGGTGTTACGCTTGGAGACAGGCTTCATTCGGATTCTCATGACAGAGCCAAGGATATCCAGGGTGTTGGTGATAGAAAGGTAAAGATTTGCAAGGGCAGAGTCAGTGTGGGAATCTGTGGCAGGAGTGGGAGGGGGAACGAAGGTGGCAGCAAAGGCAGCAACTGACACTCGCTTCATTGAATGACGGAGAAGGGGACAGGAAGTGCAGGCAGAGTCTTAGCATGGTTACCTAAGAGATCCAGATGAGAAGACAGGAGGGAATGCTCAGACTACCCAAGAGAGAGGTGTAGTGAGAATATTGGAGATAGGAATGTCTGAGAAGATGAGAGCATCCAAGGTATGTCTGGCAGAGTGCGTCGGACCGGAGGGATGAATTGTGAGGGAAAGAACGTTACAGAGGTTGCGGTAGAGTCCAGTGGCCACCTCATAAGAGTCAAGGTGAATATTAATGTAGAGGAGCAGTTACATGCCTCTGCAGGAAATCCCGCTCCCCTACCTCCTGTATGTTGGAAGCCTGAGATTGTGCCATGCTTAACACCAGCAGTTGTGACCATACCTCTGTGAATATTCGAAAGGAGGCACCCACGAAGAAAACCCTATCAAATATATCCCCAAGAGACGATAATCTGAGGGCAGAACTCCCTGAAGGAATATGAAAAAGGGCAAAAAGAGGAGCTGGAGATGTCACGAAAGACGGTTATCTATTCTCGAAGGCAGTGAACGTGAGAAGCTGAATCATCCTTGTTAAGGTGCAAAGAAAGAACACCAAGCATGCCAAGTTGTATTCATTTAAGACATTTAAATGCTGAAAAATGGATCGAATTGTGGTCTCCTGTCACATGATCCAAGGATGGAAATAGAGTTAAGCTTGGAGTCCTATTACACCGATTGTGAGTGCTCATACTCCCATATAGTCCCAGAGACAAAAATCATTTGCAAGGCCAAGTTCAAAGACAATCTTCATGTCAGAAGGCATGGGTGATGAGCGATGTTGGCTAATTGGGTGGAGAGGTAAAGTCAAGTCCCCCTCCTGGCACCTGGGTCTGAGCTTACGTGCTGCTAAGTGAACCGAAGTGAACCGAATGTTCCAGACATGGCATGAGCGTGCCAACCAATTATAGAGGCCCGTATAACTAAGGGTCTTATAGTTTGAAGACCAATGATATACTGTGTACTTAATAGTGTTGAAGATTACATGTTTTTAGAGGTAGGCATAAGTTGTCTACCTGACAGTACATAGCCAATCACAATCCCATCCCTTATAGAAAGTATACTTAGATGTTCCCCTTGAACGTATCACAATCCCTCGTAGGTTTTTCTCATTTGCTGCGTAGTATGACGTCACGTCTGATGCATTTTCTGCATATAAGGATATTGTTATGCAAAATTCACTGAGAGCTTGAGCAAATGTCCGTTGATGTCCATTTTAACTCCCCGTTTTAGATAATTGTTAATAAAACAGCACCTTTGCCATCTTCCTGAGTTGGTTCTATTATTTGGTGTCAGATTTATTCTGTATCCCCATCCATTACATGCACGATACCCAAAGAGCCATATGCTCACATGGTAGTGGTGAGGATGGTTGGAAAAGATCCAAATTACTTTGTCTCCAGATGTTCCGCCGATCGGGCATCCTCCGTCATTAGCCAGAAGATCGTGGTGTTTACTGTGGAGAGTAGCTGATAGAAATAAACTTGCAAGAAAAACCGAGACAGTGGGTAGGCCCCCCCTTTGACGAAATCCCTGTCTGTTTTCCATGGGCGTTCTGCAGATTAAAGGCAAAGTTGTCGGATTGGAGGAGGAGTCGATACCAAAGGCCTCGAGTCGATTAACAAACTAATGGTAAGTAGACCAAGGGGAATGGCAAATCAAGGGGATTGGGTTGTGATCATTTTTAAAATAATGAGAAATATTGTGTGAAGAAAAGGTAGTACCTAGAGTCCTGGCTAAAGGGAGTTTCAGAAGGAGACATTTCAAATCCCAACGGGGTAGAAGAGAAACATATGACGTGTAAACAGGTTTATGTAAGGTGACGTCTCAAACCCTGCACAGAGTACGATAGTAAAGGTGAGAGAGAAAAACGTGATCACAGTTTTTATTATGTCTAATGTCGACTAGTCTGTATGTTGTTTGATGAGTAAAAATATCAAAGAGTGATAAAAGTTGGGAAGTAATTGAAAAAGTTGAGGAGCATGAGTGATTAAACCTAGAGAAGTGATGGTACCAATCAAAAGGTAGAGATAACTAATTAAGAAATTAGAGGCTTGAGCAGCGATTGATGGTGCATGCTCATATTTCTTGTTTTAAAGGCGTTGAAAAAGTGGTGATCTAAGCAAAAGTATAAAGGTTATTTTATAAGTCTGGTAAGTATTGACAGTCATTTGAGACTTGTCATTATGGGAGATACTCCTCTGATGAACTTATGTAAAACGTTGCCAAAGCATATGCCCAAGCTCAATCAGTATAGTGCGGAATGGGTGAAAGGCACAGCAGATAAAATGTCCATGCCGTGGCCACAAGGGGGGGCATTGTCAAAAGCGGTATTGCAACACATGCCAACATACCTGTACACGGGGAAGAAATTAGAGAAATGATTAGTGATTCTATAGCTCTCGAAAATGTATCAGGAAGAAAGGGAAGACCTTCCACCTCAGGAGTGGATGCTTAGTCAAAGAAAGGGGGAAGGTTTTAAGCCCTCAGCTCCTCCTTCCTCACACAAAGTAAAAGGCGCTAGTATGGAATAAATAGGGTTGCACCCTTTAAAGGAGTTGAAAGCAACAACAGGGTATTGTAATCCGATATACAACCCCCCGGCTTACAATAGCGATGATAGTCGAGAAGAGAGTAAGAGAAAAAAAGAGATCCATAAGATCATACAAGCCAAAGAAGAAAGGAGTGAGCAGTCGAATCTGTCGACAGAAATAGACAGGGAAATTAAGAGATGGAAAGGAGAGAAGGATAAAGCTGATGAGATATCGCTTGTGCAGAATGAATGGATAGGAGACAGATATTACTTAAAATATATGGGAAAAGCATTTAGGAAGTTAGGCAAAGAGAGGATAAGGATGAGCAAGAAAGAGAAGACAAGGAACGAGAGAACAGATTGAAAGAAGATGAGCAGAAAAGGAAGAGCTGGGAGCAACGAGAACAGCTATATTAGGAGGAGCAAAAGAAAAAAGAAGAACAAGCAGAATAGCAAAGAAAGTATGACAATAGACAGAGAGCGATAGAAGATAGGGATAGACGAGAAAGGAAGAGAGAAGAGGAGGAAGCGCAAAGACTAAGGGACAAAAGATTAGAGAGACGAAGGGAAGAAGAGGAAAGAAGGGAAGGAGCCAGGAGAGAAGAACAAAGGAAAGAGGAAGAAAGAATTAGAAGGGATGCGAGAAACCCAAGAGAATTAGATGAAGAAATTAGAACGAAGAAGAAGACAGCGGAGTCTTGATACCAGTCTCATTCGTAATGAAGCAGTAGGAACAAGCCCAGAAATACAATGGGACAGTATAGAAGGGATTCCTTTGATGAAGGCAGCAATGCCGACAGCATCTAGAGTAAAATTGGAAGAAGAAAGCTTTGATGCGGTGAGCATCGGAGAAAAGATCGATACGGCCTATCAATTAAAGGAAGCTAGCAAGTATGGAATTCGAGGGAAGAATGATCAATCCCTAGCATTTCAATAACGAAGCGAAAGGAGAAATTCCATTCTGTCACAGTCGTAGAGCATTTTCCTTAAGCAGACTGAACCTAGACAAAGGGGAGGAAGAAAATAGTCACACTAGTTGGGGACAATATATGTCAAATGAGGAAAGAGAATCCAGTCTTGGGGTCGAATGAGGGAGCGTGTGCACCCCTGAAGGAAGCCTGCAAATGGATAAAGTAAGATGGTCAGATCTGGAGCAACCTATGGATAGAACACCAGATCCCATACCATATCCAGAATGCCCCTGAGGATGATTGTATAGTGAGACGGGGGAATCACCACCATATGTGAGCAGATTAAGGTTGTTACCGACAAGGAAACAGACAGGAACAATCTTCCCTGCCATGGATAGACTAATACTAGGATCTGGCTATGGGTTGGGGTTCACACAGTTTACCTTCTTGGAAAAAGAGGGAGCAAGATATGATATGATATTTTATTTATATCGCGCTCATACAGATGTGTTTCAGAGCGTGGCCATGTGTTTCAAGACCACAGTATATCCCATGGCCGCAGATGGATAAGGATAATTTCAGGTGTAAGCTCCTGAGTCTGACTTCAGGCACTGGGAAATGGATATATGAAAAATGACAAGAGGAAATACGCTGGCCATAGGAGACATAAAAGGTCTCCTGGCAGATATTCTTGTGGAAAGGGCTGATGACATATGGAGGGGAGCCGGATATTCAAGTGTGACAGCACAAGACACAGCGCATGACAGAGCGCCGTTTAATAATTGTAGAGCAGATGTGTGGAGGGCTCTCAGGGTACAGTACCCCGATACATCAGATATGGGTACAATTATGACATGTAAGATGAAGGAAGATGTAGATCATATTGCTTACATTTAGAACATTCAGGAGAAATGGCAACTTGAAACTCGTGAGCTGTGGGAAAAAACTGGCATTATTTTACCACATTTTGTGTCAGGGGTTGCCTGAGCCAGTACAGAGACAAATGAAGAAACAAGTAGGGATGGAAGCGAAGCCTTGGGCTGAGATACAGCCGACGATACTACGCTATTGTCGATTATTACAAAAGAAAAATAAGAAGAAAGATGAGACTTGGAAAATCGAGGAAGTCAAGTGAGTTCAGAAATAATTGTCTAGATTTTCCATAGAAGGGGCAGTATTGACAAGTGTAGAGGATTGGGAATGCAGGTAGCAATGGATGCATCGCAGGCGAGTAATCAGTGCCCGATGGATCAAGTTGGATATGGGTTTGTGCCACAAGGCAGAGGTATGGGCAATAGAGGAGGGTGAGGTGGATTCCAAAATAATCAAGGTGAGTTTCAGAATACACAGAATGAGAATCAGAGTAGCCAGAGAGGATATAACCAAGGGGGACTTGTCAGACGAGCACCCCGAGTATGTTAGACTTGTGGGATGACAGGGCATATTGCACACGTATGTGGAAGCCAAGGGAATGTACAAAATGGTCACTTTTCAAGAGGGGGGACAGCTTATCCTCCACCATATAGTACACAAACTAGAGAAGGGTTTGCACAAGATCACACATTTTATCAGACACAAGCACCGCAAGTACAGCAGGTACAGCAACAAGAATGAGTACAAATGAATCCACAAGGGCAGTCGCGACAAGCCCCTATGCAAACAGAGCAGTATGCAAACATAGGGCAAGTGTTGACACCCATAATAGGAGGTGTCACTATGCAAGGAAGAAATCAGGGTGACTTGACGTCTTCAGTACTATCTGTGACACCAGACTCTCAAGAGGATCCAAGGGTCGATATGACGATAGGAGGCAAATTCTTTTCTTTTCTAGTAGACACTGGAGCAACTCGTTCGTGTATACGAGAAGGAAAATATCCAATGTCGGAAATTGCCATGAATGCTCAAGTGTTCTCTGGAGCTACGAGTTGAGTTCCTTTAACTAATAAATTACCAGTCTATATGGGAGAGTGTGACATGTCTGTTCCTTTGTTATATTCATGACAGCCACTGGTTAACTTTTTAGGAAGAGATTTGATGACAAAACTAAACATGACGATTTCATTCCCTGATCAAGGAATAGTGTGTTCCACTCCAGGAAGACACTATATAAATGTGGCCAAATTTATATTGGCATTCACAGGGCAAGTTGCTCTGCGAGGCGTTCCAGTATATCCAGAGAATTTTCTATATGGAGTGAGTATTCTACTGACATGGCTACCTGGCTTAGTGGGAAAATTGTGAGAATACCTGATGAGATTTTGTTTAGACCATGAATACCTATGAACGAAGAGGGGGACAGACTATCCCTATAGAATTAGAAGCAGCCATAATACAAAGGGAAATGGCAATGCTCGAAGGAGTAGATGATGAGGGTAGACCATGGAGAATAGTAATAGCTCTCGAGGAAGGGTACAGATTGATGGACATAATTGATGATTACATGTTCAGGGAAGACCAAACAGATGATGAAGTGGTGTTCTTTATGAGCATCACATACTGGATAAGGATAGAAAAGAGGGAAGTCCCACAGTGAATGGTGATAATGCAGCAACGTCCAGCATTTTTTCAGGAAGACTTGGAGAAGTTGCCAAGGCCCTTATGACATAGGTTTATTAAAGGAAATAGGGGAAGTTAAAATAAAGCTGAAGACAGCAGCAATTTTACCTCGGGCAAAACAGTACCCCATGTCTCGAGAGGCTGATGAAGGTATATTTCAGACCATTTCAGCATTGATGAAACAAGGCATTCTGGTGCCATCCGAATCGTCGTGTAAGACTGTGGTGTATCCGATCAAACATTCTAAAGGAGGGTTGTGGAGATTTATACAAGATATGAGACTGATTAACCAGATTGTAGATGCAGCGTTTCCTTTAGTTTGTAACCCGGCAATGATACTGTGTTTTTTCTTGATCCAATTGCACAAAGACTCACAAGACTTGACTTCCTTTACGTTCCGCCAAACTCGACTGAAACATGCTAGGCTGCCCCAGGGGTACTGTGAGTCCCCATCGATCTTTAACAGAGTCCCACAGATGGATTTAGGTAATATTGATTTTAAGAGTGCAGTGATACAATACGTTGATGACATTTTAATTTGTAGCACCACAGAAGATGAGTGAAGACAAGATTCTATTCATTTAATGACAATTCTAGCAGATAGGGGATATAAGGTAGACAAAGAGAAGTTACAATACTGCCAAGAAGAGATGTTATACATAGAGCAGCTAATTTCACATGAAGGAAAGAAGGTGACACCTGAAAGAGCTGAGGCTTTTATGAAAACCTCAAAGCCAAATACAGTGAAACAGATGCCACAATTTTTGGGGTTATGCAACTATGTTGGAGCCTGGGTGTTTGATTACAGAACATAGAGTGAAAGAAGGTAACGCAGGTGCACACCTCTTGCTTTGTGTGTATCTAAGTTAGGTTTAAGGAAAGAAAGTTAGGTTTAAGGAAAGAAAGTGACACCTGAAAGAGCTGAGGCTTTTATGAAAACCTCAAAGCCAAATACAGTGAAACAGATGCCACAATTTTTGGGGTTATGCAACTATGTTGGAGCCTGGGTGTTTGATTACAGAACATAGAGTGAAAGAAGGTAACGCAGGTGCACACCTCTTGCTTTGTGTGTATCTAAGTTAGGTTTAAGGAAAGAAAGTTAGGTTTAAGGAAAGAAAGTGACACCTGAAAGAGCTGAGGCATTTATGAAAACCTCAAAGCCAAATACAGTGAAACAGATGCCACAATTTTTGGGGTTATTCAACTATGTTGGAGCCTGGGTGTTTTATTACAGTACATAGAGTGAAAGAAGGTAACGCAGGTGCACACCTCTTGGTTTGTGTGTATCTAAGTTAGGTTTAAGGAAAATAGTGAAGTGCAGAGGAGTGTAAAGCAACCTTGACACTAGGTTGCATAATTTTAGAATTGTGAAATCAGTGTAGAGCTCATCCATAATATCCAGCCCTATATCAATATGTACATCATCTTTGGCCCTCAGGCCACATCGCCACGAAGAGTGCGCAATTCTGAGTCATTTAATCTTTCTCCACCCAAATACCCAAATCCTAGGGTGGCCCAGGGCCACCCATGAGAGGTAGGACACCTTAAAGTAACGCATGTGAACTATGAATTATAACTCTGACAATGATAGGACCTTGGTTAATATAAACCTTTCTTTTACCTCTTATAATGCAGATTTTGTCGAACAAACTAGAAGAAGCCATACAAATGATGGAAATTAGATAAAAAAGTTGCTCGTGAAGAAGGGAAGAGAGTCCTGAAACGTGTAGAGCTCATTGTTGAATATGTGGGATATCAAATGTGAAGACATATTTGCAACAGACAATATGTACTGAACATTGTGTATAATAGCTGTATGAAATTTGAATACTTTTTTGTTGTCTGTTTTTGTCTTTGAAATTCAATGCATACATGTGTGATCATGTATCTTTATGAATATATATTATAATGAAAATTGAACATAAGACTACATGATCATTATTTCAGTGCAAACAATACAAGTGGTGGGTCCACTTGCAAAGTATTACCTTCTGAAAACATGGGCATGAGCCCATAAGAATTTGAATTCAACAATTGTTTGTCAGATGACAAAACCTTGTGTGCAGGGGACGCGAGTATTCCACAGCCTCCTTGTGCGAATTTCAGGAATGATGGCGTCCTGAGCACACCAATAGTACTCACTAAAGTGAGCACTGGGTCTGTGACATGTCAGAACGCCCGCATGCCTGGGACGTATCATTCCTGAAACTCAAACACGGAGGGAACGCTGGAACGGAAAGGTAAGCAGCGTTAGTGACTCATACATTTGAGATAATGCACATGTCTATATGCTGTGCGTAGCCATTCTTATACGCATTTATTTACAGTATGCAGACCACTGTGAATACGCCTAGCCATTCTTACACGCATTTATTTATACCATACAAACCACTGAGAAAAAACAATGAAGACAGCCAGGTAAATTATTGAAACTGAGAACTCTGACAATGCACAAGCACAGAGCACTGCCTGCTCTCGTAAATCGGAGAAAACTTACCTCCAGAGGTAAGTAGGCTACACAATTGATTAACAATGAGTATAATAAAACAAATGCAATGAATATGACAAACAGAACGTCACATTGGGCGCATTGCTTTAATTGTTTAGATCCTGATGACAGAATAGATTGGGCTACTAACCCTGAAAACGACACTGTATGTGCTAATGCAACAGCAAAGGAGTAAAGTACAGATGAACCTGAATCTATGCAGCCCCCAGCCGGCAGGTAGGCTTTCAGAATTGTGAAATCAGTGTATATCAAGGTCATCCATAATATCCCGCCCTATATCAATACGTACATCATCTTCATCCCTCAGGCCACATTGCCACGAAGAGTGCGTAGTTCTGAGCCATTTAATCTTTCTGAATCCAAATACCCAAGTCCTGGGGCGCCGAGGGGCACCCATGAGAAGTAGGACACCTTAATGTGATGCATGCAAATAGGACCTAGGTTAATATAAACCTTTCTCTTACTTCTTATTATGCAGATTTTGCCGAACAAACTAGAAGAAGCCATACAAATTATGGACATTAGATATAAAATGTGCTCCTGAAGAAGGGAACTAGAGTCACGTATGACAAAACCTTGTGCCCGAGGACACCGTTTCTCCTTGTTTTCTGATTACAGTACATACACAAGACCCCTTTTGCAAGTTTTAAAGAAAGCATAAGTGGATAAAGTGAAAATAGAATGGACTGAAGAAATGGAGGAAGGGTTTGAGGAGCTGAAAAAAAAGCAATTTGTAGAGCCTCTGTTTTAGGCATACTCAATTATGCTGAGGAATTTTATTTGTTTTTGCGCACAAATGGGACAGTCATGAAAGCAGTGATTAGGCAGAGAACTACATTGGGGTACAAGCCTTTAGCGTATTACAGTCAGATTTTAGACCCAGTAATGAGAGGACACTTTCCTCTATGACTCTCTTCGTGGAGCATGCTCTATTTGCCATTTTAAAGAAACCCAAAGGCACACAGACATCCCAAAGAGCTCCAGCTTATGAGGTAATGATTTCTGATCCAATGATTAAGATTGTAAGATGTAAAATAGTGAATCCTGCCACGTTTATAGCTGAGCCAATAGAAGAAGGCGATCATGTGCATGACTGTGCTAATTATGTTGAATTTTATGGTGATATACCCCAAATGAAGGAGAATGCTTTGGCGGCAGGGGAAATTCGCTTTATTGATGGTTCTTCGAAAATTGATCTTACTAGTGGGGAAAGGCATTCAGGCACAGCGGTAGTGAGACACAGATTACATGGAGAATTTGAAGTTGTAGCAAGTGCAATACTACCGTCTCACTTTTCAGCATACGCAGCAGAATTGGTATGGCTTTTTGTTACGCTTGAGAAACACAAACGGCAGGAAGTGACGGCGTACAGTGACTCACGCCTACATGACGTCAACCATAAACGCAGGATTAGCATGTTGGAAAAGGAGGGGCTACCTCTGTGCGGATGGCACTCCAGTGCAGCACGCATTCTTATTGGACAGGCTTATTAAGGCACTACAACTCCCAGTGGCCATAGTGGTTATTAAATGTGAAGCACATACTCAGCGAACAGATTTATCTCTTGCGGGAACAAAGCCGCAGACGAAGAAGCCAAAAGGGTTGCATATTCTCCAGATAATTTGAGTTTTGATACAGAGAGTATTGAAGAAAAATTTCTTACAACCATGTTAGGGCAAGAAGGGTTTAATAAATTATCGATAACGCAAATAAAATGGAAATTCAAGGGAGTGCACCACAGGAAGAGCAGGAATTGTGGAAATGAAGGAGGTGTTCTTTATCCCCCACAGAAGCATTATGGCTACAAGACAGCACTGGAAAGCCGGTAGCTGCATTACCCTGCGCATGTAACTAGGGAGAGTCTTGCTGTTACAATTGCAGAATACTGCTTCATTCTGAATGTATTGGAGCATGTTGCACTATTTATGGTAAACTGCATTGTGTGTCAAAAGTTTACTGCTGGGAATACACTGGAAACAATTAGAGGGGTAATACCTCGTCCAAATGGTCAGTTTCAGCATTTACATATCGACTATGTCGATAAGATGCAAGTATGTAATGGATATAGGTATCTTTTAGTGGTGGTGTGTCCTTTCTCTAGGTGGATCGAGGCACTTGCGCAGCAACGTTTTTAGTGCGCAAAGTTTTCCCAAGATGGGGTGTGCGTGAAGTGCTGATATCCAACAATTGGCCACATTTTGTTAATGAGTTATTTGAACAAATAGGGCTTCTATTGAATATAAAGCACACCTTTTCTTCTGCTTATCACCTGCACAGGAACAGGATATGTGAAAGACTCAACTCCTTAAAGAAAGTATTGCCAAGATTAAATTGACTTTGAAGAAGGGATGGCTATATTGCCTACACCTAGCTTTATATGCCCATCGGAATCAGCCAGGAACAGACCATCACCTCGCCCTTCATGAACTAGTGACAGGGTGGGGTATGAGAACGACCCTTGCACCTTCATCTAGTAGTAGAAGGGATGCCCAGACTGTAGCTAAAACTTTAGGTGATGAATTGCACGACTATTTGACATGTATGACCTCTAGCATCTCTCTCGTTTTATATCAAGTCAAGCGCAAGGGGGGTTGGTCTCAGAACACAGAAGAAGACAATTCAACAACCAACCCAATTCAACTACTATTGGCACCTAAGTTATATGTTGGAGACCTAGTACTCATCAAAAACATTACTACAAAGTGGCATGAGCCACGTTTTAATGGTCACTTTTGCGTTGAGAATATAACCCCTTCAGCTGTAAAGGTCCAAGGAAGACAAGCTTGGCTTCACTTATGGGACAAAAACGCCCACAAAGGAGAGAGTCGCCCTCCCACCATTGCTGATCCAGAAGCAAGACAAGACGAAGAATGTCAGCATGTGCAGACTCGATCGATGATGATGAAGAAGGACGATAAAGCAACTACCAGTGAGTGATACAGATTTTGCATTTGAACTGACATTCAAAAGGACATTCCTTATAGATATTTTAGCTTGAGTGCAAAGACTTGTCGAGAATTTCAGGAATTTAAAAAAATAACTTTAGAGAAACACATTAAAGCTATGCCTAAATGTTAGTTCTTGATCAGAAATTGGAAACACAATCAGTATCCAGATTCGTTTTGTGGTGAATACCTGTTCTAAGCCGTTAAACATATGGGACTTACTGACAGTGATGCCCATCGACTTGCTTGCTGTTTTTGTGTTTATACTTCAAGGTTATCCTGCTCTTGTCAGAAGAGACATTGATATTCGCACTTTTTTACAGGATCTTAAAAATGGCCCAGTGATAAGAAGGCTCCTCATTGCAATTATTGAGCAAATTTGACAATTACAGGTGTAAAGAAATTTGATGATTGTATTAAAAATGAGAAATGTAGAAACTGGCACAGTTCTAGAGAATGAACATGTGCAACAAGTACCAGGATGGCACGAAAGGTGAATGCCTGTGTTTTTGTGCATAATATATGCCTGTACGAATACTCTCTTTGGGCCTCATTACAAGTTTGCCGGTCCGGTAACAACGGTGCTGGTAAGCTACCGGCACCATTGTTACCGGACCGGCAAACTACGAGTCCTGCTCGCGGATGCCTTTCCACCCGCCAGGTCTGATCTCGGGGGCGGACCGGCACCCGCCAGCAAACATTGACGGATGCACCGGCACCATTCATGAATGGTGCCGGTGCATCCGGTCTCCCCATTCCCATTAAGTCCAATAGGACTCAAATGGGAATGGGAAGTAATAATTACCGGCACCAGGCAATGGGGATTTACTGGGTTTCCCAGGGCTGGAATGCCTGGAAAGTCCCCATTGACGGGTGCCGGTAAATTCATGACTCCGGCGGCAGCCGTGCCAATATTTACCAGCACGGCTACCGCCGGACTCATAATGAGGCTCTTTGTCTTTCTGTTACTAATTTTTCAGTCTCTATCATGTTAGTAAATCCACTGAGGTATAGGCCCCTATGGTTCTTCCTACAGTGGGAACTTCCTTTGATACACTCCATGAATGGTACAAGGCTTCTAAAAGACACAGGAGAAATGCACAGGAAGATAATGAGGTGATAAATACCTATCTAGATAATGCAGCATACTTTGGGAATAGCATTGGTACCAGCACATGAAGGAAGTAGGAGAGAAAACATCTAAGGAGAGTTGCCACATCTGCGCTCTCATCCCCTATGCCATGAATACAGTGCTAACTTTCATCCCCAGAGAAGTCCTATAACACAATGCCAGGTGCCTTATTCATCTTTCAGCATGTATGATAAGAGGATAATTTCAGGGAAGTTGGCCCACTTTACGATGGAGATCGAAATGGTTGTTTCCATTCCAGGATGATTATATCAAGACTAGACAGATGGAAAGGAAACCTGGATGAGAGAGAAAGATGCGTGTGTATCCTGCAGCAGGACAGGAAGAGGTAGTCATTGAAAACATGAAGAAAATTGATTGCCCTGATATAACAGAAATAGCTGGATGTTGGGAGCAAACTCATGTCTTAGTCTATGGACGAGTGAAGTCCAAGAAGGGATGGGAAGGAGGACTGATGTCCTGTGAACTCATCTACTGAAGCCAGAATATGTACAAGAGGTGCAGAGAGTGAACAATGGATGTTTGAAGTCATGGGCCAAGCATGCCAAACTACTGACATGGGTAGAAGATGAATCAGGTCCAATGGTTGGGGTCCCATTGGTGAATGCGACATTGTGCTTCCGAAGAGATGGGAAGAAGCATGTGGGAGATAACAAAGGCTGCAAAACTGCAGTTGCCGTTTCCAGAATGGGAGCAGGAACAGCTGGCCTCATGGATCGATATTGGGCTTGTGGGCGTAGGGCCAACATTAAACTGTCCAACAATTGGGGAGGAAAGAGCTCTTTGGTGCTCATTCATGTTCCAGCATTAGTGATTCCTTAGAGTGACCTGAACATTGGAGAATTTCCAAAAGTAGATGCCCATTTGAGAAAAAGAAGATCACTTGAATTTCTCAATTGAACCAGAAGGGATAATTACTTCTCAGCCAAGTCAATAGAAGCATTTGACTCCATTCCATACGAACACAGGCTGTTTAGCAAGACTGCTTCAATATTTACAACTATATTCATGCCTGGGATCCAGACAATGGCCAATGCCAAGTGGTTGCATATTATGAGATGGGAACTTCTGCAGACACTCAACACCACCATAAAGGGATTCAATGCTATCAAGGAAGAGCTGATTGCCATACGACTAATGACCCTGCAGAACAGATATGTCCTTGATATGATCACAGCGATGGAAGGAGGAGTTTGCGCTAAAATCGGGGCATCATGTTGCACGTTCACACCTTCTCACGATGACGAGAATGGAACCTTAACAGAGGCCATAACGTTGCTAATGAACCTGCATAGCAAGATGGAAGACGAGACAGAGGACATTGCAGATAACAGTTGGTTTACCTCCATATTCTCATGGATTCCGCAGTGGATGGCAAACATCTTCAAGTTTCTTGGACCTATAATACTGATGGTGATATTTGGATTCAGTGTGATCAGGATAATAATTGCACAATGTAAGAAGACATCAAAGAAAGAAGTAGGAATGAAGATCACGATTGATGTCAAATCAGGGTTTAGACCCAAGGAATTGACTAACAAAGATATCAGAAAATACATAGAGGCCAGCATCGTAGCACCTGAAGGAACAAAATTCCGGTATCCAAAGAATCACAAGAAGTACATGAGACGATGGGTCTATTGTAATTCCGAATGGACAGTGCAACTACATGACCTGGAGTGTAGACGAATATGTTAAATCGCCCGGGACCCTGAGATTGTGCCATGCTTAACACCAGCAGTTGTGACCATATCTCAGCGAGTATTCGAAAGAAGGTACCCAAAAAGAACCCTATCAAATGTATCCCCAAAGAGACGATAATCTGAGGGAGGTACTCCCTGAAAGAATATGAGAAGGAGCAAAAGGAGGAGCTGGCGACGTCACAAAAGACGAGCGTAATGCCCTGAGGATACTAGCTGAAGATAATGTATGGATCTTACAGAAACTGATGACGAAGTTAAGAATTTAGTAAATTTTCATATGCGAAAAGAAGATCGCACGTATGTGAAGCACTGCAGAAAATGCAAACCGTTCAATAACTGTACAGATGCTGAAACGCACGTAGACTAAGTGATCATACAAGCTGGCTATATGTAGTGGACAGACTGCAGGCAAAGCCGCCATTGTATAGAAACTAGATGAGGTGTCATAAATTTAGTAAGCACAGACTCATGGAGAGAAAATGCTGAGAACTGTGTTGCAGCAGGAATAAGCTGAGATTGTGGAAACAAATGGCGAGGCTGTCTGGCCTGGTGTGAAAGCTGAAGCAGCCAAGGCCGGTTATCTATTCTTGAAGGTAGTGAACGTGAGAAGCTGAATCATCCCTTGTTAAGGTTCAAAGAAAGAACACCAAGCGTGCCAAGTTGTATTAATTTAAGACATTTAAATGCTGCAAAATGGACCACATCGGGGTCTCCTGTCACGTGAGCCAAGTATGGAAATAGGGTTGAGCTTGGAGTCCTAGAACAACGATAGTGACTGCTCGTAGACCCATATATACCCAGAGACAGGAATACTTTGCAAGTCCAAGTTCAAAGACAATCTTCATGGCAGAAGGTATGGGTGATGAGAGATGTTCGGCTAATTGGGTGGGGAGGTAAAGTCAAGTCCATCTCTTGGCACCTGGGTCTGAGCTTACATTCTGCTAAGTGAACCGAATGTTCCAGACATGGCACGAGTGTGCCAACCAATTATAGAGGGCTGTATAACAAAGGGCCTTATAGTTTGAGGACCAATGATATACTGTGTACTTAATAGTGTTGAAGATGACATATTTTTAGAGGTAAGTATAAGTTGTCCACCTGACAGTAGATAGTTGAAGAAGGATGGTCGAATCCTAGCCCTGTTCCCCTCCCACAAGATACATGACCCGGAAGAAGAACTGCAGATACCACGATTGCCCATACCATTTCAGACCAATTCCTAGCGCTCCTATGATAGACAAGTATCTCGACAGGTACCCACTCAGCCAACCATACAGCCCAGGAGCAGTGCAAACACTACCCAGAGTGGATGAGGAGCCTCAGAATGCAACTGTATTGGTCATACTTACTGAATATCACATCTTGTTGGTCACTGTATTAGCCTTACCTATTGAATCTTACATCTTACTGGTCACTGTATTAGTCTTACCTACTGAATGTTACAGCTTGCAGGTCACTGTATTAATCATACCTACTCAATGTTACAGCTTGTTGGTCACTGTATTAGTCATACCTACTGAATGTTACATCTTGCTGGTCACTGCATTAGTCTTACCTACTGAATGCCACATCTTGCTGGTCATTGTATTGGTCATACCTACTAAATGTTACAGCTCGCTGGTCACTGTATTGGTCATACCTACTGAATGTCACATCTTGTTGGTCACTGTATTAGTCACACTTACTGATTTTCGCATCTAGATGCACCCCTTATATTGTTGCATTCCCTCTCTTTTGAGGTATCTTTGAACTGCGCATTTAGCTACATCCTAAATGTTGTTGCACTGACTGATTCTGCTTCTAGCTGCTCCCCTATCCTGTAGCACTCACTGAATCGTGCATATGTACTGGTTGAACCCATCTAACCATTATTGCTATGTCAGGCCCTACTATCTTGAACTGCTCGCATTAGTATTACTGCACACTTAAGCTGTTTCCCCATCTCGAGTTTGCTCCTTTGCCACTAATGTCCCGCATACTCACTTTATCAATTTGCCAAGCCATTACTGTAATGCTAGTCTCTATTATCTTGATCTGCCTATTGCATTACACAGCCCTGCACACAAGTGCGTACATATATCACGCTCAATTCTCCCAACGGATCATGTCCCCCACACAGGACAGTAGTCTGACCTGCATCAGAACATGCTCTAATGGCACCTACATCTATCAAAGCTTAGGCTTGGCCCATATGTTTTGCCCAAGATACCACCCTCTCCCTTGCTCCACGCCATTCCTGCCCAAAACAGCAGCCTTCCCCTCCATAGTAACCAAAACCACTAGCACTCCACAAACTTTCCCCATAGGCTCAGTAGCCACAGAATTTACTCTCACTTCCCGCCACCCTATATTAGTGAGGACTGCCAGCCCTTCCGCCACTACCTATCTTACCACCCCTTGCCTAGGATCCATGTATCAAGCGTGCCTGAGCTCAAGAACCCAAGATCACTGCCCTATATTCACAAGATATATTCTGGGGGCCACCAGGAGACTTAGACTTTCTGCCCGCACTCTCAAACGCCCTCCCGTAAAATGGAAACTGAATAGCCCCCCATCCAATCTTCCCCGTACCTCTACCAACAACACACTCAGGACACGCAAAGCCCCGACTCACTCGAGAACCACTTTAGCTACCGCTCCTCAACCCAAACGCCAGTATTCCTACTCCAAAGTACAGCCTGCTATCACAGCCAACACAGATCTACTCTCCACACACAGTCCACTCAATTCTTCTGCCAACACACTCCTGAAAGGGGCGTTACTGAATGTGCATTCCCTAGGTGCACATGCCATAGACGTTCACAACCTCACCCTGAAACACCAACTAAACTTAGTAGCAATGACTGAAACCTGGATCCACCCAGCCTCAGGTCCATTGCTGTCTCTTAGTCATCACACTGGACTATACCATTCTCAGAACTGACCGTCAAGATGCCACAGGAGGAGGAGTAGCCATCATTGCCAAAACCTCCTTGCAGTTCAGAGCTTGTAACACAGATACAATTGACGGCTACAAGCTTCTAGCCCTTAAACATTCTGCTGACCCCAAAACAACATTCAATTTCCTCATAGTCTACAGAGCACCTAGCTCTTCTAATTACCTGGGTATACATATCCCCTTACTGGTTACCCCTCTCCTCAAACCTAAGACCAATTAGCAGACATCAACTTGGGTTTCAATGATGCTCTTGATCACAAAGCCACAGCCTTCCACACTGCACTACAGGAAATACAGTTTCCCCAAATTGTCAAAGCACCCACCCATACAGAAGGCAGAATCCTAGATTGGATCTTAACCCTCGAAGACATCCTAAAACTCTCCTAGTCAAACCAATCTCTAGTCCGCTTCAACGTAATGATCTCAAAAGCCCAAGAATCACCCTCACTGCCACCTATTCCAATATTGATGAGAAATTTGCATAAGCTCACACCAGAAATCCTGACCCCAGTCCTCAATAAACGACTCGACGCACAGCCCAAATTAATTCTAATCCTGACAGCATATCCCTATTCTACCATTCCTGATTGAAAACTGCTATCAGTGAAGTAGCTCCACGCAAGGCTAAACTACCCAGACCCAAACGAAGGAATTCCTGGTTCAATGACAAACTCATCGAACTCAGAAAAAACAAAAGAGCACTAGAACATCTAACTAGAAAAAACCCTTCCAATGAGTCCAAAAAAGAGCTCCAGTTAATTTCACAAAAATATAAACTTGCAGTTATTTCCCACAAAGCCAGTACCCTGAATTTACGCATCACTAATGCTGTCTCCAACAGCAAAGAATTGTTCTCAATTCTTAGAGAATTGGAAGCACCCAACTCACCTCCTAGCCCAGCCATCGCTAGTAAAGCATGGTGTACTACCATACAGAATGCCTTAGCCACCAAAATCAAATCCCTCCAAGACAACATCATTATGAAAAGAAACCTACTGCGCCACAGTACTGACACTGCCCCGATTGTCCTGACTGACAGCAAAACATCAGTAACCCAGTTCAACTTCACCCCAGTCACCCGAGACCAAGTACTCAAGATTATCTCCTCCCTCAAACCGTACAAATTGCAAAGGAGACAGTTTTCCTGCCAAACTAGTCAAGACCTGTGCTCCTACCCTAGCACCTATCATCACCAAATTCATAAACGCATCCTTCAGTACCAACTCCATCCCATCAGACATCAAAGAAGCCTGGGTCACGCCCCTACTGAAAAACCCCCTGTGGACACCACCATTCCCACCAATTACAGACCCATTACCACAGTCCCCTTCCTCCTTAAAATAATTGACAAAATTGCATACATGCAACTACAAACACACCTAGAAAACATTCACCTTTTAGGCGATAGACAATCTGGTTGGTTTTTAACACATTCGCAGCACAGAGACAGCACTACTTGACCTAAAAAATCAGATGGTCACTATCAGAGACTCAGGGAACCTATGCATCCTACTATTACTTGACCTGTCCGCTGCATTCGAACTTGTTGACCATGACAAATTATGCCTAGTTCTATCAAAAAACGTTAAATTCTCTAACGACGCAACCACATGGATCAAATCGTTCTTATCAGAACGTACGTCCAGAGTAGTCATTGGCGAGGAGGTGACAGATCCCATATCAGTCCCTTTAGGCGTGCTGCAAGGATCGTGCCTTTCCCCCACTCTCTACAATGCATATACAAAACTTCTTTTCGCAGCATTAGATGCCATGGGAGTTATCTATACTAATTTTGCGGATGATACACAGATACTAATCCCAAATCACTGGCAATATAGACCTGTACTCCATTCTCATAAGCAAAATCTTCTTGCTCATCCAGAACTAGATGGCAACAAACAGTCTCTGACTTAATGGCGAAAAGACCGAGATCAACATTGTAGGTTCCACAGCCCGATTGAAAAAGTTACATCAGGACTATACCTCTATTGTTATAGATGGTATTCCCATTCCCACCTCTGACCATGTCAAAACCCTAGGGATTTACTTAGACTCAAGCCTCACCATGAGCAAACATATCAACTTACTTGCCTCTTCCACAGCCCACACAGCCAAAAATATTTCCCTCAGTCGACAATTTCTCACTCCACAGAACTGTATCACATTAGCAAGAGCCCTTGTCTAAGTTAGACTATTGTAATATACTCTTGCTAGGCACCACTAAGTAAAATCTAGCCAAACTGCGACTATTGCAAAACAAAGCGTTAAGAGCAGCACTTGGAATCAAAAAAGGGAACACATATCACAGACAAGGTGAGAGGTACACTGGTTACCTATTCAAGCTAGAATACTACACAAAACACTCACCACCACACATAAGTGCATCACCAAAAACATCCCTACCTATTTAAATCAATGTCTCACTCGTACAATTTCCACCAGATCACTCAGATCTAATTCCAGCACCCACGTACTCATTCCCTGTTTCAAGAACACATAAACAGGAGGGTCCAGCTTCCCTGTAGCAGCACCCTTAATCTGGAACTCACTCGACTCGAATATAAGCAACAAGTCCTACCACACTCTCTTTAAGAAACTTCTAAAAACCTGGTTATTCCATGAATTCTAATCTCTCTGTTTCATAAGTTGTATTTACAACCATATTTTACTGATCAACTGTAAGTGTACACTGTTGTCAACAGACTACTCTCTGTAACTATCATGCCATTGCTTTTTATCACTTGACATCTCTTGCCCTGTAACCAGAAAGCATTATTGTAATACTGTTACCTATGCCGTGATACCCCAGAGTTTGGGTGTATAATCAAATTAAATAAATAAATAAATAAATAAATAAATAAAACTAAGGAGACTTCAATTGACAGTATCGACTAAAGTACCAAGAAGCTAAACTACTGATGTTGTTAGAGACACCATGACATAGCAGCGATAGACACAAAGCATACGGGCCATCTGCACATCGGGACACAAAACACGCAACCGAATACATGAAGAACACATGCAGAACAGTTCTATAAGTTACAGGACAGATACACATACATACTGCCTTTGCTTTTATTATTTTTTCATTAGCTTAACTGCAGCAAAGTAGAATCCACAAGAAGCAAGAGATCCTGAGCAAGCTTGCAGATGCTTACATGCAAATAACCTTATGGAACTGCAGGAACACCCATGGGACATGACAAAACCAATCTATTGCTAACATATGAAGAACTATAGAATAACACAAACATGTAGAAGCCATGCCATGGCTTAGGAAAATCACAATTGGCCACAAATATCTCAGTAAGAGCTAAGCTAAGCTGAATTCAGACTGAACAGGAGAGCAACCATGTGGGACTGGGCTGATTGCCAAGGCCACCAAGATACAAGCAACATTCCATTCCCTGAACGGCAGTAACACCAGATGCAATAAATACGAATATATCCACATTATTCAGAGCAATTAGAAGCTCCAGGAGCCCAAAACACACTTGACAGGCTGGATGATGAATCAAAACCGCCACTGGGAAAGAGAGGCGATCTCACGCTGACAGACAGAAGCCTGCAACAAAGTCGTTACAGCAAGAGACGAGGTTTGCATGATGTGAACAGGCACTCTCATAGACTTTGGTGGTGCACTCAAGTTACAATGCAGACACATAATTGTTCTTATTACCTTGAAAACGTACACCTTGAGCTAAAAATCATTTTGTGTCCCAGGCCAGTATCCTAGGGGTGGGCAACAACAGACAAGAACCAATGGTAAAACCCTCACACTGAAACATTGTTTGGTAACAGCAACTTTGGGATGGGCCAGGCCTGACATCTGACATGGGAGAGCCAGTAAACTAACACGTATAGGGTCTACTATACCTGAACTACCACTGAACACCCAATCAAGTCACATGATAGGTTTACTGGAGAGGGGCCCAGGTAGTTACATCCTTATGACGTAATGGGCCCACAACACTGGCCTGCGACCCTGAAACCACAGAGACGTTCCAGGATTCTTGTCTATCCTTGTACTGATCCCTTTTGGTTTAAGATGTAATAAACCGCAGTTGGAACTTGCTGTCTGGCTGGATCTGCCTTCCTTTTGGGGGAAGGTGTTGGGCCTTCCATGAGTTCTGAGTATGCAAACTCCTAGTAGCCCTCGAACCTACCTGGGAGGTTGTCCCAACAAGGTGGAAGCTAGAGGATGGTTGCCTTCGCCAGTCCGGCACTAAGCCGATCCCTTCGCCACTGAACCTGAGAGGCTTTGGAACCCACACGTGTATTTCGAGAAGAACAGGAAATTCGTACCCATTTTAAAGGTTGTCGGGAGCCATTTGGAAATCATCCCGCCCGAGATGGGCGAGGTGAGCCGGCAGCTGAGCAGCGTCAGTGCAGCACGGAATGCAAGTATTGATCCAGACTGACAGCAAATGTGTGTGTGAGGGAGGATGTTGTGTATTGGGAAGCACTGTATAGTATTACTGTGTATTGTCAGAGTATTGTTTAGTATTTTAGTAGGGACTGGAGCGGAGGTAGAAGTACCCTTTTCTATGTTTAGGTCACATTTGGTCTTAGAGGGCTTGGATGACGAGAGTTTATGAATTAAATTATTCCTGTGGGTTGGGCTTTTAACTTGGGTCATAGATGATGGTATTCCCGTGAGGGTTAGCTGGAGCTACCCTAAATTGCCGAAGGTGAATTGACTGATTAAGTCTCCTGGAGAGAGGTGTTTCACACATTAGGCGACGCAACGGGTGCAGTTCAATCACAAGAGAATTTGGTATACTCTGCCGAAAGAGCAGGAAGACAGCTTTGGGGGGTCTTTGTGTTGGATTGGGAGTAACGGGCTATTCTGTGTATTGGCAATATTGAATTTACCTAGGTTCTGTTGTTAGCTTGGTGATGTCACCTTTAGGTTTGCACATAGGACACAGAGTTTTGAGACGGTGAGGAGCTAGTGTCAAGAACTTGGGATTGGTAGACGAGTTGAACCAGGGGTGGTGCGCGTAAGGCACTTGCACAAGATTGTGGTGGTGTGCCTGAGGAGGTAGCGATTGTGAAGGTGGGGCGGTGCTCGGAGCACACCTGGTAGGCTGCAGAGCCAGAGAGGCTCGTAGAAATTGGAATGTTTTTTCAATGTATTCTGACCCTTTTACCCCTGAACAGTGGATTATCGAAAACCTCAACTAGAGCTCAGGTAAAAAAGGTATTACCCTGTATCAAGGGAACAGTGGGGGGGGTCACTCCCCTTCAGCATTTGTGTAAGACACTTCCACCATACAAAGAAAAAATCTGTAAATATAGCATAGAATGGTCTAAAGGTACAGAAGGTAAATTAATAAAACCATGGCCACAATGTGGCAGTTTCTACAAAGACATGCAGCAATCGCTATTAACACACAAACAGGGCACTTATAAGGGCAAGAAATTGACCAAACGTATGGCTATATTTGAGTTATGGCACATGTTTCAGGAGGGAGAGGGGGAAACGGCGAAGCGTCAGTGGATGCTAAGCCAGCATGAGGTGAAGGAAGAGGGGTCCCACCCTTCTACACCTCCCCCTGCCCCTCCAAGCGTAGTATCTGAGGGCAGAAGAGGGGTATTCAAATCTGATATACAAACCACCACCATACACTAAAGAGGGCAGGCCGAAAGGCGCAGGGCAGCCAGCAAGCTGTGCAGGAGCGAGCGAGGAGGGGCTACAGTGTGTCAAGGAAGAATTCAAGGGCATAAGCATGAATGAATGGATAGCAGCACAGGTACTCCTAAAACCTAAAGGGTAAATGATTGGGGAGGCAGAAGGGGCAACAGAGGCAATAGAAAGCTTGAAAAGGGACTGAGACACGTCAGACTTGGCAGAGCTAATGGAAGAGGAAGATATAATGGAGAAGGACAGGGAGGTGAGGTTAGAACGTGAGGACAGAGAGAGGAGAAGAGAGGAGAAATATTAGGGGGAAAACAGGGAGCAAAGAAGGGAAGAGAGCATTTGGAAAAGGGAACATGAAGAAAGAATAGAGAGGGCTTTGAATGAGAGGAAGAGAGTGGAAAGGGAGATGATGGAGAAAAAGGAGAGAGAGATGGAGAAGGCAGAGAGGCGGAGGGAGATAGCAGAGCAAGAAAAACGCTAGCAGAGAGGGAACAGAGAACGTTGCAGTTGGATAGGCTAGTGGGAGAGCTAGCACGAAAGGAGGAAGATGAGCGAACAATACGAACGGTAAAGACACAGGTAGCAATGGACTGGGAAAGGAATAAATGAGAGGAAGAGAGACGAGTAGAGCCAGATAGCACAAATTCGCAAGGAAGCAGCGCAGCAGCAGACAGTGGAACAGGCATAGTGGCCTAGGCAGGAGGCAGCAAATATAACCTAGTGGACATTAATCTCAGTACCTAACACCGACTCGACATCAAGGAGATTAACCTTTTCTAATGACTTTTGTAGTAACATGGACACAGGATCTGACAATGATGACAGGCACAGTGGTGATGAGAGGGGGAGCAAAGCAGATCACAATCCACAGGGCTAGACCATTGGGTATCATGGCAATGTAGGTCCACTGGACAGTGAGAAGGAGGGGCCGATGCAGAAGAGCAAGCACAGCAAGCAAACGACAGGTGCACCACACAAAACGCATATGTCAATAGACTTGATGATCTCCCAGGACACAGGAGGGAAGAAACAGAGATAGCATGTTTAAGGGGATGATAGTCTAGGGGTTATGACGAAGGCAGACGAGTACCTACCCTAGAACCAGTAGAGATATGCACGGACATTGAAGACGAGAGAGGGCCTATACAAATTAGACAGTGCCGAAGGACACCGGAAGAGATGGCAGCATACTCACAAATGCCAATACTAGAGAGGGGAGGCGCTAGACCTCTGTATGTGACTTGCAAATACACAGATAAGGAGAACGTGAAGTGCAGGTTACCATCATTGAGCGCGGAAGCTGGGAAATTGATTTATGAGATGGAGAAACTGACAGCGGGCCACAGACTGCCAGTAGGTGACATAAAGGGATTATTAGTTTCGATACTGGTTCACGCAGTTTATAACATATGGAAGAGGGCGGGGTTCCCAGGGGTGACAATACAGAACATGGCACATGATGGGTCACCATTTGCAAATTGTAGAACAGCAGTATGGCAAGCATTACGAACACAATACCCAGACATGTCAGACATCGGGGCAATTAAGTCATGCAAAATGCGTCAGGATGAAGACCCAGTTCAATACATTCAGGAGATTCAAGAGCTTTGGTGCCTTGAAACTCGAGAGCTGTGGGACAAAACGATAGCTATATTCTATCATATCTTAGCACAGGGATTACCAGAGCCAGTACCAAAGAACTGGAAACAATTAGTGGGGATGGAAGCAAAGGGATAGCCAGAAATACTGCCCACAAATGTACACTACTGTAGACAATGGTAGGAAAAGGTTAAGCAAAAAGTGGAAGAGAGAAAGGCAGATGAGGCCAAACAAGTGCAAAAGAAGCTGTCAAAGTATGCAATGGAAGGGGCGGTCATAACCAGCCCACCCAATCAGCACCAGCACCTCAGCAGCAGTACCAACAACCACAACCGTTTCCCCCACCCATGGGAGGAGGATACATGGGGCGGGGTGGCCCACATCAGGGATTCTGAGGAACGTGAGGGTTGCAAAGGGGACGTGGCTTCGGGCCACAGACACATCACAAACAATGGGGTTTCCAGGGTTATTTCGGGGATCTGGTCAACAGAACCCAGGGGACTTTTCGGGGGGTCTCCAAGGACAGGGGAGGGAACCGCCACAATGCTGGACCTGTGGGCAGCTAGGACACATTTCAAGAGCATGCCGATTCAGAGGGGCACAACAAAATTGGGGGGATCAGGGGCAGCATTATCTAGGGGAACATGAAAAGTATTATGCACAGGGCCAACAGCAACAAGCACAGATACAAGGCATGTATCAGCAGATTCCACAAGCACAAACACAAGCGCCAGCACAGATACAGACACAGGCACCAAAAATGGCAGCATCACTACCACAGTATTTGAAAGCACCACAGAGCAGGGGAACACGCAACAGCTAGCACAACTACAGGATGATGACACACCTGAACACATGGACACAATGGCAACAGTGCCAGTTAGATGACTGTGAGGAGTTACCATGGTAGGGAACAACCCCTTTACAGGAAATGGGTTATCAATGTACTCTCAATAGGACAACCCACAGACGTACTTGCTGTGTCCCATCCTGTCGATCACACACAACCCTGCAGAGGAACCTCGTATAGGGATGGCGATAGGTGACAAAACTTTTTCCTTTCTTGTTGACACTGGGGCGACTAGGTCATGCATTAGGGAAGGGACATTTGCACGCGATGCCATGGACACTTATGTGTTCTCTGAGCCTCAAGAAGTGGTTCATTTTACTGATAACATCTCCTTATCTATAGGAGATCATGACTTATCACTACCTTTACTCTACTCTCGACAGACACCTGTAAACATTTTGGAATGAGACATCATGAGCAGACTAAACATGACCATTTCATTCACAGACAAAGGCATAACATGCTCAACACCAGGCATATGCATTTTGAATGTAAAACAAATTGTCTAGGCATATTGTGGATGCACAGTAAAGAGAGGGGTGCCAGTGGACCCCGAGATGTTTCAATATGGGACAAACATCGCCATTGCATGGATGCCAGGCATCACAGGAAAGGTATGGCGAGTACCAAGCGAGTATCTGTTCAGGCCAGAGACACCATTGGATGAGCCGGAGGGAACAATAGTGTTCATCGGGATAGAGGCAGTATTGGCAAGAGAGGATTGGATTGCAGTGCATGCAACAGATGACACGGGGAGGGCATGGACAGCAATTATTGCAATTGCAGAAGTGTGCAGGCTAACAACAGTGACAGGTGATGAACGTTTTGGAGAAGAACGACTGGAACTGGAGATGATGTTTGAAATGAGTGTAACCTTCTGGTTACAAATTCATTACAGAGAGGTGATGGCACTGGAGGCACCGCCCAAATTCTGGGAGGAGAACATAAAGAGCAAAGGGGGAATACAGATCAAATTGAAACCAGGAGCAATTTTGCCAAGAGTAAAATAGTATCCCCTAACCAAGGAGGCAAATGAGGGCATTTATGAAACAATCAACGCCCTCATTGAGAGAGGCATTCTGGTACCATCAGAATCTCCATGCAACATGGCAGTGTACTCCGTGCGCAAGGCCAAAGGGGTTCATAGCATTTCATTCAGGACTTAAGGCCTCTTAACCACATTTTAGAAGCAGAGTATCCTGTATCAGCAAATCCAGTGACAATTTTGTGTGGTATTCCAGTGGAAGCCACCTGTTTCACAGTGATTGATCTAAGAATGCATTATTTTCGGTGCCACTACACCCAGACTCGCAAGATCTAACCAGCTTTATGTACTGAAACCAGAAGTGAAAACATACTCGTTTGCCATAGGGGTACTGTGAGTCACCATCTATCTTTAACAGAGTGATCCAGATGGATCTAGACAACATGGAGACAGAAAGCACAGTTTTGCAGTATGCTGACGACATTTTGATTTGCAGTGAGACAGAAGATGAGTGCAGAAGGGTCTCAGTGCACATGCTGACAGTGTTCGCAGACAAAGGATATAAGGTAGACAAGGCCAAACTACAGTATTGCCTGAAGGAGGTGCTTTACATTGGACAGATGATATCTAAGGATGACATCAGCCCAAAACAGTGAGGGAAATGCAACAATTATTGGGGTTGTGCAATTACTGCAGAGCATGGGTTTTTAACTACAACACATACACCAGGCCACTATTGACTGCCCTGAAAGAGGCCCAGAGGGGAAGAAAGACACTACCATGGACCACAGAGATGATGGATGCATTTAAGGAACTGAAACAAGCGATGAGCAAAGCACCAGTGTTAGGGATCCCAGACTACAAGAAGGAGTTCTTGCTGTTCTCACACACTGGCTAGTGATGAAGGTAATACTGACTCCGAAAACGGGCATGGGCCATAAGCCAATCGCTTACTACAGTGGACTGCTCGATCCAGTGATGAGAGGACATTATCCATGCGAATAATCATTGGCATCTGCAGCCTTCACAATGGAGAAGTCATCAGCAATAACAATCGGGTGCACCACCACTCTTTACTTGGAGCACGCCTTGTTTGCGATACTGCATAAGCAAAAGAGCACACTGACTTCACAGAGAACATCAGGATAAGAGGTCATACTATCAAATGTCGTATTGAAGATAATACGATGCAGGACGGTAAATCCAGCATTATTCTTGGCAGACATTCTCCAACCATGAGACTATGCACATGACTGCACAAAAAACATAGAGATGTTCACTGAGACACGGAAGGTTGAGGAAGTCACACTTGAGGGGCGAGACGTGCTGTACATTGACGGTTCATCAACTATTGACCAGACTGACTAGAACTGCAGTAGTGAGACTGAAAGAGGACAGGACAAGTGAGGTGATCATGAGTGCACGTTTAACATCCCATTACTCAGCACAGGCAGCAGAACTAGTGGCTCTCATATTAGCACTAGAACACAGCGTAGAAAAACATTTGCCGATTTATTCTGACAGCACTAATGTCACACCAACAGTACATTCAGGACTGGTGTGGTGGCTGAGGAGGGGATTCAGGAGAGCAGATGGGACCCCACTGCAGCATGCACTCTTGCCTGGCAAATTGATTGAAGTGATTGCAGAACCCAAAGTAGCTGGCACTGGTGAAATGCCAGACCCACACAAAAGGGGAAGATCCTATCTCAAAAGGGAATGAAGCAGCAGACTATGAGGCAAAGTGCACAGCGTATTTTGGGAAATTGTGGGAGTTGGAAGAGAGACCAAAGGCCGAAGGAGAGATAAGGGACATGGTGATGATGGAAGGGTACAGCAGCATACCAAAAACACAGATTATGGAACTGCAGTGAGCTGCACCAGAGGAGGATAGGGGATTATGGGTTAAAAGAGGATGTTCCATATCTCCAAAAGATGCCCTATGGTGACAGAATAACATAGGGAAAGTGGTTATGCCACTTGCATTATTGAAAAACAGCACTGGCACAATTGCATTATCCAACACATACAGGGAAGGAAGTCATTGCTACACGCATTGGTGAAACAATGTTTTGCCCAAATTTGAATGAACATGTAGCCAATTTGATCAGTAACTGCTTGACTTGCCAGCAGTTCACAGCAGAACATACTCTGAGAGTTGTGAGAGGAGCTATACCAATACCTGCAGGCCCATTTCTGCATCTCCATGTGGACTACGTGGATATGATCCAAGTGTGTCAAAGATACTGGTACATGATAGTCGTTATCTGCCCATTCTCAAGGTGGATAGAGGCTGGGCCCTGTTCACATGCTGACGCCCTCAGGGCAGCCACATTTATGGTCCGGGAAGTGTCGCAATATGGGGCGCATGTGAGGTCCTGCGGTCTGACAATGGCCCTCACTTCGCCAATGAAATGTTTCAGCACATCACAACCTTGCTAGGCATCAAACCCAAATTTGCATGTGCGTACCACCCGCAAGCAAATGGGTGTGTTTTCCTGAATGGACTCCTGAAGGAGTGCATTTCCAAAACTCAGCAGAGCACCAAGAAAAACCGGCTCCACTATTTGCCTTTGGCACTTTTTGAAATGCGCAACAAGCCAGGTTCTGACCACCATTTAACGCCCCACAAGGTGGTGACAGGACGGTGCATGCATCTTCCCCTGGCTCCTTCCACTAGGGCATTGAAGGATTGTAAGAACAGTGTAAATGTGTTAGTGCAAGAAATTATATCACTTCTTTGGTTTCTAGTGTTTCTTTTATCTCTCGCCAGATACAGAGAATCCAGGGCAGGCCTGAAGCCAATGAACAACCAGACTCTGATGATACAGAACAAGGTACTGGAAAAAAAAATATTTAATTCAAGTGGGAGACCTAGTGCTCCTCAAAAAAATTCTCTGGCGCTGGAATGCGCCTAGATTTTCAGGACCTCATATAGTAGAGGCTGTAACTGACCGATCAGTAAGGCTCGCGGGAAAGACTGTCTGGAACCTCATTCAGGACATCAAGCCCTACAAAGCAGTGGCCTCACCTGGCAGCAAAGCAACAGTAATCGACAGGGACAAAATTGAGGACCTTGATGAACTACAAGTGTGTGCAGAAATCAATGAGTTAAGAGGCAAGGCTATCCTATGGTCTGACGATCTCAAGCAGCAAAAGTAGCAACTGGAATACTTGTGCACATTGACACTTGAAGTACTGTCTGTTTGTTATTCGTTTTCCTTCGCATATGCAGATTGATGCGACTGTTGTTAGAATTGTATAGGGAATTGTCCTGATGTTAACTCCCATTGATCACCCTGAAGCATTCTCCAACCAATTTGTGCACTATATAAGAAGGTCCAGATGATTCAGAGCACGATCCTCTGCAGTATATTTCCTCATATTTATAGAGTATTTGGCCCAAGCATACCCACAACTTGAACACAGTGCATGCCCAGCTCTGGCCACATTAAGAGATCCCTCAGTAAGGGGAGTCTGGGAGGAGGTTTTCACTTTTGTCATTAGTGACTATTTAGTTTACGGAGCTTGAGGGTACTGACAAGTAATAAGAAAAGAATGCCTTTTTTGCAATTTTCAGGTGGCCAAGTTTATCATCTCATCAGGCTGCAATGATCAAGCAGTCTAAGTGGTCATGACAGAGACAATAAAGAATATTATTATCATGGTATGTTTATTGATTGCCAGTGGAGTGATGGGAACTGTGTTCTGGCAGCTCTACCTTGCTATGAGTGCTACCACTGTACACTCTACTAACATTTCCTTGAACCAGGCAGGTGGAACTATCATGTCTGGTGGGAGAGAAGACACTGCAGATAAGGTAAGGAGAGATAAGCACAGTGTTGATACAGACATGAAGGGGGTTGGTATGTATCTCACAGTCACATCACGAGTCACAAACAACATGTGGTACATACATATGTCCAAAGTAGGTAGAGAAACCACAGCGGAGAGCTGTTATGTCTGCTCTTTAATCCCCCTATGCCATGAGTGATTCTCAAACGTTCATTGCAACTGAAATACCTGCAGCAAGAGCACAGTGCCTGATGTATCTCACGATGGTGCAGACGCGAGGAAGATTCCAAGGGAAGACAGCAACATTGAGATGGATGTCCAAAGGGACCTTCCCATATCAAGAAAAGAAAATCAACATGAAGATATTAGACATGATGAATAATTACTGGCAGTTACATGAAGGATACAGTACATCACAGATGGACCTGAGAAGGGAGGGACACAGATTATCACACTGAAGGAGTTATCATGTCCTTGGACAAGGGTAAAGGAGATCGGAAGAGAGCCTGGATGATTGGAAAGACCTCAGATATTGATCTATGGATGAGTGTACACTCACGATGGATGGGAAGATGGTGTGGTGGGAAGCAAAGCACTGACCGTAGCACAATCAGCAGTGAACAAGGTGCAAGAAGAAAATGACAAGTGCCCAAAAGAATGGAGTACAAGCGCAAATCTGCTGAACTCGGTGGAGAATGAGGCTGGACCGATGCCAATAATTCCCCTGAAGACACCAGCCCTGTACTACCAGAACAATGGTGATGTCGACGTTGGTAAAAACGTAGGCTGCAAGGTGATTGAACAACTTCCAGCAATGATCGTTGGAATGGCAGCACTAATGGACCACTACTGGGCATGCGGATCAAAGGCGAATGAAAAACTGCCACCTGATTGGGGAGGGGTATGCTCCCTGGTAAATATCAACATGTCTTCATTGGTGGTACCCAAGAAGGATGTGAAACTCAAGGATTTCCCAAAGATGAAGAATAAAAGGTGCAGGAAGAGGTCAATGGAGACAGTACCAACCACTGAGACCAGTGGAGCAGAGAAGCCGGCAGGAGTGAAAAGAGTGAAAAGAGGGGGCAATTACTTCTCCCACAAATCTGAAGCAGCACTGGATGAGGTCCCAGCAGAACACAGGCTGTTCAACAGAACACAAATGTTCTTCTAAACACTGATACCAGGGATACAGACGTACACAAATGCCAAATGGTTTGAGATCACTCATTGGGAGCTGATGGTAACAATTAACTGAAAAGTAAATGGGTTCAGCGCCATAAAGGAAGTGCTCAGAGCAATAAGGCTGGTGGCACTCCAGAATAGATACATTCTGGATCTTTCACAGCAATGGAAGGCAGAGTTTGCGCATAAATCGAGAGTTCATGTTGCATATTTATACCAGCTAACGATAAAGATAATGGGACTCTCTCAGGTGAAGTTGCACAATTAGCACAAATGCATGCAAAGATGGAAGACGAAGCATGTCGGACAGGAAAGGACAAGAGCTGGCTAACATATCTATGGTCATGGATGCCATCATGGTTGTCTGATGGACTGAAGGTGATAGCTGGAGCCCTCATATTAGGAGCAGCCTCAGTATGAGGGATAGCGATAAGCATTGGAAGGTGCAAGAAAACTGCAGAACAGGCGATTGGGATGCAATCCTGATGGATGTGAACATAGGGGGGACGAAGGATGACATTGTGAGAGAAAGAGACAGACTAAGGGCGAATATTGCATAGTGTGACTTATTTTTGGTAGGAACAATAAAGCTGGAAAATCCGCATGATCCAAGAGTCTGTGAAGGGAAGTGGGTGTGGTGCAACTCTGAAGGAGTGTGCTGCTATATGTACTGGTATTTTGATGACCACACAAACTATTATGGACACCTAGGAGGAATAACGAAGATATGGCAGCCCAGAGAAAAGGGTTGGACCTACTGAGATTTGGTCGACAAGTTGACCAGAGCGGGGACTGAAGAAGGATGGATCAATCCTACCCCTGCTCCCCTTCCCACAAGATACATGACCCGGAAGAAGAACCGCAGATACCACAATCACCCATACCATTTCGGACCAATTCCTAGCGCTCCTATGATAGACAAGTATGACTGAGGTACCCACTCAGTCACCCATACAGCCCAGTAGCAGTGCAAACACTACCCAGAATGGACGAGGAGCCTCAGGATGCAACTAAAGAGACTTCAATTGACAGTATTGACTAAAGCGCCAAGAAGCTACGCTACTGACGTCGTTAGAGACACCATGACATTGCAGCATTAGACATGAAGCACACGTGCCATTTGCACATCGGGACACAAAACACACACCTGTATACATGAAGAACACATGCAGAACAGTTATATAAGTTAGAGGACAGATATATACATACTGCCTTTGCTTTATTATTTTGTCATTAGCTTAACCGCAGCAACGCAGAAACCGCAAGAAGCAAGAGATCCTGAGCAAGCTTGCAGATGCTTACATGCAAATAACCTTCTGGAAATGCAGGAGCACCCATGGGACCTGACAGAACCAATGTATTTTTAACATATGGAGAATTAAAGAATAACACAAACATGTAGAAGCCATACAATGGCTTAGGAAAATCACAGTAGGCCACAAATGTCTCAGTAGGAGCTAAGCTAAGCCTCACCTCACTGATGATCCCCAACAAGGGTGAAACACGTGTATGGGGTTGCTGGTGGTACTCTCGTTCAGATTGGAATTGCCATTGTATTTCGGTGCTGGACTGCCCCTGGGCAGGACAAAGACTGATATGCAAATGGATATTACCCATCTGTGAAAGGCACAGTGAGTAAAAGCAGTGGCTGCGAACTCTCAAGTGGTTAATAACCACTGAACAGGTTATCATGTCTGTTCTTGCGAGAGAGGGGCGCCCGCTACCTTTGTAAAACTATTTTTAAGGAACCTGGGATTGGTAACCCTAGGTCTCCTGGGGGCAACCAGACGTGGTCTCCCTCTCACTGTGCTTAGAGAGGCATCAGCTTCACCTCACTGATGATCCCCAACAAGGGTGAAACACGTGTATGGGGTTGCTGGTGGTACTCTCGTTCAGATTGGAATTGCCATTGTATTTCGGTGCTGGACTGCCCCAGGGCAGGACAAAGACTGATATGCAAATGGATATTACCCATCTGTGAAAGGCACAGTGAGTAAAAGCAGTGGCTGCGAACTCTCAAGTGGTTAATAACCACTGAACAGGTTATCATGTCTGTTCTTGCGAGAGAGGGGCGCCCGCTACCTTTGTAAAACTATTTTTTAAGGAACCTGGGATTGGTAACCCTAGGTCTCCTGGGGGCAACCAGACGTGGTCTCCCTCTCACTGTGCTTAGAGAGGCATCAGCTTCACCTCACTGATGATCCCCAACAAGGGTGAAACACGTGTATGGGGTTGCTGGTGGTACTCTCGTTCAGATTGGAATTGCCATTGTATTTCGGTGCTGGACTGCCCCTGGGCAGGACAAAGACTGATATGCAAATGGATATTACCCATCTGTGAAAGGCACAGTGAGTAAAAGCAGTGGCTGCGAACTCTCAAGTGGTTAATAACCACTGAACAGGTTATCATGTCTGTTCTTGCGAGAGAGGGGCGCCCGCTACCTTTGTAAAACTATTTTTTAAGGAACCTGGGATTGGTAACCCTAGGTCTCCTGGGGGCAACCAGACGTGGTCTCCCTCCCACTGTGCTTAGAGAGGCATCAGCTTCACCTCACTGATGATCCCCAACAAGGGTGAAACACGTGTATGGGGTTGCTGGTGGTACTCTCGTTCAGATTGGAATTGCCATTGTATTTCGGTGCTGGACTGCCCCTGGGCAGGACAAAGACTGATATGCAAATGGATATTACCCATCTGTGAAAGGCACAGTGAGTAAAAGCAGTGGCTGCGAACTCTCAAGTGGTTAATAACCACTGAACAGGTTATCATGTCTGTTCTTGCGAGAGAGGGGCGCCCGCTACCTTTGTAAAACTAAGCTGAATTCAGACTGAACAGGAGAGCAACCATGTTGGACAGGGCTAACTGCCAAGGCCACTAAGATACGAGTGACATTCCATTCCCTGAACAGTAGTAACACCCGCTGCAATAAATCCAAATAAATCCACATAATTCAGAGTAATTCTAGGCTCCAGGAGCCCAAAACACGGTCTCTGAACACGTAACTCGACAGGCTGGATGATGAATCGAAACTGACGCTGGGAAAGAGAAGCGATCTCACGCCGACAGACAGAATCTTACGACAAAGTCATTACAGCAAGAGACGAGGGTTGGATGATGTGAATGTGCACTCTCATAGAATTTGGTGGTGTGCACAAGTTACAATGCAGACACATAAATGTTCGTATTACCTTGTGAAGGTGCACCTCGAGCTGAGAATCATTTTGGGTGCAACGCCTGCGGACATCAGCTCTAGCCAACCACAGTTCAGTATCGTAGGGGTGGATAGCAATGGGCAAGAACCAATGGAAAGACCCTCACACTGAAACATTGTTTAGTAACAGCAACTTTGGGATGGGCCAGGCCTGACATCAGAGAGCCAGTAAACTAACACATATAGAATCCACTATAGCTGGACTACCATTCAACACCCAATCCAGTCACACAATAGGTTTGCTGGAGAGAGGCCCAGGTAGTGACGTCTTTATGATGTAATGGGCCCACAAATCTGCAAGCCAGAAACCGCTGAGACATTCCAGGATTCTCGTCTATCCTTGTACTGATCCCTGTTGGTTTTGGATGTAATAAACTGCGGTTTGAACTTGCTGTCTGGGTGGGTCTACATTCCTTTTGGGGGCCTTCCATGAGTTCTGAGTCTGCAAAGTCCAAGTAGCTTTTGAACATACCTAGGAGTTTGTCCCAACATAGCCAATCACAATCTCACTCCTTATAGAAAGTATACTTAGATGTTCCTCTTGAATGTATCACAATCCCTCGTAGGTTTTTTCATTTGCTGCGTAGTATGACATCAGGTCTGATGTATTTTCTGCATATAAGGATGTTTTTATGTGAAATTCACTGAGAGCTCAAGCGAACATCCGTTGATGTCCGTTGTAACTCCCTGCCATCTTCCTGAGTTGGTTCGATTATTTGGTGTCAGAGTTATTCTGCATCCCCATCCATTGCATGGATGATACCCAAAGGGTCATATGTTCATTAATGTCACTGAGGAGGAGACATTTGGAGGTAGAGGCAAGAAGGGAAGCAGTGAGGTCAGACCACTCATAGAGGAAGAGGGTGACCGGACCAGAGGTACTCTAGAAGTGAAAGAGTTGGAGAGACACTGAACCAGCAGACGAGGCATTCAAAGGAGGAGTAGGGCTGAGTGGGAATGATAGTGGCAGGGATCCAGTCCGGGAAGATCAAGACTACTCCGCCTCCAGACCGGTTAGTCCTGGACTTGGAGAGGATCTTGTAACCCTCAGGCAGGAGTGTGTCAAAAGCACTGACAGAGCTGGCAGTGAACCACATCTCAGTGAGGACGAGAACATTGAGGTCAAAGTCTTGAGAAGGAGACAGATATCAGAAGCGTGTTTGACGGCAGAGCGAGAGTTGAGGGTCGCTAGGTGGACCTGGTTACCTCTTTGAAGGACTTCCAATGGCGGTACAGGGATGTGGGCGACTGATCAGAGGTGGAGAAGGGACAGGGGCGGTGGCCGCCGGAGGAGTGGCGGTAGAATGGAGGAAGTTGATGACAGATGGAAGACGACTATCAAGAAGGAGAAGGTGGGACTAAGAGCCCTGAGTCATGACAGTGCCATTGTGATAGACATTAATGATGCACCTGGACAATGAGAAGCCCGCCAAGAGTACTTCCCTCTGTGGTGCCTCCATTAGTGGGAGACGAGTAGAAATTAGAGAGGACGGAAACCCTATGTGGAGTCCATAGGTCCGGGGAGGGAGGGACAAAGATGATGTCCTCAGCTTTGGGCCATCCATCTTAAAGGACTACACAAGCCCAGTGAAAAAGCTAGGAGGAGTGCATTGACAATAATCTACCGACGTCTGCATTAAACGACATTTTTAAGCCAGTCGAGCCCCACCCAACGGCCCGCTGACTGTTGTTATGCCGCAGTCACTAAAGCCATCCGAGATGCCTCGACCTGTGCTTCAGAACCGCCGACCAGCACTGAGACAATGATTTCTGACTTTGTGCACCCTGTAGGTCATCCTGCAGCTGTCTGTCCAGCTTCCCTCCCCGAACTGCCTGCCACCTGATACCGGCAGCTGTCGCCCATCTTGAACTCTGTCGTTGAAGCTGCAAAGCACCCTGAAACTGACTCGAACCTGTCGAGCACCAAGAACTCCTACAGCACAAGGTACATTGGAGTTCTGTCCCCCTGGTCCTTCTTCAAAGGCCACTAGTGACATTTTATGACCCATTGCCCCCTTTTTTAAAACCAAGTATCTTTGAACTATTGCAAATAATTACTATACCGACTACCCTCCTGTCAGTATCCAGAGTGCATCCCTTTTCCTTCTTTTAAACTAACTGTCCTCTGCATTCCGTAACAGGGTGGGTTGTATTTTGTAGTGTGATAGAACTGTCTGTTGTGATAATTGTGATAATAAAAAAGAAGATATTTTTATACAGGATTGACCAGACAGTCCCTTTTATCATTGGGTAATAATTGTATTTTTGCTGTGTTGCAACTAACCAACGATCCATGACCTTTCGGAGATCAGCCTGTCATTCTGTCCACATTACCAAAATTGGAAAAGGAGGTTTATAATTTGCTTGTGTTTCCAATTTGTTCGAATCCCTTCTGGTGTACTAGAGGTGTGGGGCTGATTGATGGTTTAGAAACCGATATTCATCCCTGGACCATGGGGCCCCGGAAGTTGATTCGTCACAGTGTGTGTTGTGCATGTGATATTTACACCATAGGTTATGCGACTTGGGAGTGGCTAATTCTAAAATGGAGGAACCCCCTGCTCCTTTGCTCATATTCATGAATAATACCATATTTCTGACCAGGGCACAACTTGCTCTGGCCAGGACTTTAGCCAGGTTCCAATGGTAATGCCGTAAATGTCATTTTATCATTAATATTTATAAGACTATAATTTAGTTCTACGAAGAAACAAGGGCCTTCACAACAAGGCAGTGGTGGGAGACGTGCCACTGGAGAGGGTTGAAAATGTGTTTTTTCGAGGCTGAGGATGTTGGCCTCTGGAAAAAGGCACAACTAAGATTCTAAAAGTAACTTGACAAATAGCCAGTTGTAGGAGTGGGGTTGACCTTCAATTCCGAATTCTCTTCTAATTCTGGCTTATAGAAAAAATTCTGTCATGCCAGAATTGTGTGGGGGCAGAGAGTTGGGGTTTGCTCCCATGTCAGGGGCTTGTTGCTGTTCATAAGGTCTCTTCTGAGGATGTGAAGGGCATTCTAATTTTCCCCTGAGAATTAATTTTGGAAATGCTCTCGAAAGCCAGTCTGGTTGCCTTAAAACCGCTGGCCTATTGGGTTAGGTTGGGCTTAATTTGCAAGCAGGTGTTTATCAGGCCTACATGAGGGAAGTAATAGTGTAAGTGTTTGCCTTGCGGGCCCGGTTTACGGGATGGATTCTACAATGGGTGCTCTCCTGAGCGAATTGTAAAAAAAGGTCCTCATGAGTCGAAAGAGGCACCTCAGAAACTGCATAGTGGATCAATGGCGGGATCATTCATTTCATTGGTCGATGAGCCATGAATATGTAGCAAGACAAATGCAGTAAGACCACGAACAGTATTTGGGGTGAGGAATAGTGGTGCAGACTAGGCTTTTCTTTTTGCAATTGACGTATGGTTGTCTACAATTGACTGCTTGTGCTGGTTATTGGGGTAATAAGGGAGACAAAGAGCTAACCGGTAGGTGCAAAGGTCTTTAACAAAAGGCAGTGGGGCGCTTCAGCTCTGTTGCCGCCATTAACCGGCCTTGCACAGTAAGTGGTTGAGGCAAGTTTTAATAAAGGAAGGTTTATGCATTGCGAGTGGGGTGTTGTCATAGCTCTACCACACCTATTTTACCCCAGCCGGCCACAACGAATTATTTGGGCAGAGTCTGGAGTGTTGGAAACGAAAATCACCCTTGACACATTCATTTGTGAGTATTCTCTGCTGGAGTGGCCCTTAAAGAGTGTAGAATAGCCGGGACTTTTATCCCCCCTCGTGGAATGATATTTGGTTTTGATTCTGATTTTGTGAGTATATTGTAATAGGTGCTGTTCTTGCTGCTATTTTTGTTAAGGCCGCATGAACACTTGTGCATGCGTTTGTGATGATATTTGCTTTTACCTATTTTACTGTTTGCATTTGTAAAGTCTATTGCTAGCACAATAAAAATATGATGATGATAATGCCTTAGACATTTTTGTGTGTTTGCTCTTGAATTAACTTTATTCACGTACATTTCATGTCTGTGTTGTTATGGTGTACGTGTGATTAAGCATGGGTAATCTGTAACTGCAGGCATGTACATAGGCAGCTGCTTCCTCGTTACATGTGTGTGTGTTTATGCACGTGTTATATGTATTTAATGTGTGTAGGTATCTACCCTCAAAGGCAGAACTGTTGTAGACAAGCAATGCATACGTTTCCCCTACATGAGACCTTGTTGTCTTTTCTAGCGACCTCTACTTGATATATTTCCTTGTTCCCATTGACGATGTGCTTAAGGAAAACCTCGCTAAACCTCTCCAACTCCATGGTGTGACACTAGATGGAAACAAAACAAAAGAGGTGATGCGGGACGATTTAGATTTAATCTTAACCTCTGGCCTCACTCTGGGCACCCCTCGAGACATTGTTATTTGCCTGCCAAGCCATTACAGAAAGGGGAAAGATCATATGCAAATCAAGTTTGGTCCCACCCCAAAAGGGCCAGTCCAGCCCGAACCGCTATGTCACATCCCCCAAAAGTAACCCAGAAATGTTTTGGCCTCATTGGGCATCATTAGTGAGGTGTAGTTTGGTTCTCTATGCTCAGAAGGCACAAGACTCATATCTGGGTATAACCGTCCCACACTGAGTTATGAAAGCAAAAGAAAAAGAGTTGATAGGTAGAACGATTAGTATTAAGATTAACCTCCAGCATTGCTCTGGGCAACCCATCGAACCATCGTTCTTCGCCTGCCAAGCAATTACAGAAAGGGGAAAGACCCAATGCAAATAAGGCTTCATCCCACACCAAAAGGGACAGATAGCTCATGTGCAGATTTTTTTCCATACATATAGTGCTTAGTGATTTAAAATAAGTTAACTGGGTTCACAGGCAATGCAGTGGGCATCTATTCTCGCAGTCCTGATGGCCCAGGGTAAAATTGGAGTGAGGGGGTAACAATTTCCTCCTCTACTTTAACTACATGTTTTGAAACCCAACTCCAACCAAAGGCAATTTTCCTTCACATTTTATTTTATTTACTTTTGCAAAGTCAAAGCTTTGTACGCAAAAAGTAGAAATAAATGTAAAACAGGCACGCACCACACTTCTTGATATTTTAATTGTGCCACTGGAAATACAGTACACTGGTGGTCTGCGTAGATTTCAAATTACTGCAAGAAAGGTGAGAATTGAAAAAGGCAACACAGACCATTGCATTAAAAATGTCACAATAAAGCAACACCTTACTGTGTATTATTAATTTACCCAAAAGCCAAAATTGTTGCTGTTTGGCTGCAACCAGACAATGGGCTTCATCAGGAGTTAGGTGGTAGCCCTTAAATCCAGCGGTCACGGAATTAGCTCCACCAATAACGCTACGCCGGATTTTGAGTCAGTGGAAATACCGCCAGCACTATTACAGCCGGCGTTGTTACAGCCAGCGCTATTACAGCCGGCATTAATAGCGCTCACAACACAATGCGCAATTACAGCTATATCACAAGTCTATGTCCGAAAACCGGTGCTTATACAGCAGAGATTTACCTCCAGCTTCCAGCTGGAGGTAAATGAACACAGGTGCCAGAAATGAAGCTACAGGTGCATCCAATGCACTCCAGAGAGCTACATAAGGCACACCCCTACCACAAGCACTGTTACCAACATCATGCTGCCATTAGTTCTTAGTCGAGATTTTTATAAAATTCACCTGACAGATCTGCAGATCTCCATTCATCAATTTATGCTTTCCTCAAACAATCTTGATCCTCCAGCCAGTGCTAAACTTTAGGTCTATTATGATCCAAATGTTGGCCAAAGTGGCCCCTCTTAAACCTAAATTAAGTAGAGAGAACCCATGTCATCAACAATTGTTCACCCAAGAGCTGCAGACAATGAAAAAAGATAAAAGAAAAGCAGAGGGTAAATAGTTGAAAGCTCCCACTGAGGTGAACAAGATCAATTGGAAGACCCTAGAAAAAATCTATTGTGTTAATATTCTAGAAACAAAAAAGCATCTCTTTAATAAATAGATAGATGCTGTAAAAAACAACCTGGAAAAACTCTTTGAGGCTTTCATTCAGCTACTGGCCCCAAAAATTCATGCAACAACCATTGCACCTGCTGATTTGGATTGTACCATAGTTCAGCTTGCTTTTGATACCAAGATCTTAAAAGCCTGTGATAAAATCGAGACTTTTCTATTAAAACACAAGCCTGATACACCTATGGCTGAGGCAGGACAGCAGCGTTTCGAATTCCATCCTGTATAGATCGCTGACATGAATAAAACCTTATCTACAATGCGTCCGTCCTCCTGTCCAGAAAATGTGATTCCAACAAAACTGATACTGACAACAAGGACTTTTTTGCCACTTTTCTTGTTGGATTAGTTAACTCATCCTTTCATCACAAACTGGTACCAGAGGACAGCAAGGTGGTCATAGTTACCCCAGTGATGAGAAAACCAGGCGTTGACCCCATGGAAGCCAGTAATGTAAGGCCAATCACCAACTACAATTTTCTACTGAAAATCTTAGATACAATTGCTACATTACCACTTCAGTCATTTGTGGAATCTGTTGGGATTTTGCACCCTAAGCAGTCAGGGTTTAGACCCTATCACAGCGCTGAGTCGCCATTGCTAGATCTTCAGACCTATATGCAGGGGATCATTGATAAGTCACATGCAGGCCTTATGGTCCTTTTACATCTCTCAATTTACTGGACCACAAACACCTAATTCACACATTCAAAGATGTGGGTGTATTTAGTCAGGATTCTATTGACTGGGTGTATTCCTTCTTGACACATCGGATGTCCAGAGTGTGCGGGGGAGAGGCAACGTCCTCTCAAGTGATCACCTGTGGTGTCCCACAGGAAGCCTGGATGTCTCCCATACTTTTCAATCTTTACATCAGGGCCTCGTGTAGCCTCCTGGAAGGCATGGGTGTCTACTTTACTAATTATGCAGATGACACTCAATTTGAACTATCAGGTGACTACTCTTTGGACTCTAACCATTAAGTGTACATCTATGCTTCAATTGAGTCTTGGATGAACACCAATTGGATGTGCCTTAATAGCAACAAAACAGAGTTATTGATCTTTGGTTTACCTCAAACTAAAGCTAAATTGGATCCCCACATTTCAATACATTTGCCTTGACAATTGTGATATCTCGGTTGTAGTAAGGGTAAAAATACTTGCCATGTACCTGGATTTATCTCTTTTTTGCAGACCTTCACATAAACCAAGTGTCTGAAAACTTCTCCTTCTATCTCCAACTGCGGAGGAAGACCTGGCCCTTCCTATCTGAGAAAAACTGAAGCTCTATTGTCCAGGCCATAATCTTGTCTAGACTAGATTATTGTAACTCACTTTTCATTGGAGCTAATAAGAAATGCCTGTCTAAACTTCACATTTCCCAGAACGAGGCAGTTAGAATTGTCAAAAGCAAATCGAAGCAGGACGACATCTCTAAGAGTAGGCAAGAACTCCACTGGCTTCCCATCACCGCTGATATATCCTTCATAGTGGCGATATTGGTACACAACTGTCTTTATGGCACCTCGCCTGATTACCTTAAATCCATGATTCACCCTATGTCCTGATTAGATCTCTGCGCTCCTCTGAGAACGGGTTAGTAAGATCTTTATGTTTCAATCGGAAAAATGGCCTAGGTAAATCCTTTCCACTTGTGGCAGCTAACATATGGAACTCTCTTCCATCTAATCTCAGACTTGAGGAAAGCCATCTCAGCTTTCATCGCAAACTGAAAATGCTCCTCTTTGAATACATCCCTTCCTGCTCTTAATCCTTCTGGAGCTCTTGGTGTCTCATCTGCTTTGTGTCTGTCTCACTTGTGTCTATGTTGGTGCGCCCTGATGCTTGTGGGCTTCAGTGCCTTATAAATTAATAAACACAATAAATAAATACATTGTTTGCTGCGAGCTGGAACAGGCAGCTGCTCATGCCAGACCTGGATCTTGAGATGGCGGACAACTCAAGCCACTTCCACCACTGTGAATTAATTGCACATGAACACAATCAGGAATATCCTCGCATTTATGAAGTTGAACCGTTTTAATGAGTTTTTGTGCACCAACTATCCACAGTCCCCCAGCACACCACCAACTCCCCTGCACACTATCACTCTTCCCACGCCCACCACTGACTACCCTGCACACTATCCTCCAACCCCCTGTCCACCACCATCTCCCCTGAACACTACCCCACTTCCCCTGCTCACCACCAACTCCCCTGCACACTATACCCCTCTCATCACCCACCACCAAACTGCACGGCATGGCCACTCATGACAAATTTTGTCACGTTAATGACTATGGCGTGGACTCTTCCCCGACTAGTAGCCAGTGAACTGGAGCGCAGATGGCACAGGAACTGGCGCCTAGGCGTGCCCTCCTGGGAGCCCCCTGTTGGTGTTGTTGACCTAGATGGGATGGAGCTTGCCCCAGAATCTGTTTGTGTAGCAGCTCATTACTTGGCCAGATGGCCTCTGCAAGAGCAGAGATGCCTTTCGTCATCTCACTGACTCTTTGGCCAAATGCTGCCAGTTGTGACTCCCCAGGTCCTTGCATAGTTCTGTGCAATCCTACGTATGGCACCATGGATGCTGTCGCATATTGCCTGCAAGTGCCCAGAGTGAGTGGGTGTGTCCGATGTCCTCCATCTCCCTTTGTCTTTATTTCATGTCCCCCAGCCTCTGCATCACCATGTTGAGTGTCACCATAGGCTGCGTTGACCGGGGATGTGTTTTTTCGGTCATGAATAATTAATTTTGTCATGTATAATCAATTTTAGAATATGAAATAGGTGACACCGATTTATTGAGGATAACTGTGACCTATTAGTCAGATAGGGCCAGGAAGATAGTGGTTGTGTCCGCCTTTCTCCTCATAATAGAATTTTTTCCGTGTCACCTTAGGTTTTATGATTCACTCATAAAATTATATTGGATGTATGCATACATTTTCCATATTGACAAATGCATTTATGTGGTTTGTTTTACTCTGTAAACATAGGACCAATGGCCTATGTAATAAATTATAACTATTTTAATATGAAATGACAAATACTTTTTACTGTGTGTAACATTCTGTGTGGTGATTTAAATAGCCTATAGAATGGGACCCAGTATGAGTTAAGACTGGGCCAGTAAATTAGCTGCAGAATGGTTCATTTGGGGGACCCCCCTATGTGTGTTCATTGCATTGATGAGGGGGTGCACTGTCGGCTCGGGCTGTCAACAGGGGAACCAAATGATGGTGTGTCAGTGTCCGGCTCAGACGTATGCATACACTGGTGGCTTTGTGGGCATTCTGAGAGCTGCTGGCGGAGACTTCACCCAGGGGTTGGTGGCACTACTGCATGAGCAGTGTCAAGGCTGCTGTCTCCCTGTGTTGCCAGGGTCACTGGACTATGTGGCATGTCCTCCATGGCAGTGTCCACAGCTGCAGGTGTATGTGTGACTGGCATTGGCCTGCTCCTGGTGGGCTGGGTGGGGGTGTGGGCCTAGGCTTGCTGTGATGCGGTGTGTCTTGGTGTGACATCTGCCTTTGTGTGGCCTGTCTGCCCCTTTGTGGGGTGAAGGTGGTAGTGGTGGTTTCTGAGTACCAGGACATCACACTCATCGATGGTCCTGCCGCCTTTTCATCCTCAGATGCCTCTGGCGTTGCTTGTGTGCCTGTAGGGGACATAAGAGATGTTGTCCGTTTTCATTCCCCCACGTGTTTTGGCATGCATGGCATTCATTAGATGGTGCTGAGTGGGGCCCCGGGCAATTGGGCTGATGGACATGCTTGGTAAGGTGGGTTTGCAAGTAGATTCACAATGATGGATACGGATGCCGATATGGGGGTGTGCGACATGGGATGTTTGCATTTGGCCTGCTTGTGGCGATGGTAAGATGTCAGTGCTGGTGCAGCTGTTGTGTGGCATGCATGATTCTGATTCCCCATGCACCCTTGACTCACCTTCTTCCTCCTGGCTGCCGGCACCCGCCTTCGCACCTCCAACTCCCTCGATGCCCTCCATGTCCAGCACAGAGCTACACTTCTCCTCCCATGCAGTGATTACGAGTGGCTCCACAGTCCCTCCTCTGGTGCCCATGTTCTCCTGCAGGTGCTGAGACAGCTCACCCCTCCCCTCCCCTCTGATACAGTAAAAAAACCTAGGCTGCACTATGCACTCAGGCCTGACCCTCTCCCGTCAGATCAACAACGTGTTAAAATGCTGTCACTACCACCTCAAACTTCTCAGATGCATTTTCCCTACCTCTCCTACCTGACCAGACTTGCCGCAGTTATGTCTATTGTGATGTCGAGACAACAAAAAATGGACCTTAGCATATGAGATCAGAACATTTCTTAATCTTGACAACACCAACCTTTGTCAAAAAATACTTTTTATTATTCTCAATATCCACATTTATATACCACCATTCATTCCATCATTCATTCACAATCTCATTAAATGTTTCAATCTTTCACAAATAGGGTAATACATCCACCTAAAAACTCATATTTTTACATAAATCACAACACTCCTTTATATTTTCAGTAAGTGTTAACACACAAAATCAAATAGCATCATGCTTATTTAATGTGACTCGACATATGTTTCAGTCGTCAAGGGATAGGCTCTTAATTAGGGCCCATCGATGTAGGCAACCTTCTTCAGGAGACGGATGGTTCAGTTGCAACCACTCCGAGGTGTCAAAAAGGTGGGAGATGTCATTAAAACATTTATCCACAAATAAACAATATACAATTTGTCAAAATTCTGATCTCTTATTTCTGTAGACACAGATACAACTTGTCTGTATATTTCAGTGTATGTATATACAAACTGACACTCACATCCACCTACAATGATGGAGTTCGTGTCAGCGGTGGAATTTATCCTACAGTGGTAGCGGATTATTCTGCACCTAAACTGTACCAAAAGAGAAGGACAAGGCAACTCAATAAGCCTTCCTCATATACATAATCAAGGCACATGTCAATATTATGATCCTTAATGTGTGCTCTTAGGCACACCATCGTACCTGATGAAAAATTCAGGCGTGAGGGTGTCTTGCACATAGGTCAAACCTTTCACGTGTATCTTCCTGGTTTTTAATTCTGCAGGAAAACACGACCTCACACGTCTCTAGGATACGACACAGAGAGTATATGTGTAAACCAGTCCGTTACGGGATGTCACGTGTTCTAATGAGTGACCAAACCTCTAGTTACCTCACCTCGTATTTGTGGATCCTTGAATAATCTATTCTGTTTCCGCAGATGAGTCACACATTCCACAATGGTTGTTGTCCATATTCCTGAAAAGGATATATGAGACAAAATCACGTTACTATTGTGATGTCGAGACTCGACTATGCCAACTCCCTATACCTAGGAGCACCGACAAACCAACTTAACAAACTCGAAAGAGCCCAAAATGCTGCTGCAAAACTGCTCCTTGCCCTGGGTCAAAGAGACCACATCTCTCCAGCTCTCCGAACCCTCCACTGGCTCCCAGTCGGACGAAGGGCCACCTTCAAGACCTTATGCATCACTCACCGTGCAGTGCACTAGACTGGCCCATTATACCTGCAAGAAATGGTAAAACCATACCTCCTATCCGTACCCTAAGATCAAGCACTGCCATCCTTCTAGTGATTCCAACCTCTAACTCTGTCAGGATCGGAGGATCCGCCTGGCCCCAACTCTGTGGAACTCGCTTCCCCCTCATACTCGACACACCCAAGACTATATGACCTTCTGCAAAGCTCTAAAAACGTGGCTCTTTCCGTAATTCCAACCACATACTTATGAAGGGACTGAACCCTAGCAACCCGATGACTAATGCTCAATGAGATTCCCAACAATGTCATCACTGAATATGCTCATTAATTTGCAATTAAGCAACTGCATGCCTGAAATGCAGAATGTAGATCTCCTTTGATCATAACTCCACGCAAACTCTCTCGTTAATGGTATTCACATATCCTTGCCAGTATCCCTCACCAAACAAGACCCACAACAAAGGCCTCTGTCTGCTCCATGTCTGCTTCAGGCACGCTTCCCCCCGTGATGTCACTATGTACTCTGGCCCCTTTGATGTCACTGTATGCCCCCAGCCCCTTGGGTCCCCCGTGTTGTCGATGTGTGTCCCAGGACCCGCTCCCCCATGATGTTGCTGTGTGCCCCAGCCCCTCTGGTCCCCTGTGTTGTCACTGTGTGCCCCCAGACCCTCTGGTGCCCTGAGATGTCGCTGTACTCCCCCCAGCCCCTATGGTCCCCCGTGTCATCGTTGTGTGCCCCAGCCCCCTTTGATCCTCCATGATGTTGCTGTGTGCCCCCAGCCCCTCTGGTCGCCCGTGTTGTCACTGTGTGCCCCCGGGCCCCTCTGGTCCCCCATGATGTCACTGTGTGCCCCCAGCCCCTCTTGTCCCCTGTGTTGTTGCTGTGTGCCCCCAGCCCCGCTGGTCCCCTGTGATGTCACTGTGTGCCCTCCAGCCCCTCCGGTCCCACCTGATATTGCTGTGTGCCCCCAGCCCCTCAGGTCCCCCGTGATGTTGCTGTGTGCCTCCAGCCCCTCTAGTCCCTCGTAAAGTCCCTGTGTGCCCCACCCCCTCTGGCCCCCCTTATGTCCCTCCCCTGCTTTCCCTGATCTCTACTCCCTCCTCCCCCTCTTATTCCTTTCTTCCATTCCCCACGTCCCATTCATTGCAGGAGTTGTCTTGACTCACAGAGGGTTCACCACCAATAACCTTTGCCAACGCTTGGATTTGACTTTGGACACATTTACCTTCACCCCCTCTACTCTCATGCCGGAACTCAGGTTGGCCCTAAATCATGCTGTGCCCATCATCACCGTGAATCCTCGTATACATTTTATGTTCCCTTACAACATTATGGGTCTCAATTGGACCCTAGCGGCCGCGGAATGAATGGTGCCGGTAAGGGACCGGCACTGTTTATTCCGGGCCACATCATTACGAGGTCTGCTGCGGGGTCCCACTCAGGACGCCTGGCCAGACCAGGCATCCTTAGCGGGACCCGTTAGCAGACCAGGATGCCAACAACGGGCCCGTTATTAATGGGCCCATTGTTAGCATCCTCCCCATTCCCATTGAGCCCTATGGGGCTCAAATGGGAATGGGGATTAATTTTTACCGGAGTCCAGAAAAGGGCAATTACCAGGTCTGCCAAGGTGGACATGACCCGGTCATTGCCCTTTTCTGGGCTCCGGTAAAAAATCATTACCAGCGGCAGCTGCCCTTAATAAGGGCACGGCTACCGCCAGGGTCGTAATGAGGCCCTATGTGTTTTACTGACCTCTACATCTGTATTTGCTATCCTCTCTGCTTCTCTGCTCTTTCGACTGTTTTATTCTCTGCTCTCCTCTCCCTTACCCTTCTCCTTCTCTCTCTCTCCTCCCCCCTCGCTTACCTTTTCTCTGCACTCACTCTATCAGAATTGTCCCTCGACCTAGTATAATGGTTAAAATTGATTGTCTCCACCCCTTACTTGCCGCCCCCCTCCAGCACTGCCTGAGGTGTCGTAGGGCCTAGTGCGATGGTCACTTGTTTTGTTCCTCTCCCTCCTTTCTCCTCCCCTCTCCCACACCTCGTATGATTCTCCAGAGATGTCATCAGGTCTAGCACGTTAATCGTCTGTCTGTTGCCATTTCCCTCTGGTCTGTGTCTTGGCACTTGCACTATCTGAGGTGTCGCTAGGCCGAGCGTGATGGTCAATATTCACATTCTTGTGTTCATGGCCTGTATGAATGTTTTTATGCTTCCCTTGTTCCCTCCCTGTCATGGGACGCTTTGAAATGCATTCTGCGTGGACGCTATATGAATAAATTATCATATCACATCACTGTGCTTACTCTCTACGATCAATTTGGCCTAGCTGCTCACATATGAACACTATCCAATGAAGAACTCATCATCCTAATAAAACGCAGCTATATCCCACGACAAACCAGTCTAGCTGGACACATGAGCATCCCACAGGCCTAACGCAGCCAGAACCCAGTCTTGGTGTCCACCCTCCAGACTGCACACATTGAACCGATATCAATACCACCCACTTAACTGGTGCACCCAAACACCCTTCGACTCCCTATTCACTCAACTGACCTGGACTACGGTCCCCACGGGCGTTCAACTGGTATCAGGTAATAAAATCCCCATATATATGGTCGCCGTAAATAATATCGCCGGGAAAATGTCGCGGCGATATTATTTGGGTGACCATATATATGGGGACAGGGGCAAAAAAAAGAAAAAAAAACATTTTTTTAAAAAAAAGAAAAAAACAGTTTGGGGGTTGCGGGGGTGTCCCCCGCATGTTCCATGCAATAATGTCACCACAAAAAACGGCCATTTCTCAGCGATATTTTTGCATGGCGAGATTTTTGTGGCGACATCATTACATGGAACCGTTCAACCTACCAACGCTTTGAGGTCATACCAATGATACATGGAGCGCTATTTAAATGTCAAATAACGTAACATAACAGATGTATTTCGCTGCCTGGGCCCATAGAGTTCATCGTGGTGTGCTACCACCTCATCAGCATGCACCACAAGCTCCCCCTCACTGAATTTAGGTTTGTGGATTTGATCATGGGCAGTCTTGCCCCAGGCCCTCTCCTGGGACATTCTGTTTGGTTTGCAGATCTGGAAGGCTACAGGAAGCTGTGATATTTAATGGATTGTGACTTTTAAAATGACCGCCGCAGTGCTTCCCGTTCTGGTGCTGACGCGCCAGCGATAATAGCGGCGGAAACGGGCAATATCGCTATTTGCACTGGTTTTTTCCGTGGTAGCCTTTGTTTCGGTGCTATTTCCACCGGGCGCAAATAGCGTTACCTCCGGAGCTGTATACGCGTGCTTGCACTGTTGTGATGCAGTGCTATTCACTTCATGGGTCATGGCGGTAGTGCTATTTCCGCTCAGAGCCCACTTTCCGACCTACTCCTGATGATGCTACGTGTGGTTTTAATTGCATGAAGACATCAACACAAAAGCACCACAAATGATATTAAAATGGTAAGTAAAAAAAAGCATTGGCGGATGTGAGAGTACAACATAGTTCGATATGTCACAATGCCCATGTGCATGTTTTAGCCCAAACTGAGTGCATGGTGACATAAGCAGGCTTGTGCCATAGGCAACACAGTACACTGGTGGTGTGGTCAGTCAGAGGCAACCACTCTCATATCTTTACAACCAAGACCATGAAGAAAATGCCTGGAGAAGCCTAGAAGAGCATCAACTCATTTCCATTGGTCACAATACACTCTGCTATATCTTCACTTCTGCGGGTCTCATTTGAACAACGTTGGAATGGTATAGTGAAATAGATCTGGACCTTCAATGTAGCACAAGAGCAGGGATCAAAAATCACCTCCACCAATATAATTATGGAAATTACCTTGCATTTTTCTATTTTGGTAGAGAAATACAGCAGTGAAATACATTTCACTTTCCTTATTAAAGTTAGCATTGCACTGATTTATAGTATAACTATGCCGCTTGTTTATTTTGTTGCTGATACAGACTTGCAGCTTCTGTCCAGTTGGGATTTCTTTTTAATTTAATGTTTTTTTACTGTATACGGTTTACAAAAAACCTTTACAAATTCAATAGAAAACACACAGAATTAAAGCAACACAGTCAAAAGCACAAAGTATCACAGTTTCATCTTAATAATTACAAAAATTCACCATTGAATAATATAACAATTAATTTCACATTTGAGTAAAAATAAAAAGAGGATAATAACAGTATTCCATATTAAAACAAGATTATGATCACATTGAATACAACTGCAGTGAATTAAAAAACCCAGCTACTGATAGCCCATCAGATGGATTCTCAGAGCTTAAACATTGCTTTCAAAGGATATCCTCATTCTACCAATTAGTGTTTCCTCCTTCTGCTGCTTAAAAAAAGCAGATATCCGGCTTCCTCCTCCTCCATATCTCTCCCATCTTCCTTTTTTTTAGCCTTCTGTTGCTTCTTTCCCATGAAGATTTTCTCTCCTTTCTTTCTTCCTCGACAATGTTCAATATTCTAGTTTGGACCATCTCCAACAATCAATTTTCTGTTCTTTCCATCTCATTCTCTTCTTCTGATGTTGTCAGTCTGTCCTCCTGTAATCTCAGCTCACCTTCTTCCTTCTTTTCCTCTCTGGTGTTCCAATCTTCCTCTTATAGCTCTTCCTTAATGCACCTCTCTTTCTGCCTTCTTGAAACATACTCTCCTTACACAACTTACACTCCTCGTCTGGCAGCTCCTCTACCATTAATTTCATCCATGCCTCTGTGTCTACTTCTCAGGTTTCCCCTTCCTCCTTTTACTGTGTTCTCCTCTCTTCTGACTTGACCTATACCCCACTCACCCACTCTTTCACACCCCAATTACCCTCTGTATCTCACCCACTATAACCCAGCCTTCCCACCCACTTTTCTCACCCACTCTACTTCACCCCACTCGCCCACTTTAACTCACTCCACTCACTTCTTTTCCTCACTCCTTCTCACCCTCCCAACCATTCCCCACTCACCCACTCTTCCTCACTGCACTATGCTCCAACCACTCTAACTCATTCAACTCACCTCTCTTCCCCACCCAATGTATTTCACCGCACTCAGCACACTTCCTCACCCACTCTACCATGCCCCATTCATCCACTCGTTCTCACCAACTCTTCTTTACCCAACTCATCCACTAAATGTCATCTCACTCACCGACTCTTTCCTAAACACTCTACCTCACCCACTCTACTGCAACCCACCTATCCACTCTTCCTCACCTATTCTTCACCACCCCACTTACCCACTGTACCTGGCCCTGCTCACCCACTCTACCATGCCCAACAACCCCACTCCTCCTCACCCACTCTTCCTTATCCCACTTCGGCACTGCCACGTCCACTGTTCAGAACCCCACTCAACCACTCTGCCTCACCCTCTCTTCCCTTCTTATTCACCAACTCTAGCTTGCCCATTCTACCCCACCCTATTGTGAGAAACTTGAAGGTATCTCCCGAGCTAATCCCCAGGGATCTGTGATCCAGGTTGCTAGGACATGGCCATTGCTATTGGATCCAGTTCCTGGGTGTGGACCAGTGAAAACTGCAATCATTGAAAGCAACAGAATTGTGAAGTGGAAAGAGTGAACCCGGTGGAGGCATGCCAGTGAAGAGGGGTGAAGTCTAAAGTTCCAAGAAGCAGTGTGTTGACAAAAGTGAACCCTGCAGAGGGTTGTTCACAGAGAACTGTTTAAAAATGAATTAAGATTTGTGAACAAGAAGAAAGCCATAGTGAGCCTGACGGAGAGAGGCTGAGATTCGGGGAGGGTCTGCGCCCAGAAGAGGAGGACCCAGGGGTGAAAGCATCACCCAACGTACTTTTAGAACCAAACTTATTTTGTTTGTTATTTTCAGACCCTCGAAGGGAAGAGACTTTCCTGAGAAAAGAGACTTGGCCATCGAGGCTCCTGAGATGCTGAAACAGAACTGTCGGTTCGTGCTGGGAGAGCTCGAGCCTGTGCTCTGCTCAGAAGTGCCACCTTATCCTGTGCTCAAAACGTGGGGAAGGGTGAACCCTGCAATCACATCCTGACTTATTTTTTGAGAACACTTCTTTCTTTTTGTGAACCCTTTCCAACACTCTTTCTATATTTAGTTGTAAGGATTTGGCAATAGATGTTTTTTAGCATAGGCCCTTTATCTTGACAAGACGCCACACAGACTCCCTTATTTTTCATTTTATGGTCGAAGCTTGCTCCCATCGTACATTTAGGTTTAGATTAGGCATTTTTCCAACCTGCATACTGTTTGAATAAATACCCTTGAATCATGATCACTTGTGTATGTCTTTACTGTTGCCACCATGAGTTCCTTACACTACTCACCCACACTTCTTCATCCATTCGACTTCATCCAACTATACCCCAACCCACTCACAAATTCTTGCACAACCACTGTACCTTACCCCACTACCCACTCTTCCCCACTGACCCTACCTCATCCACTCTACCTCAGACACACTAACCCAAATGTACTTAACCTCACTCACTGTACCTCACCCTCTTTACAGCACCATATTCACCCATTCTTCCTCACTCGACTCCTCCATTCTTCCTCCCACCCTTCCTCGCCCTCTCTACCCCACCACACTCACCCATTCCACCTAACCCACTATGCTTCACCCCTCTCTATCCTGTACTCTCACCCATTTTGCTCTTCCTCACCTCCTCTAACTCACCCAACTCACCTACTCTTCTTTGTCCTACTCACCTTTCTACCTCACCCACTAACTGCACCCCACGCAAAAGAGTGTCAATACCTTTTAATATACTCCATCCAATAGAGTGTTAATTCCTTTGAATATAAAATTGCCTTGTTCATGCTCCACAGCTTCTGCCCTATGATCAGTGGCATAAAAAAGCAGGTGTCTGGTGTGAGAGTCTGGATGGAGATGATGGGAGATGTTGAGGAAGTCCTATTCATGGACAAGACTACAGATGCCCTGGAAAGATTCAGCAGGATGGCATGCTGGAGAAAAGGACATGTCTAAGCAATCCTGCCCTGAATCATCCAATCAAATTACATGTTTGAGGTGGCATCTCAAAGAAGGGCCCAGGAGCCTTATTTAATTTGATGGAATAATGGACACAGCCTTCATTGAAGTGATAATTATGAAGGTGATGTTTCTTGCCATATGTGAGAGATAAGTGCCTGGAGGACACCCTCAAATGATGCATTTTGAAGGACAATGACCGCAAGTACTCCTCTAAAACTACCTTCAAGGAACAACGAGCACTCACTTGGGTTCAAACTCCCTTGGAAAACCTTAACATAAAACCAATTGAGTTGATATAGGCACTGCTTAGAAGGGATCGAAAGTGCATTCACAATCCCACAAACAAGACATAACTCTTGGAGTGAATCTTTAAGTTTTGGGGAGAAGTTCCTACCCCAGATGCCTATGCAAGAATGATAAACTTCATTAAAAGGTGTTCCTTGTGGTGAAGGAGCATAATGGGGCAGTGAACAATATGCACATGTACTGTAATATGCCCCCCTCTGAATACTCATGGTATGTTTTTCAGATACTGCACCAGTGACTGAGTAAATATAGTACAATAAAGAAGTGCATACAGTACTGAAACTATTGTCAAAACTTTCATTGTGAGCAAGAACACAAGTGCAGCACAGTACGGTTAAATGTATGCTAAAAACAAAACAATTGTTTGACTCTGCATAATCAAAGGAAGGGAATATGAAGTAAAAGTCAGAGATGGCATGGATGGAGAATGCATGACTGCCAACAGTGTTAGAGGCCATGAGAAGGAGTGGTTAATTGGGTACAGGAGGGAAGGTTGGCAGCTGCCACTTGTTTCAGGGTCAAGGGCAGCAGACCTATATGGTGTACATGGAGGCAAGGTTGATGGATACCACTACTGTCGGGGGGCAAGGGCAGAAGAAGGGGGTGGAGTAAAGGATATAATGTTGATAGAGAACTCAAGGGGAGAGAAAGGTTCAGAAAGTAGGGGTTCAGGGGGAGCATGGGTCCCACCTTTGCATCTGCAAGAATTCATTAATTTGAAGCTTACAAAGCTGGGTCTGGTCGTCCTCAAAATGTGGGTGCATAAAGGTGAGGATGGTGGTCCTCTGAAGAACAGGGAGGCCTGCCATGAAGTCTGATCCATCAAAGTTCACTCTCTTCCGCCTCTGCTCAAACTACTCAAAAGTGACCAAATGCTTCAACAGTATGCCCACCATAGCACTCACCTACAAGTATTAATACTCTCTTGACTATCCTATGCTGAAAAGGGTTTCAGTGTATAAACCAGCTATGGGGGACCAGCACTATTCATCCTCTGAGCCACATGGTGGCAGTGGTGGGTTTGTGGTGCATGAGATGTCAAACGGGAAAGGTAAGTCAGTGGTTCCAAAGTAACAAGTGAGACTTGGATGGGTGTGTATGAGGAGAAGGACGGGACTGCTAAAGTGAGTGTTGGTGTGGGAGAGCAGAAGGCACTATCTACAAAAGTGGGTGTGGGTGAGGAGAAGACAGGGACTGTGAGGGTCAGACTAGGTGAGGAAAAGAAAGGGACTTTAAATGTGGGTGTGGGGAGGAACAGGAAGTGAGATTAAGGATGAGGTGGCTGAAGAAAAGGAAAGGAGTTTGAGTGTGAGCATGGATGAAGATGTAACGCTCACCTGATTCCCACGGAGGCGCTGGTCCCGGCTGAACTGTTATAGTCTCTTCAATTGAGAAGCGTAGAGCTCGGATGACTCTCTGGACTGGGCTTCCTCTTATTGACCGTCTGGCTTGCAGGGTAAGGTTTCTGCAGGCGGAAGAAAAAAGGGTTATGACCGTTTGGCTGGACTTCCTCCTCACTAATCGCCAACTCTCCGAAAGTCCAATGTCCTGGTGAGCTCTCACCTTAGGCGTATAAATGCTGGGCTCTCCATCCTGCGACTTATGCAGGGGTGCGTGGGTTCCAGTTACGTCACTGGAGGTCCTCAAAGTCTTTTGTGGCCTTAGAAGGGGCACAGGTGCTGAGATGCCAAAAGGTGATGCCGCCGTTACTGCACGAGCGGATGCCAGTAGGTATAAAGAGTTTATAGTCTTGAAGAGATGGGCACCTTTAATGAAGTCTTTGCATTGTCTTTTTCAGGTGCCTGGATGCTGAGGGCGTGGTCACTGAGAGCGCGACACGTGCGGTTGTACGTAGGTATGGGAATTTCAATGACACCTCAATAATGTCCCTTGTTTTCTGTTTTCAGGTCTTGAGATGTTGCGGGCGTTGTTCGTCCGTTGCCGTTGCACGTGCGAAGTACGTGAGTATAATGATCTGTGACCTTATTATAGCACCTCTAACAATGTTCTTTTCTTATTTGCAGGTGTCGGGACCTTGCGGGCGTTTGGAAACACATAAGTGTTAGGCTTTCTTGCAGTCTTTAATGGCACTTAAATAATGTCTTTTCTTGTTTTCAGGTGCCGGGCTGCTGCGGTTGAAGAGATCGTAATATGCGCACAAAAGCAGGTAAGAAAAGTAAATGCGGCCGCCTTCACCCGATTCCTACTTAACAATGTTCTTTGTCTTTACAGGTGCCGTTAGGCTGCTGAAGAGAAGGCCGCGAAGAATCTGTGAAAGCACAGATGGATCAGGTAAGCAGTGCGGCTGCGAACGTGTTGCAACTTGCTAACCTTATGATTCTTTTGCTTGCAGGTTCTGCCGGTGTCTGGATTCCTGGATGGTAAGTATAGTTCTCGTGTCTTTCTTCCACAGGTTGCTGAGTTGAAGCTGGAGATGTCACTGGAATGCTGGAGCTGACTCAGTGAGCGTCCTGCTGCAGATGCAGAATAACGCGAAGCACGTTTTCCCAATCGGGTGTGGTTTAAATAGTGTTGGAGTGATTGGGCGTCTTCTTCCTCAGCCTCGCCCAGGTAAAAGAGTTCCTGTGTTCCAGAGCTAAGGAGTGGCATCAGCCCCACCCAGGTAAGAAAGTAGTCCCAGTTCAGGGAATAGTTCCTCCCATCAGAAGGCTGGGGACTTCATCCTGCCAGCATTTGCAAAGGTGAGTATGCAGCATGGTCTGCTACAGGTAGGTCCACCCAAGCACCTTTGCAAGAATTATGAGCCCGGCGCCCCTGGCGCCGGGACTGAGGTTCCTTATGAGCCTGGCGCCAGAGGCGCCAGGACATGGTCCAAAGGGCCCCAATAGGGGTTTGCTGGAGCCGGGGACGAGGGTCGTGAGCCTGCTTCTGGGGATGCTGGGCTTGACTTGGCTTCTCGGGAGCAGTGCTCATGACAGCACCCCCCCTCAAGGCCCCTCCCAAACTTGTCTTCCCCGGAGGTTTTGGCCTATTGGGAAAAGTTCGGTGGAATTTTCTGACTAGACGAGGAGCATGGACGTGGTCAGAGGGTTCCCATGATCGTTCTTGAGGTCCCTAACCCTTCCAGTCGATCAGATAGTATAATTTTGACTTGATGATCTTGGAGTCCAGGATGTTTTTAACCTCAAATTCAGGTTCTCCATTTACTTGAATAGGCTCTGGAGGTTTATCCAGTCTGGTTCCAGGTTGCATAGGTTTTAGCAGAGATACGTGAAACACCGGATGTATTTTCATGTGGGATGGCAAACCCAATTTGACAGCCACTGGATTTATTATGGCTGTAATTGGATATGGTCCCAGATATTTTGGGTTGAAGGTGTGAGGTCCTTTAAGTGATAAATGTTTGGTGGATAACCAAACTTGATCTCCATCCTGGTATTGAGGGGCGTCTCTTCAGTGTTGGTCTGCTCTCCTTTTGTACCGTTCTTTAGCCTGTTGTAGGTGGATTGTCGCTTCTTTGAAAGCTTGAGTGATAGCATTGTGAAGTTGATCCACGGCAGGCGTTCCAAGATCTTGGGGCGGGTCGAGATTGGAGGTTCGAGGATGAATCCCATATAAAATGTAAAAGGGACTTTTTCCGGTTCCTGAATGGATCGAGTTGTTGTAAGCATATTCGGCTATCCAAAGGATATCTTTCCAATTACTTTCCGACTGCTGTAGCATACAACGTAAATATTGTTCCAGAGTTTGGTTTGTCCTCTCAGTTTGTCCGTCGGTCTGGGGATGATGGCTGGTTGAAAGTCTCACATCGATTTGGGCTAAACGACAGCAACTTCGCCAAAAGTGAGAGATAAACTGGCTTCCCCTATCTGAGATCAAAACCGAAGGGAAGCTGTGCAATCTTACAATATTTTCAAGGAATTCCCGTGCTAGAACTGAAGCTGAAGGTAAGCCCTTTAGTGGAACGAAGTGGGCCATTTTAGAAAACAAATCTACAATTACTAGAATAGTGTTGAATCCGGAACAGGAGGGTTAATCGGTGATGAAGTCCATGGAGAGGGTATGCCAGGGATGTGGCGGGATGTCTAGTGGATGCAGGAGACCCGCTGGTCTTTCCTTCTGACCTTTGATTTGGGCACACACACCACAGGACATCACAAACTCCTTTATGTCTTTTCTCCATGACGGCCACCAGAAGTGTCTCTTGACTTTTTCTGAGGTTTTGGCAATGCCTGGGTGGCCCTCCATCAAGGAATCATGGTAGCAAGAGATTACCTGTTTTTGTAAATCGGCATGTGGTAGGAATAGTCGTCCCTGAAAATAAGGCAGGTCTTTTTTATGATGAAGTCCTTTCCCTTCAGTTGCCAGTTTTGTAAGTCCGAAAGGGTCACAAGTTGTTTAACTTTTGCTTCGATATCTTTGATGGATTGTGAAGAAATCAGGCCCAGGATTCTCTGTTCTGGAATTATTGGCACAGGTTCAGGATTGACAATATTATCTCCCATTCCAATCCGGGAAAGGGCATCCGCTTTGCCATTTTTGTTGCCGGGGCGATAAGTAATTACAAAGTCAAATTCGGCAAAGAAAAGTGCCCAGCGAAGCTGCCTGGAGGACTGAGCTTTGGTGGTTTTCAGGTAATGTAGGTTTCGATGATCGGTGATTACCGTGACAGTGTGTTTGGCTCCAAGGAGATAGTGCCTCCAGGCCTTGAAAGCGGACTTAATTGCTAAAAGCTCTTTATATGTGATGGTGTAGTTAATTTCAGGCGCCGAGAACTTGCGAGACCAGAATGCCACGGGGTGCAATTGGTTAGTTTCCGGATCTCTCTGTGATAGAACCGCCCCCATTGCTAATGGATGGACCACGATGTAAGGGAGGTCTGGGCGTGGGTGTTTCAGTATGGGTGCTGAGGTGAACTTGGCTTTTAGCTCTCGAAAGGCCTGTTCTGCTTCTGTTGACCACTCGAAACGTTTGTTTTTTCTTAAGAGGGCGGTGATGGGCTGCACCACTCGTGAAAACTCTGGAATAAACCTGCGGTAAAAGTTGGCGAAACCTAACATGCTTTGGACACCTTTCACGGAAGTAGGTGATGGCCACTTGATGATAGTGTCCACCTTTCTCGAGTCCATGTGGACTCCTTTGGGTGTCAGAATAAAGCCTAGAAATTCGACCTCGGTGACGTGAAAGACACATTTTTCGAGCTTAGCAAAAAGCTTATGTTGGCGGAGTTTTTCAAGGACGGCTCTAACATGTTTCCGATGATCTGCTTCTGAAGATGAGTACACAAGGATGTCATCTATGTAGACGACTACGCAAACATCTATGAGTTCTCTGAGGACATCATTCATAAAATACTGAAAAGCGGCTGGTGCATTGCATAGTCCGAAGGGCATCACTTGGTATTCAAATAGTCCATACTTGGTGCGAAATCCCGTCTTCCATTCGTCGCCTTCTTTAATCCGTACCAAGTGGTAGGCTCCCCGGAGATCTAGCTTTGTATAAATGCAGGCGTTCTTAACTTGGTCAAGGAGTTCCGGGATCAGAGGTAGGGGGTATCTGTTCTTTACCGTTATCTGGTTCAGGGCACGATAATCAATACAGGTTCTAAGGTCACCTTCTTTTTTAAGTACGAAGAACAGAGCCGAGGATGCAGGAGACTTTGAGGGGTGGATAAATCCATTGGCCAGGTACTGGTCCAGATACTGTCGCAAATGAAGATTTTCAGGCTCGGTAAGGGCGTAAATTCTACTACAAGGGGGAGTGGCTCTGGGTATCAGGTCTATTTGACAGTCGTAAGATCTGTGGGGAGGCAGGGTATTAGCCTGTTCCTTCTGAAAGACATCTTGGAATTCTTGATACTCTGGAGGCAATTGCGGTCCTTCGGATGTTGCTACTGCTAGGCCAATACTGGGTCGAGGATAACAAGTAGGTGCACACTCTGGGAACTGTATCGTCTTTGCTCGCCAATCAATTTGAGGATTGTGTTTCTCCAACCAAGGGATCCCCAGAATTATTTGGAACTGAGGGGCCTTGATCACATCGAACACGATTACCTCCCGATGTCCATCTTGGCCTAATAACGTCACTTCTGTGGTGGTATGGGTTACCGGTCCGGAGGCTATTTCCGTACCATCCACTGTGGTAATGACGTCTTTAATTACCTTAGGACAAAGGGGTAGGTTCATCCTGGAAGCCATCTCACGGTCTACATAATTTCCAATCGCTCCGCTATCAATGTATGCTTTAATGGCATGCAAACAATCCTGTCGTTCTGGATTTATGAGGACCATTGACATTATGAAGTGCGAGGTCAAAGAACTGGTTTTTACGCTCGGCAAGCGGACATCTACACTTGTCGGGCGAGGTTGTTTCCCGGCTCGGGCTTTTCGGAATTCTTATCAGAAGCTCCCACTGTCTTCTTCGGAGGTTTCACCGGGCAATCTCGGAGGAAATGTCCTGAATTTCCACAATAGAGACATAGCTGCAATTGTCGTCTCCTGTCGCGTTCTTTCTGGGTTAGGGGACCCTTTACGACCCCTATTTGCATAGGTTCTACGGCTTCAACTCCTTTGGTGTGAGTTAGTGGCTTAGAGAATACTCGAGTTACGAACCTGGAGCGGTCTGCCTTTCTGTTTTGCAGTCTGTGATCCAATTGGACCACTAAATCAATGTACTCTGAACAATCTTGAGGGGGATTCACGACCTGGGCTAGGACGTCTTTGAGTTCGCCACGCAAACCCCTGTGGAAAAGTGTGATCCTCTTGTCCTCGGGCCATCTGGTTTCCACGATTAGTCTGTTAAATGACGCAATATAAGCCAGAAGATCCTGATTGCCCTGCCGTAGGGAAAGGAGTTTGTTGTCCAGGGCCTGCCCCTGGGAATGTCTTGCGAAAAGTCTTTCCATATTGGCCTGGAAGGCCTGGAAATTGCGAAGAATCGGGTCATCCTGTGTAACCAGAGGGATCGACCAATCAGCGGCGCTGCCGCTAAGATACGAAAGCACAAAGGCTACTTTAGTCTGATCAGTCGGAAAAGCAGCTGGTCTACAAAGAAAGTGCAATCGGCACTGATTTATGAACACCGCAAACCTCTTAGGGTCACCAGAGAAGCGTTCGGGCGGAGCCAAAGGCACATTTCCGGGCAGATTGATTTGAACAGGATTGGCTGAAGCCGCCGGGGTATAGGTCCCTCCTGAATTAGGTAGACGGGTTTGCCCCGCTTGTGTTTGTAATAACTGTCTGGCGAGGTCATCAGTTTGTTGTTTGGACATAATCAATTCCCTCCTCAGGGCATTCGTTTCCTGGTGGGCAGCATGTACTTCAGCTCTTAATTCCCCTAGTAACTGGGCCAGTTGATCAGTGTCGGAAGTTTCCATAGCGCCTGGGTAGGAGGTTATTGGAGGGCTTCGCGTTCTGTAACGCTCACCTGATTCCCACGGAGGCGCTGGTCCTGGCTAAACTGTTATAGTCTCTTCAATTGAGAAGCGTAGAGCTCGGATGACTCTCTGGACTGGGCTTCCTCTTATTGACCGTCTGGCTTGCAGGGTAAGGTTTCTGCAGGCGGAAGAAAAAAGGGTTATGACCGTTTGGCTGGACTTCCTCCTCACTAATCGCCAACTCTCCGAAAGTCCAATGTCCTGGTGAGCTCTCACCTTAAGCGTATAGATGCTGTGCTCTCCGTCCTGCGACTTATGCAGGGGTGCGTGGGTTCCAGTTATGTCACTGGAGGTCCTCAAAGTCTTTTGTGGCCTTAGAAGTGGCACAGGTGCTGAGATGCCAAAAGGTGATGCCGCTGTTACTGCACGAGCGGATGCCAGTCGGTATAAAGAGTTTATAGTCTTGAAGAGATGGGCACCTTTATTTAAGTCTTTGCATTGTCTTTTTCAGGTGCCTGGATGCTGAGGGCGTGGTCACTGAGAGCGCGACACGTGCGGTTGTACTTAGGTATGGGAATTTCAATGACACCTCAATAATGTCCCTTGTTTTCTGTTTTCAGGTCTTGAGATGTTGCGGGCGTTGTTCGTCCGTTGCCGTTGCACGTGCGAAGTACGTGAGTATAATGATCTGTGACCTTATTATAGCACCTCTAACAATGTTCTTTTCTTATTTGCAGGTGTCGGGACCTTGCGGGCATTTGGAAACACGTAAGTGTTAGGCTTTCATGCAGTCTTTAATGGCACTTAAATAATGTCTTTTCTTGTTTTCAGGTGCCGGGCTGCTGCGGTTGAAGAGATCGTAATACGCGCACAAAAGCAGGTAAGAAAAGTAAATGCGGCCGCCTTCACCCGATTCCTACTTAACAATGTTCTTTGTCTTTACAGGTGCCGTTAGGCTGCTGAAGAGAAGGCCGCCAAGAATCCGTGAAAGCACAGATGGATCAGGTAAGCGAGTGCGGCTGCGAACGTGTTGCAACTTGCTAACCTTATGTTTCTTTTGCTTGCAGGTTCTGCCGGTGTCTGGATTCCTGGATGGTAAGTATAGTTCTCGTGTCTTTCTTCCACAGGTTGCTGAGCTGAAGCTGGAGATGTCACTGGAATGCTGGAGCTGACTCGGTGAGCGTCCTGCTGCAGATGCAGAATAACGCGAAGCACATTTTCGCAATCGGATGTGGTTTAAATAGTGTTGGAGTGATTGGGTGTCTTCTTCCTCAGCCTCGCCCAGGTAAAAGAGTTCCTGTGTTCCAGAGCTAAGGAGTGGCATCAGCCCCACCCAGGTAAGAAAGTAGTCCCAGTTCAGGGAATAGTTCCTCCAGCAGAAGGCTGGGGTCTTCATCCTGCCAGCATTTGCAAAGGTGAGTATGCAGCATGGTCTGCTACAGGTAGGTCCACCCAAGCACCTTTGCAAGAATTATGAGCCCGGTGCCCCTGGCGCCGGGACTGAGGTTCCTTATGAGCCTGGCGCCAGAGGCGCCAGGACATGGTCCAAAGGGCCCCAATAGGGGTTTGCTGGAGCCGGGGACGAGGGTCGTGAGCCTGCTTCCGGGGATGCTGGGCTTGACTTGGCTTCTCGGGAGCAGTGCTCATGACAGAAGAGAAAGCAGTGGGTAAAAGGGTGGTGGCGGGTAAAGGGAAGGTATGGGGTACATAGGTGGGCACAGGTGTGAAGGAGACAGGTGGTATAAGGTTGAAGGCTCTGATTTAACCCACCTGACTCGCCTCTACAATTTCAAACGTGGCAGCATGTGCCACCACCTTACCCTCACCCAAAATATCTAAACTGCCAATGATGCAGCACACTCAGCTGAAAAGATTGCACAAAAGCCTCCTGTAGAACGTCAGCTTGGATAACATCTAATGCATACCGGGTTCTGTGTGTTGGTAGTGTGCGTTGCAATGTGTAAGGAAGGCATGGTCTCAACAGTAAGACAGACACAAGTGACCACAGTTCAAGGGTGTTTATTTAACTTTCACAAGGGTTTGATAAAAGCCTATCTAAACCTAAATCTAGAGATGGCGCAAGCTACAAGCATCAAATAATAATAATACAGTCCTAGTGGAGTCTTGTCAAAATAAAAAGGCCTATACTAAAAAACCTATTGCCAATCCTTACCACTAATTTACAAATAATGTGGGGTAGTGTTCATGAAAAAGAAAGAAGTGTTCTCAACATGATATATCAGGATGTTCGGCCATTGGCCTCCCTTCCCCATGTTTTCTGCACGGGACAAGCTGGTTCACTTGTGCAAAGCACACACTCTGGCTTCTGCGACATGAGGATACAGCTTCATTACCAGCATCAGGACCTTCTGTGTCCAATTTTCTTTACTTCTAAAAAGTCTATTGACCTGATGTACAAAAAACAAGATGCAAATGCTCCTTTCCTTTTACCAGTATTCAATTTTGGGTTTTCACCCTGGATCCCACTCATCGGGCTCAGATCCCTTTCAATACAAAAGTTCAACCTTGGATACCCTTCCTCAGGGTTCAGATCCCCTTTTTACAATGTTCAGAGATTATTCTTTGTTGGGTGACTCACGGTTCACCCCGGAGCACCCTCAGGCGGGCTCAGATCCCTTTCTTTTACCCAATTGGTCTTATTCAGCTGGGCTCAGACCAATTGCAGTATACATTAAACCATCAAAGACTTTTGAATGTGCACAGGGTTTTGCTTGACCCATTGCAGGACCACTTTGATCTCAAGATTCCTTTTTCTCACACTTAGCATCAGTTGGAAACCCAACAGAGACTTTCCAATGAGCACCCACGAGGTGCCTGACCACTCTGTCTACGGTATCTTTGCTTAGCCTCCCACAGTTCAGTAACTTTTTTGGTTTCCAATTATATTCCTGCCACTCGTCACATATATCTCACACACTGTTCTCTTTCTTCATCTTCATACAATGTTGCTGCTTGCAACCTTGGTTCAAAACACAGGCTGGTTTGGTATCAGTCTCTCCGTTCACTGGCTGTGCTGTCTTTACTTACACTGCTTTGTTGTAGGAGCCAAGGACAGTACCACAGCGGCAATCGCATCTCCCCGCCTTGGCTTTTGATGCGGGAGAGCCCTGGGTGCCTCTGACACACTGTGCAGGTTTGATCAGCCTTCGTTCCTGGTTTTAGGTTTCTTACTTTCCAAGACTCACAAAACTAATGATCTTTAAAGGTCAAGGGCACTTCCATCCTTGCACCCCTCTCTGGTCTCGCCGTCTTTCTCCTTGTATTAAACTGCCATCTTGGATCCGCTGTCTCCTCATGTGCTTTGTCTCACTCAGAGTATGCTTTCGTGCTCCGCCTTTTATCCATGTGGGTAGGTGTGATGAATGTCAGGTGTGTGTAATGATCAGTAATTGCCTGACCTTGCTTGACCATTGTATTGGGACATGTCAGTTATACGGCTCTGGTGTTAGTCCATTGTCGTTCACTGTGAGCTGTCTGTAAGAAGGTGTTTGTGTTGGGTAAGGGTGGGGCTGAGTTGCTAGGTATCCTACATGGTAGGACAGGGAAAAGGGGTTACAGGGAAGGGGATACGGCATTGCACCCTCTGGTGTCCCACTTCCACTCCCTGAGGACCCCTCATCCAGGTGATCTTCCCGTACTGGTCCACTCTCAGGGACTGGCTCCAAAAGCAATGGGTGCATCATAGCCACCTGGATGACAGATCCCTGGGGACTAGCGGGTGAGACACCTTCATGTTTCTCACAAATGTTACAGGTTTGGACCACTTGGCAGTTTGGGAGGGGTGGCTTTCCTACTCCATGGTGCCGTCCACAACCTCCTTGAACTATGGAGTTTCTTTTTGGGCCTCTGTTATGGAAAATGTTGCATATGTTAGAATATTTGGACACATCAAAACATACTGTAGCATGACACATTGCAGGAATTTACAGAAGAAATGGTGAACGAGAGGAAGAGAGAAAGAGGGAGGGAAAGAGAGTGAAAGAGGCAGTGAGAGACAGACTGCAACACTTAGCATTGTCAGTAGTGTACAGTACACCCTATACATTAGCATCTAGTGACATGATATTATGAACCCGGGTTGTACACAGGAAAACATTGCATTACTGTGACAGAAATAAGAGGGAGAGAGAGGGAGAGAGAGAGAGAGAGAGAGAGAGAGAGAGAGGGAGGGAGAGAGGCACACTATATAGAGAGAAAGAGAGAGTGAGAGACATATGAGATATAAACCATATTCTGTAGTAATAGCATACAATGGATGAAGAATGTTCTGTAACATTTTTAGTGTCCAAAGAAGGATGGTGTATCTGAGGTCCTGTTTGTGCACGTGGGCAAATCCTGGCTCTTTGGGGGGCTCTTTTTAGGAACAAAATATGTCAGAATATTTTCTTTATTGTGTAGTTTATCATATAAAGAAAATACAGAAAATACAGCATTCCTCACAAATATTCTTAAATTCAAGTAAAGGAACATTATTATATAGTAAGCAGTTTACAAAGGTAGGACAGGATAAACATGGTAAAACACATTTCCTTATCAGTGACTCATCACTTAGTTTACTGGAACTCCTATTATTCTAATTTTAAATATATAATTGGTATTATTTCATCATTTAATCTTGAATGTTTCTTTAGCTTCGACATATTAAAATGATAAAACTATATTGCAAATGGTTCCATAAAATCGAAAAGTAGCAGAGGTTCCACTTCCACCTCTCCCAACATAAGGGCCAACTCTAAAAATGGCAGAGACAGTATGCCGTAATTCCCATCAATGGAGCTGCAATATGGCTCGTATTAAACAAATCTAAGCAAGCAATAAGAGTTTAGCAGCCTCCTTCCAGACATAGAAACTGGCCCCTGTAATGACTAGTGAGGAAACGCCATATATGGTGCTCTAAAACTGGTCCTCCTGGGCATTTAGGATTTCCCCCACAAAAGCAGAATAATACACTTTCAGGGCTGGGCATTGTGTTAGAATATGTCTGCTGGATTCCACACCCCTTGTGCAAAGCCTACATAATCTATTCCCTAGTTGAACACCCATCCAGCCTCCCGTATATGTGTATGTTGGCAGGATGTTGAAACGGAGGTAGATTATACATTCCCTCATCCTCTCATTACATACTGTCAGTAAGTATGTACAAGACCCCCGAATAGGGAACCCCTAGTGACTATATTCACAGTAGCGTCTCTTATGATGTCATTCTTGTACGGTTACAGATGTATCCCACATCTGTGTTTCATTAATCTGGTTCCAATAATCGGGCTCCTCGTGTATGTTGTCCATGGGGAGATCAACGTTCATACACTGGCCAAGTGCTACGTTCTCCAAGTCTCGCAGAAAGTTATTTGGGTACTCACAATCCAGCTTCTTAGCCATGAAGCCCAGCAACGTATTTTCGTCGGGCTTCCGCAGTCTCAATAAAAAGTATAATTTACAGCGTTTGACTAACCAGTGTTCCCTCAAGGAGGAGACACCTAATTCACAGTGTAATGCCTCTACTGCGATGGTTCTGGGCACATTTAGGCTGGACCTGAGTGTCTTGCCTTCCAAACGGTCCAGCCAGTCAACGCGAACTGCTGATAGTAGTTCAAGGCCGAAGGTGATGGCCAGAATGATACTTGTCTGATAGATTTTTATTGTGGCTTCTATATTATTCCCACCTAAACTGGTGGAGAAGCGTTTTCATCATGTACCACTTCTTAAGTACACGAGGCAGTATGAAATCGCTATAGCAGCGTTGGCTGGGGCGTGAGCAGAGCAAGAAACCCCTCCAGGTTCCCTGCATTCAGTCTCCATACAAACGTCAGCGTTGCCTGATTGTACGGCCAAGTATCATCACCTTGGTCTTTGCGATCTTTACAACCAGATTATTTGACCTAGCATAAGATTAAAGAGCGTCTATAGAGCGTTGTAGTCCGATGAGTGTATGGTGCAAAAGGACCGTATCATCAGCATACATTAGACACCGTACTTCCTCTGCCCAATACCAGGCAGGAAGTTACCCACCCCGTCCAAAATATATGATGAAATCTGAAACATAGAGATTATAAAGCAGATGTGCTAAAACACACCCTTGCTTCAATCCCATATTAGTGGCTATTCTATTTGTTAAGTGGCCTTCCTGCGCCATACCCACTGTTAAAGATGTGTCATTATATAGAGCTTTGATGTAATAAAAGACATCGGGGTCCAGTCCCCATTTTGAAAGCTTGCTCCAAAGGGTCGGATGACAAACCGTGTCAAACACCTTGGAGTAGTCCACGAAGCACAAGTATAGTTTACTCTTACGGGTAATAGTGTCAGCCACCAAAAACTGCAATGCACCATTATTTTCAGTTGCGTCTATGGGCTTTACAAAACCCGGTTTGACATGTACTTAATCGACCAGTAACCTTGGCCTACTTATTTAGTGTGGGGGAGATCTTGGCACTAGAACCCAGCATGGCTAATAATCTGTAGCTGGAGGTATCCGAGCCCACACCTTTTTTAAAGATGAGAATCAATACGCAATCCCTCCTGAGCATCTTTGCGAACCAAGCTGCCAGAATTCCAGCCCAAAGGTTGGGATTGGCCTTGCATACTATATTTGGTATGGCATCAGGGCCTGGTGCTCTTGAACTTTTAGACTTCTTAATAACCTGTTCTATTTCCTCAGCTTTAAAGCCCTCCAGTATTCTGGGTCTTTTGGAGGGATTCTATTTTGCATGAGCACCAGATTAAAGTAGAGGAAATCTATATGGTAGATCCAGTCTATCTCTGTCATGGGGTTCAGCTCATGCTTAGTACTACCAGCCAGATAAATCCTAAAGAAGGACCAAAACCTTCTTTTGTCTTTAGTGTGTACTAGGCCAATCATATGTTTCCACCTGGCACTATGTATGGAGTTTTGATGTGAGCAAACCCAATTGTTATATTTAGTGATCAAGGAAGCCAATAATGTCATGCGTATCAGTAATGATAACTCAGGGGACTTCATAATAATTGCCCGATTATGATAATAAGTTTTCTTCCTTTGATAAATAGCCACATCAAAAGGATTATGTGCTAAAGTGCCACGTACATTTGACCGTTGGGATAATTTTTGCTGTCAATAAGTGCAGGTAGAGCCACACCTATGTCGCTTCCGTGATTTAACAATTTGCATTTTAACCAGGCTGGATCTTTAGTAAGAAACATGTTAACTTTCGCAATATTTGTCTCTGACCAAAGTAAGCGATTTCCTTGGGGACTGGACACCGCTTTGGCACACTCCTTTCTTACAATTGGTCGAGTGTTATGTGTTATAGTAAGCGTCCATGTTAATGTTAAATGGTCACCAAGGCCAGTTTGATTGATTGATTGATTTATTTATTTATAGAGCGCTTTACACCAAGTTTGCCGTGGGACTATCGGAGATAATTGGGACCACAGCTCCAAGCTAACAAATACATAGTCAATACATGTGGCTGACCTCCCATTAGTCCAGGTTTTCCCCAGGGGCGAATTGCCAATACCTTTTAAATTTAAACAGCTCAAATGTGACAATTCCAGGCATTTCCCCCAATAATTAACTTTAGACGGATGTTGAACATGCTCAGCTTATGGTTCTCTCAAAGAATCTGAATCCGGAGAAGGTCTCTGTACATTTTTGGAGTAGATACAGTTGTTAAAATCCCCTCCGATCACAACCCACCCTCAAGTTTTCCTGCTCCATTATTTCAATATCTCCACAACTTTCTCGCAAACACTTGTACTGTGTTTTCCCAGGAGGGGATTATACATATTGATAATCAAGATTGGTGTATGGAGATGGGCCTGGTCATATAGGGTTGCTGAAAGGACATATTGAGCGGGCGAGCCAACTAATATTGGTGCAGGCAATACTGGGTTTGCACCCCTGTGGCCAGTCCGCCTGTTGAGCATCCTGTGCCATTATATTCAGCTTGCAAGCAAATAATACTGTAACCATCAAAGAGGAAGTCTTCAGTAACCAGGTTTCTTGTAAAAGGAATATTGCATATGACACCAATAAATGCAGGCCCATTGTTTTTTTTTAAAGAAAGAATGAAAGCCCCGTGTGCTCCAAGAGGCCCAACGCAGTTTGGTATGGGTCTCAGAAATTCATACATGCGACAGGGCCAATTACCAGAAAGAGCACGGGCCCTTGACCTTTTTTGGATCATTTCGTTGTTTACAGACTGGAGCCCCCTCCTCTATACATTGCGTTCCACGCATTCCACTGTAGTCAGAAATAAAATTAGAAGGGTGGGCCCAGTCATTTGACAACCGTTCAACATTTGACAACCGTTCAACTGCTTTCTTCCTACGTACCATTAATAGGCAGCACATTCTCTCAAGCTCTAGTGGGTGTGAGAATACTAGGGCCTTGAATTGCTGGTGTAACAAATTTGACAATGGCCCAATTCGGGGAGCTTGTGATTTTAGGGAACACAGTTCTGGTGATATCCTGCCTGTTCATATTTCTGAGGGATGGAATTCGGTGCAGCATGGTAAGCAGATTCCTCCTGTTTAGGGGGAGAATATCTTCCAACTAAACCCCTTTCCCCAATTGCAGCATTTTTTCACAGGCAGAGCTCAAGGCTTCTATGTTGCTTTAAGTTTTTTTGAATGGCAGGGGCAGCTTGGTTATTTGGATGGGGCAGTGGTTGGTGTGAGTCAAGATGGTGATTAGCCATACCACACCAGTCCAGCACAGACGAATTCCTAGCTATAGAGGGGGAGCAAATTACAGGCATGGGACCTTAAGTTGGGGCTCGAACTTTTGAGTCCACCGTTTTACCCAGTGTTTTGCTTAAATGTGCCATCGGTTAATATATTGGTAACAGTTACAGTCGATCGACTGTTCGTGGATGATATCACTTCTGAAGAGCTCAAGGTGGCAGGATAGGCTTGTGTATTACTTGTTGGAGGTAGTATAGTCGGTTCCTTCAAGGTAGAGTCCATAGGCATTATTTTCTTAGGGAAGTATGGTAGTGGGCAATTATGTGTCTGCTTTCTCTTTGTAACAATTTTCTATTTCAGTCTTTTGTTCGTCAGCCAATGATGCTTCATAGGGGCCACAGCTTCAACGTCTGTTTGACTTCTGTCTTCTGATTCACTGGGCTTCCTCTCAAGTAGAGCCATCGATTGCGAAGCGTAATCAAGCCAATTACTGTACTTAGTGTGTCTGAATCCTGATTTGTAATTTCATTTATATTAACTTGCAATGGCAAACCCGGAAGTTCCAAATCTGAGTCATCGGTGTGCTTATTGGAGGGCAGTGCACTGTTTGAAGTTCCGCAATACCATTCACAGCATACCTATTGCTGTTTTAATCTTGCTGTGTTCAAAAGCACAAAGCACCATTAGTGCCTCTATTCAGGCCTCAATAGCGTTTAGTTTAGCGTGGAGAGGCCCACCCCCTTCTTCCTGAGGGCGGGGGGGATCAGCAAGTACTGATTCTCAGTGAAGTAGCATGCCTCACAAGGGTCTCGCTGTCGGACTCGCTTTCACTGTCATAGCAGCTTGAGCTAGATGTAGAAAGCAGCCACTGTAGATCCGGTGTTGCAGAGAGCTGGGTGCCAATGCTATTGTCATATGAGGTAAGAGCATTTACACATGCAATTCTTTCAGCAGGTGCCAATGGATTGCGCTGCAGGTTTAGTAAAGAATTTAGTAAAGAGTTGTTACTGTCAGTGGAGGGAGAGAGTGGGGTGAATGGCTCTTCTTGGACCAGGCATTCCTGTGAGGGTGTGGGGGGGTTCAATTGAGGTGTTAGTAATTGGCGTAAGTAATCCTTCAGTTACAGGGAATACCAAGGGTAACAAGGGTCCCTCTGTGCCCAGCACTGGTTCCAGGGCACCCGTTCCAAAATAGCCAGTAATTCTGTTAGGAGTCACACTACCCTTCCCCTCTGAACCATTGCTATCTGGTGGCATGCAAGGTGAGTCTTAGGCTTTTTTTCCAGTTGGGTTAGTTGCTTTTTTTGCCTCTGCCATAGCACTGCGCAGGCCCGCTTTCCTTCCCCTATGAGCCTTCATATCAATCCAGCGTAGGAGGAAAGGTTTTGATTGAGGCAGTCAGGAGGTACAATGTTTCTCAGTGGAGAGGTTTTTTCCATGGCTCACCATGGCAGGGTGCAGCTTGCAAACACTGCTGCAGTAAAATGCAGAAATGTTCACGAAATGCTTAGCCAAAAACAGTGACCTTTTCTTGAACTGGCCCTCCAAGGATGTCGCTGCAGAGAATCAGAGGGGCACTGCTGAATGGGCCAGGGCTCAGAATCAGGCTCAGGTTCGAGGTCTCCACTCACAATAGAGACTGCAAGGAGGGCTCAGGGCTATCGTGAGCTCAAGCTCTCTACTTGATCACCACCACCCGCCATCTGCCGGCTGCACAGCACAAATCCTCTATACTAGAGGATAGGACCCAAAAGCTTGTCACGTATCGGGTCAAGACGGACCTCGTAACCAGTGGTCGAAGTGTATGAAAATAAGAAGTGGAATTATGTTCCCTACTGGACTGCACCGCTCCCCACAAACCCCATTGCCACACACCCTCCCACACACAATACAAACCCCAAAACACATGCTCCTTCTGTTTAGGGGAACGCTCAGTGCAGTGCACTGAAAGTGAACGTTTCAACTTCTTCCTACACTTTTATTTTAAAAGGAAACCATTCCAGTACGGTTTCTTTTTCAAATAAAAGTATAGGAACTGTAAAACTTAATTAAAAGAAGTAGAGGAGCACCGCTCCCGACTGCTCCCGCACACTTCGATCACTGCTCGTAACACATAACTGACAAAGGCTGCTTCTGACACTGATGATCCAGAATATTTGGTCACACCACCACATACTTATTCTAGTAAGATACTTTGCACATAATTACAAAAGAAAGGATAAGCGACAGAGAGGAAGAGGGAGTGATGTATCCAGTGAAAATGTTGCCAACTAAAATGTACTTAGGGAAACAATTGTGGTGAAAATACATTTGCATGGAAGAAGTTGCCAAGCAAAAAGCATCAAAAATGCAGCTCGAAAGTAGCCAAAAATGCTGTGCTATTAGCATAAGCATTCGAGTTAAGGCGGATGCGGAGGGCTTGTGATTGCTTGGACTAGGTTTAGGCTTGGAGTTTGGGTAAGGATGGGGGTTAGGATTAAAGAATTTGGTTAGAATTATGGTAAGGTTTTGACTCAGGTAAATTGTGGAGTACTGGTGATTTTATGGTTTGGTTCGGGATTAGGGGAGAATAAGGGTAACAGTGTTAGGCTAGGGTCTATAGTAAGTTATGGGTTTACTGAGGAAGTGTTTTGGGTTAGAGTTACAGAAAGGGTAGGGATGTTGAAGAGGGCTGGTGATGTAGGGGTAGGATCGGTGTTAGGATAAACCCAAGAGATGAGGGTAGAGTAAGAGTTAGAGATAGAGTGATTGTGGAGTGCTGGGGATTGCCTTGTTGTAGTCAGAGTTTGGATCATTGAATGATTTTTGGCAGGCTTATCACCGGCAAATGTTTCACTCTTTGCATTGCTTGTATAGAATTATTACATATTGAAAACTACTTTTTGCTGATTATTTTGTCACATAACTACATTTTCCTGGCAACATTTTCACAAGGAACAGGCATAGATAGACAGTGAGGAAGAGACTCACTGAGAGAGAGGCATGGTCAGTTATTGGCACTGTTAGCAGTGTGCAGTATAAACTGCTGAAACATATAGTGCCATGACACAATGCACCCGGGTAGTACACAGGAAGACATTGTATTCCTGAAAAGGACAATAGAAAGACAGAGAAAGTTATAAAGTGAGATATATTTTAGATAGACTGGTTTTGTTTAATACACCAACCAAACGGTGCATGTCCCATATAATCATTCAATGTTTATTTTTTATACATCGTGGATATTGCTATCCTCACAAAAATAATTATGCTTTAGCCTTAAACAAGAGTTCTTGCCTTCACAAACATAGTTATGCCTCAGCCAACACATTTTACAACCCTTCCTGGGTCCTCCACATGGCTACAGAATGGCATGCCTGTCTAATACTCATAGAATATAAATATAGTTTTCAAATGATCAAATGACTAACAAAAAATAATTCTGATCAATTTCTGAGCTATAATAGATAGAGGAAATAATCATAAACCAACAACAAAAAGAAAAAGAGAAAACACAGTCTCCATGACCAGAAAAGTGCAATTGCTATTGCTAGGTACTTCAAAATTAGGTGGCTTCCTTAACCATTCCCAAACAGTGCAATACTCGCAATAAACATCCTATGAACACCAATTGTGTTCGATGCAAAGGAACAAGCTTCCATAAAAAGTGTTGAGGCCATGCCCATGCATGAATAGTGAATTTATATGATTACTAGCCATCCTCGGCCTAACATACGCCATTCTAGCACATCTTAAAGATCAATATCGGTCGGTAATTCATAGGGGCACTTCTGTTTCCCTTCTTAAATATCGGTATTACCACTGATCACTTCCAGGAAGCGGGTGTATGTCCCTGTGACTTATTAATGGTCATTAAAAAGGCTAAACGTATAGGTAACAGTCTTCTTTTGAATTTGAAAGGCATATTTGTGTCATATGGAATGAGAGGCATGTACGGTATAAGAACAGTATCTAAGTTTAATCTATCGATTACACAGGCCTTTATGATGTGTGTTTGTATACACGTAATTGTCAACCTTGTTCCATTGCAGAGTCCATGTGATGGCATAAAATTGCATAGTAGCATAATTACAGCACCTACTTACAGTATTAACTCCTGAGGAGGCATTTGTCCTACAGCATTTCGCTCTTTACAGACTGAAATTTTGAGCCGGTAATTAACTGTTTATTGACACTGGAACTGCCATGCCCTGTGTGAATAGAAGTGGGGGTTGAAAGAAGTAACTTGAAATTATTCCGAATGTTTGCGATAGTGCAAGGTGAAGGTGACCATATAGAACAGTGCTAATTCTGTTTGTTAATATTATGGCTGTTGCTGGAGTGGAAGGGCACACCGAGGTGCATTTTTCTATGTGGACAGCAGAGGGCAACATAACACTGATGAGTTGCATAAGCTGTTTGTTAAAATGATTGCTGTTCTTGAAGTGGAAGAGCACACAGAGGCACACTTTGCCATTTGTACAGCAGAGGGCAACCTAACACTGAGAAATTGCATTAGCTGAACATGGAAACATAACTGTTTTATATAAATAGATGATCAGTGTCAATGTGGAATTTAGCCATTCTTATCTATGTTCATTCTTAAAGTAGTACCATGGAACAATCAAGAAGGAATCAACAATGTGCTATGTCTCACCTTATGATTGTAAATGCAGACAAGTGTATCTGGTGTTATGCATTTCCACATCTATGACTGCTAAGCGAGGTATCTATTTAGAAATAAAAACATGAAGTCAGTATGACTAATGTATAACATTAAACAAAGGGTTAATGTTAAGTGTGTCTCCATACACAGTATGTTTTGTGTGAGTCAGATACTAATACTCATCTGAATTAGTCTTGTGTTTTCGCCCAAACAAATCTTGTACCAAAGAAACTGAAAAAGATTGTTTTGGGTAGTGAGAATAATACCCTCATATATCTTTTATAGTGTAGAGGGGCTCCCACCTCTTGGCTAAATGTACACTGAGTTGTGCTCACCTTAATCTATACTAGGATGCTTTTGTTAGAAGCACTCAGCAGTGCAAGCCGCTCCGCATGTTTCCACAGCAGAGACTATATTGTTTTCCTATTTAAATACAGTAATGACGTAACGCATCTACAATGTGTAACGTTACGTGTGTGTATACAAAGTGCGTGGGTTAGGTTCTTTGTTATCTCAAAGTATTTGATAGGGTCATGTATCTTGAAATAAGTGTAGAGGTCTGAAGACATTATAATTCCCCTACATGTTACTATGCAAACATGCTGATGCAGAGTGTAATGTGCATACACATATAGAAACACGTGCATTTGGTCGGAAACAAAATTCTAACCCCTTTTGAGACATGGTTCATTAACAAGTATGTCTAATGCACATGAAAAAATATATAAAACTAGATCTGCATGGTTGCTTAGCATTGCGCTGGACAAGAATACCCAGGAAGCCACTTACAACTAAAATTGACATTCTGTCACATACCATTATTATGTGAAAAGTCCTACAGTTTCTCTTGTGTAGTAATATACTGAATTTAATACGATTGTCATTTCATGCTTCTTAGTGTTACATTTTCGAAACCATTCCAAATAAATTATCGGCAGAGTCGGCATAGAGTCTTGTGTGTCTTGGAAGGAGACACTGTGCTTTTCGTTTCTGGTTCCGGAGTCCTACCTGTAGCTTGCTGCCAGGAGGTGGAGCTACAACGTTTTAAAAACTCAGTGCACCCGCGGAGTGGCGCGGAGCGGCGCGGCGTCGGCACAAAGTCTTGTGTGTCTTGGAAAGAGACACTGTGCTTTTTGTTTCTGGTTCCGGAGTCCTACCTCTAGCTTGCTGCCAGGAGGCGGAGCTACAACATTTTAAAAACTCAGTGCACCCGCGGAGTGGCGCGGAGACGGCATAGAGTCTTATGTGTCTTGGAAGGAGACACTGTGCTTTTCGTTTCTGGTTCCAGAGTCCTACCTCTAGCTTGCTGCCAGGAGGCAGAGCTACAACGTTTTAAAAACTCAGTGCACCCGCGGAGCGGCACGGAGTCGGCACAGAGTCTTGTGTGTCTTGGAAGGAGACACTGTGCTTTTCGTTTCTGGTTCTGGTGTCCTACCTCTAGCTTGCTGCCAGGAGGCGGAGCTACAACAATTTAAAAACTCAGTGCACCCGCGGAGCGGCGCGGAGTCGGCACAGAGTCTTGTGTGTCTTGGAAGGAGACACTGTGCTTTTCGTTTCTGGTTCCGGAGTCCTACCTCTAGCTTGCTGCCAGGAGGCGGAGCTACAACATTTTAAAAACTCAGTGCACCCGCGGAGCGGCGCGGAGACGGCATACAGTCTTATGTGTCTTGGAAGGAGACACTGTGCTTTTCATTTCTAGTTCCGGAGTCCTACCTCTAGCTTGCTGCCAGGAGGCGGAGCTACAATGTTTTAAAAACTCAGTGCACCCGCGGAGCGGCGCGGAGTCGGCACAGAGTCTTGTGTGTCTTGGAAGGAGACACTGTGCTTTTCGTTTCTGGTTCCGGAGTCCTACCTCTAGCTTGCTGCCAGGAGGAGGAGCTACAACATTTTAAAAACTCAGTGCACCCGCGGAGCGGCGCGGAGTCGGCACAGAGTCTTGTGTGTCTTTGGTGTCTTTGGTGTCCCGGCCCTTCGCTGTGTGAATTCTGAAGGCGCGCCATCACTTTTTGCTTTCGCTTTGCTTTTCCATATCTCCGCCTGCATACTAAGCAAGCGCGGACCTTCCACTTAGCTGGATGGGAGTGAGTAAAGCTTTGGAACCACCGCAGACCCGGTCTGGCCTGCGACGCGGGGGAGGCGCTTTCATCAAACCTGCAGTAAGGAGGAAAACCTCCACACTTTTAATAAGTGAGGATGTAATTAACTTAATGAATCGAATCGCCTCCACTGTCGCAACGGATAGAACTATTGGTGACACACAAATTGCCTCAAAAACACATTTGTTATTTAGCGGTGATTCCGGGAGTTGCAGACAGGATTGCTTGCAGGAGTGCGGTAAAAATGATGGGCCTTGTGAGATCATTGAGCGTGATGAATGTAGCAAGCATGGTGAGCATGATGAGCATGAGCGTGACCAAAATGAGTTCGGCAAGGATATGTCTAACAGGATAACCAATGAAAGTGACAATGATTGCTTCATTGCTGAAACCAATTTTGAAATTAACACAACTGAAAAAAACACATTGCTGAATATTAATAGTACTGCATCTGAAACAGGTGCCATTATTACTGACCGAAAACAAAATTGCTCGATTCCAAAAATGCAAAAATACAAATACTACTCATGCTCAGAGTTTCCAATTGACGGTCACATAGGTGCTGACCAGCTAGTACCGCCTACCACCCTACCCAAATTACACGACCTTGCAGCAAAAACTGTGCAACTGATAAATGGAGGAGAAAAATTGCTTACCTTAATGCAACTTGGCGAGTTGACATGTGCGAATCAAATTGAAACAGATCCTAGAATAGATTACACGGCTGGGAAACCTTTGATGGAAACGAGTGACAATAAACAGCCCCAATTTGGTGGCTCTAATATAACGGATCTGCAATTACCTACACATGACAAAGGTCAACCTAACATTGAAAGAAGAGGCTCAATTAGTGTAGCAGATAAACTGCTAAAAGATCTACTAAAAATGAATTTTCGACTTAAATAAACGGAATGATAGCAAATCAAGGAACTCCTCTCTATTTTGAATAAAGGGAGCTCCTTGATACGACTGTTATCTCATGATGATGCATACACAAAAAACTTTGAACATGGGAGAGATGTCTCAGCAGATATTAGCTCTGACAAACAACAAACAAATAAAATAATTCACAGCCCCGCACGTAAAAGGAAAAGAAGTGAATCCAGTATTTCTGGCATAATCGCCTGCTCACAGATAAGAAATTCTAAGCAACAATTTATACTGCATTCACCAATAAGATTCACTGCGCGCGAAAGCAAAAGTCAACTGCACAGTCAAAACGCAAGTGAAATTTCCACATCTACTAAGGACGAAAAAAATACCTTACCTTCAACATCGTTCTCCTCCACCTCTGACAGTGATGACTCATCCTTAATGGAAAGACCGTTTCCAGAAATAAGACGTGCGCACTGGAATAAAAAGAGATCCTATCTACAAAAAAAAGCTAAAATATCAAAACTAGACACTCCGGATTTACAAACAATACTCATGTCCACCTTGAACATAGCTCTCTCTCCCTACCTCAAATTATATGAACAAATGGATGGCAATATCAAAGATCTAACAACGCTAATAGCATTACTAAACACTAAAGTCTCAAATATGGAACTGGAGCAGCAAAGCAATCATGGTAATTTGAGACAGGAAAAAGCTCAAAATGCTAACTATTTGAAACTAATGTTATGTTACGGTATGTTATGTTATGTTATTTTGCACTTATATAGCGCCTTATATACCATTGGTATGGTCTGAAGGCGCTGGTAGGTTGAACGCCCTTGGGAACCGAAGTTCAGATCAGTAGAGAGTCAAAAAGGTGCGTGTGAGCACCGGGTATGTGTGCAGCTCGTGCGGTACCCGTGTAATAGCTGCTTCTTAGCGGTAGATGTGGTGGTTTAGAGATCAGGAGAATGTGTTCGTTCTGGCAGGATTTATCCGGAACGGATGTGGCTGCGTTAGGCCTGAGGAAAACACCTGGCTGGGGATGTGATACCAGCAGTGTTTACATAGAATAATGTGGAGTAAGCGGCGGATGTTGGTATGAGAACAGTTATACCCAATGGTGTCATAGTATCTCTGTGTTCTAGTTGAGTGGTGATGTAAGGAGAGAGTAAGCGTGGTGGTGTGATATGATGGGTTATATGCTCTTTCAATGAACACACTTCTAAATGCAACTTTCCTAGAGAGGGTACTGGGCGAACTTCTAAATTCGATTTTCCATAGCGAGGCTACTGGGCGAACTTCTAAATACAATTTTCTACAGAGAGGTTTATTGGGCACACTTCTAAATTCAATTTACCAGAGAGACTATTGGGCAGAGGGCTATTGGGCACACTTCTAAATGCAATTTTCACAGAGCGTCTACTGGGCATACTTCTAAATTCAATTTTCCAGAGAGGCTATTGGGCACACTTCTAAATTCAATTTTCTAGAGAGGCTATTGGGCACACTTCTAAATGCAGCTTTCCAGAGTGTTTATTGGATACACCTCTATAATCAACTTTCACCGATGCAATTGGGAACACTTCTAAATGCAACTTTCACAGCGTGGCTATTGGGCACACTTCTAAAAGCAGCTTTCATAGAGGATATTGGGCACACTTTTAAATTCAGTTTTCCACAGAGAGGCTACTGGGCGCACTTGTATAATCAATTTTCAATAGCTATTGGGAGCAGCTCTAAATTCAATTTTCTCGAGAGGCTATTGGGCACACTTCTAAATGCATTTTTTTACAGAGCGTCTATTGGATACACTTCTATAATCAACTTTCACAGAGGGTATTGGGCACACTTCTAAATGCCACTTTCATAGCGAGGCTATAGGGCACATTTCTAAATTCAAATTTTCCACAGACAGGCTACTGGGCGCACTATTGAAATCAATTTTCCAGAGAGGCTATTGGGAAGACTTCTAAATTCAATTTACCAGAGAAGCTATTGGGCACACTTCTGAATTCACAGCGAGGTTATTGGGCACACTTCTAAATGCAACTTTCCAGAGTGTCTATTGGGCACACTTCTAAATGCAACTTTCACAGAGTGGCTATTGGGAACACTACTAAATTCACAGCGAGGTTATTGGGCACACTTCTAAATGAACTTTCCAGAGTGTGATTTGGGCATAGTTCTAAATGCAACTTTCACAGAGGGTCTTGGGCACACTTCTAAATTCGATTTACCAGCGAGGCTATTGGGCACATTTCTAAATTCACGGAGAGGCTATAGGGCACACTTTCTAAATGCAACTTTCACGTGCTAACAATCACAGTTCCATCTAGATGCGACGCAGGCCAATATTCACAATTCCATCTAAGAGTGGACATGCTAACATTCATAATTCCATCTAAGTGTGGACATGCTAACATTCACAATTCCATCTAAGAGAGGACATGCTGACATTCACAGTTCCATCTGAGTGTGGACATGCTAACATTCACAATTCCATCTAAGAGTGGACATGCTAGCATTCACAATTCTATCTTAGAGTGGACATGCTACCATTCACAATTCCATGTAAGAGCGGACATGCTGACATTCACAATTCTATCTAAGAGTGGACATGCTAACATTCACAATTCCATCTAGATCCGACGCAGGCCAATATTCATAATTCTATCTAAGAGTGGACATGCTAACATTCACAATTCCATCTAAAAGTGGACATGCTAACATTCACAATTCTATTTAATAGTGGACATGATAACATTCACAATTCCATCTAAGAGCGGACATGCTGACATTCACAATTCTATCTAAGAGTGGACATGCTGACATTCACAATTCTATCTAAGTGTGGACATGTTAACATTCACAATTCCATCTAGATCCGACGCAGGCCAATATTCATAATTCTATCTAAGAGTGGACATGCTAACATTCACAATTCCATCTAAGAGTGGACATGCTAACATTCACAATTCTATCTAGGAGTGGACATGCTAACATTCACAATTCTATCTAAGAGTGGACATGCTAACATTCACAATTCTATCTAGGAGTGGACATGCTAACATTCACAATTCTATCTAAGAGTGGACATGCTAACATTCACAATTATATCTAAGTGTGGACATGCTAACATTCACAATTCCATCTAGATCCGACGCAGGCCAATAGTCATAATTCTATCTAAGAGTGGACATACTAACATTCACAATTCCATCTAAGAGTGGACATGCTAACATTCACAATTCTATCTAAGAGTAGACATGCTAACATTCACAATTCTATCTAGGAGTGGACATGCTAACATTCACAATTCTATCTAAGAGTGGACATGCTAACATTCACAATTCTATCTAAGCGTGGACATGCTAACATTCACAATTCTATCTAAGTGTGGACATGCTAACATTCACAATTCTATCTAAGTATGGACATGCTAACATTCACAATTCTATCTAAGTGTGGACATGCTAACATTCACAATTCCATCTAGATCCGACGCAGGCCAATATTCATAATTCTATCTAAGAGTGGACATGCTAACATTCACAATTCCATCTAAGAGTGGACATGCTAACATTCACAATTCTATCTAGGAGTGGACATGCTAACATTCACAATTCTATCTAAGAGTGGACATGCTAACATTCACAATTCTATCTAGGAGTGGACATGCTAACATTCACAATTCTATCTAAGAGTGGACATGCTAACATTCACAATTATATCTAAGTGTGGACATGCTAACATTCACAATTCCATCTAGATCTGACGCAGGCCAATATTCATAATTCTATCTAAGAGTGGACATGCTAACATTCACAATTCCATCTAAGAGTGGACATGCTAATATTCACAATTCCATCTAGATCTGACGCAGGCCAATATTCATAATTCTATCTAAGAGTGGACATGCTAACATTCACAATTCCATCTAAGAGTGGACATGCTAACATTCACAATTCTATCTAAGAGTGGACATGCTAACATTCACAATTCTATCTAGGAGTGGACATGCTAACATTCACAATTCTATCTAAGAGTGGACATGCTAACATTCACAATTCTATCTAAGCGTGGACATGCTAACATTCACAATTCTATCTAAGTGTGGACATGCTAACATTCACAATTCTATCTAAGTATGGACATGCTAACATTCACAATTCTATCTAAGTGTGGACATGCTAACATTCACAATTCCATCTAGATCCGACGCAGGCCAATATTCATAATTCTATCTAAGAGTGGACATGCTAACATTCACAATTCCATCTAAGAGTGGACATGCTAACATTCACAATTCTATCTAGGAGTGGACATGCTAACATTCACAATTCTATCTAAGAGTGGACATGCTAACATTCACAATTCTATCGAGGAGTGGACATGCTAACATTCACAATTATATCTAAGTGTGGACATGCTAACATTCACAATTCCATCTAGATCTGACGCAGGCCAATATTCATAATTCTATCTAAGAGTGGACATGCTAACATTCACAATTCCATCTAAGAGTGGACATGCTAACATTCACAATTCTATCTAGGAGTGGACATGCTAACATTCACAATTCTATCTAAGAGTGGACATGCTAACATTCACAATTCTATCTAAGTGTGGACATGCTAACATTCACAATTCTATCTAAGTGTGGACATGCTAACATTCACAATTCTATCTAAGTATGGACATGCTAACATTCACAATTCTATCTAAGTGTGGACATGCTAACATTCACAATTTTATCTAAGTGTGGACATGCTAACATTCACAATTCCATCTAGATCCGACGCAGGCCAATATTCATAATTCTATCTAAGAGTGGACATGCTAACATTCACAATTCCATCTAAGAGTGGACATGCTAACATTCACAATTCTATCTAAGAGTGGACATGCTAACATTCACAATTCTATCTAGGAGTGGACATGCTAACATTCACAATTCTATCTAAGAGTGGACATGCTAACATTCACAATTCTATCTAAGTGTGGACATGCTAACATTCACAATTCTATCTAAGTGTGGACATGCTAACATTCACAATTCTATCTAAGAGTGGACATGCTAACATTCACAATTCTATCTAAGTGTGGACATGCTAACATTCACAATTCTTTCTAAGTATGGACATGCTAACATTCACAATTCTATCTAAGTGTGGACATGCTAACATGCACAATTCTATCTAAGTGTAGACATGCGAACATTCACAATTCCATCTAAGTGTGGACATGCTGACATTCACAATTCTATCTAAGTGTGGACATGCTAACATTCACAATTCCATCTAAGTGTGGACATGCTAGTATTATGGCACTCTATGTTATTGGTAGGTAAGATAGAGTGGCGGGGGTATTCTGGAGTAGAGTGATTGCTCTATTCCCCACCCATGCCACACTCACGGTTTTTGTTGGTGTCTGTTGGCTTCCTTGGCGTCCCCCACAAGGGGAGGCAGGAAAGACGCAGGGGAAGATGCGGCCTGCGCTGGGGGTATGGAGGGGCTGGGGGCTCTAAAGGGGTAAAAGGCAGTGGATTCAAGGCCTAAGGAGGCTGGGAGGCTCACCCACTCACCTGCATGGCCCGGATGGAAGTGGCGTGCAGGTCGAGGTGGGAGCAACACACGGAAATCAAGGCAGCCTATCAGGGTTAGTGGGAGGGAGCGAGGGCGGGCCCAAGGGGAGGCAGGAAAGACGTGGGGAAAGACGCGGCCTGCGCTGGGGGTATGGAGGGGCTGTGGGCTCTAAAGGGTAACAGGCAGTGGATTCAAGGCCTAAGGAGGCTGGGGGGCTCACCCACTCACCTGCACGGCCCGGATGGAAGTGGCGTGCAGGTCGAGATGGGAGCAACACACGGAAATCAAGGCAGCCTATCAGGGCTAGTGGGAGGGAGCGAGGGCGGGCACAAGGGGAGGCAGGAAAGACGCGGGGAAAGACGCGGCCTGCGCTGGGGGGTATGGAGGGGCTGGGGGCTCTAGAGGGGTAACAGGCAGTGGATTCAAGGCCTAAGGAGGCTGGGGGGCTCACCCACTCACCTGCACGGCCCGGATGGAAGTGGCGTGCAGGTCGAGGTGGGAGCAACACACGGAAATCAAGCAAGCCTATCAGGGCTGGTGGGAGGGAGCGAGGGCGGGCGCAAGGGGAGGCAGGAAAGACGCGGGGAAAGATGCGGCCTGCGCTGGGGTTATGGAGGGGCTGTGGGCTCTAAAGGGTAACAGGCAGTGGATTCAAGGCCTAAGGAGGCTGGGGGGCTCACCCACTCACCTGCACGGCCCGGATGGAAGTGGCGTGCAGGTCGAGATGGGAGCAACACATGGAAATCAAAGCAGCCTATCAGGGCTAGTGGGAGGGAGCAAGGGCGGGCACAAGGGGAGGCAGGAAAAATGCGGGGAAAGACGCGGCCTGCGCTGGGGGGTATGGAGGGACTGGGGGCTATAAAGGGGTAACAGGCAGTGGATTCAAGGCCTAAGGAGGCTGGGGGGCTCACCCACTCACCTGCACGGCCCGGATGGAAGTGGCGTGCAGGTCGAGATGGGAGCAACACACGGAAATCAAGGCAGCCTATTAGGGCTGCTGGGAGGGAGCAAGGGAGGGCACAAGGGGAGGCAGGAAAGACGCGGGGAAAGATGCGGCCTGCGCTGGGGGGTATGGAGGGGCTGGGGGCTCTAAAGGGGTAACAGGCAGTGGATTCAAGGCCTAAGGAGGCTGGGGGGCTCACCCACTCTCCTGCACGGCCCGGATGGAAGTGGCGTGCAGGTCGAGGTGGGAGCAACACACGGAAATCAAGGCAGCCTATCAGGGCTGGTGGGAGGGAGCGAGGGCGGGCACAGGGGGAGGCAGGAAAGATGCGGGGAAAGACGTGGCCTGCGCTGGGGGGTATGGAGGGGCTGGGGGCTCTAACGGGGTAACAGGCAGTGGATTCAAGGCCTAAGGAGGCTGGGGGCTCACCCACTCACCTGCACGGCCCGGATGGAAGTGGCGTGCAGGTCGAGATGGGAGCAACACACGGAAATCAAGGCAGCCTATTAGGGCTGGTGGGAGGGAGCAAGGGAGGGCGCAAGGGGAGGCAGGAAAGACGTGGGGAAAGACGCGGCCTGCTCTGGGGGGTATGGAGGGGCTGGGGGCTCTAATATTAGACTCCAATCAAAACTCATGTGAGGATAAAAAACGAATAGTTGAAGTTGCTCGGGAAGCTCTAAAATTATTTAACAAACTTCCTTCGCCTGCTACAAAAGATGTTGCCAAGATCAGCAACAACTTAGATTGTTGTTGTAGTACTTCTACTTTGAGGAAAAACATTTTGCCGATTATTGATCAAAATATTGGACATGGAACTATTGGAAAAGAACAGATTATGATAGATTCTTTGCCCTTGAGTAAAACCAAGGAGACCTCAACTGCACTTATACAGAAAGACAAGAATACAACTTGGCAAGGATGTCTGCCACTTTCAGAGGAATCTTTCTCTGCACCTAGGGCTGAGCGCGAGATCCTATTAGATGGCTTACAAGAGAAAGGTTTGAACATATCTGAAAATGAGAAGACTTATCTAATGAGGGTATCTGTTCTGCAAAACCGAAAACTACTGAAAACAGAGTTCCTGAAAGTGCGGAGAAGCTCCATGTTGAGGAAGTAATTGAAATAATTGAATTAAAAGATACTCAAAAAGACTGTGAAGATCAGATCAAAAATAGTGCAAATGAAAATCCAAATCAACCCCCCAGTACAAAATAAAAGTCAAATGAAGGAGCAAACAAAATGGCAAAGGACATTACAACTGAGATTGTGGATATGCAGAAAAAACCTGTTGAAGCACAGAAAGGTCTGTTTGATATATTCGCAAAAGATTTCTCAAAACCTGCGACTAAAGGAGTGCAGCAAAAAAAGAAACCAAAAAACCAACGGAATGGAAAAATAACAAATGGCGCACGAGCATTTCTGAGAAATCTGAAATCACTTACTGTGAATGTATCAGCAAATAATTGCGGCACATTGCAAAATAATTCCAACGGATGTTCAAACAAAGAAAAACAAACTAAAACTCCACCAAAGGTTTCAGAAAATCAAGACAAAGTACCTACGTGCTGTCCTGCAGATTAAGACTCGGTAACGGAGCCCGATGCTAGTGATATTGAGACATTAATGAACCTCTCTACTTATGAAGATCCTCAAGAACTCAACCAAACAGGAGGCGATACGAGAAAGGTGGAATCTAATTTGGCAGAGAGTAAGAATATTATCGGGCCCATTGACCTTAAAAAGAAAGACGATGAACATTCAACTGAACGTCTTTGTGAATGGGTGACCAAAGCAAATAATTCCCTCTCTGCCTCACATGATTCAATAGAGAGTCCTTTCAAAACGCTAGATGAAAAAAGGAAAAAATGAATACTAATGACACAAAACCAAGCCGAACCAAATACAATAGGGAATATGGCTTCTAATTGAAAACCTGCTGATGTTGTAAAAAAAACATTAGAAGATGCTAAACTGTCAAGTACAAAAAAATCCACGACCAATAACATGCCTTCTGACCATAACTTTCATAAAGAGAAAAAAGAGCTCTCTAAAACACAAGAGAAGAGTAACAACACAAATGGTGAGAAAAGTAATGCCAATAAAATAAAGGGGAAATATTGCCTAAGTCTTGAAAGAATTCTAAATATCCATGATGGACTCATAATTAACAGGAAGAATGTGCTAAGTTTGTTTCATCATGTTCCTGTGTTACATACCATCGAGTCCAGTGATATTCAAGCTGTTGAATTCAAGGATGATACTGCATTAGATAGAGTGTTCCTATATGTAAATTCCAGATTAGTGTGCGAAACCTTATTACAAGGTGCCGTAGCTTTACTACCTTGTGGTTTTGACATTGTTGAAGTCGATACCGCTATTACGACCAAAAAGACAAACAATATGGCTTCTTCGAATGTCTGCCAATTAACAGAGCGTATGAACGAAACTCAATCAAACTCACAAATGATGGCTAATGAGGCCTGGAAATCAGACTATAAACAACTCAATATACTTCGACAAGAACAATCTGGCTATCAAAAAACAAAACAATCTGATCAAATTAGAATTACTGTAAAGAACACTAGCCAAATCTCACAAACAAATGGAAAAGAAGAAAGACAGGCTCCTAATAGTGAATGGAATTGGCTGGCAGCAACCTTAGCAAATAATAACCAAAGCTAATGTCTAACCAACCTAAAAAATGACCGCTTAACTATTGGATCGTGGAATACAAGAGGTTTTTCTCATCTCTTTAATCTGAAAGAGAAATGGATTAGTGAGATAGACCTGATATGTCTGCAAGAAACTTGGCTTGACATCTGCCCGATTGCAGAGAACTATGAAATAGCGTTTAATCCTGCTATTAAAGGGATTAAAGTTCGACCAAATGCAGGTCTTCTCACCCTTGTAAAAAAAACATCTGGTTGTAGAATAAAGGAGTTTCATAATATTTCCTCATACATTCAAGTTGTTACCATTACAAGAAATGACACTGAGGATAACAATCCTTTTGCATTTTTTATCATAAACTTGTATTGGCACCATAGTAAGGCGGGTACTCTGTCTTTTGTTGACCAAATAATGGACATCATCGATGATCTGCTGATTGAAGACAGTAGTGCTGACCTCTTTTTATGTGGAGATTTGAATCTAGATCTTATAGAGGAAAGTAAGAACGAACCTATCAGGAAACAAAATTTGAAGCAAAAATGGTCTGAAGAACTAACGTTAAGAAGAATTTTCAGGCTGAATGGAAATATCGAAGGTGATATACCTGCCAAATCGACCTGGCAAAGGAACGAACAAAAATCCATTTTGGACTACATCTTTGTTTCTGAAAATTTAGCATTGCGGATTGTAAAAATGGAAATTCAAAAAGAACAATTTAGCGACCATAATATGGTAATAGCACATTTTGAATTACCAAAGTGCTTGCATACAACAACATGGAAATGGAATATAATATCTAATGTTAGTGGTAATAGAGTAAAACTTAACTCTCAACAAGTTAATATTCTGAAAAATGAATATGAGCAATACATCGACTTGTTGGGTGTAGATTACACCCCTTTATTAGAACAGTATAAGATCACGAAAAATCAAAATGACATTATGGCGTATAAGCATGCACATATCTATAATCCGGAAATTGCAACAAGAAAAAGAGAAATGCGTAGGACCCTGCGTTTATTAAAATCTGATAATAAAGTGGATCACATTAAGATAAAAAAAAAGATCAAGCAAAACTATAAGAACTGGCTGATTGCACATCGCGCACAAACCGAACAACATGATGCAGAAAAAATACAGAGTTGCTTGAAGGAAAAGAATTCTTCAGATTTTTGGTCAATCATAAACAATGAATACGGCACACAGTTGGCTTCTAGCAAAAATATGGTCACTGAAAAGAAATGGATTGAACATTTTTCGACCCTGTATTCTAAAAAGGGCAACATCTCTGATCCATCGTTGCCAGCCCTTTTACAATGGGATATACAGTTCGATCAGGATGATATTCTGGCAGACATAAAGAAACTCTCGAACTCTCGCGCCCCTGGTCCAGACGGCTTAACTAATGCCATGTTAAAATCTGATCCTGAAACATGGGCTGAGTTTTGTAAAGTTGTGTTCGACAAAATTGCCACCGAAGGTGCAACTCCGCCGTCGTGGAAAAAAGCCATTGTTGTTCCTATCTTTAAAAATGGCAATCGATCTAATGCGATGGACTACAGGCCGATTGCCCTGTTGGATGTAATAGGTAAGATTTATGCTACACAACTACAACACAAACTGATGGAATGGTTAATTCCAACCAAACATATTGATGTTAGGCAAAGTGGGTTCGTAAAGGGTGTTGGCTGCTGTCTAAATCTCATAGTACTTAATTTAATGAAAATGGATACGCTCATGAAAAAATCTAAAGTGTACCTAGCATTTGTCGACCAGTCTCATGCTTTTGATAGCATAGACAGGGACATTTTCTGGACAAAACTAAAGACCTGGAATTGTCCAGATAGCCTTCTACATGCTATCAAGGAGCTGCACACTGATACGACAATCTGCATTTGTTTAGATGCCAGTGGAACTTTGTCTGAACCCATCTACACTCACTGCCGGGTTAAACAAAGGTGTCCTCTTGCAGCAATAATTTTCAACGCCTGCATCTCCGACATCGGTGAGACACTTGGGAAAGCAAGAGGCTTCGATCCTAAAATAATAGACTCTGTATTAAATGGGATTCTATATGCAGATGATCTAGTATTGATGGATCTTACACCCGTTGGATTACAACGAAAACTTCACATGTTGGAACAATATGTTCAAACCAACGGACTATATATAAATGCCAGTAAGTCTGTTGTCTTAACATTACAGAATCTCACCAAAAGTACATCCAAGAAATTTAATTGGTATCTCGATGGTAAACCACTGCAACAAGTGAAACAGATTAAATATCTGGGTATGTGGCTGAATTCCAACAAAAATGATCATGTCTGGATGGAGAAAACGAAAACGAAATGTCATCAACTAAGCGCTCAAGCTGCAGCGTTAGACAAAAAATATGGCAAATTTTCATTGGTTCCGACTTTAAAATTCTATAAACAAAAAGCGGTTCCGGCTTTAATTTATGGCGCAGAAACTGCCTTCGGCTGCACCGCTAGCCTGTGGGATAGCCTAGAAAACATCTTTTGGGGCAGAATTTTGAAAGTTGCGAGAGGTATACCAGCAGTAGCAATAAGGTACGAATTAGGGTTAATCTCTTTAAATGCAAAGGTTACATGGAACACTCTATCAATGTTTCGCAAGATAATTCTGCCAAATGGTGCACCACAGCTGAAAATTCTACATGATCTGGCTGACAAACAATCAAACTCAGTCTTTTCAGCTTGGATAGACCAATGTCACCAAATCTTAATAGATGTAAATAGTGATGTAATCACTCTTAAGGAAAACCCTGTAAAGAAGAAGCTGTGGGAAACCGACTGGATCAGTACTTGCTCAAACAGAAGGAAATACTCGCTCTTAAAGAATGTTCCATTTGAGGGAAAAGCCTATAATTCAACCTACAAGTATCTCGAAAAATGTCCGGACAAACATAATAGAATCTTGCTAATGAAATTTAGGCTAAATCAATTCAAGACCAAAGAAGTCATAATGAGATGGACCAAATATCAGAATCTGATCCTCAATTGTAAAGCCTTCTCCACGATAAGAATGACATTGTTTGAGTCAATCGTGGTAAACAAATCTCATCACACCATGGAGGAATGGTGGGAAAAATGCTTTGTAGATGCAATCAATAAACTAACATATGCACTCACATTTCTTCTTAAGAACATCGAGGAAGAGCTAACTAAATCGCAAGATTTATGGGTCTAAAATATGGACTCGCAATTAGAGACTGTCGTGCTGAATTCAATGTTTATCTGAACTTTCCTCTGATCATCTTAAAATGTATAAACTGTTTTTAACTTGTTTGATGTTTTCTACATTGCTAAATGCGACAAATCTCTCTTTTTTTTTCTTCTTTCTTTTAATTCAATGTATTATATGTAATCCAAAATCTTTTAAAGGTTTAATTAAACCAATAAAAAAAATTTATCTTTTTTATCTTTGTACTTTTTTCACATACCAATATGATGCCTGATACGCCTTTCCAATTGAGCTCTCACCTGCACAGCCATACAGTTGGTACAACGCCCCTATCGGATTCTGTATGGCACAATATAATATACAATAGTGTCCTCCGATCTCCGTTCTGCAGTGCTATTCTAAATCAAATGCTTTTTGCATTACGTTTCTTCATTATTGCATTTATAATTTGTCTTCGTGTTATTCACAAATAAATGACACTAGACATATGACATATGCATATTTCATATGTGTAGTAACATAAGCTGAAACGAATACATTTAACATGCCGTGGTTCTTAGTATGCCATTTTCCAAACCCCTAAAAAAAATGTCATCGCTTACCCGTAGAAGGCATAGAGCACCTTTCAAGTTGAGCTGTCTTCTAAGGACCCATATAGTTAGTGCAAAACCTCTATTACATACGATATGCCACAATGTAATATACAATAGTATTCTACGATCTGCGTTGCACGTTGCTATTTTAAACCAAATGCATTTTGCATTCCAATCTTTTCCATTATTACATATGTCATTTCACTTCTTGTTTACGCAGTAAAACCAATAACAAGGCACTAGGCGTATTGCATATGTGTAGTAACATAAGGTTGCTATTCGCAAGTAATTTTTCACAAAATAGTCAACAATGGTAACATTAAAGTAACCAAGCAAGTCATAGAAAAGCACCCAAATAATGTCTCTGTTTAATATCACAAACTATATGCTCACTCTGGATATATAACATATTGCCGAGTGTCCTGTTATTAAAGGGTAAATACAAAAATATACCCATTTATCCTAAGAATGCATTAATCTCATGTTCTTTCTTCAAACCTGCCTGCAGAGATCAGTGTGCATTTATCCAAGAGGTGGCAGCCACTCTAGACTATAAAAGATATACGAGGGTATTATTCTCACTACCCCCAAAACGATCTTTTGCAGTTTCTTTGGTACAAGATTTCCCGGGACGAAAACGCAAGACTAATTCAGATGCATATTAGTATCCGACTCACAAAAACTGGTGAGCGTTATATGCATTGTGTATGGAGACACATTTAACATTCACCCTTTGCTTAATGTTATACATTAGTCCCACTGACTTCCTATTTTTATTTCTAAATAGATATCTCGCTTACTAGGCATAGATGTGGTAATGCATAAAACCAGATACACTGGTGTTCATTTGCAATCATAAGGTGAGCGCATAGCACATTGTTGATATGGTACTACTTTAAGAATGGACATAGATACACATGGCAAAAGGCCACATTGGCACTGATCATATTAACATAAATTCACTATTCATGCATGGGAATGATCTCAACACTTTTTATGGAGCTTGTTCCTTTGCATCAAAACCAATTGGTGTTCATGGGCTGTTTGTTGCGAGTATTGCACTATTTGGGAACAGTTAAGGAAACCACCTAATTTTGAGGTACCTAGCAATAGCAATTGCAATGTTTTGGTCAAGAGGACTTTAAGGAGTTTGTTATATTTACTTCGGCATTAACATAATGCATTTTGTGACATTATTTACCACAGTCGTTTCTCTCTTTTTCTTGGTGTTGTTGTTTTTTTTTTATTTTCTCTTTCTTTTATAGTTCAGAGATTGACTGGAATTGTGTTTAGTCATTGTATTAGACAGGTATGCCATTGTATAGCCATGAGGAGCGGTCGAAACACGAGTCGGCTGAGGCATAACTATGTTTGTGAGGGCAAGACTTCATGTTTAAGGCTAAAGCATAATTATTTTTGTGAGGATAGAAATATCCATGATGTATACAAAATAAACCTCAAATATTTATAGGCGACATCCACAGTTTGATGGGTGCATTTAGCAAAAACAGTGTAATTTGTTTGAAGTTGGTGCTTAACTTCATATATACCCCCCCACACACACACACAGAGCAGTCCGTCAATACAATACACAGACGCCAAATTTGAGTAACCCTCCCCTTAATCTAGAGTAAATTTCAGCTAGGCGCACTAATCATCTGGTTTACCCGATTGCTATATATTTATATTTTAGATTGAGGGAGAAATGTGGTATAAACCACAGTAGTATACTCTATAGTAGTAGAACATTATGAAGGCCAAAATCACTGTCCATTTGCAGTGCCTCAGAGCAGGATGGCGCAGCTGAGGTCCTGTTTCTGCAGGCAGGTGAATGACGATTCTTGGGGGGATTCTGTTAAAGAAACAATTAAGTTGTGATAATTGGGCACACCACCCCATGCATACTGCACCAGAACACATTGTGATGAGTTACAGAACAAAGGGCGAAAGAGGGAGAGTTAGAGTGGAAAAAGGTTAGAAAGGCAGTGAGAGACATACATTTGGCAGCAATTCGCATCTTCAGTGCTGTGCATTATTCTCTGTAGAGTAACATACCATTCTGCACTGAACATTAATGTGAAAAAGTAGAAGGGAGGTGTTTGTGGGGTGGCTGATATAGTACTTCCTCAGTTAATTTCTGAGCACATTGTTCTTCCACGCCACCTTAGCAGATGTGGTAGGCAGCATCAGGGTGGACTGGGAACAAAAAGTGGCCCGGGAAACTAATGTTCGAAAGTGGCCCCATATCACACATTTTCTGCAAACGCAACCCTTTTCCTATGAGAACAGTTGGAAATACTAGAGATTACCACACAAAAGAGGCCCATGGTTCACAAAAGAGGCCCATGGTGCAGAGGCCTACCGGGAAATCTCTATACTTCACTATAGGCCAGCCCACCCCATGGCAGCATTTTGGGGTGCTTGCAAGTGAGAGCATGTTTACAATTCAGAAGTGGGAGGAGTCTTCCAAGCTCTGGCTGATCAAAACAGAGTTTTTGTGGCATGGCACAGGCTTTTTAAAAGTTCTTTGTTTCCATGTTTGGGAGAAGTCCATTAACGAGAAAAACTTAATACATTGAACTATTGCAAGTTGTGAAGAGATGGTGGGGGGTTGGGGAGGATTGCCTTTGTAGTAAGCCTTCTTTTTCTTTGGTAGGGTCTGGGGGCGAGTGAACAGTGGCTTTCTTATCTCACAATATCTGTCCTGTGTTCTGTCTAATGCAAGGGAGTCATTGCATTGTGCTATGGTGTTCACACTGGACGAAGGATATGCATACCCTCAGTACTGGCATGCAGCTGAAATGGACCCATGTCCTTCAACAATAGTTGTATTGTATTGTATTTTATTTATATAGGGCACCAAGCTCTTAGGCAACTGTGCACATTTCTTGGGTACATATGCAGAAGCATTAATTACATTATTTACAGTTACAGGCATATCAAACAGTGGAATATACAATTATGCACATAGGTTAGTCAGTTTACAGATGGTGACTGTGATATACAGGCAATTTACATAGTGGAAACAGTAGTGGTATACATGATCTATTTTTTGTTCCCGGTGAGCCAGGTTCTAGCATCTACTCTGAATATGTGGAAAGACGGTTCTAGTCTGATGTTGGGTGGTAGGGCATTCCAGGTTTTAGCTGCGAGGACTCGGAAGCTTTTCCCTCCTGCTTTTTGCAACTTGTACGTAGGTATGATGAGGTAGTTGGATAGCGAAGATCTAGTTAGTCTAGCTGCGTTGTGGAGGTTGAATTTTTCGCTGATGTTATGCGATGCTGCAACCATAAATCTGCCATTTTGGAATGGCAATGCTAATCTTGTCCCTTGATGAAATAGAAGCTGTTTTTCAGAGAGCCCAGCTTGACATATTAACAAACTCTAGGGTTTTCAACTTTCAGTGTCACATTTGTCAAGGTACTAATGGCCCGTTGAGTAACAAATGCTTTTGTAAATAATTTCTGAATTTTAAATGCTTTATTGATTGTACATGGGAATGTCTTGACTGTCACCTAACTCTCAGAAAGCACCAGAGTGAAGGAGCAGATTTGATGGTGCCTGGCACACAATTGGCCACTAGCTAAGACCCTGTTAAATGGCTATTACCAAATCGATGGCAGAGGAGAGGCTTGAAGTCAGAGGTGAATGAGCCACTCTTCTGTAAGAGCAGCCAGAGGCTGAGAGATGAGATCATTCAAGTCTGGGTCAGGGAGTGGAATAGACAACAAGTGAGTGCTGCCTCATCAGCCATACTGTAGTAAGCATAATGCCAAAGAACCATATACTGTGTTGCTTGCCAGCGGAGCAGGGTATGTGTGGGAAGTGTTCACTATAGAGTATCAACGAGTACAAGAAAGTGATTGTCACTTTGTATCTGAGTGTATTGTCACTTTGTTGTTAAGCACATTATGACATATGGGGATGGGCTGAAGCTCTGCTGTGCTTTTCCAGGCTTCATCATCACAGAGCTAGTTGTGAATAAGTGAGAGTGCTTGACTCTGGGGACAGGGACCCGGGATCGATTCCCACCTTTGCCAGTGCCCTTCTGGAATGGACATTCTTTTAAATTACTTTGGTGCTTTTGATTCTTGTTTCAACCAATTACAATACAAAAAAATAAGAAAATAATAATATCTATATGGAAATCACATTAAAAAGCCAGGTGGCATATCAAACCAGAAAGTCCAAATACAAAGCATACTCAATAAATACTGCAAGTGTAAAGTGTACTCATTAATGAACGCTGTGGCAAACCATAAGAAGGAGTCAGACTAATTACTGACATGTTTCAAGGGTGTTTATTAAAAATTAAAAGAAAATGCCTATCTAGCACTATCGCTATGGGGGAAGGTTCCTGCATAAGAAATTCAAACTAGTGATGCTCGTCAAATGTCCTTAGTCTTGTTCAGAGGAGAATTGCCTAGCATTTCAGTGCTGGACTGCCCAAGTGGGTGGTAGCTGCATGATATGCACATGGCTATTTCTCCTCTGTGAAAGCTACCGTTAGCTAAAACGCGGTTGTAGACCCTTCCGAGTGGGCACCTTCACAAAGAACAGGTCATTTGGCCTTGTTCGTTTTCAGTGGAGGGGCTCCCAGACCTCTTTTTATATGTTTAGGAACTTGGGGTTTACCCTAAATTACCCAGGGTTGTCCAGACGCAGACCCCTTTCACCTCACTGATGAGGCCCGACTAGGCCGAAACACGTGTCTGGGGTTGCTGTTGGTACTCTTGTTCAGAGGAGAATTGCCTAGCATTTCAGTGCTGGACTGCCCAATTGGGTGGGACCAAACTGATATGAAAATGGATATTTCTCCTCTGTAAAAGGTACAGTGAGTTAAAAAATGGTTGAATACCCTCCCTAGTGGGCACCTTCCCAAAGAACAGGTTATTTGTCCGTGTTCATACTCGGTGGAGGTGCTCCAGACCTCTTTTTGTGTGTGGCAAGTGCTTGCTATAGAGTATAATAGCATAGCATACTGGAAAGTGATTGGCACTTTGTATCTGAGTGTATTGTCACTTTATAGTTAAGCACATTATGACATATGGGAATGGGCTGAAGCTCTTTTGTGCTTTTCCAGGCTTTATCATCACAATGCTAGTTGTGAAGAAGTGAGAGTGTTTGACTCTGGTGGCAGGGACCTGGGATCGATTCCCACCTTTAACAATGCCCTTTTTGAATGGACATTTCTTAAAATTAATTTTGGTGCTTTTGATTGATGTTTCAACCGATTACAATTCAAAGGAACAATAAGAAAATAATAATATCCATAATGAAAGCACATGAAAAGACAGGGGGCAAATCATACCAAAACGTCCAAATACTATACATACACAATAAATGCTGCAAGTGTAAAATTGACTAATTAATATATGCTGTGGCAAACCAGAAGAAGGAGTCAGACTGATCACTGACATGTTTCAAGGGTGTTTATTGAAATTAAAAGAAAACGCCTATGTAGCCCTATCGCTATGAAGGAAGGTCACTGCCTAAGAAACTAAAACTAATGCTGCTCGTCAAATGTCGCAAATTAAACAGTCCTTAGTCCAAATTCTATTCAACTAACTGGCCCTATGACTTAAGAAAATTTAACAAAAAGAAGGAGGCCGGAGCAATCGCCTCTGTGTTTGGCTCTGCTTCGTGTGAGGAACCTGAGGGTATCCTCACCCCTTTCCCTGGCAATACCTCCACCAAGTGACCAGGGAAAGGCCAAAGCTACCGGATCCTGACACTGGGGGTGGATATGTGAGGGAGGACTACCTTGCGGGAGGTAACTTGGGGAGAGAAGGTGAGGTACCCTTAGGTGAGACGCTGTATCCCCCTTTTCCCTTTCATAATGAACCTTACCTTCCCCATGCCTTTGTAGGCTATTGTCATTCCCTAACCCATTTTCTCAGTGAGTCACCTGCTAACACCCACCAGTTAAGTACAGGAACAAGGAAGAGGCAAACAAGAGCATCTTTTACCATTGACTGGAACAATCACCTACACCAGTTAGGTACTGGGACAAGGTGGATGCAACCAAAAGCAATGCAGAACTCCCAGGTACTGAGCGGTCTAGTCTTTTCTGAACTAATCAACCTGGCTGCAGCTTTAAAACTGACATTAACAGAGAAGATTGCGTCAGCTGGGGAAGCAGATCCATGGACTGCTGGAGGAGCACAGACCCTTGCAAGAAGGCCACCAGACAAATGCAAAGCATAAGCAGGGGGAAGCGGAGCTGAGGGAAGCTCGAAGCCCTTGGCAGGCTGCAGAGAGGAAGCAGTCGTTACTAGGCGGAGCTTCGGAGCGAAGCCTGAGATGCGAGCGATGCCTCGATGGTAGCTGCAGAGGAAAAGTGTGATGCTGCACGAGAGAGAGGGATCGCCATGCGCACCAACCAGTGAATCAGCCTAGAAAAGGCAATACTATGCACAGCAGATGGGATCTCAAACCTGTGAAGACATTTGTTTTTGAATATGGATATGAATGAAAGCCAGTAATTTTGAATACTGATTTGAACAAAAGCAATTACTTTTGGAATACCAAATTAAAGGGAAAATATTAAAGAGAAATTGTGAAACTGTTTAAAGACCCCATGAGAAATGGAAAGGGGACTTTTCGGAAACTGAATTTCTAAATCTATGAAGGAACTTTATGAGTTGTGAGAGCGAACATTGGCAAAAGCCATATGAACGCATTAAAGCAGTAACAGATGAAAGGTGGCAAAGCAGTGATACGGTGTATACAAGGAACGGATGAGAGGTGTCAAATAATGTGTATCGATTACGCGACTTGTAATGGGTGGACCGTGTCGTCCGACAACTGCACCTAGACCAAGGACACGTACCTATTGAAAAACCACTCATATTATGACAGAGAAACCTATGGTTAAATATAAAGGAAGTTTTGTGTGTCAAGTCAAGGAACATTTGCTTTGTGAATCCTGTGAAATGTACTTTTGTGAAACCAGTGAAAAGTAGCCAAATCAGAGGAGCTGGAAATTATCCCTCAGAAATGTGTTTTGAGAAAGTTGAGAGAAGTGAGCGGTGGAGGCAAGGGAAGCCATTTGCATTGCAAAATGTCTAGAAGCTTGGGGACAGGAATCCCTTGGCATCATGAACTGCCTTGAAGTGTGGAAAGAGAGCCCTGTTGCAGGCCCAGAGCTGGGTTAAGCACTAAAAAGTTATTGAACACTTATTATTTAGATATTTAAACCCGTACACATTTTTCCAAGTATTAAGTGAGGGCCAGGTTAGGTTTGGACACAGACAGAACTTTTAATTTGGACATCCTAATGCAGACTTTCCTTAGTTTTTGTTAGGTAGGGAAAATTCCCCTTAGAATATGGCAAATAATACACTGGCCACCAGGGGGCGCATGGATGGTTGCAACCGCCGTGTGAGCTCTGCCCCCACAGGTCCGGAAAGTGTTCTGAACCTCCACTGCTGGACCCCCCCCTCTGAGCACCCCTGCGCGATTGATACATAAACATAACTCCGACCTGTCAGAAAAAACCCGGAGAGAATTGGTGCCATATTCACAAAGATACGAACAGAAGAAATTGTGGCGACGTACAACGTGGAGCACCGAAAATGAAAGTGTTCGAGCACATGCAGTGTTCTGAGAAGGCCCAGCTGTGAGCCTGGAGGGCCCGAAGAGTTGTGGAGCCATCGGAGCAGCCGTGACACGAAGGCACTGGTACCTGGAGGGACCTCACAGGCGATAATTAACATTGCGGCCCCCGTGACGCAAACAGGAGAAAACGTGGAAGAAGCAGCGTTGTTGAAGCGACATCCCTGTGGATCACCGCCCGACCCCTGCCCCCAGTTCGCCCCGCGACGGAAGGGCACAGTTCTGGGGCGGCCCCCTATCGAAATAAAGCATCACGGGGGAGAACATTGAATGTCCACAAGCCCGTAGCCACTGGCCTCCCCAATCCGCCATCAGAACGGACGATTCTCAGGCGGAAGCCCTTCCTACTATGCCGGCAAATGTTTCAACCCCTATGGGCCAAAAAGACATGAGAGGCTTCTCTCAATCCCAGTGCTGAAGCGCATCCCACAACGTAGAACACTTAGGAGCTACCTGAGATTAATGCCGGGGGCGACCAGCATATGATAAACAATCTGCTCATGAACTACACAGGGCATTGAACATCTCAGAAGAGTGGACTAGATTACCACAAACGTTTTGTGCAGTGGGGGGAACCAAGCGTGTGCCCTTCAACTCATCCGCGCAAATGTGTGCATCCAGTGAGCTCACCAGTCTTGCGAATGCCCAGACCCAATTAAGCGCACCACATCTCTAGCTTCCACACTACGGACAGATAGAGGGCCCTGGTATTTAGAGCGGCGCACTGAAGACGCAAGCTAGTAATAGCCCAGCACATAACTCAAAGGAAAGCAAGAAGACCCAGATAAAACCAAAATACCACCGTAAAGAAGCCATATAAAATAACACACTCCTGGCTCCTGGAATCACTCTGAAACCACCAGGCCTCGTGCCCCCCGGGTATTGGAGACAACACAGGCACTGAACTGCCGCAACAGAATTTATACCAAAGGACATGTAAGACAATAAGGCAATTCTCGTAGTGCACTGCACACACAGCGTGGAGTGGGGCACGCAGTGGGGCCTCTCCACCACTGTAGAGAGCCGTGCGGACACCCATTCCCATGACGACGCCCGAACCACAATGGCTCGCGAACGTGGGTTACAGGGAAGGAGGCCCACGGTGTCTAGCGCCCAAAGAAGTCAAGTCCCTCATATGAGGAGTAACGACCCCTTGTGGTGACAAGAATAATAGGCAGTGCTTGTGCACTCTGCGGAATCCCCAGACAATCACAATGCAAAAAGTTATCATGCTGGACCCCTAGTGGACATCACTGTGAGTATTAGCCAGAGGGTTGGGCCCCCGAACCGGGCATGGGACCTCCTCTGTGACCATCAGGATTCAAGACTTTGGACTTTCAGCAAATGGCTCCTGATGCCCCTAGCTGTCCACTGGTGAGGCCCAGAACTGGAGAAGGCTGTTACGCTCACCTGGCTCCCACAGGGGTGACGGTCGGACCCAGACGGCTGCGGTCTCCACCAACGTGATGCGTAGTGCAGAGATGACTGACTGGACGGGCCCTCCTAATCTTGTCTACTTGACCCGTAGAAGTATTCTCCTGCAAGTGGAGAGATGGATTTAGCCACCCATGGATTCAAGTGATGGCACCCCCCACAGTCCTTCCCACTAATCACCTCCGAAGTGCCCTCTCAGCAATCTCACCTTATACTCTTGAAAGATGAGCTCTCCATCCTGCATGGATTGCAGGGGTGCGTTGATGCTAGTTACTTCACTGGTTTGAAGGCGTGGGAGAGTTCCGGAGAGTATTGACTGTGAGGTTCCTGGCGAGGACCAGTAAGTGTCAAGTTCATAGAGTTCAATATGTCCGATGTTCACTCTTGTTCCCCCCTTCCTTCCTTGTCTTGCAGCTGAGTTCATGAGAAGATGCTCTCGTGGTAGCTGGTGGCACTCAGGTAAGAGTCTGTATTACCCGACGCTGTCCGGTAAATGTTGCACATGTTTAACGTGTTGTTTTCTCTCTCTTTGCAGGTGCAGCACATGAAGATGTGGAGAGTTATAGAATAATGCCTCCGGTGGTAAATCAGGTAAGTCTATGGTGGTAAGAGTTATATTTGCTGATTTTCTCGGCTCACCTTGTTGTTTTCTGTTGTCCCCAGGTGCCGGAGTTCGGCGAAGAAATGATGGAGGCAGTGCCGAATCGAAAGATGCTGAGAGGACTGGTGAGTATGGCGCGGTGCTGCAGCTGGAGATGCGACGCGTACTGAAATGATGTTCTTTCCAGGTCCGGAGGCGAGATGGATCCGGAATCAGGTGAGGTATTCGAAAATAGTTTGTTTTCTAACCTTGTCCTTTTCTTTCTTCTTTGTTTTAGGAGCTCCAGATTCGAGGCAGGCGTGGCAGAAGACAGGATGCTGACTGCAGGCACAGTGAGCGTTACGCTGCTGGATGCAGAATAACGCGAAGCGTGTGCTGCTGTTCGGGCGTGGTTTAAATAGCCTCCAAAGTAGTTCCAGGTAAGAAGTTCCCCAGAACCACGCCCGAGTAAAAAATAGTCCCTGTAATAAAATAGTCCCATCCAGGCCTCACGTTGGCTTGGACTCACTTGCAGCATGGTCTGCATCAGGTAAGTAAAGTCTATGAACCTGGCGCCTATGGCGCCAGGACTGATTTCTATGATGCGCCTGGCGCCTAAGGCGCCACGACTGAACCCAAAAATCCCCCAGCCGGGGCTGTTGGGGTTTTAGTATGTATCTGGATGTCTGCTCCCGGAGCTGATGGGCTTGGTCCTGATGCCCAGGGGTAGGCATCATGACAAAGGCCCACTTCTCCATACTGAAGATCTGAATTGAAACTCCAGGAGGCCGGGTTCATCCTATTCTAGTGCCCACAACAAATCCTCCCCAAACAGAACACCACCAAGTAATCTAACCAAGCACCAAGCCTAGTGGACTGGGGGTTTGGCCCTCACGAAGAGAGGCATGTGCCCTCCTCAAAACCCCACTCTTGATGAGAGACAAGACCGGGGTGTCACCACCGACTAGAGCACTAACTGAAACTCATTGACATCAGGAACTCCAGAATCAGGAAAGGAGCCGGAGATCCCAGGCTGGTGGTGGAGCTTAATAATAGAACCAGACGACATAGCCTCCATCGAACTCAACACAAGTAACACATGGCACGCGCCAAAGGTTCAGTAAATACTCCTACACCCCGCATCATCCAGATACAGCCTCTTGCTCCGAGGTAACGATGGCGGAGTCCGGAGCAGAAGCGGCTGCAACCAAAGCCAACTTGGCGGCACTCCTCAGTGAGATGAAAAGCATGAGGGCTGATATAGGGAGACAAATTCATAAGATAACTAATAGGATACATAATCTAGAAGAGAGATTTGACGGAGTCCAAAACAATCAAGCCTCTCTCGACACTCTCAAATCCCAAATGGACCAGATGCTCACAGACATAGAGGCTAGAGAGGAAGAATTCCCACTCAGGATGTATGACTTGGAAAGCCGCGAAAGGCGGAACAACCTGCGGATCTTTGGCATACCGAACCGGGATGGAGAGACTGAACAGGAGCTGACGAAAACTCTTTGCGTGATCCTAAAAATCTGGTTTGATGATGACGCGGTGGATGAACCCAAAATCCACCATATACATAGAGCTGGAGGAGCACTGAAAGGCCCAAAGACAATTCTAGTGAGGTTTCATAACTATGCCGACAAAGCAAGGATCATTGACAAGGCCAAGAACATTCCCCAACTCCTTCTCAACACAACAAGAGTCACAATCTTTTATGATCTGTATTCGCTCAACCTTGCCATGCGAAGAATGTGCATACTCCTGACCAGATGGCTAAAAGAAAAGGGCATCCGGTACCGCTGTGATTACCCGTTCTCTCTCACGTTTAAATGGGAGGGCAACACTGTGCGACTGAACACTGAGAAGGATATAAAGACATGTATAGAGGACATGTTGGGCAATCCACCCAACGAACAAAACCTAGGAGAGGGTCGCGAGGAAGAGCGTCAACGGAGCATTCGTGGACCAAGACAAAAGAAAATCCTAGGATCAAGAAAATATAGAAGGATGAACGTCTCACCAGGACCGGAACTCTGACAGCTGCAAACACCGGACAGTACTGAATGATCTGTACCCAAGTTCGAACGGTAACTGGTGTCGTGATAAGGGACGCTCTAAGGATAAATAACACATTCAAAATGGTGCAGAGACCTCTACAAGCACCAACGGGAGTTCCCCGTATGGCTCACTGGACGCTGCAGCGCACACACTGAAGGTAAAGGAATACACGCTATACTTAGACCCAATATTGATGCCCCTTGCTAGACGTTTGGGCTGGAGGAAGAATAACTTTGAAACAAGGTTAAAGTTCAGTTAATTACGGGAACGAAGGGGGGGGGAGAGGAGCTCATTGTTTGATGTGATATTCAAAGACAGGGCCGTGGGTAGCACAACCCTTAAATGTGGTTCGAATCAGTCTGGGTGAAGATAACCCAGCTGGGTCAGATGCCACGGGGGGGGGGAGAGTGGTTCAGGGAAAGGGCATGGACAGAGTTAAAGGTACTATGAAACATGTTTAAGGAAGCAAAGAGTCTACTAGGATGTAGTTGTATGTGGCCACCACACAAACAGAATACATGGAGGAATGGACATGGCATCACAACCTCCTGAAACGAAAACCAGGCTGCTCAGGACGGGAACACTCAATGTGAAAGGGTTTAACTCAGCCAATAAAAGATCCCTAGTAATTAGGGAATTTAGGAGGGTGCACCTAGATGTGCTCTTCCTTCAAGAGGCCAAATATATACTGGGGAAGAATGTAAAGTTATATGCCCTAAGGTGGGTTGTGAGAACTGGAGTTCTGGCCCCTTGCGGAAAGCTGGTGTAGGCATACTTGTAAGGAAGGGGCTCAATTTTGAGTTCACCAAGGTATGGGCTGACATTGAAGGGAGGGCCTTAGTGCTGGTTGTCAAGACAGGCAATATTGCATTCACACTAGCAACGCTCTACCCTCCCAACGTGGGGCCTCAAGGTTTTGGCTGCAGGGGTAGGTTGGTTGGATCAAACAGTTAGATGGAACATCCTGGGTGGCTACACCCTCCTAATATTGTTTGGCCTTGAAGAAAGCGAGGGAGAAGTGAACAAGATATGAGGTATTGTGGTCCATCTCCTTCTTGCAGCAAGGGCCTGCTTGGTAATTAGATGGAAAGCGGGCCAGGCTCTGAGCAAGAGAGAATGGATTGGGCTGGCGACAATATCTATACAATGGAGAGAATCACGGCGGCCCTCCATGGGAGAGCAGCCCAAAATGAACTGCTCTGGATCGATTTCACAAGTGAAAATGTGGCTAACTCCACACGCGATGCGGTAAAGTCGCAATGAGGGGCAACCTAATGACACTTATCGTAATACATCCTCTGCTTATTGTATATGTTTGAGCGAACCTAAGGTTAAAGAGTTAAAGGTCCAGCAAATGTACATCCTGGTCCCTGGATTATGACAATGTGAATGGTCTACCACAAACAACGTACATTGATATTCTGAGCATTTTGGAATTAAGAGAAAAAGATTCTGAGGAGGGAGGGACGGGAGGGAGGATTGAAAGTGCAAAGAATGCAAATTATTGATGAAGGTTACAGGTTAATCGGGGGGTGAATGGACAAAAATGATGTACAATGTTTTATTGATTTCCGATTTGTACCAGTTTCTCACTTACTCTGTTTGATAAAACTTAATAAAAACCAAATATGGCAAATAAGGCCTTTTAGCAACATTTTTTCATTTGATTAAAGTTTATAGCCAACACTATACATCTCTTGTCTGTGTCTACTTCATGACAGCTTCACAAATGGTGTCAGCTGTGGGATGGACTTAACTGATACAAGTTGGGGAACCATTAGTCTTGTCTGTGTCTACTTCATGATATCTTCACAAATGCTGTCAGCTGTGGGATGGACTTAACTGATACAAGTTGGGGAACCATTACACTAAGAAGTAAAACCACCCTATATGCTTCTTCTAGTCCAACATCCCTCCAGAAAGGAAACAATAATAAAAGTCCAACCCTAGGAGAGAATCTCAAAAATCAAAACAATAAATCCACCCAGTGTCAAATCCTGGTTAAGTGTTAGGATCTAGAACATGACTTTCCTAAACACTCTTACACTCTATCTATACTGAACACATCACCAGTGTCTTATCTTTCCATCTGAGCTTAATGAAGAGTACTCTACCCTCACCATCTGCCCATTTTTTAAGATGTGGCAATGAAAGTGTTTCGTAATTAGTATGGTGAGCTAGATTCTTTCCCTTTTTTTAAAGAGCTATGGTAAACTTCAGACACCCAATCTCTTTTTAATTTATCAGCTTCTTGAGGGGTTACGTGCATTTCTTGGAGTAGGACAATATCTAGATTATTTGATTTCAGATGATCTCATTTATTTCTGCTTAATTTAATAGCTATGCCTGTTAACATTTAACAAAGCCACTTTTAGGTATGTCATGATAACAGTTGTCATTGTGGTCTTATGCTCCTAGCATTAATTATGTGTGTATGCTGCATGGGCCTTAAATCGTTAACCCTATTGTGGCTTGAAGGATTTTGCAAGTAGGTGTATATAGTTTCATGTATATTATAGGACTGTTGGTGGCATTGGGTGCTTTTGTAAACTGCAGGTCATAAGAAGTGCATTTCAGAACTATCTGTTTTAACAGCAAAGGATACCTCACCAGGTGCTCTAATCTTCTGCATTGATGTCATCCATGGAGAGCAAGGGCTCACCGTTTGTCCATCAACTTCTTTAATGGAGGATCTCTTGCACCTAGGACAGTAACTTTACTCTGGGGGCGTGGGTGGCCCATCCTTTTCTTCTAGTGCCCTACATGTGTTTTCTTTTACAGAGCGGGATTAGGGTTCTAATGGTTTTGATATATTTATTTTGGTGGGGTTACAACACCGGGATTCTCAACTTTCTCTGGGCTACAGGGTCTCCTGTCTTAACTGGGGATCTGCACTTGTCCCTCCCCTGATCTTCCTTTGTGTGTATGTTGGATTCCAGGCATGTCACATCTGGACTGTATTTGGTATGGGCAGTTTTGTGGTATTTGAATCTAGTACATCTATCCTCTTATGCTGCAGGAGCTATCTTAATGCTGGACGAGGGGTGACCAAACATATCTTGTTCCTGACACTGGGCTGCAGCTTTATCAGATATGTCAATCCTTTCTGAATGCTGTCTTCTCGGGAAGTATTGAAGTCCTAATTTGTCTGTGATATGGTTGTCCTTCAACACGGTTGTTCACCGCAGACTTCATGAGGTTGGAATCTCTGGCACCCCCTTGAAATGGTTTTCATCTTTCCCTTCAAACCTGGTTCAGACTGTTTCTCTTCCCCCATATAACTCTTGCCATATAACTCTTGCCCTATTACTCTAGACTGTGGGGTCCCACAGGGATCATCTATTTCCACTCTTCTGTTTAACCTGTACATGTTGGCTCTTGCAAAATTGATTTCTTGTCAGAGCATTCATTTCTTTTCTTATGTCGAATTCTCTTTCGTCTTAATCGTAATGCTCCCTCCACTGATCCTCCTCATAAGCTAAACAACTGCCTCTCTGCAGTCTCTGATTGGATGTCCACAAACTGGCTTAAACTCAACAGTGACAAAACCGAGATACTGTTGGTTGGCGCTGCCTGTTCTAATTCTCTCTGGACCTCCGACTACTGGCCCCCTGTATTGGCCCATGCCCCCGAATCCGCTTCTGTTGTTAAAAGCTTGGGTATAGAAATCATATGCTCTGGATCCAGATCAGCCCAGTGTCAGCAACTTGTCAAGCCGGCTTTGCCAAACTCAAACTTCTAAAAAACGCTCTCCCTTACCTTCTGGCTGATTCATGATCCAAAATTGTTACGGCCTGTATTATGGGCTTGATTACTGTAATGAAATCTATCTTGGCAAGCCTAAATTTCTCCTTCTACGTCTGCAGATTCTCCAGAACTCAGCCACCTGTCTAGCTCTGATTGCTCCAAGACTGGGTCACTCTCAGGAGCTTCTCTGCCAGCTTCACTGGCTCCCTGTGAAAAGCTGTGTCAAGTTTAAGGCCCTCTATCTCGTGCATCGAGCTATTAACAGCGTTGGGGCAGAGTTCTGCAAAAAAAATTGGTACCGTACAGACCCTGCAGAGCTCTCTGCTCATCCAATCTTTCTTTGCTTTGTATCCCTTGCTTCCTCTGGACTCATGCTGGAGGGAGGTCTTTCTCTGTCCTCGGTCCTACCCTATGGAATACTCTTCCTGCTGAAATTCATAATATCCCTAATTTTTTCCTCTTTTGTAAACGCCTAAAACTTTCTTATTCTAGTACCCCTGGATGTCCTCCTTCTCTCGCTCTCTCAGTGCCTGATGCATTAATGGTCTTGTTCGTGCTTTATTAAGTCAAAATACATTACAATACAAATACAATACAATAATCATTTTAACCGGTTCAAGTAGGCCAACTCTTAGTTGCCATTGATGAAGTTGGGGTCTCAGCTCTGGACATCTTTTACGTTTTTTCATAGTTTCTCTTGAAATATCTGCTGAGAAATAGCTTTTACAGCCTTTGAATATGATTGGAGAGGCTTACTTTGCCAAGAAGAGAATTTGTTGTGCATGTTGGTGTCTTAGTAGGCATGTAATAAGTGGTTTGGTTCCTTCCCTTTTGTCCGTTCTCTCAGTTGAATTCGGTGGGCCCTTTCTATCTCCAAACGTGGAGTTAATGTAATGTTCAGCAATTGGGCTATCCATGATTCCATAAACTTAATTTTGTTAGCTTCTACTATTTTCTCTGGTAGTACGAAGAAGCTGACATTATCTTGTCTGTTTACCAAGCTATGCAGGTGGTCTCTTGATTGTTCACTATATAACAGAGGGTTTCCAGACCTTCAATCCTTTCTTTTTTAGTTATCATTCTGTCTTCCATATCAGATAATCTGGTTGCAATGGATTTAATTTCTGTTTGAATGTCCTTGATATCTTCCTGCATCCTTAGTGTTCTCTTAGCCACACACATTGTTGAGAGTTTGATGTCAGATAAATGAGTGAGGATTTTGCCTATATTCGCTCTTAATTGGGTGGTAAGGGAGTGGTCGTTAAGTCTTCTGAGAGACGGTTTCTTTTTCCAGTCATTTCTTCTTATTGGGGTCAACATTTTGTGTAAAATGTCCTTTCTTAGCATTACCTTTCTCATTTGACACGTTGAGAGGTATGACAAGTTTTCCTTCTATTAATTGTATTATTTAGCCCTTCTTCTGTTCCTTTTTAGTTCATTGCTGTTCGTTCCTCTTCCTTTATTATTCCTTCTCTTATGATGTTTCACTTGATCAGATATTTAATGGGGTTATGGTAGAGTTTCTGCTTTACAACTAGGTAGCTTGGTGTTCAGTTTACTTCAATATGGCCACCTCTTTACAGCTTTTCCTTATGCTGTATATAGTGGTCTATAGTTTTTGATCCTCTCGACACCAAAGCCGTGCTACAATTGTTCAAAGCATTAGGCTTCATATATTGTATTAATGTTGCATCTATCAGTCCTCTTGCAGTTCGTAGTGCATTGTGTGACGCTCCACAGGATCTAGCCATGTACAGCGCTGCCCCCCATGCAGACCCTGGCTTGTTTCGCTCGGATGGGTATTATACTGACTACTAGCTGCCGCTACAAAGACTACACAATTTCCTTCTGCTTCACAGCACAGTGTGATGAAATGCGCATGCCAACACCGGAAGGGTTAGTCTTTTAAACTCTTTGTTTTAGGTTCCTCTGTTATGATACTTAACCATCTTGGGGTCTCGGCGAGGCTACCTCGCACATTTTATCTCCTTCAAGCCTGAGATCTTGCATCCTGCTGGGAGGATTCCAGACGTTGCAACCCGTGTTTTTCTTCAATTATGTCTTCCTTTGTGTCTGTAACTCAATATGTTGTAATAACAACAGTTATTATCTCTTCAGCTCCACATAGTGCTTGTCTTTCGGGCTCTCCAGCACGGAGCTTCTCGGTTAGACAGCCATTTTACAGGTGGTCGGCCACACCCATTATCCTGAGATTTCCTTTTTTTAAAAAAAAATGAAATGTATCTATATAACAGAACATGTACAGCAGGGATCAGAAGAACAAAAAGAAATGAAAACTCTACTGCCCAATGCACAAAATCAATCACAGGACCCAACAGATACACACACCTCATCTGCAGCTCCCACATCATCCACAGCCCCCAAAACACACAAACACGTACATCAGTAAATTTGAATTCAAAATGCTACTGCCATTCATTTGTTGCTCAAAATGTGAGCTAATGAAGCATGCACATTCTTTATTTAACTAAATCCAAACAGACCCCCAATCCCATCTGCCAAACTTTCTAAAGGTGAAAACAGGAAGTAGAAACAGAGCTAACTAGGATCCGTCTTTCTCATGGGAATCTTGTATGATCATGGGATTGGCGCCACATTTACATCGTATAGAAGTATTTAGAATTCAAAGTTCAAAACACTCCAACAATGCTCTTGAAGATTCTTTTAGTCCAATGTTGCGGATTTCCCAGTCGTGTTAGCTGCCAAGGGAAAGAAAAGGTCAAAACTTTGCCCAGATATATCAAGTTCCAAATTCCTTGCTTCTTTTCCTTAATTCCTTTCCTAGTCTTTATTTAAACTCCTGCTCCTTCCTTTGGGGAGGGGCATCATTCAGACTGTTAGACATATTACAGTAAAAAATTAGGCCTAAAATAGAGTACCAAATGAAAGGCCTTTCTGAAAGAGCAAGAGATGCACCATGAACACTTTGCTCCCTGCCATGCTTGAATATAATACCATTATGAAGCACAAAGAAATATGTGTATGCCCAACACTTGGCAAATATGGTGAATGTGACTTTTGGACTGCCATTATTTTCAAAGCTGGATTTCACATGAATACAACCACATGGATACACATTTTCTTTCAGCCATTGTATACAATCCGAAAGGACAAAGCTGTGAGTCCAACACAAACTATGCCCCATCTGTTAGAGTGCATGTATTTCCCAAGAAATACAGCATGCCACAGACTTAAAGTCTCAGAGAACTGGATTTCCTAAGATTTCCTCATAATTGAAAATATGCCCGGTAAGGAAATTGTGGATCTCCAGTTTAAATGTAATGCAAATTCAAAGACTGTGTTTTGTAGGATGTTTTAATCGGCCAACATCCAATTCAGGGGAACTTTTCACCCACACCAAATCGGGCGCACAGTTTTTATTTATTGAATAGTTATTTTTATAAACCTGGGATGGTCAAAGTAATAACATTGATTCCCAAATGATATGATATGATAGTTTATTTATATAGCACCTACACACAACGTGTTTCAAAGCGCTTCAAGGCAAGGGAGGGAACAAGGGAAAATACAATGACATTCTTACAGGCCATGAACAGTAAGGATGAGAAATTAACTATTGTACTCAACCTGATGACATTTCAGATAGTGCAAGAGCTAAGACATAGATGAGGAAGGGAGGGGGAGAGTGGGAAGGAAATGGAAACAGACAGGCGACTAACGTACTAGGCCTGACAACATTTCTGGTACAGTCAGAGAAAACAAAAGGTGGGGGAGAGGGGTGCAGAAAGGGAGGGGAGGAACAAAACAAGCGACTATCGTACTAGGACTGATGACATTTCAGATAGTGCTGGGGGGAAACAAGTAAGAGGAGGGTGGAGGAGACAGACAAGGTTGCTATCATACTAGGTCCATGGACAATTCTGATAAGAGTACGTGCATAGAAGAAAGTAAGGGGAGGAGATAGGAAAGGGAGAGAAGGAGAGAACAGAGAGTAAGCAGCCAAAAAGAGTAGAGAAGCAAGACGAGAGAGTGAATACAATTGCAGAAGTCAGTAGTGACACATAATGTTGCAAGCCAAGATACAAGATGAAGATGGGAACAGCATGATTCAGGGCCACCATGAGTACAAGATGCAATGGAATGACTCCCTCCCCTTTCCTCGATGATAAATTTACAGGGTTGCACAGAAGGTCTATTTATTAATAAAAATATAAAGATATTGCATCAATTTAAACATAGACAAATTATGCATCTGTGGAATTCCAGCATCAATGATCAAAACGGCATTATTATAAAAGTGAACTTTTAAAACACATGCATCACCATATGTAGATTTGAATTATCCTGCGTGATCATCCCCATGCGTGGAACAGTGAATGAGGACTAGGAAAACGTTAGAATTGTGGTAAACCTTAAAGAGTTGGAACGAATAGCAACCATAGCCCTGAGGATGGATTCTGTAGTAATCCGAAACGCGTTGGCAACTGATTGAACTCAATGGTGCTGTTTGGAATGGTCTAAATGGACTTTAATGATTCACCAAAAAATGTTCTAGTGTGAATGTTGTAAACACTAGCCATTGTAAATTGTTTTGAAGATGCGTTTCCTTCTTTTTTTGAAAATTTGCAAGTAGCGATTCTTTGTTTTGAGTTACTTTGGAAAGTGGGTTAAAGAGATTTCTGTAACAAGCATGGAGTACCATTCGGACTCACTATTGTACTCCTCACGTTATACTCTTCTGTATTAAAAAATGTGTTTGTTATATATGCACATTCTCTCTCGAAAGTTATTATAGCCACTGGCCTAATTGCCAGTTCCTCAATTGTATCACTGAAATATACCCACTCTCTTCTTGAGAGTAACGCCTGCTAAACTGTTTGTGAAATACTTGTTCACTAAAACAAATCTACTAGGTATTAGCCTGTACTCCCCTATGCATCCCATCCTTGTGTTTGCAGGGTAGACAGACTTTTGAGTGATACCAGGGATATTTTCCCATTTGGAGTGCATATGGGGCTACCGTGTGGAGACACACAGTCTTGTTTCTCTAGACAAGGAAAACGTTATCATGTTATATAAAAACAAATTGAATCAAAACATCCCTGCCTATCTAAATCTCTCTAGTTCTTGTTCATTGTGAACAGATGCTCCCCTTTCTCAATCGGCACATGACTTTCAAACAGAGCTCTAGAAACTTCAGTTGAAACAAAACAGGCTACTGGACCCACTAGCATGTAAATCGCTTGCAAAATGGAAAATGTAGGTTCATTGTGTATGTTTGTTAAATTTCCTTCAATTGTGTTTCTATATCATTAATGTGAAAACAAATTAATTTTTCATTTTTAATGTACCAATGTATTAAGCTATATTATCCTTTTCCACATCGTTCTTGTCTAGGTCAACTAACGCTTGGTTTCAGTAACAAAATCATAGTCATAAAAACAGCGTAAAACGGTGTAAAATATTGCATGTATATAAGCAAATAAGATAAATATGTCACTGTATAATGAATAATATCCTGATACTTAAATATAAAACAATCTAACAAAGAACTGACCTTAATTTGTTACATAGTGTTGACACCCATCCCCTGTACAATCATAAGCACCTGAGTAGTTCTACCGTACCATAATGAGCAAAAATGCCTACCATAATATCAGCTCAGAGAGGTATGTAGATGATTTTTCCTTAAATATAAAGCCTGTCTCAGATATAACAGTAAAGCCCAACCTACCCATGGGGAGTCAACCTTTAGTAAATACAATAAGGCAATACAACATGGACAGACACCAGAATCAATTACAATGTGGACCAAAATGTTGCATCTAATTTGGAAGCATACCAGGCAAAAGAAAAGGAAACCAAATAGATCTTCCATAAGGGTACCACATAATTCACAGTTGGTCAAGCCATCCGAGTTAGCCCAGGATGCAGTCAATGCCCTTAAAGATAGTTTATTAAATCTGCCTCTTGTAATTGAGCATCTTTCCTTTGACAGGTGGGTCCACAATAAATAATCTTGTAAGCCACTGGTGGTAACAGTAAAAAGATTATGATTAGAGGGTTTTGACAACTCCATCTCTTCTTTGATATCAGCCAGGAGAGTAGAAAGGTGTGATTTTAGAATTTTAAGACCTACAATGCCAATTGATGTTGGATTACTAAGAGAACATTGTGCATTGATCTTTTGTAGTAGAAGCTTAATATTTTGAAACCACGCAATGTTGTCTGAACGGTGCTTGTTGAGGCAGGCAAGGCTAATATAGTGTGTTAGAGCAGCCCTGTTTTTGTTCAAGAATTTCAACCAGAACATAACTGGTTCACTGGAAAGGTCATCCTTCAGAAGTGTTAAGCTAATTTCCTTATGGGCTAAAAGCAAATCACAAAACGTGGCAATGTATACATTTCTTTTCAATAGATCACCTTTCACAAATACATATTTTCAGTATCTGTAGGTTTCAAAATACTGATTGTTAATGCTTTAAAGGAAATGAGCATAATGCAAGGCCCAAATGCGAGTTTTGCATTGTCTATGTCATTCTGCACTTTTAATCTCAGATTGGACTGTTTCCCATATTAATAAAGGTTCCAGGATACATGTAGGCACTTGGAAATATTTATCTCAGGCCTTGTCAGTTACTTAGGACTGTAGGGAGAGGGGACTCTGAATTTTAGCAAGGCTCTGAATCTTAGCAGAGACTCCACATTTCAACAAGAATAAAAGATTCATCCCAGTACTGAGCAAGAGTGTGAGACTCATGTGTGAGACTCCGGCTGAATCTAGTATATGTCAGCATTGTGAATGTACAGAACACATGACAGGAAAAATGAAGGTTTTGAATTTGGCATTGCATAACATGATGTTATCACTTTGCACCACTACACCACAGTTGTGGGCTGAGTCGCACTGATAAACATGAGACTAACATACACTAAGTTAAACTAATATCCCCTAACCACTAATATCCCCTACTAATATTCAGTGCAAGTCAGTTCATGACTTTTATATAAACTTAGTGAAGATTGATAAACTGAATATGCAAGGCATTTGGGCTATGCAAGGTTAGCTTGGAAATGCAATAAATAAAACATGCAGAATTAAGTCTGCACTGTGTTGAATGAAGACGTGACAAGTCAGAATTGTGGAATGTGAAATCCGTTTTTGCTCAAAACTTGTTTATTTATTTTTATCATATTTATTTCATTTGATATAGCGCCCAGACCGAAGGTATTACAGCGCTTGTACAGAGTAAGTGGTTACAGATTGATCACAGAGAATGAACATAGCAAACAGTTTTAACATAGTTGTTAAATAGCCATGTTTTTAGGTTTTTTTAAAGACAGTGAAGGAGGGTTTGTTCTGGATGTGGTCTTGGAGGGAGTTCCACAGAGTAGGGGCAGTGAAGCAAAGGCTGGAGCCTCCTGCATGTTTGAGGTTGAAGCGAGGCACCTGTAGGGTAAGTTTGGAGGAGGAGCGGAGGGAACATATAATTGGATTGAGTGAGATGGGTGGGATGCAGTAAGAGGGATCGTTGTTGTGCAGGCAGCGGTGACTGATGGTTAAAGTTTTGAAATCAATTCTTACTTTTATTGGAAGCCAGTGAGCATCTCTTCTTGATGTCCTAACGTGGGCTGAAGGTTTTAGACCCATGGCTGATCTCAAGGCTTTGTTTTGCAGAAGTTGAAGTTTTGCAACGTTTTTGACTGAGGTGCCTGAAAATAGCACATTGCAATAATTGAGCTTACTGCCAATAATAACTCGGGTGAGTGTCAAACAATTATGAGGTGAGATGAATTTCCTGCTAAGGGAAATGAGTTTGGCTGTGTAGGCAGTTGTGGAGGCAAGGGCACTGATGTGGTGGGCCATGTTAAGCTCTGATTCAAGTGAGACCTCTAGGGTCTTAACATGTTTAGACACTTGGATGGTGTTACCATCGATGGGTAAGGAAGAATAAGCCAGGCCCAGGGTGCTAAGGCGATGCACTAAGCCGACAATAAGGAGCTATGTCTTTTCATCATTTAGGCATAGGTTATGGGTAACCATCCAGTTCTGGATGATACCGTAGGTCTGGTTGATAGTTGTCAAGTCTTGGGCATAATCTCCTGATAATGGGAGTAAGGCTTGTGTGTCATCTGCAAAGTTGGTGTAAGGAATGTTCAGTGCATCATGGTTGACAAAAAGCAGCTTGGTGTAAATTTTGTATAGGGCAGGTGAGATGAAGGATCCCTGGGGAATACCACAGGGAACTCAGACCGGGTCGCCAGTGAAGTTATTTATGAAGACCCTTCAGGTGGTTTCGCTCAGGAATGATTTAATCCATTGGGAGGCCTGGTGTGAAAAGTGGAAGTTGGAAAGGAGGTGTTGGCAAAGGATTTTGTGATCAACAAGGTTGAATGCCACTGATAGGTCAAAGAGGCGCAGGATGGCAGTTTACCGGAGTCACGGATATTGTCAAGTTGGATTTTAAGTTTATTGTTTAAAGGACTTTCAGAGCAGGAAACAGCACAGAGATGTAGCTATTTGCATCTGTCACTACAGCCTGGATCACAGTCAAAGGTGGCAGGCAGAACACATGTTTCTTTGGAACATTCCAAAGGGAGGTGGTTTTTGATGAGCACATGATGTCACTATCAGAGGCAGGCTTGTATTACATTTCCTTTAAGGGAACATACATCGGAGGAAGATCTCCATGGTTGGTTTAAAAGGATTGTGCTATGATGTCAAAGGGGCTATTCTTCCTGGGCTGTCATTTGGAGCGTGGGGCACTTACTGGTGGTGCACATGCTTTCTCTCGCAGGAATGTGGGCTGAGCTGTCCTAAACATGAAGGGGAAAATGCAGAGAAAGGGGACCCGGTGCAAGCGCTGTCCAGAGGGCTGCCTTGGAGGTGTTTTGAAACTGCCGATCTGAGGGTGAATGCCAACCTTGCTGTGTCCGCGCACACGCTGAACTAGACATCCTCTAGGTGAGCATAAAGGTATAATTGAGGTGTGTGCAGTTTTAAAACTACAAATGTAAATATCGATTTTGCATGGGTTTCTACATATCAGGCATCCCAAAGTTTGTTTGTTCCCCATTCTACTAAAGTGAAGTGCATTTCACAATGCGAAATCAGTTGCCAAAAAATAATAATTGCAAAGGATAGAAGTTACTGCTCTCAGGGGTAAGAGTTTCAAGGTTGTTGCATAGTGGTCTCTGCCAAGTTATAAGTGGGAGAGAGAGCTACAGTAATTCTCTGACCTTCTGGAGGGTCATCACCTGGGGCGAGAGAGAGCAGAACGTGTGCTAAATATTGCTGCTGTAATTGTAAATGCATTGTATAATTTTAACAGATTGTGAAATCAGCATGGGCAAGTGAACAACGGCACGTGTCTCTTCAGTGTATTATATGTTTGTTTTGTTTTATTCTTGAGTCTCAATTACTTATAAAGTGCTTGCAAAAGAAGCAAGTCAGCTCTGGTACTTATTTATGTGCCCTGGTTTCTTGTATTATCATACATTGGTGAAGCAAGTGGTAATTGCATTTTGCCGCAGGCTGTATTTTACTGTATCACAAGAGGTAAAAAGCAAAGCAAAGATGGTCACTGTAAATTGTGTTCTTCTAAGATTCTGTGAATGAATGTTCATATTTGGTTTGCATGGTAAATGTATTCTGAGTTACTGCCAAAAGGGTATACTGTATATTGTAAATAAAATACTGCAAGGGGATAAGTTATTTTCTACAGTGTACTAAGTCCAGTTGGCTTACCGTTAGTGACCCCGGTATAAAAACAATCACCAGGCAGATCCCTATATTCTAGACTCACCACTATACTACAAAAATACAACCAAGTATACCACCAAAACTTACAACCAAGAAATACCTCTAGCAGGATATACATTCTGATTGTACATGGTATGCAAACATTGTACATTCCCTGGCACATGTAATTTTCCAGGCCACAGCTCGCATTTTGTTTTTAAAATGCCACTTTTTTCTTCTAATAATTTTCTTTGCATAGATTTCTCTACTACATTGCATATTGTATAGTATAAAAAGAATTCATGAAAAGATATAAGCCCCATTGCAGCATTATGGTAAACTAGAGTTGCTAATGTTTAATATTTACCAAAAGGATCTGAAATGTAGGGTAAAACTGAAACCTCATTTAAAAGTATCATTTCTCATTTGCCTTGCATGCTGAATAGGGAACCAGAAACACTTTGTGTATTTACATGTCCAGGCCTACCCATCTTAGGGGTGTGCAGAAATAGCCAATGGAGAGCATACAGAAAGGGCATTGAAGGTCCAGTATGGGCTGGCCCCAAAGGTTCTATAAGCATACCCATTGCCAAATATCTTTAATGGATCCAGAGTTTATCTTCAAAGACAATCTGTCAGATATTTCACTTCACATCTCATGAAAATTGCTTTAGCCCAAGAGGTAGAGGGAATAGGTAATTGAACTCTGTATGCACAGAAAACTGATATCTGCTCTGAATACATTTAAACAGGAATTCCTAGAATTTCTATCCGGGTGACAAAACCACCTGCTTTGGATGCACATATGTGTCATATAAAAGGGAGTAATTAGGCGAAGTATTGCCACTGCCACCTGGTAGAAACTGTTTAAGATTGCTGCTAGAAAATCTCATTCATTTACAAAAGGTGCTGTAAAGGAAATAAAAGGTGAAATTTCAAAATTAGGAGAGCGAGTAGATACGAGTGAGTGAGCCTTGCAGGACCTGGCTGAAGATTCTTAGAAAAATGATGAAGCACTTAAACGACTAGCATGGATGTCACACAATTTAAAGCTTCAGTGCGAAGATCTTGAGAATAGGTCAAGGCGCTTGAACATTTGCTTTAAGAACGTTCCGGAAGAGATTGTGGACAAAGACCTTAAGCAATCATTGCAGACCTTTTGTGCCAACCTTCTCTTGGAGATTCCCTCAGATGAGGTTAATCTAGACAGGATTCATAGAGTGGGGCCAACAAGAAAAAAGCTGGGGCCCAACCGAGGAATGTTTTAGCAGCATTCACCTCCTATGGGCAGAAAGAAGAAATTCTGAGGGCAGCACGAGCAGGCACCTCATTGACCATCAAAGGCTCGGAAGTGCAGCTCTTCCAGGACTTGGCATACTCCTCTCTACTCTAAAGGAGGCTGATGGGACCTGTCACCAGAATTCCTAACCATGAGAAGGTTTGATATAGGTGGACTTTCCCGTTTGGTTTCCTTTTTTCCTGGAAAGACAGGCAGTTCAGAGTGACAACATGTGAAGAAGGCCTTAATGTAGTGGCACCCGAGAGCATTGATTGGACCGGGACACAGGATGATGGGAGGTGAACCACTCAGCAGAGGCAGCAATGGGAGTTGTCCACAGTGATGCGTGAAAATAGAAAAGCCTGGGCCCGAGAGGCTGGGAAAAGCCGGTGGACATGCCACATAAGGAGGGGTGATGGAGGGGGGGTCCAGCCCACTAGTGAGTGAGGGCAGTGATAACAGACTCAGACCTGGTAGGGGCTGAGCAAGAGTAGTTGTTATGGGGGCAGGTTGAGGTTGGGGGCTGGGATAGGGGGGCCTGACTGGGATCTTAAGGATAGGTTAGTTTAATCTCTGTGCAGAAGGTTGGATCTAGGTAGTTTACCGGTACATGGTCTGGGATTTTCCCCGTAGATGTCACTAGTACCCATGAACCGGCCTGTGTCGCTGCAAGAGGTTGAGGGGGTGGGGAGGGAATGGGAGAAGGAGCTACTGCACATGTGGGGTGGAGCGGGTTGGGAAGGCAGGCAAGATTGAGAGAACTACAATGGTCTGAACATGGGTTACTCACACTTTTAGAGGCGAAGGCTATGCTATCAAGAAGGATTACCAAAGGGGGCTGGTGATAAGGGGCCAAAGGAGGGGAATGGAAATTGGCAGGTTAGGGACTTATCATGGGTTTTTAAATCACCACGTACAATATTAGAGGGCTAAATTCACTAGTAAAGCGATGTAAGCTGGAGCATTTTTTGAGGCATGAGAAACCAGACTTTCTCGCGCTCCAAGAAACCCACATATGCAAGAAAGATAAATTGTGTATTCGATTATGCGGAATACTATCTGATTTTTCAGGCTAATGCGAAAGACGAAAAAGCAGGGGTTTTGATAACGTTTAGAAATAATACTGACATGGTGGTTCTGGGCTCCACAGAAGGTAAGCAAGGGAGATACCTTTGTCAAGTTTTGCATTAAGGCAGTTGTATTTACCGTAGCAACAGTGTATGCACCTAATTCCAGACAAGATGGATTTCTCAGGGCCACCCTGGTGGCACTTGAAAATACAGCACAGGGGTACGTCATATTAACAGGGGACTTAAAAGTGGCCTGGGACTTGGAGATAGACAGAAGTCGAGTAGGATATGTGCCACAGGGCACACCATCCCAGTGATTTAAAGAAAAGTTCAAACAATTGGTGTTAGTCAACGTTTGGTGCGTTTGTTGGGGTATGGAAGCAGGATTTACATTCTATTTGAATGTTCATACAACCCAGTCGCGCATAAACTATATTTGGGTGTCCTCCCAACTGGCGGGACACATCCGGGAGGTATCCCTGGTCACACAACCCTGGGCGCAATGTTGGACATGACATATTGACTGAGGGGACTATGGCAGTGGGCATTACCGGAATGGATCCTAGTGGACACGGTCTTGTCAGCAGAGGTAGAGAAGAATCTGACCTATTTTAGAGAGAATGAGATGTCAGACACTTCCCCGGGTATATGGTGGGACACCTTCAAAGCAGTAATGGGGGGAGGGGGTGATAGATAGCATGTAAGGCCTTGAAGCAAAAGCAGAGCTGGCAGATAGAGGTGGACTAAGTGGCACAACATAAGGATATCATGCTGAAGATGGGTAACTATCCAATGAGGGGCACAATGAAAATCCATAGAGCAATTTGAGGGCAGCTAGAGTTACTAAGGGCTAGAAAAGTGGAGAGAACCCTTCTCAAAGCTAAACAGTATTATTATGTGAAGGGGAACAGAGTAGGGAGCCTACCAGCACGACAATTGAGACAGAGAGGGGCCGCCCAAATGATCTTAGGAATTAGGGAAGGACGTGCTAGACACAGAGGGAATCATAGGGTGCTTTCAACGCATCTATGGGTCTCTGTATTCTTCATATAGGCCTCGGGATGAACCACAAAACACTTATTTGGAAGCTGTGACTCTTCCAATGTTGTCGAGAGAAGATTGGGAAGATCTAGAGAAGGCTATCATGGAGGAGGAAGTTATTGTGGCCACTGGAAAACTCCCCTTGAACAAGGCTCAGAAAACACTTATCCCCATCTTACTCGACTATACAACTCCTTTGAAAAAACTGGGCACATTACATCCTTGATGGATCAGGCCAAACTGGTAGTATTCCCGAAACCGGGCAAAGACCTGTCACGGTGTGGGTCATATCGCCCAATAGCACTAATTAACATCAACGCTAAAATATATACCAGGATTTTGACCTCTCGACTAGAGGATAGACTCCAAACCTTAATAGGCCCTGATCAGGTGGGATCCATTAAGCAACAACAAACTTTTGATAATACAAGAAGGGTGTTTCACTTAATAGAAAAGGTTGAGAGGCATGGGATCCCAGCGGTTCTCCTCACTTTGGATGCTGATAAGGCATTTGACTGGCTGGAATGGTTGTTTCTCTTTCGGACTATGATAAGTATGGGGTTCGGAAATGTTACCTCTGGAGAATACAAGCCAATTATCAAACCCCTACCTTGGGCCTGTCCATTAATGGACAGCTCTCTGGCCTCATCCGATTGTAGAGGGGGACCAAACAGGGGTGTCCGTTAGCTCCCGTGTTCTGTGCAATCTTTCTAGAACCCATTCTGCAATGCCTAAGAGAAGCACCAGGAGTGAAGGGTATTCATTTTGGGGTGTGGGGGTGAACATAAAACAATGGCATTTGCCGATGATATGCTGTTGGCTCTTTCGGACCCGCGTAGTCCGTAAGGCCGATAGCCTCGAAGCTGGCATTGTTTGGTGATGTGTCGGGTTTAAAAATTGATACACATAAATCTGAGATATTAAATCTCACACTATCGAAGGAAACGGTAAGGAAGATACAGGGACACACCCAATTTCAGTGAGGGGAAGAGAACATCAAATACTTAGGGATTCACATTATGAAGTCAATGGCAACATTGTATGATGTGAACTATCCCCAGTTACTCAGCACCCTTAAAACGGACCTGCGACGTTGGAACCCTCTACACATATTGTGGATGGAGGCATTTGTAAGAGGATTCAATTCCGCACTACAGCTAAGTTAACGCCTAGTCTAGAATACTGAATGAAAACCCTTATTGATATATCTTTATGTCCAGTTCATGCGTTCTGGATGACTACCCCTATATAACACCCCTCTCTTGGAATCCCCCTGACCCCACTGAGCCAAGAAGTAGTTCTGTTTTGCAAGTTTAAAAGGTTTATTTGATAATTTAAAATATATATATATCACACTTTATAATAAATTAATAATTGAATAGCACACTTAATCTGATATGATAAAGATCAACAACGGAGAATCTGGCACTAGCACACTTCTTATAATCACTAATGAGTTGACATGAAATGGATAAGGTAGCACACTGGTAAATAGGAACAAAAGTATAATGTGGTAGAGGATGCTTTATGTAAGCTCAGGTGGATGCAATATTCAATGAATGCAGTACAGAAAATACTCAATATGATTTCAACCAAACAATGTAATCACTTTTCTCTGGCAATCCCCTCCCCCCCTTGATGCAAGGCAAGGAAATGGAAGGAAAACACACAGTTCTCAGAAATGCAATCAATGTAAATCAGTTCACCCCAGCAAGCTTACACTACAGAAAACAGATAGGAGTTTTGAAAACACAGGCAAAATGCTTTGATATGTGCTAGCAATGGATGAGAAATATGCTGGAAATGCTTTTAATTCCCTTTCAGAGGTTCAGGGTGAGTGGTATCTAGTTAATATTAGTCCAGGCTCACACTAGCAATGAGGCAGGGATAGTTAGCAGGTTAAACGAATTTCTGGCAAATGGAAGGCAAGCAGCAGCAGTTTTTACATGTGAAGAAATTTGCAAATCGCGGTAAAATTCGCGAATGCGTGTTCCGCGATTGCGGTAAAACTATAAGGGGTAGGAATGTGGTTCTTGGTGCGATTCAAAGCTAAGATTCTAAGCTTTCAAATGAAAGTTACTGCAAGTCTCTAGCACAAACGGTTGCAGAGATATGAGCGATTTTGTGAAGGTCGTTTTTCAGATTTGAAATTTTAAAGTTCAAAAAGACAAGTGCAGCTTGCAACTAGGAAATGACAAGTGACAGCTTTACAAATGACAGGTGACAGTTAGGAGGCAGTTCTACTTAGATTAAATAGATTGAATTATATTATTTTAACTCGGAGATTGGTTCTGCACAGTTTTCTAGGTACTCACACTATATTCTTGAGTGAAATGGGCCTCGCCCTGGATCTGGTCAGGTTTTAAATTCGCCTCTGGTCTCTGCACTTCACAGTGATCTGGGTCAGCTCTCTCTGGTTCTCTGGTCTGGGTCTCTAGTTCTGGATAGATTGAAGTCTCTAGTTTGGCTTTCTGGAGGTTGATGAATTTGAAGTCTGGATCTCTGGATGTTGTATGGTCCGGCAGAGTGCGTTGCAGCAAATGGAATTGAAGGTCCCTATCTGTCCTGTCTGTCTGCTTTTATGTGTTTAGAATGTGGGTGTGTTCTAGCATCACTGACCCTACCTCTCTCTCAGCTTCTAATTGGTCAAACTTCCATTTATCATTTGATTGGGGAATGAACTGTGAGTCAGAGGGATGTCATTTTATGGCTTGCAGATAGGACACTCCTCTGTCAGATTGCACACATTCTATATTTGATAATAAAAGACATATTTCAGAGTTACACAGTTGTTTGAAATTACATATACATGGTGTGGCTGAATTTAGCCATGTCTCTGTCCAAATCTGCTGTTTCTAAGAGCTTGCATTCAGAAATGGCACATAATTGACTTTTTAACTGATTTTTCAATTTCTGACATTGACCCAACTTTACATACATGTGCGCAGGGAGTATGGACATTAACTGATGAAGTTTCAGATTTTTAACATGCATACATTTAGAGTAATATCCACTTTTCCGCTAAAACCCCCCTGAACATACCACCGGTTCTAAAAACCTCTTAAACTGTCGGCAGAAAAATCACAAGAATTATGGCATCATTTATAAAATTTTCACATGTCTGCTCTATGAGTTATTCATCTTTTTAGAGTTATGTTCTGGCTCCAAAGGGGTGTGGTTTCCTCTCAGCACAAGGTAGAAATACTGGTTTATCCAGTTCTGCCAAGCCAGCTTGCTCTCACAGGCAGTGCTCCTCCCAGCTTCTGCCAAGAGGAAGCTACATTTTACGACTGCTGTAATAAAACCTTCGCCTGAGTCAGGAGAGGCTCATTGTTCAAGAGGAAGCCATTTATGATCCTCTCAATAAACCCTCTGCCTGGGTGAAGGGAGTTGCATTGTTCACTCTCCTGCAGAGCACAGGTAATTCAATTATCAGATAGATGGCATATCCTTAGTGTGAGCAGCAAAAGGGCAGCTAGGCCTGGGAACACAGCTGTGACTCAAGTTTCACTCCTGATGGGGGTAGTTGCCAGGCAAATTGGAATCTCTTTAAGCTGTCATTTCTGTTCCCCAGTTTCTGCATTCAAATAAAACTAAACATTTTCACATATGCAGCTAGAAGGCTGATTCTAAGTTTAAAACTATGACATTTAAACAGTTACAAAGGCATGTGACACCAAACATAGGTCACTCATTTAATCTAAACATTTTCGATTTTAGTGTCTTTAACTCCAGTGCAACTTAAACTGCTGACTCCATAGCAGTTTTGTTATAAGCATTGTTTTGGGCTCTTCATTTCCCAGATTTTGTAGGCACACAACACTCCATTCTACCAAATGTCTGCTGGTGTCCAGTGAGTTTTTAGATGTGTTGCAATGTTTAAAATAGACAGTTTGAGCCTGCCTTCAGAGAAACACAGGGTGGTTTTAAACTGCCGGCTTTTGGATAGTGGTGAGTACTGGTACTGCACCCATTTTTGGGATTTAAGAAAATGAATTCCCAACAATTCTAGGTTGCATTTGGCAATCAGCATTGCCATTCCCAATGGTTTCAGACTACTGTGCGGGTAGTCCAATGGTGATTTTAAAGCGCTTTGAAGCTAACCGGCGCTACTGTTTTTCCTTTGGCAACCCATTTCCCTCATGGCAACCCGGCCTTTCGTTCTCGCACTGGTGGGTGGCAAGTGAGGCAACCATTTTGGTGTGCGCACAAACTGCGCAGCTTTCCTGGATTTCGGCGCACATGTGGGTTTTCCGCCATCTTGAATTTTCTAAGCCCACAGCACCAAATGTTGTGGCATGATAGCTTAAACGTGGGTCAGGACACCCAACAAGCCCCCCCCACGTGACTGCACTTTGAATTTGAGTCGATGGGGAGTCGCGTGCCCAAGGGTTTTGACCCACGCACCGGTCTGTCCGCATAATCTTCTTCCTACTCTGTAGATGGCACAGTTCAGCATCTTCTTCTCCATCCGGTACTGATCGATCGGTTCTCCTCGCCGGTCCTGATGGGAATATTGGGCGGTACACTGGGCCCATTGGATCTTCGTTCCCGGTCTCCGGATCGTCCTACTTGGCCAGTCTCAAGGTCTTCTTTCTCCTAGGACGACAAAGGAAGAGCGGCAATACCTACTCATAGACGTTTTTCCACCACTGTTGAGATAGTTGGGCAGCATATGCATTTCATCATAACGAAACATTACATTCTTATTTTGAAAAAAAAACAGTATAACTAAGAGACAGTTTCACGCAAATCATAATATTTTAGAGACTAGATGCGGTATGTTTTATGATTGGAACTGAATTAGTCTGATACAGTACCCGCTAGGATTCCAGAGGATTCCTCCAGTTGTTGCAGAGTGTGCCTGGGATGGCAACATTTCAACTGGTTTATGTGGACCCACTTGTCTTCCCCCTCTGCCGAACCGCCTTTGGGGATGCGGATCTTGTAGGCCACAGGGGAGATCTTATCGATGATCTCAAAGGGTCCTTTGCATGTAGGCAAAAATTTGCGCTGCTTGGCCTGGTTCCTTTGGAAGTTGTATAGATAGACCCGGTCCCCCACCTGATATTCCTTCCTGGAAGTTTTCAGGTCATAGTGGGTCTTCATGCTATCAGCTGATCTTTCTAGATTCCGCTGAGCATAAGCAAAAGCATGTTGGAGGTGTTTCCTTAAATTCTCTACATACTCATGAGTAGTGGAGGCATTTATCAGTGTCTGCTCTTGGGTCCTATAGAGCAAATGCTGAGGAAGCACCATCTTGCGCCCAGTCATCAACTCAAATGGTGACATTTTGGTTGCAGATGAAGGGGTAGATCTGATAGCCATTAGGACCAGAGGTAATCGGATATCCCAACTTGGCCCAGAATCTGCCACAAACTTCTTTAATATGCTCACAATTGTCCGGTTATATCTCTCTACTGCCCCAGAAGAAGCTGGTCTATAAGCAATATGCAGCTTTCTCTTGACCCCCAATATCTCCCACATCTTTGTCATTACTTCACTGGTGAAGTGGCTACCTCTGTCTGACTCAATCCTTTGAGGTATACCAAAACGGGAAAAGATGTGGTTAATCATCAAGGCAGCTGCAGTTTCTGCCTTGCAATTTGGGGCTGGGAGACATTCCACCCACTTGGTAAACAAGCATGTGACGGTCAACATGTACTTATTCCCCCTAGCCGAGCGAATCACGGGGCCTACAAAGTCGATTTGTAAATCTGACCATGGCAGTGTCATTCCCCTCTTTTGTAAAGGCGCCCGGTGTGTGAGGGATGTCGGCTGAAATTGTGCACACACAAGACAACCCTTCAAATATTGGTTGAGGTCCTGGCCCATGTGTGGCCAGTATGCAACCTCTCTTAAGATTTCCAGTGTTGTGTGAAACCCCCTATGACCGGCGGTGGCCGCATCATGGGCGTGACTTAACATCAGGCTTCGGAATGAAGTAGGAACCACCCACTGATCGTGGCCAGCTTTGGATTTCCTTACCAACAAACCGTCTTGGATTCGGAACATTTTTGGACATTTCATCAACACTCTTAGGTCCTCTTTCCCAATGTAATCGGTATCCGTCAGGGGAAAGTTCTCAGGGTCCTCAAGGTGCTGGTAAAATTTACCAATAATTGGATCCCCCTTCTGAGCAGTAATCAAATCAGCATCAGGGGTCTCCTTACTCCATTGTGCAATTGAAAGGTCGTTGTGAGCATTTATCTGGGACCTATTGATAGCAGTGACCTGGATTTCCCCCAACAGGGACTCAATCTTAATCAGATCCCCTTGGATGGCCCCAGTTTTGGCCAGCTGATCAGCTAAGTCATTTCCAGTTTTGTCTGGTCCCTCTACTTTGGAATGACCCTTGATCTTTTTCCAATAGATGGTCATCCCATTCGAGGTGACCAGATCATCAATGTTTTGGATCAACTTCCCATGTTTCAAGGGTTTGTTGTTAGCACATAACATGCCTCTGGTTTTCCAATTAACCAGGTGCTCCACGAACCCGTTCCGTACATAATCCGAATCTGTGATTATGACCAGTTCGCGGAGTTGATGCTGGACAGCAGTGAGGATGGCCTGATGCACAGCCATCAATTCTGCCACCTGACTACTTCGGGGACCAATTTTGTATCCAGCGGAGGGTTCTGGGGACTCATTCACCCATGCATTCCCTACGCCAGCCACCAGTTCTTTCTCCCCGTTGTTGTCAACATGGTAAGAGCATCCATCCACATAGACAGTGGGCATTCCCTCACACTTGTCCTCTTCAAAGACTTTGTGTGGGGAATTAAGGTATGCCTCCGTGTTGTCCTTGATTTTTAGACTTTCGTCCTCGAGACAGTTTTCTCTGGCACAATCATGCAAGTCAGCCAGACCTTGCGCGAGTGGACTCTTCTTGTTTTGGCCATATCTGACCTCCACAGGAAAGCCTTGCATTGACAGAATCCAGGAAGTAATTCGGGAATTACTCACATTTCCGGCCCGGATTCTGTCACTTTGGAGATATTGCAGAGGCTGGTGTGGAGTCTCCACTATGATGTGCTCCCCCTGGATAAACGGGCGGTAATTCTTCAATGCCCACACCGTCGCCAGGAGTGCCTTCTCACAATCGTTGAATTTTTCCTCCACAGAGGATAAAGTTTTGCTCGCATAGGAGATTACTTTATTGACCTTGTCATGCTTTTGGTATAATACTGCCGTCAAGCACGTATTAGAGAACCCTGTCTCCAGGAAGAACTCTTTGTTTCGGACAGGGTAAGCTAGGCAAGGCGCTTGTGAGAGGCTTCTCTTGAGTTGTCTTACTGCCTCGGCTTGTTCTGGACCCCATTCCCACTTGACCCCCCCCTTCAGGAGATGAATCAGGGGTCTGGTGATCTCTGCGTAGCCCTCAATGAACTTTCTGCTGTAATTAGTCAGTCCAAGGAGGCTCCTTAGTTCCCGCAGAGTTGTGGGGTCTTTCAGTTTCTGAAGTGCTTCCACTTTCTTTTCCTGGGGACAGAGGCCCTGAGGAGTAATCTCATGCCCCAAGAAATTAACACGGGTTCTACACCACTGTGCTTTCTGAAAGGAAAGTTTTGCTCCGGCGGCCCTCAACTGCGTCAGAACATAACGGATCTCCGCTATGTGTTCCTCCACAGATGAACTTTTGATGAGGACATCATCTACATAAGCCAGGTTACCCCTCGCACCCAGGTCGGGCATGGCCTTATGTAGGAAAATGTTGAATTCATTGCCGGAGTTGAGGTATCCGAAGGGAGTCCGGGTCCATGTGTACTGCTGGCCCCCAAAGGTAAAAGCCAGTTTGTATTGGTCCTCCCTGCTGACAGGCACGGTCCAGTATCCATTGGTCAGGTCTATTGCAGTGAATACCTGTGACCCCTGAATCTGGGCCAGCCCTTGGTCAATGTAGGGCAGAGGCCATCGGGAAGTATGGACCCGTTTGTTGAGCTCCCTAAGGTCGGCGCAGAGTCTCCACTGGCCGTTTGGCTTCAATATTCCCAGCACCGGATTATTGAAGGTGCTGTGGACTGGACGGATTATTCCCCGGGACTCAAGGTTCTTAATTATTTCAGTAAGGGACTCCATGGATGCGAGAGGCAAACGATATTGCTTCACAAACACAGGAGTCATGCCAGGGTCCGTGGGGATTGTTGTTGTGTGGATGTCAGTGCGACCACAGTCATACGAGTCTACCGCAAAGAGATCTTGGAAATCCAAGAAAACTTGTTTCAACTTTTGCTTTTGTTCCAGAGTCACACAGGCATCAGCTAGGTTGACTCTCTCTTCCACCATCTGCCTGAAGCCTGGAAAGACTTCTGGTTTGGCTATTTCAGCGGCCTCCTCCAGCTGGGTGGAGAAGTCCCTGGTCAGAGTGCTGATTTGTACTGGAGGCTTCAGGTGGGAAAGGCAGCCCTCATGGACCTGGAAAATCACCTCATCCCTCCTGAAATCACAAGTCACATCTTCCTTACCATAGGGGCAGGAAGTGTACACCAGGAAGTTCCCCCCATGCCGGGTAAAAATCCTGTCTGGTGTTGTATTGTCATCACTGTCACTGTCAAAACAGTCCTTGGGGATTGGTCCTAACAGTTCATTTACTAAGTCGATGGAAAAATGTCGGTCATCAACCGCCATTCCAATAATGGTGCCTGCGGCTAGAGTAATACTCTTTGAGTCGCTGTTATCCACCTCTATTGGAGTGGTGTCATGTTCTATGTTGACTAATGGAGTTGGGTTTACCCCTAACCCTTGCTGTTGGAGAGAAGCATTTAGATGTATGTAAGCATCAGGGTTTTGCAAAGATTGTCCTCTTTTAGCTTTCACTTCCAGGGAGAATTGTCGGGTCCTTTCTGGGATGGTGACTTCCTCTTTAACCTGAATTTCAACTGCATAAGGTAGCAATTGAGCTGACCTAAATGCTTTTTCTGGATCATCAAAGCCCATGGGATTATCCGCTAATCGGCACCAAGCTTTGAAGTTTATTAGGTCCAAACTAATGGCAAAGCGATTGAGAATGTCACTGCCTAAGTAAAAGGCGGCAGGGACGTCTCGCACGACCCAACAATTGTGGACTATGCTCTTGTTGCCAATGGAGATTTTGAGCATACACCTGCTTGGCAGGAGATGTTTTGAATTGGGTGCTTCCAGGTCCATTTCCCACTTGTCTATCAGTTTGAAGGTGGGAATGGCTGGATCTTTTGGGAGTTGGCGAAACATGGCTTCGCTGATGAAGCTCTTACCATTGTTCACGCACACTCGAGCGAGAACAGAGTCCTTCCCATCATTTAACTGAACAGGGATGAACAACTGCTCTCCAATTTGCTGAATATCAGCCAGGCTTTGAGCTGATTTCACATCTTTCTGGACTATAGGAGTGGGAGTTTCTGATTGTGGATTAGTATAGAATCTCAGAGTGTTTCCTTCCAGCGTGGAGTACCACTTTAGACTGGAAGGAAGGTTGATTTTCAGAAATAGAGAGGACCCCCATCACCAGTCTGTTGTCCTACTGCTATTACTGTCACGTCTGGAATTTGGCTATTCTGGAAGTGAAATTCTACTTGGTCAGATTTTTGTTCAACCATGTGGCAGGTGCCGTTTAAACTAACATGGTTGACACTCTGTTTTAATTTTATTGGTCGGCTAGTCTGGGTCCAGAGGACCTCGTTTACACAATCTATTAGGGGTGACAACCTTCTCAGGAGGTCATTCCCTAGTAAACAAGGGGTGCCCTCTGGGGTCACAACTATGACCGGGTGTTTCAACTTGTGTCGCCCGATCTTAATGTCCAAGTCTGCAGTCCCCTCAACGGGAATTTCCTTCCCGTCAAAGTTCTGCAGTTGTCCAGGAAGAGAGGTGAGAGGAATTTGGTAATCCTCTCCCCTTCCTGCATTCAGTTCATCAAAGGCCCTTCTGGACAGAAGGGTAGCTTGAGATCCAGTGTCCACCAGTGCCGAGATTGTACCCTGCCCCTGTACTTGTACCGGGGCATAATATCTTCCCTCCTTCTCCTCAAGGGGGCACAGATAATGTACATTTTTGGACAACTGGTGGGCTAACTTTCTGGTTTTGGACATCGCGAGAGAAGAATTTTGGGCAGAATTCTGTGGAGAGCCTTGGGAATCTGAAAGAAAAAGTTGGCAACTGGAGATCAGAGCCATTGTGGGTTCCCCTGGCTCCGGTTCCGGGCCGCCCCCCCCTTTTTGGAGGCAGTCACCAGGATGGGTTTGAACCAGGGGATTTTCTTGCTGTTGGTTCTGGGATGAGATGGTGGGCGGCGGTAGCTCAGTCTCCACATCTCCCCAGTCTGGATTTGCATCCCTATGGACCCATTTTTCTTTGGGAGGAGTTCCCCCCTCTCTGAAGGAGAAGATCCTTTTCCCAGGATCCTCTGAGGATCCCTCTCCCTCAAATTGGAAGACCTGTACCTCCTCCTCAAACTGCGTCTGTTTGGGTCTTTTGTTTCTCCTACCCCCCCTCTGCTCCTTAGGAGGCAGACTTTCAGGGGCAAGAGATTTTGTTTCCGGTTCCTGGGTTTCCAGGGGCTGTTTACAAGTGAGGAAGGAAGCTTCCTCCAAGGCTTTACACCCCCCTTCCCTTTGTGCCTCCTCCCTGGGAACCGGTGAGTTATCGGGGTGCTGCCCCCGTCATTGTTCTGGAGCACCAGGTCCAGAGTTGGGTGCGTTCTGCGCCGGCACGCCCATCTGAGGGTTCTGCTGAGCCCTCAGTATGTGACCCAGGTCCCGCGCCATGTTTTGAACCTGGCGCTCTAACTGGGAAACCCGCTCAGGCTGATACGGGGCCCTGTTTTCTCCCCTGGGCTGATCCCGGGAAGGGTAGCTGTCCCTCCTCTGGTAATACCCCGGGTTGGGAAGATTTGGGTACCCCTCCACCCTTGGCCTCCCCTCTCCCGGATTCAGTGGTCTGGGCTCAGGGAATTGGGGAAAGAAGGATGGATGGTTTTGGGGCTGAAAGTCGGGTGGATATCTGGGGAAAAAGTTCTGCCCAGGGTTTGGTAAATTTCTGCCCTCCTGTGGGAAGTTTGGAGGGAAGTTCCCTGGGTTAGGTGCTTGGCTGGATCCCCCCCCTTGGGCTGGAGGAGTCCACACATAACCCAGGATGGGTCGATTTCCCTTGTAACGGGGACTTACATAATCAGGAGAGCGAGGGACCCCATTTGTGGGGCTGCCTCCTTGGCTCCCTGTCTGTGACTGGCCCGAGGACCTTCTGGGCCTAGCATTATTAGGTGCAGGTAGGTTTTTAGGCCCCCCCCATCTCCAAATCTAAAACGGGGGTGACCTTTACCTCTGCCACCTTGGCAGCAGCAGGGGTGGTGTTGGCTTTGGGGTTTTTCTGGGCATTACTTTTGCTATCTACCGGTTTCTGCACCTCATAGATCCGGGTAGCCTGTTCAATGACCCAGTCTAAAGATCTTTTCTCGTGAAAATCCCTCACGAGCTGGGTCATGATATATTTGGGCAAGGCATGGAAGAACGTATTTATAAATTCTCTGCTATCCGTGCGCACCCTTCTTGTGGTCTGTGCAAAAGCACGCTTTAACTCCTGCACAAATTCTTGTGGGGCCTGATCCTCCCCACATTGCAAATTGTAGGCTGCCTTGCGAGCCTCTTGAGGATTTCTGTGAACAGAAAAATGTTTCAAGATGGCCGCCTTATAGGTGGACCATCTTGAATGATTTTGGTCCTCCAGCCCCGCAAAGAAACTGGAGTATTCCGGGGAGAAGGTCCACTTTACATATTGAATACAGCTTTGGCTGTCCTTCAAATGGAAAGTCTCCATCATTTGTTCAAACAACTCTAAGTGCTCCCAAACAGAATACTTAGCGTTCTTATGGTAAGGCGTGATGACGCTCCTGATCGCCTTAATCTGCTTTAAGGGGTCCTTAAGCAAGGCCCTTTTTGCCTTATTGGCCTTTTTGGTTCGGGTAACCCTTGTCCATTCATCCTCGGACTCAGAGGCACTGCTCCCAGAGGTTCCCGTCTGTTCTTCCAGGTTTTCCCGGATTCTGCGAGCCTGGGAATGGCTGGCAGAATGTGGGGACCTGGTCTCCTGTGTCCTGCGCAGTTCAGAGGAGTCTTCAGATTCCTCCTTGCTGCCAGGATTTCCTGGGTACCCCCCCCACTGACCTAACTGGGCAGAGGTTTTCAGGATGCCCTTAATGGGCCTATTCTCCCGGGGTTCCCCACTGAATTGCACCATGCTTGGGTGCCCATACCCGGATGCCCGCCCCTCCATTCCTGGATGGTACTGGCCTATGAGCCCCATGCTTCTGGCTGGATAGTAATCTGCCATCCCTGTGGCCCTGTGCTCATGTGCGCCAGGGGACACGGGGGTGGCAGAGTCCAGGGACTGAGAGGTATGAGGGCCTCTGGTACTAGGGCTCCTGAGGTTATGCTCCGGAGTTTCCATTTCCCAGCGAACCTCATCTCTATCCGCCCCTGCTCCCTGTTGCAATGCAAGAGCCTGCATTTGTGCCTTCAGTTCCTCAGTTAAGGCCTTACTCGACTCTATCAGTCTCTCCTGCATCGCTACCTGCTGTTGGAGCCTATCATTGTGCTGGCAGAGAGCTTCATTCTCTCTCTGTGTTTCCTGATTGGTCCTGGAGCACTGGGCCAGTCTTTGCTGCAGGAGGGTTACCTCCTGAGCTGTGTCCCTATTGGCCTGCTCCTTTCTTGCTAGAGCATCCTCCACCCTCCTGGTGTGCTCCAACAAGTTATGGTGTTCTTTTTGGAGGTCACCCAGTCCCTGGTGGGCCAGGTGATTTTCTTCCATTTTTCTTTTTAGATGGCAGACTTCCTGGCCTATGGCGTCTCTTTCCTGACTAAGAGCCTGCATTTGTGCCGCCAGGTCGTCCCTCTGCCTTTGGAAGGTACCAGCTTTCTGGCGCTCCTGGTCAAACTCTGTCTGGGTATCCAGGTCTTTCAAAATCAGTTTATTGCTCTCTGCCTTCTCTCTATCTAGGTGGCTTTGCAGGGTGACTACCTGCTCAGCACATGCCCTATTGAAGTCTAGCTGTTGCTCCAGCTTTTTCTGGTTCTGCAGTAAGGAGTCCAAACTGTCTTGGTGCTCCTTCTGCAGGGCCAGAAATCTGGTATCCTGGTCTGTCTTTTCCTGTTGTAGGATGCCCATATCCTCTTTTATTTTAATGATGTACTGCCTGCTGTCATTTTCTGACTCCTGGCTCCCCTGCAGCCTCTGCTCAGAAGAGACCAGGTCCGATTGGACCTTCTCTAACACCACCTGTTGCCTATTTGCCAGATTTTGGCTTTCAGCACATCTATCTTGCATGTCTCCCATATATAGGTACAGGTATGCTGCTATCCTGGCAATCTTATTGTGTTCCTCTTTGGCTTTAGGAGCCATATACAGTTCACTCAGGGCCACATGTAATGGACCCTGATCTCCCCATAAATCTGACCCTGTTTCAGTGACCTGTCGCGTGATGGCCTGCAACCAGGCATCCTGGCCCTGCTCAACCCATTCACCTCTCACAAATAGTTTATGTAAGAAGTGCTCTCTGGCTATTTTCATATCTACCAAGGTCGTCATTCTAGAGATTGGTCTCTGTCCTGACTTACAGAAGTTAGTGTTTTATTTTTGCAGAACAGAACTTTTCTTGGAGTGTCCCTTTTGAGGAATGCTTCACAGCGTAATGCAGCGTGGTGATCCGACCGGATGTATGTATCCCGTCAGTTAGCACACTGTATTAAGCTGCACAAGTGGTAAATCTAACCCAACGTCTCGGCTCGAGCCCCCAATTTGTAAGAGGATTCAATTCCGCACTACAGCTAAGTTAACGCCTAGTCTAGAATACTGAATGAAAACCCGTATTGATATATCTTTATGTCCAGTTCATGCGTTCTGGATGACTACCCCTATATAACACCCCTCTCTTGGAATCCCCCTGACCCCACTGAGCCAAGAAGTAGTTCTGTTTTGCAAGTTTAAAAGGTTTATTTGATAATTTAAAATATATATATATCACACTTTATAATAAATTAATAATTGAATAGCACACTTAATCTGATATGATAAAGATCAACAACGGAGAATCTGGCACTAGCACACTTCTTATAATCACTAATGAGTTGACATGAAATGGATAAGGTAGCACACTGGTAAATAGGAACAAAAGTATAATGTGGTAGAGGATGCTTTATGTAAGCTCAGGTGGATGCAATATTCAATGAATGCAGTACAGAAAATACTCAATATGATTTCAACCAAACAATGTAATCACTTTTCTCTGGCAATCCCCTCCCCCCCTTGATGCAAGGCAAGGAAATGGAAGGAAAACACACAGTTCTCAGAAATGCAATCAATGTAAATCAGTTCACCCCAGCAAGCTTACACTACAGAAAACAGATAGGAGTTTTGAAAACACAGGCAAAATGCTTTGATATGTGCTAGCAATGGATGAGAAATATGCTGGAAATGCTTTTAATTCCCTTTCAGAGGTTCAGGGTGAGTGGTATCTAGTTAATATTAGTCCAGGCTCACACTAGCAATGAGGCAGGGATAGTTAGCAGGTTAAACGAATTTCTGGCAAATGGAAGGCAAGCAGCAGCAGTTTTTACATGTGAAGAAATTTGCAAATCGCGGTAAAATTCGCGAATGCGTGTTCCGCGATTGCGGTAAAACTATAAGGGGTAGGAATGTTCTTGGTGCGATTCAAAGCTAAGATTCTAAGCTTTCAAATGAAAGTTACTGCAAGTCTCTAGCACAAACGGTTGAGGAGATATGAGCGATTTTGTGAAGGTCGTTTTTCAGATTTGAAATTTTAAAGTTCAAAAAGACAAGTGCAGCTTGCAACTAGGAAATGACAAGTGACAGCTTTACAAATGACAGGTGACAGTTAGGAGGCAGTTCTACTTAGATTAAATAGATTGAATTATATTATTTTAACTCGGAGATTGGTTCTGCACAGTTTTCTAGGTACTCACACTATATTCTTGAGTGAAATGGGCCTCGCCCTGGATCTGGTCAGGTTTTAAATTCGCCTCTGGTCTCTGCACTTCACAGTGATCTGGGTCAGCTCTCTCTGGTTCTCTGGTCTGGGTCTCTAGTTCTGGATAGATTGAAGTCTCTAGTTTGGCTTTCTGGAGGTTGATGAATTTGAAGTCTGGATCTCTGGATGTTGTATGGTCCGGCAGAGTGCGTTGCAGCAAATGGAATTGAAGGTCCCTATCTGTCCTGTATGTCTGCTTTTATGTGTTTAGAATGTGGGTGTGTTCTAGCATCACTGACCCTACCTCTCTCTCAGCTTCTAATTGGTCAAACTTCCATTTATCATTTGATTGGGGAATGAACTGTGAGTCAGAGGGATGTCATTTTATGGCTTGCAGATAGGACACTCCTCTGTCAGATTGCACACATTCTATATTTGATAATAAAAGACATATTTCAGAGTTACACAGTTGTTTGAAATTACATATACATGGTGTGGCTGAATTTAGCCATGTCTCTGTCCAAATCTGCTGTTTCTAAGAGCTTGCATTCAGAAATGGCACATAATTGACTTTTTAACTGATTTTTCAATTTCTGACATTGACCCAACTTTACATACATGTGCGCAGGGAGTATGGACATTAACTGATGAAGTTTCAGATTTTTAACATGCATACATTTAGAGTAATATCCACTTTTCCGCTAAAACCCCCCTGAACATACCACCGGTTCTAAAAACCTCTTAAACTGTGGGCAGAAAAATCACAAGAATTATGGTATCATTTATAAAATTTTCACATGTCTGCTCTATGAGTTATTCATCTTTTTAGAGTTATGTTCTGGCTCCAAAGGGGTGTGGTTTCCCCTCAGCACAAGGTAGAAATACTGGTTTATCCAGTTCTGCCAAGCCAGCTTGCTCTCACAGGCAGTGCTCCTCCCAGCTTCTGCCAAGAGGAAGCTACATTTTACGACTGCTGTAATAAAACCTTCGCCTGAGTCAGGAGAGGCTCATTGTTCAAGAGGAAGCCATTTATGATCCTCTCAATAAACCCTCTGCCTGGGTGAAGGGAGTTGCATTGTTCACTCTCCTGCAGAGCACAGGTAATTCAATTATCAGATAGATGGCATATCCTTAGTGTGAGCAGCAAAAGGGCAGCTAGGCCTGGGAACACAGCTGTGACTCAAGTTTCACTCCTGATGGGGGTAGTTGCCAGGCAAATTGGAATCTCTTTAAGCTGTCATTTCTGTTCCCCAGTTTCTGCATTCAAATAAAACTAAACATTTTCACATATGCAGCTAGAAGGCTGATTCTAAGTTTAAAACTATGACATTTAAACAGTTACAAAGGCATGTGACACCAAACATAGGTCACTCATTTAATCTAAACATTTTCGATTTTAGTGTCTTTAACTCCAGTGCAACTTAAACTGCTGACTCCATAGCAGTTTTGTTATAAGCATTGTTTTGGGCTCTTCATTTCCCAGATTTTGTAGGCACACAACACTCCATTCTACCAAATGTCTGCTGGTGTCCAGTGAGTTTTTAGATGTGTTGCAATGTTTAAAATAGACAGTTTGAGCCTGCCTTCAGAGAAACACAGGGTGGTTTTAAACTGCCGGCTTTTGGATAGTGGTGAGTACTGGTACTGCACCCATTTTTGGGATTTAAGAAAATGAATTCCCAACAATTCTAGGTTGCATTTGGCAATCAGCATTGCCATTCCCAATGGTTTCAGACTACTGTGCGGGTAGTCCAATGGTGATTTTAAAGCGCTTTGAAGCTAACCGGCGCTACTGTTTTTCCTTTGGCAATCCATTTCCCTCATGGCAACCCGGCCTTTCGTTCTCGCACTGGTGGGTGGCAAGTGAGGCAACCATTTTGGTGTGCGCACAAACTGCGCAGCTTTCCTGGATTTCGGCGCACATGTGGGTTTTCCGCCATCTTGAATTTTCTAAGCCCACAGCACCAAATGTTGTGGCATGATAGCTTAAACGTGGGTCAGGACACCCAACACAGATGGCCTCGATCAAAATGGTGACCCTCCCAAGCTTTCTTTACTACTTTCAAGCCCTGCCGGTATCCCTACCTGGAACATTCTTTAAGTCACTGAACTGCCTATTATCTGCATTTATATGGCATAATAAAAGCCCGTGGGTGGCCCTGCAAACCCTAATGGCTCAGAGGAATAGGGGAGGAATGGCCGTTCCCTATTTTAGACAGTACTATAGGGCAGCCCAATTGAGGATGCTGAAACAATGGCTATCGGGGATGACAGCAAACTCTGGGTTTCCATGGATAGAGCAGTGGTGGGGGTTCCACTAGATGTAGTTTTATGGTTATCCAAGGAAAATTAGCCTAGCCTAGTTTTAGCCCAGTATGTGGGTATCGCGGATTACTTGTGGGAGAGGTGTGGGATGATGTGGTAAAACAGGGGCATATTTCAACAATTCCCAGTCTATTCACACCACTACTTGGGAATCCACAGTTTACGCCAGGGATGGAGGTGAGAGCCTTTGGGAAGTGGAGGGAAGTGGGATGCTTAAGGCTCAAGGATTTGATGCATGGTCAGGAAGTCAAAACCTTTGAACAGTGTAAGTCTTTTGGCCTTACGGAAGGGGATAGGCTTTGTTATTACCAGTTGTGACATTAGGAAATACACCCCTTCAATAGACTCGCGGCCAGCAGACAACTCACTGCATTTGAAAAATATATTACATCTCACCCAGGGGACACACATCTTATTTCAGCTTTTTATGCATTGATATCTGAAGGGGGGTTTACGGGACAAGTGGCCATACATGGGAAATTGGGAACGTACACTGGATCGACAAATATCAGAGGAGGAATGGGAGGTTTTATGGAGCAATATCCCGAAGCTCACTCGGTCCATCCAACTAAGGGAGATGTTTTATAAACTCTTGACCGATTGACATTATTACCTGGAGAGGCTTAGATCTATGTACCCTGAGATTGCCCCGGATTGCTGGCGAAGATGTATGGGGTGGGGGGGTCTGGCTCCACATTTGGTGGTCTTGTCTGGCCTTGAAATCATTTTGGGGTCAATTGTGTTTGACAATGAAGGAGGTGATAGGGGAATGTCTTTTGGTCCTTTGGACAAAGGATATGGCACCACAAGGAAGGCCATGCTTTTAGGCATTTATGGATTTGACATTGGCAGAAGTACTTGTGATTGCCCGGAATTGAAAGAAGGGGGTAGCCCCTACCCACATCGAATGGCTAAATAAAATTGGGCATATATTGGCTATGTAATGGGTCACCTATAATCTATAGGGGGACAACCAAAAATTCAGGACAAAATGGCATGTTTTATTAGGATATCTGAGAGATGATTACCGGATTCAAATGTGTCCGCTGAACATTCGGATTTCAGAAATTGTCTAAGGCCACTAAACAACTGATAAAATCAAGGACTTCATTGTACAATCTTGTATGTTAAAAGTGAAGCAGCTTGAGGGATAGGGGGGTTTGAGGGAAAGGGGATGGGAGGGGGAGAGGAGGTTGGAGTGGTTTTGTATTGTTTGATATTGCAAAATGCTAATAGAAAATAAATAAAAAGAAAAAAAAAGAGTACTCTCTAAATTCGTAATGAAAGTTCTGATTGACTCTAAATTTGGACAGTTTGTAGATAAGAGTAACCTCTATCTGAGTATGTAAAACACAAATACAGCTTCCCACGCTTTGCATTGTCCAGAAATGACAAAAATGTGTAAAATTAACGAATTTCATCGCACAATGCTCATCAAAGTTTCTAAATATGCGACAGGATTTACAGAATCTGAAAAGATACATTTCTACCACTCACGGTTATTTTAGTAAAAAGATATGTCCAAACAAATGTAGTATCTCTTCGACAGGAACAGTTTTTCCCTCCCACCTTTGCTAGTGATGTGGCTGAGAAACCACACCTCTGTGACAAGGCAGAGGTGGAGCTTGAGAGCTATAAGAATTGGATAATCCAGAATAAGAATTCACATCTCTGAAGGTAAATCAAATCCCAAATCAATCCCAAATGTCCCATATAGATATTCCTCAGAGTAAATATGGGAGGGCAAAGAAAGGGAATGGTAGGGAGTGCAGTTTGAACACAGGGACACATGTGTTGGTACCTCAATGCCTTGTGTTCCCCCATCTTTATTGAATGCAAAATGAGATGTTGCCCTTTAAAGCCCAACCCAGTTTGCTTTAAAAAACTAAATTAAAATCTGAATAGATTTTGGTGCCACTTTAATGTGAAATTGTTTTTGTACGGTTAAATATAAGTACTGGCTCAAACCAGTGTATAATCCTTTGGATCATTGTATAGTTTCAACATACCTGGGTGATATCATGCATGTAATGCAATCAGGGAACGCCATATTTATAAACATGCTGTTTGTGCAACAAAATGCATGCTGAGAGAATGAATTCTAATTATTGAGAATTGTGTGGCGTGCAAACCCCTGCATTCCCTTACCTTTAGATGCCCAGGTAGATTCATGTGCAACGCTAAGGTGAAGGTCGTTCTTTTACATTTTACATGTTAAAGGAAAATAGAATATTTTCAGCCTGAAAATACATGCAGGTTGAATACACACACAGATGCATCAAAGGTGTGTAGGCAAACCCATGTGAATGTAGAGCTGCCTATTTAGCTGTATTCACAATCCCCCATGCACACACCAAGACACCGGTACAGAATCAAAGCAATATATTAATGTTATAGTTCAGAGAAAGCAACAAACATGGGTATTGAAAATGCAGTATTCGTGTGGGTTCCGAATCGAACATATAGATTTCAGAGAGCATTACTTTGAATTCAAACCTACAGGAGCCAATGCAAGCAAGCCATTGTTTACATATACATGGCTTACATATAGACCCCACATTCACAAATTCACACATGTACAGGGGAGCTACGTTAAATGCATAGAAATCAATGTTCTTAATTAAAGTGACTTTTCTCTGGCACTATACATGTCTTGGTTCTGGAGAAAAATGAGTATTTGGAAAAATGATTGATAAATGTTTATGTTAGGCAGCTCATCTCTGGTACCATAGTTGTCTTGACACTGGAGAAAAGCAAGTGTAAGGAATTTGGTTGAATTAAGAAATGCATACTCTTACATCTTATTAAAGCACTATCTGTAAAGTATTCTGGGAATTTAGACTGAGGAAAAAGCATTAGAAATATAGAGAATGTCTAGTATGTTTTAGAATGTAATGTATTTTGAACATAGAGTACATGCTTGAATGACTATCAACAGTGAAATGCATATAGGTAGGCAATTACTTTCAATTTTACTTTCAACGACTTCTTCTGCAAGCAGGCAACCGCCGCTCGGCATCAGATGAGCCCTGTTGGAACACGTGGCTGGAGCCACAGATGATTCATGCAATCTTCAGCAAGGTAAGCCCTACCGGGCTGTAAGCGGATGCTCCACTGTGCGAGTGAAATTCACTCCTGATTGCAATCCCATAGCACTGTTTTGATTTGGTGCGCTTTATCCTGCCTCCCGAATTTGCATGATCTATTTTTCCTCTGTACACGCACTTTGAAACAGGAGAGTGAGCCTCTACATCATGGCCACCGTTTCACTTAGCAACGGAGTGCTGGTATAATGCAACATTGTGCTGTATTGATTGGCTGCCCCTTCCTTGAAACTGCCTAATCAGGGAGCCGGCAGGCAAACGCCAGCTCCCACCTAAGGCCCATGCTCTTGCCCCAACATCATCAGACGACGACTTCTTCTGCAAGCAGGCAGCTGCCACTCAGCGTCAGCTGAGCCTCGCCAGAACATGTGGCTGGAGCCACAGATGATCCATGCAATCTGCCGCAAGGTAAGCCCTACCGGGTTGTAAGAGGATGCTTTGCTGTGCGAGTAAAATTCACTCCTGATTGCAATCCCATAGCACCATTTTGATTTGGTGCGATATATCCTTCCTGCCAAAATTGCCTGATCTATTTTGTATCTGTACACGCGCTTTGAAACAGGAGAGTGAGCCTCTCCATCACGGCCGCAGTTTCACTTAGCACCGGAGTGCTGGTATAACACAGCATTGTGCTGTATTGATTGGCTTCCCCTTCCTTGAAACTGCCCAATTAAGGAGCAGGCAGGCGAACGCCGGACCCCACCAAAGGCCCACGCTCAAAGCCCCTGTCTGAGCCTGTCAGAGCATGAAGGAGTGCCTCCTCTATGTCACCACAGGAGCTGCAAACTTTGGAACACTCAGCAACACGCTGAGGTGTCCTTGTCGCCGCTTCCAATGACCCTGCTTCTCTAGCCTGATAACCAACCAGCCTGACTTTGTACTCACCCTATGTAAACATTACTGTTAATAACCGGAGCGCTCCAAATATCCAGGAAATGTGGCATCAAGCTCCCACGTGTATCCGACACTTGAAAGTTTGTAAAGTCTTAAAGTTTGTAACCCATCTAAGCATAACTCTCTGCACACCTCCCTACGCTACAGGCTATGCGCTAGCACTCTAAAACTGTAATGCTGTTCTCATTCCTGCAATCCACCAAAATCTAGCAAAATCTAGCACGCCATAAATGCGTACAAGCTCTGTGCGCCACCGTGTGAAATAGCACAAACCTCTGTAATGTGTGTATATTGTACATGTATTTATAACTGCCTAATTAGTTGCACCATTATGCTCATATACTCATCTGGCTGCACTAGGTGCTATTAGCACCTTGGTCCATGCCGGTAAAATACCGGGACCGCCTTGGTGGAAAGGGGAATTACCGCCCTATTCCAAGGTTGGCGGGGCGGTAATTCCCCCTTCCACCATTGCCCTTCCCCATTCCCATTTTTGCCCCATAGGGCATAATGGGAATGGGGAAGGTGCTAATTACGGTACCGCAAATTTGCGGTGCCGTAATTAGCACCAAGGTCCCTTAGCGGTTTGGTTTTTAACGCCTGCTAAAAGCAGGCGTTAAAGTACCAACCCGCTAAGGGACCTCGTAGTAAGGCGGTAAGGGTTAACAGTCACCAGTACCATTACCGGTGACCGTTAACCCTTACCGCCTACCGTGTAATGAGGCCCTAAGTCATAGACATTCTCCCTTTCCTCACCTTCCCCCAGAAATGCAATGTCTCCAGAGCTCTGGCCATCTCCAGGCTGCACTACTGCAAGAGCCTCTTCCTCAATCTGCCTAACTCCTCCCTTTGCCCCCTTCAGCTAATCCAGAACAGCACTGCGAGACTTATCCTTGGCCTCAAGCCCGGCACCGCATCTCTCTAGCCCTAAAATCTCTCCAGTGGCTGCCGGTTGCTGCAAGGATCAAGTTCAAGAACCTCTTTCTCATCCACAAGGCTTTCTGAGGTCTGGGACCCCGCTACATCCAACTCTCTCTCCTAAATACCTCCCCGCTAGAGACCTTCGGTAATCTAGCTCTAACTCTCTGCCGAGCAGATGCTTTTCCAAGCAGAGAGTGGGGGTAGATCTCTCTCCTCTGCAGGTGCTTCCCTCTGGAATGGCTTCCCTGCCCGGCTCAGACTTGAGCTGAATCGCCTTAAGTTCCGGAAGCTTCCCAAGACCTTCTTTTTTCTTTTTCCATCCCTCTCCCCTTCCCCTGCTAATGTCCTGGTCTGCCTTTTGACTGGCTGCCTGGTTCCTTCAGAGCCCAGGCAGCCAGTCCAGGCCCCCATACCCCTGAATCCCCTGAAATAAATGCAAAAATAAATAAATACAAAAATAAATAAAAATGTAATATTCCAGTCTACCCCTGAACTTGGTCTCTCCTGATTCCCCCTCAACCTGCACTTGCCCTTCCGGGCCCTTCCCCCGTACTAGCCTGGCTGGGCCTGGACCCTTGTAGCCCTTCATGCCCCTTACCTTGCACTTAGCTTGTGGAGCTTCCTTCCCCCACACTCTCTGCTTTCCCCTGGCTCTGTCCTCCTGGCCTCCCCTGGCACTCACTTTTTCTCTTGGGCCATTCTGCCCTCCCGGCACTTCCTCCCTCTCCCCTCTCCCCTCTCTCCTGCACTTCTCTTACTTCACTTGCATGATCCGAATGTCCAAATGCCTAGTAGGATATTTTTTTGTTTTGTTCTCCCTGTTCCCCCACCCTCTTATCTTGTTGCACCTCGAAACACATTATGTATAGGCGCATTACAAATACCCAATAAATAAATAATAGACAGATATGCTGGGGGTTTCTTATGGAGGGAAAGTTGCAAAATTAAACAGTTCCTTAACACCTATCTACATAACATATGTCATCACTACCACTGCAAATCACTTTCATGAAGCTGTGCTCATGATATATGCTAGCATTGCCATTGTAAATCACTTCATAAAGTTGTGGCAACAATCTATGCCAGTATGGTCACTGTAAATCACGCTCATGATGCTTTGGCCTCAATCTATTTATGCCTTTGTGGTCAATTTTAATCAGTTTCATGAAGCTGTGACCACAGTCCATGCCAGTATGGCCCTTCAAATCAAGTTCATTAAACAGCATCCACAATCTATTCCAATAAAGTTACTGTAAATCAAATTCACTTAATTGTGGCCACACTCTATGCTAGAAATGATCACTGTAAATCATGCTCATGTAGCTGTGAAAACATCTTTCTTGAAGCTGTGGCCACACACTATGCCAGTCATGGTCACTGTACATCACGTTCATGAAGCCGCAGCTACAATCTATGTCATTAGCATCACTGTAAATCATATTCATGAAGCTGCAGTCATATTCTATGTGAGTAATGGTCACTGACATCTGTTTCATGAAGCTACATCACATTCCTGATACAGCGTTTTGAAGATTTGAAGATGTTGCACACACAAAATGATCTGGCATTGTCAAGTAACTTTCATGATGAAGGATCCCCCACCAACAAACATATGCACAGATTGGACTTTCGGACACACTCATTCACTCAGTCACACAAACATATTCATGCATGCATGCACACACTTTGCAATACATTCAAACAGGCACACATACAAACCCCTTCTTATAACTCACCGTTAACAAGTTTACAAGCTGCTTCTTCAGTGGTCTTCGCTTCATCCAGTTGGGGCAATGACAGTCACATTGACAAAAGACAGGCCAGGTGCCTGGGCCGGGCTTTTGATATGTAGAAGCCTGCAGCTCACACCAGGCAATCTATGATCACGGTTTTCCTCACCAGGGGTCCTACTGCAGCATTTTCTCTCTGGAGGCAGTTCAGAAGGTAGTCAGAAGCCTATGCTGAGGCTGTTAGATAAAGAGATAGTATAGACATTTTGGATGGACAAATTATAATTTCTGTTTTATTCAGTTTAGGTTTTAGTCTGTTTTTATTCATCAACAAATTACCCAGATTTAAACTTTTGGCTAGGTTGGGTTGTCGATTTGTTGATACTTTTATAGGGTTGTAGACATTTGAGTGATATGATATGATATGTCATTTATAACGCACCTGTACACAAGTGTTTCTAGGTCTGTATTGTTGTAGCAGCTAATTCCCTGTTTACTGATTGTGTCAAAAGGAGGAGCAATGTAGATGTTGAAGAGAAATGGGGAGATGTTGGATCCCTGCGGTCCACAGCATGTCATGTTTTGTGGGATTGATTTGAAAATAGGCAGGGGGTGTTAGCAGAGTGTGGGCAGTGTCGTGTGGACCTGTGCTGCTGCTGAGTCTTTTTTCAGTGTCCATCCAGGAGACGGTGCCAAACTCCTAAACTCCCCTCGCCGGACATTGAGCATTGCAGAGTGTTGGCAGTGTTGGCGGAGTGCCAACCGGAGACGATGAAAAATGCACCCGAGGTCGGCTCGAGAGAGCTAGCCTGCCTACAACAGAAGGCTGACCACGGGGAACCATCAACTTCTTCTGTGGGGCTGGCGGCAACTGCCATAGCCCCAGCGGGTGCTTTTAAGGTAAAGGTAAACAATCTAAAATGCCTGCTGCAGTATTGGCTGACCCTTTGACTGACGCAACTATATCTGGTGCAAAATTGTCCCTCCAGCCCGCAAAACTCATTACTTACTCCATCTACTCATTAACCCCTGCACTAAACCATTCTCCCACATGGATGTAAGGGCTGCAATGGGTTTACCTGTGAATGACCAGGACTTGGTCTGGGACCATGTAATTGATACTGTAATTTGTGCACAGGACCTTGATGATGTTAACCCTGGTACTCCCAAGAACGTCCCTTCAATGGAAAATGCATTTCCAGTGTTGGAGGGTGGCGCAGATGTTTAAAAAGAGAAGCAAATCACAATCAGAGTTAGTGGTAGATGCGGCAAAGCTAAAATGGCATTTGAAGTGTTTGGCGTCCCCAGTTGCCGAAATAGCCTTTACGAACCACGTACAGTCGAGGACTCCCTCTCTTTAAGGGATGTAAGGAATGATCGCAATGGGGCTAACGGTCCCACGGAAATGGGCAAAGCCCTACCCATTGTTGCCATGAATGGTTGGGGCAATCTTACCGATGCAGACTTGCTGGAAGACATAGACTACCACACAGCCCAAACCGATTCTCCTTCTCCACCAAATACTGTGCCTCTTAGGGCCCGCTGGTTGGCTGAGGAGTCCTCTATGGCACAGGCCTTGACTGGTGTTCAAATAAGTAGAAAAGATTGTGGGAAGCAGGAGCAGTCGGCTAAAACCAACAATGTGCTACTGTCGACAACAAACATTGAGGAGTGCTACCCAGTGATGGAGGAAAAACTCCCAAGATTGGGCCGTATGTGCCCAGCTGTCTTGTTTCAAGGGACAGATTCTGAAGAAAGCCCCCATGAGAACTCGCCTCTGGCAGCAAGGTTAAGGAAAGACATTGCAAACTTGACCTTAACTTTAAGTATGGAAGGTGGCGGCCACGGTGAAAAGCGCCCAAGCCCTGAGACTGGCAACAGTAGAGAACTGGACCGCGTCGTTCCAGCAAAAAAGCACAGACTCAAGGTGCACTCTGAGGGAGAGCATTTAATGGTAGACTATCCCCGGTTTGGCCTCCCAAAGAAAAATGAACTCCAGCCTGACAGGGGTATTGATTCAGGAACACATGAACGGATCAGAACACAGCTGCGCAGGAGTGAGGGCTCTAGTGACGAGTCCTCACCTGACTCTTCTTGGGACTCAACGTATCACGGGATGGCAGAGATACTCAATCACGAAAAGCAAAACAAAAACAGAGAAACCAAGCTCAACTGTTCACAGATGACAGTACCCAAACTGCCTGGATGTCACAGTTGCAAGTCAATATCTTTTCTACATTTACCATCACACTGGCTCCCTTCCTAAATTTATACGAAAATGTTAAACGATAACTACAAAGACCAAACTACCTTGATTGCACTGATGCATACTAAATTGGTGCATGTAGAATCATTTATAGAGGCAATCAAGGAAAGAAAGATGAGGGAAAAAGAAATGAATGGTGTGATTTTAAAATCACTCATCGACCTTACGCAAGATGCCAGGTTGGACAAAAGAATTTTCCTTAAAGGAATTAAGGAGATTGTAACGCAGATAAAACCTCAGGACCTCCAGAGTGAGAACAAATCTGCTAATGTCGAAAGTCCAGTTGCCCCGGCACCATAGCCTGAGAGGATTGCGGCCAGCTTTGCCCAATTCCCTCAGGTGGTCTGCCTAGAAGCAGCATTGTCAGCTCCACTGATTGAAAACTGGAACCGGGTCCAAAGTGAGCAAAGGCCTAAAACACAATAGGGGTCAACAGTGGCAATGTTCCTAGGCCCCATATCCATAGAGGTGGAGTCAACCCAGACACTGGATCACACCAAGATTTCAAACTGTCCGAGTTTGTAACTACAGTCGAAGAAGACAGCAATAATGAAGAGGGAATAACATCCGCAGTGGCGAATAACTTTTCAGTCTTCAATCAAAACAAAGAGAAGAAAAAGATATTGACAGAACTGAATAAAGCTAAAAAACCTCAGAAATCCAAAAACATGTCACAGGCGAAAATGGGGAATGCCTGTGGATCAAGGACCTTTCTAAGAAATCTCAAAAATGTTTTTTGGGCACATCACCAGCACCAGCTAAAAAGAGGAAATTGGCCTGTAATATGAAAGCCCATTTGATTGAAAACGTTACTAATGATAGTAGAACCAGGCCCAGGAGTTCTGAAGACCTGGTTGACCCGGAAAGCTCCTTGCACCCTCTGATGCAACTTCCTACTCATGAGGACTGTGAACTGGACTGTCCAGAGACTGAGATTCTATCCGTAAAGATCATTCACTATTCGAACAGTGGAAGGCCAGATGGATCACGCTGAAGAAGAGAATTCTAATATGACTTCCTTTATTACTCTGGCTGAGAGACAGGCCAGAGTTACAGGTTTGGGGTCAGAACATCCAAAGCCCAATAACATTATAGAAAAAATTATTAATACATTGAGATTAGATCGATCGCTAGGGGTGTCGCCCAAGCAGACTGTGGAGTGTGGTGAACACTTACTCCTGAGAAAGCTTAGAAGAATCCATACAGAACCAGACTGACCATCAGATGTAAACAGAGGTCACTTAACTCTAATCTTAGAGCGAACACTAAAGGCTAAGGAAGGATTAATATTAAAACATTCAAATAACTTTTGCTTATTCCATCATGTACCCAGATTGAGAGTGTTTGACTCCCGAGACATTAGAATTGTTGATTTCCCAAATGAAAGAGATAATGACCGTGTCTATCTTCATATGGTCTCTGCTTCTCTGATCACGCTCCTCTTGGATTCCAGTGATGAGCTTAGATCCTTGGAATTTGACCTAAGGGAGAATGAGAAGCATGTGAGAAAAAACATCTGAGAGTGGGGCCTCTAGAATACAACGAAGGGTGCCCCCAACAAACACTTCTAACGTAGGTGGCCTGAAGGAAAAGAAAGGTTATAAGGGTGGACCGTGAAATAAGGGTCTATGGGAACAGGCTGCCTAGCTGAATGGTTTGTAAAACGTTACCGTGAGCAGGCGAATACTCAGAATGAAAATAAGAGAGTGGTTTGCCAAGAGGATTGTGAGAAACCATTGTTGGGGAAGGTTACATCCTGTGAGTGGCTGGCAACGGTTCTAGTCCCTTTGGGCAAGGAATAGAGCTGGAAAGACCTGGATCCCGGCAGGATTGACTCTTCCTCCTGGAACACCAGGGGCTTTGCCCATTTATTCATAGTATGGACCCGGTCGTTGCTGGGCTGGACATAATGTGTCTACAAGAAACATGGATTCTGGAGACCCCACTCCTGCATGGCTTTTGTCTGTACCTAAATAAGGCCACAAAGGGTAGACAGGGTAGGCCCTGCTCGGGCTTCTTGACTATAAGGAGAAATGGTCTAAATATGCAGGTGATACAAGTTTTCAACCTCAATCCCTATATTCAGATCCTGATTATAAAGTTGGAGGAGTTATCTCACAGTGGCAAGAGCTGTCTGGTTCTCTTTAATGTATAGTGGAACCCTGATTCCGGGGAATCAAGCAGCTTTGCGGACACTGTGATGTCATGGATTGACAATATGCATTCAATAATTGCGGAGCCTCTACTACTGTTATGTGGTGACCTGAATATAGACTGCTTAAAGCTATGGCAGAGGAATGAAAAGGGTTTAGTGGAAGGTAAAGGGGCAAGGGGAGTGAGGGCATTGGATTGGTTAGAGGCAATTGAGTTCAGGGGTATACATATGTTGAATGATCAGGTTCAGTGTGATATCCCGGGTGCCATGACCTGGCGCAATGGGAAATCATGCGCAACGCTGGATTACTTTTTTGCTTCTGACAATGCGTCCCCTAGGGTCTTATGCCTGCGCATAGCTCTCACCGTACATAGTGACCATGCCGATTGTGCTCTCTTGGTTTGCAATGGGGGCAAAAAAGGAGAACATGTGGAGTTAATGTTTGGAACAGAAGGGGGGAGAAATAGATTGCGTATTGGACCCCCACAAGTGCCGCATATGACTAAAAACCTCACTAAGCCCGTGTGTGCAAAGGGCGTTTACAGGACTACCTGCTGTTGTGCTGTGGCTGCGTGAGAGTGCCCACATATCAGCTGTGCTGCTCTGATCAGCTGTTCTACACCAGGAATCAAGTGGAATTGTGCGCGGAAGACGAAGCGCCGTTGCGCTGAGAAGCTCCGCCCCCTTTTGCCCCGAGCACCGCCCCGCAGGAAGTGTGTCAGACAAAAGACCTTCCCAGGCACCCTTGCGGCGCTAAGCCCGTGTGTGCAAAGGGCGTTTACAGGACTACCTGCTGTTGTGCTGTGGCTGCGTGAGAGTGCCCACATATCAGCTGTGCTGCTCTGATCAGCTGTTCTACACCAGGAATCAAGTGGAATTGTGCGCGGAAGACGAAGCGCCGTTGCGCTGAGAAGCTCCGCCCCCTTTTGCCCCGAGCACCGCCCCGCAGGAAGTGTGTCAGACAAAAGACTTTCCCAGGCACCCTTGCGGCGCTAAGCCCGTGTGTGCAAAGGGCGTTTACAGGACTACCTGCTGTTGTGCTGTTTGGCTGCTTGCTGTGGCTTTGCAGGCCACCTTACCCCCAGAGAGTGGTCAGCTGTACTCGGATTGGAGCAAAAGCAGAAAGCGGCGGTGGCGGTGCGAAGTGGTGTCTAAGTGGTCTGGCGTGGTCAGGCGGAGGGCCGCGGTTGCCTGGACCCAGAAGCTCAAGCTCACACGGTAAGCCCTCCCAAGCTCTTTAGTCTTCCTTCCTTACATCCAGACCATAGACTCCAATACCAACATCCACCTCACTTAAAATCACTAGCATTGAAGCTTACTAAATCATTACACGCACCTAAGTCCCCAGCGCACAAAACTTCAGAAATGGATGAAGATGACAGGCGTCGTCTTCGCAGCTCAAAGAAGGGAGTAGGAGGGCCTAGAATCGGTGCAGTTATTGAAAGAGACGAGACAAATAGATCGACAAAGAAGAACGATGCCACCTCTGAAGTCACTGAAGCACCATTAATATCTCCCATACAGACGAGTTGCGAGCACACTGGCCCGCGGACAGTCAATCTAGAAAGAAACTACAAGTCTGTGCATACCCCCACTACAATCTTTGAAATGACTGTGAACAAGGAAACAATAATCAGCGTCCAAAACCGCAAACACTTGGAAAACGAAGAGAGCGAGGACGGCAAGAAGTCTACACCCCCACAACTCGGCACTCCCATGCAAACCACACTGACAGCCCCCGGAGGGGGGTTGGAGTGTATGCATGAAGAGAGCCTGGAGCTAAGTGAGGGAATAGACATACGCCCTCAAAATGAAAACGTCGAAGAAACGCTGCAAGCAAGCTCTACCGACTCACGATTGTTAATAGTCACCTCCGATCTGCCGTCAGAAGATGAAGATCGTGCGCACACGAGGGACACACAACCCGAAATCGAAGTAGAGAGCTGTGAACCGCATAAACAGAAAGAGAAAAAATCTGAAAAACAGACTCACGACCAATTATCAATGAAGATCCATCAACAAGTAAAAGTTCTAGTGCACGCCTCAAACAATGAAGAAAATCCCCAGGAAAGCATAAACGGGACGGAATACGCCCCGCCAGAAACGAATTGCGTAGAAAGCGCATTAACATCAGAGCAAAACATGAAAAAAAGAAGCAGAGACAGTTGCGAAACTATATGCGGACAATCAAGTATGCACAAACCAATCAATCGAAAGAACATTAAATCAAACATGCATGTGAGATCCAAAGTGAATCGATCCACTAAGAACGCACCACTCACTGTGAAAGAGCGGATGAGCAAAAGCGCAAGCATCGAGAAATCAAAAAAAACAAATACTATGCGAATGCTGACTGACTTTTTTGAACTCCAGCTACTGAAGAAATCACGAAATTTCACGGAAATTTCCGATGCAGAAATGTTAACAGCCATAAGCGAAAATATACCACACGCAAAACAACGTAGAATGGACCTCACACCTGAAGCTGGATCGCCACAAACAGACAAACCTGCAGTTCAAAGAAGTACATCAACAGACTCAACTATCGAGGACGGCAAAAAAACAAACGCAAACAATGAGAATGTAACAAGCCAAATGGAAAAAGTCAATCCCTCTATGAACATAGACGAAGATACACCTAACAAAAAAAACGCACCTTATCAACACACCACTGAAGGTGTACACTCAACATCGCTTAACACAGACCAGGAGAGCACGACAAGCGATGAACAACTGATCCGAAGCAGCAAAGAACTTAAAAAGCCTCAAGAGGCTATTGCGGTCATGGCAAAAATACAAGAACAAGAAAGCACACCTCAGACCTCTGTGTCAGGAGTATCTCCATTACGAGCTGCATCCAGTCAAAGTCCCAGTCCATGCTTAATCAGTCATCCCGCGACAGAAACAAAAGAATTAAACAAACATCCAAAGATAGCGGAACTGGATATACAAGGGGACAAAACAAAAGATCGACCTCAATGGAACTTTCCGACAGAAAAAATAATACAAACGGAAGCAAGAGGTTCTCAACATCCACGAACACCCAGGAGAAGCCATAGTGACTTTGAACATCAGTCAGGCAGAACCTCGTGCCCACAAACGCCAAATGCAGCACAAGAAGCATCCTCAAAAAAAACGGACCTACAAGGAATCATGTCTGTCATAACTATTGCACTCAATCCTTTCTGCAAACTATATGAGACCATGAATGACGCAGTAAAAGATCAACAAGTCATCTTAGCAATGCTGCTGACAAAAATAGTATACTTGGAAGGTTACATCACAGCAAAAGGAAATCACACAAATAATAAAGGCACAATAGAGTCAAGTAGTAATGACACGATTATCAACTGTACAGAAACAATAAACGAAACATTGTCTAATCAACCAAGTAAGTCCATCAACACATATCAAGTAGGAACACAAACAGAGACCATCATCGACTTAACAGTTGACAGAAAAGCAACTGATAAAGAAAAAATCCAGCAAAACATAGTAAACAATAATGAGACCATAAACATCAAAAACAATGTGTCCACGAAACAACAAACGCCATCGGTAATGTTGGTGTTAAATCAAGCAAACGCTAACGACGAATGTGAGACTAGACTTGTAACACCCTCATTTGGCATTTTTGAAACAACTGGCCGAAAAAACAAACCGAATAAAGGTCCAAAGACAGTCCCAACCTGCGACAACGAGGAGGTCTTAAAAGCCACCGCCAATAATCATAGCACAGAAAAAGAATCGAACCCAAGTCTTGGAACAATAGCACCAGTCGCAACACCAAAATGGAACATGAGTAGTTCAACGCCCATCATAACAGGGGAAAACAGCAACTCAGAAAGCGTAACAAACAATAAAAGTAAACAAATCAAAAATCAGAACTTCAAGGATAAACTGGATTCAACAGATCCCCTAACAAATCTGAGCACATACTCGGATGAAATTAGTGATTCACCAACAACACTAACCACAGTCAATCAGAAGGCAGAACAAACCCAATCATTGAAACAAAAAACTACAGCAACCATAAAAGAAAATCGCGTGAAAATGCTGCAAGAACGTGACTACGAAACTTTAGAACAAAAACGAAATCGTCTAATAAACCATGCAGCATCCCGTGAGAATATAAAAGAGCATAAGCAAACACATATCACAGACATACACTCAGAAATTAACAAAAGCAAGAACATCGATAAAACAACTCACACCAGAAACAAATCAGAAGAACTTTCCACAAAAAAGAAAAAGAAAATGGACAAAGAACCAATAACCACTTCACAAGTACAAACTAAAATACAAGAACTTCAAGTGGACAAAAAACGAAAGCCAAAGGTGTACGAAGAAACACCCAAGAAACGAGATCATGAAGTAAGAAGATCTAACAATAACACCAAACATAATACAAGCTCAAGACCCAAACAACAGAACGAGACATACAAACGAGCATCTCATGCTTCAAAAATAAGAAATATAGAAACTGAAGAAAACGGCGAGTCACATTCCACGAAAAATGCTTTAAGATACCTTATCAGACTGACCCAACGAAGTTGCATAAAAGAAGAGATCATTTTAAATCGAAGAACGGTCTTAAAGATATTATGTCAAGTTAAAGACTTACAGAGACTTCACACAGACAATTTGAAAATTGTCGAACCATGGCACACACAACATGGGGCAGTCACAATACTGCATTTAACGTCTTTAACAACATTCAAAAAAATTCTAAACAACAAAAGAGATATCTACAATTCTGGTTACTACGTGGAAGACCTTACAACTTACAGCAAAGAAGAATGCATCGAATCAATTAAGATCAGAGAGACCGATGCTACAGTAAGTAAATCCTCAATCACGAAACATGAGAAGCATGTTACAAAAGACACAGAGGACTACCCCCAGAAAGATCATAAAGCAATAATAGAATTTGAAATATCAAAAAAACATCAAAGATCACACCATGATAAGAGCAAAAATGAGCACTACAAAACCAAGAATGACTCAGTACACAACAAAATAACAAAGAAAGAAAATACGGCAACGCAACAACAGAAACATACTATAGATGGCACCACAAAAATAACCTGTACGCAAAGAGTCGGCTCAACATCCACGGCTCAATGCAAACAAAGTCCAAACACAAGCAATAAAACAGGAATCTGGGCCTGGTTGCCACGAGCATTAAACTTACATCGTAAACAATAGCCACTCAAGACAGCGGAAGCAGTCACATGTAACGAACCAACAGAAATCAACAATGACATCAAGTTATGTTCATGGAACACGCGAGGTCATGTACATCTGACTGCTCCGGGAGGTCCCAATCTTGGAGAATTCCACATAATCTGTCTACAGGAAACTTGGCTGCAGCAAACCCCCACACTAGAAGGTTATCAAATCATTCTATCCCCTGCTGCAAGAGGATCCAAAGGACGGCCAACTTCAGGTCTCCTAATAGCCTGCCGAAACGGTTCTGGAGCCTCCATTGTACAGACGATGATTGCAAATCAATCAATTTTGGCAGTAGAAATTGCCTGGCAAGGTGACGCAAATCACAAGACAGATTTTTCAAAACTGGCTATAATAAATCTCTATTGGAACCCAGCCGCAATCACTACAAAAAAATTCATAAACCTCTGTGAAACAACAATTGACGCAATAAGAACCGAGCACGACATAGAGAACATCCTGATATGCGGAGATCTAAATGTCATCCAAACAATCAATACGAACGCAACGGAATCACAAAAGACGTCCGTACACCGTGGCACAATCTGGCGAAAGTTCACCGACTCGAGTGAGCTATACAACTTGGATGAAGTGTTCGTGGAAATAGATAGAATAGCAACCTGGCAGAGAGCATCCTCAGCCTCCACGATCGATTATATTTATGTATCCAAATCCATGTTGCAACGCCTACAACTCTTCAAAGTACGGCACACTCCAACAAGTGACCACAACTTGCTGGAAACTGCATGGAACCTCAAAATCAAAAAAAATCGTCAAATGAACATACAAATCGAGGCAAACGCGAAAGGCACTAGAATCAAATTAAGCAGTGCTGAAATTCTCAAAATCACAGCAAAATACAAAGCCATTACCACCCCAGCGACATGCCTCAGTATTGATTACCAACCCTTACTGCTGCCGTATGTACAATCAACAAAAAGAAAAAGAAATGCAACAAACAAAAATCCAAGGCATGCATACAACAAAGTTCTAATTGATAAAAGACGTGAATACAGAAGACTTCTTCGAATAGCCTCCAAGCAAATGCCCACAAATGGCACATCAGAGATGCAAAATATCAAAACAAAATACAAAGCTTGGGTAAAATCATATAGACACAATTTGTACCAAGAGGACGCCGAACAAATAACAAAAGCGCTCATCAACAACAATAGCAGGAACTTTTGGTCCTTAATACATAATGTTGAACAAACCCAGGACAATCAAATTCTAAATAACATCAGTCAACACACATGGGAAAGTCACTTCAGCAAAGTCTTTAAATCTGATCTAAACGCAAAACCACAGGCACAACAACTAACAGGTGAACAATGGGTGAACTTAGACAAAAAAGAAGACATCATTGACATCATTAACAAATTGAAAAATTCACGTGCGCCAGGCCCAGATGGCATCAGTAACGCAGAACTAAAAAATCATCCAGAGGAATGGGCCACCTTGCTAAGCATCATTTTTAAGCGATGCAACGAAACGAGATCAGTACCACAATCCTGGTCCAAAGCAATCGTGGTACCAATCTACAAAAAAGGCAGTCTTACGGATCCATCAAACTTCCGACCTATAGCCTTACTAGACGTCATGGGGAAAGTATACGCCTCACTACTCTTGACGAGATTCCAAAGATGGGCGGCCTCTGCAGAATGTAATGACGAAATGCAAACGGGGTTCAAGAAACACACAGGCACAACATGTAACATACTAGTGTGCAGCATACTAAAAGCAAAAACCCTAGAAAAGAAGCACCGTCTATTTGCAGCTTATATTGACTTTTCGCAAGCGTTTGACAGAGTTGAAAGATCTCTCCTGTGGAACAAACTTGAAGCATGGAAATGTCCCCACGCTTTGCTAGAGCCAATTCAAGCTCTGCACCAGGAAACATCCATAAGAGTCAGACTCAGTCGTGAAGGCGATCTATCATCCGAAATAAACACCACACGAGGAGTCAAACAAGGTTGCCCACTAGCATCAGCACTCTTTATCACTTACATAGGTGACATTCAAAACATGAGAAGTCCAACACGAGTCTTCCCACCAACATTAGGTAAAACACAAATTGGACACTTACTCTACGCTGATGATCTAACGATTTTTGACCAAACCCAAATTGGCCTACAGCGTAAACTCGACGCCCTCCTAATCTACGCCAATAGCAATCATCTGGAAATCAATATTAACAAAACAAAAATCATGATTTTCCAATCCCATTCAAGAAAGGAAAACTTTCAATGGCATTTGGGCAAAACCAAAATCGAAGTGGTCTCAAACTTTAAATACCTAGGAGTCCACATGGACAGTTCCCAACACGAGACCACAATGCAGCAGGAATTACACACAAAAATGAACAAACTAACAGTGCAAGCAAAAAAAATTAACAGCAAATTTGGAAAATTCTCCCTGAAACCAATAATAAACTTCTACAAGATGAAAGTCGTACCTACCATCATATACGGCAGCGAAGCCATGCCAATGATTCCACAGAAGGTCTGGTGCAAACTAGAGGCTTATTTTTGGCGCAAAGTTCTCAATCTACCAAATTCGACTCCAGGGACAGCAATCCGACGCGAACTTAGTTTACAATCACTAAAATGTGCCGCAACCTGCAATGGAGTCATGCTATACCGCAAATGCAGAATGGACAGTAAAAACAAAATTTTCAGCATCATTAAACAAGAAATGAATGACAACACGTGTAATATGATAACCAACTGGCAAAGGCAAAATCAAAAAGTATTAGAGGCAATCAACTCGGATGAAGACGAACTCATCACAAATCCATGCAAAGTGCTAAAGAAGATAAAAGACATGGACTGGGCCAAAACGATCGACGACACCTCGATGCTAAAACTCATCGCTCACCTACCAAGTTTCACTGCAAAAAGAAACGAACTACAAAACTACATAAAACAATTTCCAAACAGGCAAGCACAGAGCTTAATCCTACGCGCTAGGCTCAACCTGTTTAAAACAAACGAAATAAGACACGTACGAGGACAAACACAGTCAAACATCTGTAGATTTTGCTCCAATGATACACAACCTACAACGGAGACAATAAGACATTTACTCATGACATGCACAGCGACCGCAGCACTTAGACAGTGCTATCTGCCAATGATACCAGGTTTCAGCACACTGCCAGAAGAGCAACTGTGGTGGTGCAGACTCATCGGGGGAGATAAAACAACGTGGCAAACAGCAACTGCAAAAATGTTAGAACATATTGATGCAAAGTTACTAAACGCAAACAATGAATAGAAAAAAAAAAAAAAAACAAAGTCTGCAAAACAGAAAGCAAAGACATGTCTTCCTGTCTTCCTGTGTAGTTCACTACAAAAAGTTTAGAATTGTAAAATCATGTTTTGATAAAACAATAATAAAAAAAAAAAAAAAAAAAAAAAAAAAACCTCACATCATGGCAATCACAGGACTTGGAAGGGGTAGAGTAAGATAGTGTCCTGGCAATCTATAGAGAACACAACGAAACAAGGGAATCAGACTGCACTTTAAACCTAAACATACTTACGACGAGGAGGTTGTAATCCGGAAAAGGCTCCTACATAAAGATCTCAAAAATTGAGAGAATTACCATTGATTGTTAGAGGGGAATTGATTGGGAAAAGGAAACAGGCCTATAAGAACTGGGTAATATCACATAAATCGAAAAACATATCAGATAGATGCTGAAGCTATGCTACAGGTCCTCAATGTGATTAATTCCAGAAAGCTGTGGCAGCTATTAAATCAGAGGGGGACTACTGACTGCCCTCTACAGGCGAATCCCATACCACAACAGCGTTGGGTGACCTATTTTGGGAGCCTATTCGCCTCAGATGTTGAACTGGGGTCTGATACCTCTAATGAACAAAGGAGGCACCAGTGGGATATCAATTTGGATAGGGAAGAAATCCTGTCACTGATAAAGAGGGTTAGCAGGCCGCATGCCCCAGGGCCAGGTGGCTTGACTAATGAAATGTTAAAGGAAGCTCCTGAGGCCTGGGCTGACTTCTGTATGACTCGATGTGGGAGAATCATGCAGATGGGGACAGTCCCGGCTTTGTGTAAGTCAGCAGTGGTGGTCCCAATATTTAAGAAGGGAGATAGGTCTGACCCGAAGAAATATCGGCATATTGCCCTTCTAGACGTTTTGGCCAAAATATTTGCAGCCCTTTTGCTAAAATGCCTGAATGAGCGGGTGGTGGAATCAAAATCCTTTTACTGTCGTCAAACGGGTTTTATTAAGGGAGTGGGATGTAATTTAAATGTACTGCTGATTAGCCTTTTGAAGACAAGATCATTAAGGAGCAACAGCAAATTATATCTGGCGTCTATGGACGTGGAGCACACTTTTGACAGCTTAAATCGGTGGACCCTGTGGAACAAACTGACTGCATGAGGTCACCCTGTAGACCTGTTACTGGGAATCAAGGACCTGTACACAGGAATCTCGATGCAGATCAGGCACGTCAATGGGCCACTTAACCAGAATGATCCAGACTTCAAAGGGCTTAAAACAGAGATGCCCCTTGGCCCTGTATTATTCAACATGTTTGTTGCTGATCTAGAGGATGTTCTGGATTCACCATCCTCTAATCCTCTACAAATCAATCGTAACTCTTTAGGGTGGCTCAAATATGCAGACAACTTGGTCATCTTAGACCAAACCCTGGTTGGCCTACAAAGAAAACAGGATATTCTGCAGGTTTATGTACACCAAAACGACTTAAAGATCAAGGCCGCTAAAACTGAAATATTAATTTTGGAGAATATAAGGGGCAGGAAAACTAAAGCTCCAAGCTGGGTCTTAAATGGGAACCGGATCCATCCTATCCTGGACATAAAATATCTTGGCGCAATGATAAGTGCCAGTGCCTTTCACTCACCATGGATGAATTGCCTGAGGGGTAAAATAAAACACTTAGCAGTTCAGGGAATTCTGATCAGGAGAAAGTATGGTAAGCTCTTGCTTCTCCTGGTCCTTAATTTGTATAACCTGAAGGTGGTCTCTGCCCTCACATACGCTGCAGAGGCCTGCCTCGGTCTACCGTCAGAATTGTGGTAAATACTTGAGGACTGGTTTTGGAGGAGGGTATCGCGCATTCCCAATGCCGTGCCAATGGCGACTATAAGATACGAGATAGGCCTGCGCTCCTTATATGTGAGTGTGTTGTGGAACTCACTGACACTTTTCAGGAAGCTGAACCTGCCTAACTGCCTGCCACAATATAGGGTAATAAGTGTTAAAAAGGCTGGAATGCATGACTGGCCTCTTACTGAGTGGCTTGCACAGTGTAATGATACACTCTTAAGCTTGGGAGTATCTGCTGACATTCTTTGTAAAAATCCATCACATGTAAAAAAAGATTCTTTAGGCTGATGACTGGAGGGAAACAGAGTTAAAAAGCTCCTCCTCTAAATTCTTCACGGTCTCAAAGAATATTTTCGCCTTACCCAACATGACTCTACAATATCTGAGAAGGTTCCAGAGTGCTAGGCAAAGTGATCTATTTTTAACATTCTGTTTGAACATCTTGCACACAAAGGTTATCCTTCTCAGATATGGAAGGGAAGTCGGGGACAACAAATGCAGGTTGTGTAAGGCCCAGATGGGAACCTTAAAGCACCTGACACTGTTTTGCCCGAATTTGAGATCTCATAGGACTGCGAATCTGTACAAGGACATGAGTGAGAGATTTGGAATGGATGCAGAGGTATGGTGGGAAGTCTTATATGGGGGCGCAAATGTCGCACTGATTTATGTACTTGTAAAGTTTTTAGAAATTATTTTTAAGAAATGTAGAGAGCTGGAAGGAGATACATAAATTAGTTTGTAACGTGCAGTTCTTGAATGGCGCTGCCTGGTTTTCTTTCTCACTCTTTGCTCGTGTACTTTTTCCCTGAATCAAGAACTGTTGATTTTATGGATTAACTTTTTGTTTTAGTGATTGGCCTTTCCTCTGGCCTTTTCTCTGTTTGTGCCCCCCACTTTCTACCTCCCATCATTTCTCTTTGGTGTGCTTTTGATTTGATACGTTGTATCTGCTGATTGTAATAGGCTGATAAAGGTTTGAAATCAACTTATTGCCAAATAAAAAAAATCAAACAAATAAAGATTCTGCTTAAGAGAAACCATTGTATCCCTATTCTCAGTAGAACTTCTTCAGCTAAAGTCTTGATCAGGATTGTGTAGCTGATTTTGTGAAATGTAGCTGAGTTGGACAGAGAAGATGACGGGCCAAAGGGTATCTGAATTCCTGTTGTTATCAAATTCCCCGAAATGGGGAACTGGTGGGTTCTGACCCTCACATTGGCCTGAATCCTACATGTGACTAAAGTAGGGTTTTGTTAGACTCCACATGGACAAGTAGCTTCTGAAAGACGTGTTTTTGAAGCAGCTTAGCTAAGTAAAGAAGGATGTGGATGGCTGGCGAATGGAAGGATTCATGTGGATAGTGGGTTACTTTTTATGGGCAATTTCATGTATGATGTCTTTTGCAGTTTTGTGGCAAATCCTTTTGGAATGTTTGAGGCGAGGATGGAGCAGGTGGGTGAATTCCGGCTGTTGCAGGATGGTGTTGTAGATATCTTGAGGGGCCTGGGTCCCCCGGTATTTTGCTCGTATGGATTAATGCTGAGAAGTCCTGCTTAATGAGCGGGGTGAAATGTTGTGAATTTATGGAAGTGTGGAATTAACGGGGTGAAGTGTTGTGAATTTATGGAAGTGTGGAATGATCTGTTTAAATGCAGAAGTGTTCTCATGGTCCAATGTAGTCTGTCTGTGGTCCAGGTGGAATACATATTTGTGGTACTTTGATGGCGAAGTGGGATGAGATGCTGTCCCTAAGATGTTGTTAAGATATTGGTTTGTTCATGCATGCTAATGTGTTCATAGTCTCCTTTAACAGTGTGAACAGTTTCTCGTGTGTGAATTTCTCTCGCTCAATTGTGTTGGCATAGGCGACTTTTAGGGCTTTTGAGCTTTCGTCTTGTAGGTTCGTACTGTCCAGTATTTGGCAAGCTTGTTTTTTTTTAAAATAGATACACAGGATAACCATGTTGCGTGTGCTTGTCTCTGAGTATTGGAAACATGTCTTTGGGGTTGGCTTGTCCTGTGGGGGCTGTGATCTGTTTATGGAGTGTGTGGGTTACTGGGGTGTCATGTGGTATCCAGGCCTGTGAGGAGGTCCTCCTGCTTGATACTTTGCCGTCCTGGTGGGTGCCTTGAATGGTGTAGCCAGGTGATGTCCCCATAGGGGTGCGAGGAATAGGGCCACTGTGTCTGTTCTCGAATATTCCTTCATGTGTGTGGTCGGCTGCGTTGGTGGGTCGTACTAGTTGCTGGAGGTGAACGTTTTCTAAAGTTACCTGTCGGAATTCCTTTCCAGCCATCAGTTGAAATCGGCCCAACTTGTTAGAGATAGAAGCTCACGTGTTTGCAATAAAAGACGATTTGCAGAATACGCGCATGCCAGTTCGCACACGCAGTGTCACGTGTGGCTTGATGTGTGTGGACAGGATGAAGCCACTCTCCGGTTTAACCTCTGATGACTAGACCATGAGGCTAAACAAGTGAGGGCCTGTTTGGGGCTGGCTGGACACAGTCCCTTCTCCGTTTCTTGATATGAAATTAGAACCTGATACGGGAAATGTTCCCCCCTTCTCTCTGTAACCCCTAACAGGGTGTGGGCGGAGGGGGGCTGCACCGTGCCTCGCTCCAGTCACTCGCGCCAACAAGCAAATACCGTCAAAAGACATGTGTTACCTTTTACTCCTTACACAGAATGTGATATAAATACTTTCAGCCCTCTACGGTGCCCTTTCTCTGCACGTGCCTGTGTGCAGCGTGCCAACGTTGCCCTGGAACATGTGCGCATTTCGGTGCCACGTATGAGGTCTGTCCTCTAGCCCCTCCCTTTTCCTTGTGGGCTGTGGGGGTTATATTTAGCCTTCGGATAGCCCCGATGTGATGTTCCAGGGACCGGGAGACAGAGCGAGACGTGGCATTCCGACCTCGCCGCTGGAGAACTGCACATCAGCCCGCGCTATGGTACGTCTGTTCTTTTGGGGAACATGCCGTTGATTATTTTCCTGCATAGGTTTTGCCTTAGATTGCTCGTGCATGAAATAAAATACGTTGCATGCAATTCTGTAATCATATGCCACACAGAAACTATATAAGACTGGCTCCATCACACATACATTGACATGCTTTTTTTAATTAAAAAAACAGACTCAGTGTGATTGCATGCACACTACATGTTAAAGATTCAGGTCTGTATTGCGGTGGAGGCGTTTGAAATCTGGGGTGCCCTGGCTTTTCGTCCCAACTTGACACACACCCCATTGTGATCTTTGACATGCAGATAGTTCCTCCTCTTCCCCAGTAAAGTAAAGTCATGGCGGGGAAACTTGAAATAATTGTTTTAGTGATTACATTGCAAACACGTAAAAATGTATCCTATGACTACGTGTAAAATACTAAATATAGGGAATGATGCTTAGTTTTTATATTTGTGACCATTTTTTTAAATAGCGTGAAGGCAAACATGGGTTATTGATAATGAGCTGTTGTGCGATGTTGCGTGCGCAAAATCTTGCTTTAGGCACGTCATTAATAGACACGTGCAGTGAATAGGCTTAAGTCGGGGTTACTTGATGTAGTTCAGGTGTCTGCATCCTGTTGCTCTTCGGATGTTTTGGACTACAATCCCCTTCAGCCACAGCTTGTATAGTCTGCGGCCAAGGCTCATGGGAGTGCGAGTCCAAAACATCTGGCGAGCGGCAGGTTTCAGATCACTGGTTGGTCGTGTTAGACGAAGCACCCATAAACGATTGCCAAATGACTTTCACGGGCGTAATCTACTTTGGCACGTGCCCCCCTCCCCCCATAAAAGCACGCGCGCCCCTCTGTCCACACCTGCCTGAGGGCACACCCTTCCACGGCGCGTCCGGTGAATGTGATGAGCACTGGGGTACTGATCGCCATGAGCAGAAAAGACCATCCATTTGCTGATTCACCCTTGTGTCTTCGCGTGCTCGTGGCGGCGGCAGAGGGCCGGCCTTAACGTCTCTTCTCCTCTTTGCTTCTAGCTTTCCCGCCACATCTGCATCCGAGAGAAGGCGCGTCGAGGGAGCGACCAGGATTCACAGGAAGCTGTCATCTTCATGGTTCCATCGATCGTGTGTTTTCAATGCAAACATGTTTCAATATGCACTGACCTGTTCCCCTCACCCCCAACCTCCCCGCGTGTCTGCTTCAGACCGAGATACCTTAGTGGCAGCAGGTGGGGGGGCGCGCTCAATTTCATTCTGTGATCCTTTGAATTGTTTTCTTACACCCCATAGACTAGAGTATGGCTGCCACTGTGACACACGCTTTGGGGGGAATAGGGAGTTTTTGCCGCAGTAGATTTAATCGAGGTAGAAATCATCGCATTTTTTACAACGTATTTTGCCGAAAATCTGTGTGGTTGTGGAGTTATGTGAATAATTAATGTAGGGGAGTTAAGGGGCTCTACCCCCTCATACATTTACAGCGAAATCTTCCAGTACAAAATACATTGAATGATTTCTACTTCGATGAAAGAAATTCGAAGAAATCCCATAGAAATGCCCCATCTCTTCTCCCCTGCTGCCCTGTGCTCCTTCACCTTGTTCTGTGTGCTTCGTCCTTCCTTCCCCTTGTTCTGTGTGCTTCGCCCTTCCTTCCCCTCGTTCTGTGTGCTTCCTCCTTCCTGCCCCTTGTTCTGTGTGCTTCGTCCTTCCTACCCCTTGTTCTGTGTGCTTCGTCCTTCCTGCCCCTTGTTCGGTGTGCTTCGTCCTTCCTGCCCCTTGTTCTGTGTGCTTCGTCCTTCCTGCCCCTTGTTCTGTGTGCCCCTTTGTTCTGTGTGCTTCGTCCTTCCTGTCCCTTGTTCTGTGTGCTTCGTCCTTCCTTTCCCTTGTTATGTGTGCCCCTCTGTTCTGTGTGCTTCGTCCTTCTTTCCCCTTGTTCTGTGTCCTTCGTCCTTCCTGCCCCTTGTTCTGTGTGCTTCGTCCTTCCTGCCCCTTGTTATGTGTGCTTCGTCCTTCCTTCCCCTTGTTCTGTGTGCTTCGTCCTTCCTGCCCCTTGTTCTGTGTGCTTCGTCCTTCCTTCCCCTTGTTATGTGTGCTCCCTTGTTATGTGTGCTTCGTCCTTCCTGCCCCTTGTTCTGTGTGCTTCGTCCTTCCTTCGCCTAGTTCTGTGTGTTTCGTCCTTCCTCCCCCTTGTTCTGTGTGCTTCGTCCTTCCTTCCCCTTGTTATGTGTGCCCCCTTGTTCTGTGTGCTTCGTCCTTCCTGCCCCTTGTTCTGTGTGTTTTGTCCTTCCTTCCCCTTGTTCTGTGTGCTTCGTCCTTCCTGCCCCTTGTTCTGTGTGCTTCGTCCTTCCTGCCCCTTGTTCTGTGTGCTTCGTCCTTCCTGCCCCTTGTTCTGTGTGCTTCGTCCTTCCTTCCCCTTGTTCTGTGTGCTTCGTTCTCCCCCCCCTTGTTATGTGTGCCCCCTTGTTCTGTGTGCTTCGTCCTTCCTGCCCCTTGTTCTGTGTGCTTCGTCCTTCCTGCCCCTTGTTCTGTGTGCTTCGTCCTTCCTGCCCCTTGTTCTGTGTGCTTCGTCCTTCCTTCCCCTTGTTATGTGTGCCCCCTTGTTCTGTGTGCTTTGTCCTTCCTGCCCCTTGTTCTGTGTGCTTCGTCCTCCCTGCCCCTTGTTCTGTGTGCTTCGTCCTTCCTTCCCCTTGTTCTGAGTGCTTCGTCCTTCCTCCCCATTGTTATGTGTGCCCCCTTGTTCTGTGTGCTTCGTCCTTCCTGCCCCTTGTTCTGTGTGCTTCGTCCTTCCTGCCCCTTGTTCTGTGTGCTCCGTCCTTCTTGCCCCTTGTTCTGTGTGCTTCGTCCTTCCTTCCCCTTGTTCTGTGTGCTTCGTCCTTCCTTCCCCTTGTTCTGTGCTTCGTCCTTCCTCCCCCTTGTTCTGTGTGCCCCCTTGTTCTGTGTGCTTCGTCCTTCCTGCCCCTTGTTCTGTGTGCTTCGTCCTTCCTGCCCCTTGTTCTGTGTGCTCCGTCCTTCCTGCCCCTTGTTCTGTGTGCTTCGTCCTTCCTTCCCCTTGTTCTGTGTGCTTCGTCCTTCCTTCCCCTTGTTCTGTGTGCTTCGTCCTTCTTCCCCCTTGTTATGTGTGCCCCCTCCTTCCTGCCCCTTGTTCTGTGTGCTTCGTCCTTCCTGCCCCTTGTTCTATGTGCTTCGTCCTTCCTGCCCCTTGTTCTGTGTGCTTCGTCCTTCCTGCCCCTTGTTCTGTGTGCTTCGTCCTTCCTTCCCCTTGTTCTGTGTGCTTCCTCCTTCCTGCCGCTTGTTATGTGTGCTTTCGTTGTCCCTTCTCTCTGCAGACCCTGCTCTTGTTCCCCTGACAGAGAACCTGCGCAGTATACAAAAGCCTAGATTATTGGCTTTTGCCCAAGTTGTTTCTATGTGATTTCTTCCAAAAAATGTCATCGAAGTAGAAATCATTGATTTTTTTTATTTTCTTGGAAAATTTTGCTGCTAATATATGTGGGGGGAGACCCCCTGCAGCCCGCCCCTCGACCCCATACATTAATTATTCACTTAAAGCCCCCCCCCCACACATATAAATCACATAGAACCAACTTTGGCAAATTCAATAGTCTTGGCCGTTGCACAGTGCACAGTTTCTCTGTCAGAGGAACAAGATCAAAGGTTGCAAAGGGAAGGAAGGACGGAAGCACACATACCAAGCGGAAGGAACACAGGGCAGCACTGGAGAAAAGATGCAAACACTGTGAGACTGTGGGACGGGGCACAGGCAGAAAAGGGAGCAAGAGAGAAAGAGAAAGGGGAAGGGGCATACAGTGAAAGCATCACAGGGGGAAATGGCACAGCAGAAAGAACAGCCGATGGACCGTCCGAGGCCTCAAGCCCAGCTATAGTCAACATCGGCACGTGTGGCCTCGTGAAGGAGAAAGCCCAAGCCTTTAAGTGGCCTAGGGCTGCCTCTGCAATCTTTGTTTGAGCCGGGGCTCGGCCAGTCTTCCCTCATTCCCCCGTGCGTGGCAGAAACTGAGCGCGGGTCCTGAGCCTGCTCAGCACGGTCTTCCCTGCTGCGCAAGAGCTGTGAACAGTAAGTGCAGGGAAGCTGCACGTAGACAACAAGCAGCCGACGTTCCCAGGGTGAAGCTGTCCAGACCCGTCTATATGACTCAATGGTTACAGTATTTTTGCTGCTAGGGCCTTACCATATACGAAATAAGGCAGGCCGGTGTGCATTATGTGCCCAGACGGGTCGCAGGCTAGAATCCTTTCACAAATATGTCATAAAAAAGTGGGTCAATTCTTATGTTATCAAAACGCTCTTTGATTGTATGCAATGCAGCTTCATTGGTTCTATTTTTCTATTTGTCCCCCCACCCCCTTTTACATGGGTGACTTTAGTGCATGCGGAAGATGCATGGGGGCTCAGTGAGGGTACTTTTCAAAATATTGTTTTGGGGGCCGTAATCTCCTCAGCCGTTTTCTGGTGCAGATGTGTGGTATACAACATATAATGGACTCAGCTGGGTGATTTCCCTGGGTTTATCATGGATGGTGTAAAACATGAACACCAACTTCAACTCCATTTTTGCGCAATCAGATTCCCAGCTGCACATCAGGGAGTTGAGCGCATGTGAGTGATAACACCATTTAGAGAGGTCTGTGGTTGACCAGCAAACGCATATGGAAAGGGAAACAGATTTTAGTTTGCGGAGGCTGGTCCCTCGCTTGGCAGTATGTGCATACCGCCAGTCCTTCACGGTGGCTTCACGTTGTGGCAAAATCCTGGGTAAATCACTGGAGCCAGGGGGTTAATAGCTGCAGATTATCATTGGGCAAGCAGTCAGCAGGGGAGCTTAAACCTTAAGTGAATACTGAAGCAAAGGGCCTAGGTCATTGTTTACAGAATCAAGGCGATGTGCTCACTGATTGAATTGCTTATATACTGGGTGAGACATACATTTATTTACAGACAGCAATTTGTTTAGAAACTGAACCAGATGGAGCTTTTTTTTACAGAATGCAAACAAGACCGCCTGAGACATTGCTGGCCCAAAATACATGTTTGCAGGGCTGCGAGATGTATTGTGTAGGATAGACAGCTCTTGGCCAAGCCTCCAGCCCCTGCTTTAGGCTTCCCCCAGGATGCTATGACCACGCCACCTGTCCAGGGCCTCCCCTCAATTTCATATCCCACTTAAAGCACTGAGAAGGCATGATCAAAAGCGAGAAGCTGAGGTACAGAAAGGGAGAGGGGCTAGAATGAACTAAAAAAGAGGGTCCGATAGAGAACACTCGAGGTCCTAGGGTCAGAGGCGTTGCTAGGGGGGGTCTGAGGGGACTATTGCCCCCAGGTCTTTTGGTTGTAGCCCCGGTTTGAAGCTCATGGACTGCAACTAAAAGGCTATATATAGCTAGCCCCGAATCCCGCCAGTCCCGACATTAGCTTAGCCCCTGATCTTTTCCAGACCTAGCAACAATCCTGCCTAGGGTTTAAGGATGGAGGGTGATATAAGCAATCACGTGTGGTCTGAAAAGAAGATGCAAGGTGGAGCAGGTGAAGAGCTAGCGGGAGAGAAGGAGGACAGCGCAGAAGCTAAAGATAGGAGGGGTGTGAGGTTGAGGACTAGAAATGGAATGAAGAGAAGGAAGGGGTCTGGTCAGGGACTGAAGAGGGATTCCATTTGCGAGAACAATCGAGAAGCCAGATAAGGTAGACGCAAAGAGCAGGAAGTAGATAGCATAAGATGGAGTGAAGGAAGCTAATGTAGACAAGTAAAGGGGGCTCAAGGTAGTACAATTAAAGAATAGGGGGGAGAAGAAGGATATTTGGTAAGAACACGGGCGCGAAAAGGACAGAGTGTTATGGAGTGCTGAAACCAGGGCTCAAGTCGAGGGTATGGGGGGGGGGATTCCACCCACTTTATTCAGAGGGTGGACTCAGTACCCCCCACCCCCAGCTAAAATGAGAAACATTAAATGTCCTCTTTGAATTTAAGCCAACCTCAGGGATCACAGCACAGTCAGGTTTGTAGGCCGGACACTTCACCACTTCACTATTAAGCCTGATGAAAAGTAACAAACAACTAAAAGTGAAACGTCCCATTTCGGTACTGCAAGTTCCATGGAAAACATCTGTATTGGTTGTTGGAGTTGAAAACATGCTCACCTTTTACTGTTTTCAAAACCACTATTAGAAGAAAATATCCTCTCTTGGTTTTGTGTGTTGATTTTATGAAAGGCAAATGCCATACGTCCTGTGCAATTTGGGTGGTTATGCAAAGCCAATCTAATGAAATGTGCATGTTTCACCTTGATAGGATATTTCTGGTGATGTCACATCCCATTCGTTTGTTGATGAGTCCCCCACTTTCATTTTTAAGACTTGACCCCTGGCAGAAGCTGAGAGAGAAGGTGAGACAGCAAATTGCAGGGGTGGTGAGAGGAAGGAAAGACAGGGAGAGTGATGAAAAGACAGGGTCTTGCAGTGGGAGGCCTGTGCAGAGAAAAGAAGGGGATGGAGCCAGGGGGCGTGTGGTAGAGAAGGGGAGATAGAAATTAAGAGGTTCTAGGTAAAGGGACATATCATGGATATAAGGCAGGGAGCGGAAGAGGGGTGATGGGAAAGTGTGGTAGGGGCCTGCAGGGGCCGTGGCAGATAGGTGAGGAAAAGAGAAAAGGGCAGGGGAAGAGAGGGAGCACAGGAGGTTGGAGACGAAAGGAGTCACGAAGAAAATCGAGGGGCGGGAAGAGAGGCAACACAGAGCAGTGGCTGCAAGGGGGTAGAGGCTGGAGAGATTCGTGTAAAAGTGGAGAGAAGCCGGGAGACTGAGGAAAAGGATAGAGTGCGGGCAGGAGGCAGCAGACGAGATGCAGAATAAGGCGAAGTGTCAAAGTAAGGTGGCAAGATCGGGGCTGAGAAAAGGAAGGTCGATGATAGAAAGGGGACTGCAGACAGCGAGGGGAAGGCAGGAAGAGAAGGGAAGTGGCTTGGGTAGAGCACAGCCAGCACAGGGCGAGATTCAGAACAGAAGGCACTGTTGCGGGTAATTCGTGATTGGAAGGGGGGCCTATAGATGGAGGAAGGATGGGGAACACAAGGAAGGAAGAGCATATGAGTTATCTGTATGGAGAGAGCAATATGCTCTCCAGAGAGTGAGGTGCAAAGATCAAGGAGTGGGTGGAGAGAGAAGAAAGGTGACTGGAGGAAGGGGGAGGTGGGAAGGGGAGGTGTGGTGTAGAGGGGTGGTGAGCTGAAGTACGGTACACGAGGTGGATCTAGCGGACGGGGCAGAGAATAGAAGTGGTGTGGGGAGACGGAGGAGTGATGGCGTGAGGAGGTTGGGCCAGAGTGTGGGGAAGGGGGGTGGAGAGAGAAGACAGGTGACTAGAGGAAAGGAGAGGTGGAAAGGGCAGGTGTGGTGTAGAGGGGTGGTGAGGCGAAGTAGGCTACACGAGGTGGCTCTAGCGGACGGGGCAGAGAATAGAAGTGGTGTGGGAGAGACGGAGGAGTGATGGGGTGAGGATGTTGGGCCACTGTGTGGGGAAGGGGGTGGAGAGAGAAGACAGGTGCCTAGAGGAAGGGGGAGGTGGGAAGGGGAGGTGTGGTGTAGAGGGATGGTGAGGCGAAGTAGGCTACACGAGGTGGCTCTAGCGGACGGGGCAGAGAATAGAAGTGGTGTGGGAGAGACGGAGGAGTGATGGGGTGAGGAGGTTGGGCCAGAGTGTGGGGAAGGGGGCGGAGAGAGAAGACAGGTGACTGGAGGAAGGGGGAGGTGGGAAGGGGAGGTGTGGTATAGAGGGGTGGTGAGGCGAAGTAGGCAACACGAGTTGGCTCTAGCGGACGGGGCAGAGAATAGAAGTGGTGTGGGAGAGACGGAGGAGTGATGGGGTGAGGAGGTTGGGCCAGAGTGTGGGGAAGGGGGTGGAGAGAGAAGACAGGTGACTGGAGGAAGGGGAGGTGGGAAGGTGAGGTGTGGTATAGAGGGGTGGTGAGGCGAAGTAGGCTACACGAGGTGGCTCTAGCAGACGGGGCAGAGAATAGAAGTGGTGTGGGGGAGACGGAGGAGTGATGGGGTGAGGAGGTTGGGCCAGAGTGTGGGGAAGGGGGTGGAGAGAGAAGACAGGTGACTGGAGAAAGGAGGAGGTGGGAAGGGGGAGGTGTCGTGTAGAGGGGTGGTGAGGTGAAGTAGGCTACATGAGGTGGCTCTAGCGGACGGTGCAGAGAATAGAAGTGGTGTGGGAGAGATGGAGGAGTGATGGGGTGAGGAGGTTGGGCCAGAGTGTGGGAAAGGGGGACGGAGAGAGAAGACAGGTGACTAGAGGAAAGGGGAGGTGGGAAGGGCAGGTGTGGTGTAGAGGGGTGGTGAGGCGAAGTAGGCTACACGAGGTGGCTCTAGTGGACGGGGCAGAGAATAGAAGTGGTGTGGGAGAGACAGAGGAGTGATGGGGTGAGGAGGTTGGGCCAGAGTGTGGGGAAGGGGGTGGAGAGAGAAGACAGGTGACTAGAGAAAGGGGAGGTGGGAAGGGCAGGTGTGGTGTAGAGGGGTGGTGAGGCGAAGTAGGCTACACGAGGTGGCTCTAGCGGACGGGGCAGAGAATAGAAGTGGTGTGGGGGAGACGGAGGAGTGATGGGGTGAGGAGGTTGGGCCAGAGTGTGGGGAAGGGGGTGGAGAGAGAAAACAGGCGACTGGAGGAAGGGGGAGGTGTGGTGTAGAGGGGTGGTGAGGTGAAGTAGGCTACACGAGGTGGCTCTAGCGGACGGGGCAGAGAATAGAAGTGGTGTGGGAGAGACGGAGGAGTGATGGGGTGAGGAGGTTGGGCCAGAGTGTGGGAAAGGGGGGTGGAGAGAGAAGACAGGTGACTGGACGAAGGGGGAGGTGGGAAGGGCAGGTGTGGTGTAGAGGGGTGGTGAGGTGAAGTAGGCTACACGAGGTGGCTCTAGCGGACGGGGCAGAGAATAGAAGTGGTGTGGGAGAGACGGAGGAGTGATGGGGTGAGGAGGTTGGGCCAGAGTGTGGGCAAGGGGGGTGGAGAGAGAAAACAGGTGACTGGAGGAAGGGGGAGGTGGGAAGGGGAGGTGTGGTGTAGAGGGGTGGTGAGGTGAAGTAGACTACAGGAGGTGGCTCTAGCGGACGGGGCAGAGAATAGAAGGGGTGTGGGAGAGACGGAGGAGTGATGGGGTGAGGAGGTTGGGCCAGAGTGTGGGGAAGGGGGTGAGAGAGAAGACAGGTGACTGGAGGAAGGGGGAGGTGGGAAGGGGAGGTGTGGTGTAGAGGGGTGGTGAGGCGAAGTAGGCTACACGAGGTGGCTCTAGCGGACAGGGCAGAGAATAGAAGTGGTGTGGGAGAGACGGAGGAGTGATGGGGTGAGGAGGTTGGGCCAGAGTGTGGGGAAGGAGGTGGAGAGAGAAGACAGGTGACTGGAGGAAGGGGGAGGTGGGAAGGGGAGGTGTGGTATAGAGGGGTGGTGAGGCGAAGTAGGCAACACGAGTTGGCTCTAGCGGACGGGGCAGAGAATAGAAGTGGTGTGGGAGAGACGGAGGAGTGATGGGGTGAGGAGGTTGGGCCAGAGTGTGGGGAAGGAGGTGGAGAGAGAAGACAGGTGACTGGAGGAAGGGGGAGGTGGGAAGGGGAGGTGTGGTGTAGAGGGATGGTGAGGTGAAGTAGGCTACACGAGGTGGCTCTAGCGGACGGGGCAGAGAATAGAAGTGGTGTGGGAGAGACGGAGGAGTGATGGGGTGAGGAGGTTGGGCCAGAGTGTGGGGAAGGGGGCGGAGAGAGAAGACAGGTGACTGGAGGAAGGGGGAGGTGGGAAGGGGAGGTGTGGTATAGAGGGGTGGTGAGGTGAAGTAGGCAACACGAGTTGGCTCTAGCGGACGGGGCAGAGAATAGAAGTGGTGTGGGAGAGACGGAGGAGTGATGGGGTGAGGAGGTTGGGCCAGAGTGTGGGGAAGGGGGTGGAGAGAGAAGACAGGTGACTGGAGGAAGGGGAGGTGGGAAGGTGAGGTGTGGTATAGAGGGGTGGTGAGGCGAAGTAGGCTACACGAGGTGGCTCTAGCAGACGGGGCAGAGAATAGAAGTGGTGTGGGGGAGACGGAGGAGTGATGGGGTGAGGAGGTTGGGCCAGAGTGTGGGGAAGGGGGTGGAGAGAGAAGACAGGTGACTGGAGAAAGGAGGAGGTGGGAAGGGGGAGGTGTCGTGTAGAGGGGTGGTGAGGTGAAGTAGGCTACATGAGGTGGCTCTAGCGGACGGTGCAGAGAATAGAAGTGGTGTGGGAGAGATGGAGGAGTGATGGGGTGAGGAGGTTGGGCCAGAGTGTGGGAAAGGGGGACGGAGAGAGAAGACAGGTGACTAGAGGAAAGGGGAGGTGGGAAGGGCAGGTGTGGTGTAGAGGGGTGGTGAGGCGAAGTAGGCTACACGAGGTGGCTCTAGTGGACGGGGCAGAGAATAGAAGTGGTGTGGGAGAGACAGAGGAGTGATGGGGTGAGGAGGTTGGGCCAGAGTGTGGGGAAGGGGGTGGAGAGAGAAGACAGGTGACTAGAGAAAGGGGAGGTGGGAAGGGCAGGTGTGGTGTAGAGGGGTGGTGAGGCGAAGTAGGCTACACGAGGTGGCTCTAGCGGACGGGGCAGAGAATAGAAGTGGTGTGGGGGAGACGGAGGAGTGATGGGGTGAGGAGGTTGGGCCAGAGTGTGGGGAAGGGGGTGGAGAGAGAAAACAGGCGACTGGAGGAAGGGGGAGGTGTGGTGTAGAGGGGTGGTGAGGTGAAGTAGGCTACACGAGGTGGCTCTAGCGGACGGGGCAGAGAATAGAAGTGGTGTGGGAGAGACGGAGGAGTGATGGGGTGAGGAGGTTGGGCCAGAGTGTGGGAAAGGGGGGTGGAGAGAGAAGACAGGTGACTGGACGAAGGGGGAGGTGGGAAGGGCAGGTGTGGTGTAGAGGGGTGGTGAGGTGAAGTAGGCTACACGAGGTGGCTCTAGCGGACGGGGCAGAGAATAGAAGTGGTGTGGGAGAGACGGAGGAGTGATGGGGTGAGGAGGTTGGGCCAGAGTGTGGGCAAGGGGGGTGGAGAGAGAAAACAGGTGACTGGAGGAAGGGGGAGGTGGGAAGGGGAGGTGTGGTGTAGAGGGGTGGTGAGGTGAAGTAGACTACAGGAGGTGGCTCTAGCGGACGGGGCAGAGAATAGAAGGGGTGTGGGAGAGACGGAGGAGTGATGGGGTGAGGAGGTTGGGCCAGAGTGTGGGGAAGGGGGTGAGAGAGAAGACAGGTGACTGGAGGAAGGGGGAGGGGGGAAGGGGAGGTGTGGTGTAGAGGGGTGGTGAGGCGAAGTAGGCTACACGAGGTGGCTCTAGCGGACAGGGCAGAGAATAGAAGTGGTGTGGGAGAGACGGAGGAGTGATGGGGTGAGGAGGTTGGGCCAGAGTGTGGGGAAGGAGGTGGAGAGAGAAGACAGGTGACTGGAGGAAGGGGGAGGTGAGAAGGGGAGGTGTGGTGTAGAGGGATGGTGAGGCGAAGTAGGCAACACGAGTTGGCTCTAGCGGACGGGGCAGAGAATAGAAGTGGTGTGGGAGAGACGGAGGAGTGATGGGGTGAGGAGGTTGGGCCAGAGTGTGGGGAAGGGGGGTGGAGAGAGAAGACAGGTGACTGGAGGAAGGTGAGGTGGGAAGGGCAGGTGTGGTGTAGAGGGGTGGTGAGGCGAAGTAGGCTACACGAGGTGGCTCTAGCGGACGGGGCAGAGAATAGAAGTGGTGTGGGAGAGACGGAGGAGTGATGGGGTGAGGAGGTTGGGCCAGAGTGTGGGAAAGGGGGGTGGAGAGAGAAGACAGGTGACTGGACGAAGGGGGAGGTGGGAAGGGCAGGTGTGGTGTAGAGGGGTGGTGAGGTGAAGTAGGCTACACGAGGTGGCTCTAGCAGACGGGGCAGAGAATAGAAGTGGTGTGGGAGAGACGGAGGAGTGATGGGGTGAGGAGGTTGGGACAGAGTGTGGGGAAGGGGGGTGGAGAGAGAAAACAGGTGACTGGAGGAAGGGGGAGGTGGGAAGGGGAGGTGTGGTGTAGAGGGGTGGTGAGGTGAAGTAGGCTACACGAGGTGGCTCTAGCGGACAGGGCAGAGAATAGAAGTGGTGTGGGAGAGACGGAGGAGTGATGGGGTGAGGAGGTTGGGCCAGAGTGTGGGGAAGGGGGTGGAGAGTGAAGACAGGTGACTGGAGGAAGGGGGAGGTGGGAAGGGGAGGTGTGGTGTAGAGGGGTGGTGAGGCAAAGTAGGCTAGACGAGGTGGCTCTAGCGGACGGGGCAGAGAATAAAAGTGGTGTGGGAGAGACGGAGGAGTGATGGGGTGAGGAGGTTGGGCCAGAGTGTGGGGAAGGGGGTGGAGAGAGAAGACAGGTGACTGGAGGAAGGGGAGGTGGGAAGGTGAGGTGTGGTATAGAGGGGTGGTGATGCGAAGTAGGCTACACGAGGTGGCTCTAGCGGACGGGGCAGAGAATAGAAGTGGTGTGGGGGAGACGGAGGAGTGATGGGGTGAGGAGGTTGGGCCAGAGTGTGGGGAAGGGGGTGGAGAGAGAAGACAGGCGACTGGAGGAAGGAGGAGGTGGAAAGGGGGAGGTGTGGTGTAGAGGGGTGGTGAGGTGAAGTAGGCTACACGAGGTTGCTCTAGCGGACGGGGCAGAGAATAGAAGTGGTGTGGGAGAGACGGAGGAGTGATGGGGTGCGGAGGTTGGGCCACAGTGTGGGAAAGGGGGGTGGAGAGAGAAGACAGGTGACTGGACGAAGGGGGAGGTGGGAAGGGCAGGTGTGGTGTAGAGGGGTGGTGAGGTGAAGTAGGCTACACGAGGTGGCTCTAGGGGACGGGGCAGAGAATAGAAGTGGTGTGGGAGAGACGGAGGAGTGATGGGGTGAGGAGGTTGAGCCAGAGTGTGGGGAAGGGGTTGGAGAGAGAAGACAGGTGACTGGAGGAAGGGGGAGGTGGGAAGGGCAGGTGTGGTGTAGAGGGGTGGTGAGGCGAAGTAGGCTACACGAGGTGGCTCTAGCGGACGGGGCAGAGAATAGAAGTGGTGTGGGAGAGACGGAGGAGTGATGGGGTGAGGAGGTTGGGCCAGAGTGTGGGGAAGGGGGGTGGAGAGAGAAGACAGGTGACTGGAGGAAGGGGAGGTGGGAAGGGCAGGTGTGGTGTAGAGGGGTGGTGAGGCGAAGTAGGCTACACGAGGTGGCTCTAGCGGACGGGGCAGAGAATAGAAGTGGTGTGGGAGAGACGGAGGAGTGATGGGGTGAGGAGGTTGGGCCAGAATGGGGGCCTAGGGAGAGTGAGGCTGATATAGAGCGTAGAACCTGTCTCGAGGGGCCAAGGGGAGACACCAGTGAAGTAGAGATTCGAGACGGGCTAGAGAGAGGGAATGCGACATAGGGAAGGAAAGTATAGAAAGTGCATATGAAATAACTAGTGCCCATGTTCACTCATATTATCCAAAATGTCCGCAAATAAATTCAAAGAACCCAGATCTAATGTGCCAAACCACTATACCAGGAGGGCAATAATATGCGTTTCCCTCGCCATTCAGATAAAACTCAGAAAGTCACTTTCCCGAAAAGCTGTTTTTTTCGTTAGGTGCTAGCCCACCACGACGTAATTTCTAATTTTCAGAAGTACACAATTTTGTAACTGAATAACAGTGAAATCCATGAGAATGACGTTTACAAAAGTCTAACCTGTGCTGGATGAAAAGTGAAAGGGCGCACACATAGTTGGGGTAATATTTGTGAACAATAAGAGGCCGTGGCCTGGGTCTACAAGGCTGGCCTGCAGAAGCCGAGTCTCCCCCCTTTTTCCCGAATGACCCCCATGACATATTTCTGAGCACAGCGGCTCTAAATAGGAATATTTACATACTCAGTGGTTATCTTTAAAACCCGGTGTCATTGCGACCCCGGAGGACCAGATATGGAAACCCCTAGACACGCCTGGGTGCTAAAGAACGCAGAATGTACCGGACGACTTTTTAATATCATTATTTGCATGCCACATTGAACAGCTTACAATGCAGGTGGTGTTAAGGAGAATGGCGCAGGGCTTCTAGGATAATATGAGTTTTTTCATGCTTAGTTCCTCCCGATTCTAAGCGCTGAAATAAAAACTGCTATTATCAATATCGAATTTAAAGGTAGGCCTTAGCACCGGCAGCAATGTATCTCAGACACTAAAGTGTGAACATGAGTGAAGCACACGAGCCAGCTCGGTTCTCATTAGGGGTGCCGAGTGTGTAGGTGCTCGGGGTCACAGGCGCCCTCCAACCACCTCCTCCCGCCCCCTTCCAGGGAAAAGCAATCTCTGAAACATATTAATAGCGTTTCAATGGCACCACTAAAGTCTAGCCATTGGCACACCCCCGGCAAATTCACAAGTTGGTTCCCCTGGTTCTCACCAGGAAGGTGTAGAGGGTTCCTCGTGGCAACTGCCATAGGAAGGCTTTTGTGGCAAGTGATAATGACGAGAAGCACGTACACAGGAATGCGTGAAGTGCAAAAAGTGTCCAGGGACGGGTGACGGGAGAGTGTTGGCTAGAGCGGGGAGGAGGAGGGAGAACTGTGAGGGGAAGGTCACGCGAGGTGTGGAGACGTATATCGCGATTCCAACCCCCCCCCCCCCACCCTTCAAGGGGATTCAGGAACAGGGCTGTAGGTGGTGGGTGGGTGATTAAGGGGAGTGCAATGAGGACGCTCTACTGTAAAAACAGGGCATTCTTGCATCAGCATTTTCTCTGGTGGCCGCCACCTGCCGGCAGTATATGACATAGCACCTATGTGAGTGTGGTTTTGTGGAGAGGTGAATGGATGGGTAAATGGGTACATTCGATTGATGAATGACGTGAATGGATGGATAATTGTATGAATGGATGGATGAAAGGACAGATGAAAATGTGTGTAGAGGTATGGGCGAGTGCGTGAATGTTGAGTGGGTGGATCCATGGCCAAGTGGATGAATGTAAGAATGGATTTCGTATTTATTTTAGATTTCTTTGGAAACTAGCCCTAACACAATGCAAATATAGGCGGAGAGTCCGGCAACACTGCAGTCCCGGAAAAGGTTATAAACCCAGCCCAGTATGAAAATGAGTAACTGCAAGCAAGCCCCAGCAACTCACAGGTGTGCATGACGGGAGGAATACGCCCCCCACCCCTCCCCCCACAGGACAATGTATGGAAACACTTGGGAAACACTGTGCATTTTACAGAAATTGGATTGCATATATACTGAATAAAAAGTGCATTTTTAAAGCACTATTCATGATCTCAGAGTGCAACATGGTCTCCAGTGAGGGGGGGAATGGGAAAAAGTGCATGCGTAACACAATGTACTGTAAAATAGCTTCGTACAGACCGCTAGGTTTACTCTTTCCTAAGTACAATGTTAATCGCTGTCTCCCAGTCTTTTTCATTTGGGTCTGCAAGTGTCATCCTACTCCCCTGTAATCAGCCATTCCAGTTAAGGACAAACATATATATGTATACATATATATGTTCTGGCTAAGTATCATATAGATGCACTGGCGGCTCCAGGCTCGACACAACAAACTCCCTCCAAAAACATACATTCATAGGCGGGAGTGGGGGGTGGGGGGGTCAATGGATCATACGGAGCACAATGTAAAGAAGGCGGGAACCTAGGAATGGAGAGGGATGGAGACAGAAAGGGATACTGGGTAAGGAACGCAAAGAAGGAGACCAAACGGGAGAAAGAGAATAGGAGAGCTCAGAAGTGGCAGTAAAAAGAGAAGGATGAAGTGCAGTAATGAGGCACCACACAAGGACGGAAATGGAGGGAGTGTGGGCTTGGAGAAAGTTCCAGAAGTTTGTATACCAACATGTTCTTCCCTTAGGAATTTGCTGTGATAAAGCGAAACTTAGATACACATTTATTAATCAGACATCCATTTAGGTTGCGGCACATTACGTAGTGCCAATACACATGTCCAAGATCACACATGAAGAATGCATTTCAATGGAAAAAATATGAATATACACAGCTTTTAGTCAGTGGTCGCAGTGTACGAAAAGAAGTAGTGGAACTATGTTTCCTGCTGGCCTGCCCCGCTCCCCACAAACCTCGTCGCCATGCCCACTCCCACGCACAATACAAACCCCCAAACACATGTGCCTGCTGTTTAAAGGAACGTCCAGTGCAGTGCACTGAAAGTGCAAGTTTTAACTTCTTGCTACACTTCTATTTTAAAATGGAACCATTCCGGGGTGGTTTCTTTTTAAAATAAAAGTATAGGAACGGTAAGACTTAATTAAAAGAAGTAGAGGAGCACCTCTCCGACCGCTCCTACCCACTTCGACCACTGCTTTTAGTCACGTCAATTGAAATAAAGGAAGAACTTAAACTTGAAAGAGAACTACGTTGACACAGATCGCCATAACTTAGGCTGTATAGTGAAACTGGAAGCTGTTCTGTTAAGCCTCATATTTAATGTAATGACATGTAATGTAATAGGCATATAGTCTGCGCCAGCTGCCGCCTCTTTGTCATTTGGCTCCAGTATTCTAAATTGCATAGGGGAATGGAGGAACTGGTGGTGGCTAATTGCATTGTTCTGTGTTTTGAATGATGAGTGATAGGTTCTTCATTGCTAGGTCTTGTGGACTAGAGGAGGATGGTGGCAGAGGTACACCCCACCAACCCCACCTACACCCCATCCTCATCCAGATACCCAGCAATTCATGTTAAAAAATGAAATCCAAATTCCCGGATAAACCATTGAGGAGACTTTTTATGAGAGCACGTTTGAACTTACTTCCGATGCAGGAAATCTTGGCCATCAGATCATTGCAGACCTCGAATCATTGTCGAATATGTGAGACTCCAGAGCAACCAGAAACTGTAAGACACCTGCTCAAGACATGCCCTCAAATGATGAAGGAGAGAGCTGCATACTTGGCACCACTTTTTGCAGACTCGACCATCATGGAAGAGGATGTTTGCTGGAGCCGCCTAATGGCTGGCGAAAGTGCCAGATGGACTATGGCAACAGCAAAACTTCTACAAATAGCTTTAAAAAAGACGTAACAGCGAATGACATTGTCGGAACCACCGGCTTTGTGATTAATCTTTCCAAATTAGACTGTTTCGTCTCCGAGCATGTGGATTTTATAGTACTAAAGATTTTCTTCTTCTACTGTACGTCTACAAATCTTAATGAGTAAACACAAGAAAACATTTTTCAAAAAAATGAATTGTGATTAGTTGGAATACATGCTTCCCAGCTAACCAGGGGAAATACCGATATACCATGTGGCCAGGTCAGCACTGGAGTCAGGGAATGAGTGCTGGGGAAAGGCTTGGGAGATCGTTTATAGGTACTCCAGGAAGGGGTCAGGGGAGAGGGAGGCGGTGTGATTCAAATGTCCGATCCAAGTTTGAAACCAGCGAATTCTGCCTGGGAAGTGCTTTTGAAAGTGGCTTTCATTGTTTTAAGGTAATTAGCGTGGACAATAGTCACATTCAACAAATCCAATATTGTATAGCACACAACTGTAGTTATTACAACACAGTGCAATGGTGCACATGTAACCATAACAAATAATCCACACTTTAAAAGAGTGTAATAAACAAATCACAAGAGTTTAAAAACCTTATGGTAAAGTCAAGCCATGATCCCCATCCTGTGTGATGGGCTAAAAGCCAGAGGATGATCCTACTGGCGTGCTTAAGGTGGGCATAGCCCTGCTTGCCTGGCTACCACTGCTTTATTCTACTGACAGTTGGCACAATCAATCTTGCTCCTAGTCCTCCAAACCCTCCAGGCCATACCAGCTATGGCGATTGTGACCATGGAAACGTTGCTAATGATACACAGGTGTGTAAGCCGCACACTCCGTAACTCATGAACCCTCAATGGGGGCTTAACCCACCTGCTTCATGGATATTTTTTAACATGACATAAGAAAATAAATGGGTTCATTGTATTAATGGAGGTGTCTTCACAACCACAGGCCATCTCTGCCCCTTCACCTGACTGCCACCTGACCCCCAGCCATAGTTTCATGTCTAAAGTTCTAATTTCAGGCCACACTATCGTTTCCAGCTACTGCTCAGGACCCTTCACAGATTTAAGTAAGTGGCAGAAAATCACTCACTCTGGGGTCACAGAGAGACAATTCCTGAGAATCATTGTGGTACCGTCTCCCAAAAGATCCCCGAAGTGTGCCTATTGTACGCCCGCTGCATGCGCTCAGGAAATTCCCACAGGCCTCTTTGGCCGAGCCTAGACAATAGATCTCGGATCCATGCCAGCCAGGGCACAGAGTCAGACCAGATCGTTGCCCGAGCGGCTCCAGGTGGCTCCTGTACACCCAGGGCACTTCTAACACCAAGGGCACAATGGCTTCCCCTTCAGTCACAACCAACTCCCCCTTAAGCAACACATTGGTCACTCCCACAGGAAATGGGAGGAATTATATAAAACAATATATGTGCAGCCACCTTTGGCTGCCTTAGGTCACAGCACCAGTAGAGCTCTCTCACATGCAGCGCGCCTGACATGCAGACAGTGGGGCATACAGACATCTAGCTGTGAGCCTGTGAAAACAAAATCAAAATATCGAGGCTGAGTACTCCAAAAGGAAATACGCCGAGCGCGGGTTACAAAGGAATAACAAATAACTTTTTATTTTATACTGAACAGTTTTCCAAGAAAAGTAACAGATAACTATCAGCCCTCAGTACAACACAACGAACTCCAGCGTGGTCCAGTGTGCTTAGTGAGAGACGCTGTACATTAGAATTCGTTGCTCTTTTATACCATTTGCGAACATGATGTCCAACCCTACTTCGGGTTAATATTCCTCTAATACATTACTGATCTTCATGCCGAGTTCGCACCACTATGTGCATAGAGATTGTCTTTAATACATTCGCCAGCAAGCCTACATGGTAACAGTGTATTTTAGGATTTCTCATAAAGGACTTCTCAAACATTAATACAATGTAGTTAAACAAGTGTTCTTAGTTCAGTATTTAGATACATTGTTCTTAACATATGCTTGCGGACTAGTTTCATTGGCGCAAGTAATCCTTTACACACATGTCAGCGAAGGACAACGTCTCAGTTCACGACCCCAACAAGTGGCCTACAGGCAAGTTACATATTAATTACACACAGAGGTCAAGACGGCCATGTTGTATTTCGGAATGACATCGTCCACCATTTTAACTCACAGGGTGACGTTACAGAGAGAACCTAAAATGGCGGATTGACCTAAAATGGCGGCTTACATTGATTCTAAGGTCAGGACCTTGCAACACGGTTTTCTTCGCAAGTGGCTTATAAGCAGCTAGGCGTAGGCCAATATACACATATTCATTGCAATAGGAGGTACGATATAATTTCCTGTTTGACAAGCCTATCCTTAAACCTGTCCCTAGATGCCCTCCTTATCATAGTTGTCTTTCTAGGATCCGGGGGCTTTCAAATCCTTCTGGTCTACCTGGGAAATGTGAACCGATTCATGGAATTCCCACTGCTGAAAAGTGACTTTGCACTGCCGACACAAACCCTGAGTCGCGGAACTGTGCAAAGTGTATTTCTGCAGTGAAAACTCATTTCTGCAGTTTCTGCAGTGAAAACTCATTTCAGCAGTACAAATTATATTTGCAGTGCAAAAATACACTTTGCACAGGTCCACAAATGAGGGTTTGTGTCGGCAGTGCAAAGTCACTTTTCAGCAGTGCAAATTCATGCGGAACCGTGCAAAAAAGTCCATGAATCGGGCGCTTAATGTGCAATCATCATTTACTATTTATTGTTTGTGTCGCAAGCCTGGTCTATGTGGGTGTGGTGTTAGCCTCCCAAACTCGGTATAAGGCACTGCTTTGATGGAGGACAGACTGCAGACAGAGATCTCACGCAGGTGGGTATTGTGTACGTGCATACGGGAAATGAGCCCATTGTTTGGCAGCTGAAGGGACATTAGTGCAGCTTGGTCCTCTTGAGGATTGAGAGCCACCATGACTTGGTTTCAGATTTTATGGCTGTGAAGAGGGGGAAGCAGCTCGGATTCAATGATGGATCTCATCGATCTTGCATGGGTTGGAAGGGATGGGTGGGAATGAATGGCTGAGTGCGTGTGTGAGTAGATGGATGTGTGAGTGGGTGGTTGAATAGGCGAGGGTGTGAATAGGCAAGTCAGTGTGTGAATGTGTGAGTGGAACAGCATATGGGTGCATAATGAGTGGCTGCGTTGAAGTGTGAGTGAGGATGAGCGGACGAATACATTGTTGATTGAAGAGTGAATGAATGGATGTACAAATGGGCAAATGTTCCATGCACTGGTCACCTGGCCACCCTCTGAATCTGAGCCCACGTCCTTGCCTGTCCAGTTGCACCTCACACTGCCTCTTGCCCCCCCCAGCACTGGTAGTCTGTATCTATAACCTTACAGTCCCCTCTCTCTGTACTTATGAGCCACCCCCTGGCTGCACCCTCTGTTTACCGGCACTTAACCACCCGCTGGATGCACTCTGTGTGCACCACCTTTGCCTATGAGAATATTCTCCTTCGTTGCAACACTTGTTGCAGTCTGCATCTGTCTTGGTGAGATCGGCTCCCCTTTCTCACCGTGGATGACTATCCATTGTCTCGTCTGGCTGCATCACATGTTTAGAGACCTCAAAACTGAGTTCTGAGCTCACAATTATGAGGATTAATTCAGTTTCTCTGCAGCTGGTCCCTTTGTTGTCTGGGGATTGGAATGTGTCTTTGTATCTCTGACCTTGGCTGTGGGCCTGTCTCAAGCATCTTGCTCTCTGTGCAGCCAGAGTCAGTTTGGCTCTTCTCATGTTCAGTGGCTTGAGGCCTGCTGTAATTTTCCTAAACCATATAATGCGGTTTCTACATTGTCCATGTTATGCTACGTTCCCTATGGGTTAGTTATACGTGGTTCGATCAGATTCCATATACACCTGTAGTTCACATGACTATTGGCTATTAGCATCAGCATGCTTCCTTAGGATCTCTTGTGCTTTGCAGTTCTGCGTTACTGCATTTGCTAGTGCAGAAATAATAAAAGCAATGACACATATAGAACTGTGCGCTCATGTTCTTCATGTATACGTGTGTGTGTGTGTGTGTTTGTGATGCAGTGCGGGACTACACATGTGCTTCATGCCTAACGCTGCTATGTCGTGGTGTCACTAATGACACCCGCGTCTTAGCTTCTTGGTGCTCAGTCAAGGCTGTCCATTTAGGCGTCTCTGTCCACGATCACAGGCTCTCCTTCCGCACATGGAAAGATTTGCATTGTGTTCATTCTGTATGGCTGGCTGAGAGGATAACTTTCAGTGTATTTGTCAATCATTGGTACACTTGGAATATGTCTGAAATAAGATGGGTGGCTGTGAGCATTTCTGGCCTTTCATCTCGTCATGAACATCGGGGTAGGAGGGGTGGTCATGGGACCCTTGAATCCACTCTTCAGTGCCCCCTCTGTTCGACCTCAAGCACATCCGATATGTAGAGCCTTTAGCTCTTGGCTACTATATTTTCGTTATTCCGCCGAGGTGCTCATAGTACTTCACATGATCGTCAAAAAAGGTCTATTTCATATAACTGCACAGTCCTTCCGGGTAGCACCACGCCCATTTTTCTTCATAGTACTTCTCATTGAATGAGTTGTCCAATTTCATCGCTTCAAGTGGGAACATCATGCTGCTCCCTATTATCTCTCTCAGTTTGTCTCTTTCTTTCACAATTTCGTCTTTTGCTCCTCCTATGTTCACGTCCGTCCGTATTTCGATAGTTTCCTCTGCTGTCTTTCGGCAATGAGTGAGGCAAATCTTTACCACACACATAGTCATCCCTGCCAATATCAGTGCTCGCAATATCACCTTCAGCCGGTCTGATAGCCATGACGGCATCCATGACGATATGTATGATTTGATATGGTAGGTTATTTATAACATGCTTAATACCCTAAGGTTTCTAAGTGCGGACCCAGGGATCGAACCTGCGTTGCACCGTGTCGTCTTGCTTCCAAGGCAAGCACGTTGCACCTAAGCTATCCTCCCAAGAGATGCTATCCAGCTCTGGCCCTTTCCAGTTCCTTTGGCCACTTCTTTCATCTTGGCATGCATCTGGGACAGCTGAGTTACCTCTTCTGTCAGTTTGCCATTATCTTCATCGTTGGCAGGTGTGAATATGCAACAGGAACTCCCAATTTTTACACAAATACCCCCTTCCATTGCTCTCAGCAAATCCAGAACATATCTATTCTAGAGCACCACTAACCTTACTGCGTGGAGCTCTTCCTTTATTGTGTTGAACCCGTTCACTGTAGAGTTGATCGTCACCATCATCTCGCACCACGTGATCTTCAGCCACTTTGCATTTTTATATGTCTGAACAGATGGAATAACTGATGAGAAAAAACATTTGTGTTCTGTTGATCAACTTGTGTTCTGCTGGAACTTCATTCAGTGCTGTTTCTGATGCTTCTGAAAAATAATTACCGCCTCTTTTTACTCTCCTTAGTTCTGTCGGTTTTTCGCTCTTGCTTGTCTGTTCTCCTTCTACAGACCTTTTCTTCCTTCTGGTAGTGTCTATCTTTGGGAAATCACTGAGCTTCACATCCTTTCGTGGCATGACCAGTGGGGGTATGTTGATGTGTACCAACGAGCAAACTCCTCCCCAGTCCTGTGGCAGCTTTTCGTATGCCTTGGAGCCACACACCTAGCAGTGATCCATCAGTACAGCAGTGCCTACCTTCATCGCTGCATGTTTTTCTATGCTTCGGCATCCTGTATTATCCCCAACTTCAACTTCAACGTCATTTTGGTGACATAATGCTGGCGCTTTCAAGGGTATTATAGGCATGGGTCCAGCTTCATTTTCTACCCAGGTGAGCAACTTTGCACTCGCATCCCACCGCTTCAGACACTTGTCATTTTCTTCTTGTACTTTGTTCACTGGTGATTGTGCTAGGGTGAGCTCCCTACCACTCCATCCTTTCATCCATATTCTGTGTAAACTTGATCATGCCCTAGTATCTGCAGTCTTTCCCAGCACCCAGGTTCTCCTCCTGTCTCTTTCACTATTGCCCAAGGACATGGCCATTCCTTCAATGTTATAGTCTTTGTCTCCCCTTTCTCGGGACCATCAGTAATATATTGTATTGCTTCATCTAACTGCCAATAATTGTTCATCATGTCTAATGTCTTTATGTAATTGTCTTCGTAAGGGAACGTTGCGCGAGACATCCACCTCAATGTTGCTGTCTTCCCTTGTAATCTTCCTTGAGTTGTTACCATCAACACGTACATGTTATATGAACTGGGTTGATCCCTCTTTTTTGTTACCGGGGGGCCTGTCTCATAAGGGAACATACTATGTGAACAAAGAGAAGGTGACCACTGGCTAGCCCCCCTTCCACACTACCATAAGTAGATGCAAGCTCCGATACATACTGAAAATGATCACTAAACAGCGCTCATGGTCAGAGACATTAAAATAATGTATTCAAACCAAGCAAATTATTGCATTATCAAAAACACATACTTTGCAATACATATCATACATTTAACACATAGACAAAACATCAATCAAAAATACTTGAACCGCCACTGGAGATGGCTGTACTAAAAAGCTTGATTCATAGGGATGGAGATGACTGTGCACATGCCATGAATCTAAGTGGGGTTAGTAAAAGTGTGACAAATGTTCCACTATCGATACATTGTGTTTCTGGATAGAGTGGGAAAACTCTGTGATACATCAGTTCAAGGTATTAATGAGTACCTCCAAGCCTTCCTCAGGACACTCAGCTCAAGGCGATGTAAATACATCAATCGTTCTCCAATCACAAAGAACACCTCCAGGCAAACACAAAAACTAAAGAAAAAATAGGATTTAAAAACTGACCATGGGAGGTTACATTGCATATGAAACCCGTGTATCGAAACTGTCCACCCACCTTCTATTGCTTCTACGTGTCTTGGGCCACTTGCTTCTAAACACAGCATCAATGTTGTGTGTCTGACGATTTCTTACTAGGATCAAATAAATCTAAAAACCACAAATCAATAAGGGCGAGGGGGTCCTCTTCCTCAAGTGAATGAAGTATGCCTATAACTCAGTATAACTACTGCAGGAAATTATTTGTACCTTTCTGGTGGTGACATCAAGGGGCCGATTCATGGAACAAACGTGCGCCGAAAATCTTCGCGCAAGCAGGCGCAAGCAGGCGCAAGCAAGCGCAAGCGGAAAAAAACAGGCGCACGTGCACGCGTGCGATACATGGAAGTCCCTGCGCGTGTTTACCACGGGATGTGCGCCAAACCCGTGCATGGCGCACACGTCACTGCAACATCCCAAAAGACGTGCGCGATGCGCACAGTGAAAGCGCACAACCTCGGCGCATACACCAGAAAGTGGGCGGAACACGGGGCGTAACGCGCGGAATGGGGAACAACTCGCGAAAACAAGGGCGTAACTGGGGATGTACTGCAGGGAAGCAGACGGAACGCCCACATGCACCCGAACCACACGTATTCATGGAATCGAATAGGGCAAAACCACGCACAGCGAAAGACACGCACAAGCCGATACACGTCCGCCACACGAAGGCAGGCGGTAGCGTCCCTGCGCATTACAAAAGTGGCAACATACAGCAATTGTGCGAGCGGGGCACGTGTATTTCGGGGTTGCCCGGGAAGTTACACACGCGATTGAGCGGGATACGTGTATTCCGGGGGTTCGCGGGAAGTCACACACGCGATCGGGCCTGGGGGAGCGTGCTACGTGTATTTCAGGGGTTCGCGTGAAGTTTCTCACGCGATCGGGCCTGGGGGAGCGTGCTACGTGTATTTCAGGGGTTCGCGTGAAGTTTCTCACGCGATCGGGCCTGGGGGAGCGTGCTACGTGTATTTCAGGGGTTCGCGTGAAGTTACTCACGCGATCGGGCCTGGGGGAGCGTGCTACGTGTATTTCAGAGGTTCGCGTGAAGTTTCTCACGCGATCGGGCCTGGGGGAGCGTGCTACGTGTATTTCAGGGGTTTGCGTGAAGTTTCTCACGCGATCGGGCCTGGGGGAGCGTGCTACGTGTATTTCAGGGGTTCGCGTGAAGTTACTCACGCGATCGGGCCTGGGGGAGCGTGCTACGTGTATTTCAGGGGTTCGCGTGAAGTTTCTCACGCGATCGGGCCTGGGGGAGCGTGCTACGTGTATTTCAGGGGTTTGCGTGAAGTTTCTCACGCGATCGGGCCTGGGGGAGCGGGGTACCACTCACTGTCTGCCTTGCGTGTAGAAGAACGCGTAGCCAACACCCGCTGTGAAGTAATAGCGTGTGAACCCCAACGGATGGAAAACACACGCACCGCACGAAAAGCACGTACAGAACATAAATGCACGCGGGATCACCAAGCCCTGCCAGGGCAACGCCCGTGCGCAAAACGTCACAGACGCGCTTACGCTGCAAGGGCCTTGGGTCCAATGAAATCGCGTACGCGTGCTGACGCGCTTACGCGCTACGGGCCTTTCCTCGATTTTCACGCTGACGTGCAGGATTTTCACGTGCCAAATCACTCCGTATCAAGCTGGCCACGCGAAAACACACGGAACACCACGCTCCTGCCCAGAAGGCCGAATCACTGCCCCCAGTGCCCCGAGCAGCCTCCCACGTGCCATCTGCTGCTGCCTGCCTGCCTGCCTGCCTGCTGCCACCGTGCCCTGCCATTTGGTGCCTGCACATCAGCCATCTGCAGGGGTCCAGTTGCTGTGTCCACCCCTGCTGGAACAGAAGACTCCCGACTCGGATAACATCGCTCCACAGCCCAGCCCCAGGACCCAGTTGCCCACCCACTCCTGCCCCTGGGGTTGCCATGTCGGGCACATCAACATCTGGCACCAGTGGCAACCCCCAGCCAGAGGGGCAGAGGGGCACCAGCTTCACTGCCACCGAAGTTGGTGTCCTGGTGGAGCAAGTCCTGGGGCAGTATGATGCCCTCTTCGGATCGTCCCGCGCCAACAAGGAAGGACGGGACAGGATCTGGGCCGACTGTGTGGTTGCCATCAATGCGGAGGGGGTGGCAACCCGCACCATCCAGAAGGTCAAGAAGCGCTGGGAAGACTTGAGGTCCAGGACCCTCAGGAAGGCCCGGCGCCTCGTGGAGGGGGGCCGGGGCCGCATGAGTTCCATCCAGTTGAGGGTCCTGGAACGCGCACACCCAGCGCTCCACGCCCAGGTCCTTGAGAGGGAGACCCGTCTGGAGTTGAGCGGTAAGTGGCCAAGCATTGCTGTGTGAGACAGGGCATGTAGCAGTGTGCTGGTTGTCTGATACTTGCCTGCATGTGTGACATAGGCCATGTACGCATGTATGTGTGCAGGGACATCATGGGAATGCATGTACGACCTGTAATGTGTGAACCGCACGGTTGTTGCATGTGTTTGAATGCGACATGGGGAGCCCTGTGCAGATTGCACACATGAGAGCATGGCAGTCTCTGTTCCTGGACATGGGTGGGGGCGAGGGATGGGTGCTGATGCCAGATACATATGTGGTATCCATGTCTGTGTGCCTGACCTGCGTGTCTGTGACTTGTGAGTGCCATGGATGCATGACACATGTCTGTGACAATGTACAGATTCACTGATGCAGCCTAGTCATCCTTGTATGCACTGTGATTGGGGTGTACGGGGCCAGATGGATGTGACTGAGGTGAAGTGTGTGCATGTGATAGGCATGACCCATGATGCATGTGAGTCCCATTACATTGTATGATTCGAGAGTCCATTGGACATGCATTGAAATGTCCATGGCACGCATCATGACTGTCACTGTGTGTGTTTTGCCTGGACTGACACATGTGTTGTGGTGTGACATGATGGAAGTGTACTTTGACAGTGGCACTCATCTGCTATTGCTTCCTGTCTAGGGGACCATTGTACAGTACCCTGATGCTTGTGTTCTATGTCTCCCTCTACGCAGCGGCTAGTGAAGGAGAGGGCGGAGACGGCGCTGTGGAGCAAGGCGGCGGGGATGCCCCCACGGCTGCAGCAGAAGGGGTGGGTGAGCCCCCACAGGGGCCTGCTACGGCGGTAGACGGCGAGGAGCCATCCAGGTTGGTGGTTTCCACAGAGGAGGAGGAGGCCGCCACTGAGGCGCACATGGGGCCTGGTGGGGGCATCCCTGCTGGTGCAAGTGGTGCAGTCCAGGGGCAGGGGCAGGAGGCAGCACAGGTCACCGTGGAGGGGCCTGTGCATGTCGCTGTCCCTGAACCTGTGGGTGCACCACCTTGCACCAGCAGGGATGCCCCGTCCCAGGCCCGTCCGCAGGTAGAGGGGATGTCCATGTCATCTGACTCCCCTCCACCTGCGGACGAGGGGACCCCTGGCCGTGTGGAGAAGGTCCTGATTGGGGTCGCGATGCGCACGGCTGTGATTCGTGATGCTGTGCGTGCTTTCCAGGAGGAGCACGCACGTCATCACGAAGAGCACCGTGCCGACGTGGCCCAATTGGGATCGGCCATGTTTGGGGGTTTCCTGCATGTGTCGGCCAATCTGGCGGCCCTCTCCTCCTCTGTGGAGACCATACGCCAGTCGTTCTCCTTGCCGTCTTCCGGCCCAGATGCCACCAGGGCCCCCTGTGGACCTGCCCTGACCAATGCAGCCAGCTCGGTGGGGATCCCATCCCTGCCACAGTCGGGAGTCGAAGGTCCAGCAGGGGTGGACACACCAGCAACTGTCCCCCTGCAGATGGAGGATGTGCCGGCATCATCTGGCAGGGCACGTGCACGACGGCATCGGTGGATTCCATCAGCCTGGATACCGTCGTGCTGGCAGAGGCAGTGGCGTCGGAGGCAGCAGCAGGCTCGACGTGGGAGGCATCATGGCTCGGGGCCATCAAGATCAGAGGGGCAGGCATCGGCCGGAGGGCAGGAGAACCCTGGGATGGCAGTGTCTTCCGTGTGGGAGCAGTTGGTCCAGCGGATAGGTGCGGAGCGGCAGCGGGCGGAGGAGGAGCGGCTCACCATGGTCAGGGCGGAGTTCTCCATGCGTCGGGCGTTGAGGCGGGCTGAGTGCCTCGAGGAAGCTCGCAGGGAGTTTGAGGTGGACACGGGGTTGTCCCTGCGAGACCTCGGGGCCAGGACAGAGTCCCGCCTCCGGGACATCGACATGGAGTTCGATGATGCCCTGGCCGGCAACATCACAGAGTGAGCCGCAGGACTTGCCCGCTGCCATTGTATATAGTTCTTTAGTTGGTTAATGTTAGGTTTCCTTTATTTTTTAAGTTTTTTTTGGACCGCTCGGACAATGGCCACTTTTCTGTATATATTTTTTTTATTAGTTAGTAGTAGTAGGTTTCATTTATGGTGTTGGGCTCATGGAACCTGGGATATTCTTGTACATAGTTTGATGTTTGGAAAACATTTGTTGGATTTATATTTGTGTTCACCATGAGGCAATGGTTTTTCCTTATTTTTTCCCCCCATTATTTTTCTTTGGACTACATTAGTTTTTGGATTCCTTTGTTTTTTGATTTTTTCTTTTAGTTCTCGGACATGGACCATTTGTTTTGTCATCCCCATTGTTGTGTGTTTTATTTCTTTACTTCATTTTCATCTTTAATACATATATTTATTACTTACATTTGTGGTATTTTCTCATTGGTTTCATGCATGTCATGATATGGGTTTTGACATTCACTTGCACCCATTGTGTATGTGTGTGTGACGGACATGTGTTCATTTACATACTTGCCATTGGGGTTGTATCATGTAATTGCATCTACTATGTGGGTGGATGCAATCCTTGGCTGGGTGTTTGTGCTGGGTATGCTGCCCATTACTGCCATGATTGCGTTTCTCCAGGGCCTGGGGGCAGGGGGACATGAGTGGGGGCCTGCAGGGGGGTGGGGGTGCAAGGGGACATGAGTGGGGGCCTGCTGGGGGGTGGGGGTGCAAGGGGACATGAGTGGGACATGGTTGGGGGCCTGCTGGCAGGTGCCCCACAGTGCTGGGGGGTGGGGGTGCAGGGGGACATGAGTGGGGGCCTGCAGGGGGGTGGGGGTGCAAGGGGACATGAGTGGGGGCCTGCTGGGGGGTGGGGGTGCAAGGGGACATGAGTGGGACATGGTTGGGGGCCTGCTGGCAGGTGCCCCACAGTGCTGGGGGGTGGGGGTGCAGGGGGACATGAGTGGGGGCCTGCTGGCAGGTGCCCCACAGTGCTGGGGGGGTGAGGGTGCAAGGGGACATGAGTGGGACATGGTTGGGGGCCTGCTGGCAGGTGCCCCACAGTGCTGGGGGGTGGGGGTGCAAGCGGACATGAGTGGGGGCCTGCTGGCAGGTGCCCCACAGTGCTGGGGGGGTGGGGGTGCAAGGGGACATGAGTGGGACATGAGTGGGGGCCTGCTGGGGGGTGGGGGTGCAAGGGGACATGGTTGGGGGCCTGCTGGCAGGTGCCCCACAGTGCTTGGGGGGTGGGGGTGCAAGGGGACATGAGTGGGACAATAGTGGGGGCCTGCCGGGGTTGGGGGTGCAAGGGGACATGGTTGGGGGCCTGCTGGCAGGTGCCCCACAGTGCCGGGGGGGTGGGGGTGCAAGGGGACATGAGTGGGACATGAGTGGGGGCCTGCTGGGGGGTGGGGGTGCAAGGGGACATGGTTGGGGCCTGCTGGCAGGTGCCCCACAGTGCTGGGGGGGTGGGGGTGCAAGGGGACATGAGTGGGACATGGTTGGGGGCCTGCTGGCAGGTGCCCCACAGTGCTGGGGGGGTGGGGGTGCAAGGGGACATGAGTGGGACATGGTTGGGGGCCTGCTGGCAGGTGCCCCACAGTGCTGGGGGGTGGGGGTTCAAGGGGACATGAGTGGGGGCCTGCTGGGGGGTGGGGGTGCAAGGGGACATGGTTGGAGGGCCTGCTGGCAGGTGCCCCACAGTGCTGGGGGGGTGGGGGTGCAAGGGGACATGTGGCTTGGCTGGGGGGCATGCCCATGGTGGATGGGCTGCCTGCGGGACATGACCAGGGGTGCAGGGTAGTCCCCTGTGGTGTGGGCTGCCTGCAGAGGTCGTGGAGGGGGTAGAGGGGAGACCTGGGAGGACCCACACTGGCAATTCACCTCTTCAACTTCCCGCACACCCACGTAATACACTGCCCCACTCGCACAGGCCCAATCGCGTGTAGGATTTCTCGCGCACCCCTGTAATACACGTACCCAGGCCAATCGTGTGTAGAATTTCTCGCGCACCCCTGAAATCCACGTACCCAGGCCAATCGCGTGTAGAATTTCTCGCGCACCCCTGAAATACACGTACCCTGCTGAAATCGCGTGTAAAACTTCCCGCGCACCCCTGAAATACACGCGCCCAGGCTATTCGCGTGTGGAACTTCCCGCGCACCCCTGAAATACACGCGCCCAGCCTATTCGCGTGTGGAACTTCCCGCGCACCCCTGAAATACACGCGCCCAGGCTATTCGCGTGTGGAACTTCCCGCGCACCCCTGAAATACACGCGCCCAGGCTATTCGCGTGTGGAACTTCCCGCGCACCCCTGAAATACACGCGCCCAGCCTATTCGCGTGTGGAACTTCCCGCGCACCCCTGAAATACACGCGCCCAGGCTATTCGCGTGTGGAACGTCCCGCGCACCCCTGAAATACACGCGCCCAGGCTATTCGCGTGTGGAACTTCCCGCGCACCCCTGAAATACACGCGCCCAGCCTATTCGCGTGTGGAACTTCCCGCGCACCCCTGAAATACACGCGCCCAGGCTATTCGCGTGTGGAACTTCCCGCGCACCCCTGAAATACACGCGCCCAGCCTATTCGCGTGTGGAACTTCCCGCGCACCCCTGAAATACACGCGCCCAGGCTATTCGCGTGTGGAACTTCCCGCGCACCCCTGAAATACACGCGCCCAGGCTATTCGCGTGTGGAACTTCCCGCGCACCCCTGAAATACACGCGCCCAGCCTATTCGCGTGTGGAACTTCCCGCGAACCCCTGAAATACACGTAGCCCGCTCCCCCAGGCCCGATCGCGTGAGAAACTTCACGCGAACCCCTGAAATACACGTTGCCCGCTCCCCCAGGCCCGATCGCGTGAATAAGTTCACGCGAACCCCTGAAATACACGTAGCCCGCTCCCCCAGGCCCGATCGCGTGAGAAACTTCACGTGAACCCCTGAAATACACGTAGCCCGCTTGCCGTGCTGGTACAGGGTTAGCGCAGCCCTTTGCGCTGAATTGGGGATTTTGATGGCTTTTCCCTGCGCGGAAGGCGTTCTTGGGGGCGTAACTGGCGCTGCTGCAAGGTCGCTGCGCCACTATGCGCCACGGCTGGTTTTGGTGGCTGGAATCCATGAATACGCTGTGCGCGGAAATGGGTTTTGGCGCACGCGGCTGGCGCAGGGATTCGCACGCGCACACTGTGCGTCAGCCGCGTGCGCCACTTGTGCGCTGAATTCTATGAATTACCCCCATTGTGTATAGGCGCTATATAAATAAACTATCATATCATATTTTATTTTTATTTCAATTTCATTAAGTATTATCTGCTACTGGTTGGCACTCCAGTGAGAATGTGAATTGATTCCTAAATCCTTATATTTCCTAATGCAACAGACACAGTTGAATGCTTCCAATGAAGCCATTACAACTTGCACATGATCAATGGAAGAACAGATTGTTTACTCCAAGCCACAGTAATCATGTTTAGGTTGACGGTAACATTCCATGCAATCTTTCAGATTCCATTCTTCGAAGTATTAATTCCAGTACTTGAATTGTCCAAGTGAATGTTCTGTGTAGTAAAATGTAACTCTATGTAGTTCCATCATCCATTTTCTTTAGAAAGAAAATAGCATTCTGTTTGTGAAGACAAATAATTTGTTACACAACTGTAATAAAACGTTGCTTTCCATGTGTGTTCATTGATAAAATGTAGCCATGTTGATCCTGATGACAGTCATCACAAACGGGCAAACAGGAGCTGCGTGATCGTCCCAGAATATCGATGTAACAGTTCTGTTTGTGATGCTGAGGCTCCAGTTTTGTTTGAAGAACCCATCCACTGGAAAACATTGTCAATGGCATATACACATTTTTAGGACGTAACTATGTAGATGTAAGAAAGAAAAACTATATTTCAGTAAACATTATCAAAATAAATAAACAAATCAACTACATTTAAATAAAACATAACTTTTTATGTATACGTTACATTCTAATAAAAGACTTTACTGCCTTTGTGTGAAGTTGAAGAAAAATGTAGAACATCGTTTAGCATTAAGCACACATTTGCATACATATTATAATAATTACGAAAACATAAACTACATGAATTGTCATGTTGACATTCTCACTATGTAAAATAAGGTAATTCTCTTTCAACAGCTATTCAGAATAGAAACTTGAATTCCATCCGTTGTGTTTCTTTCAACTTCATGTTATCATTTTTTTCTGTTTATTTACTAAATGTTGTCCTTGGAATTTTTACTATGACCATTTCAGGGACAACTTACAATGAGCCTCTTCTTTCAGTGTTCAAAGGTCCAAGGCCCCCTTAGCTTTCGGTTTTGCCTTTACTGGAGAAATGAGAAATATTATGTTCCTATTTCGATTTAGACCTTGAGATTAAAAATAAGACAATATTTTTTCTCTTCACCATAATGTAATATTTAGTTCCTACGTTACTATTAATATGCACAGTCTTATACGTTATATTCTAATAAAAGATTTGCTGTCTTTGTGTCAAGTTGAAGATAAATGAAGAACATTGTTTCTCATTAAGCACACATTTACATACATATTATAATAATTACGAAAACATAAACTACATGAATGGTCATGTTGACATTCTCACTATGTAAAATAAGGTTATTCTCTTTTGACAGCTACTCAGAATAGAAACTTGAATTCCGTCTGTTGTGTTTCTTTCAACTTCATGTTATAATTTTTTTCTGTTTAGTTACTAAATGTTGACCTTGGAATTTTTACTATGATCATTTCAGGGACAACTTACAATGAGCCTCTTCTTTCAGTGTTCAAAGTTCCAAGGCCCCCGTAGCTTTCGGTTTTGCCTTTACCGCAGAAATGAAATATATTATGTTCCTATTTCAATTTAGACCTTGAGATAAAAAATAAGACAATATTTTTTCTCTTCACCATAATATAATATTTAGTTCCAACGTCATTATTAATATACACATTCTTAATCAAACCATGTTAAATTATTATTAATTAAACAAACAACACTACCTGTAAACACGGCAGAGTGTTCTTGTGTTATATCTGGTCTTCCACTTTTACATTGCAAAGAGATTAGTACTGGTTTTCCCAGTCACATTCATTTGAGTAAAATGAATAACGACTAACTTGTTTTAAACCAAAGTAAAACAGTTCCCTTTGCTAACAACGATAATTCAATTCAATTGTTATTGTTATTTCAATAAAATAGTAAAGTTTCACATAATAGAGTCATCTTGGTCTACAATTGCAAAAACCAGGTACTCTCTTGCAGTGTAACAGAGACAATGAGGGGATGAGTGGAGTCAGATGTGGAGTGGAGGGGGGGAGGTAGGAGGAATAATAATAATAAAAATGTTGCATTTATATAGCGCTACGAACCCTCAGGTATCTGAGCGCTGCTTATTATTACCCACAGTGTGTGGTGCTCATTTATTGACCTTGGAAGGAGGAAAGGCTGAGTTTGGCTCTGCTGGGATTCAAACCTGCGTTAGCAAGCTCTGCACGGATGTCAAAGCGAGCACTCTACTCGCTTTGCCATTTGACCTGGAATGTAAAGTTACTAACCTGACAGCTATTTGTCTTCATAAGATGGACCTGATCGATGCAAAACACAAACGCTAGAGTCATATTTGAACCGTTGTGCTATGAAGTCGGTCTGCGCAACCATCTTTTCCAGAGTACAGGGTTACAGAGTTACAAACAGAGATCGATACAATCAGACACAATACTTCCAACAGACAGAGAGACAGACAAACCGACAGAGGGTGGGGACGACAGGTCTATCAAGTAACACAGATTCTTTTTTTAAATGTGCATACATCCAAAGAGAGATCGAGATATGGACAGATTCAAAAGGAGACAGAGAGATATGCATAGAGATAGATGTATACAGAGCAATGGATACAGGAATATAGATAGATGTAAACAGGTAGATCAATAATGGTAGAAGGGCAGAGAGCCATGAATGGATACATTGATACATGGGAAAAAAGATACATACATTTACATTGGCAGGGAAATGTAGCTAGAGAGCCATAGAGAAATGCAGCAATGTATAAAGGTATGTAAATGGCCAGATATGGATATATAGATTCACATACATAGATAAAGAGAGAGAGTAATATGTATAGAAAGATCTGGATAAAGATAGATAAATAAATGCATAGATGATCATGTATATTGATAGATAAGCAGAGATGGATAGGTAGATATGAGACATGCATAAGGGGTCCTGAACGTAGACAGAGACGTGCATAATCATAGAGAAATGGATAGATATATTTGGAAGTAAAAAGATAGATGAATATAAATAAGTATGTGGACATGTAGAGATTAATGTAGATAGAAAGATTGATAGAGGGAGAAGTCTGGATACATAGAGATCCAGTGACGGATAGAGTTAGATGGGGAGGTTCATGCACATATGAACAGATTGCTAGAGATGGAGAGAGAGAGAAGGATGGAGAAAAAGGGAACTATTCATATAGAGAGATGCAAAGACAGGTCGGCATTGAAATACATAGAGAACAGTTTTTTAATTATATTCATGTTACGTCTCAGCAAAACAAATTCCGGGTGATTCGAATTTGTATTGTACCTCTTCTTAGATATAGTGAAAAATAAGGAGATTCCGAGGAGAAAGTCATCCTATAATACAGCTCCAAGTATTTTCATGTAATCCTGTCAGTGGTATCTGATCAAAGCCAGAATCTTTCAGATGGAAAAAACTCAGGCTTCTTCCAAATTCAAATCCTTTCAGCATTACCACCAAAGTCTGAATAACTACCCAAGCATTATATTTCATTATATGATATGATGTGACATTTATAACGTGCCTGTGCACAAGTGTTTCTAGGCGCGATAAGACAAGGAGGGGGAAAACAAAGGGAGGACAAAATAACAATCTTACTAGGCCTTGTGTCATTCAGATCATGCAAGTGCGGGGAAAAGGCAAGGGGAGAAGTTGCAGGGGGGGAGGGGAAGGGGAAGTGCAGTTAACTCACAAGTGCAGCCAGCTGGTATCTCATAAGTGCAGAGAGAAGGGACTGTAGGGTTGCAGAAACAGACCCTTGAGTGCTGGGGAGCCCAGAGGCAGTGCAAGGGCAACTGGACATGCAGGAGCATGGGCCCGAGTTCAGAGGGTGACCAGGTGACCAGTGCGCGGAGCAGTCAGGTGCATCAGCAGGGGAGAGGAAGAAAGAAACCGGAAGTGAAAAGGAAGGTCTTGAGTTGCTTCCGGAACCAGAGGTGATTCTGCTCAAGTTTTAGAGAGGCAGGGAGGCTGTTCCATAGGGAGGCCCCAGCCGAGGAGCTAGATATGCCCCCCAACTCTCTGCTTGGAGAAGCGTCTGACCCTCAGGGAGTTGGAGGTGGATGAGCGGAGAGCTTTAGAAGCCCCCAGAAAGCCTTGTGGACGATGCAGAGGTTCTTGAACTTCATCCTTGCAGCCACTGGGAGCCAGTGAAGAGATTTCAAAGCTGGAGAGGTACGATCCATGGGCTTGAGGCTTGCAGCCCTGTTCTCAATAAGTTGTAGAGGTCAAAGAGTAGAGGCTGGAAGATTTAGAAAGTGGCTGTTGCAATAGTCCAGCCTAGAGAGGACCAGAGCTATAGAGACAGTGAGCTTCTGCAAGAAAGTGAGAAAAGGAAGAATACCTCTGAGGAGGTGCAGATGATAGTTTGACTTTTTAGAGACATCAGAGATGTGAGGACAGAAGGAGAGAGTCGAAGATTACACCAAGTTTACTCAGCCTCAGAGGAAGGAGCAGGAAGAGGGACCAGAGTGGGCGGCCATAGAGAGAGAGAAAAGGAGGGAATGGGTGTCCCAATGAGGAGGATCTCAGTCTTTCTGGCATTAAGGCAGAGATCATTGGTGGCATACCATTCCTGAAATGCGGCCAGACCTTCTGGTATGAGATAAGAAGCAGAGGTGGCTGAGTGGACCCTGAAAGAGAGATGAGTGCAACTGCATAATGTTGAAAATTGGAGCATAAAGTAGTGATGCGGTGGCCAAGAGGTGCTAGGTAGTGGTTGTAGAGCCAGGGAGAGAGGTTAGACCCCTGTGGAACACCACAAGTAGAGAGAGAGATAGAAGAAAGGAAAGACCTCAGTTGGACATGATAGGGTTAGCTGTAGAAGTTATACATGCGGTAGTACAATATTATGTTCCATTAATGAAATTTGGGACTGAATCACCATTAGTTTACATCTTGTGTTCTGGGCAGATTTTAAAAAGGACACTAATGCCCAGCTATGTCTCTGGGAGTTAGCCGAGAGCAAGTAAGTATATGCTGGGCAACATTGCCTTCATGGACTGGCTGAACATGCAAAACCCGTTTCTCAGATTCTCTGAAACACATAGCACTGTTTCAGTACACTTCCTGGACCTAACCCTAAAGATCAGTAACGGCAACATCATAAGTACCGTCTACAACAAACCGACAGATAGGAATTCGTTACTTACCTACAAAAGCTACCACCCACCCAGTCTAAGGAAAAATCTACCCTTTGGCCAGTTCCTCCGATATCGCCGTAGCTGTACACAAGCGACTGACTACAATCAACAGTCAATAGCCCTAGCCACGAAACTGAAGAACAGGGGCTACCCAAAAAAACCTGATCAAACAAGCCAGAAAAAGAGCGAGAAATATACCAAGGGAAACCACTCTTGAACATCATACTAAGGAAAACACATCTGCTGAGCAAATAACAGCTGTATTTAGCTATTCACCCCTCACTAATAAAATCAAGAAAGAGGTCCTGAAGCTTTGGCCGATTCTGAATGTCGGCTCTCAAAGACTAGACAATCCCAGATTTGCCATAAAAAGACGGAAGAACCTGAGAGACTCTTTAGTTCATTCATACAAGGACCCAACACCCAGAACTAATACCCTTTGGAACACGGCCCAAGCCATAGGCCACACACCATGTGGATCATGTAGTGCATGTTCCAGCACCAAAAGATCGACCAGCATCGAGATTGGCTGGCACTTTCCATGGATGCAAAAGACTCTCACAAACTGCAACAGTTGCAATGTAATTTACATCATAACATGCCCTTGTGCCAAGCGCTATGTAGGAATGACAACAAGACCAGTAAGAACACGGCTTGCCGAACATCGGTCCTGCATACGTACAAAGAAAGTAACTGCACCGATGGTGGAACATTTTCTTGCACATCAACATAATCCAGCAGATTTCACTTGGTCAATTATTGAAAAGATGGTGACACCCACGAGAGGAGGAAACATCCATGATCTCCTCTATAGAAGAGAACAACTGTGGATTTTCCGCTTGCAGACAGATAGGGTCGGATTGAACGAACCGACCAGCTGGCAAACACTGGCAACCATGTGAACATCAAACACTCCACCCTGGCCTTCTACATGACTTGAACTACATGGAGTAGACACCTTATAGGCCTGGGTGTACACGTGTTAGACTGACTGTTTGGGAACCCTCCCCCCAAACCCACCTCTTCTTGTGTGTGCAGCAAGCTGCGATTGAACCTGCAGGACCACCTCTGCCCACAAAATTATACACAATTATACATAATTACCTAATTGCACAGAATTGCATTTCGATTGCCAGCTATACATGCGCTTTACCCTCCACAGGGTGCAGGGAGTCTGATGTGGAGCCTGACTCTAAGATGGCCGCCCGGGGACACTCACAGGCGGCCATATTTGGACTCCGCGCGTGCACAACGCGGCAGCGTCTTCACAACCGTCATCAATAACAAGAGACCTGGCGGCCAGCGGCGTAGAGAACATTCCGCGCGCAGACCGCCAGACCTCTTCAGAGACGGAAGCAATAGGTAAGCCGCTACCCCCCATACGGAACAATAGACGCTCGTTTTCAAATAAGCGGACATACACGGCACAGGCCGCGAGGTAAATGTGGATATTGGTAATGGTATGTGGCACACCACCTCGCGGCCACACGCACGCAGTTTTTAGGCAATTTTTGGTTATTGAGAAAGTTTAGAAATAACGCATACGGTGTCAGCATACACTGTATTTTCACTCATACTTGTGTCAGTACATACCCTCACCAGGTATTTATTACTGCTTTGGCCCTTAGGTCTCAGGCTGCCTCACCCTTCCGTGCACAGAATCATGTTCCACATGGAAAGGGTAAGCCCCCCTTCCTTCTATATTGAATTGTGCAGCATGTTGAAATTGTTTCATATACTAGACCTTTGAGGAGGTTAGGTACCTACCAATTTAACCTGCCCCCCCTCTTTCCCGCACCCCCTCCTGTCACCCTTACAGGGAGAGGACCACGAATAATGCAGACTAAGCTGCCACTACAAAACTAGGAGGAATCCATCAATACACCTCCATAAGCCCTGAGGAATGTGGTGTAACTACCTCGATACCACAGAAACCGGTCGGCTATAGGGAGACCTGACCTAGTGCTTCAGTAAACAGCACAGGCAGGCTTCTCCCGTTCTAGGATCCTTATAAATTTCAAGGAACCCACAAAATTCTTCAATGCTTAGTTGCAAAAGAGGAACCCACTGGAGAATCTAATACCTACTCTCTCGTCCTTTTAATATACAGTTCTGCACCTGCCCAACGGAGAAAACACAATAAAGAGTTTAGAATCTCTACCGCAAATGGCAGATACACATAGAGTCGGGACCGGCGTTATGTGTTTTTTAGCACGATAAAGTGTATTGACTTGCAAGTGTGAGCTCAGTGAGCGAGATGTATCCATCCCTACTCATCTTAACAAAAAACTGTGAGTTCTTAGTGTGACAACAACATTATATAAAGCCATGCTCATGTAATACTGGCTTCAAAGTCCTGGCTCTAATTGAAGAATATCGTCAAGCTACTTGTTAGTGCACACCTATTTTCAAACCCAATTACTAAACAAGTCATGAAAGATTATAGAGAGTTGGTTGCAGGGAGGAATATTGACCTTGACACAAGAAGAATTGTTAGTATTGCATTGAATCACACCTAGAAAGTGCCCACTGAGATAGTACTGTGAACTTTTAGCCTGCGTTGCACACTTACACAATTGCTAATGTTACACTGATTCACACCTAGAAAGTGCCCACCGAGATAGTACTGTGTATTTTAGCCTGCATCTCGCTCCTGAAAAACAGTTGATATTGCATTGAATCACACCTAGAAAGTGCCCACTGACATAGTACTGTGAACTTTTAGCCTGCTTCGTACACTTAGAAAATTGTTAATGTTACGTTGATTCACACCTAGAAAGTGCCAAATTGTTAATGTTACTTTAATTCACACATAGAAAGTCCCCCTCTCAAGTAAGCACTGTGAATTCTAGCCTGCATCACCCTCTTAGTGAACGGTGAATATTTACCTGTGTCGCATGCCTAAACATTGTTAATACTGCATGGTGTTGGATCCATAGAGTCACATCTAACTATTAGCCTGCATGGCACTCTTGAATAATTGTTAGTATTGCATTGATTCACACTTAGAAAGTGCCACACCAAGATAGTATTGTGAATTCTAGCCTGCACCACCCTCTTAGTGAACTGTGAATATTGACCTGTGTTGCATGCCTGTAAATGCTTAATACTGCATGGTGTCACATCTATAGATCGCCACTATGGAGTTACTGCCTGTGTTGGACCGTTTATCCCTCCGTCCAGGCACTGCCATTACAGCTGCAGTTTTGCAATTACTGTTACTTTTACTGCTGCCCCCTGCATTACGCCTGTCTCCCTCTATCCAGGTGTCCCGTGTCTGGCGCTGCTGTTTCATCTAGGGTTACTATGCTCTCTGTTACTGCATTTGCTGGTGTCTCCATGTTAAGCCTTTCCCCCTGTGTCCTGGTATCCCTAATCTAGGCGCTGCTACTACATATAGAGTTGCTGCATCTACTATTGCCGCTATTGCCCCTGTTTGACCCTCTCCCACTGTCCTGGGGTCCGGAATCTAGACACTAGTTTTACATCTAGGGTACCTGCATCTACTGTTACAGGTACACCAATTTCTAGGCACTGCCCTTAATATCCCCCGGGATGGAGATCCCACATCAACAAAGACCACCTCTCTGACCCCATCTCATTCCCAGCCTCCCTGCACCTTACCCTCCCACCATAACTCACCCCTCCAAGCGCATATCCCATGCTCTAGCACCTAATTTCATGACCCCCCGATTATCCTGCATGTGGTCGCTACCCATGACCCCTGCCCCTGAACAACGATACACCTGGACCCCGCCTGCCCATCCCCCTACCACCATTCCACCTCCAACTCTAAGATCAAAGGAGCACTCTGGCGCACCAAACACCTGTCTCCTCAAACGATCATCCCCCACTCTCCATCCCACCCGAACACATCAACATCCACCTTCCCTCTAGCTTCTATTGCAAACAACAACACACCCCAGCGGAAAATCAAACTCACAAGCCAGAGGAGCTCTCTGGCACTCCAAACATCTCATACCCCCCCACTACCAGGCCATCCTTGTGCTCACTGAGTATCTCCCCACCCTGTCAAACTCCCTCCCATGCCACCCACTCCCCAACCCACCTGAACACATCACCATCCATCTTCCATCCACGCAATATCAAACTCACAAGCCAGAGGAGCTCTCTGGCACTCCAAGCACCATGAACCCCCTCCACCACCATGCCATCCTTGTGCCCAGTGCTGAACTTCCCACCCTGTCAACCTTCCTCCCATGCCACCCTCTCCCGCCCCTACTTGGCCCCAGCTCACAGGCCCCCCTTCATACCCTTTCCCTTCCCTGAAAGTGGCTCGTCTCACCCTTCCTAGAACAATAGCTTAATCCTCTTCCCCTTCTGACCCTCCTACCCTTTCTCACACTCCTATGGCACCAAAACCCACAAGATGCCGAAAAGTGACTGGTCCTCTCCCTCGACCCTCCATACCTCACCACTTCTCCATCGGTCCAACCTCCCAGCCTTTCCCACCCCTCCCTCCAGACCCTCGCCTCCCCCTCTCCCAGTCTCCACCCCCTTGCTCTTGACTTTTCACCCAGTACACCATCCCCACCCTATTCCACCTGATCCTTCCCACTGTGTCTCTTACATACCAACCACAGCCTGCCTACTCTTCCCACCCCCCATTGACATAACCCTCTCACCCAAAACTCAAAGTCCACTGGCATCCAGTTCTCCCTCTACCCCCCCTCAGCCACTCTCAAGTACCCTGAATGATCCTACCACATCCCCCTCCTCTTCGGACACCCATGTCCATCATGCACTCCATACGATGAGCGGGTCAAAAAACACCCCCCCCATGAAGTCACATGCATCCTTTTTAATGCTGCTCCATAGCAAGAAACAGACACAGCATCTTTGACCTCCTGTCATCTGACAACCCCAACCTCATTTTTATTACTTAATCCTGGTTCTCCGATGATTTTGCACCTGTCGCACACAAGTCCTTCCCCCCTGGCTACTCGCTTATCACCCACAACAGATCCTCCAGATGTGGCGGAGTGGCAATCCTCTACAAACCCCATTTCTCTGCCTCACTTCTCGAATCCCAGACATGCAATGCTTCCTGTGAATCCCTTCTGGTAAAACTCTATACCATCGACATTCACCCACAGCTTCCTACTCATCTAAAGACCCCCTGGATACGACAGACATTTTGCCAACCATCTCTGTGACCCTATAGCTACCATTCAGGTAAATCACCCATCTCTCACAGTCCTGGGATATTTCAATATCTGGTTTGATATGCCCAACAACCCCATGACTCATCCTCTGGTCGACAGTCTTGATGCACTCAACCTTACCCAACATACCACTCATCCAACGCACTCAGGTGGCCACACCCTTGAGGTGATATTCAGCTCCTATCACCTGGTTTATAGATCCAGTCCCAAACCGCTTATCTCGAAAGACCACTTTGCCGTCCCTTTCTCTAGCCAATCACCACCCCTTCCTCCTACAGCCCCCTCTCTGCCCACCTTTGATTACAAACGCTGGAACAAACTCAAGGTACTCCCTGACCTAGCTGAAGCCCTGCTACTCTGCCCCCCTGGAACGCTGTCCTGTGGTAGACCATTAACCATAGAATCCTTTGACTACTAGCTTAAAGAATCTCTAATTCCTCTCACTCCCTCGCGTCCCACAGCCTCACGCAGAGGACCCTCCCCCAAATGGTTCACGCCCCACTTGAGGACTTTGACAAAACAAAATAACTCTCTTGAATGCAAATGACGAGCATCAAAACTGATCTCAGCAGATCCATGTTCGCCCTCCACCACGGTAATTACAAATCCGAGATCAGAAAGGCCAAAAAAATCCAATTACAGTAAACAAATTCTGAATTGTGGCAGCAGCAGCAAATAACTCCACAAGATCATCTCTGAATTAATTAAACCTACCTGCACCTCTGCCCATTCTACTCCCACACAATCCCTCTGCAACTCCCTCTCGCTACATTTCTACAACACCGCACTTGACAGGATGGCAACCCTTAACATCAAATTATCCTCGCTCACCCCCCACCCTACTCCAACCCCTCCTGATCCCATTACCCTGACACCCACCTTACCAACCATCGACTCTTTCAAACCCATCTCCAGAGATGAATTCCTTGACCTACTATCAGTCAGCAGGCCTTCTGGGTCGCTCCTCGACCCCTGCCCGCCTCTGTTCAGAAAGACATATTCTCCTCTACCTGTGCAGGAGAACATGCAAGAGCCATCTTATACGTCTCCCTCACCTCTGGCATCTTCACTGAAATCTTTCAAATAGCGCATGTCAAGCCTCTTCTAAAAAAGACATCCCTCGTCCCCCTTGACCCTAAGAATTACAAGCTGATCTCCAACACAAGATTTCTCCCGAAACGTATAAATCAGACGGCTTACTGCCAGCTCAACTGCTTTGTAGAATCCAACAAACTCCTCAACCCTGCACAATCAGGCTTCAGACCTCGACATGGAACTGAAACCACACTGATCTCGATCTGGGATGATCTCAAGGTCATGGCAGACTCTGAGGGTTGTGCAGCGCTGATTCTCCTCGATCTCTCCACAGCCTTCGACACCGTTAACCACTCAATCCTCCTTAACCGCCTCCACTCCCTAGGAATCCGTGGCTCGGCACTCAAATGGATTGCCTCATTCCTCAGCAACAGGAAACAAATTGCCTTCCTCTCCCCTTTTGCCCGAATTGCTCGCCCTATGAACACTGGAGTACCCCAAGGCGCTTGCCTCTCTGCTCTCCTTTTCAACCTCTATCTGACCACTCTACCAGGAATAATCTGCACATGCCCCCTCTCCTGTTACAACTATGCCGACGATACCAACATTACCCTAAAAATCCCCAAGGCATGCACCAACTCAGGTCCCGACCTAGAAGCCTGTCTCCGTGATATTGACCAATGGATGACATGTAACCACCTCTTTTTGAACCCTGATAAAACTGAAATCCTGGTGTGTGGCAATACTGCCCTTCTCCCACAACTGCTCCCATGGCTCCCCTCCTTCGGCCCGCCACCCCCTCCCTCCACTATAGTCAAAAATCTAGGCTGCACTATGGACTCAGGCCTAACCCTCTCCTCTCATAAATAATGTGTCCAAAAGCTGTTGCTACCACCTCAAACTTATTAGACACTTTTATCCTTTCCTCTCCTACCCCAACAGACTTGCTGCTGTTATGTCTGTAGTTATGTCGAGACTGGACTATGCCAACTCCTTATACCTGGGAGCACAGACATATCAACTCAAAACACTGCCGCCAAACTCCTCCTCGCCCTGGGGCAAAGAGACATCTCACCTGCTCTCCGAACCCTCCACTGGCTTCTAGTCAGACGAAGATCCACCTTCAAGACCCTAGCTATTACCCATCAAGCAGTGCACAAGACCGGCCCAATGTACCTTCAAGAGAAGATAAAACCCTACCTCCCATCTCGCACCCTAGGATCAAGCACTGCCCTCTTTCTAGTGATTCCAACCTCTAATTATGTCAGGATCAGAGGATCCGCCTTCTCAACTTTGGCCCCTACTCTTTGGAACTCACTCCCCCCACATATTCAGCACACCAAAGACTACACAGCCTTCTGCAAAGCTCTAAAAACCTGTGTCTTTCCAACATGACACCTAAGACCATCTAAGGCCGCTGAGACCGTGCAACCTCATAACAAATGTTCAAGAGATCCTGTGCAATGACACCACTAAATGTGCCCATTAAGTCACTAATAAGCTTACTCTGAACGCAGCAATCGCAAATCGATGCACTTGAAATCCGGAATAGCAAGCCCATTAGATCAAAACCTCCTCCCAGACACTCACCTCTCCTATCCCTATGCTCACTCTTTACACCAACACGCAATTAGAGCGCAGCTGCTCCCATTGATCAATTCGGCGTAGTTGCTCACATAAGAACTATACTCCATGAGCACCTCAGCATCCCGATAAAACGCAACTATACCCCACGAAAATCGGCCTAGCTGCACACATAAGCGTCCTAAACAGGCCTAACGCAGCCAGTACCCAGTCTTGTTGACCATCCTCCAGACTGCACACATTCAACTGATATCAAATATCACCACACCTATTGCTAGGATGCAGCTGCCATCAGGCAATCGCACGAGCGGCGCACATAATCGGTGCACCCAAGCACCCGCTGACACCTTACTCTCTTGACTGACCTGGACTACGGTCCCCAAGGGCTTTCAACCTACCAGCACTTTGCGGTCATACCAATCATATATAGAGTGCTATATAAATGCCAAATAACATAACAAATATATTGTTTACCAAAAAAAAATGAATGGCACTAATATTGTCTATTTATACTTTGTAATGTGAGCTATATGTAGAGTTTGCTATTGAGTTTGGTTGTTTTGGAGGTTAGGAAGGCTGCATTGTCCGTCTTGTACCACTGTACCATCTTCCACATCTTCCAGAGTATAGTATTAGCCCATTGTAATGTCTATTTTCGGAACTTGTCTTTTTCATCAAACTCAAGTATCAATCACACAAGTTGTTACCCACCTCAAGACTTGCTTGGTAACTGGATCCGAAAATGTTGAAGAGAAGACAGTGAAGTTCCTCCTAGGGACCCCTATACCTCCGACTCCAAGAGTCAAGACGCACAGAAACCCCCAGGGAAAACCCCCAATGGGGGAAAAAAAACCCTGTGTCGGGCTGCTAGGGTTCGTAGAATCCTGAAACCAGCCGGAATAAACTTCCTCTGTTCAGGCAAGGAGATGATCATCAAAGGACCCGTAGAAATGAAAACAACTGTGTAAAATAATACACAAAAATGAGAGGCTGGTGAATACAAGGAGTGAAAGTAAGAAAGGTAAAAGTAACAGAAAACACAGATTACCTGAATCTTATCCGGTCTCTCTTAAGGTAAGAACAAGTCGAAGCAGGAATTCTGTCCTGATTCTATAGGGCTAAAGAAGGATAAGCTGGTTAACCTTCCAATAGTATGTTACAAACTGTCTTACTACCTAAAAGTGCCTCCCTTACCGTCTTTGCGATTGCAACAAAGAGAAATCCCTGTCCTGTACTTCCGGGTAGAATATCCTACTGATTCCGTGGCTATGGCTAGGGTCGGAACTGCTATTGTAAAGATAACAAAAATAGCAAAGAATAACTAATAAAAGTATCCATCGGAGATAATAAGTAAGTGGAAAGAAACAGACCACTAAGTGTAGTGTACCTGTGGAAATCACAAAAGGAACAAGGAAGATTCGAACTGAAGAAAGAACCTTTGCCTGCAAGCCCGGCGGGGTTTTCTAGCGTAAAATAAGAAAACACAAATAATTAAGATAACAGCGTTAAGGAGTAGGAAATCGTGGTTAAGGCAGATGGAGATCTACGCGAAACTTACGGAGCGTAAAGCTTGTCGTAAAGAGAGAAGCAACGCGTCTTGCGAAGGGTTGGGTGTCTGGATATACTGTGCGGAAGTCAGGGGGCGTGGTCAATCTTCGGTTGAGATCTGGAGAGAACGCTAGAGCGTTACAGCCCGTTCCGTAAATACCCGGAAGTGTTAGAGCCGTGTTCGAGAGTCGGCAAAACACTGTGGAGACCAAATTAGGTGTAACAGTATGCCCCTTCTTAGATCCAGTCCCCCCTGGTTTTCCTGGGTGTCTCATATGAAAATGTTTTAACAGTTTAGGTGCATGTATTGCAGATTTTGGTTCCCAAGTTCGCTCAGAGGCAGTGTAACCTTTCCAGTTGACCAAATATTGGAGTCTCCCATGGTGCTGCCGGGAGTCACAAATATCTGAAACCTCATATTCTGGTCCTGTAGGCGTAAAAACAGGAGCAGGCCGAGCGGAGACATGGGGGTGAAAGACACTCCGTTGGTCAGGTTTCAATTGAGAAACATGAAAAACTGGGTGGATACGTGCCCATGTCTTAGGAAGTTTCAGTTTAAATGCCGCAGTGCCCATGGGAGCCACCACCCGAAAAGGGCCCATAAACTTAGGTGAGAGTTTAGATGGTCTCAGATGTCGCGGGAGAAACCTAGAAGAAAGCCAAACCCAATCCCCAGGTTTCAATCCTGGAGCAGGGGTTCGATGTTGGTCTGCATACCGTTTCACCCTGTCCTGGGTGTTCTTTAGAGCTTCCTTAGCAATTTCCTGGCCATGGTGGATCTGTTTTAGTAAAGAGTCTACATCTGGAATCTTATTATCCTCTGCTCTCTTCACAGGAAACACTGTGGGGTGAAAACCATAAGTACAAAAGAATGGCGATGTTTTGATAGCAGAGTGGTAGGAATTGTTGTAGGCATATTCAGCAATTGGTAACAAGTCCTTCCAATTGTCATGTGCAGCAGAAATGTAGTTCCTCAAGTAACCTTCTAGAGTTTGGTTAAGTCTCTCTGTTTGGCCATTAGTTTGTGGGTGATAACCCGAACTTAAGACCCGAGTAATCCCCAGTCTTTGGCAAATATGTTTCCAGTATCTAGACGTACTGGGATCCGCGATCCGAAATGATGGTATCAGGTAAACCATGTAAGGAGAATACCCGGGTAACAAAGATACGTGCCATGACTGCTGCCGATAGTAAAGCTGCCAACGGAAAGAAATGAGCCTGTTTGGTGAAAGAATCAATAACTACCATGATGGTGGAACATCCTCCAGACACGGGAAGATCGACAATAAAAACAGTTGAGATTATTTGCCAGGGTCGAACAGGCAATGGCATCTTTACTAATGCACCAAATGGAGAATGTCTGGGGCTTTTGGATTGTAAACAGCAGGGACAAGATTCCACATAACTTCAAATGTCCTCTTTAAGAGATGGCCACCAAAAGTCACGGGAAATCAATTCATAAGTGGTAGCATATCCACGATGTCCAGCCGTTTTAGAATCATGACACATGTTCAACACTTCTCTTTGTAAAGATTTAGTAGGTACATAGACTTGCTTGCCCCTGAAATAACACCCTTCTTTTTCTGACAGGTTGTTTTGTTCATTTTTAGTGAGTGATTTAAGAGAGGAAGGGCCAGAATGTTGTTCAAGACGGTGTACAAAACTGGGAGTTTTAACCAAACTCATCGCTAGGCAAGGAAAAATGCGTTCAGGTCTGGTAGCCCGATTGCAGATCCCATCTTTCCGAGACAGAGCATCAGCCTGCAAATTATTTCTCCCAGGGATAAAGGTGAAAATAATTCTAAATGGGGAAAAGAAGTGAGCCCATCTAGCCTGACGGCTATTACAGGTTTGTGCATATTGCAGAATCCGGAGATTTTGATGGTCGGTTCTCACTTCAGTGGGATGTACAGCTCCCAATAGTAAATGCCTCCATTCTTCAAAAGATCTTTTAATCGCCAGAAGTTCCTTTTCAAGCACGGTGTAATTCAATTCTGCTGGTGAAAGAGTTTTGGATAGATAGGCAATAGGTCGTTCTGTATCTTGCTCATCCTTTTGTAGAAGGACCGCTCCTAAAGCATACCGAGATGCATCAGTTTCGATGATAAATCCCCGGGATTGATCCGGAGTCTTAAGGATGGGTGCTGTGGCAAAGCATCTTTTTAAAGTATCAAACGCCTTTTGTGTAAGCTCAATCCAAAGATATGGAACACCCTTCTTCAACAGATTGGTAAGAGGTTGAGTTAGAGTAGAAAAGTTAGGAATAAACCGACGGTAGAAATTTGAGAATCCCACATATCTTTGAATGTCTTTACATGAGTTGGGAATCGGCCAATCCTGAACAGCCGTGACTTTTTCCGGATCCATGGCTATGCCTTGAGCTGACAAAATATAACCCAAATACGTTACTTTGGGTTGGTGAAAAGAACACTTTTCAAAGTTACATTGAAGATGGTTATTCAGTAGTCTTTGCAAGACTTCTTTGACGTGAACCTTGTGTTCCGACCTATCCTTAGAGAATACCAAGATGTCATCAAGGTAAACTATTACATAATGTAACAGTAAATCTGAAAATAAATGATCCATAAATCGTTGGAAAATCGCTGGAGCATTAGATAGTCCAAAAGGCATAACTTGATACTGAAAATGTCCAAAGGGTGTCCGGAAGGCAGTTTTCCACTCATCCCCCTTTCTTATTCTGATTAGATGATAGGCCCCCTTAAGATCCAATTTAGTATAAATACTTGCCCCTTTGACAGCTTCCAAGATATCTGGGATCAAGGGCATAGGATACCTATCGGGGATGGTGATTTTATTTAACCCTCTGAAATCTATACAAGGTCTCAGTTCTGTAGAATTTCTTTTTGGAACGAAGAAGAGAGAAGCTGCGGCCGGAGAGGTGGATTCCGTGATCAAGCCGTTCTTCAAGTTGGTATCTAAATAATCTCTCAAAACCTCCTTCTCAGAAGTGGACAAGATGTACATCCTGCCAAAGGGCAAAGGTTGATCTGGAATGAGTTAAATAACGCAGTCATCTCTTCGGTGAGGTGGTAATTGAGTATATTCCGCCGGGGAGAAAACCTCAGAAAACTCTTGATATTCAGTAGGGAGGCCTGCTACAAAATTGAGAGAAGTTACTGGTCCACAGATACCCTGTCTAGGGGTTTCAACTTGAGAAGAAACTTCCACAGATCTCTCCTCTGAATGACGGATACAATGAGTTAAACAGAACTCAGATCCCAAGAAAAATGACCCAGCCGTCCAATTTATAAAAGGGTTATGCTTTCGAAGCCATGGTAATCCTAATATAATGGGGTAATGGGCTGCACATATGATGTCCAAAGAAACAGACTCCTGATGGGTCGCAATACACATGGATACAGGGATAGTTTGACTGATAATAGGGCCAGAGATGAGAGGGCTACCATCAACACTCTCTACCGGAACAGCCTCTGTCTTGGTAATTCTGGGTATATGATGTTGTACAGCCCAGCCATCGTCGACAAAAAGTCCGGCTGCGCCACAATCCAGTAAGGCTGATACGTCCGGTAGGACCTGGTTTCCAAACCTCAAAGTAACACGTAATACCAACATGTTTGAGGCTGAAGGAGTAATGCCTTGTAAAGTCTGCAAGAGATTGGAGGAACCTAATTTTGTGTCAGGATCCCGGACCGTGGTTCCTCCTACGGCAGGGCGTTGGCGTTTCCCGACTTCCGTGGAGGGGCCACGGTACATTCTTGTATCATATGGGAGTTAGAGCCGCAATACATACAAAGACCCTGTAACCTTCTACGAGCCCTCTCGTCTGGTGAAAGGGGACCTCTCCCTGTTGCACCCAACTGCATGGGTTCCTCTGAACTAGATCCCTTATTAGTAGAGACAGAGCAGAAAAGGTACGAGTAAATCTTCCCTGATGTCTTTCACTACTTCTTTTTTTCAACCTATAATCTATCTGCATAACTAAAGTAATGAATTCAGTAAGGGATGTTGGGCGAGGCACCCTAGAAATCTCGTCCTTCAACTCTTCCGAAAGACCCCTCCTAAACAAAGTAACTTGGGCGTCATCTGACCAATTGGATTCACTAGCAATCTGTCGAAATCTAGTGATATATGTCAATAAGTCCTGACTTCCCTGTTTAAGGTCAAGCAGGTGTTCCTGAGCAGCTATTCTTATCTCTTGCCTTCCAAACATTGACTTTACACTGTTGCAAAAAGCAGGATAGGAATCGAGAATGATGTTGTTAGTCGTAACCAACGGAGTTTCCCAGGCAAGAGCTGGGCCCACCGTTTGAGAAATCATGTATCCCACTCGATCGCGATCAGTGTGAAAAAAAGCATTCTTAAAAGAAAACTGAATCGAACAGGCATCAAGGAACTCTTTGATCTTGTGAGGATTTCCATGAAATTGTCCCCCAGGAAAGGGCCCCGGAGGGACTTCAGAACAATGAGGGACTCTACTTACAGCTGATTGCTGAGCTGCAATTTGAGCGGCCTGTTGCTGATTCTGTTGTGTTTGCTGTAGATTGGCATTCTCCTGTTTGAGGTTCTGTACCTCTGCAGTCAACAACTGTACTGCTGCTATTAACTGTTGAATCTGTTGATCCATGGTAAATAACAACTTGTAAACCGATACTCAGTTCTAGGCCTATTAGGCGTTGCTTACTGTAATGTCTATTTTCGGAATTTGTCTTTTTCATCAAACTCAAGTATCAATCACACAAGTTGTTACCCACCTCAAGACTTGCTTGGTAACTGGATCCGAAAATGTTGAAGAGAAGACAATGAGGTTCCTCCTAGGGACCCCTATACCTCCGAATCCAAGAGTCAAGACGCACAGAAACCCCCAGGGAAAACCCCCAAATGGGGAAAAAAACCCGTGTTGGGCTGCTAGGGTTCGTAGAGTCCTGAAACCAGCCGGAATAAACTTCCTCTGTTCAGGCAAGGAGATGATCGTCAAAGGACCCGTAGAAATGAAAACAACTGTGTAAAATAATACACAAAAATGAGAGGCTGGTGAATATAAGGAGTGAAAGTAAGAAAGGTAAAAGTAACAGAAAACACGGATTACCTGAATCTTATCCGGTCTATCTTAAGGTAAGAACAAGACGAAGCAGGAATTCTGTCCTGATTCTATAGGGCTAAAGAAGGATAAGTTGGTTAACCTTCCAATAGTATTTTACAAACTGTCTTACTACCTAAAAGTGCCTCCCTTACCGTCTTTGCGATTGCAACAAAGACAAATCCCTGTCCTGTACTTCTGGGTAGAATATCCTACTGATTCCGTGGCTATGGCTAGGGTCGAACTGCTATTGTAAAGATAACAAAAATAGCAAAGAATAACTAATAAAAGTATCCATCGGAGATAATAAGTAAGTGGAAAGAAACAGACAACTAAGTGTAGTATACCTGTGGAAATCACAAAAGGAACAAGGAAGATTCGAACTGAAGAAAGAACCTTTGCCTGCATGCCCGGCAGGGTTTTCTAGCGTAAAATAAGAAAACACAAATAATTAAGATAACAGCATTAAGAGAGTGTTAGTAAGGAGTAGGAAATAGTGGTTAAGGCAGATGGAGATCTACGCGAAACTTACGGAGCGTACAGCTTGTCGTAAAGAGAGAAGCAACGCGTCTTGCGACGGGTTGGGTGTCTGGATATACTGTGCGGAAGTCAGGGGGCGTGGTCAACCTTCGGTTGAGATCTGGAGAGAACGCTAGAGCGTTACAGCCCGATCCGTAAATACCCAGAAGTGTTAGAGACGTGTTTGAGAGTCGGCAAAACACTGTGGAGACCAAATTAGGTGTAACACCCATCCAGGCCAAACATTTCAAGTTCTCCCTTGTGTATATTGTGTAGGATGTACATATTTATATAACCAATTAAAATGTCAAAATTAAATAACACCCACATGCATGTTTCATTTATACAATCAATATACGTGTTAATGATTGTGACCAAGAAGTAAAGAAACACATTTTTTCCTCCACATTTATTTTCAAAAAATGAAATATTACTTTTGAGAAAAAATATTTAACATTTCCTACAAATACATATTTCCTAATAGAAATAGACTGAATGTAGTATACATTTGAATAGGAAGACATTTTGAAACCCTCACCACTTTATTTGAATCCTGATGTCAAATTTTCCACCATTTCACTCTTTGGGGGATGAACCATATTAACAATGTTCTTTGGCATAGACAGCCCCCTGGAAACATAATCTGTTGTCAGTCCGTGCATTAGCATGGCCAACCCAGTCAAAGTCAGATCTTTCATACAAAGTCAAATTGCATTTTCTCTAATATTGGCTTAGCCACCCATTGTTTTTTCGGTTGGTAAAGGCCATTGTGTAACAAAGCATACCAAAAGCATCTGCTGTTCCAGCTTGTTCCCTACCAATTTTCTCATTGTGAGCAAGTGCAGCCAGTCTTGTTATGGCCTCCATACTGTATATGCTGAAATGCAACATTTTAGTCCTAGCCTTTAGGCAGATATTATAGAAAACCTCCAAATCATCAGTGTGACAAAATTCAGTTAGGCCCTTCAAATTTTTGGTAAGCATTCTGTCGCACACAATCTTTTGAAGGGCTTTGTGTGGATGAGACCCATGCACCAACCACTTTTTTCTTGCAATCATGCTCTTCACTCAAAGGTCCATGTACACACTTGTTAAAATGCTCTTTATCCACCCATTTCAAATTGTTCTACTCTTTCTACTGATTCGGCCACTTCTATTTGTGTGACACTACCTGATTCATTGGATCTCCTTTTTCCATTGGTTCCATTTACTCCATCCAATAGTCCTTTCCAACCTTGAATGTCTCTTTCTCTTTCGGCTGCCCACCTTTCTCTCCATCAGGCCGAATGGCGGAAGCGCAAGTCTGGCTCAGCAGCTGAATTGTCCTTTTTATCTATACTTCACTCTACCTGTGACTCTCTACTCTTGACTGCTGAACAGCAGCATTTTCTGTCTCTTTTTGCTTCACTTGTTTTGCATCCTAGTTATCGCTTTTATAATCTGAATCATACGCTTTCTCATTCCTCCCCTGATCCCTCATTTTTTTATTCCCTTTGTGCATTTGATTTAGCTAACTACTTTACTTCAAATAGGTCTTTGCTTTGTTCTTCTATCTCTTTTTCTTCAACTGTTTCCTCTTTACCTTTGATTAACTTGGACTCTTCTCTTTCTGTATTATCGACATTTCAACCTCTTTTGGATGCCGATATTTCTTTTGTTCTGGATAGAGCTCATCCCAATTCTTCTCTTGATGATGCTCTTCCTTCTTTAATTCTCCCGGTCTACTCCTCATTCCTATCTCATCTTACTGTTCTCTTCAATATCTCCCTCTAAACTGCTGTTGTTCCATCTTGTTTTAAGCATGCCTCCATCCTTCCCATCCTAAAAAACCTACCCTCGCCTCTTCTTTGCCTTCTAATTTTCGTCCTATTTCTCCTCTTCCATTTCTTTCTAAGCTCTTAGAGCGTATTGTTTATCTTCAAATGTCCTTGTTTATTAATGCACGTTCTTTATTACGTCCTTTTCAGTCTGGATTTAGGCCGAGTCACTCTACAGAAACTGCACCTTTATTCATCACTAATTCTCTTCTATTTGCCCGCCATTCTAAACACTCAAAACATTTTGTTCTTCTTGATCTTTCAACCACACTATTTTACTTTCTTCTCTTTCATTTGTATCTTTTAGGACACACTTTTTCTGTTTCTTGGGCTGGTCACTCTTCTCCTAAATGTCCGCTCTTACATGGTGTTCCCCAAGGTTCAGTACATGGTCCTCTTCTCTTTTCTCTTTATACTTTCTGTTAGGGAGAATTCTCCAGAATGGCTAATTTCCCTTACCTACTGAGTCAATCAGCAGCTTTGATGGATTTCTGGGATTTATTTTTTTCACCTGGTAAGAGTGTGAGCCTTTGTTTCCCACTCTTACATGTGTTTTGCTGTGTGTGTTTAACATTTTTTTATGTTCTAGACTGTGGAGCCTCACCTACTCCATAGGCATCATCTTTTTACTGTGTGTTACACAGCACCTTCAGTGCAGTGACACTGGGTTGTCTTTTAGACTTCCCAACTCAGACTCCATTTTCTGGGACTGACTACTGTCTCCCAGAACCTATAAAGTTGCCATTCACTTTATTAGCCTCTGTAAAACCACAGACCCAGTACAAACCATCTTACATGGAGTTCTGGAAAGGGTTAATAATCATCCCTTTTTGTCTGTTTCTCTTGGAGCATTGTTTTGCTCCCCTTTCATCAAGACTTGGCTGGTGGCAGTGGTAACTACCCTATTTTTCCTACCGCGGTTATCTTAAATAACCTTGGTATTGTTTTAGGCTATCTTGGTAGCCTCGAGCTGAAACCCGCTAGACCATATACATTTTTATATGGTTCCGGCTGGGGTTATTCACCATTTCTTTTTGAAAATGTCTTTCTCGTGTTTTACTCTGCACGCCAAACCAGGTTTGATTCCTTTGTTCACCGTCTTTTCGCTGGCTTTTATGCAGAAGCCCTCCTTAGGTGTCTGTATGTCTGGAGGGGACAGGATGTGAGGGAGGGGTGTAGGACTCCCTGCACAGGGTCTCCTTGGAGACCCATGTCGCACTCTGACATGATTGGCTGTGGTGACTGTCCCGACGGGACAGCCACCCTGCTATGTGATTGACAGTCAGGCTGTTTGAATGGGGGAAAACTGCATAAAAAGCAGGTCTCTGGGGCTGGAAAGGCAGAGTCGCCACCGGAACGAAAGAACCGATGAGGAGCTGACGGAAGAGGATCCCTACCACGACTGAACCGCCCGGTGAAGCTCTGCTGCATGTCCGAATCCTTGAACTCCAACGACAGAGAAGATCCTCCAGGAATCTTCTTCCCCAGAGTTGGTGGTACCAACCAGTTCACCCAAACTGCAAGCCAGGAATCCATCCTCTGGTCGAATTCACTGTACAGAGCTACAATGGGCTGGATAGCCAGGAAGGTCGGACCCTGCTTGGGTTTTAAGGAGCGCACCTTTTATCCGTTGCTTTGCTCTGCTGCTGGTTTCTTCCCTGGGCAGTGGAGGACCCTCCAGTCTTGCTACTTCATGTCAATCCGACAGTCGCTTCAGGAACAGTGAGCCTGCAGGAGAACTGCCAGGAACATCAGCCTTAGCTACAGCTTCTTCTCCATTTAAAGGTACTGTGCAAATCCAGTTGTTCGTTTCGTTCAGCCACGGGGAAAGTGTGTGAAATCTTTCTCAGTCCGAGGGCTTGTCCTTCTCTACTCTTTAAACTAACTTTTCTGCCGACCAACTTCGTCCGGAACTCTTGGCAAATACTTAACCGCGAACTACGCTGAACTGTATGATCTTGAGCAAAAGACTTTTGTCCTATTGACTTTGGCCCTGAGCCTTTTTGATTTGATTCCATCACTGTAGTTCCTCTTTCTGGATTGCCCTGCTTACTTACCTGTTGGTGCTGTTCAATTTCTGTTTTACTTTGTCTTTCCCTCCCTTTTAAATTTCTGGAGTGCCATTTTGCTCCCACTTCATTTGTGAGCTTAACTTGTATGGAACCTATTGGGAGTGGTGTGGTGTATTAAGAGTGTGATTTCTAAACTGCTTTACGTTAGTAAAATGTTATACAACTGATGTGTAAATAAATGTATATTCTTTTACTCAGAAACCTTGAGTCAGTGTTTGTTTGAATCATAGTAATTGCTGTCCTTTGTGTAACTATTGATACTGCTCACTTGCTCTTGAGATAAGTCTGGCTGATCAGCCATCGCTACCACTTTACTGTGTAGTACAGGCTTGTACCAAAGGTGAATGTGTACTGTCACTTGTAGCCTTAATTGTGTGTGGTGTTCCCAAAGGGTACTGCATATAATTCTGCCTAACGCTGGTGGCAGCGGAGTGCTGCTATTACCTTGGATCAACTAACCACAAGGCTTACATCAATAAAAAGCAATATTAATCATGTCTGATATGGAAAGCTACAGTCAGGAGACCCTCCTTAGTTACACTGTGGATTATTTAAAAAATATGTGTAGAGAAAGGAACCTCTCTGCCAAAGGCAAAAGTCTGAATTGATTGAAAAGTTGTTGAAGAACCAAAGTCTGGGGAGTGGGTCTGAAATGCCTGACTCTCCAGCAAATGTGGAAAATAATGAGGATGATAATGTGTCTATTATTGATGAGTTAGAGGAAGTAAATGTGTCTCCTAATGTAGGTCTCACTGCTCCCTTGTCTGCTCAGCAACCTCAACCTTTGTCCACTGGGACCCCATTAGGGCCTACACTCAGTCCTGAATTCATTGCTCTAAAAAACATGAGGCTTGAATTGGAATTCAAACGCTTAAATGCTGAAACTGAACAAAAACACCAAGAACTTAAACTCAGAGAAATAGAGTTGAATCATGAACTAGAAATGAAAAGGTTATCTCTTGAAAATGCTTCTCTCCCAGAGTCTTCCGGGTCTTACAGTCCTAAAAGACCCTGAATACCTAAAGAAATTGTGGGTATGTATTTGTATATATTTTGGATTGGTTGGCTATGGTTGGATATAACCATGGGATTCAACGTCTTACAGGGAATCAGTTGCTTCCCTGGCTCTTCTCTAGGCTACCCACTGTTGCATCTGATGCTGTGATGGAGTTGAGGGAGGTGGATAGGATGGACTATGAGTGTGTGAAGCTAGCTTTAATTGCTAGATTTGGGAAGACCCCTTCCCAGTACCTTGAGAGGTTTAGGACCCTCAAATTGCATGATGGTACCCCTTGGGCTACCTGGGTATGTGAACGTTTGAAAATCTTAGATGGTTGGGTTAAGGGTTACAGAGTAAAGGTATGAGCAATCTTGTTATGTTGGAGTCCATTTATGCTGCCTGCTCTCCTGAGCTCAGACAGCACTTGGCTGATTCTAAGGAGATAGATCCCAAAAAATTAGCTAAGGCTGCTGACTTGTGGGTTGTCAACAGGGCTACTGTTACGCTCACCTGGTATCCACGGGGGACACCACCCAGCCCTGGTTGGATGATTTGCACTCTCGAACCCTCTCCCGGTCCCTTGGTAAGGCCTCTGGTTAAAGATGGGTCTGCAATATAGGAGAGCCTGATTCAATACCAGATTCTCTTATTGTTTTCCCACCTCCCTTGGCCTCAACTCCTTCCTCCCCCTTGGGCCCTCTCCTCACCTTAATATTGTGAAAGGTGGATTCTCTGTCCTACTCCTCGTGGCAGGGGTGCGTAGATGTGGGGGGGCAAGCAGCGACCAAGTTACTTCACTGGTGCAAGCCCCCCAGTGGGAATCCAGGCCTGCTACGACTCTGTAGGTTTGCTGCTTTACAGTCTTTATATGCAGTTCTTATGTTCCTCTTAGTTCGAATAATAATGTCTTGCTTTTTTCCTTTTAGGTATGGAAGGTATTTTGGTGTTGTCATACAGTTAGAAGATGAGCATGGGCCGGTAGGCGAAAGCGCGGTGTGCGCGATGCTGTCCGATGAGTAATGCGCGATGCGCGGCGCTGTTTCGCCTTTTATATTGCTAACCTATGTCTTTTCTCTCCTTGCAGGTTGCGATGTTCCTCGCCGAGCACCGTAATGTTCCAGCAATGATACTGACCAGGAGATGACTAACCAGGTAAGAATGATGTGGCTTTCTTCATTCGGGAGGAAACGTGAGTAAACGATTACTAATGCTGTCTTTCTTTCTCCTCTTTCCAGGTTATGGTATTCCAGGATGCATGCAGTGCTGGATGATGGAGTTTGTGCCTTCAAGTGAGTGGAACTGAAGTCAGCGATGGATTGAAGACAGGATACTGTTCCAGGTAAGTTTCGTAGTGTTCTTTCTCTCTCTGCAGGTCCTTGGTTTCAGGTAAGCTGGCATCAAAGAACTGGACACGGTGAGCGTTACGCGGCCCACAGCAGAATAACGCAAAGCATGTTCTTCTGTTTGGGTGCGGTTTAAATAGTCTCAGGTAAAGTAGTCCAGGTAAAATAGTCCCAGGCCTGCCACACCCAAAAGACTAGACCGCATAGCACAGTTCCTCGTAACTGAGCTATGCGTGTGCCTCCATGTTGGCTGAACCCCCCCCCAAGTTAAATAATCCCAAGTAAATAGTCCCATTCTAATGTTGTTCATCATAATGGCTATGAGCCTGGCGCCAAAGGTGCCAGGACTGACTCCAAGAGAGTCTTGGATGAGGTTTTAAGGCCTTTGAGCTGGCCCTAACTGGAAGGCTGACTTGCCAGTGAGAGCCAGGGGCAAGCCTCATGACAGCACTCCCCCCAAGGCCCCTCTCACGGTGGCACTTCTGCCTGGTCCTGGTTTGGCTAGGTAATTCTGATGGAACTTTTTAATTAAGGGAGGTACATGGATGTATTCACTAGGTTCCCATGATCTGTCTTGAGGGCCCTATCCCTTCCAATCAACAAAGTAGTATAGTTTGGATCTGGTGTATTTTGAGTCTAGGATATCCTTTACTTCAAACTCTCTGTCAACTAATACTGATTTTGGTGGTGTTGTAACCCGAGTACTGGATTGTATCATTTCAGGAGTGATACGTGAAACACAGTATGAATCTGCATAGTGGGTGGTAGGGCTAATTTAACTGCCACTGGATTTATTATGGATTCAATAGAATAAGGTCCCAGATATTAGGGACGAAAGGTCCGAGTCCCTTTTATGGGCACATATTTTGATGCTAACAAGACCTTGTCTCCAATTTGATAGTCGGGTGCTTTACTACAATGTTGGTCAGCAAATTTCCTTTGTCTGTTCTTGGCTTGGAGTAAATGTTCTGCTGCTTCTTTGAAGGCCTGGGAAATAGTCGTATGTAGGGTTTTAACCGCTGGCATTTCCAAAGGGGTTGGGAGATCCAATTCTGAAGTACGTGTATGTCTACCATATATAGTATAGAAAGCGGTTTGTCCAGTGCTGGTGTGAATTATTATAGGCATATTCAGCTCTCCATAACAAGTCCTTCCAATTTCTTTCCACTTGATGTAACATGCAATGTAAGTATTGCTCGAGGATTTGGTTTGTTCTTTCTGTTTGGCCATCTGTTTGAGGATAGTGACTTGTGGATAGTCGAATGTCAATTTGGGTCATTGAACAGTATTTCCTTCAGAAGTTGGATACGAACTGACTACCTCGATCTGAGATCAAGACCGATGGAAAGCCATGTAGCCGTACGATTTCCTCCAGGAATACTTTTGCTAAATTGGATGCATTTGGAAGACCCTTAAAAGGAATAAAGTGTGCCATTTTAGAGAACAAGTCTACAACTACTAAAATGGTGTTGAATCCTTGACTGGGAGGTAGATCTGTAATGAAACCAAGGGACAGTGTGTGCCATGGTGCGAGAGGGATTTCCAATGGTTGGAGAAGACGAGCTGGTTTCTGCTTTTGGTACTTGTTTTGTGCACACACACCGTAAGATTGGATACATTGTATGATGTCTTTACGCCATGTGGGCCACCAATAGTTTTGTTTTACTTTAGCTAGAGTTCTGGCAATTCCAGTATGACTTTCAATCAGGGAGTCGTGATAACCCAAAATAACCTGCTCTTGTAAATCTTTACTTGGCAAATATAGACGGTTCCTAAAATATGGTAACTGGTCTTTAATAGTATAATGTTCTCCTTGAGTACACCACTCTTGTGAGAAAGTGGGATCCATTAAGAGTTGGATCTTGTTTTGGAGTTCACCCTGTGTCAATGTTGTCGTAAGACCCAGGAGTTTGTCTTCTGGAATGATGGCTACTGGATCTGGAGTTATGTATACCTTTTCATCAACACCCATATGGGAAAAGGCATCAGCCTTTCCGTTTTGGACTCCTGGCCAGTAGGTAATCACATAGTCATATTCAGCAAAGAAAAGAGCCCACCGCAGTTGACGGGATGATTGAGCCTTTGCTGTTTTTAGGTATTGCAGGTTTCGTTGATCAGTTATGACCGTGACAGTATGTCTAGAACTAAGGAGATAGTGCCGCCATGCCTTAAAAGCTGATTTTATAGCCAAGAGTTAATTGTCTGTGATAGCATAGTTGAGTTCAGGAGGTGAGAATTTTCATGACCAGAAGGCCACAGGGTGTAACTGGCCAGTTCCCGGGTCTATTTGTGAGAGAACAGCTCCCATAGCCATACTAGAGTCATCTGTTTCAACTATATAAGGGAGGTCCGGGCGAGGATGCCGTAGAACTGGAGCAGAAGTGACATTTTTCTTAAGTTCTTGAAAGGCATTCTCTGCTTCTTTGGTCCAATGGAACTTTTTATTGTTTTTTCTCTATAGTGATGTACTTGGATGCACTATTTGGGAAAAATCTGGGATGAATCGGCGGTAAAAGTTTGCAAAGCCTAACATACTCTGGATTCCTTTAAATGAAGTTGGCGACGGCCAGTTAAGAATGGCATCTACCTTGTGCCAATCCATTCTGATACCTTTGGGTGTGAGGATAAAACCGAGGAACTCCACTTCAGTGACATGAAAAGAACATTTTTCAAGTTTTGCATACAGTTTATGTTGGCAGAGTTTAGTAAGGACGGAGCGGACATGCCTGACATGGTCTTGTTTTGTAGCAGAATACACTAAGATGTCATCAATGTAAACCAGGGCGCACACATCGATTAACTCCCGCAAAACTCATTCATAAAGTACTGGAATGCAGCAGGAGCGTTGTAAAGTCCAAAAGGCATTACCTGGTATTCATACAAGCCGTAGTTGGTACGAAAGGCGGTTTTCCATTTGTCTCCTTTCTTCACTCGAACAAGATGGTACGCCCCCCTAAGGTCCAGTTTGGTATAGATTTGGGCGTTTTTGACTTGATCCAATAATTCAGGAATAAGGGGCAGTGGATAACGTTTTTTTACTGTGATGTGGTTTAATGCGTGATAGTCGATGTAAGTCCTCAAATCTCCCTCCTTCTTTGGTACGAAGAATAAGGGACTGGCTGCCGGTGATTTAGATGGGCGGATAAAACCATTTGCCAGGTACTGATCAAGATAAGAATTCAAAGGGAGGTTTTCTGGTTCAGTAAGTGCATAGATTCGACCACAATGAATTTGCGCACCAGGTATGAGATCGATCTGACAATTGTAGGGCCAGTGCAGTGGTAGATTATTGGCTTGTTCTTTCTGGAACACGTCTTGAAAATCTTGGTATTCATTTGGTAGAGTACTAGCCACACCTAGTACAATCGCCGCCCTACTGGGAGTAGCAGATGTACATAAGTCTGTTTTCCCCTTTTCTTGGTAATGACCGGTGCGAGCACAGTCATCGGAAAAGGCCAACTTCTTGGCACGCCAATCTATTAGAGGGTTGTGAGCTACCAACCAGGGAATCCCTAAGATTAGTCGAAACTAAGGAGCTTTGATGAGATCGAATGTAATAGATTCTCAGTGTCTATCCTGGCACAGTAGGGTTAGTGCTGCTGTGCATTGGGTTACTGGTCCGGAAGCTATTTCTGTCCCATCAACAGTAGTAACTTTTTCAGTAGTCGACTTAGAGCATAAGGGAAGCCCCATCTCTGCTGCCAGATCTTGGTCTACATAATTCCCAACTGCTCCGCTGTCTATGTATGCTTCGACAGCATGGATCCGAGGCGGTTGTTGGTGATTGATCAAAATTACTGGTAATGCAAAGTGTGAGGCATGTGGCTCATCCTTCTCGCTCGACAAGCGGACATCTACGCTTGCCGAGCTTGGTAGTTTTCTGACTCCTTGTTATTATCTTCCTTCTCTGTGGCTCCAACAGTTCTCCTTGGTGGTTTCACTGGACATTCTTTGAGGAAGTGGCCTGATTTTCTGCAATATAAGCATAATTGCTGTTGCCTTCTCTTGTCTCTTTCAGTTTTAGTTAAAGGTGGCCATACACCTCCGATTTGCATGGGTTCTACCATGTTTTCCATTGTATGTGGAACATTATCCTTTGACCGGATTTACACAGCTCGAGTGCCTAACCTTATCCGGTCCGCTTTTCGGTCTTGTAATCTGTGATCTAATTGCACCACAAGGATGATGAATTCTCCACAGTCTTTAGGTGGGTAAACCACTTGAGCAAGGACATCCTTCAGTTCCCCTTGTAGACCCTGATGAAATAGTGTGGTCCTTTTTTCCTCAGGCCTCCCAGCTTCAACGACTAGTCTGTTAAATGTTGCTATATATGTAAGCAAGTTTTGACTTCCTTGACGGAGTGACAAAAGTTCGTTGTCTAATGCTTGGCCTTGGGTATGACGAGAAAAGAGTTTTTCCATTTCCATCTGGAAACCCCCAAAGTCATGTAACAACAGGTTATCCTGACTTACCAATAGTACCAACCAATCTGCAGCACTGCCACTCAGATATGACAAGACAAAAGCAACCTGCGCTTGGTCGTTAGGAAAAGCCCCAATGTCTGCAAAGGAAATGAAGACGATACTGTTTCATGAACGTTGCGTACTTCTTGGGGTCCCCTGTAAATCGTTCAGGTGAAGCTAAAGGAACTGCCCAAGGAAGGGTTATTTGTACTGGATTGGTGGAAGAAGGTGGTACTGGTGCTGGCGAAATGTCACCAGGCAATGGGGTCTGTCCTGCCTGTGATTGGAGCAATTGTCTACTTATTTAGTTGGTACGATCCTTAGTAACAATCAAATCCCTCCTAAGAGGGTTGGTTTCTTGCCTGGCTGAATGTAATTCAGCGCGTAATTGTCCCAACAACTGAACTAACTGGTCAGTCTCTGAAGTCTCCATGACGCCCAGGGGGATAATATTATTGAGTTTTTGCGTTCTGTTACGCTCACCTGGTATCCACGGGGACGCCACCTAGCCCTGGTTGGATGATTTGCACTCTCTAACCCTCTCCCGGTCCCTTGGTAAGGCCTCTGTTTAAAGATGGGTCTGCAATATAGGAGAGCCTGATTCAATATCAGATTGTCTTTATGTTTTCCTACCTCCCTTGGCCTCAACTCCTTCCTCCCCCTTGGGCCCTCTCCTCACCTTAATATTGTAAAAGGTGGATTCTCTGTCCTTCTTCTCGTGGCAGGGGCGCGTAGATGTGGGGGGACCAGCAGCGACCAAGTTACTTCACTGGTGCAAGCCCCCCTGTGGGAATCTAGGCCTGCTGTGACTCTGTAGGTTTGCTGCTTTACAGTCTTTATATGCAGTTCTTATGTTCCTCTTCGTTCGAATAATAATGTCTTGCTTCTTTCCTTTTCGGTATGGAAAGGTATTTTGGTGTTGTCATGCTGTTTGAAGATGAGCATGGGCCGGTAGGCGAAAGCGCGGTGTGTGTGATGCTGTCGGGTGAGTAATGCGCGATGCGTGGCGCTGTTTCGCCTTTTATATTGCTAACCTGTGTCTTTTCTCTCCTTGCAGGTTGAGATGTTCCTCGCCGAGCGCCGTAATGTTCCAGCAATGATACTGACCAGGAGATGACAAACCAGGTAAGAATTATGTGGCTTTCTTCATTCGGGAGGAAACATGAGTAAACGCTTACTAATGCTGTCTTTCTTTCTCCTCTTTCCAGGTTATGGTATTCCAGGATGCATGCAGTGCCGGATGATGGAGTTCGTACCTTCAGGTGAGTGGAACTGAAGTCGGCGATGGATTGAAGACAGGATACTGTTCCAGGTAAGTTTCGTAGTGTTCTTTCTCTCTCTGCAGGTCCTTGGTTTTAGGTAAGCTGGCATCAAAGAACTGGACACGATGAGCGTTATGCTGCCCACAGCAGAATAACGCAAAGCATGTTCTGCTGTTTGGGTGCGGTTTAAACAGTCTCAGGTAAAGTAGTCCAGGTAAAATAGTCCCAGGCCTGCCACACCCAAAGTAGTCCAGGTAAAGTAGTCCCAGGCCTGCCACACCCAAAAGACTAGACCGCATAGCTCAGTTCCTTGTAACTGAGCTATGTGTGTGCCTCCATGTTGGCTGAACCCCCCAAGTTAAATAATCCCAAGTAAATAATCCCATTCTAATGTTGGTCTTCATGATGGTTATGAGCCTGGCGCCAAAGGCAACAGGACTGACTCCAAGAGAGTCTTGGATGAGGTTTTAAGGCCTTTGACCTGGCCCTAACTGGAAGGCTGACTTGCAAGTGAGGGCCAGGGGCAAGGGTCATGACAGCTACTCACAAGGATTCTGGGCCAACTCAGAAGAAGATGAGGGAAAGCAGCCAAAGATAACAAGGAGAACTCTAATACCTCCAATCCAAAAGAGGGCCACAAACAGCAACATAAGGGTAAACCACCAGGGAAACCAAATCAGGCTAGTGTACCATCTGGACCCAAACCAGATGGAGGTCAGAACAAACCCCCATTCATCAAGACATTTGGAAAATGTTATGTTTGTGGGTCAACTGACCATGTGAAAGGGGATCCCAGATGTAAGGGTAAACCTTCAGGGATCCACACTGTCTCCTTAGCCTTCTCCCCAGAGGAAGTAGTCCCAGGCCTGCCACACCCAAAAGACTAGACCGCATAGCTCAGTTCCTTGTAACTGAGCTACGTGTGTGCCTCCATGTTGGCTGAACCCCCCAAGTTAAATAATCCCAAGTAAATAATCCCATTCTAATGTTGGTGTTCATGATGGTTATGAGCCTGGCGCCAAAGGCAACAGGACTGACTCCAAGAGAGTCTTGGATGAGGTTTTAAGGCCTTTGACCTGGCCCGAACTGGAAGGCTGACTTGCAAGTGAGGGCCAGGGGCAAGGGTCATGACAGCTACTCACAAGGATTCTGGGGCAACTCAGAAGAAGATGAGGGAAAGCAGCCAAAGAAAGATAACAAGGAGAACTCTAATACCTCCAATCCAAAAGAGGGCCACAAACAGCAACATAAGGGTAAACCACCAGGGAAACCAAATCAGGCTAGTGTACCATCTGGACCCAAAACAGATGGAGGTCAGAACAAGCCCCCATTCATCAAGACATTTGGAAAATGTTATGTTTGTGGGTCAACTGACCATGTGAAAGGGGATCCCAGATGTAAGGGTAAACCTTCAGGGATCCACACGGTCTCCTTAGCCTTCTCCCCAGAGGAAGAAGTACCTATGGCAAGTGGAAACTTTCACCTACTGGCTGATGAACCCATGAGAGTCTCAGCTAGCGTTTCTTTAGTGTCCCTGGGCTTGTGGGAACAACAGAATTTAGATGTCTATAATTCCATACCAGATAATACTAAAGAGCATGATAAAGATAGTGTTCTTGTGAATGGCCAGGAGACTCCTGCCATCAGAGACACTGGAGCCAGCATAACTGTCATGGGTGAATAATTCTTCAAGGTGGAGGATGTTGCTAAGGCACCCAAATGCCTGGCCCTGTGCAAATGCTTCCCGAGTTACCAGCTCTCATCCAGTGTAATGACATGACTGTCAGAATACCTGTTAGTGTGCAGAGTGAAGTGCATGGAAGAGTCCTGTTGGGTAATGACGTGAAAACTCTTGGAGTTGTGTCAAGCACCCCCAGGCCTCCCAGTAAAAGGAGACACAAGCTCACTAGGCCTGCGAGAGAGAGGACCTTGAGAGGCTCTGCAGAGGAGTTGATAGAGGAAACTATTGCTCCCACTCCACAGGAGTTGCTCTCTGCTATTTCTAGAAGGAATGAGGCAAAGAGGAAACCCAAGACCTCCAGGAGAAAGTCAGACAGCACCCATGTGCTAACAAACAGGACATCCCCAAGATTGTCCAAGATCACACCTGAGTGTAAGGTGCAACCTTGTGTGGTTGAGCCAGTTTCTGAAGAATCCAATCTGGAAGAAGACACTGTTTTAGTTGGAGATCTTGACCCTGTTGACCATCCTGAGCTGCAGTCTTTACTGGCAGAAGGTGGACCCAACAGGGCAGACCTCAGCAGAGGACAAAGAGAGTGTCCCACTCCCGAGGGTCTTCGACAACAGGCTGATATGATATGATATGATATGATATGGTATTTGTAACGCGCCTATACACAGGTGTTTCAAGGCGCGACAAGGCGGCTGCTAACCAACTTGATGGGAAAGAAGTTGTAAAGCATAGGTTAAGCTGGGAAGATGGCCTCTTCTACAGCGAACCAACTGAGTCTATCCCTGGAGACTGCAAAATAATTGTAGTGTCCCTTGTCAACAGACTCCAGTTCTTACAGTTGGCCAAGGAAAGGCTCTCCTTATACTTCTACTGGCCTAAGATGGGTTCAGAAGTTGACAAATTCTGAAGGAGCTGTCACACTTGCCAAACCTCTGGCAAGAGTGGAGCCAAGAATGTGGCACCCCTGGTGCCTCTCCCAGTGGTGGGAGTTCCTTTTGAGAGGATGGGCATCGACATTGTTTGTCCCCTTGACCCTCCCACATCTTCAGGGAACAGGTTTATCCTGGTTGTAGTAGACCATGCTACAAGATACTGTGACTTGTAAAGTACCCTTGGCTTTTCTTCCCCTGAGCACACACTCTCCTCACCTGAGTCTTCCGAGTCGATGGTCTCTTGAAGGCCTCGACGTGCCAGGTAGTCTCTCTCCTTTTTAAGGTGCGTGTGCTTGTCACGGAGTGAAGCCACTGTGACCGCTGGGTAAGAAACAGCGGCACCGGGACCTTCCTTCCGGAATCAAGCCAGAAATGCAGGGAAAAACCCGTAAGGGAAAATAAACCCCTGATCAGAGGTGCCAAGACTCTTGACAGGAGGCCGGTGGTTCAATAGGTGGTAAAGCAATAGGGGATCTCCAACACTGAGGTAGTAGCCCTCAAAACGTCCAAGTCCAATGGTAACACCAGGCCGTATGAGCTGGCGGAGAAGGCAGCAACAGGAGGCTGCGGAAGTAGCGAACTCTTCCGAAAGGGTCTTCAGGAGAGCACGGAAGTATGTCCATAAACTGCCTGGCCCAGTAGAACGAGGAAAGATGAAGGTAAGTGGAAGAGAGCGAGAGAATATGAGTGAAGGAGCAAGAGGGAGAAGGAGAGAGAGAGAGAGAGAGAGAGAGAGAGAGAGAGAGAGAGAGAGAGACCGCTGGAGGAAAAAAAGGCACAGCAAGCGCCGCTCAGGTAAGTGGCGGAGAAAATGAATAGACGAAAAGAGCCGTGTTCCGAGGACGGGAACACCCAAGAGTAAACACGAAGAAAAACTCCTCTGGAATCCAAGGCGGGGAGCAGAGGAGAAGCGAGGGACCCAAAGTCGAGAGATAAACGAACAGTGGGGGTTGCAACGCAACGTCCTGCCGGGAGGCGAGGTCTTAAATACTCCCGGCAGCGTTGCGTACCGTGCTTGGAGCAGGCGGCAGTGAACACAGAGAAGGGACTAAAGCACCCTTCCTCTGTGGCTCCTCAAACTCCAACGCGGAAGTAATCGCCAGTCACAGCGATGTGCGTGACTGCGAATGACAGTATGCCCCCCCCTAGAGTGCAACCAACCAGGCTTACCCGGGTGCAGGCGATGGAACCTGGCCAACAGCCGAGGGGCATGTACTTGAGAAGCCGGCTCCCAGGAATCCTCCGATTCCGGGTAACCCTTCCATGACAGGAGGTATTCCAACCGACCATGAAGAAACCTAGAATCACGGACGGCGGAAACCTCGTATTCCTCTTGGTCGGTTGCGGTGACAGGAAGATCCCAGTTGAGAGACCGGCGATGTGGATCTGGATAGTAAGGTTTAAGAAGAGAGGCATGAAAGAAAGGGTGTATTCGTCTAAGAGATGGAGAGAGTTGTAGACGGAAGGCAACAGGATTGACCTTGGTGAGAATGGGGAAAGGGCCCAAGAAACGTGGAGACAGTTTAGAAGGTCTTGTCCATCTGGGAAGGAATCTGGTGGACAACCACACCTTGTCTCCAGGTTTCCATAAAGGTGCTTCTCTGCGATGCTTGTCAGCTTCAGCCTTGTTCCGCAGTCTGCTATTCTCCAAACTTAGTAACGCGTTGTCCCTGGCCTCCCGAATATTCCTTAACACCTCTTCGGCGGTTGGAGAGTTGGAAAAACTGGGCACCTTGGGCATTAGGTATCGCGGGTGAACTCCGTAGGTACAAACAAAAGGGGAAAAACCTGTGGCAGTGTGCCTGGAATTGTTGTAAACAAATTCCGCAGTAGGGAGTAGAGAGACCCAATTCTCTTGCTGCTGAGATATGAAGCATCGTAAGTATTGCTCCAGAGTCACGTTAAGTCGTTCCGTTTGGCCATTAGTTTGCGGGTGGAAGCCAGAGGAAAGAGCCTTTTCTATTCCCAATCGAGTACATAAAGCTGTCCAGAATTTAGAAATGTACTGACTACCTCGATCAGATATGATCTTGTCGGGGAGGCCATGAAGTTTGAAAACATCTCGAGCAAATGTCTCTGCCATCTTAGTGGCAGAAGGGAGTCCTGGAAGAGGAGAGAAATGAGCTAATTTAGATAGAGTGTCCACCGTGACCATGATACATGTGCATGATTCGGATTCAGGAAGCTCCACTATGAAGTCCGTGGAGATGAGTCCCCACGGGCGAGTCGGCATCTCTGCTTGGGTGAGAAGCCCTAGGGGCTTACCAGAGGCATATTTGGCTCTGGCACAAGTCGGGCAGGTCTTCGCATAATTTAACACTTCTCTCCTGATGTTGGGCCAAAGAAACGACCTCGAGATAAGTTCCAACGTGCCGTCTCCACTTCTGTGTCTGTCTAGGCGTGAGTCATGACACCATTTTAGGACTTTCCGGCGTAGCGTCCCTTCAGGGATATACCACCTTTTCTTGTAGAAGACCCAACCGTCCTTGATTTGGAAGGGGGAGTCAGAGGAAAAAGAGATATGAGGTGCCTCTTGTGCGACAGCAGCCTTGACTTCCTGAAGGAAAGAACCCACCGTGGCTAGGATCTGATTTCTGTGAAACAATGGTTCAGTCTTGACCACTACTGATTCCGAGTGAGAGTCCTTGCGAGACAAAGCGTCAGCTAGACGATTGAGTGACCCAGGGATGTACGTGATCTGAAAGTTGTACTGAGAAAATAGGTAGGCCCATCTAACCTGCCTGGAGTTCGAACATTCCATGTCCTGTAAGGCCTTCAGATTCTTGTGGTCGGTGCGAATGAGGAACCGATGACGGGCACCCATGAGAAGGTGCCTCCATTCCTCACAAGCCAACTTCATTGCCAATAATTCTTTCTCCAGAACAGAGTGGTTGAGTTGGCTGGGAGAAAGAGTCTTAGAGAGATAGGCGACAGGATGTTCCACCTCCTTGATAGTCTGAAGTAAGACAGCCCCAACCGCTATGGCGGAGGCGTCTGTTTCCAGAATAAAAGGAAGTGTTTGGTCGGGATGTTGCAGAATCGGGGCGGAACAGAAGAGGGTTTTCAAGTGACAGAAACTTTCTTCCGCCTAAATGGACCAAGAGAAAGGATAGGCCGTTTTCTTCAGGAGACGAGTGATGGGAAACATCACCTCCGAAAAGTTGGGAATGAATCTCCAGTAGTAATTTGAAAGACCCAAGAACCTCTGTACTTCCCGGACGGATGTCGGGGCTGGACAGTCGAGAATGACTTGCACCTTTTCGGGATCCATAGCGATCCCTCCTTCTGACAATACATAGCCCAGATAGTGTACTGAAGATACTGCGAATCTGCACTTCTCCTCCTTGACCATTAGATTGTTTTTCTTGAGCCGTTCCAGAACTTGTCGTACTTGTTCGATGTGCTCTCTCATGTTAGGGGAATACACCAAGATATCATCCAAATAGATGATGACAGAGATGGAGAGCATGTCGGAGAACATTCGGTCCATGAACCTCTGAAATATCGCTGGGGCGTTCACCAAACCGAACGGCATTACCTTGTATTGAAATAAGCCCAGGGGAGTACGAAACGCGGTTTTCCACTCATCGCCCTTGGCAACCCGCAACAGATGGTATGCGTTGCGAAGATCCAGTTAAGTAAAGACTCGAGCACCTTGCACAGCCTCGATAATGTCCGTGATAAGGGGCATAGGATACCGGTCACGGACTGTCACCTTATTTAGGCCCCTGTAGTCAATGCAGGGTCTAAGGTCGGCGGAATCTCTCTTCTTAATGAAAAACAAAGGGGCTCCTGCTGGAGACTTTGAAGGTTGGATGAGACCATTTTCCATGTTGGTATCTAAGTATCTCCGAAGAACCTGTCTCTCGGTCTGGGTGAGAGCGAACATCCGTCCGAAAGGTACCAAGGCATTGGGTTCCAGATCGATGGTACAGTCCTCTGGCCGATGAGGTGGAAGTCTTACATGGAGGCATTCCTGAAAAACTTCGGAAAACCCAGAGCAGAAGTTGGGTAAAGCATAGACACCCACATGGCTGTTGGAAAACACTTTGACTGGCTGCAGATCAGCTCGACCTTCCAGTGAAAAACAGTTGGATGCGCAATATGGGGAACTGAAGCTTATCTGATTCTCGGTCCAGTTAATCAAAGGATTGTGTCGACGGAGCCATGTGATGCCCAAGATGATAGGGAAATGGGCGGCCCTGATTATATCAAAGCACAAAACTTCCTTATGTTGGTTGACAGTCAAGGATAGATACTCAGTGGTATGGGTGATGGGACCTGAAGACAAAGGCGAACCGTCCACACCTTCCACCTTCTGACCTTCTGCCCGTGGGATCCTCCGGAGACCCACCCTGGCTGCCCACAGGGTGTCAACAAAGTTCCCTGCTGCGCCACAGTCCAATAGAGCCAGTGTTTCCACCTGATGGTTTCCGAGGTTGAGTTGTACGGGAATCACCATCAGTCTGGAGTCCTCCTTGGATTCGGGTGAGGTCACTGACAGAGAGACATAGGGACGATGAAGATTTCCTGAAGACCCCCGGTCGCTTGTCCCTACTGACGCAGAGGGTAGTCGTTTCCCGACCTCTTGTTTGGCAGTTCCGCACAGTCTTTTAGGAAATGTTGATCTGATCCGCAGTAGGCACATAGTCCCTTCTCTCTTCTGCGACGTCTTTCTGCTGCGGACAAAGGCGCCCTGGTAGAACCAATCTGCATTGGTTCTTCGGAAGAAATGTTAGTAGAGCAACCAGGGAGAACGTGTGCAGAGGTGTCTGGGGTATAGCCAGGGTTTTTTTGCTTGCGACGTTCAGCCCTTCTCTCTTGTAGTCGGTATTCAATATGAAGGGCAGCAGAAAGCAGATCTGAGAAAGTAGGAGAACGAGGGGATCTGGCCAACTCGTCTTTAATTTCATCCTTCAGTCCTCTTCTGAAAATGGCATACTGCGCTGTTTCGGGCCATCCTGCTCCGGCTGCTAATGTCTTGAAAGAGGAGATGTAAGACAAAACATCTAGCGAGCCTTGTCTGACATCCAACAGGTCTTCGCAGGCTGTAAAAGAGAGCTCTGGTCGCTCGAAGGTCTGTTTGAGAAGATTCTGAAATCCGGAAAAATCCTGCAGAATGATGTTTCCGCTAGTCACCAATGGTGTGGCCCAGGACAAAGCGTTTCCTGTCATATTAGATATTAGGAAACCCACTCGGGCCTGGTCTGTAGCAAAGGTACGGGGTCTGAATGTGAAATACACCAAGCATGCTTCTAGAAACTCCTTCACCTTCTTGGGGGAGCCATCGAATTTTCCAGAGGACAGTGCCATGGGTGGTAATTCCGAGGGAGTCGGTTCCCTAGCCGTTACCATCTGTTTGAGCAGAGCGTTCTCGGTCTTGACTCCTTGTAGCTCCTGGGACATGGCCTGGCAAGCCTTCCATAGCTCTTGGACCTGTTCCTCAGCTGACATTGTAACACTCTTTGGCGTTGCAATCTGTGACTTGTAAAGTACCCTTGGCTTTTCTTCCCCTGAGCACACACTCTCCTCACCTGAGTCTTCCGAGTCGATGGTCTCTTGAAGGCCTCGACGTGCCAGGTAGTCTCTCTCCTTTTTAAGGTGCGTGTGCTTGTCACGGAGTGAAGCCACTGTGACCGCTGGGTAAGAAACAGCGGCACCGGGACCTTCCTTCCGGAATAAAGCCAGAAATGCAGGGAAAAACCCGTAAGGGAAAAAAAACCCTGATCAGAGGTGCCAAGACTCTTGACAGGAGGCCGGTGGTTCAATAGGTGGTAAAGCAATAGGGGATCTCCAACACTGAGGTAGTAGCCCTCAAAACGTCCAAGTCCAATGGTAACACCAGGCCGTACAAGCTGGCGGAGAAGGCAGCAACAGGAGGCTGCGGAAGTAGCGAACTCTTCCGAAAGGGTCTTCAGGGGAGCACGGAAGTATATCCACAAACTGCCTGGCCCAGTAGAACGAGGAAAGATGAAGGTAAGTGGAAGAGAGCGAGAGAATATGAGTGAAGGAGCAAGAGGGAGAAGGAGAGAGAGAGAGAGAGAGAGAGAGAAAGAGAGAGAGAGAGAGAGAGAGAGAGAGAGAGAGAGAGAGAGGCCGCTGGAGGAAAAAAAGGCACAGCAAGCGCCGCTCAGGTAAGTGGCGGAGAAAATGAATAGACGAAAAGAGCCGTGTTCCGAGGAATCCAAGGCGGGGAGCAGAGGAGTAGCGAGGGACCCAAAGTCGAGAGATAAACAAACAGTGGGGGTTGCAACGCAACGTCCTGCCGGGAGGCGGGGTCTTAGATACCTCCGGTAGCGTTGCGTACCGTGCTTGGAGCAGGCGGCAGTGAACACAGAGAAGGGACTAAAGCACCCTTCCTCTGTGGCTCCTCAAACTCCAACGCGGAAGTAATCGCCAGTCACGGCGCTGTGCGTGACTGCGAATGACAGATACCCAGAAGCCATACCAATGAGAACTGGTACGGCTCAGGCTGTGGCTAAGGCTCTATTTGGTATTTTTACCCGAATAGGGTTTCCTCAAGAAGTGATATCCGACAGGGTATCCAATTGTATGTCCCACTACATGCAAGCAATGTGGAAAAACTGTGGTGTCACTTACAAGTTCTCTACAGCCTACCATCCACAGACAAATAGACTGGCAGAGAGGTTTAATCGTACTATGAAGAGCATGATAGGTGCTTTAGAGGAACCCCTTAAAAGAAAGTGGGACCTTCTACTGCCATACCTTCTCTTTGCTTATAGAGAAGTCCCTCAGGAAGGAGTTGGTTACAGTCCCTTTGAGCTTCTCTATGGCCATCCAGTCAGAGGTCCATTGGCCCTGATTAAGGAGGGGTTGGAGAGTGCTCCCTCCCCCAAGCCAGTTAGAGTGACTGACTATGTGATAGGTCTCCGGAGGAGAATGTCACACATGATGGCAGAAGCTAGTGATAACTTAAAAGCAGGTCAGGCTCTGGTCAAACATTGGCATGACCAGAAGGCCAACATGGTTGCGTTTACTCAAGATCAGCTTGTGTTAGTTAAGGTGACAACAAGGCATAGGGCCTTGCAGAACAAATGGATAGGACCCTTCAAGGTTGTGGGCAAACTTGGAAAGGTGAACTATTTGGTGGATTTAGGCAGACCTAAGGAGGCTCCCAGAGTCTTTCACACCAACCGTTTGAAGGCATATGTCTCGAGACTAGAAGTGGGAGCTTTGCTTCTAGCTTCAGCTCAAGAGGAAGAGGAAAGTGAACCTCTATCTGACCTCCTCAGAGGCCAACCTTTGGATGAGAAAATAGAAGCAGTCAATCTCTCTTCTCAACTGACTTCTGAACAACAAGAGGAGTGCAAAGGTCTGTTAAATCAGTTTTCCTCCCCGTTTTCACTATCACCAGGCTTGACACCTTGGGGCCAGCATGATATTTTCACTGATGACTGTTTACCTGTGAAAAGCAGAAGTTACAGAATGTCAGAACATGTGAGATCCCACATCAAAGGAGAGGTCAACAAGATGCTTGATCTCGGTGTTATAGAGCCCTGTACCAGTCCATGGTCTAGTCCGGTTGTTCTAGTACCAAAGGCAGTATCCAAGGAATTGAGATTCTGTTTGGACTATAGAGCTCTAAATGCAGTCACTAAGACTGACGCCCACCTTTGCCAAGGAGAGATGAACTGGTGGATAGACTTGGTTCAGCCAAGTACCTCAGTACATTTGATCTAACGTCAGGCTATTGGCAAATAGCCCTGACAGACCATGCCAAGGAGAAAACTGCATTCTCAACCCCAGCAGGCGTCTACGAATTTAAGGTTATGCCTTTTGGACTAAAGAAAGCACCTGCTACATTCCAAAGGATGGTCAATCAAGTTCTGAATGGGTTGGAGGACTGCTGCATGGCATACATGGCCGACATTGCAGTGTTCAGCCCTACATGGAAAGAACATATTGATCACTTAGGATATGTTTTGCAGGCTCTTGAGCAGGCCCATCTGACCATAAAGGCCACCTTCGAAGACAAATATGTATACAATCAAGTCAACCCATTGATAGCTCATATACATGAATGGCGCAGGTATATCGATGACATCATTTTCCTGTGGTCCGGGCATGAAACATCGCTAAAATCCTTCTTGTGTTGGCTCAATACCTGTGATGAAAACATCCAATTCACAATGGAGTATGACCGCAAGACCATTCATTTCCTGGACCTACAAATAGCTTCCACAGAAGGGAAACTTACATGTAATTTATACAGGAAGCCTACAGATCGCAACACCCTCCTGCATTTTAGAAGTGACCATCTGAAACATGTCCAACACAATCTTCCCTACGGCCAATTCCTACGTATTGGAAGGAATTGTACGTCATTATCAGATTTCTACACCAATTCTGACCTTCTGACCGACAGACTTAAGCAGAGGGGCTATCCCAAGAAACTTTTCTCCACTGCTCAAAAAAGAGCAAGATTCACGAACTGGGATACCCTCCTGGAACATGAATCATTACATAGAGAGGAGACACCTAACAGGATCACGTGTGTTACCACATACGGGCCAGTCTCTCTTCAAATTAAGAAGATGATTCACAAATATTGGCCGATAGTAAGACTAGAACTACCAGAGGAACAACCACCGAGATTTGCCTTTAAGAGAGCTAGGAACATCAAAGAGCACTTAGAACATTCCATGTACATACAGGAGATCCCTTGCACTGGACTATGCAACTTACGCAAGACAACAGGGCATTACCCTTGTGGGTCATGCTCAGTATGCAAACTCACCAAGAAAATCAAATCATTTCCCATTGATGGAAGGGAATGGACTCTTAAACACCATACAAACTGCAAAAGCAGTCAGGTGGTCTATTGTATCCAATGCCCATGCGGCTACCGATACATAGGCCAAACAATGCGCAAGGTGGGAACCCGGATCTCAGAACACCGATCCAGGATCCGCTGTAAACACCTGACGTCACCAATGGTAGCGCACTATACCGAGACTCGTCACACACCCGATGACCTCCTATGGTGGGTCTTGGAGAAAGTTGATTCGGGTCCTAACGTTCAGACTAGACTCCTCAACCTAGAGAGTATGTGGATGCATAGACTAGATACTTTTGATCATGGCCTCAACGAACTACATAATCCCCAGCTCCATGGACTGAGAAGGATTGAAGGCAATCGTACCGGGATAAATAAGAAATCCCATATAATTTTTCCGGAAGATAAGAAAGGATAAATGTTTGCTATAAATGGGAAAAAAAAACTTTAACAAAAGGATTTAAAAGTTGAGAATATTATCGAATTTGAAAAAATTGAAAACTCTCCTGATGAACCACGTGCGTTAAACGTGGAGAAACACGTGTTGAGAGACAAAAGGGATATGGTTATTTGAAGAAGAAAGTTTGTTTGAAAGGAAATAAAAAACAGATGTGCATAACCAATCAAAGATGTATCTTTGTATGATTTAAAGTTCAGAAAAGGAATACCGGAAGCGCACTCCAAGGAAGAGTACAGTTAAAAAGAATTGTTTGTTTAATATTGCAGCAGCCGCAATATACACTTCAACAGGTGCAGCATCCAGGTAACAAAGAAATCATTCATTACTGCACAATAAGAAATCGCCAATTATAGGAAATCAAAGCCGCAAAGGACTGCAAAATGTACTCACCCACCTGTCTATGCAGGCACTTCTCGTGCAATCCGGCGGGCACATTTTGAGGATCATGTGGGCCACCACATTTGGCCTCTCTAGATGCCCTCCGGACCCCTGTGCTCACCTTGCAGATGGTTTGTCAGAGCACACATCTTGCCCATCTATATGCGCACCCGACCCCTGTGCACAACTCACAGATGGGCTATAGAGCACACATTTAAATTTACAAGAGACATGAGACGCTATCCAATTTTGGCTCAAACTGTCCCACCGTGAAACTGTGACCAGCAACACCTGGGCAGGATGAAGCCAGATATAATTATTATCAGACACGTCTGATACAACTCCTGTACTGCCGAGTGCACTGCACAGCATGTGGGCCACATGACCCACCCACGTTGCCAAACTGTGCACAACTCCATTTGGCCTGATGCATCAGGCAACATACACTGACCCCAGACATAGGCAGGCCACGCCGCCATTAACAATGCAGGAGATAAGCTAAGACTTGTCCACCCTCACAAACAACCCTCTCACTTCCCCCACACTTTCTTCCCCCTTTTCTCCCCTCTTCCCCCGTCCCCTTCCTCCCTTCCTCCCCCACCCCCTTCTCTTATCTCTGTTACCGTCTTACTATGAACGGAAAACTTCCTTCTCACAAGCAGATTCGAAGCCACGCCCCCCCACTGGGGACTAGCATCTGTTGCCTAGCAACCAGACTGCTCTCCCATCATGCTGTGACTCAGCAGGGAGAGCAGATCTATCAGTTTCAGTGACGCTGCATTTTCGGATGCCAACAACCAACCCGCACACAGCGAGCGCAGAGTCCTGCCTCCAGCACCTTTGAGCAAGCAAAGTTTTGTTCATTAGCAGGCTCCATCGCAAGACTTTTCCTTCTCAGCGCCTCGAACGACCACAAGAGCGATCCACGCGCATGCGAGCCGCAGCGCCCAAATACAGGTAAGATTACCTTCTATTCGGGAAGCGATCCAGTCCGTGGATCCCCTTTTTCCAAGGACTGTGGGCCCCCAACTAATGCAGGGTCCCCTTTTTCCTTTTCTCTCCCTTCACCCACCCGCTCTCCCTCCCCTCTCTCTTCTCTCTCCTCCCCAGTGTCTACAGTCTAGGATTCGTTCCGGCACAAGACATCAGCAAGCCCCATCTCCTGCTGATAAGCGCCATATGCTGGTAGTTTTTTTCGTGCCCGCACCCTTCCAACTCCGGGGATTCGCTGGAATTATGGTCCACTGTCCAGCCATGTTTAGGCCCAGGAAACACATGGTGTGTAGGTAAGTACCACACGATAATCCCTAACAGTATTTGTGCACGCCTCGTCATTGTGCTATGAGTTTCTTTCTCGAGCAATGACACCCAGCTTTTCCATTTATGTTCTGCTAGCCTGACTGCACAGCCGTTTAGTTATTGGAAGTGTCTGTCGTTTCTTCAGAGGTAAAAGTCCCAACTTACATCAGTGTGGTATATGTACTTACAGATATTTGAATCAATAAATTAGCAAAATCAGCCAAAGTACAGATGCTGCTATAAACATTTCACAAAAAGGCTCACATTGAACTTTTTGTGTATCCAAAAATTAGGAATATATATAAAATGTAAAGACATGTGTAAATTGAAGCATAATTAAACAAATTCACAATAAAATATCTATACGAATATTTCTCCAAAACTCCCAGCCTAGCATGCCACTAGCAATTGGCACAGAAGTACAAGAGATTGTGTGATCAATTTTCTAAAATATATATATCGATATATACAAGGGGCGTAAGCTTAACCTTAGCATCTGTGTTATGATTTACTGCCATCAGGGCATGTGAATTTAGGGCAATTGATCAACAGATAGGATTATCAGAAGATGCTGGTTTCCAATCTGTGCTGTTCACATTTCTAAATGTGAGAAAATTGAAGGTAAGATGTATTGGGGAAAAAAAAGGATTGATCAATTTATGATAAAAAATGCATGCCCTATCCATTGGGTCAATACAATTCCTGAGAGAACCTCTTCTTTAAATTCTGCCGGGCATTAATATTTCTGGGATATTTGTGAGATAAAACCGCAATGACCACATAAGGTGGCAACAATACATGCCATATCCATTGGGTCAATAAAATTTCTGAGAGAACGTCTCCTTTAATATTCTGTAGGGATTCATGTTTCCAGGATATTGAACCTTTCAACATTGTCAGCCACATTCCTAAAATGTTGAGGGTGCCCAGACTGCCCAAAGTTTTTATGATATGAGCTTTCCAAGAACTGGCTCGATCAAGACTACTCGACTGGGGAAGAATGGGAAAATGAAAGGAGTGGGCAGGTAGAAGTGAACAGAGATGTCACATATATTTAGGCAATATGACACCTGGAGGGGGGCCATTGCCAGTCGGGTAATGCCTCCGGGGCCATAGTTAGAAGCCCTGGGAGAAATATTGCAGCAAACCAAACCAATTTGCATACCCAAAGAAAACAAGATGTCTGTAAATGTGTGGCTTTTTAATCAATTGCTTGAAAAACACGATTCTCTCAAATGCACTACATAGTATCGTTTGTGCTGTATATTTCTGAGGAGAAAATACCCGAATATCACACTAGCTGGATTCAGTCTTCCTCGCTTTGTGCAAATCGAGCTGCCTAGTTGCGCCACACTGTCTATATCTTGTTGTTACTCCTCAACCACATTTAATGGTATCTAATCCTGATTCTGCCATTATGTGTATGCCTGTCCTGGAGCCAGACAATGGGAGTACATCGTGTGTCTTTCTCTGTACTTGCATTTGCGCAGCAGTACGAGTCGGTTTGGCAACCAGCGTGTAACATCATGCATTCACTGACAGCAGCTATGGGCTGCTTCCAGCAATGATTTCTCTAATTCTTCCATTGTGAACAGCCCATAAAAGAAGCTACAGAGGAAGAAACCTAACTGTTGAATTCATTAATTATAATTACCATATTATTCATATTACCATGACAACAGCCCGTGGAACATGTAAACAGATAATTTAGTGATCTTTACTTTCTATAGAAAAACAAGCCTGTTTTTTTTCAACTCACTTTAAAAGATAGTTCACATTAATGCTAGATCACTGCTCATCAAATAACATATTATTGTGCTGTTATGCACAGTGATCATTCAAAATAAGCAGCCATGCTGCTGATGTAAATGGCTGGTTGTCCCTCATGTGTTCATTATAATATTCCTAACATTTTCAATGCACACAACTTTGTTTGCACCTCTTGAATGATTTAACAGCAAAACAAAGTACCCAGATTGCAGCCTCTGTTTCCATAAATAATAATATACTGGATTATTGCTGCCTGAGCAATCGCCTGTTACAGAGAATATTCCAACTGTGGATGTCAGTGCAACAAGCAAACCCAACATAATACCAAGATCAGGGTTAAATCAAGGGAGCATTATGTTCTACTGTAATATTTTCATTCGAAACATTAGCTCACGCCAATATACACATGTAGACATATAGTTTATCCATGTATACAGTATGCGTATGCATGCTCAGGCGTATAACTTTGTGTGTTACACATCATTGACAAAACTAAAACAGTTCTGCTCATATTTTTGATCCTGGTTTTGCATGCAGTGGACAATGAGTAAGCAAGAGATGGAAAGAATGTATACATTATACCACCTTTTTTCTAAGGGAAATTGCTTTCCCCTCCCCAAAATATTGATCCCCTTGAACTCTACACATCACATTACTCTTCACAAAAAATTTATTTTTTTTTCTGTTTGTAAATACAAAAATCTCGAGCAAAATGTGTATTTTAACTAGATGAAGCTCTCTGGGGGCCACGCAGAGGCTTTGCCACTATCCTACAGTCCAGCCATTTGCTCTGTTCATGCACTGCACACATCCATAAAGCGAGAACTCGAAAACTACAAAGCACAGAATGCAGAGGGGTTCCTACATTACCTGTGAGCTCTTTTTTGTACATACCAATGTTTTTATGGTCCAAATTGGCCACATCGGCCACAAATCTCAGCTCAGATTTGGCCCCAATCTATGTTCGATATTGACTTTGCAAACCCTTTAAAGACACTGGGCCTCATTACGAGGTGGGCAGTAAGGGATTACCGGCACTGGTAAGGACACCGGTGCCGGTAATCCCTTACCACCCTATTCCGAGGTCCCTTAGCGGGTCCCTTCCTCAACACCTGGTTTTACCAGGCGTTATGGAAGGGACCCGTTAAGGGACTTCAGAGCTAATAACGGGCCCGCTCATAGCGGGCCCGTTATTAGCTCCATCCCCATTCCCATTGAGACCTATGGGGGCTCAAATGGGAATGGGGAATGGTTCCTGGAATGGGGAGTTACCGGGTCCTCCAAGGTCGGAATGACCCGGTAAGTCCCTATTCCGGGAACACGGAGCCGGAATGCGGTAAGGGGGTAGCCATGGCGCTAATAGCGCCATGGCTACCTCCTACCTCGTAATGAGGCCCACTGTTTAACTTTTCGCTGCTAGGCAGTTCCTTGCCATTCAAAGGTGGTGGGAGAATCTGCTCATTCACATGCCTTCCCTGACCACAGGCACTCTGCAAGTAGATGGAAAGTGTGATATTTTGTTTTAAGAAAATCAGAGTTCAGATACCTGTCACTCTGCATGGCAGCAATGGCAGTGGGGCAGAAAGCTTACTTGATGTCCCCTTAATAGACTGAGGAGCAGGGTTCAAACATGGTGTGAGCATCATCAACTGGATGAACACCTCATTAATTGAGTCACGCTAAATCATTTGGGTCCCATGATTGGCTCCGCCCACTGCTGCTACTTTTACCGTGTTCATTAATTAATACATTTTAAACTTACAGAGTTCATTGAGTATGTGAGAGTATGTGAGTTTTTGATTTACCCCTACCTTTTTCATGTGCTAATATGTTCTTATTATTTTTTGTATTGTAACTGCTTGATGATATCAAAACAAAACAGAATAATGAATTTAAAACAGGGCAATGGCAAAAGGCATTGGCAGAGCTGAGACTCAAACCTAGCTTCCAGCTACCCGAGGCAAACACGTGTACCGCGTCCCAACTAACACTGTTATTATAAAGCCTGGAGAAGCATAAAAGAGCTACAACTCAAGCTACAATGCACTGAGCTACAAAGATACAATTGAAATTATCTCACCTCTCTGCCTCTGACTGCTCTTAATAACATGTGAATTTAAGCCAGTACCCTACAATGGACTTTAGAAATTGCCATTTAATGGGTCTAACTCTTTGCCAAGAAAAACAGGCTTTGACAGTCCCCTCTGGTGTCAGCTATCAGGTCAGCATCTTCACTTTGGTGTCCCATGACAGCCATCATTAACAATGCTCTACCCAAGACACCAAAGAAGTTGATGTTGCTGAGATTGCCGATCAACTTCCTAATGTGCATTTCGTGGCTGCTTCCAGCCAGTGCCTTGGGTCACAAATGGAGTTGGGAGTTATGGGGCAGTCAAGAAGTATACAGGTACACTCAATACAATAGTAAAAGGTTCTTGGCACTTATCATGGATCTAAAAACGTTGGCTCTCCAGATGTTTTGGATTACAGCTCCCATCAGCCCTAGCCACCAAGGTCAATGGTGAGCAGTCATGGAGTTTTATTCCAAAATATCCAGTTAGGCAAAGATTGTAGAGCTTAACATGTATCACTACGATCCTGTATGTGCTTACTGTCCAGTCTGTACATCAGGTGAAGGCGTGTTTCCTTGTTCTTGGTGCTGGGGGATCAATTTTGGAATTCCTGGTCTGGGATCTGCAAAATGCAAAGTACACAGCATGTCTAAACTGATCATGGGAAAGGGAGTAGTATGATATCCTTTCTCCCGCATTGTAAACATCACTGCAGTGCCATCCCATGGCCTACCTGCATGCACAAACTGCAAAAAAGGTCTGTCCAAGTCACATTTAGTGATGATTTAAATTTTAAAAACACAATTCCTATTTTTATATGTAGTATATATTGCTGAAGGGAGCACGACTATGCCTGCTATATGCTCATTCTGAGGTCATCAAGCAAGGAGGTCACAACTAAGCATAATAGAACAGACACTCCAAGAACACCTATGGCCCTCATTACGACCCTGGCGGAAAGGGGAAAACGATGGCGGAAATGCAATACCGCCATCGAATAGCGCTCGGTGCGACTATGACCCGTCACCGCAAAGTACGAAGCCATTAGTGACACCGTAGTGAACGCCAACGCTAACTGCACTAAGCACGCGCGCGCGCGCCATGCCAAACCGCAAACACCACCATGGTGCAACGGTACGCCAATTCCGACCCTAGCGGACATGTACCTAACGCCATCAGGCATGGCGGAATGGACCATTCCGCCATGGCGAGAAGTACGGCATCCCGAATCAACCGTAAACGGCCCCACTGAGTGCCTGTACACCGCTCCCTGCCCACAAAGTACAACTCCCTGTAGGTGCAAAGAAGTCACAATGCAACCATTGAAAAGTACAAAGCACCCATGCATGCCAACGAACAAAAGCAACACAAGAGGTGCCAATGGGAGCTGCAGGGCACAGATGGCACGAATACAGAAGCCATCCCAATGGACATGACCACAGTCCCCCACCAAGAAACGCACGCAAACACAGGCACCTGTGCCCAGCAACATTCCGAAAACACATCATTCCACCAGTCCACCTGGCTGACCGCCATCTGTTACACAAAACCCAATCCCCCGCCCCTGAGCATGACAACATTCAAACTGTCATATTGGCAGCCCCCATCCCTGACCTCACGGGCTCAGTAGGCAAACGCGCCCAGTACAGTACCACGCAACTAAACCCCGAAGCAGGAACCCAATGCAGATCTCCTCACAATACATCGCCCCACAAATAGGCACATGCCACATCACTTGCAAAGAAAAACGCTACACGGGCCAAATCAGATTAGAAATTTAATGCACAACTAAATCACCAAGCCCATACAGCCATCAGGCCACGAACTCCAAAACACATTTCACCATTGTGGGCTGCATCCGCAAGAAATGACCAGCCACCACTTGTGTGACGCCCTGTTCCATCATGGTACACAGAGCCACATTCACGTACGAAAAGGCTACATGGAAGCGCACACAACCGCAGGGCCGTCCCAATGTGGAGGCACTAGTCCAGCTGAAAGGCCGAAATGTTGCTCCGAGCCACCAGTACTGCGTAAGGGCATGTGGGCCACTGGCGATCGTCCCATAAGATCGTAATGCTGCTCCACCGATTAACACGAAGCAGCAGGTGTCGGGAGTAAAATCCATCTGCAGGAGTGGCATACAGATGGCAGTGGCAAAAGGGGAGGAGATACCTGTCAACCAAAAGAAAAGAACAAGAACAGAATGGCCATCAGAACTACATACGAACAACTCACTTCAATGAGCACACGAAATCCACAGCCATATGCATGCTAGCCCACTCCAAAGGATCATCACCACCCCAAAGCCACTTGCGACTCATAACCATCTATACCTAGGTGTAAACACCATCACGAACGAGTGTACCTGTGCATGCGTCTGCCATAACAGAATCCATCAGATGGGAATGTTAACGTGCATGGACACAAGTGGCTGAGTGCGCGTCGAGACAGGGAGGGCTCAACAAGGCCAGATAGACGATGGTCCCACTATGGCAGCCCTGCATCACATAGCGTAGGGGAGGCGGATAGATCCCAAGAAGCCCTGTACAAGGCAAACTCTGCATCAAATCACCTGCCCATGCATCCATTCATCATTCCCTCATCCCGGGATCAAAACGCCTGAATAATTACTCACATGACATTAGAAACATCCATTGAGTCTGTGCGTAATGCAGCCTGCTAAATCCACAGTGCCCCAGCCCGTAAATCCAGTGTTGTGAAGTAACATGTATTTGGGAATGCCCGGCCTCATCGCCCACGTAGCTATTGCGCATCCCAAACTATTCATATCAATCATTGCTCCCTCGCCATGGGCCCTGTCTCAAGGACATAGAACAATAGAACGTTATATTTGCAGTCAGACCTGTGGGCATCTCCTCGCCGCTAGCTGGAAACCGAAAGCGCCGCCCTTCGAATTCCTCATTTGCAACATCACGTCGAGAAGGCATCTGTGGCCGTTTGAAATCACTAATTATTCCATCGAGTGCGGCTGTGTGTGAAAATGGCAACTGCCTTCACCCACGAATGGGAAGCCACGCCCGTCGTTGCAACTCAGTACAGTGATGCATGAGGGCCCACCGTTACTCGAGTACTACGTTCCACTGACCCTTCACAAGTCTGTTCGCGACTGCACAGACAGTATGGGAAACAATGGGACCACAGCAGAATGAACATATCAACCAATCTTACACGGCCATCGGGTACAAATACATGAATGCAATAGCAAGATACAATTACCCGATTTGCAGCGTTGTGCGCGGGACATGCTCGGCCAAAGGGGAGAGCAGTTTGCACAGGTGGAATCAATCACCACAGGTGGAGGCCATACAGCCTGGAAACACATAAATTGCACACCCAGTCTCCTCCTACAACCACACCGAAATGCTACCGGCAGGACTCGCGATGTTGGCCCTGGGGGACCTGATAGCACTGCAAGTGCTCCGACTCCAAGAAGAAGACGAACAACAACTACAACCAGCCGCACGGAGGAGACGCAGGAGGAGGAGGAGGCCAAGGCAGGGCCAGCAAGGCCCAGCAGCACAGCCACTACCACCACGCAGGCAGCCCGCAATCCCACGCCTCCGAGCACATCCGTTCAACCTCACTGATGAGCAGATCCACACCCTCTACCGTCTGGACCGGGACACCATAGCCGCCATTGTGGACATGACACAGGCTGACCTAGTCAGCATGATAGATAGCCCAACCGCCATCCCACCCCTACTGAAGGTGGTGTCTGTACTCCACTTCCTGGCCACAGGCACCTACCAGCACACAGTCGGACAGTTGCATGGCATTTCTCAGCCACTGTTCTCACGGACACTATTGCAAGTGCTCGATGCCCTCCTGCAGCACGCAGACGACTACATCTCTCTACCACGCTCGGAGCAGGAAATTACCAACACAAAAGTGGGATTCCATGCACTTGCTGGCATACCGGGTTGCATTGGTGCCATCGACTGCACCCATGTTGAATTGGTCGTCCCACATGCCATGGAGGCCCAGTACCGCAACCGAAAACAATTTCATTCCCTGAATGTACAAATGGTGTGTGACTCCAACAGGATCATTACGCATTGTTGTGCCCGATTCCCTGGATCAACCCATGATTCCATGGTCTTGAGGAACTCTACCATACCACGCTACATGGAGCGACACGCAGGGAACAGATCCTGGCTACTCGGTGAGTCTCATTGCATGCATGATGATGTGGGGTATGTGATTTGGCAATGTACTGGCAGGAAGGGGGGGTGTGCGTATGTATCAATGGCATTCCACATCCTACGTTTCTCGTCCACATACAGGTGATGCTGGATATCCACTGAAGAGATGGCTCCTCACACCAGTCCGGAACCCAGGGGACCAGCATGAGGAGGACTACAACCATGCCCACTCACGTACCCGTGTAGTCATAGAACAGGCATTCGGCCTACTGAAGACTCGTTTCCGCTGCCTCAGCAGGTCTGGCGGGGCACTCCTGTACCGCCATGAGAAGGTTGCAAAGATGGTCATGGCATGTGTCATGCTCCACAACATGTGCGTACGTAGAAATGTGCCCATGCCCCCTGACGCAGAACTGCAAGCACCTGATGATGGTCATGATGAGGGTGGGGATGTGGCAGCACCTCATGGAGTCTGCGAGGCACCGGAGGCCCGTGACATCCGTCAGCATCTCATTGATGTATGCTTCTAGCACTCACGCCTGGTGGCTGATACATGGACACGGGACTCGTGGCACTGCGTGTGTCTGGGACATGCACAATATGGACTGTACGCCTATGATGGCCTAGTACACAAAGATCAATGTCCACACATCTCATTGGTTGATCGTGCACTTTTTATGGCATATGTGATATCATGTTGAACACCCTATCGACCCGCCACCCAAGTGAGCCCAACACACCCCCTCCACCCTCCTACCTCCCCCCCGAACACCAGTGTCCAAAGATGCTCATTGTCAGTGGCCTGTCGCTATTGCAAGCCCCCTCTGCGGGTATCAGGGGCACCCCTGCCTGTGGAGCGCAGGTTCCTCCCTGATCTACGTTGGGGGCTGCCCTGGACGGAACTTGCAACGGATGATGTGTCTGCCTGCTCACGTCCATGCATGTCCCTAAGGGTTTGCGAGAGCTCAGTGAGCACACGGCGCACTGCGGCAAGTTCGGCACATACGTCTTTGGACGTCGCATGCAGTTCCCCCCTCAGGCTCTCGGTGCTTCTCTCCATTTGGACTCTCAGGCTCTCGGTGCTACTCTCCATTTGGACTCTCAGGCTCTCGGTGCTACTCTCAATTTGTGCCCTTAGCGTCTCTGTACCTCTCTCCATTTCTGCCCTAAGTGTCTCTGTTGATGTTTCTATGTCTGCCTTGGTGCCCCCACATTCATCGGCATGGTCCTTGAGGAGTGTGGCCATTTGCTGCTGTTGGACGATTAACTTGTCGAGGGACTGTTGCCTCTGCTGGGCCATGGCCATTTGCGGGGGTGTCACAGAGGGGCTGTTGTCCTCATGTTGCCTTGCCACAGGGCTTGTGGGGGATGGCCAGTCGTCGTCTTGTGGCTGCACCTGCGTGGTATCCTCATGTTGTACGGGATGGGACAGACAGGGGGATTGGGACAGGTCATGGATGGATCTGACCTCGACATCCCCGTCTTCTGTGTCCGAGCATGCTGCCATCAATGGGGTGTCACCTATGGTGCTGCTGCCACCAGAGGCAGTGCCTTCTGTGGCATCCATTGGGGGGACCTGTGGTGGTGGTGTTGTGGCCATGCTGGCTGCTGGGGTGCCTGTTGATGTTCCCTCCTCTGTGCTGCCACCTGATTTGTGCTGCTGCCGTGTCTTGATGCGTGCAGCTGAGGTGGAGGGTCTCTGGCCGTTGGTCTTGGCCCTCTTTGCAGGTGTGCTGGTAGGGGTGTCCTGTAGCTCGTCGTTTGGATCGGACCCTGTGGTGGAGTAAAGGAGGGCGAGGGTTATTGATGGGTCTGTGGGAATTGGAATGGCATTGTATCACATGCTTTGGGGTGGTACCTGAGGGTGATTTGGGTCGGGGCTTTGGAGGTGCTTTCATTTGTGTGTGGAGTGAGGGTGCAGTTGTTTGGCAGCCTGCAGTTTGGGTGTGCCTGCTGCACGTGTAGTGCGTGTATTAGGGGTTTTTAATTATTTATGTATTTATTGTGGGTTTTAACGTGCGCTATCAGGCCGATGTGTGTGGACGTTCTCCTGGACATGTGTTTCTGTTGCACTATGTGGACGCATGGTACTTCACATGGATGGACTGTGTGGATTGTTATATCTGGCCCACCTACCTGAATCTTCGGATGTCTGCACTCCTTTCTCCATCCCTCCGACTCCCTCAATGCTCTCCATTCCGATGGTGAAGGCACAGATTTCTTCCCAGGGGGTCAACTTGATGGGTGATTCAGGACCTCCCCCGGTGGCTGTGGCAATGTTGCGGTTGGCAGAGAGTATGCTGCGGACGCGTATCCGCAGGTCGTCCCATCGCTTGCGGCATTGCTGTGGGGTGCGGGGTGCGGTCCCCACCGCACTTACACGCTGTGCCACCAGAGCCCATATGGCCTTCTTGTTTGCAAGTGCCGTCCTGGTCATTTGCGTGGAGAAGACGACGGCAGCATTCTCCTGGAGGGTCTCTGTTAGCACGGTGAGTTCCTCACGGGAGAAGTGGACCTGCCGCTTGCGGTCGCACGCTTTCTTCGCTACTTTTCCCATTTTTCTTGGTTTCGCTAGGGTGGTTGACGGGGTGGGGTGTGTTTCAGGGTAGTGTTTTTAGTGGTTGTGTGGTTTTAGTGTATTTATAGGTGTACGCCGGGATGTTTCCCGTTCCGGCCCCGTGTTTTAACTTCCGTTTCCGTATATTTCCGGCCACCGTACTTTCCGGTAGGCGCACACTGCGGTGTCCGCTAAGAGGGGTGGCGGTATTGCACCTGGGGCGCCGTACGGCGGCGGTGTGGGCCGTTTTGGGGTCATTTCCGCCATCGCGGACTTTGCACTTCCGCCATGCCGTGGTGCTCGTGCTCGATGGGTCGGAATGGGCCGCACTTTGCTCCTTCGTGCAATGGCGGAAACGCTATTTACGCTGTGGCGGTCCGGTCAGTCGCTTTCCGCAAGGGTCGTAATGAGGGCCATAGACAATGGGCCTCATTACGACGGTGGCGGCCACGGTATGAACGGTGGCGGTAAGGGACCGGCACCGTTCATACCGGGTGGCCACATTACGAGTTCTGCAGCGGGACCCGCTCTGTACGCCTGGCCAGACCAGAGGTGCAGAGCGGCACCCGCTAGCAGAACAGGATGCTAACAACGGACCCGTCATTAACGGGTCAGTTGTTAGCATCCTCCCCATTCCCATTGAGCCCTATGGGGTCTCAAATGGGAATGGGGATGTACCAGGTCTGGGTCCCGAAAAAATGGGATTTACCGGGCTCGCAAATGTCGGAATGGCCCTGTAAATCCCATTTTTCGGGACCAGGACCCGAGTTTGGGGGTAGCCATGCCGCTAAAAACGGCATGGCTACCTCCAAACTCGTAATGAGGCCCTTTGTCTTCACTCACTCACACAAACCAAAGAGAAGGAAAGGGTACAACAAAGGCATGACACGATTTTATCAACTACCCAATTTTCTCACTCTTCATTTTCAGCTTTGCCCTCCTATGGGGGATTCCTCAATTAGCATACAAATGTCTCTGCAGCCTAGACAAAGGCCAGTGTGTGTTCGAAAATCCAGGCAACTGTCTGATGTATCACTGTTGCTCTCTGTTTTTCAGTACTCACGGACCATGAAACCAAAGAGCTTTTGCAACTTCTGCCTCCTGACATTCAAACTCCACTTTGAGAAACAAAATCTGTGAAGTCCACTCCTGCGCTCTAGCCGCAAATGTGCTCTGATGCCTAACTGTCCTGAAAAGCCACCTGCCAAACCTGCTCAGGTGGTGCAGACGAAGAAGGTGCTCAGTATTCAACAGAGTAAGTACTGTACTGTTTGATCGTCATTGTCCCTCTCCTCTTTACCTCACTGCAATGTGGGCTTTTTACAGTCTGCATTAATTACATATGTGTTCCCCTGCCTAGGGCCTGTCACAAGGGAAAAAAACAACTCTTCCACTAAAGTAATATTAAAGGTAGTAACACCAAGTTTTTGTGCCCTCAGTGTTATTCCCATACCTCAGTGGGGCTGGGGGCTTGGTGGGCATTGTTGGTCCCTTGCCCAGGAGGATAGCTCAGGGGCAATGTGCTCTCCTTGGAAGCAAGACGACACGAAGTAACACAGGTTCGATCCCAGCGTCCGCGCTTTAGAAACCGCTGGGTATTAAGCACGTTATAACTAATCAATCATAATGAATATGTGCTCTCACGTTCTTGCTGCACTTTCAAGCATAGACAATATTGTAGCAAAGCAACATACTGTCACTTTTGCAAGTAAAAGCTCCATTTTAAGTTATCCAGTGTTTCATTTATTAATACCAATGCAAAGCAAACCCACATTATCTCACAATTTGACCTAGAGCACAATGTCAAAAGCAACCTGTAAAACACGTACTCATCTTGATGCGTCTGTGGGTTTGCGTTGCCACTGATGTGGTAATAAATGCCAGACCAAATACTGGAAATCCAGAGCAAGGTGAGCCATTGCTGGATTTCCAGAATAGGATTCCCAGTGCCATAAAACTCCATGAGTTTGGTGCTTATATTTGAGTGGATGCGTTTGTGCATCGCTGGGATCATGTTTTCCGGTATCGTAGGGATAGCAGGTGCACATGTAGCGGGTACTGCAGGTGCAGTACCTCACGAGTTGCTGAGACCAATGAATAATTATAAAGTTTAATGAAGAAGAACATGTTACTTACCAACTGTAACGTTCTTTCGACTGGATGTTCCTCCCACGTATTCCTCATCTTATGATATTCGTATGCTGCCAGCTCCGCTGCTTCGAAAAAAAAATTCTTGGCAGAGGGCATTGTGCACAAGGTCGTGGCGTCGATGTCCCTCGATGGGCTCCATACCGTGTCAACGTCACCATCAGTATAAATAGCTCGTGATGCGCTTGTTAGCTTCAGTTCTGTTTTTTCAAGGAAATATTCAAGGAACACCCAGGTGTGCCTCATGACTGATAGACTCTTTGTGAGAGGAAAGTGTAGCGTAAACTGTACTGCGGGGTAGAATGGGAGGAGCGGTGAGGAATACGTGGGAGAAACATCCAGTCGAAAGAATGTTACAGTTGGTAATTAACTTGTTCTTCGAATGGATTGTGTCCTCCCACGTATTCCTCATCTTATGATAGACTCCCATAGCAGTGGTGATTTTGGAGGTGGGAGTACTAGTTATTCTTCTCATGGACGGAATGAAGTACCGCCTTGGCAAATAAACCTTCATTGGAAGAAGAGGCATCTAAGCAATAATGCTTGATGAAGGTATGCATTGATGCCCATGTTACAGCTGAACAAATATCTGCTGCAGGGACTCCCCTCTTCAGAGCCGCAGGAGTAGCCCTCCCCCTAGTGGAATGGGCTTGAAGCCCATCCGGTCGGTCCTTTCCCGCCAATCTGTAGCATTCAATTATGGCCAGAATGATCCAGCGGGATATAGTCTGTTTTGTCACTGCTAATCCCAATTTATGACCTGTATAACCTACAAAAACCTGGTCATCTTGACGCAATTTTGACATTCTTGAAATGTAAAGACTGAGAGCCTTTTTAGGGTCCAGTCTATGCAGTCTCTCCTCTTCTTTGCCCAAATGAGGAGGAGGATAGAATGCTGGTAATATAATTTTTTGTGACAAGTGGAAGTCAGAAACTTCTTTTGGTAAGAAAGAGGGTTTAACCTTAAGAACCACTTTGTCCTCGTAAAAAGTAGTATATGGAGGTTTACATGAGAGAACCTGTAGTTCACTAACCCTGCGGGCTGATGTTAAAGCCACAAGAAGGACACTCTTTAATGTTAGAAGCCTCAAGGGACAGGAGTGCAGAGGCTCAAAAGGTATACAAGTTAGAAACTTAAGTCCTAGATTTAAATCCCAAATTGGGACATGAAAGGGGACTGAAGGGCACACATTAGTAAGCCCTTTCAAGAATTTAATTATTAATGGAATTTTGAAATAAGAAACCTCTTCCGAGGAGCGCTTGAAAATGGACAGCGCAGCTAGATATCCTTTAATTGTCCCAATCTGGAGCCCCAGATTGGCTAGATGCAATAGGAAAGAGTGCACCATTGGGGTGCCACATTGAAAAAGGTCCACATCCTTATCTTTGCACCAGTTACTGAACTTGTTCCAACGACACCGGTACAAAGATTTTGTTGCTGGCCTTCTGCCCGAAAGCAAAATCTCCATTACGTATTGTATTGTATTGTTTATTTATTTATAGAGCGCACCGGGCCGTTAAGCAACTGGGCGCTTGCAGAAAGTAGAATCTTAGGTTACAGGTACATAGATATTATACATTGCTTATGTTGTAGGTTCACATATACAACAATTCTTATGTTACAGTGTCATATAGCTTACAAATAGCTTACAAATAGGATATGTTACAGTTTAAAGTATTTTACATTAAATATACAGAATATTCGGTACCGTTGAAGCTTTAACAGTCATTGGTATGAAGCCAGAGTTTGACATTAGCTTTGAACACATGGAAGGAAGGCGTAGCTCTGAGTGAATCTGGGATGGAATTCCAAAGATGTGCTGCTAGTGCTGGGAAGCTGGACCCTCCAGTTCTTTTCAGTTTGAAGTTGTTGACCTTGATACTATTTGATTGAGCCTTTCTGATGGGTTGTTCAGAGGTGTACTTTGTGAATTTCTCTGTGAGTTATGCAGGAGCTTTATTATTCATACAGTTGTCTGTAATATTCTGAGTTTTAAGTTTGATACGGTCACTGATGGCCAGCCAGTTGACGGCTCTTCTTTGGTTAGATATGTGTTGCCCTTTAGGAATGCCTAATGCTGTCCTAAGGGCATTGTTTTGCAGGGTTTGTAATTTGTTAGTGTTGTGTTTATTGGTGATAAGGTACAGTGCACTGCAGTAGTCTAATTTGGAGAGGATGAAGGCTCGCGGTTGCATGCGTGAATAAGTTTGCAGGTGTAGCTAGTTGCTGAGGCTGTAGCATTTACTTGCTTGTCGAGTGTGAAAGTTGAATCTAGGTAGAAACCTAGGGTTTTAACTTCCTTGGCTACCTTGATTTTGATGCCATCAATAGTGATGGAATTGTAGAAATGGGATAATTTGTTAAGTTTACTAGTGGACCCGATGATTAAGAGCTCGGTCTTGTCGTCTTTAAGACATAGGCCATGTGTGGCCATCCAGGTTTGGATGATTTGGTAGACTTTTGTTTATGAGGTTGGTGTCATTGTCATAGTCTTCTTGGATTGGGATGAGGATCTGGGTGTCGTCAGCGTAGTTGGTATATGTGACCCCTAATTTGTCCAGGATATCAAACAGAGGCTTTGTAAAAATATTGTACAAAGTGGGGGAAACACATGACCCTTGGGGGACTCCACAGGTGATGGGGACTGGATCCGCTGCTGATGTAGGTGAGAAGACTCTTATAGTTCTCTTATCCAGGAATGAGTTTATCCACGTAGTGGCTTTTGTGGAGAAGTTGGCAGCCGATTTGCGGTGGTTACAGAGAACCTTGTGATCTACCAGATCGAATGCTGTTGATAGCTCTAGGAGTAGGAGAATAGAAATGTCTCCTCTATCTTTACGCTCATCTAGTTGATTTTTGAGATCAAGGAGAGCCGTTTCGGTTCCATGTCTCATTCTAAATCCTGATTGCCTTGTCCCTAGTAGGTTGTTGATCTCCAGGTAGGATTGGATCTGTAGACGTCATCTGGAAGATCCCAATCCTTGTATCTCAACCTCTCAGAAACCATGTGTGAAGGTTGAGTGTTTTGACTTCTGGATGGAGAACCCGACCTTCCTCTTGCGAGAGAAGATCCTCTCTTTGCGGAAGACGTATTGGAGGGCAGATGGACATGTCCAGAAGGTCCGGGTACCACGTCCTCCTGGTCCAATCTGGGCAATTAGGATCATGGTTTTCCTGAACTATCCCAACCTCCTGATTACTTGATGAATCACGGGGACTGGAGGAAATGCGTACAGAAGTGGAAACTTCCAGTCCACCACGAACGCGTCTCCTAGAGCTCCTCTCGGAGGAAATTCCCTTGAGCAGTACTGTTCGCACTTCCGGTTGACCATGGTCGCGAACAGATCCACTTGAGGGGTTCCTCTAAGGGCAAAGATCTCCAGAAGGACTTCCTGAGCTAGCTCCCATTTGTGGGAGACTGTGCTCTGCCTGCTCAGAGCATCTGCCGCCGTGTTCTGCTCTCCGGCTAGGTGAACTGCCGATAGAGAGATTCCTTCTCTTATTGCCCAGAACCAGAGCTGCATTGCCTCTCTGCACAGTGATAGTGATCCTATGCCTCCTCTCTTGTTAAGGTAGTACATGGCCACCATGATGTCTGTCATTATCAGGACATTCTTTCCCTATACAGAGAGCAGGAAGGCCTTCAGCGCTAGTCTGATTGCCCTCAGCTTCAATAGGTTGATGTGTAGTTTGGGATCTCCGATGGAGACCAACGACCGCTGATTGTCAGATCATTGGTGTGGGCTCCCCAACCCGTGAGTGAGGTGTCCGTTACTACTGTTATCTCCGGCCATGGTTGCCAAAAAGATTCTCTCTTGAGGATGTTGTTGTTGCAAGCCCACCATAATAGATCCTGAGCAACCATCCGACATACTCCACGAGAACTGGGACCACTGAGTTCTGAGGGCCCATTGGAGAGATCTCATCCTCAGTCGAGCCTGAGGCACCAGGAAAATGCAGGATGCCATGAGGCCGAGCAACCTCAGAAAATCGAAAGCCGGCAGATGCTGGGCATTCTGGAATTTTGTTACCATCTGCAGAATGTGGAGATCTCTCACCTCGGGAGGCGAGGCTTTGCCCAAGGAAGTATCCAAAAACTGCTCCGATAAACTGGAGCTCTTGGGTTGGTATCATGTGAGACTTCTTGAAATTGAGGGAGAATCCCAGTTTGTGAAGAAAGTGACAGGTGATCGACAGATGTTCCTGAGCTTGTTCGGGAGAATGCGCTCTGATCAACCAATCGTCCAGGTAGGGATAGATGTGAACGCCATCAGTTTGGTGAAAACCCTCGTGGCAGAGGTCAGCCCGAATGGCAGAACTCAAAACTGAAAGTGAGAACCGCCAACTGCGAACCTCAAGTACTTTCTGTGCTTGGTATGGATTGGCACATGAAAGTAAGCATCCTGAAGGCCCAACGATAACCAACCAGTCTTGGAGTTGGAGAGCCAGAATGATCTGAGAAAGGGTTACCATCTTGAACTTGTCCTTCCTGAGGAACTTGTTGAAGTTTCTTAAGTCCAAGATGGGTCTCAATCCTCCATCCTTCTTTGGAATGAGAAAGTAAGGGGAGTACCAACCCTTGTTCCTCTCCGATACAGGTACCTGTTCTATTGCACCTTTCTCTAGCAGGGTTAAAATTTCCTGCAACAGGAGGGGATCTGGAATTTTGACAGAGTTGGTTCCCGGTGGATGGTCCTGAGGCCTTTTTAGGAAGGGAAGGCAGTAACCCTGAGCTACTGTCTCCAGTGCCCAAGCTCGGAAGTAATGCCCTGCCATTCTTTCAGATGCTGAGAGATTCTGCCTCCCACCAGGGTTTTGCGTGATAAGGCCTCAGATTGATTTGGATGCGGCTGCAGGAGCGGCTGAGGGCAAAGATGCCATGTCTGAGGCTGGTTTTGCACTTTTTCCTCGTCCACCACGAGCGACATTTCTCTTGCCTCTTTGAATGGACTGTCCTATTCCACTACCAAAAGAGGAGTGGTACTGAAAAGAACAACCTCTCCAGTAAGATGAACCTGAATAAGGTTTCTGAGGCTGTCGCATGGAGACGCTAAGAGATTTAGCCACCGCTTTTGAGGACTGTAGTTTTACTAAGCCTTCATCAGCTTTACTACCAAACAGCCTCAAACCATCATAAGGCATGTTGAGTAGTCTGGCCTGCACATCTGGTGCAAACCCCGACTTCCTCAACCATGCAAATCTGCATAGCACTGTGCTTGCAGCCATGGATCTGCTGATACTATCAGCAGTATCCAGTCCAGACTGGAGACATTCCCCCATTGCCTCCTTTCCGTCTATGACAATATTCAGGAAGCCTTCCCTTTCCTCGCCTTCTGGAATATGTTCAGCCGCCGCCCAAATGCAGTTCCACAGGGTATGGGTAAACCTGGCCCGGGTACAGGTGACATTAGTTGACTTGAGAGCCATGCTATCCGAGGTAAAGACCTTACAGGCCCAAGCATCTACCGTCTTATCCTCTCTATCCGGGGGGATAGATGGATATGCTGTTTGTCTTGACTTTCTGGAGTGGGATGCCTACTTAAATAATCAGGATCAGAACTAGAAGTTCTATACTTCTTTGGAAAATTATTGTTGACTACAGTAATTGTATCAGGAACTTGCCCGTTTTTTTCCACTGTCCTCTGAAGAGCCCTTTTTAAGGGGAGAACTGGATCCTTCTGGGGGCCCTGATCAAGTATATCAGTCATATCATCCTGATCAAAAGTGGGTGAGGCTCTACCCCAGCCCATGTATTCAACCACTCTATTCATTAGACGCCTGTACCCTGAATCGGCATGTTCTGCAGGGTCAGGTTTTGCAAAATCCAGCTCAGGTGACGTATCAACTAGCCACAGCAGAGTGAAGGGTATCACACAGGTCTCTCCTTTTCGATTCTGGATCAATTAATTCTTCTGGGACCTCTCTAGTACCATCTTGTACTCCAAAAGAAGAAACTTCTTCTTCAGAGCCACATTCTTCAAATATTGAAGACATAGGGCCTCCTTACATGTTAGGCGGTTAAAAGCGCCAGTAGAGCTGCCGGCCTGGTTAACACCCTACTGCCTCATTATGAGGTCTGCTTGTGGGTCCCGCCAAGGACACCTGGTAAAACCAGGCATCCTTAGCGGGTCCTGCGAGCAGACCAGGATGCTAACAACGGTCCCGTCATTAACGGCCCGTCGTTAGCATCCTCCCCATTCCCATTTGAGCCTTCTGGGGGCTAAAATGGGAATGGGGCTGTACCGTGTCCGGGTTCCTTGAATGGGGAAATACCGGGCCCTCCAAGGTCGGAATGGCCCTGTATTCCCCCATTCAAGGAACCCTGACCTGGTACCCGGTATGGTAGCGGCATGGCTACCTCCATACTCGGAATGAGGCCCATAAACTCAAAGAAGTCTGACTTAGGTAAAGGAGTAAATCTCATTTCCTGTACATGAGTTTGGGACGAAGGAATTAAAGGAACCTTTGATGGTATTGAAGGAGTCTTCTAAGACACTGATGACTCTTCGACAAAGGCGTTGACAGCGCTTTTGCTGTTCGATGTCGAAGCCGTCAGCGCCAATGGCATCGACAAAGTCGTTGAGGACTTCAACGACTTATGTTTTTTAGACGGTGTCGGGGAAACACTCGATTCTCGAGGAATCTTCGACGATTTGAAATCGGCTCGAGTCTTTCGAGGTTCACCTTTACTACTGGATTTTTCCACAGTAGTTCCTGACTTCCCTGTGTCGTCCGACGGAGCGACCGGGGTCTGGCTCTTTTGAGGCTTCTTTGAGGGGGTCGAGGCCGCATTCTCAAAGACCATCATCATCTTCCTTCTAAATTCATCCCATTTTCTCGGGGAATCTGACTTAGTCGGGCATCTTACCAATTCGGTAGATCCGAGGAAGAAGAGGGAGATCTATGTCTCCTCTTAAACTTTTTTGAAGAGGAAGATGAAGAGCGCCTCGACCTACTGCGTGATCGAGACCTCTTAGAATGTTTACGACGATCCGATTCTTTCGAATCACTCGATTTCCTATGTCTTTTTGACGAGGCCTTCGAGGAGGCATTGGAAGCTTCCCGCCCCACCGCCAGTTTACCTTTCCTCTCACGAAGGGCCTTCTCTGTCATCGACTGACAGGAGCCACAGTCGCCGGTTGATGTTCTGAACCTAGGCACCAAAGACAAACGCGGTGAGGATCTGTAATTGACATCTTCGATCCGCAGTCGATATATTTTTTGAACCCCGTCTTGGGAGTAGAAGGGGTGGAAGAAGATGACATTTTCTGAAGAAAATTTCGAAGTGTGCTGTTCTCAAGAGCGAAGCAATCGGAAAAACAGAACTGAAGCTAACAGGCACGGCACGAGCTATTTATACTGATGGTGACATCGACACGGTATGGAGCCCGTCGAGGGACATCAACGCCACAACCTCATGCACAGTGCCCTCTGTCGAGAAAATGTTTTCCGAAGCAGCGAAGCTCGCAAGATACGAATATCATAAAATGAGGAATACGTGGGAGGACACAATCCATTCGAAGTCTGCTTTTTTAAATTGAAAAGTGTGAATGTGAACTTAAAAGCAAGGGGTTTCAAAAGGTGGTGAATAATGTTGAGAATGAGCACATTTTAATAAATATGTCTGTTTCTTTTAAGGCTATAGTTCTGTTAGAACAACAATACAAATACAAAAAATCGTTGCCATTCGATCACCCTGCGTGAGACACCCACCGAAGTGAAGATGAGAGAGATGACGTCAGCATATATGCCATGCACTCGGCTCAGCTAAATCTCTGCAATCGGGCAGCATGGTTTCTGACTAGCACCACACCATGCAGCGATGCAGCTCCTTACTTCTTAGGGATATTGGGGATGGGCAAACAGTTTCAAGCTTTACTATCTTCATACACTCATAAAGCCAGCGATCAATCCAGTCCACTGCCTAGTCCACACCACTTAACTTTTGCCCAACTCAGCTATTCATCCAACCACATTTTTTATGTATTTTTTGTCCCAAACACATATTTTCATCTAAATGCCTGCTTAGTACACAATTACTTTCTTTTTGCCTATAAACAAGTTTATCCTTTCTCCACTCACACCACTAGGCCACCTTTTTCCTCATCTTCTTGTTGAACCACTGATTATTTCATGCCTTTTCCTCCCACACCCCAAGGACACTCTCCCCATTTTAACCATGTGGTCCACTGAAGCACCACCTATGAGCTGAACCTATTGCATTGGAGTACACGTATGAAGAAGATGAACTGTGAGGAAGTACACACATCCTGTGGGTTTGTTTGGTTATTTACCCACACATTGACTGCCCATGGCCATGCCAATTGCTATAGCCATTCCCAACCTCTACCTACCCTCCCAGCCAAAGCACATCTTCCTGGGATCTCATTATACTCCCTGTATCAAGCAGTAAAATCACATTTTGGCGTGCCAGTGTTTTTTCTAAGTAGTCTTCTCAGAATTAGTGGCTCAATTGCACCTGCAAATGGCTACTGGGGTGATAAAGATGTCTTAACCGAGTGTGTCTTCAGCCACTTTAGTTATATTTCGTCCATGTATTGATGTTCTGTTAGAAAACAAGCTAGATTTTTGTAGTTCGGTATGTAAGTTTGGATTTTGCGTTTGTTTTTGTTGTCATATTTTAAAATCCATTTCTATCCAGATTGTCTGTATGTCAGTTAAATGACTTCACATGTACCCACATCCAATATCATGAATCTGGTGTAAATTCCATCTTCATCAACATGTGAACAGTTGCCAAACTCCATAGACACCTCTCACCATAGATATATATGAAGATGCCTTGACCATTGATGTGTGTACTTCATAGATACACCAGCAATTAATTCCTGCCTGCATTATGCAAAAACCTTGCTCAAAGTGCAACTGGTGTATGTACGTCATCTCTTTGATTCCAATAGCGAGGTGAGTGCAGATTACGGCTTGAATCAGCTGCTGAAGCCATATTTTCCTGGTAATTTGTTTTTAAATCGCAGGCTTCGTGCCCTTTAGAAGCCCCTCTACCTGTTCGACCCTCCGAGTCCCACTTCCCGTTTCCCCTGTCCTCCCGCCTCCCTCCCCGCCCACCCCACCCCTGATTGGCGAAATCCTGCCTGTCCTCCCACCTCCCACCTCCCTGCAGGCCTTATCGTCCACCGCAGCCCACACTCGCTTCTTTAATTCCAATAGTGAGGTGAGTGCAGATTATGGCTTGAATCAGCTGCTGAGGCCATATTTTCCTGGTAATTTGTTTTTAAATCGCGGGCTTCGTGCCCTTTAGAAGCCCCTCTACCTGCTCCACCCTCCGAGTCCCACTTCCCATTTCCCCTGTCCTCCCGCCTCCCTCCTGCCCACCCCAACCCTGATTGGCCAAATCTCACCTGTCCTCCCGCCCCCCTACAGGCCTTATCGTCCACCGCAGCCCACACTCGCTTCTTTGATTCCAATAGCGAGGTGAGTGCAGATTAGGGCTTGAATCAGCTGCTGAGGCCATATTTTCCTGGTAATTTGTTTTTAAATCATGGGCTTTGTGCCCTTTAGAAGCCCCTCTACCTGCTCCACCCTCCGAGTCCCACTTCCCGTTTCCCCTGTCCTCCCGCCTCTGACCCCACCTCCCCACGCCTGATTGGCCAAATCTCGCCTGTCCTTCCACCTCTCTGCAGACTTTATCGTCCACCGCAGCCCACACTCGCTTCTTTGATTCCAATAGCGAGGCGTGTGCAGATTACGGCTTGAATCAGCTGCTGAGGCCATATTTTCCTGATAATTTGTTTTTAAATCGCGGGCTTCGTGCCCTTTAGAAGCACCTCTACCTGCTCCACCCTCCGAGTCCCACTTCCCATTTCCCCTGTCCTTCCGTCTCGCTCCACGCCCACCCCACACCTGATTGGTCCCAGGACCATCTTACCCAGGCCATTACCGACCTCCCTAGGGCAGCCCTCTGCCCGGCAGCCCTCTGCAGCTAAGGACCCCAAGGCAAAGGACTCCAGATCGTATCTGCAGGTATTAGCAGGAGAAGCAAGAAGCCAACAATAAGTAAGTGTGGCAAGGGCAGGGACAGAAGCAATTACTTCACGCCATACTACCCTACCACTCCACCCCTTGAAACTACATTGTCCATCTGTGGTGTAGTCTACATTTAGAAAGTGCCCCTGATAGCATATCTGTGGTATAATTGCACTTAGGTGTCCCTAATAGCATTCTATATTATACATTTATTTAGAAAGTCTGACTAATAGCATATCTGTGATATAATTGCATTTAGAAAGTGTCCCTAATAGCATATCTGTAGTATAATTGCATTTAGAAAGTCCGCCCAACAGCATATCTGTGATGTAGTCTACATTTAGAAAGTGCCCCTGATAGCATATCAGTGGTATAATTGCATTTAGAAAGCCTGTCTAATAGCATGTTTGTGGTATAATTTCATTAAGAAAGTCTGCCCAACAGCATATCTGTGGTGTAGTCTACATTTAGAAAGTGCCCCTGATAGCATATCTGTGGTATAATTGCATTTAGAAAGTCTGTCTAATAGCATATCGGTGATATAATTGTATTTAAAAAGTGTCCCTAATAGCATATCTGTAGTATAATTGCATTCAGAATGCCCGCCTAATAGCATATCTGTGGTGTAGTCTACATTTAGGAATTCCACCTAACAGCATACCTGTGGTGTAGTCTACATTTAGAAAGTGCCCCTGATAGCATATATGTGGTATAATTGCATTTAGGAAGACTGTCTAATAGCATATCTGTGGTATAATTACATTTAGAAAGTCCACCCAACAGCATATCTGTGGTGTAGTCTACATTTAGAAAGTGCCCCTGATAGCATATCTGTGGTATAATTGCATTTAGAAAGTCTGTCTAATAGCATATCTGTGGTATAATTGCATTTAGAAAATCTGTCCAATAACATATCCGTGGTGTAGTTCCATTTGCCTAATAGCATATCTGTGGTATGATTGCATTTAGAAAGTCTGCCCAATAGCATATCTGTGGTGTAGTCTACATTTAGAAAGTGCCTCTGATAGCATATCTGTGGTATAATTGCATTCAGAATGTCCGCCTAATAGCATATGTGTGGTGTAGTCTACATTTAGAAATTCCACCTAATAGCATATCCGTGGTGTAGTCTACATTTAGAATTCCACCTAATAGCATATCCGTGGTGTAGTCTACATTTAGAAGGTGTCCCTAATAGCATTGTGGTATAATTACATTTAGAAAATCTGTCCAATAACATATCCGTGGTGTAGTTCCATTTGCCTAATAGCATATCTGTGGTATAATTGCATTTAGAAAGTCTGCCCAATAGCATATCTGTGGTGTAGTCTACATTTAGAAAGTGCACCTGATAGCATATATGTGGTATAATTGCATTCAGAATGTCCGCCTAATAGCATATCTGTGGTGTAGTCTACATTTAGAAATTCCACCTAATAGCATATCCGTGGTGTAGTCTACATTTAGAATTCCACCTAATAGCATATCCATGGTGTAGTCTACATTTAGAAAGTGTCCCTAATACCATTCTGTGGTATAATTGTGTTTGGAATAGCATACCTGTGGCATAATTGCATTTAGAAATTCCACCTAATAGCATATCCGTGGTGGAGTCTACTTTTAGAAAGTCCCCCTAAATAGCACATCTGTAGTGTAGTTGCATTTAGAAAGTCCACCTAGTAGCATATCTGTGGTATAATTGCATTCAGTAGTCTACTTTTAGTAAATCCGCCTAATAGCATATGTAAGGTACGGTTGCACTTAGTAAGTGTACCTAATAGCATACCTGTGGTGTAGTCTACTGTTAGAAAGTCCGCCTAATAGCATATCTATGGTGTGGATGCATTTAAAAACTGTCCTAATAGCATATCTGTGGTATAATATCATTTAGAATGTGTCCCTAATAGCATATCTGTGGTATAACTGCATTCAGAATGTGTGCCTAACAGCAAATCTGTGGTATAATTGCTTATCTGTGGTATAGTCTACATTTAGAAGCGTCCCTAACAGCATATATGTGGTATAATCACAGTTATGTGCCTGATAGAATCTATGTGGTATAATTACATTCAGAATGTGTGCCTAATAGAAAATCTGTAGTATAATTGCATTTAGAAAGTCCCCCTAAGAACTTATCTGTGGTGTAGTCTACATTTAGAAGTGTCCCTAACAGCATATCTGTGGTATAATCACACTTAGAAAGTCTGCCTAATAGCATATCTGTGTTATAATTGCATTCAGAAAGTCCACCTAATAACATATCTGTGGTGTAATCTACATTTAGGAAGTACCCCTAATAGCATATCTGTGGTACAACTGCAACTAGAAAGTCTGTCTAAAAGCATATCTGTGGTATAATTGCATTTAGAAAGCCCGCCCAATAGCATATCTGATGTGTAGTCTACATTTAGAAAGTGTCCCAATAGCATATCCATGGTCTAGTCGCATTTAGAAAATCTACCTAAAAGCACATCAAAGGTTTAGTTGCATGCAGTAAGTCTGCCCAATAGCATATCCGTGGTCTAGTTGCATTCAGAAAGTCTACTAATAGCATAGCGGTGGTTAGTTACTCTCAGAAAATCTGCTTAATAGCATATCCGTGGTTTAGCTCCCCATAGAAAGTCTGCCTAATAGCATATCTGCGGTGCAACTGCATTTCGTAAGTCGGCCTATTAGCATATCTGTGGTCAAGTTGCATTCTGAAAATCTAAATAGAAACTGTGATATAGTTGTATGTAGAAGCAGTGAATAATCCCACCCTGTGGTATAGTTGTACCTAGAAACTGTGAATAATATAACCCTGTGATATAGTCGAAGTTAGAAACTGTGAATAGTCTCACCCTATAGTGTAGGGTAATTGAGAAACTGTGAAAAATCCAACCCTGTGGTATAGTCGAATTTAGAAACTGTGAATAATCTCACCCTACAGCATAGTTGAATCTGAAACTGTGACTAATCTCAACCTATGGTATAGCTGAATTTAGAAATGTGATTAATATCACCCTATGGTATAGTTGAACTTAGAATATGTGAGTAATATCACCCTGTGGCTTAGTCAAACTTAGAAACTGTGAATAATCTCACCGGTGGTATAGTTGAATTCAGAAAGTACGAATTATTGCTGTGGTACAGCGGTAGTACAGCTAATCCCTGAGAGTGTGTACAACTAACATCCTGTGGAATAGTTGTAGCGGAAAGGTGAGAACGAAACCATCCGACGGGAACTGTAACACAGCCCAAACTAACTAAAAACATGAGTCCTCCCTACCCACCAAAGCCCACCAAAAATGAACCCCTCACGCCCACCCTACCTCCCATTCCCTCCATCACCAACCCATCATGCCCTCCAACACATCCCCTACCCATCCCCTATCCAAACACGAAGCCAGAGGAGCATGATGGTGAGCCAACCATCCTAAGACCACTCTTCCTCCCATCCCGTCCTCCCACCCACCTACTATCATCATATCCGCTCCCCCGCCATCCCGACCAACGGCCAGCCTAACCTCTCAAGCACTCCCATCCCCGCTACCATCCATCCCCCACTCTGCTCATCAACCCCCTCCATCATCCGCCCGAGCCCACTTCTTCTCCTCCCTAAAAATTGCACGCCTCCCCCTGGCAAGAACAATAGCCGCTTCTCTTTCCCCTGTGGGATGTTTTCACCCACACATCCAAGCCCTACAACATCGCTGGCAGCAGAAACATTAGAGTGGCCACTGGAAAGCATGCTGCTGGCCAAAAATCACCAGAAAGTGTGCAGGGAAAACATGAAAAATACACTGCCATCCATTTTTGCCTATGTCAGTGAGCACAGGAGATCACTGCCTAAAACCACCATACAGATCCAACCTTCTTGTTGGGTGTTCCACATTAATTTACTGCAAGAATCCGCATCAGTACAATATCAGCGAGAATCATATGCTACCAAGCTAAATCCCCTTTTTAAAGATATTAATTCAAGACAGCTGTCAAAAATGGGTGCAGTACCGGTGCTCGCCACTGACCGGCGCTGGTGCTCTCTAAATTCTGACAAGAGAACCTATTGCAGAAGCTAAAACTTTGCCAAAGAAGAGAATTCCATCAAAATGCCAGATAGAATGCCACACATTGATTTAATGTGGAAAAAGACTTGATTAAAGAGATGTTGCTTATTTCAGTTTATAATGTTATATTTTTTTCACAAGGAACTAAGTTGCCATTGACTAGAAGGCAATCTGAGTTAATTAAAACTCAAAAAGGCTGGCTGTCTCTGGGAAGCCTTCACACCTACTCTTTTCAGGCCTCTACACCAGAAGGCAGGAAATCGCATGGTCCTGTTAATCAGATGCAGAGTGGCACCCTGGTATGCTAGCAGGAACACAAGACAATGGATTATTTCAGCTGAATAGGATATGCTGATTTGGGTGTAACTGTCAACACTGCTCTGGGAAAACAAGACATGTGACCTCTGAGGCAAGCCAAGCTTCTAGGGGTGGACCAGACTGAGATGTGAATTCCATTGAGAGCAAATGTATGTTTTATAAAATTGCTTGTAACAAATTTTACCAAGCTGACAAAAATGTACAATTTGGGGATTCTTAATATGAAAAATGCATTCACAGTTCATGACTAAGTTGGACGCTGTGGGATGTTCTGAGGCCAAGCCCCATAATGATTAATATTGTAGACTCTGTGTTTATACTAGAAAAAATGAAAACATACAGTAATATGCGCAGAGAGGGTGTGTACCTCTGTGTAAGATTTGGTACAAAACCAATATTGCGAAACCCACTAAAATCGCAAATAAGTTGTCATTTCTGAACCCAACCCCTTAGAAAGATCAGGGTTGAAAAGAGACCTGTCTTAATTCATTTGCGATGTGTACATGTAATTTCAACAACTTGTGTATCTGGGGAGCATGTTTGGTGAAAAATTGTTTTCTAAGTAAATGCAAGGGGAAGTGTTCTTTCCTTCAGCCATAATGATGATACCTGATGACTCATTCTGACTCACTACTCTGTTCTCCAGTCAGAGGACAGAAAATCCTCTAGCCTATCAGGATCCTCAGAGGGTTGGGCATGGAAAGTCAGCCTCCACACCCCTCTGGAAACACATAAAAAGAACCACTGAAACCCAGATAGGGACTTCTCTTTCCACTCTTCAACCGATTTCTTGCACAGCACTTTGCCGGAAGACTCCAGATCCAGATAGTAGTCAGACAGAGACTCCAGATATATCCAGAGACCAGACTCTAGAACCCAGCTCTAGAACCTTAAGCAGCGGTCTAACCCAAAAAGCTGAACTCTTCTCAGCAGGCCTCAAAATCCAGCAACCTAACTAAACTATTCAACAGCCGGGCGAGCTGTTTTGCTTCTGGCTAGAATTCTGTGCCAGAACCAGACCCAGAAAGCAGAGCTGTATCCAGAACCCGTCAGATCCAGACCAGACCGCTGTGCAGTGCCAATAGCAGACCAGAGGCCATGCTGTGAGCAAAACCAGTGCCTGATCGTCCGGTGGCGAGAGTGCAGTCCAAACCTGACCAGATCTGTGACGAGGTCCATTCCAGTCCAAAACTAGGAGTGAGTATCCAGTCTAAGAACTGTAAAGAACCAATCTCTTAGGCTAAAGTAATCTTATCCCATCTATTTCAACCTGTCCAGAACAGGTCCAGAACTGCATTTAGAATTTTGTGTCCATCTTGTGATTTCAAATCTGTGAAAGGGTCATCTGTCATTCTGAAAGATTGACTTTATTTTTGAAAATCTACCTCCACCAAAATGTCTGTATCTTTTGAACCACACGTCCTAGAAGCGAATTTTAACTGTCATTGTAAAGCCAAGATCCTAAGCTTTCCAGCAAACCCAAAATTCGCGATATACGCACTCGGAGAAAGTACCGCGAATTGAAAACTAGCTCAATTTCACCACATATTAAAAATTGCTGTCTTTTACTTGCAACTGCTGAATTTCGTTGTCAATCTGATAATCATTCATGAATCATTGCTGGTGTTGACCTGTACCAATTAAAAGTAACTATCACCTACCCTGAATCTCCTTTAGCGAATTAAAATCATTTTTAGCATATTATTCACTTCATTGCAATCACATTTAAAAGTATTTTGCCTGTTTAAAATCATACCGATTTTCTCTAAGCTTGCTGGGGGGAACTGGAACTGAACTGCATTTGATTGTATTCTGGAAACCTGTGTGCCCTCCTTTCCATCTCTCCATATTGCATAGGGGGGGAGTGAGTAGTCACAGGGGAAAAAGTGATTATATTATCTTCTGATTGAATTCATATCAAGTTTATTTTTGTGTTGCATTCTTTCCCATCTTGCATTCCCTTGAAACCATACAAAGCATTCTCTGCTACCTTATTCTTTCTATACCAACTCCTAAGTGATCAAAGAATTGTGCTATTGTAATATTATCCATTGTGGATCACTATTATATTCATAAGTGTGCTATCAAATATTAATGTATTCATAAAAGTGTGATATATATTGTTTTATTCTTCAAATGAATCTTTTAATTTGCAAAACAAACTTACTTCTTGGCTCAGTGAGGTTAGGGGGATTCAAAGAGAGGGGCGTTATATAAGGGTTTATCATCCAGGTTCAAAGAATTTGACATAAAGATATATTAATAAGGGCTTCCATTGGGCATCCCAGACTAGGCATTGACTTAGTTGGATTGCTGGATTGAAGTCACTTACAGAGTGGGGGCTCGTAATGGAATGTCTGGATTAGATCTACCACTTGTGCAGCTGAATACAGTGTGCTAACTGATAGGATACATAAATCCTGTTGGATCACCACGCTGTGCTACGCTGTAAAAGCACCCCTCAAAAAAGAACACTCTTAGGAAACGGTCTGTTTTGCAAGATAAAATACAAACTTCTGTAAGTCAGGATGGAAATCAATTTCCAGAATGACGACACTGGTAGACATGAAGATAGCGAGAGAGCACCTCTTACATAAGCTATTTGTGAGAGGCGAGTGGGCTGAACAGGACCAGAATGTGTGGTTGTAGGCAATCACACAACAGGTCACTGCAACTGGGTTAGATATCTGGAGAGATCAGGGCCCCTTACACGTGGCCCTGAGTGAACTATACATGGCCCCTATGGCCAAAGATGAGCACGACAAGATTGTCAGGATAGCGGCATATTTATATTTATAAATGGGAGCCATACAGGACAAATGTGCTGAAGGCCAAGATCTGGCAAGTAGGCAGCTGATGGCATTAGAGAAGGCCCAATCTGACCTGGACTCTTCTGAGCAGAGGCTGCACAGGAGCCAGGAGTCAGAAAATGATAGTAGACAGTATACCATTAAAATAAAAAAGGACATGGGTATCCTGCAACAGGAAAGGGCAGACCAGGATACCAGAATTCTGGCCTTGCAGAAGGAGCATCAAGAAGGTTTGGACTCCCTACTGCAGAGCCAGAAAAAACTGGAGCAACAGATAGATTTCAACAGGGCTTGCACACAGCAGGTAACCACCCTGCAAAGCCAATTGGATAGAGAAAAAGAGGAGAGCAATACATTGATTTTGAAAGACCTGGATACCCAGGCAGAGTTTGACGAAGAGCGCCAGAAAGCTGGTGCCCTTCAAAGGCAGAGGGACAACCTGGCGGCACAGATTCAGACTCTCACTCAGGAAAGGGATACCCTAGGCCAGGAAGTCTGCCACTTAAAAAGGAAAATGGAAGAAAATCACCTGGCCCTCCAGGGACTGGGTGACCTCCAAAAAGAGCATCAGAACTTGTTAGAGCACACCAGGAGGGTGGAAGATGCTCTGGCAAGAAAGGAGCAGGCCAGTAGGGATGGGACTGCAGCAAAGACTGGCCCAGTACTCCAAGACTAACCAGGAAGCACAGAGAGAGAATGAGGCTCTCTGCCAGCACAATGATAGGCTCCAGCAACAGGTAGCCATGCAGGAGAGACTGATAGAGTCTAATAAGGCATTGGTTGAGGAACTGAAAGCACAGGCTCTTGCAGGGCAACAGGGAGCAGGGGCTGATAGAGATGAGGTTCGCTGGGAAAGGGAAACACCTGAGCATAACCTCAGAAGCCCGAGTACTAGAGGCCTCCATCTCTCCCAGTCCCTGGACTCTGCCACCCCCAGGTCCCCTGGCGCACATGAGCCCAGGGCCACGGGGATGGCAGATTACTATCCAGTCAGAAATATGGGGCTCATAGGCCAGTACCCCCCAGGAACGGATGGGCGAGCATCCGGGTATGGGCACCCAAGTACAGTGCAAATTAGTGGGGAACCCCGGGAGAGTAGGCCCTCTAAGGGCATTCTGAAAACCTCTGCCCAGTTAGGTCAGTGGGGGGGGGGGTACCCATCAAATCCTGGGAGTAAGGAGGAATCAGAAGACTCCTCTGAGCGTCCCAGGACACAGGAGACTAGGTCGCCACATTCTGCCGCCATTCCCAGGCTCGCAGAATCCGGGAAAACCTGGAAGATCAGACGGGCACCTCTGGGAGCAGTGCTTCTGAGTCAGAGGATGAATGGACCTAGAAGGCCAACAAGGCAAAAAGGGCCTTGTTTAAGGACCCCTTAAAACAGATCAAAGCAATAAGGAGCGTCATCACTCCTTATCATAAGAACTCCAAGTATTCTGTTTGGGAACACTTGGAGCTCTTTGAGCAAATGATGGAGACTTTCCATTTGAAAGACAGCAGTAGCGTAAAATGGACATTCTCCCCAGAATACTCCAGTTTTGTTGCGGGGCTGGAGGACCAAAATCATTCCAGATGGTCCACATATAGGGCGGCCATCTTGAAACATTTTCCTGTTCACCGAAATCCCCAAAGAGGCTCGCAAGGCAGCCTACAATTTGCAATGTGGGGAGGATCAGGCCCCACAAGAATTTGTGCAGGAGTTGAAGCGTTCCTTTGCGCAGACTACCAAAAGGGTGCGCACTGATAGCAAAGAATTTGTTAACACTTTTTTCCATGCCTTACCCAAATACATCATGACCCAGCTAGTGAGAGATTTTCACGAGAAAAGGTCACTAGACTGGGTCATTGAACAGGCCACCTGGATCTATGAGGTGCAGAAACCCATAGAAAATAAAAATAATGCTCAGAAGAGCCCCAAGCCAACCAGCACTCCTGCTGCTGCTAAGGTGGCAGAAGTAAAGGTTGCCCCCATTTTAGAGTTGGAGATGGGGGGGCCTAAAAACCTGCTTGCACCGAATAATCCTAAACCCAGAAGGCCCTATGACCAGTCACAGACAGGGAGTCAAGGAGGTAGTCCCACAAATGGGGTCCCTCACTCCCCTGACTATGTAAGTCCCCGCTACAAGGGAAACCGACCCATCCTGGCTTATGTGTGGATTCCTCCAGCCCAAGAGGGGGGATCCGGCCAAGCACCTAACCCAGGGAACTTCCCTCCTAACTCGCCACAGGAGGGCAGAAATTCACCAAATCCTGGGCAGAACTTTTTTCCCAGGTATCCACCCAACTTCCAACCCCAAAATCATCCATTCTTCTGTCCCCAATTCCCTGAGTCCAGACCACCTAATCCGGGAGAGGGGAGGCCAAGGGTGGAGGGGTACCCTAATCTTCCCAACCCGGGGTACTACCAGAGAAGGGATAGCTACCTTTCCCGAGATCAGCCCAGGGGAGAAAACAGAGCACCGTATCAGCCTGAGCGGGTTTCACAGTTAGAGCGCCAGGTCCAAAATATGGCACAGGATCTGGGTCGCATGCTGAGGGCGCAGCAGAACCCTCAGATGTGAATGCCGGTGCAGAATGCCCCTAACTCTGGACCTGGTGCTCCAGAACAATAACGGGGGCAGCACCCCGATAACTCACCGGTTCCCAGGGAGGAGGCACAAGGGGAAGGGGGGTGTAAAGCCTGGGAGGAAGCTTCCTTTCCCACTTGTAAACAGCCCCTGGAAACCCAGGAACCAGAAACAAAATCTCCTATCCCTGAAGGTCTGCCACCCAAGGAGCAGAGAGGAGGTAGGAGAAACAAAGGACCCAAACAGACCCACTTTGAGGAGGAGGTACAGATCTTCCAATTTGAGGGAGAGGGATCCTCAGAGGATCCTGGGAAAAGGATCTTCTCCTTCAGAGATGGGGGAACTCCTCCCAAAGAAAAATGGGTCCCAAGGGATTCACATACAGACTGGGTAGATGTGGGGACTGAGCTAGCGCCGCCCATCATCTCATCCCAGAACCAACAGCATCAAAATCCCCTGGTTCAAACCCATTCTGGTGACTGCCTCCAAAAAGGGGGGAGGTGGGGCGGCCCAGAACCAGAACCAGGGGAACCCAAAACTTCTCCCATTTCTAGTTGCCAACTTTTTCTTTCAGATTCCCAAGACTCTCCACAGAATTCTGCCCAAATCTATTCTCTTTGCATGTCCAAAACCAGAAAATTGGCTCACCAGTTGTCCAAAAATGTGCATTATCTGTGCCCCCTTGAGGAGAAGGAGGGAATATACTATGCCTCGGTAAAAGTACAGGGGCAGGGTACAATTTTGGCACTGGTGGACACTGGATCCCAAGCTACCCTTCTGTCCAAAAAGGCCTTTGATGAACTTAATTCAGGGAGGGGGGAGAATTACCAAATTCCTCTCACCTCTCTTCCTGGACAACTTCAGAACTTTGACAGGAAGGAAATTCCCGTCGAGGGGACTGCGGATTTGGACATTAAAATTGGGCGACAAAAGGTGAAACACCCGGTCATAGTAGTGACTCCAGAGGGCACCCCTTGTTTACTAGGGAATGACCTCCTGACAAGGTTGTCATCCCTAATAGATTGCGTAAACAAGGTCCTCTGGACCCAGACTAGCCGACCAATAAAATTAAAACACAGTGTCAACCATGTTAGTTTAAACGGCACATGCTACATGGTTGAACAAAAATCTGACAAGTAGAATTTCACTTGCAGAACAACCAAATTCCAGACGTGACAGTAATAGCAGTAGGACAACAGACTGGTGATGGGGGGTCCTCTCTATTTCTGAAAATCAACCTTCCTTCCAGTTTAAGGTGGTATTCCACACTGGAAGGAAACACTCTGAAATTCTTTACCAATCCACAATCAGACAGTCCCACTCCTATAGTCCAGAGAGATGTGAAATCAGCTCAGAGCCTGGCTGATATTCAGCAAATTGGAGAGCAGTTGTTCATCCCTGTTTAGTTGAATGATGGGAAGGACTCTGTTCTCGCCCGAGTGTGTGTGAACAATGGTAAGAGCTTCATCAGCGAAGCCATGTTCTGCCAACTCCCAAAAGATCCAGCTATTCCCACATTCAAACTGATAGACAAATGGGAAATGGATCTGGAAACACCCATTTCCAAACATCTCCTGCCAAGCAGGTGTATGCTCAAAATCCCCATTGGCAACAAGAGTATAGTCCATAATTGTTGGGTCGTGCGAGACGTCACTGCTGCCTTTTACTTCGGCAGTGACATTCTCAATCGCTTTGCCATTAGTTTGGACCTAATAAACTTCAAAGCTTGGTCCTGATTAGTGGATAATCCCATGGGTTTTGATGACCAAGAAAAAGCATTTAGGTCAGCTCAATTGCTACCTTATTCAGTTGAAATTCAGATTAAAGAGGATGTCACCATCCCCGAAAGGACCCGACAATTCTCCCTGGAAGTGAAAGTTAAAAGAGGACAAACCTTAATTCCCCACACAAAGTCTTTGAAGAAGATAAGTGTGAGGGAATGCCCACTGTCTATGTGGATGGATGCTCTTACCATGTTGACAACAACAGGGAACAAGAACTTGTGGCCGGCGTGGGGAATGCATGGGTGAATGAGTCCCCAGAACCCTCCGCTGGGTACAAGATTGGTCCCCAAAGTAGTCAAGTGGCAGACTTGATGGCTGTGCACCAAGCCATCCTCACCGCTGTACAACATCAACTCCACGAACTGGTCATAATCACAGATTCGGATTATGTACGGAATGGGTTTGTGGAACACCTGGTTAATTGTAAAACCAGAGGCATGTTATGTGCTAATAACAAACCCTTGAAACATGGGAATTTAATTCAAAATATTGATGATCTGGTCACCTCGAATGGGTTGACCATCTACTGGAAAAAGATCAAGGGTCATTCCAAAGTAGAGGGACCAGACAAAACTGGAAATGACTTAGCTGATCAGCTGGCCAAAACCGGGGCCATCCAAGGGAATCTAATAGAGATTGAGTTCCTGTTGGGGGAAATCCAGGTCACAGCTATCACTAGGTCCCAGACAAATGCTCACAATGATCTTTCAACTGCACAATGGAGTAAAGAGACCCCAGATGCTGATTTCATTACGGCTGAGAAAGGGGATCCAATAATTGGTAAGTTTTACCAACACAGTGAGGACCCTGAGAACTTTCCCCTGACGGATACTGATTACATTGGGAAAGAGGACCTCAGAGTGTTGATGAAATGTCTAAAAATGTTCAGAATCCAAGACGGTTTGTTGGTAAGGAAATCCCAAGCTGGTCATGATCAGTGGGTGGTTCCTACCTCATTCCGAAGCCTGATGTTAAGTCACGCCCATGATGCGGCCACCGCCGGTCATAGGGGGTTTCATACCACACTTGAGATCTTAAGAGAGGTTGCATACTCGCCACACATGGGGCAGGACCTTGACCAATACTTGAAGGGGTGTCTTGTGTGTGCACAATCTCAGCCAAAATCCCTCACACACCGTCCGCCTCTCCAAAAGAGGGGGATGACACTGCCATGGTCAGATTTGCAAGTTGACTTCATAGGGCCCGTGATTCGCTCCTCTAGGGGAAATAAGTACATGTTCACAGTGACATTCTTGTTTACTAAATGGGTGGAATGTCTCCCGGCCCCGAACTGCAAGGCAGAAACAGCAGCTGCCCTGATGATCAATCACATCTTTTCTCATTTTGGACTACCCCAAAGGAATGAGTCAGACAGGGGTAGCCATTTCACCAGCGAAGTAATGACAAAGATGTGGGAGATACTGGGGATTAAAAGGAAGCTACACATTGCTTACCGACCAGCCTCTTCTGGAGCAGTAGAACGTTACAACAAAACCATTGTGAGCCTCTTAAAAAAGTTTGCGGCAGATTCGGGGCCAAGTTGGGATATACGTTTACCTCTTGTCCTAATGGCCATCAGATCTACCCCTTCATCTGCAACTAAAATGTCACCATTTGAGCTGATGACTGGACGCAGGATGGCGCTTCCCCAGCATCTGCTCTACAGGACCCAAGAGCAGACATTGATCAATGCCTCCACAACTCATGAGTATGTTGAACATTTAAGGAAACACCTTCAACATGCTTTTGCCTATGCTCAGCGAAATCTAGAAAGATCCACTGAAGACCCACTATGACCTAAAGACTACCAGGAAAGAATACAATGTAGGAGACCGGGTTTACTTATACAATTTCCAAAGGAACCAGGCCAAACAGTGGAAATTTCTGCCTACCTGGAAGGGACCTTTTGAAATTGTAGACAAGATCTCACCAGTCGCCTACAAGAGCCGCATCCCCAAAGGCAGTTTGACGGAAAGGGAAGACAAGTGGGTCCATATTAATCAGCTAAAGTGTTGCCATCCCAGGCACACTCTGCAGCAACTGGATCAGTCCTCTGGAACCCCAGAGGGGGCCGCTTCAGATTAATACATTTCCAACCCTAAAATATTCCACATATAGTGTATGAAATACCATAATAAGAATGCAAATGTCTCCTGATTTAAAAAATGTATATGTTCACCCCACTACATTAATAGCGGTGGGGAAATATCTACAAATATATTTCTGCCGATTTGCTTTGTCCTCCTAGGAGAGATAAACCATGGAGATTGACCAAGGAGGACGACCCGGGGACCGGGAGCAAAGATCCGAGGGGCCCGGAGTACCGCCCAATACTCCCATCAGGACCGGCGAGGAGAACCGATCGATCCACCCCTGATGGAAGAAAAGATGCTGAACTTTGCCATCTGCGGAATCAGAAGAAGATGAGGCGGACATCCCAGTCTTGCGAAAATCCATCGATGAAAATACAGAATGGCCATCGCAAGAGGGGGGCTTGTGTGATGTTTTCACCCACGCATACAAGCCCTACAACATCGCTGGCAGTAGAAACATTAGAGCGGCCACTGGAAAGCATGCTGCTGGCCAAAAATCACCAGAAAGTGCACAGGGAAAACATGAAAAATAGGCTGCCATCCATTTTTGCATATGTCAGTGAGCACAGCAGATCACTGCCTAAAATCACCATACAGATCCAACCTTCTTGTTGGGTGTTCCACATTACTTTACTGCAAGAATCTGCATCAGTACAATATCAGCGAGAATCATATGCTTCCAAGCTAAATCCCCTTTTTAAAGATATTAATTCAAGACAACTGTCAAAAATGGGTGCAGTATCGGGGCTCGCCACTGACCGCCGCTGGCGCTCTCTAAATTCTGACAAGAGAACCTAAATTGCAGAAGCTAAAACTTTGCCAAAGAAGAGAATTCCATCAAAATGCCAGATAGAGTGCCACACATTGATTTAATGTGGAAAAGGACTTGATTAAAGAGATGTTGTTTATTTCAGTTTATAATGTTATATTTTTTTTTTCACAAGGAACTAAGTTGCCATTGACTAGAAGGCAATTTGAGTTTATTAAAACTCCAAAAGGCTGGCTGTCTCTGGAAAGCCTTCACACCGACTCTTTTCAGGCCTCTACACCAGAAGGCAGGAAATTGCATGTTCCTGTTAATCAGATGGAGAGTGGTACCCTGGTATGCTAGCAGGAACAAAAGACAATGGATTCTTTCAGCTGAATAGGATATGCTGATTTGGGTATAACTGTCAACACTGCTCCGGGAAAAACAAGACAGGTGACCTCTGAGGCAAGCCAAGCTTCTAGGGGTGGACCAGACTGAGATGTGAATTCCATTGAGAGCAAATGTATGTTTTATAAAATTGCTTGTAACAAATTTTACCAAGCTGACAAAAATGTACAATTTGGGGATTCTTAATATGAAAAATGCATTCACAGTTCAAGACTAAGTTGGACGCTGTGGGATGTTCTGAGGCCAAGCCCCGTAATTATTAATATTGTAGACACTGTGTTTATACTAGAAAAAATGAAAACATACAGTAATATGCGCAGAAAGGGCGTGTACCTCTGTGTAAGATTTGGTGCAAAACCAATATTTGAAACCCACTAAAATCGCGAATAAGTTGTCATTTCTGAACCCAAGCTCTTAGAAAGATCAGGGTTGAACAGAGACCTGTCGTAATTAATTTGCGATGTGTACATGTAATTTCAACAACTTGTGTATCTGGTGAGCATGTTTGGTTATGAAAAATTGTTTTCTAAGTAAATGCAAGGGGGATGGTTCTTTCCTTCAGCCATAAAGATGATACCTGATGACTCATTCTGACTCACTACTCCGTTCTCCAGTCAGAGGATAGAAAATCCTCTAACCTATCAGGATCCTCAGATGGTTGGGCATGGAAAGTCAGCCTCCACACCCCTTTAGAAACACATAAAAAGAACCACTGAAACCCAGATAGGGACTTCTCTTTTCACTCTTCAACCGATTTCTTGCGCAGCACTTTGCCGGAAGACTCCAGACCCAGATCCAGATAGTAGTCAGACAGAGACTCCAGATAGATCCAGAGACCAGACTCTAGAACCCAGCTCTAGAACCTTAAGCAAGGGGCCTAATCCAAAAAGCTGAACTCTTCTCTGCAGGCCTCAGAATCCAGCAACCTAACTAAACTATTTAACAGCCGGGCAAGCTGTTTTGCTTCTGGCTAGAATCCTGTGCCAGAACCAGACCCAGAAAGCAGAGCTGTATCCAGAACCTGTCAGACCCAGACCAGACCGCTGTGCAGTGCCGATAGCAGACCAGAGGCCACGCTGTGAGCAGAACCAGTGCCTGATCGTCCGGTGGCGAGAGTGCAGTCCAAACCTGACCAGATCTGTGACGAGGTCCATTCCAGTCCAAAACTAGGAGTGAGTATCCAGTCTAAGAACTGTACAGAACCAATCTCTTAGTCTAAAGTAATCTTATCCCATTTATTTCAACCTGTCTAGAACTGAATTTAGAATTTTGTGTCCATCTTGTCATTTCAAATCTGTAAAAGCGTCATCTGTCATTCTGAAGGATTGACTTTATTTTTGAAAATCTACCTCCACCAAAACGTCAGTATCTTTTGAACCGCATGTCTTAGAAGCAGAATTTAACTGTCATTTTAAAGCCAGGACCCTAAGCTTTCCACAACATTCCAAATCCTTATAGTTTTTCAGTAATCGCGATATACGCACTTGGAAAAAGTGCTGCGAATTGAAAACCAGCTCAATTTCACCACATGTTAGAAATTGCTGTCTTTTGCTTGCAACTGCTGAATTTCGTTGTCAATCTGAATCTGATAATCATTCATGAATCATTGCTAGTGTTGACCTGTACCAATTCAAAGTAACTATCACCTACCCTGAATCTCCTTTAGCGAATTAAAATCATTTTTAGCATATTTTTCACTTCATTGCAATCACATTTAAAAGTATTTTGCCTGTTTAAAATCATACCGGTTTTTCTCTAAGCTTGCTGGGGGGAACTGGAACTGAACTGCATTTGATTGTATTCTGGAAACCTGTGTGCCCTCCTTTCCATCTCTCCATATTGCATAGGGGGGAGTGAGTAGTCACAGGGGAAAAAGTGATTATATTATCTTCTGATTGAATTCATATCAAGTTTATTTCTGTGTTGCATTCTTTCCCGTCTTGCATTCCCTGGAAACCATACAAAGCATTCTCTGCTACCTTATTCTTTCTATACCAACACCTAAGTGATCAAAGAATTGTGCTATTGTAATATTATCCATTGTTGATCACTATTATATTCATAAGTGTGCTATCAAATATTAACTTATTCATAAAAGTGTGATATATATTGTTTTATTCCTCAAATAAATCTTTTAATTGGCAAAACAAATTTACTTCATGGCTCAGTGAGGTCAGGGGGATTCAAAGAGAGGGGCGTTATATAAGGGTTTATCATCCAGATTCAAAGAATTTGACATAAAGATATATTAATAAGGGCTTCCATTGGGCATCCCAGACTAGGCATTGACTTAGTTGGATTGCTGGATTGAAGTCACTTACACCCCCTCCGACCCCCCTAAACTCTCTCACACCCCAACCACAACAAAAACACTGAAAAGAAAACGTACTTGGTCATCCTCAATCTCTCAGTACTCATCGCCACTCCTTTCTAGACCTGCCCCTCATCCTCCCGATCACCACCCTCCTCCCGCCTCACCCTACCTGAACACCTCTCCCTCAAATTCTCCCCGAGCACAACCGAAACTCCTAACCCCTCACACCCCACCCTCAAATCCTCTGACCCAAATCCAGTCAACCCGTCACACCAGTCCAACCCCTCCCCCCCAAACCCTCCAACTCAACCACCCGCCTACTCTTCCCATCAACCACCATGCACCCCCCTCTAGCTCCCCATTTCCCCCCCTCCCTCCACCCCTCTTCTCTGCAACTCCCTCATCACCCTCCTGTACCAAAGTAAATTGCATCCTTTTTAATGCCCGATCTTTAGCAAAAAAACAGACACAGCATCTTTGACCTCCTCGCCTCTGACAAACCAGACCTGGTATTTGTCACGGAAACCTGGTTCTCTGACAACTTCGCCCGATCGCCAATGAAGCCTTCCCCCCAGACTACTCCCTCCTCCCACTGAATCGTCCCTCCAAAGGAGGAGGAATAGCAATCGCCTTCAAGTCTCACTTCCACGTCTCAATCATCGATAACCAGCAATCCATTTCTTCCTGCGAATCACACCTCGCGAAACTCTCCCTCCCCCCTTCATTCTCTCACAGATTCCTAATAATCTACAGACCCCCTGGCTATGATAGACAATTCTCAAACAACCTCTGCGACTCTATTGCCACCCTCCAACTAAACCATCCCAACCTCACCCTTCTAGGAGATTTCAACATATTCCCACCAACCCTATGACACACCGTCTTGTTGACGGCCTAGAAAGGATTAACCTCCAACCCCATACAAACGGCCCGACTCACTATAAAGGACACACACTTGATGCCATCTTCAGCTCCCACAACCTGATACATCTAAACCCCTTCACCCCTATCATCTGGTCCGATCACGTCATTGTTTCTTTTGCCATTCGGTCACCCAACCCGCTCCCCTTACCTGAACCTGAACCTCCGAATCTATGCAAATGCTGGAAGAAACTAATAATCCTCCCTGAGCTAGCCGATGCACTCTCTGTCTTCCCCCCCTACCTGCCTTCTCAATGAACAACTAACCTCCGACGCCTTTGACTCATGGCTCAACACCTCACTAATGCGGCTCACACCCTCTTGCAAACCATCAGTCCGCTGTGGCCTTTTCCCTCTACATGGCCACCCTCCCACGAATAATTTGTTCACACAACATTCTGTGCTACAACTACACCAATGACACTCAACTAATTCTAAAACTCCAGAACTCAGAACCCAACTGCCGACCTGACCTAGCTTCCTGCCTCCTCGACATAGATCTCTGGATGACCACAAACCACCTCTTGCTAAACCCCTCCAAAACCGAAATCATGATATGTGGAAACACCAAACTTCTTCCACACCCACTACCCTGGCCATCTACCATGGGCAACTCACCGACACTCCTTTAATTCAGTAAAAAACATTGGATGCACCCTAGACCTAACCCTCTCGCGCCAAGTCAGCAACGTTTCAAAGTCCTGCCACTACCACCTTAAAACTCTTAGGCGCATTTTTCCGTACCTCTCCTTTCCCAACAGACTCTCTGCATTCCAATCAATTGTTATATCAAGACTGGACTATGCTAACCCCCTCTACCTTGGAGTGCACGCATACCAACTGACTAAACTACAAAGAGCACAAAACACTGCAGCCAAACTGCTACTAGCGCTCGGACTAAGAGACCACATCTCCCCAGCCCTCAAAACGCTGCACTGGCTTTCGGTCGCCCGAAGGGTGACTTTTAAAACCTTATGCATTTCTCACTGAGCACTGCATAAAACGGGACCTCAATATCTTCAAGACAAACTAAAACCCTATCACCCTGCACATACTCTAAGATCAAGCTCAGCTGGCCTCCTAGTCATACCAAAAACAAACTCAGTCAAGTTAGGTGGATCATCATTCTCAGCCTTGGCCCCCACTCTGTGGAACGCACTCCCACCCCACATCCGACTCACCGAGGACCTCATGTCTTTCTGCAAATTACTGAAAACATGGCTCTTCCCCTAAAACCGACCCCTACCTCAAACTGGATAACAGCAACTCAATGACATTAGCCCAAAATGCTAGTTCAAAAATAACGATCCAGCATCATGATCCGAGCAAGAAATCGAAAACTAATAACCTCTAAGGTAAACTAAAATGGACAAAAAAACAGAATGTGTAAAAAGGACCAAAGCAGTGAAGTGTATAAAAAGAATAAGTTATATGAGAGCAGTAAAGTGGTTGTAATTAATTAAATGGATTAAATAAATTTAATGGACAAGAGGATCAAAGTGGACGAGAGGAATAAAGTGGATAACAGCAATTCAACTAGCCTAAACTACTAGATCATAAATAATCAATAACATAAATAACAATCCAACATCAAGATCCAAGCGAGAAAAAACTAGAGCGGATGAGAGCGTAGGATGGATGGGAGCATAGAACGGATGAGAACGTAGAGCGGATGAGAGCGTAGAGCGGATGAAAGCGCAGAATGAATGAGAGCATGGAGCGCACGTAGGGTGTGATGATAGTGTGGAACAGATGTAGGGTGTAGATCAGATGCAGGATGTTGAGCGGATGTAGGGTGTGGAGGTGTTGAACGGATGTAGGGTCCTGAGCGGGAGTAGAGTGTGGAGTGGGTGTAGAGTGTGGAGCAGGTATAGAGTGTGGAGCGGGTGTAGAGTGTGGAGCGGGTGTAGAGTGTGTAGCGGGTGTAGAGTGTGGAGCGAACGGGTGATGTATGTGACACAACAGATGATGTAGGTGGACGGAACGGCTCTAGTATGTTGAATAGAACAGATGAAGAGTGTGGAGCGGGTGTAGAGTGTGGAGCAAACAGGTGATGCATGTGGATGGAACGGATGGCATATCTGGAAGGAACGGGTCAAGTATGCGGATGGAACGGGTGATGTATCTGGAAGGAACGGGTCAAGGATGTGGATGGAACGGGTGAAGTATGTAGATGGATGGAACGGGTGAAGTATGTGGATGGAACAGACCAAGTATGTGGATGGAACGGTTCAAGTATGTGGATGGAACGGGTGAAGTGGACGGATGGAACGGATGACGTGGATGGATGGTACGGGTGAAGTATGTGGAAGGACGGGTGAAGTATGTGGAAGGATCGGGGAAATAGATGGATGGAACGGGTGAAGTATGTAGATGGAATGGGTGAAGTATGCGGATGGAACGGGTGAAGTATGTGGATGGAATGGGTGAAGTGTGTGGATGGAACGGGTGAAGTATGTGGATGGAATGGGTGAAGTATGTAGATGGAATGGGTGAAGTATGTGGTTGGAATGGGTGAAGTATACGGATAGAAGGGATGAAGTATGTAGATGGAACAGATGAAGAATGGGGCTGTAACCAGGAACTATGTGGGTGGAACGGGTGTAGTGGGAGAAACGGGTGGAGTGGGTGAAACGGGTGGAGTGGGTGAAACGGATGGAGTGGGTGAAACGGGTGGAGTAGGGTGGAACGGGTGGAGTAGGGTGGAATGGGTGTAGAGGGTGAAACAGGTGGAGTGGGTGGAACGGGTGAAGTGTGCAGATGAAATGCGTGAAGTGGGTAGAACATATGAATTGTGTGGACGAAACAGATGAAGTAGGTGGATGAACAGATGAAGTAGGTGGATCAGGTGAACTGGGTGGAACCGGCGAAGTGGGTGGAACCAGTGAAGTGGATGGGACGTGTGAAATAGATGGATGAAACAAGTGAAGTGGATGGAAGGGATGAAGTAGGTGGATGGAACAGATGAAGTAGGTGTTACGTGGGAACCAGGAAGTATGTGGATGGAACGGGGGAAATGGGTGAAATGGGTGGAGTGGGTGGAACAGGCGTAACCAGTGAAGCGGATGAACCGAAAGAAGTGTGTGGGCAAAACGGGTAAAGTGTGCAGAACGGATGAAGAAGGTGGATGAACGGTTGAAGTATGTAGATGGAAAAGGTGAAATGGGTGGAACCAGTCAGATGGGTGGAACCGGTAAAGTGGATGGTACCGGAGAAGTGGTTGTAACCGGTGAAGTGGGTGGAATCCAGGTGATGAGGGTGGAACGTATGAAGTGGGTGGATGAACGGATGACGTATGTGGATGACCAAATGACGAATGTGGATGGAACGGGCGAAACTGGGTATATGAATCGGGTCAGGAGGTGGATGGATGATGCATTGAGAGCAGATAACGTGGAAATGAGCAGACCGGATGATGAAGAGATATCATGTATAGATCGGACGAAGTGCATTGATTAGAAAGAATACATAGAACTGATCAAACTGATTGTTTGCTTAGAACTGAGCAAGTACATACAATGGATGGAATGCATGGAACAGACAGAGAGCACTGCATGGACACCCACAAAAAATGATTTGCCAGCATGGAATGATCTGTAGTGCTTAAAACAACCAAAGTACATAGACTGGCTAGAATGCATAGAATGGTTGGAGTGCATAGAATGGTTGGAGTGCATAGAATGGTGGGAGTGCATAGAATGGTGGGAGTGCATAGAATGGTGGGAGTGGTGGAACGACCGAAGTGCATGGAACCACTGGAATGTGCCCGATCTCAAGACAAACCACCTTATCACATCTACACGCTTACTCTCTTCTCTACACCAACACTCAACTAGAACACAGCAATACTATGACACCATTCGGTATAGCTGTTCTCATCCCATCACTTGCCTCATACTCCGCATCATTCTATCTAAACACAGCTGGTTTCACACCCTCCAGCCTAGACGTTCTCCTCAGGCTTAACACAGCCAAAATCAGTCTGGATATCAACCTGCCAGAACAAACACATACTCTTGGGGCCTCATTACGACCCAGGCGGTAAGTTACCGCCTGGGTCGTACCTTTACCACCATGGCGTAAACTACATTTACGCCATGGTGGTTGGCGGACTTACCGCCCCATTCCGAGGTTGGCGGGGCGGTAAGTCCCCAATCCCCATTTACCCTTCCCCATTCCCATTTTTGCCCCATAGGGCATAATGGGAGTGGGGAAGGCATTAATTACGCCACCGTAAATTACGGTGGCGTAATTAACATCAAGGTCCCTTAGCGCCATGGATTTTAACACCTGCCAAAAGCAGGTGTTAAAACCTCCATGGCGCTAAGGGACCTCGGAATCAGGCGGTAAGGGTCGGCGCTGTTTACGCCGCCGTAAACCCCTTACCGCCTGAGTCGTAATGAGGCCCTTGATCTCCCAACCACCACACCTACCGCTAAGAAGCAGCTATCACAGGCATGCAACACCGCTGCACACATACCCGGTGCTCACACGTACCTTATGACTCTCTCTCTCTACTGACTTGAACTTCGGTTCCCGAGGGCGTTCAACCTCCCAGCGCCTTGAGATCATACCAGTGGTACATAAGGCACTATATAAATGCAAAATAATGTAACATAACATAATATGTTCTGATTCTGGACATTACTTACATACATCGCGGACATATTTTCTTATAATATTGTGGGGTGCATTTAAAGGTCCCTGTTAGGGCACCTACCTGGGCTACACCCACACGATGCTTCCGGATCTGGCGACTGTACCCACGGGTTCGGCTTGCAAGGGGTGACATCTTCCAACAAGCGGCCTTACGTCCGGCTCGTACGTGGAAGCATGCGCATGCGTGGGCCTCGAGGGTTGCCATGAGCAACGAGACACGCTTGTGCTTCCAGCCTCGTTCTCATTCCCGCTCGGCCACTGCGCATGCGTAGACTGGGCTGCGGTTCAGACCTCAGTTTCATGCCGAGTGCCCTAAATAGTGCTCCAGTCCGGAATCAACTGTGTCTTAACCCGGTTGGTTCCTAACTCTCCACAGCGCTTGGATCTTTGGATCTGCCTCCTGTTTTTGTCCTTGGACTTTTCCTTGCCCGCCTTGTTCCCTGTTTCCTGCCTTTATCCTTTGGTCTCCTGGGCTCCGCCCTGGGTTTTTCCCCGGATCCGGGTTCCCTGTTGTTTCCCTGGTTGCTCTCCATTGTTTTCCTGGATTCCCCCTGGGTTTATTCCTGCCTCCTCCTTGGTTGGGCTTCCCTCCATTTTCTTGGTTTGTCTCCTGTGGTCTTCCCTGCTTGTGCTTTCTTTTGCCTGCCTTGCCTGGGTACCAGCTCCCTTTGGATCTTCTTCCTGGCATTATCTGCTGTACGCCCTATCCAGATCTACCCAGTGAAGTCCTTTCAACATGCCAATTGCCTACCTAGGACACAGATTATGTGAATTCCTCCACCTTCCATTCTACTACCTTGGACCTGTCTTCACTACTCATCCTGAAGTACCAACAACCATCAACCTTCCCTGTCAGTGCTTGCACTGTTCTGATGTCACGTTAATCCACAGGGAAGTGTTCTTCGTGGCATCAGGAGTTGGTCCCCGTTCATCCCTGTACCATTTGGGCTGAATTGAGATTGATTCCTTTTGTCATCATTTCATCACCCTGCCCACGGATCAACCAGTCTGGCTTCTCCAGTGCGAACATCTCCTGGAAACACTGGTACGCAGCGATCACGTGACACACATCTCAACAGTCCCAAACAGAAGTCCCTTTCACATGAATAGCAAGATTTTTAATACTGAAACAAAAATGGCAAGGCCTTTGTTTTTTTTGTTTTTCAAGTAAAATGAAAGAGCCATGTGGAACGGGGCCTGCCTGTCATTAACAATGGATGAGCAGCATTTTAATTTACAAAATAAGGAGGAATCAAAGATCCCTGTCACATGGAAAACAGGATTGTTAAACACTGAAAACAAAAACGGCCTACACAGGTGTGTGAAATTAAAATGGTTTTAAAAAGTAAAAGTGAAAAAATATCACTGCTCACAGAAACATTTCAGGAAAACAAAACATGATGTGCGGGTTGACCAAAACCAATGTATATTATGTTTCACCTACAAAACTCTAGTGAAATTAGAAGAACCACTTTGTCTTCATGGAAAATGTCAGCCCAAGGCAGACCCTTTTGCTGGCTTTGGGCAAAACATCACAAGGACATCTCTCACTTTCAGCCTGGATGTCACATCTCCCATCTAATGACCAACCACAATAAAATGTCCTGCTAAAGGTGTCGGAATTCAGTCTTCTCCAGATCTGCCGGCTCTGAAAGCATTGACTTCAAGAAAAAAGTTAGTCCTTGGCTGGAGCATGACTAATATGTGTGAACATGGGGGCACCCACTTCAAAGAGGAAGCTTCCAACACAAAGGAGACTGATACTGACCCAGTGAAAACAAATATTTTTTTTTATAGAAATTGCCATTTGTGCCACATGGAGATTCACAATTAATTTAAAAGGACTATTATCATTGTTCCCTTTTTCTCATTTTTCCCTTTATCACAGCAACCATAAAGTGGGTTGATTTTATTTTTGTACCATTTTATATGTAATTTCCAGGCAATTTTTGGGGATTTAAAATGTATCTACCTGGGAATCAGGGAACTGTAATGGCCAGTTAAACAAGGTTACTGGCTGATGTGAGCATGTTCCAATGTGACAGTTAGTGAGCAGGTGGAAAATGAAATTAGGGATATGCTTAATAACTTACATATTCATAACTGTTGTGCTTTTTATGGAAACGGCAGAAAGGTGCCACATGGGCGTGCTATATGGTACGGATTTGGTGGTCAGCTTATCTAATTCTCCATGATTAGCTGAATCAGAAAATATGTTTACTCTGGCAGTTGCTAGTAAAATGATGACGTTGTGATACATAAGTAGTGTTTGCCAAAAAGTTGAAAGGAGAACAATGTGACTTGCCATATATTGCTCCAGACCCCTAAACCAATCCTGAATTGGAGGCTGGGTTTCGGAGGATAGAGAAGGGTAACTGTTCAATCCTAGTAGCAGGGATCATTGCAAGGTACTTCCCCAAGATTGTAAAATTGGTGGTGTCATCGCTGCTATACAAGGGGGACTGCACTAGGACAGAGGAGACAGAAAAGGGAGAGACAGGAAGAGACAGACGAGAGACAAACCATCAGGAAGGCTGATGATACTTACCCTCTGACAGCTGTAAGGAGATGCCTGAGGAGATTGCTGAGAGTGCTTTTGGGTGGAACTGTCTATTCCTAAGAAGGCCTCAAAGCTGACTGGGTCCTGTGGTGGAGAGCAGGAGGTCATCTTTGAGAGTTGAGTCACCAGACCCCTGCCCTATCTTTCCAGACTGTCCTCAGATGCAGCTGGCTTTCCTGAACCTTAAACAGAGGCTTGCTATGTAATTAGAACTGAGACCTGGGAAACCAAAAGGTGGGGGAATCTGCTTGCCTTGAATCCATTCTCTTTATAGTGGGAAGGGGGGCAAAACTGTGTAGAACCTTAGCCTGTTTAAACATCAATATTAATTCAATTAATTCACCATTTGGCAGAACACTACGGGCTGAATTTTGTTAAAATTTGAAGTTAACTAAGCTCACATCCCATTGTGTGCTGAAAATTATATAGCCTATAAATGAACTGGTGAATCCTTGTTGTCCAGCTGATCCTGACTTCTTAAGGAAGAGGGGTGTCTTTGTTCTTAAATCAGTCCAACCTTTTTATGCAGCTTCCCCAACACATGCCTTTCAGTAAGGGGGTTCTGAAATCCAAAATTCCCCACATCATTCCAATTATCGGTCTGACTTCCCAACACAGACCAAAGCAAGGGGGTCTGAAAAACAAACCGCTAAATCACCCATTTTAAACCAAAAGTTTGGGCGAAATCATAATTGCCATATGTATTTGAACCAATCTTGAAATCCTGCTGCTAACCTTTTAAGCCGGCAGGGAAATCAAAATCGCACAACATCACCTGATGACTGCCTTCGTTATTGATCAGTGTAATTATTTTGTGAAGTGAAATTCGCAGAAAGTGAAGAATTGTGATGGTGTTCTTTTCAACTCACTTTTGTGATTTATTTATGCTGAGAGAAGTTGATTGTGTTGTGCTATGGATAAAGTGGTTTTTGACGTTTTCGTGCTTATTTCTGTCACTTTTAATTTAAATAAATACCAATATATTGGTTAATTGTTAGCTCAGGCGAGTGGGATCCAAGGGGCATGATATGTGTCTGAGATAGGGCTAAAAAAAGAATCTGTTCAACAGTTTGTTGCATAACCACTTAAGTGGGGAGGGAAGGAGCTCCCCGTGTTGAGGGTGGCTTCTCAATAACTGTTGCTAATTGGGGGCTCAGGCCGGTATTTAGCTTCCTATTCTTGACCCATGTCAAGTTCATTGTGACAGTCTATTCATTGTGATGGAATTGCATTAAGGTGGAGGGAAAGTCATCTTTGTTTTGTTAAAGTGCCACTAGGACTTGACTCCTGAGTTCCAGGGAAGTGTATAGGTAGAAAATGTGTGTAAGAATTTATTTGAGTGAGGAAATAAAGCAAGAACAGGGTGATTTTGCCCCTGCATAAAGAAGGTTTTATTAAAGTGCAAAAAGCCAGTTGTGAAAAATGACTTCTGTACAAATACAGGGAGCATCTCCTAACTAAATTATTTTTCAAAGGAGAATGGGTTGAGGACGATGCAGGACACTGGCAAACCAGAATTGTACAGGAGGTTACCTCAGTAAGCAATGATATTTGGCCTGAAGCCGGAATATTGCACAAAGCACTTGAAGCATTTTATATGACCACAACTGCTCGTGATGAACAGATACAAATGGCTCAGCTAACTGCTCAGTTATATTTTCATTTGCTATTAGTAGGTGAGCATTGGCAAACTAGTGAGGCTAGTAGGATGAATCAGGCTGGAGACCTATCGCAGGCCCAGCACCTTGTTCAACAACTCAACGCTGAGTTAAAAACACTGGAGCAAGAGAGTGCAGAGCATTAAACAACGTTTTTTGCACTGAAAAATTCACAAAAAGAGTGTGTAGAAAATCAGAACGCACTGCAACACAAGCTAAATAACCAGTCTGCTCATATTAGAGTCTTTTTGGAGGACATTTTTTAAATTTTTTTATTGGTTATCATATTTCAACCTTTAACATGTAAAGAATAATTTCCTATATCCGAAGAAGAACAAAAACAAAAAGGGCGGGAAAGGCGGGAAAGGCGGAGGGGATTAGAAAGTGATGGGCAAAGATGCAAAAAGAAAAAGAAATCAGCAAGCCAAAATCCAAAAGGTCCCTTCACTCCTGCCCCTACAACATACATTTTCCATTCCACTTTATGATGGTATCCGAATTTTTATCCTTCAGCATAAATTCAACAAATTTCAAAGCATCAATTGTCCACCCAATTTTGTCCACCGTCATTAGCCTTTCCTAAAGTTCCTCGATCCTACTCGAATCACAATACTGCACATCTTCACCCATGAACCCTCTCCTTGCTTCCCCCAAGACCTGACAGGATAGCAGCATATGAAAGACCGTTTCCACAGAATCCTGCTCTTTGCAGAATCTGCAAGTCGCTTCTCTTTGTGTTATCTGTTTTCTAATCAACTGCACCTCTCTAGAGGGTAGGATGCTCAACCTGCATCATAGCAATAGTTCTCTATACCGTGTAGATGGGATTTTTTGAAAATATGATGGTATTTCATTTAGGGCTTTCCGTTCCCATATAATATTTAAACAGGATTTGTTAGTCCTTTTCAAATCAAGGGTTTTTGGAGGACATTATCACATTCCAATCAGAAATAAAACAATTGAAAACTGAAAATAACCAATTAATTATCAGTGTGGTTGATTCCCAAAATGAGTTTGATCAGCTCCAACAGCAGGTAAGTACTCTGAAACACAGCTGGTTTCAGGAAAAATACCTCTTGAATCAGGATAACAGTATCCTATTACAGAGGATAAATTAGTTGGAAATGGATATAGAAAAGGAACAGTCAGGTTCTCAGGAACTGACTAGAATTAGAGAAGCAAGGAATGAGCTTGTAGAGTGAGTGAGGGAAATAGAAGCTGAGCTATAGAGGCACGAAAATGTAGGGATGAACAAAAGAAAGAGATTAGTTTCTTGAAGGAAAAGCGCCTTTAATATGCACGGACCATACAAGGCTCACCAAGGGAAAATGAATCACTTCAGCAGGAGGTGCAGCAAACAAAGGATCGGTTGGTAGCTCAGAGCAGGGTGCAGGAGATTAACGAGGCCTTAGTGTCAGAATTAAAAAGCAAGCTATCTGACTACCAACAGCAAATCAATACACAGAGACATAGGTGTGAGAGCCTCACTAACAAAATTGAAAATTATAAACAGGACCTGAGGCACCCTGACCAATCTGAATATGAGACAAGGCCCACTGATTATGGTGAGGTGCCCTTCCCCAACAGGGGCCTCATGCCAGTCATGTACAACCTCTCGTGCACAAATGGGAACCAACCTCATGCATGCCACCTATCAAGAACAGGGTGGCATGAGGCAGTTAGACTTACCCAGGCCTAGGTCAACTGACCAAAAAGGCCAGTCCCTGTCTGATATTGGTGAGGATTTATCTCTTCCACTCAGAAGGGAAAGTGGTCGGTCCTGTAAAGTTAGAAATAATACGGTAAGTACTTCAGACCATGAAAACTCTTATGAGGAGAATGTCAGTGACTTAGATTGGCTGAAAATGCGACTACAAAGAGACCACATTGCCTGCGTGGCAGAAGGAGAAAAGCCAGACCCTCAGTCTAGGAAGGGCATTCTAAAAACCGCTGTATATTCAGGGGAAGGGGGGAATTCTCCAAACAACCTGGTAGGAGGGATGGGGAAACTAGGTTCTAACCTGGGCCTGAAAGGAACTCCAGGGAGAGTGAACCTGAGAGTTCACTTTGGTCCAGGCGAGAAGAGTCCAGACCCCATGTTTCTGGGAGACAGGTGGGGGAGTACCTGTAGCAGTTCTGAGTCAGAAGGTGACTGAACTCTGGTGCAGAAGAAGAAAAATACATGGAAACAAAGAAAGGGTTTTGTCAAAGACCCAATAAGCCAAATCAAAGCCATAAAGAGTTTCCTGACCCCATACCACAAGAATAGGAATACCAAGTATTCGGTATGGGAACATCTGGAACTTTATCAGCAGATGATGGCATCATTCCAGATCAAGAACAATGTGAATTGTACAGCATTTGCTAAATAGACGTTCTCAGCTGAGTACTCCACTTTCTTTGCGGGGCTGGAGGACGAGGATTATCATAAATGGTCCATCTATAAGGCGGCCATACTGAAACATTTTTCCACCCATAGGGACCCACAAGAGATCCATAAGGCTGCATATAACTTGCTTTGTGGGGAAGATCAGGTGCCTAGGGAGTTTGTGCAGGAGGTAAAGCAGGCATTTGCTCAGACTTCCCGGTGGGTGAAAACCAATAGTAGGGAGTTCATAAGTACATATTTCCATGCTCTCCCCAAATACATAATGACTCAGTTGGTGCGTGACTTTCATGAGCATAGGACCCTGGATTGGGTGATTGAACAGGCCACCAGGATTTATGAGGTCTAAAAGCCTGCTGAGAGTAAAAATACTGTCAAAACCCCCAAACCATCTAACACCCCTGCTGTTGTAAAGGTGGTGTAGGTAAAAATGACCCCTCCATTGGATCTGGAAACGAGGGGGCCTAAAAGTAACCATCCTGTCATCAAGCAAAATGGAAAGCAGAGAGATCCCCATCCCAGCCCAATCGAATGGTAGTCAGGTGGGAGCCCAGAACAATGATCCCTCTGACCCTGCCACCTATATAATTCCTAGGTACAAGGGTTTTAAACCAATCCTGGGATATGTATACACTGCCCTCCCTAAGGGAGGGGGGAGACTAATCACGTAAGTACTGCCCGAGAAACTTCCATCCAAACTTCCCTCAGGAGAGAAGTATCACTCCACCTCCCAATCTGAATTTTTTCCCAGATATCCCCCAAACCAGAACTTCAAAAACAATCCTCCTCTCTCTCCCCAGTTCCAGGACAATAGATCCCTGAACTCAGGAGAAGGGAGATTCAGGATGGAAAATTATGGGGGGAATTTCCAGTTCCCGAGCTACTCCGGGAGAAGGGACAGTTACCCCTTTCAGGAGCAGCAGAGATCTCTCTACCACCCAGACAAGGTCTCGCAACTGGAGCAAAATGTCCAGCAACTGACCAATGATCTGGGGTGCGTGCTGAGGGCTCAGTCCAACTCTCAACCTAACCCTGCTTCCCAGAATTCCTAAACACCAGGTCTGATGCCCCATGGGGGGAAATCATGGGAGGAAACCTCCCACAGGTTCCAGAGGAGGGGGCCCGGGTGGAGGGGAAATGCCAAGCCCTTGAGAAAGATTCCATTCTCACTCAAACAGAACACCTAAAAACACCTTATCCTGAAAGAGTCTCTTCTACCCCTGAAATGTTAGAACCCAAAGAGAAAAGGGAAAGTAGGAGAGTCCAAAGAAGAACACACTTTGTGGTGGAACTCCGGATTATCCCTTTTGAAAGAGAAGAATCCTACGAGGATTTAGGTAAGCAGACCTTCTCTTTCAAAAATCTCCCAAAGAAAAATGGGTCTCAAAAGACCCTGAGTGGGACAGGGTAAGTATGGAGACCGACCCAGGACCAGAAACTATTGAACCCAAACATGTGAGCCAAACAGAAGTGAAACAGAGGGGGTGTCCTTTCTCCATACAGGTTCTTAGAACTGTTGCCAGGTAACAGGGGACAGCCAAGGACCGGTGAAAAAGAGGTATCTCCAACAACACCCATTGCTAGTTGCAAAGTTTTTTTTACAGATTCCCAAACTCCGGCACAGAAAACTACCTAAGATCATACAGTGTCAGAGTTTAATATTTAGAAAATGATCACCGGGCTGTCAAATAACTCATACTATCTATGAACTTTGGAGGAAAAAGAAGGCAGATTTTATGCACCGGTTAAGGTGCAGGGCCAGTGTGAATTGACTGCTCTGGTGGATACTGGATCCCACGATGGCACCATCATATGCTAACTCTTTCATGTATCACTTTGAAACTACCCACATAATTAACAATCCACAATGGAAAGATCACCTTAAAAAATGAATATGTTACATTGATGACGTTTTTGGAGTGTGGTCAGGTAACCAAGGAGAACTTAATAACTTTCTGACTTATCTGAACAGTATCGACAGTCGTTTACAATTCACCATGGAAATAGGAAACCCTAATGTCCATTATCTTGATGTACAAATAATAATTGACAAGTGGTTTCTTTAGAATTCTGATCTTCTTATGTTTTTTATGTATGAAATCTACACTATTTATTTGATTAATATTTAGAATACTGTGTATTCCTATTTCCAAGTTTAGATTTTCGGTGTGATTCTTTTTTCATCTTTTTTTCTTTCTTTGTGGTCCTTTTGACTGATATACACATGACATTTTTGTGTCAAACAATATAAGTGTACATGTTCGTACTTTCCATTTCTTCCATATATTCACTCTACACAATTAGTTCAATGTATTTCACACATTCTGCGTTCTTCCTTTTGTTTCCTCGATTCAATCACAACACACACAATATTTCTCTAAATTGTTGTATTACCGTTTCTTTTATCTTCAACTAGCCGATGCACGTAATGGCATCCTACTGTACTAGTTTACTTCCGAAGCCAAGCGCCATTCAGAAAGAGTTCTCTCTCTCTTTTTTTGCATCCTAGATGTTATCGTAACACACACACTAGATTTCCCAAACTGTATGTCATATATGTACCAGTGTATTTTTGTTCTTTTATTCTTTCACTAGCTTATGCATGTAATATCTTTCCATTGTACCTATTTATTTTGGTAGTTGAGTTCCATTCAAAATACGTACATGTCTCCATTAACCCTATCCATGTTAACACCTCAAGATCCGTAAAAGTCTCAATTCCTACAGAACGCTTACACTCTAGAACATGGCCGCCAGACACTCACTACAGTTACCTAGGCAACCTTGAAACAACAAAGTAGGGACCTCGCTGTGCACGCGCGCGACAGCGTTCCGCAACAGCACAGTCAGAGGACTTGTTGAATAAGTAAGATGATACACTTAGAAGTGTCTAGTGTTAGATGATCCGAGATTGTTTGTAATTGAGCAGCTTAGTTAATCAACATGTGCATATTGCTTGTAGATGCAGATGCCGACAGTTTAAGAGTCATGCGGCACTAATCGTCAGCGGAACTCTATGTATATTACAACTGTAGCGCTACTTAAAGGTTAGTGAGGCCACTTTAGATATCAATGTGATTACCTAACATCATACAATGAATACCTAACAGAGCCGTGTGGCTATACACTGCATTCACGATTCTTGTATATCTTCTTTCTCTCCCTTTCCTGTTTTTTTCGGCTTCAGAATTTTTTTCACAATCTATTATGTGACTGGAATCTGGGTAATGTATACAATTATGTTTATTTTATATACACATGATTTTGAATTTGTGCTATACATATGATGGGTATATTCTGGAACTGTTAATGTTTCGTAATTAACGTGCCTGCACCCTATGGTTACAAATGCACAACCCGGATGGGATATTTTGTGGATGAAATCTATGTTTGTTGATGGACTTTGGTATATACATTCTTGATGATTTGACCAATGGTTATATGAAGATATATGATCACAGGCCCCGAAGAAGGGCATGATTGCCCGAAATGCATAGGCCAATAATGTGATATATCTGCTATAAGAAGCAATACTTAATGTTAATTGAAAACAACTACACTTTAAGGATACATTGAAATAAAAACCTTTGGAAAAGATACTAACATTTGAATAACTAGAATTATTGAATTACACCACTTGATTGTGGTCCTAGGGTGTTCAGCCCACACCGCTGGCCTCACGGCCAAGGTCCTTTTCTTTTGATCACACAGTGCCATATCACGGAGGCACGTTTTTAGTGGGCTTGCACCCCAAATTTAACAAACAATATTGATTCAACTGAATTAGACTGTGCTAGATCACTTAAGTAGTGAAAAGCTCACCTGCATCAAGGATACTGGATCCCAAGCCACTCTCCTGTCAAAAAGGGCCTTTGATTAACTAAACTCAGGATGGTGGGGAGGGCCACCAATTTCCACTCACCCAACTTCCCGGACAACTTCAAAACTTTGACAGGAATAATATTTCTGTCGAAGGGACTGCAGATCTGGACATAAAATTGGATGCCACAGGCTGAAACATGTGTTGATCATTTGTGACTCCAGGGGGCACACTTTGTTTACCGGGGAACGATCTCCTGAGGAGGCTATTACCTCTGATTGACTGTGTAAACAAGGTCCTCTGGATTCAGACTAAACGCCCTATCAAATTAAAAATGAGTACCAATTATGTAAGCCTAAATGGTACCTGTCACGATCAACACTAAAAAATAACCAAGTCCCCGACATCACTCTCATCTCTGTAGGAGAACAAACTGGTGATGGGAACCCATCTCCATTCTTGAAAATCAACCTTCGTCCCAGTTTTAAGTAGCAATCAACACTGGAAGGACCAGTCCGAAAGCAGAAGAAACCTTGAGTCCCGTGAAACCCTACAAAGAAGAGTCCACTGAGAGTCTGACGGACATTCAGAAAAAGGTTGAGCAGTTGTTTTTCCCCATTCAGTTACATGGGAGAGAGGAACCAGTGCTCACTTCATCACTGAAGAATTATTCAGGAAACTCCCAAAAGATCAGATTGATTGGAATTTGGGGTTTCCAGACCTACTTCCCATTTTTCAAACATCTTCTGCCTAGCAGGTGTATGCTAAGTAATGTCCATTGGCAACAAAAGCATAAACCATAATTGTTGGGTCGTGAGAAATCTCCCTTTCCCCTTTTATTTGCGAAGTGACATTCTCAACCCATTCGTAATCAATTTGGGCCTAATTAATAATAAAGCCTGGTCCCGACTGGGGAGTAACCCCATGGACTTTGACAACATTGAAACAGCATTCCTGTCAGCTCAATTGCTGTCATATGCAGTTGAAGTTCAAGTGCAAGAGGGTTTACATCCCAGGACAGGTGCGACAATTTACTCTTCCCCTCAAAATTAAGCGAGGACAGAACCTCAAACATCAGGACGCATATATATATATATATATAAATTCCCATCTCCAACAACAAGGTTTATATTTAAATCTGACACCTCTAGTAGACCTAGAACACAACACCATTCTAACATTGGTGGATAACAGCGACCCTCAAAGTATCACTTTCGGTGCACACATCCTTATTGGAATGGCGGTTGATGCCCAACATTATTTTATTGATTTAGGTAATGAAATCATGGGACCAATACCAAATGATTGTTTAGACATCAGCAACGGTATTCCTCCAGTAAAGATTTTTACTAGGCATGGGGGGAGTTTCCTGATGTTCCTGCCCATACGGTGTGGAAGAGGTGACCTGCGACATTAGGAGGGAGGAGGTATTGTTTAGAGTCAAGGACCACTACCTCGAATCCACTCTCCAGGTCAACATCAAAAAAAGAGATCTCTCCACCCAACTGGAGGATACCCGCTGACATTGCCAAGCCTGAGGTCTTTCCAGGTTTCAAGCTGTTGGTCGAGGAAAGGATAAATCATGCTTGTTCCTGTAAGACTGAGGAGCAAAGACAAAAGCTAAAACAGGTCTTTCTGGAATTCCAAGGTATCTTTTCAGTGGACTCATCTGACTGTGGACGCACATCCATTCATTCAACCACCGTTCCCACGGACCCCAGTATGGTCCCAGTATTTGTGATACAATACCGGTTACCTCTCACATCCATGGAGTCACTCACGGCCAATAGAGACTATGTGCAGACCTGAGGGAGTTGAACAAACGGGTCCACATGTCAAGATGGCCCCTTCCCTACATCCATCAGGGACTGGCCCAAATCCAAGGGTTGAAGGTGTACACCGCTATTGACCTGACCAACGGTTACAGGACAGTGCCTGTGAGTAGAGAAGACCAGTACAAACTTGCCTTTACCTTTGGGGGCATCAGTACACATGGACCCACACCCCCTTTGGATACATAAACTCTGGCAATTAGTTAAACATCTTCCTACATAAGGCCATGCCCAATTTGGACAAACAAGGGAAAACCTGGCCTATGTGGATAATGTTCTGATCAAGAGCTCAACTGTGGAGGAACATATAGCAGAAATCTGCTATGTTCTTAACCAGTAGCAGAAGGGCGGAGCAAAACTGTCCTTTCAGGAGGCACAGTGGTGTAAGACCCGAGTGAAATTCTTAGGGCATGAGATCACACCTGAGGGTCTTAATCCCCAGGCGAAGAAGGTGGAAGCCTTATTGAAATTAAAAGACCCTACCATTCTGCAAGAATTAAGAAACCTTCTTGGACTTACTAATTATAGTCGAAAGTCCATTGAAGACTAGGCACAGATCACTCAACCCTTGGTCCATTTATTAAAGGCCAGAGTCAAGTGGGAGTGGGGTCCAGAACAATCCAAGGAAGTTAAACAACTGAAAATAAGCCTTTCCCAGCCTCCTTGTTTGGCTTACCCCATAAAGAACAAGGAGTTCTTCTTTGAGACGGGGTTCTCAGATACTTGTCTAACAGCGGAATTGCACCAAAAGCATGACAAGGTCAACAAAGTCATCTCATACGCGAGCAAGACTTTGTCCTCTGTGGATGAAAAATTCAGTAACTGTGAGAAGGCACTCCTGGCATTTGTGTGGGCACTGAAAGATTACTTCCCATTCATACAGGGGGAGCACATCATTGTCAAGACTCCTCAGCAACCCTTGCAGTATCTACAAAGTAACAGAATCCGGGCAGGGAACGTTAGTAATTCCAGAATTACTTCCTGGATTCTGTCCATGCAAGACTTTCCTATGGAGTTCAGATATGGCCAGAACAAGAAGAGTCCCGTAGCGCAAGTAATTGTGCTAAGAAAACTGTCTCAAGGACGAAAGTCTAATGACCAACAACAACATGGAGGCGTACATAACTTCCCCACACAAGGTCTATTAAAAAGACACGTGTCAGCGGATACCCATAGTTTATGTGGATGGGTGCTCCTACCATATTGATAACAATGGGGAAAATGAACTGGTGGATGGCATTGGGAATGCCTGGGTGAATGATACCCTGGAACCCTCTGCTGGTTATAAAATAGAACCCCAAAGTAGTCAGGTTGCAGAGTTGATGGGTGTTCATCAAGCCATCCTCACTGCAGTGCACCACCTACTCAATGAACTGGTCATAATGACTGACTCTGATTATGTCAGGAATGGGTTTGTGGAGACTCTGATTAAATGGAAGAATTGAGGCATGCTGTGTGCCAACAACACACCCCTTAAGCATGCCAAACTGATCCAGTCAATCGACGACCTGGTGACCTCCAATGAGATGACTGTCTATTGGAAGAAGATAAGAGTTCATTCCAAGATAGAGGGGCCAGATAAGACTGGAATGACCTGACTGACCAGC